>NC_084915.1:10095281-11457032 GCF_949316345.1 Pungitius pungitius | reverse complement strand
CCCGTGGGAGCTGTTTAAATATTCCCTGTGTGCGTCAAGGTGGTAGTGTTTCTATCCGTCTGTGTAGAGCCGGTAGGTGTGCGTGATGATGAAGACATGTGTGGCGGTGGGACAGAAGGAAGGTCATTTGCCGGATGTCTGCTGTGGTGGTTCTCTGGGGCTCAGGTCCAGGGCCAGTTCACATATAGAATTCCAACCTATCAAAAACACAAACACAGACAAAACAGAAATATTAGTTAAGACTTTATTATCATGATAATATGACTAATACATGTTTGTTTTCTGTGTTACCAACACCTTTTGATTATAAAGTCATCATCAAGAGTTTCTTTGGTCGAGGACAGGCCTTAGAATACCCTTCATCTGCCAGATCAGTTAATCAGTATTTAAGTAATTCATGTAATTATTACCAAGGAAATCTGATATGTTTCTGTAGCCTCATTACAAAAACCGGGAGGGAGCAATGTCGTGAGGACTCCTGGATCTTGGCTCACCTTCAAGGCTTCGAGATCTGAGGGAGAATGCTACTTTTAACAAGCACCATAAATGCCACCAAACAATGTTATGGACCTGTGTAAAACTTCAGTCGGAGCCAGGACCCCAGAGCACAGAGGACGTTTCCTTTTTGTGTTTAGCAAGGAAATCTTTGTTGTATTATGGGATTTATGAGTGTTAATAAATGTGGTCGCAGGATACAATGTATGTTTGTCGGCGGTGTGTATGTGTGTGTGTGTGTGTGTGTGTAGGAAAAAGAAATATGGAGATCACATCAAAGGTCAAACCCTGGATCGAGACTTCTGTCAGTTGTTCTTTGTTCCTGCAGTTCAACATAATTTGTGGGAGAGAAGTTGTAGTCGTCGGGCTCCACCAGTGAATAATTCTGCATCTTATTAATTGCTGGATGAAAACCAGTTTGACCTTCCAACATTTTAGCGCCTCTACCGATCGCATCTACCGAACGCACCACCTCTGTCAATTCCTCCCTCTGTATCCATGGTAACCACGCCACCTGTCCAGTTTTTCAAACACATTGTGGGGGAGATTTATCCCTCCATCTTATTTTTGTTAAATACAGTGTAACCGTGATGCATTAAACCGAATTGCTCCCACAGATGCTTGGTTTCATAGTCCTGTGGAAATCATAACACGTATTGATATGGTGTGTGATATTTTGACAAGTGCACATGTGGTCAGCGAGGTGACTGTAATATGTGCCTATACGTTTATTGTGATAACAGAAAGGCCCTCAGCTCGTATATAAAAACGATGACACGTGTAAGTTTTCTTTCATGCGGATTGTTAAAACCTGCCGGGGGGGTGTTTGGTCCGATGCTTGTTGAAATTCTAACGTCTCACACGCTGTTTGGCCCCTTGTGGACCGTTCATGTCTTACCATGTGTCTCTTTTCCCACAGGTGTCAGCCACGGATGAGGACCGCGGTTCCTTTGGCGCTATATCCTTCATCCTGGGACCTGGCGCTGGAAGCACAGCACCAACACACTTTACCATCGACAAGCAGACTGGCCAGATTTGCACCAGCACAGCTCTGGACAGGGATGAAGGCTTGGACAAGTTTGACTTGACCGTCACTGCAACTGATGGAGTAAGAATATTCTTATCCTAAAACTAATAGTAATTGGTGGGTTGCAATTTCTGTCAGAAAATGATCAACTTTTAAAGGAAGTCTGTTGCCGTCAGTCTCACGTCTTTCTGGCAAAAAGCTATTAGGCTACTATCAGAAAAAAAGTTTGTGGATACTTAATTATTGATTTAGTTATTGAGCCTAGTTTGAGGTTCCGGCAGATAGAGATATGAAAGATACCAAAACATCAAACTACACTGACTCAAAGCTTCAAGCAGGCGGCAAATTCCGAATGTGTGCACTCAAATAGATCTGATCAAAGAGACAACAAGAACATGTTTGCAGAAGACTCTCAGTGTGTATCTGGAAAAGATGCAAGGGAAACCACTGCAGCATGGCAAAGCAATCAGAGCAAACACAGCGGGAGTGTGGGGAGGAAAAAGGTAAAGAAGTGGAAAACCAACATTTAAATAGTCAATGTATACAACCTATTTACTGTAGGATACGGTTTTTAATTCTTTACCAAATGTACACACCCCTTGTTCTATCATCTTTAGTAGACCAATGCACATTCAATGCATCAATTAAGTAGATTTGAAGCATGTACATTGGCTTCAGGTGCAATGAAGCATTCATTCTCTTGTGTACACTTTTATTACATAAAGCCATAGTTATAAATGCGTCCCCATTATTCAGTGGGTTGTAGTTGTCAAAGTCATACTCTATTAATGTTTGAATTCAGTTCTATAATTTACCACCCAACCCAAGCATCTTCTCTCCCAGCCCCGGAACATTCCCTCCGTCTCAACTCTTTTTTTAATGGTCTCGTAAAAGCACGTCGGCAGATACAGTGTAATGAGTGCAAACCCTTCTCCTCGCTGACAAATGCATACAACGGTTGATTGGCTCCATATTTCAGGGATCTTCAACAGAGAACTCCTCTTTCTGTATTCATTTGGAGCTGCTTTTTCTTTACGCTGTGACATAAATCTATGGTTGGAGTTTCATAATGTGAAAAACCTGGGTTTCACCAATAGATGGAAAACAAATAGAATGTTTTCTTTTGGGAACACAGTGCAGGAAGGGAGAGAGATCGTTGTTTGATTTAAATATATTTAAATGATTCATTCTTCCTTTTTCTCAATAGACTCAGCTAAGATCTGTAATATGGTGTACTCATAACATAATATTCAAATGCAACTACCTCGAATAAATTCTAACCCAAGATATTTTCATTTTCCAGGGTGGTCTCAGCTCAGTAGCGCGTGTGAGAGTCTCTGTGGAGGACATCAATGACAACCGGCCCACCTTTTATCCGGTCCTCTACACAGTCAGTCTGAGTACCCATAGTGCCCCGGGAACCTCCGTTGTCAAGGTAACAGCGAATGACCCTGATGCCGGGGAAAACGGCAGGGTGACCTATCGCGCAGTGCCTGCTGGAGGAACTGCTTTCTTCACTCTCAACAAGGACACGGGTATGTCTGTGTGTGTCTGTGTGTGTCTGTCTGTGTGTGTGTGTGTGTGTGTGTGTGGATGGGCTATTGTGAAACGTGTCTAATTTGGCCTGTTTACAAAAAGGAAAGAAGAAAAAATATTGATTCATTTGTCTTCCATTTTTATCTGCCTCCCTCTCCAGGCGTGATTTCTCTCTCTCGCTCGCTCCACGGCAAAGCCAACACGGTGATCTCCATGGTCATATCAGCCGAGGACGGCGCCGGTCTGACGGCGCCGGTCAATGCCAGGGTAAACGTGAGTGTGGTGGGAGGCTCAGTGGCGTCTCCCGTCTTTGACCAGGCCCAGTATTTCTTCACCGTGTCGGAGGACGTTCTCAGGGGGACAGCGGTGGGAGTGGTCCGAGCTGCTACCAAGACAGGTGAGGACGCCTGGGCTGTCCAGGTGTTGAGGTTTTTTCTGGCGTTTGCTAAAAGGAGAGGCCTGGGTTTAATGTGCCTTACTGTACCTGGTTTCATCTTTCGACAAGGACCAGGACAAAACGACTTCCTTTTAATGAGTGCGGGATGTCTTCCTCCTCACTCAGGCTGTTGGACAAATACTCAAGCAATAAGATCATACTCTCCGTTAAGAAAGCATATGTATCTCTAACCTGTGCGCTTTACTGGGGATCATTTTTAATGTGGCCGGACTATTATTTTCTTTCCATATTTCGAGTATGAATTTGGATGGGCCTGTAAATCTGAGCGGGACAGAATGAAGTGTCCTCAGAGGTGTTATCTCTGTCTGTGTCACTGTACGAGGCTTTAAGTAATTCAACGCCCTCACCCCCTTTAAATGAATGCAGCCCAGATGTGTTTACATTAAGCTGAAGACTTGTACAATCAAAATAAATTGTATAATCAAAAGCTGCATATTATTATAAAGGCAGAAAAAATCAAGCGGTAATGCCAAAGATCTGCCGATTGCAGCTTTCCAAAAGAGATTATTGTTTTCTGTTACTCCACACATCCTTGATTCTATTTCATGATATTTTGCAACCCTTATCCCTTTTTGACTGTCCTTTTCACACTCCGTGTTTTGCTGTCTCCATGTCCTCCATGCAGGCGCTTTCAAGGATATATTTTACACCATTTCCTCCGGAGACCCCGATGGTTACTTCCTGGTGGACAGTGCCTCTGGAACCATTCGCACTGCCCTTCCTCTTGACCACGAAACCTGCTCCAATCGTGACCTGGAGATCCAGGCGCGCTCCGGACTTCCTCCAGCGTACGGAACCAGCCGGGTACGAATAACTATTTCAGACGTCAATGACAATGCCCCGGCCTTCCTCCCGTCGTCGTCAGAGTCCCTGCTTTTACCTGAGATCACCAAAATGGGGACTGTTATCTACAGCATTCAGGCCACCGACAAGGACTCTGGTCATAACGGCCTGCTCAGCTTCGACCTGGTTTCTGCAGGAGTTGCAGGCAGCAGCGGCCAGAGGACGTTTGGCGTCGACCGCGGCAGCGGGGAGGTACGTTTGATCGGGAGTCTTTCTTATGAAAGCGTACCGCGCTATGACCTGCACGTGGTTGCCAAGGATGGCGGTGCGCCTCAGCTCAGCTCCACTTTCACCCTGGTGGTCCACATCCAAGCCCAAGATGCACAAGGCCCCAACTTCGACACCCTGACCTACCGCGTGGAGCTACGGGAAAACAGCCCTCTCAACACACGTTTCCTCCAAGTTCGAGCCCTCAACAGGGAGGCTTCTGGAAAGGGAGGGAGCGCTTCCTCATCTTCTTCATCCTCCATTTCCTACCGGCTTCGGCCTGACGGCGACGCTGCCGGCTTTGGCATTATGCCAGACAGCGGGTGGCTGTTTGTTCGTAGCTCTCTCGACCGAGAGGTCAAAGACATGTACCTGTTGACTGTCCTGGCAACCTCCGGTCCAGGAGGGGTGGGGAGAACCGGCAGTGCCGCAGTCAGGGTGACGGTAACTGATGAGAACGACAATTCCCCGAGACTGAGCCAGGAGAGGGTGTTCCTGGCTGTCAAAGAGAACCTGCCGGCAGGGACCGGCTTCGGAAGGGTGTCTGCAACGGACAGAGACACGGGACTAAATGCTCGACTCACCTACAGGCTGCTGCACACCAACAGGCACTTTCAGATCAACTCGCAAACAGGTGACAAAGACCACCACAACGTAGCTTTGTTGTTTTAATTTAAGAACAGTAATATCACTTAGAAAGCAGTTTGCTGTAATTGTGCTACACTTGCTGAGATGTAGTTGCTCTGTCGGCAGGGATAACACCAACATGATTTCCCTAGGAATCGCTGAATTGCTTTTAGAGAATTCGATTAACATGGCAATTGTCCCCTAACCATTGCAAGTAATGCACGCTGAGGCCTTCTCTCCTTCTTTTTTTTTTCTTTAGGGGAGATTAGCACCCGCCACGCTTTGGACAGAGAGCAGCAGTCCAGCCACCAGCTTGTTGTGGTCATACAGGATGGGGGCACGCCTCCTCGCAGCGCCACCGGCACCGCGCATATCAGTGTGCTGGACGAAAACGACCACGCCCCCAGTTTTACTCGTGCCAGGCCGGACAGTGAGCTGCTCTATCAGGTGAGACTGGATTGGATACAGTTTTTTTACATTTTGAAGGCAGTAGATTTATTCTGTGGTTTATGAGCAACACTGCAAGGTAAGAAATAGAGACAACCAGTATGTCGGAGAAAGGCTATAATATTAGTATCAATCCTTACCCATTGTAGGTGATGGAGGGGCTTCCATCCGGGACTGTTTTAGGGACAGTCTCTGCTAAAGACCCTGATGAGGGAGAGAACGGGACCATATACTACTCATTATCAGGTGAGTCATCCGTTACATTTCAACCATTTGTCAAAGCCCTTGTAACCAGTGTTTCATCATCATAACCTCAAGTACCCGAGCTCACCTTCATACCCGTTGTGTCCTCTGAAGGCTCCAGAGCCGAGCGTTTCTCCCTTAACTCGGCCAGCGGGGAGCTCCGGACCGCGTCGCCTCTGAGATACGCCGAGCGCGCCGAGTACGCCTTCACCGTAACCGCTGCTGACCACGGGACACCCGGCCTCAGCTCCACATGCCCGTTACAGATACAGGTAGATGAAATGTCTACAGTTTGATATGTTCATCCGTTGTCCAGTTGCATGCTAACATACTTCTGTCTTCTGTCTTCAATACATTTCTTTAGCATTAGACAGTTGGAAACAGAGGCCAATCTGGTGGCCAAAACCTAAAACCTTTACATGTACACATTACCTCATTCCTTTTGGATTCCTTGCTGCGAGTTATTTCCTCTTACTATGCACAATGTGCACAGTATAACTGTCAAATGAATTAGAAAAAGAGATAAATTTGAGAAGGAGCAAAGTTGAACCTGTGCCTGTACAAACAAAAGCATCTATCGAATCTAGTGTGCGTTTCCTGCTCCTAAGGCTAGCCGGGGTAAGAAAAACCCAAGGTGAGAAACCCAGAACTGCAGGAGGGAGCTGGTCTGGACTGAGTTATTGTTCTGAACTTTCTGTCCGAGGGTCAATCCAGCATATCAACGTACATTGTCAAGAATTCTGCAGCAGGGAATGAAACGCACTGCCACAGGAGCATTTAGCCAGAAATGGGTGATGTTTTACTTTGTGGAACTTTGAGCTCACTTACTATTTTACGTAATGTGATTTCAGAAAGGAAAGAAAGGATGCTAATAACAGCAGGCGTGCTTGCCTTTGATTTTTCCTGCGCCCTGCTTGTGCCACACTGAGATTAGACAGAGACGAAACAGCCACCTCGGAATCAAATGTTACCAGATGAGATCTGATGAGAGCCAGCTGCATCAAATATTTTTCCACTCTTTTTGGGGATGGGTTAGGGTTAGGGTTAGGAGGAAAGAGGGATTACTTGCATTACAGTACTAATAGTTTGCACACATTTTCTTACTCAGTTCAATGGGAATGTGAATCCAAACTTTTGACTGGTACCGTACACAATGTGAATCCTCATGATTAAGTAAAGACAATTTACCGGTTTGACCCTAGCTTCCTTTTCCTTCAGGTTCTCAGCTCCTCTCGGTCCAACCCCGAGCCCAACATGCTCTCCATGACCCTAAACACAGTCGAAGGCGCTGCTCCGGGCTCCATCATCGGCTCTGTCCGTCCACATGGCGAGCGTGAATCTAATGTGTTGGAAGGCCAGGTGACCTACCTGGTTGTCGGGGGGACAGACCGGGACGGGACTTTCATGGTGGACCGCTTAAAGGGCGACGTGTACCTGGTGCGTGAGCTGGACTACGAGAAGGGCTCGAAGTATAGCCTGCACATCGAGGTGTCTGACTTCTCCCGGGCGTTGCCGAGCAGCCACTTGGTCCGGCTGGATATCAACGTGCAGGACAGCAATGACCACGCTCCGCAGTTCACAGAAGACCCCGTGACCATCGTGATCCCAGAGAACATGCAGCCAGGGGCTTCTATATATACCTTCCTGGCTGTGGATCAGGTGGGAAACAGAATATGTCTTCGTCAAAGAATATGTGTAATGTGTAATGGTTTATACGTGAAGGCGCACATGCAAGTTATTTTCCTTTTGAGCTTTTACTCATTTGCACATCAGTGGAAGTAAAAAAGATCTCTCTTTTTTCCACTTTTGTGTTTTGTTTTCCACTAACTGTTTAATCCATCTGTTACATTTCTTTATAGGATGGCAGTGGACCCAACAGTGAGCTGCACTACTCCATCGAGCACCACTGGCCTGACGCGCCGGATGTCCTGACCCTCGACCCCTCCAGCGGAGTCCTGACCCTTGGGCAGCAGCTGGATCGTGAGTCAACATCTTCCCTGTACCTCGTGGTGCGGGCCACAGACCGGGCCGCGGATCCCTCCCAGAGGCGCTGGGGCTCAGTCACCGCCCGGGTGTTTGTGACGGACGTTAACGACAACGCTCCGGTCTTCAGCTCTCCTTCTGCAGTCAGCGTCATGGAGGACCAGCCAGAAGGGTGAGGAGTAGTTTCTGTCAATAAGAACTTCCAAGAAGCCTGTTTGGATGGATTTACTTTCACGGCCGCAAGATTAAAAGCCCTTGTTTTGTATCTTGTGTCTTCATCTGCAGATTTGTGATTTTGTATGTGATGGCTCGAGATGAAGATGAAGGGGAAAATGGCAGAGTGTCGTACAGGATCCAGGCAGGCAACAACGCTGGCCGCTTCAGTCTTAACGCCAACACAGGTACGTATATTGTTGGCCGTAGTCACACCATCTAAAAGTATTGTTATGTCCCGATGGTATAACAGGGTTCATGGAGACGGGCAGTTTCACATGAATTCACACTCCATTCAGAAATGATTAGGGTAAAATTCTCCACATTACGTGCATTTACAATCCTGCTTTGAATGATTTAACACGGCGGAGTATGTGACCTTTTTCTGTGTGGGTTTTATGATTGATAGATAATCAGCATCCCACCCGTGAAAGCCCCCTGAATGAACAAAACTTTCCAAAAGTTTATAATTACCCACAGAAGTGCCGCGTCTAAAGGGTCTCAACTGCTCAAACGCTCATAACCCTCATAACACTCTTTACTAGATGATGTTTCATGGCCGTAGAGCAATCCTTTCCTTGAATAATGCTTTGGTGTGCTTTCCTTTACGGATTCCTTAATTTGAGCGAGGGACGTTTGGTACTATGTGTAATCTCATCATCATCTCGGCTCTTGTGGTGTGGGTGCGGTCAACACCGACTGAGGTGGGATTCAAAACCATAAAACACACATAATGCAGCTTCCAGATGGAATTAAATCTTTACTTCATTACTGTCAATTGTCCGGTGCATTAGCAGGGGTTGAGGTCACTTCTCAGACTGTGGTGTTAAGTTTATGGTCAATACTAGCTTGTAATAGCAGATTATCTTTCTTTTGCAAAGACATTTACAGAACATTTGGGGTAATGTAAATGTATCATCGGCCTGATTACAGCTTAAAAATGATAAGTCTGTTCTGTTATTGTTAACTTTAAGTTGTTTTACAGTATGCCGGCATATTTACATTTACAATAATCCTACATGTTCTGATGTACTGATGAACCATTGAGTTACATTTCAATTTAATGTCATAATTTAAAATCTTGGCTGTCGTCTCTCACTTACTGTGGAAAATCTGATAAAGCAAAGCCATTTAGTTCTTGCCAGTCCTGCTAGGCATACAAACATTAAGTCTCCCAGGTAGACAAAATGACATGTTCACAAACACGATATAATTCAAACACACACTAACTATTCAAATGAAAATATACATTATAAGTGACATAATCCAGGAAAGATGGGTTTCCAACTACTTCTCTTTTCTCTCTGTTGTAGGTTCTCTCTCTGTCCTTAAAGCACTAGACCGGGAAGAGCAGGAAATCTTCAATCTGACCATTGTGGCAGAGGATCATGGGATTCCTCAGCTTTCCACTTCTCAGGTGTTGTGTGTCCAGGTCTTAGACGTGAACGATGAAGCTCCGTCGTTCCAGCGAGCAGAGTTTGAGGCTCAGGTGATGGAAAACCGAGGACCTGGAACGACTGTCATGACAGTTACTGCCACTGACGGGGATCAAGGTTGGTTTAAATGTGTCACATTATTACTGTATAGTTTGAAATAAAAATAAAATGCAGTGCATTTGGCTAAGTATTGTCTATAGACTAAAATATTGACCCCACAACACAAGACAAATAAAGGGATTTGATAAACCAATTTACTTTAAACCAAATCAAAAGCTCATGCTAATGAAAATGTGTGGCAACCATCTTTGTGCACGGCCTTATATTTCTGGAGCCTTGATTTACATTTTTTTCATGTTGTTTCTGTTGTATGTACAGTATATATCAGATTTACTATTATATTCAATGAAGCATGTTTGCTCAATTTCTAGTTTTGCAATTAATGTATCTTTACTCATTGGTTTGACTTGTTGACAGGTTCTAACGGCCACGTGACGTATGGCGGTGTGACAGAGGAAGGCTTCATCATCAACCCTCAGTCAGGAGTCATCACCACCACCAAGGAACTGGATGCAGAGCTTGAGAATCACTACACTCTCACTGGTACTGCTGGATTGTCCAACACATTACACTGTTTGACCTTTCACATACTGTTCTAATCAAGCTCAAGTTTATTAATTCTACAGAATAAATTAGTGAATTAGTGTAAAATGTTGAATGGGATCTGATCAGTTTGCATATTTTCTCAGTGTATGCACGGGACGGAGGACTGCCTCCTAACTTTGCCAAGGCTGTAGTGCGTGTGGAGGTTAAGGATGTGAACGACAACGCTCCCATCTTTGCTAAACCATGGTACGGACTGGAGGTGCCGGAGAACCAGGCCGCTGTAGAACTTTGCTTTCTCAAGGCCACAGACCCGGACTCTGGTCCTGGTGGAGAGCTGGAGTACAAGATCACCGGTGAGAATGTGGCATTGTGTGTGTCTAATACAAATTTGGTTTAAGAGTGAATTAGTTCCCCACATTTGCTATTGTACATACCCGTCTGGAGCACATTCATACTCACTGCAAATAAATGATTGGATTCCCAAAGATTTTTTTCATATCATATGAATTCTCCCTCAAGCTGGGGACCGTGAGGGACATTTCCAAATCCACGCCAGCACAGGAGCGCTGTCCACGTCACGCGGCCTAGACAGGGAGACGGGAGCTGAATATACATTGGAGGTGGTGGCCACGGACCGAGGCAGCCCTGCTCTCAGCACCACTGTCACTGTGGAAGTCAAAGTGCTGGATGTCAATGACAACAGCCCCGTCTTCAGCAGAAGCAGTTACTCTGTGGAAGTGTCAGAGGATGTTGCAGAGGGGTCCAAAGTTCTGGAGGTATGTAGAAATGGAAAATTTAGTTGATGCTTTGTTGAAAGATCTCAATTGACAGTGGATAAAGTATGTGTATAACACATGTCAATAGTTCTGAATTCATCTAAAAATAAACCTACCTATCTCCAGGTGTCAGCCACGGATGCTGATGATGGACTGAATGGGAAGGTTCTGTACTTTCTGAGCCGAGAGGCGCACGGAGCGTTCGGTGTGGATGGGAGCACTGGTGTTATCACCACATCAGCACCTCTGGACCGGGAAAAATGGCCGTCATACAGCTTCCAGATTTTTGCTGTAGACCTTTCACCTGCTGAACCCCGGAACACCTCTGCTCAGGTAAATGATGGTTTGGATGCTGAAAGTGTTCATTTGCATGGTTTGGATGTCATGAATTTTCATTCACATTCACATTTACAATTTGGAAGACCTGTCTTTTGTACATTGCATTCGCAGGAAAATACTCATTCATATTACACTCCACCCCTGTGTGACCTCGTTCTTCTAGGTGACGGTCACCATCCTAGACGTCAACGACAACACTCCCATCTTCCTCCAGGACCCGCTCGTCATCGAAGTGTCCACTAAGAGTTCCCAGCGGGTTTTAGCCACCATGAAGGCAGAGGATAAAGACTTTGGAGCCAATGGTTCTGTTTTTTACCGTTTCGCCATGCCAGTCAAGGGATTCAGCATCAACTCCCTGACTGGTGAGATCCAAGCCACCAGGCCACTGGCGGATCTGACCCAGGCTGAGAGGACCCTGATAGTGGAGGCCATGGACCAGGGTACTCCAGCTCAGTCTGCCCAGGGGGTGGTGGTGATTTACGTGAAGGAGGTGGAGTACAGCGGTATTCGCTTCTCTAGGAATGCCAGAGACGTCAGCCTACAGGAGAATGCCCTACAAGGTCTGACATTGATACTGTATTATTAGGGATTAGAATCATGCTCAGACAAATGTTTTACCTTTTCACTTGACTCTATCTGCTGTCACAGCTAAAGGAACATTTTCTCTGCTCAAATATTCAGGCACGGCTGTGGCTCAGGCTCAGGCTCAACACCCGGATGGCACACGTAACGGTATTAGCTACAGCCTGTTCAGTGGCAATAGAAAGCAGGCCTTCCACATCAGCTCCTCAACAGGTGAAGCTTAACATAAAACTATTTTCAAGTCTAAGAGAAGTAAATGAGATACTATAGAAAAACGGAATGATTTTATGACCTGGTTTTATTGTTTTCACTCAAATGTCCAGGTGAAATCATGGTGCAGAGCTCCAACGGTTTGGATTTTGAAGACACCCCAAAACTCCGTATAGTTGTGAAAGCTGAAACGGTGTCATCCACATCTTTCACGGCTATCAACTTGATCCTGCAGGATGTCAATGACAACCTTCCTCGCTTTCAGCTGCAGAACTACGTGGCCTACATGAGAGAAACACAGGGCTATGAGATGCCAATCATACAGGTACTTACAAATATGAAAACTGAACAACAAGCTAGAAGACCAATCTCGGAGGGTCAAAATACATTTTCATCTGTACTTTTTTTCCCCTCTCCTCTACCTTTTCCTAGGTGATGGCTGAGGATGTCGATCAGGGCCAAAATGGTCAGGTGACTTACTCCATCCAGTCATCAGGCATCAGCGGCTTGTTTAAGATAGACCCGACGACGGGAAGCATCACCACAGCAGCCATCATGGACCGTGAGATCTTTACCCAGACCAAGTGAGAATAGATCCCCCTCCCCCCCCATATGACATTTGCAATCACACATCACAATTGTTTTTGGTCACAAAGGGACATTAGTCAGCTGAAGTTTTGCGCACCAGTGCAATTCAAAGCTGCAGTTTCAAACTCTGTAAATCAGTTCCTGTTCACTATAACATGTTTGTGTTAATTTCACAAGTCTACTCTTTTTGAGAATGGTGCATCCTTTTTTTCCTTCATACATTTCCTCTTTCATCACCAATATTAGAATGAAACATTAGGAGCTACAGGTGTAGTAGGAGACTTTTTGGAAAACGTCTTTTCCCTGTCCACCCCACAGGCTTGTAGTTACAGCCACTGATAGAGGGAGTCCACCACTGGCTGGTTCGGCCACATTGACGGTGATAATTGTCGACCAGAACGACAACAGTCCGACCATTCCCTTGCCTCAGGAAGTCCGCATCCCGGAGAGTAAGGACCTTCATTTGACGGAATTTTTATCTGTTTCTTTTTTTGTTTACAGCAAATGTATTATGTCATCCGACGGGTGGGTTTATGATTCTTTAATTATTGCTGTGAAACATTATAAAAAATACTAAAAGCATACTTTTATCAACAACAATTTAAATGCGTCTAACAGGTGTACGTTCAACCTCTCTCTCTCTTTCCATCAGATCTGTTGATTGGCACAGAGATCACCCTTGTGACGGGTAACGATGTCGACTCCAGTCCGGCCCTCTCCTACTCCTTGCAGCTTGACCCAACATCCTTAGGCAAGTTTGGGATCCACCGCTACAGTGGAGGCGTATCACTCACTGCCCCTCTGGACTTTGAGGAGAAGACGTGGTACACCGTGACTGTGAGAGCCACAGACAGCCAGCATCAAACCGAGGCTAACATTACAATACTGGTGGAGGACATTAATGACAACGCACCTGCGTTTACTCATGATCTCTATCAGGTAACGTGGCTCATAAATCACAGTATTGCTCTGTTTTATACCAGGTTTACTTAGATGTCAAATTAGATGGGTGCCGTAAGAAACCTTATCTGTCCGTTGCATACTACTTGCTGTCTGATGAAATTCAGATTTCCCAGCGAAATAGTATAGCGGGAAGAAAACATTGCATTTGTAGACACTTACACACAGCAAAAAACACATGTACAGTACCAAGGTGCACACAGAGGAGTTGATAAAAGTTATATAGTATTGACTTGTTTGTCTTATAAAATGAATTCAACATTAGCACATAAAGGACGAACAGAAGAATAGAATAAAAGATACAATGTGTGTGTGTTTTCACTTTTGGGAAATATATTACAGTAGTTATGTAGACAGTTTTAACTTGTTTCTTTTGCCGCCATGCTCAAATGTTGTTGTTCATATCTCTGGACCTCAGGTAACTCTGCCTGAGCACACGCCACCAGGAAGCATCGTTGTCACAGTAACAGCGACTGACAGGGACTCCGGAGAGAACGGAAAGGTCACCTACAGAGTGACCTCATCAACCCAAGAGGGTTTCTACGTTGACCCCAACAACGGTGAACAACAGGGGCCCCACACTGATTTAGTTGAAATCCCAAAATTTCCAGTTTCAATAGAAAGTTTAAAGTGATTCCATAAAAAGCAGCTTCCCCAGCACAACGACTGAATCCCTTTCTCTGCCCTCTGTGTCCAGGAACCCTGTTCATCAATCACAGAGCCGAGTTTGACCCTGAACGTCCCACAGTCAGCATTGTTATTGAAGCGTGTGATGCAGGGTCGCCTTCGCTCTCCTCCCTCACCACCGTCCAGGTCCAAATCTCTGACGTCAATGACAATGCTCCTGTGTTTCACCAATCAGATTACAGGTCAGTCTACATGGATTTAGATTCTGGATGTCTTAAAAATGTGACCCCAACCGCTAGCCTTACAAATTGTATGCTTTTCTGTATTCAGGGCTACAGTTTCTGAAGATACCATCCCAGGCTCAACAGTTCTGACCTTTGAGGCCTTTGACAGCGACCTCTCACGGGAAAACTGTGGCTTCGACTTTGCCATTGCCAACGGAAACGAGGGAAACGCATTCCAGATCGAAAGCAGCGTACGGTTCCTGGAGGGACGAGGCTTTCAGACAGTTGGGAGTCTGCTTTTGGCCGAGGGACTCGACTTTGAAACCAAACCCCTTTACAACCTCACCGTGGTCGTGTCAGACCGCGGCGTGCCCCAGCGGAGCTCTAGTGTCGCAGCGGTAATCACCATTGGGGATGTGAATGATAACCCTCCAGTGTTCAGCAGAACAGAATATGCCGTGTCGCTGAGCGAGGGAGCTGCCGCCGGGACTGAGATTATACGGCTGACTGCGACAGGTAGGGAAAAAGACTTCTCTTGGTTCTCCATCTCTCATTCACTATGGCCTTTTTTCAACATTGCTCTCTGACTTCATCTCGCAGGTGATTCCTTGAACTCTGTCTTTGTGTTTTTGCCAGATCCAGACTCAACTCCCCATGCTGAAGTCCATTACGCAATCAGCTCTGGTGATGAGGTGAACTTGTTTACCGTGGACCAGTGGACCGGTGCGTTACGGCTTCAGCGAGCACTCGACCGCGAGCACCGGTCCACGCATATTGTCATCATCCAGGCCACAGATGGACAGGGTCACATTGCACTAGCTCCAGTCACCGTTGAGGTGAAAGATGTAAATGACAATTATCCGTTCTTTCCCGTGGAAGTCCTGACAGTCAGTATCAAAGAAAACCAACCAGCGAACTCAGCTGTGACAGTTCTACATGCCATAGATCATGACACAGGAGTTTATGGTCAGCTGAGGTACTACATTGTGGAGCGGTCCATGGCAGGAAAAGACAGCTTCACTGTAGACCAGAACTCTGGAGAAGTCAAAAGCAAAATTGCATTTGACTTTGAGAAGGTCAATTCATTTAACTTTGTAGCAGTGGCAGTAGATTCAGGAAACCACTCAGCCACTGTAACTGTACAGGTGTTTGTCACGGGTGAAGATGAGTATGACCCGATCTTCACATCCCCTGATTTCTCCTTCGATGTCCCAGAGGAAGCTAAGAAAGGCCAGAGCATCGGCCAAGTCCAGGCAAGTGACGAAGATGAAGGAGTGGATGGCATAGTTCTGTATTCTCTTCCTGCCAGCTCCCAGTACTTTGAAGTAAACAAAACCACTGGGGTCATTTTCCTCAAGTTGGACGGCTCGGGCAGCAGTACTAGCAGTGGTGCTGGCCGGACCAAACGGGAAACCAGGCTGATGACCCTAGAAGTGAGAGCTCACAGTCCATTAGATGCATCTCGCACCGCTACAGCCCAGGTCTCCATCGATGTCACAAACACCAACTATGGCCTTGCCCCCGATGTCAACATCCTACTGATAAGCGTCATCGCCGTGTCTCTTGGTTTCATCGTGTTGCTTGTGGTCATGGCTGTGGTAGTGTTCCTTGTCAAGTCACGCAGGAGGAAGAAGGCCCAGGGTGCAGGAAATAGAACTGTGGCCACGGGAACTGCTCTGCAGAAATTGGATGATTGCAACTCAGGATCAGGAGGGGAGAAGATCTACCACCAGGCTTTGCCAGGCTATGCTGGAGATCAGGGTGGGGCCGGTGGTGGACCCTACACTAGAGGAGGCTCTCTGGATCCCTCTCACTCCAGTGGAAGAGGATCTGCTGAGGCAGCAGAAGATGATGAGATCAGGATGATAAACGAGTATCCCCGTGTCGCCTCCATCACCTCGTCCATGCAGGAGCACATCTCTGCCAGAGGACCAGACTCTGGAATTCAGCAGGATGCTGACCAGCTCTCCGATATCTCCTGTGAGCCGGCTGCTCTGGAAGGCAGCACCTGGTTCAAAGGAAAGAAACTGGGAGGCAGTCTCAGTGGGACATTGCTATCTGGCCAGCTGCCAGTCTATAGGGACGATGGAGGAGGGTACCTAGGGGCAGGCCGTGGCCTCAACATTTCACTTCCCAAGGATTACGCCTTCCCAGAGGATGGCAAGCCTTCAGTGGATGGTTCTCTCACAGCTATCGTTGCCAGTGACGAGGAGCTCCGTGGAAGTTATAACTGGGATTACTTACTCAACTGGTGCCCTCAGTTCCAGCCCCTGGCTAATGTCTTCACAGAAATTGCCAGGCTGAAAGATGAAACTGCCCAGCAGAGCCAAAATCCTCGCCAACCTTTCCAGCCCAAGCACAAAATGGATCCAAAACCTAGGATTGATCCCCCACCACTCATCACATCAGTTGCTCATCCAGGGGCCATGTCAGTCCCCCCCAAGGTCCCTGTGATTGGACGGACATTCCCCCACCTGGCCTCACTCCGCAGGTCCCCTATTAGTCACGAGGGATCCATTTCGTCAGCAGCAATGTCCCCGAGCTTCTCCCCTTCGCTGTCTCCTTTGGCAGCTCGATCTCCGGCTGTTTCTCCCTTTGGCGTCAATCAAGGGCCCTCAGCATCCATGATCAGCACCAGGGAGCCCTCACTGGACCAGAGTCCTGATCGCGAGATGAGAATATGATAGAAAAAAAACTTGAAAAGAATTGTAAGATAGGCACCCTGAAAACAAAAGCATGGCTGAGCATCTTTTTGGCTGTTCTTTCCCACAGAACAAAAGGAATCAAATGGAGACATCATTCTCAGAACCAACTGTTTTCATCATGAGAATAAAGGTTTCATGAACGTCTGTCCATATGAGATTTGGACAATTAACAGCCACAAAGAAATACTTAACTGGTTCCTGGTAGAATGTTTGCATTCTTTGAAGTACTTCCTTTGGCCTGCGGAGTTACAGGAATACGCAAAAGTGGAACATGTGCCTGGGTTGACGGTGGGCCCCTTCCATACCGACAGTGACGCAGATCTCGATGAACTGATCAGGGTTCAGAGGAAAATTGACCTCTTTTATGGGAATATGCACTTACCATGCCCCTGCAGTCAGAGATCCCTTAGTGTGTAGATAGATGTGTAGTTTTCATGTTACCTCGCTGGCTGGCCAGAGAGCTAACGACCATGTTCCTCTCTTTGTGTCCGTGGACATTTTTACACTCCAGTATTAAACTTATCTAGTGGCCTCTTTAAAATGGCCTCTGGACGTGGATGTGAATCCCATGGACAGACAAACGGTGTGTTTTTCACAAAGACACTGATTCTTTGAACTGGCCTTGCAGCACACATTGGAACAGCAATGGAGATTATTGTTTTTTTCACCAATTCAGCGGACACTTTTTTTTTTTTACTTTTATTTGTATATATTTTTATATGAAATTATGATTTCAAATCCAGAATTGACATTGTTCCAACATGAAGGGGGTATTGTTTTTTCGTATTTGCATATATGTATGTATATTTGTATGTATGCAGGCAACGTTATTTACTGAATGTGTCTCCTAGGTTTTTAGAAACTTGTGACAGTTCTGATGTGAGTGAGAGGGAGACTTTGTGTTTTTAGCATTATTTATATTATAAAAAGACTTGCCGCTACATTTTAATAGTAAGAAACCAAGCCCACACTATGCTGTGTTCTTACCTTTTTTTTGTCCAATTGTAGATCATCACAAATTGAAAACAGCAAGAAAAAAAGTGATCAATCTCCTACCGGCTTCTCAAGTAGTACTTCACTCCGTCGTTATGCACAACAGCACATTTCCTCTGTTATTCATCGAGAACAATTTGTTGATCAACTCTGTCTTTGACAGAAAGTGCTTCCTGAAGTCAAGTAACTTAACTAACTTAAATGCATCTTACTGTGAAGATCTTCACCTTAGCGTAACAAAAATAACATGCAATGTACGGGCTGGGATTCTCTTATGGCAGTGGCCTAACTTGGAGAAATGTAGCACATGAGCCAGACGAGAGGGAAACAAACGTCTGAATGAATGAGCTGATACATTTAGCAAGCAGCGCAGTACATATTTTCCATCTTAACTCCCTGTGCTGTGCATTGTTTTGGTTTGATCCACTCATCTGGAATGTCACCGTCTTGATGAGGTGTTTTCTGGTTCCATGTGTTTAACTCATCATCTAAGCCTTCTTGCTTTTCTCTCATTGTTGAGATGCAGTTTTAGCCGTCTGCTTGTATAGAGAATGCTTCACAGGTGTCTTTTTCATTGTTCAATATGTATTTATCCCTGTGGCCTGTTTATGACCTTTTCAATAGTTGGAGTGTCTGTTTTCCAAGGGACGGTTTCTACCTTTTGTTCTTTGTTCAACGTGACTCTTCAAGTCGCCTCATGTGAGGCAGCGAATCAGCTGAAAGCTACGCAACCCACAAGCCTATAGCTGAAGCACAACACGTTCTCAGCTCATACTCAAGGTGCTTCAGAAACATTTTGGTGTTGGAGGAACTCCATTTGGACTTCAGTTTGCAATGACTGCCAGTGAGTGATCAGTGGAGCAACGGCAGAAGGAAAGAGCTGTAAATGTATCGAAAGCAAATAATAAATTCCTACTGATCTCTTTTGACAAACCGTAGTCAGACTCTATTTTTTTTCAGAATTCAAACCTCAAACCAAGGCTTTAACAATCTTCCACTTACCTTAGCTATGAATGGCAACTTTGAAGAGGAAGCATTAACTTTTAGATTCATTAGAGTTACTGAGAGGAGGGGCCGACCCGACTTGACTGGGCAGAATTAGAGCAGACCTTATGAAGGCAGTGGGCCAGGAGACAGAGACTTTCACCCAGTATGGTCACAATCTGGCTTCAAAGAGCAGTAAATAGTCTGCTGAAGGTAAAAATGAACAGTAGCCTTAAAAGCAGTATAAGATAATACAGTAGACTATATTATCATTGTGACGTTGGATGGATTTTTGGTTCGGTTGAATCCAAGGACTAGCATTTAAAAGGATGATTTCAAAGATTTTAGAAACTGAGGTGGACAAAGCATCTAACAATCAAAATATCAGACCTTAGAATACAGAATGACACTTGCTCTACTTTACCTGTACCATGACCATGGTATAAACACCCTCCTAAATTTTTCTCCTTCTTTAAATAATTGTTCTATTACATTATCGCAGTATAGGGCTTCAAAATTATTAAGGAAATCTGTCAACACTGGATTCAGTTGTTCCAGCTCTTCTAAAGGCATATGATGTTTATTCATATGGAGCACAGACATGTTTGCATAGCTGCTAGGGATTTCTGCCTCATTTGGGGATCACACACACACACACACACACACACACACACACACACACACACACACACACAGTGTTTCTGTGGTTATTGTGATGTACAGAAGGAATTGGACATGGATTTTGACATGGTCCAAAAGGAGAAACCAGAGACTGAAGCCCCTGTGATACCACTGAGAAAGGAGAAGTGATGACAATATACAGTATATTTGAACGTTGAGTCCGCTCTTCACACATTGAACAAGCTTCACGTTTGTTGTCAGCTGAGGATCAAATGTACACTCGTACACACCGAATTAAGAACATCTAACTACAATCTTGCCTGCAAAAAAAAAAGCTTGCTGTCCCCACATTAACCACAACACAGCTGTGTTTACGGCACGCCGTCCCTAGACTTCCTTTTCAGCCGAATCCTTCACTAACCCCACAGAATTCAGAATACCCATAAGCACACACACATGCACAAGCACACACTTATGGGCTCCTACACACATGGCTCGCAACAATCTCCCCAGCTGATATTGGCCCAGATCCAGCTCCTGCAGGCACATACTTGGCAGGTAATTTAGTAGAATATGGGACAAATCTGTCTAGAGCAGAAGTCCATTCCTTGGGGATGTTGTTAGCCGAATTAAAGAAGTTGTTGGTACGGTATAATGTTTATGTGTGTGTGTCATACAGCATAAATTTAGGCGTAATGTCAATCTTTGATACTGTGGTGATCAACTGGCCATACATCTCCTTCACCATGTGTTCATCATGATTGTAATGACCATCATGGTACTGGAAACCATCAAACACTTGAAATGGCCGTGTTATGAACAACAAAATATGTTCATGAAGACTATTGGTGTACCCGATGTACTCAGTGGAAACGTCCTCGTCTCGTTGACCTTTGCTCCTCAGATCCTTTAACCTCTTAATCCATAGCCCTTTAGGAAACTATGCCTAAAATGACATTATCTGTGTGAGTGTGTCTGTGCGTGTGTTTTGTTTTATTGAGGGGGTTTAGTGCAAAGAAAAGCTTGGAATTTATAGGTTCTAACAATACCAGACATGTTATCGTAAACTGAAAAGAAAGCAATCCTGGATCTTTTGAACACAACTTGCTTCTCAAGAAAGCTATATTTGAGTTTACGATTTAAATATAATACTTTGTAAAAATGGTTTGGCAAACCTATACTTAAGTTTGATGATTCTGAAAGCTAAAGACTTCTAAAAGGTTTTTCCTCTATAAATACAATATTGTTTTTGATGATTCTTTTCATAAATAGATTCCCTCTTTCATCTTAATTTGAGCAATTGGATCAGTTATAGTTTTATTGCAAACCTAAACTCTAGTACTGGGCTATTTAGTCATTACCATAAAATGTCTTGGATACATTACTATATATTAGGGTACTAGTAAGTATACAAAGTAGTAAATTAGGGTTTAAAGACCATGTTTTCCATCCAGTGGGTCTGAGCGATCTGCAGCTGCACTGCTGGGAGTCAGGCCTGTAAATATCATGTTCACCTTGGCCCATGCTGTAGATAGCATCCAGGTGCTCTTTCTATCAGATCTACTTTATTAAATTATTAATCAGTACATGCATATGAATGTGCAGCTACTAAAAGCTGTAAAGTAAGTGTTGTGTGGGTTTACAGACAAGCATTGAGAGCACTGCACTGCAGATTCAATTGTAATGGTTGTAGGTCAGTGCACACAGAGAGGAGACATCTTAATTAACTTTAAACTAAAATTGAAGTCCATTATGAATTTTTGGCATTAAGACTATAATGCTAATAATAATGATAACGACAAACTGTTTTTACAGTAAGTGCCCAATGTGGTGTCAGTGCTATAAGATCGCCTCAATTAATGTCATTATGAAAAAGACTAAAAATATCTAACAATTTTCCGTTGCCCTGATTCCAATTATTACACTTAATCCCGTCTGAGGAAATACTGAAAAATGTATATTTCTGGCCTCTGCTTTTCAAGCTATTATAGATATTTGGTAAATAGCCATATATTAGACACATTCTACGTCTTTAAAAACACATTTGAGAATCTTACACAATAAGGAGACCGTCCATAGTTTGGTATGTCACTCTAATTTGAATTAGCAACATTAAATTGTACGATACAATTTGTACGATAAGAGTACCTGAATTCCAAAATATCTATTAATTGTGTCCGCTCCACCCTGAATCTTCTTACAGAGAGATCCAGTTTCCTGCTGTTTTTTGCAGTCGTTGTCTCCGTGGGTGAAGCACCGCTTGTTGGTGGCGTGTTTGCACTCTGGTGTGACCACTAAGACGTTCATTGAACTAAAGAACTGCAGAACTATGCCAGAATTATTCCTGTCACACTTATGCGCTCTTGCGTTTGCGTGACTAAAAGGCTTCAAGGAGGGAAAAACGCTCACCGGGGCGCTTTGGCTCACGGCCTTTGTATTGCTATTTTTAGTGAGTTTTCACTGCTTTCTTTTCTTCTGCGGTGTCAAACCCGAAAAAAAAGTGACAGGAGAAAGGAGCCAGCTGAGTCAGTGTGAGCCTGGTTCTCATTTGTGCTGACCTTGCTTTACAGGACTCCCTCACTAGCGTCAGTCACACTTCACTCTGCAGGAGGCAGCAGGGTGAGATTGGGAGGGGGGGAATGGGAAAAGTTTACCCCAGTACATGTTGCATTTTAGAAATGAAGTCAGGTATTGTGTTAGAGAGCCAGAATAACAGGCCCGTGAACTCTGCTACGTTGTTAATCACTGAGAAATTAGCAGACATCAAGAGATTAATTCCGCCGAGAGTTCGATGCCGTTCTAGCCTCTGTAATTGCAATTTTCACCGTGTTTATTGCACATTGTTTGTACATTGTTTAAAAATAGCACCATTAATCAAGTTTCCAAATGTTGAAAAAATAAATTGTTCTCTGGATTGCAGCGCTGTGCCTCAAAAACATTTTCACTTCTCCAAAGCTAAAAGAGTGTTTTTTCGTGTGAGAATAAGCCGTTGTCAAATACCTTTAACAACACAATCCTGCGTCGCAGCCCACAGCTTTTACTGATTGTGAATAATAAAGAGCAGTTACACATGATCTCAAGTTCTGCTCCATATAAAACTCTGCACGTTGTTGCCTTGTCAGCCAACACACTAATTAGCAACTCCTTTATTCTATGAACGATGTGCCGCGGCAACTACGGCTGAGTTCACAGGTCACATGGATGGGACCCAGCTGGAAGATAGGAGAGGATAAGGAGGAAAGCCGAGGAAGCGTCTGCCAGGATTACTCTCCCCTCCCCTGCCCTGCTAAGGTCCTAATGGACTCCATACCACGCTCTGTGTCCTGCTTCTCTCTCGGTACGGTAGGAGAGCTTGTCATGGTCCTACTGGCTGTCAGCCTCTTAGTCAGGGAGGATTGTCAGCATGTCAGCAGCAGCTTAGCCTGAGTTCACGATAAGGTTCACGGTCCTGAGTTGCCTTTTTCGTCCTGCGCCTGTGGCCTTGCGTCAGTAATAAATCCTCATAGTTTCTCCATCTACTTCTATCCATCCACTGTTTCTCTTCCTGATGTCTTCAAGCCTCAACTTGTCTTTGTCCTCTGTGTACAAGATGTGAGCTAAAGGTCTGGAAGAGATACCAAAACACTCTCAGCCATCAATCAGGGTGATTGAACCAATACTATTGCCAAGAAAAAGCAATAGGACCACAAAAAAACCTTCAGTACTCTCAGTACTGAAAACTGAGAAAAGGGCACTTAAAGGAGAAAGCCTTTAAAAGGAAAACAGCTGATTGTGGCCGAGGCAAAGTAGGTTTCACATTTCCAGCCATTATGCTGATTTATGATTGATAGATTAATAGACTGCCTGAGTCAAGCTTTTTCTTTAATGGAAACGATCCATCTGCTATAACGCTGCACCGAGCGTTTTCGGCATTTCGAATCATCACAGTTGCCCATTTATATCCCCTTAGCTGTGCACGTCACGCGCGCACCTGATGTTTTTTCTCCACTCTGTGCAGAGCATTTTCCAAAGCTGCAGGTCAGTGACCCCTCAATGTCAAGGAAATGTCAAGCATTATCCTCTGCAGGTTTTTCAAATAAAAACAATAACGACAAGTTTTACTTGTGAGGTTACGGCCAGAATTCCATCCAGATTATTTGTCTGCTACGGAGCGAAATCCCACACATGTAAACCGTCCTAATGGATTCAATAAGAGCAGAACAAATCAGCACAGACGCCTGATCTCAGTGCATTCACTCGGTCACACAGTGAAAACAACAGCTGAAAGTAGATGTTCGCCATCCCCCTTTGTCCAGTAGTTCCTTTTTAATTGATTTCCGTGACTTTCATCTGGCAAGATTTATTCAGAGAAACTTTCAGTGTTGTAATTATTTGATTCATTCACTGCCATTTGTAAACAGCTTTTATCTTTCTCAACATGTTTTTTGCCCTTCAGTCTGACTCTTTCGATGAGACAGTGAGAAGTAGCTGCTTTATTGCTTGACTAACAGTGAGTGTGCTCACACATTGAAGCAGTATAAAGCCAGATTGGCAGTGGCATCAGCAGTTATTTTCCCCCGTAACCATCATTGAGGAAAGTTAATTTATTTATTTGTAAAACCACAAAAAATGCTCTTCACATCCAAACACATGAAGCTTAACATTGAAAAAAAAGATTTGCATTAAAAATGTCTCCCTTGATTTATTGATTTCACTTTATTTATGATTTCTCTCCCCTTCTCTTGTTATTCTCCAAACCAAATTTATATGCAACAATTCTTCAAACGTGGTTCACATTTTGATTCACATTTGGTGGCTGATTCATTGCCACTTCAGGAGATTCAGAAGTTCACATCACCACAGTGAAAAAGTCAGGCTCAGGCAACAAACAGTTCATCCCGTCAAACTAAATGCAATTAAAGTCTGTTGTTTGGAATTAAAAATAGAACGCATACACTTTATGGTTATTTTAAAAGCCGGTTATGGCATTCTGTAGTATGACTGAAAAAGCTGAGGGTAGAGGAACTCCTCATCTCTCTGCTTCCTTCAACAAAGTCATGTGAAGCCTTCAAGTTTGAGCTTCAGACGAGTGGAGAAGTAGAAGAGGGAATTAGGGAGTATTTTGTCAAAAGGAGATCAGTTGTACGGCACGTATTGGCCAAGAAGGGACAGGAATCAGGCTAATCATCGAGACAAGCCAACAGCGCGTCGCTTCAGCTTAGAGCACCGGGCCGCTTAAGTACTCCGAGCACAGAGAAATTTGCACTTTGTTTAGATTAACATGGAGAAGGAATGCGTTGCGAAGCTGCAAGGCTTATATCCGTATTATTTGCACTTAAATAAATGGCCTCGTAGAGTATTCTTTGTCAGACACACTTAGAAGCAACAGCCTCATCCTCATTTGCAGAGTGACTAAGGCGACAGTCAAAACTGTTACTCTTTTTCAATGGTTTCAAATGTAGGATTATTCACGTGGTTCATTCTTTCTGGTTATTGATCTGACGCAGGTAAGACTGAAGACACACCGAAACGTGATTCCGAATTTTTTTGAAAATCAGCAGGTAAACTAAATAATTACTGTAAGTGGCAGATAAGTGGTCTGCTGAAGGCCTGAGTCGCTGCAGCTAATGCCAGAA
The DNA here is from genome assembly GCF_949316345.1 of Pungitius pungitius. Taxonomy (NCBI): domain Eukaryota; kingdom Metazoa; phylum Chordata; class Actinopteri; order Perciformes; family Gasterosteidae; genus Pungitius; species Pungitius pungitius. The sequence goes on along the minus strand of NC_084915.1, from coordinate 11,431,688 downwards.
GTAGTAGTAGCTGAATCAGGATACTGTGGCTCCTGTGTTTGATTATGAACCTCAGGGCTCCACATGTCTCCCAGGGTGTCTCTCACGGGCTGTTTTTGTGAAGAAAGTAAGGAAAAGGGGGACAATGTGTTTTGGCCAGCATCAGTGAGCAAACCGCATTTATTTTCTCTCGCACGGAAAAGAGCAAGAGAGAGGAGGATTGCAGAGCTCAAGGGAAGTAAATTAATAAAAATTGACAAGGCTTTTGGTTTGCTATTCACAAAACAAAGTTATTCCTGGCTGATGAGGACCTGGATTACTCAATGATTCATTATAGCATTAAGCTTTGCGTGACATTTATTCCGCAGCCATTTACATTCTTGAAAAGGTCAAAAGATCCAAAACGGGATCGTTCCAGCAGAAGTGGCTTGGCTGCAGACATAATGAGTAACATTTCAACAAGGTTGGGTTTTTTTTCTGGTTTATTCTTATAATGAATGGTTGAACTATGAAATAATCGGTTTGGTTTCTTAAACAATGACAGCTTCAGACCACATAATAGAGATTTCATGCACGGTGAGCTGTGAATAAGAAAGATTTACGGTGGTGCTGTGGATAACTTCGAAGTGTCCCTCACGACTCCCACATTTCCTGTCATGTCCAGAAAGTAGACTCCCCCCCGTGACCTCAGCATCCAGGGATCCTCCGCGTCCTCTGCCACCTCCCTTGCTGTTGCTAACTCCCTTCATCTCCCCAAACTCGTATATAGAGATTTAGATGAATACGACCTTTGCAGAGCGCCGTTCTATCATACTAACAATGCTGTTTTCCATGAGTTCTAAGTTAAAAAGTCTGGCGGAAGGGAAGGAGGAGAGAAGAAGCTGCATTTTTATGAGCCACATAAAAACGTTTTTGTTGTTGCACCCACCATCTACAGATCCAAACAACTAAATAGTCGAGGGAGTAATAATTCACGTATCATCCCATTCATTCCTCTTGAATAAGGAAAACAACGTATACGATTTGGACAGAAGAACAGCGTCAGGGCACCAACCCCGATGTCATCGCCCCGTCGCAGATTTTGACGATGATGATAAACATGGTGATGGCGATGATGTTTTTCTTGTCAGTTGTTCTTCAAGGAGTCATGGTGGGTTGTAGTTGAGCTTACTGTTGAGAGAAGGCAGAGAAATCATCTAAATTAAAACATGAAAATAGTTTGTATCTAATCTCAGTGAAGTACTTCATGCTGCAACCGACCAGGAACAATTGTCGATCAATGGGAACAGTCCTTAATCTACTGATCAAAAAGCCCCAAATTTGTGCTGGAGTACAGAAAATTTGGAAAATTCCAAAATATTAACAGCAGAAAAGGAAACCTTGTTTTGTTGTAATCATGACGAAGGACCTGCAGAGGTCAGGGATTGAAATCTTACTGACACCCGCTATCGTCCGCAGAAAAGGTGTCAGGACAAAGTCACCGTTTGTCTTCTGGACTTTGGGACATTTCAGCGCACTTTGTAAAGTAGCAGTGGGACTCATCAGGACTCAGCACTGCTATTTTCAGACAAACTCAGAACTCACTTCCTTCACGTTTCATAAGGACTACAGGGAGGATTTTTGACAAGAGGCAACTTTTACTTTTCACCCCCCTCTTAGCGCTGAACCTCAGTCCTGCCTCTTTCTCTCGCTGGTCTTGGCCCCCGCTGTGTGTGTGTCGTTCAGGTTGTAAAGGATACGGGTTGTGGTTTTACATATTTCAGATGAACTGAATTCCTGGCAGCGTGGCATGTCACTCCAAGGAACAGTAAGATGTCAAGGCCAGCGAGCCATGAATGAAGGAGAGAGAGAGAGAGAGAGAGAGAGAGAGAGAGAGAGAGAGGAGGGGAGAAGCCCTGGAGACTCTGTGTTGGAATAAGATGGATGAGGCGAGAATTCAGTTATATTACAGAAGCCAGCCAGAACGAAAGAGCTTCCTCTTTTTTCACTACTATTTTGACATAAAGAACTTTTTGCTTACTGTGACTTATTTTCCATATCTACAGGTAGATCAAGAATGTCTTAATAAATATTTCAACATTATGCATTTTCAGCATTTCATTCAACTGCAACTGAGATGTGCTACGTTCCTGGAAGTGATGACTACAGTCATTTTGAACACTTTTTTCCAAGAGTTAGCTAAAAAGGATCCATACCACGCACATGTGTTCATTAGATATTTCAACTTAATTTAGCGTGTGCAACGAAAACAGGGATTAATCACAAAGATAACAAATCCTGCTCCCAGCACAAACTCTTAAGTTGCATCATGCTATTTGTACAAAAGTACAAATATGTCTGTGCTGCTTTGTCATTATGACATTATCTGTGTAGATAATCACATTCGCACGACAAGTTAAACCTCCCAAGGTTAAATGCTAATGTTAAAGTAAATGCATATGTATGTTTTTTTCATGAACCTGAGCATATAAAACAGCTTTCAGTATAATAAAGTCACATTGAAACCTAATATCCAATTATAACAACTGTACATTTTTTTGTTGGGGAATATCTACATAGTTGCTCCAATATTCTTTGTGGAGAAGGACAATGTAATCCTCGGGGCAGCAGATTTGGATCTGTGAAGAATTCTTGTCATGAGGTTGTTGCTTGAACCAGATCCAAGTCAACCTGCACTATAGAACAGTGTGGGAAAATAGTCAAACCCACAGCAGCAGAATAACTGTATTCCTTTGCCCTTGTTATCTTTAAATAATGGGCATACGTGAGGCTGGTCACAAGAGAAGAGCTGATGCCATTAATCACTGGCTTAAAATAGAACTCACACACAACCACAAGTGGTGGAGATGGTAACCAAAAAAAAAAAGTGAGTCTCCAGGGAATGCAGCTAGAGATATTGAAACGGCTTAATCACTTCCGATGTGTGTGTGTGTGTCTGCCTGTGTGCGACTGTACGACGGGAGAACCTCGCGCACCGCTGATTGTCACCTATTTGCAATATTATATTTTGGGAGCCGTCTACACGCTGAAGGCCGGCTATGAGACACTGGCGTACTTTTCAACCCGGGGCCTGTCAAACGAATGGGCGTCTGACGCGGAGGATACAGACGGAGGACACAGATACATGCTTTCTCTTCTCTTTGATCCGAGACCACGCCAAACCGCATTGTGCATTCACACAAAGATGAATATGTTGGTTTGTTATTTGCCTGACTTTGCTTCGCAAGGTCACATTACAGCTGTGCATGTTGCAAACATCATTCTTGTCATCTGAAAGGGGGAATAAAATAAACAGCCTCAGTATTGTAAGCTGTTACTGTAAGTTATTGTGTGACAATCTGACAACTCTGTCAACTGACCTCTCGTGACCCTCACACGCATTGTTTGAGCCAGAGATCTTATTGTTGTTGCTTGTGGGGGTTCTCTCACGCTCGCCCTGTCACAGGGTCGTTCAAATACTACTCAGCTGACCTCACACAACCAACTTTATGTTATGAATATTCATGCTCCCTGCACGTCTTTGTACACATAGCACTTCTGCATACGACCACACATATGTACATTTTTTTTTAAAGAGTAGGATTTGTATGTATGTTCTGTATCTCCAGCTCGAAAACCTCTCGTGGAAGGCCTAGAGAGGCAGGTTGAGGAAAGCTGGAATGGGGTCAGAAACAGCGAGCGGAGCCAACTCGAGTCCAAGACTTCAAGTGGAAACTATTCCAGACTAAAGTCCCATCTGCTATCACTTTACAGCCCGAGTACTAAACTAAATAAAGATCCCTCGTGAACAATTTTATTGCCCTTTTCATTCTTTCTATCCATCCTTCTCTCTTGTAGAAGTTTCTCAGTAACTACAGTTCCTAGCACAGATTATGTTTGTTACTTTGAGAGAGCTTCGGGAAGTTGGTTGTGAGCAGGCTAAAGTGTATCATACCTCCCCCCCTGGTTGTGTAAAAGTGTCCCGTGTTGTTAACAATGGTTTAATGGTCCAGATAGGCCAGATCTGATCCCTCTCATATGAAACTATTGAGGTCATTTTTTATTGATGAGTATTGAAGTAAGTTACCTTTATGCCTTCATGTTATTAATGCTGACTGGTTACCGTTCCCCCTTTTTTTAACTTGTTTTTTGCTCTTCCAATGTGAACTGAATGTTCAACTTTTGAAGAAAAGAACCATAAGATACAAATGGTTACGGTTTGATGGTTGATTATCACAACTCAGCACATTTTGGTTTTGGGCTTTCTCCCCATTCAATATTGTTTGGCAGATAGTTTTATGATTTATACATTTTTGTGTTTTTTTGCACTCATGGCCACTTCTCTTCCAATACTGTTATACTGGAAAAGAGGGAATAAAGGGATGCGGTATAGACAGATATAAAAACAAAAAACATTAGAATTATGTATTTTAGCATCTCACCAATGAAAATTTAAAAAAGGGTAATTCTCTTCACTTTCTAACATAGACCTCTTTTTTCTTTTGTGCCCTTCCAAGCGGCGCCAACAGCTGCAGAGTAGCACGGCAACATAACATTTTTCAAACAATTACACAAACACAGTCCGCGCTCACAGGGCCCAATCAAAAAGACTGTCAGACCGACTCCACAGCACAAATTTATGTTCCATTAAATGCTCTCCGGCATGAAAAGCCCTGTCGCTCTGCTGCTGCTGGTGGAGGTAGCCCGAGAGGCATTTGAATCCATGTATAAACGTCTATGTTTTCAGTGTCAATCAAGGGGGCTCCTACACAGTGAGTTACATCCATCTGCTGTTGTTGTTACAGCACGCTGCCCCCCCCCCACACCCCTCCACCCCTCACCCTGCATGATACGGTTTGGATTGTCACACTCTGCAGCCAATGCAATCACAGGCTAATTCCCAGGCAAGCGCAGCAGCCCGTAAGCCACCAGAGGCCATGTTGTTGTTTGTCAAAACAGACATTGAGCGTTTTTTTTTTCATGTTAGGTTTGTTCGAAGTTTCCAATAACAGACACCAAAGGAGGGATTGGCGTTGTTGGGCACTGAACAAAGACTTCTCCATCCTTACAAATAATTCATAAAATAAAGGAAACACTCCTTGAGTCCACGAGGATCTGAAGAGGCATCTTATGAACACAGAGACGACGATGCATTAGTGTCTGAGCGCATAGGCCAGAGAGACTGTAGATATTGCTGTATATTCTGTTGCTGATGTGCAGTCCAACTGGCTGTCCTGTGCTGAGTATTTGGGGTCAGTGGAGGGCAGACTGAGCTGCGGGAGCTTCTGCCTACCGGCTGCGTCACACGTGACCTCGTGGGCCCGGAGACATCGACAGGCATCCCGTCTAATGCTTCCCATGGGACTCTAACCAGCCACACAGGGTGCATGAATAAGTCATTGAGTTAAGATCTATTTATCTGGGGGAGATGCTTCTTTTTCTGACTGCTATCCCCTTTATTTTCTGTGCTTTTTGCTTATTTGAATTCATATAGAAAGCCTCTCTTCATTAAAGCATAATCAGCCACGACATGTATGGTTCAATACCAGCTTTCTTTTAAGATATGCGCTCGTCCTTTTCCTTCCCTGTCCTCGATTTCTCCCTTGGGTCCTCTTGTGGTGAAGACGATAATTTATTCATCTATTGATTTACTTTTACTAGGAGGGTGAAGGATTTCCCTGTGGACTGTGTCTGTTTCTCGGATTGTTACAGTGATTGTTGTAGGAACCACTTCAAATAGTTAAGTTGGTTCCCACTGAAAAACACAGCGATGCAACAAATTAAGTAACAAGTTATGCTACATTTTTGTATTTTATTTGACTTAAAAATATATATTCTAATAATATATATAACATTCATGTCTGCACACAGGGCAGGTCCCCCTCAGTGCTAAATAATGCCAAATCCACATATTGCATCTTAAACCAGATGAAACCAATTGAGGTGAAAGCTTTTTATGCAATGCTAACCTGGCCAGCAAAGCAGCAAAGCTACATGTCGAGTTACTGATTTCATACATACAATCCAAAAATCAAATAAAACATTACTCAGTAAAAAGTCTGCAAAGGTTAGATTGACTCACATAGAAAGGCATCAAGAAAATTAGGATAGTGAATCAATATTTACAAGAGATGAAGATTAAGGTGTTATTTCTGGATCTATTTGTTTATTGAATTAAAGCCTAGTTCTGTTTTTTTTTCATCCATTCCTCAGAGAAACAAAACCCGGATAATGTGGGTATAGAGGTCATAGGTCAAAATGCAAAGTGCAGAATGGAAGCTATAAAGGGCACGAGGATGATTGTATACTAAAATGGTAACTTGATGCCACTTGGAACTAATTCTGGTGTAAAAGGTGAATGAGTTACAATGACAAGTTTGTTCGCTGACATCCTTGAATCCATTTTGTCCAACAATAAAACTGATGCCTGATAAAATCGGAAAGAAGAAAGGAAACCATGAGCAGCCTCTTCAGCGTAACCCTATACTTCAAGTATTACTAAATGAGACCTATCATCATATGAGCCAACACAGTTTGTCAGCATTTTTTTTGTCAAATAATGCCATCTTGCTTTTTGTCTAAACAGATCAAATCCTTCACGTACCGACCAGCGACAGAGTGGGTCTATAAAAACAAGCTGCAAAACGTGGGTTCAGGGGAAATAAATTGAGAAAATATATGCTTGGCAGGAAGAGACAAGAGTGGAACATTTTTAATTATGGGGACAGGAGGTGGTATAACACGGAGTCTGCTTCTGGTGTGTGTGTGTGTGTGTGTGTGTGTGTGTGTTTGTGTGTGCGTGCGTGCGTGCGTGCGTGCGTGTGAACACAAATGTGAGCTGCTCACAAATCTGCTCGTGCATTCATGACAAAAACAGGACTCACATGTGCATCCATTTGGAGTAGGAATGTTTAGCCAAGTGTTACTCAAAAGACCCAATCTGTTTTTTATATCAATGACATTTGGCCAACTGAGAAAGCAAAACATGCACTGGCCACTTTAATGCTGTCTCTGTCACTAACAAATACGTCACTTTATGCATGTGCGTCTCCCAATGATGCTTTCATCAAACTCCAAAACAATACGCAAAAGAACAGGAACAGATCAAGCGCCCAAAGTTTGCCTATTTTTTGACAAGTGAGAGTCTACGAGTGAGAGAGAGAGAGAGAGATAGTTCATAAAGTGGGTTTGAAAAGAGGATATTGAAGTTTACTTTGTCCTTCCTGGTCATAATTCAAATAAGAAAACCCTCCTTTGTGTGATCTCAACGCTGGCATTCTGCTCGCTAAGCGTCGAGCAGTCGGAGGAATTAAACTTGTTCTTAAGCTTCTACGGGTGGATATTTAATGGTAAGGCCCGTTCTGCTTTGCTGTACATAATCTTAGATTAGGTGACTGTAAACGGGTTGCATAACAAACATTTCTCAACTGTAAAGGACAGACGCCTCGGTAGCACCAGCAGAAATTGCAAGGGTAAGATGAGCGGCTTTTGCAGTAATCTACAAAGAGGGTTATAAGCTGCACTTATCCAGAATAAAAGTTGAGGGTGTTTTCTTGAACTTTTTTTCTTTAGGAGGATAAGGATTTGTGAGAGAATGTGTGGATCACACTGGTTTTATGGATAGTTTTGATTGGTTTAGTACAGTTGATCCAGTCATGCCATCTTTAGGGGGGGGGGGCTTAGAGGATGAAAAGGACGGAAGGAATATGCAAAAGAGACGCAAAAAAGGTTGTGGAGATACGCTTACTCACGATATGACCTCACCAGAAAAGTATATATATAAAGTATATATTTCAGGGTACAGTGAAACCTTCATGGCAGACTGTGGCTGGATACAGACACTACAACACTCAGTCAGCAGTATTCCTTTAAAAAAAAAAAAAAAAAAAAAGTTCATCCTGAGTTCAATGAGAATTCCACACAGGTTTGATCAACTGTGCGTGACTATGGCCCTGGGCTGTACTTAAGTGACAAACACACTTGGAGAAGGGACCATAACAAAAATAAGAAAAAAAAAAACATACTTTGAGGAAGTCTGGTAACTTTTGCTCTCATACAAACATCCTGAGATTCAGTCCAGCTAGCAGAACTGAGAGTGAAATTACACCATGACCAAATAAGGATAATATGGGCCCTGATGTGCAATCTGAAATGCAGCTCTGTGTGTGTGTGTGTGTGTGTGTGTGTGTGTGTGTGTGTGTGTGTGTGTGTGTGCTCAACCTTCTAAGTAAATGAGGACATTTTTACTCCTTCGAAAGACGTGTGTGTGGTTAAGACAAGGGTTGAGGTTAGAAAGAGGGTTATTGTCCGGATTCAGCATGGTGTTAAGGTTAAGCTTTGGGATTATTATTGTCATTGTAAACAAGATGGTTTGGGACCAGGGAACATCTCAGTCTCCTTTTAAGTGGCCGTTTGTCATGATTATTTTCTATCTCAATAGATAGTTAATAGATAGTGATAAAGAGTTGTGGATTGTGTACAGTACATGTACTCAAGCATGCACAGTATATGTAATATATCACCTGGCAGTGTATTTCACCATGTACAATTGAATATCAATGTTATATATATATTTTTCCTGACTTTCTATTGTCCATATTAATCCACAACATTGGGTTAAATTCCCCAAAAGGAATCAATGAAAACATATATTACTGAGAGTAATATACTTTCTTCATTTTACAACATGTCAGAATTGTGCTGTAATACTACAAAAATGCAACATTTTCTGGTTCCTCGTGTACACAGCGTTCCTTGCCCAGGGATAAAACATGGAATGGGTTTGGAGGGAATACAAGAATGAGAAGAGGGAATACTAAGTCAAATCTACAAGCGGGAGAGAAAGCAGCTGAGCTGAGGGCTCACATGTACCTGTACATCTCACTTCAAGCTGATGGTGGGCAGGGTCACGCATGTGCTCAAGCCAGCAACAACTAGACAGAGGCAGACACAGATGCAGAGGCCAACACGTGGGGGGATTCGTCAATGAGTCTGTCCCCTTTGCCAATTCATTTAACAGATTTGACAAGGAAGTGAATTTTTATGAGTAGTTTTATCAACAGGAGAAATGGCCATTTGGGTGTTAGTGGCCTCCTACTTTATGGAATCCTATTTACCGCCCTGAGAATGAATTGTCTTGGGAAATTCACTTCCATGAGAGCTTGTGTGTCTCCAATAGTCTGTCCTCCATCACAAGTAACCAATTAATCCAGTTTCTGCTGCTGCAAACAGTCCTGTATATTTGTAGTTTTTGGCCAGAAGGGCTGATTTGTCTTTTAGGTTTGTTGTTTCTATGGACTGAATGATTTCAAAAGCGTTAACATAGCATCCTGTGTCAGCAGATAGACGCCATTTTCTCTTTGCAATCACTTCAGCAGCAGCTAAAGGCCAGAGGTCAACAACTGGCTTTTACTTTATGTATTATCATAATCTATATAGCAAATAAATGTAAGGCGAGAAGCAGCAGCGGCACAGGATGGGAGATGAGGAAAGTAAGAGCAGGAGAAATGATTTGCTTTTCTTGCAGTGGGGGGGGAGATGTCTTGTCATTTTGAAGAGTTTCAAGGGGATGTTTGCTCACCCTCTTAACGGCTTAAAAGGTCTGAAAGCATCTATCTTTCTCCCCATGCATTTTTGGGAAGGAGGTGGGGGGGGTTGTGTGACTGATTGCACAACAACTCCAACAGATATGCCCCAGCCACACATGGAAAATTACCATTATTAAAGTAAATATAACAATGGAATTTCCATTACGCTGACACGGTTTGGGGATGAAGTACCATGAAGCCACTTTACATTTTAATGCGCTCATCAGAAGTTCAGGAAATTGTGTTTTTATAACTTAACAAGACAAAGTTCAGTCGACAAGCTAAAGAAATACTTGTTCTTGTAGATAAACATTCAACGTTTCTCACAGCTCTGTTGAACCCTGCTGCATGTAAGCAGACTGTTGATGTATTGCTTTGTCTACTCTGTAGCGATCTCTTGTGCATACGTGCACATATTCAGTGCATCCCTTTAAGACTAAGGAAAAAAATATTAGACATAGATAATACAAATGGATGTCGACAGAATGTCCACTGCATGCATTTGTCCACACACACACACACACACAGGCACACAAATCACCATTAAAATCATTTAAGCTAGCTGCCACTGAGCGTGACCAGTGACAGCAGCTTGTCTGCCAGGCCGCCGTCATGGGGAGCCTGGCACTGGGGTTTGACAGCCCAGCCTGAAACATGAGGACCAAATGGATCTGGAAATCCAAGGGGGGGGGGGGGCTGGGTAAGATCTTTCTGCACCTCTGTGTCCCACACATCTGGCCTTCTGCATGGCTGTTATGGCTGGAGGTACAAGGGCGGAGGTCGTCGGAGGTGCATTCTGGTGCAAGGGATGAGGTCGCCACAGTACACAGAAAAGCAGCTGTGTTTTATTGTTTTTTTTTTCTCTGTGCAGATTTTTTTAAAGACCTAATGAATACGGGTAAAATTAAGCTGGCGTATAACAAGTGCTTTGTTTATCTTTCTGATGAAAATAATGTTCCATGTCATTATTAATATGAAGTAACCATGCAGTTGTAATCTTGCTTGTTAAGATGTAGTGCCTGTGATCACGATGGACCTACCACTGGCCTGTCTGACATGAATTTGGACACGATGCTTTAAGACGAATGCACCAGAACGACTCATAATAAGTGGTTGCTTGATAAATAGGCACATTCTTGGCATCCTGGGCATTTCTTACTTACAATGGATTCGACATTAAATGTGTCAACGGTGCACAAAGAGTAAATCCTTTGGGAGTATTTAATAGAAGTACATTTTAACTTTTAGATTCTACCATTTGATATTGATAACGTATTTCTAACAGATTATTATCAATTATTTTCCTCCTGATGTGGTATCAGAGCTACTCCTACTGTTGTCGAGGTCATGTATTTAGAAAGTCTTTATGGAATGCCTCCAAGACTGAAGAACATTAAACACGTTTCAAACACAGCTCTTATACCTCCATCCCCACGGTTTTTCCTCTGTCCTATTCGGGTCTTTTTATCTCTTTTTTCTCCAACAAGAATCTTCAAACTGTTCCAGCTGACCTGATGGAAAGCTTGAGGCCAAACCATGCTGGACTCGCACGGAGACTTCTGATGGCTCTTATTAGGCTAATGGAAATGTTACAAAGCATCTCAGACAGAGACCACCGACAGAACCAAAACGCACAATGTCTGCCTGTGAAATAATTGTATTGGAACAGAACAAGTCAGTGCTTTTTACATACTTCAGTCATTGGTGACCTGACATGTATGACAGTAGGTTTCTCATTTTCTGTAAACGATGGAACGAAGCAAAAGCGATGCTAACGTTATATAGCCGTTTCGAGAGAAGACGCCGTGACACATTTCGAAGACAAAGACCAGCGTGGAATGTCTGAGAAAAAAAGGTGTTTCCTCTTTCATTGTTAGTGGATGACTGCCTCATAGAGCCAGCAATCACTTGGTGTTTCTGCGGTGGCTCGTTTGATTACGGCTCATTTCCCCTCTCCCACAGCCCCACCAGGTGGCTGCCCAGCTCTCCTCCGTCAACCCTAACCCGACGGGATCCGTCCTGCCCCGAGGCCCCGAGGTTAGATCAGGGGCTTTTGGGCTCACTGCAAAAAGTGATGGGGTCGTCAGAAAACAATTTCAAAGACCACAAAAAGATCAGAGAGGTGCTTTTAAGCTCCTGGATTTGAAAAAAAAAAGGATTACCTCAGAATACACAAAGTGTTGGAGGTCCTCTAAACTCATAAACATTGCATCGAAGTATTGGTCTGAAAGGAACTCCCAGACTCAAGTTCTTTATGTGACCCATGTTGTTGAACTAATGATTTCCATGTGAACATTTACGTAAAATGTTCTTTTGTTTTTTTCAATGACACATTTTGATATTTTTTTAACTTTTTTTTTTTTTAAATGCATTACAAATTATTTCAAATATTTTTGGTTTTGGTTCATTTAATGTTACTTTTGCTCGTTCATAGCCATTGCTTTTCGTGAGGTTAGCAATACCTAAAAGACATTCAACAGATGACTCCAGCATGAGATCACTGCTCCCTAAAAACCTTTAGATGACAAATCACCTCGAGAGGCCCTGAAGATGCCCCCTGAAAAAAAATAAAGGTTAGATGAACTTTGACTGTTTTAAACTATTGATTAACTACAGCTGAAGTAAATGTTTATGAGAAAGCTCGTATTTATTTTCATTTCATTTGATTTGCATTTTCTCCCTCCTTTCATGATTAGGCCTATGGATCCACTGCTTCCTGGTAGGATTAGAGCAGTTACTTTGATGTGGGTTGTTTCCTGCCTAATACGTGTGGGCAGGCCTCTTACGCCTGTGCGTGTGGCGGGGTTGAGGTGAAGGGGTACGTGCAAGCCCCCTTTTTACTCTGGCAGTGTTTAGATGTAGTGCGTGACCTATCGTGCACCATAAAAAGCAGATCCAGGAACAAATACAGCTGTGAAACACCATACTTGGCAACTAAAGTAAACACTTTGGATCACAGACCCGCTCATTTGACCACATCTGTGCAAATGAATGTCCTTCATTTTTTGGTTTTAACAACCTACGGTGTGTTTTGCCAAAGAGCGGTAGCTGATTTAAGTCAACAAAATAAGCATAGGAAGCATTAATAATAATTTCCCCATTCTTCATCAGAGAGACACAATAAATATTCAATATGCTACACTATTATTAGGTTTCATGTTTAATCTATTAATGTTGCTATGAAACATCAGTTGAGGTTTAAAAGTAAAACACAACTAAGTAATATACAAACTTTGGACTTATAAATATGTATAACATGAAGGTTAATTCTTCACAATGGACAAAGAATGACTTTTTTACTATTTTTTTTGCACTAATCACTTGTTAGCTCAAGAACATTTGATGACAACTGAGTTATTGTTTCTATGACAATTGAGGAGACCGTTGAGGCTGTGGTTGAAAGCTCTGCAAAAGCTAGGAAGTGGGCCTTGAGTTAATAATATATAATCACAAATAGAAATACGGGAATCTTCAACGTGTGGAAAAGCTAGTCCGCTGAAAATGTGTTCCTACGTGTTACTGTTTGAATAACATTTCAGTCACTTATGGATGGAAGCGGAAGGAAAGGATTTACACCTCACTGTTCAGAAAGCTCCTGTGCTAATATTATAGCTCAACAACACACGCTTTACAAAAACAGCAGCATGACATCCTTCAAGGAAAAAGAGAGAAAACGTTTAACGGCAATGACCTGAAATATTTACCCAAGGTGACTTTTGAATGGTGCACTAACGGCTGGAGAAGTCCCTGCACACCTCCGGGCAGAGGCCGGGTGTTATTTTTGCTGCTGATGCAGAACAGATGAAGATTTTTGGACATTTAAAGAGTTGAACACGTGTGCGATCAACTTTATAGCCTGTCAAAAATATTTTAACATTGACATGACTCAATGACTGTGTATTTGTGGCTGCTTCATAGTCATTCTGTCTTATGATCTCCCAGTGGAGCACACACAACCACTGGGAGGTCAAACAATAGACAAATAAAACCCCTTTAAATAGATGACTGTTAGCAGCGTTTCTGATTAGCTGATGGCATAAAGCAATCAAAGGTTTTCTTGGTCTCTTGGAGAATATACTTTAATGACATTTGTTCAGGGCCTGGTAGTGATCGGCATGTTATCCGGTTTACAACAAGCCGAGAAGCCCATATGGGAAGTCGGCAGATCATTTTCAAGTGGCTATGAAAGCTGTTAGTCATCCAGCAGATCATGAAAATGATCGTAAAAGCTGCTGCAGTCATCATCGTGTGGCTTTTTTCAAAGAGAGGATGTACAAGCTGATTTGAAAAGCGTCGTCACTCTTTGATGATGAGAGTTTACGCATCGTGTTAGTCAGCGGTGGCTTGTATTAAATCTGCTCTTTTATTCGTTAAATCTGTCTATTCATATACTGTAGCCATCTTTCTTATTTGGCTGCACTGTATTTAAGTTTGGGATTTGGTGCCATCGTGAGGGCATTTATGGTAAAGTCGGACCATCATTTTTTTATATGGAGCTTGCATTGAGGTATTGCATAATTCAATAGGGGAAACTAAAAAATTTCCCCATATTCCAGTAACTAGTCCTTCTAAAGCCAAGCTCATGCTTCCATGTGGTTGCTGACTAAACAGTCTTTGACACTTTCTTTCAAACAGACAATCAATGCTTCACACCGCTTACTTTTCCATAGTGATCACACACAACAGGGTTTATGTGGATGTGGTCCACTCCCAATTGTAAATGTTAATGCTCTTCTATAACGTAAGTGTTCCTTTAAATTATATTAGTCACAAATGGACCAAATTTCCGGTGATTTTGCACAGAGTGAGAATTTATTTAATGTGTTAATTCTTTGCACAGTAATTTGTCCACGTGTAAGCCAGCGCACATGGGACTAAGCACAGGAAGTGAGACATATTTGCCTTGAGTTAAAGATCTGGTGCTTGAGTTTTGGAAATAAACACTTAAAGTACCTGTGCCTCACCTTCACAGTGCATGCTGTAGTAGATGGATCAAAAAATCTGCTGCTTCCATAACATGCCTCTTTTTTTGATATGCCTTTCTCCTAGAACACCTCGGCCTGCAATGGTGCATTGTGTGGTTTCTGAGCATGAACCTCTATCATCATTTTTAAGATGAATAATTCATGGGCCCTTTATTGTGTGAATTGTATTAACTTAGCCCTACTTGCTAGCCGCTCTCGTGGAAGGTTCATGAAACTAACGTAATTGTTGCATCTCTAGGAGAAGTTAGTCCCTCAATTCAGTAAATTGAGGGACTCCCTACGTTGTACAAATGTCTATAATGTAGGTGGACAGCACCGCTCTCATATGCAGTAGCAGCAGCTGTGGGTAATTATGTTTCTTGTGATTATTTATTTTGTGTGTGAAATGTGTAAAACATTTTTTGTTGTTGTATTTAAGTTGTTTAGAATAGGAAAGAAAACGCCTCACCATGAACACTGGAACAGGTACGAATCGTGACTGGCACCAATGAAAACACATCAGGACCTGGAAAATTCGCACTGTTTTCAACCAAACTTCCATTAGTAAAACATTCCCATATGGCATTTCACACCCCTTCCAAAAAATACCAAGAGAGTTTCTTTTGGCTCCGCACTTCTTTCAGCATCCAATATTCATTAATAAAACGCTGGCTTTGACTTTCCACCTCCTCCTCTACACTCTGATTGACTGCAGAGGCTGTTTGAATCCCCTCAGCCCTTCTCTGTTTGAGGGATCTCATCCAGCACCGTTAACACGGTTCAAAGTGGTTCATTCATAGCTCACAGAATTGACAGTAGGAAGCGTACGCTTCGAGGGTCTGTGTTACGTTTATTGCATTGTTCTCTGGCATGAGATCAACATTGTGCCCAATGCGTCAATGTGTTCGGTTTCCATCGTGTCCTAAAAATATGGGAAATGTGCTTTTATTACTTGTTTTTTGTGAAGAAGTATTGATGCTGAAATTGAATGTTGGCAAATGAAACAAAGAATAAAAATAGTATTGAAGTGTCAGGATATGTGTCTTTGGTAACAGTATTCAAGATCACAGAAAATCAGCACAATAAGAGAACAAGATAGCTGCAGTTCTCTTCAAAATAACATCAACTAACAACTCCCCACAGAGGGCAATATTGAAGTAATGTGAAGCTTTCTTCACACCCTGAGCTTAAAAATATTGAGCAGCAAGGGAGGGTACCACATTGAGGCATGATGAGTAGGCAGCCATTCTTAAAATGTACTGGACCTACATACATATTACATTCAAAGAGAGTGAAATTGATTAAAAATGGTAAAAATCATCATTAATCATCATTAATATATACATATACATACACTTCTTGATACCAGATTTAAATTTTAATTCAAATGTTTTAAAATGTTTAAATCATGTAGATTATGTAATCAATTAGATATAACAACCTACATTCATGCCACAGATAACACATTTTAAAATATGTTTCTCACACAAGTGCATAAAACTCACAGTGTCCTAATGATAGGAACAAGGACAGTTTAAAAACCACGCACATGGGGGCAGATTTTCTAAAAATGCTGGAGTTTGCATACAATCATTGAATTCACAGTGGTCCTGGTACGTCCAGGTATTTCTTGGGGCAAAATAAATATAACATTTTAGTCGTGGACCACAGCCATCAGCTGTTGGCTGAAACATGAACACATCACCTCCAGGATGCTTTCAAAGATGGGTCGGAAGCGTGTAGAGGAAAGAAGAAGAGCTCTCACTCCTTTAAAATTTCTAGGTATAATGAGATTAGCTCAAAATGAAGTGTCTATACATTTTGCCTCAAACTATACTACAAGGACATTGCCTTGAGTTTGAAACACATCATTTGTTGTATTTATGTTTTGTATATGTTTTGCATATGTACGGTAATAGACTATATTTTCAGGCAATTCTGTGTCTGAACCCCTAGTTTAATAATTATTTTTTAACTTTATTTTTCAAACGTTTTTTTGTAGTATCATGAATACATGTGATATAGATATTTATAAAGGAATACAAATACAAAAAAGGGATACAAAATGGGTGTCTTCAAAGTTAGCTCTGCTTACCAGGTAGGAACTGTGTCAGTGTCTGCATTTATCCTTCGAGATCATCTTCTCTTAAATAGACGCTCTTTGCATCAGAGAGCGTCCGCCTGCTAACGTTAAGCGAACTGTGCGGTGTCGTCAGTTCCGTTAAGCGTTCCTTCTGGTTTCATTAAAAAAAGGGGTAGAGGGGAGATTATTTAGGAAGACAAGCGCAGCTCGAATAAGGCTTTGGTCGGCTATGTCGTGGACATATTCGTGAACTAGAGCAGTACGTTGTTTCGGACGAGCGGGTTTTCCCTCGGACTGACAGAAGACCCGTCGGTGTCCTCTAAGCCGCGCGCTCACTGGGATGCGCCGCCGCTAGCTTGTCGTTAGCTCGCTCGCTAGCTTCCCGAACCGCTCTGGGCTTCTTCTTTTTTTAACGACGTGACCAAGCGCACCGTAAGTCAACCCGTTTGAAAACCACGACATTCCATTGGATTTTGTAATAACATTGTGTGTTTGCTCATTCCCGAATCTGCTAGCCAATAAGCTTTGTCCCCGGGTTGCGTGTCACCAGCCTCCTAACAGCTGCTTATATGTGAAGTAGAAGGAGGCCATTATTATCATTTTTTTTATTGCTGCTAGAAACCATATTGTCCTTCAATCCTGTGCAGACTCCCCACAAACTACTTTCACAATCGGTTGAGTGTAACTGCCCCACCGTGTTGGCAGCGGATTGAATGCAGTGCGGAGGCCTGCGAGTGGCATTAACAAGCGAGCACCTGCGCTGATGCACCTGTCGGGGACGCCGGGGGTGGGGGGGGGGGGGGGTGTTAATCCACGTCGAACCTCTCTCTCATTTTATCAGGAAACTACTGTCCTCGATAGCTTACCTTGTTAATGACGGTAACGATCGTTGTCCCTGTTGTAGCACCTTTTTATTCAAGTTATGCTGGAAGCCACCCGTACCTAATAGTAGTGTGTTAATGATCAGGTTAACGCATACGCTTCCCCCCCCCCTTGTGCCATTTCGTATTGATTCATGCTGGTTTAAGTGGATCGACTAACAGACTGAAGATAGGGGGATTGAGGGAGGTGGCACTGTTGCAAGATCACAGCCTATTTCATGTTATCCAAAGGAGTAACCTGGTCGCTCAGTGTACAGGTAGACAAGTAACCTTTGTCCCTAATTTGTAAAAAAAAAAGAAAGGAAAAAAAAGAACACTTTAAACGTATGAGACTTCTTTTGTGTCGGGTGTTTATTGGCCAAGAGAACCACTGCTTGGCTTGTCTAAAGTCAACAGATGTTGTCATTCCTCAGGATATGGACTGGGCACGGCCCGCTGAAGCACACTTATGATAGGCGAGGTCGGGGCAAATGTAAACAAGCTCTACCTCCGTTCAATCAGCATCTGGGATGTTTCAACTGCCATAAACCCTACCAAGTCATTGTTCAAGTTAGAGTGCGCCACATTTTGAGTTATGTTGCAGCATATGTGTTTGGGCCTGAAATAAAAAAACAGAAGTTAACTTACTGATTGCATCCGGGCTACTTTTGGGCTTGTATTTGCTTGGACTCCCTACACACAGATGCCTTGGCTGGTCCGCTCTGACTGAGTGTGTTGGTTGTAACTCAAGTTTTTTTTCTTCTTTTAAACCGGCCACTTTGTTTGATTTGATTCATCACCAACAAGTGCGCGGTGGACTTGCTTTGTGAGTCTGTCTTTGCAGTAAGCTACTGTGCTCGTGGGAGTAGATCCATCTGTGACATTTACCCGTTTAACCGTCATCCTGCTCTGCAATGTGAAAACCATGTGAAGGGTCTTTCACACCTGTAGTCCTTCCTTTTACACCATCATCTGTGGCTCACACAATTAATTATATTCCTCCAAGCCAAAATTAGGAGCTATATTACGACTTGTCTGTCACTTTGTGGGGAAAATGTGTTCTGCTAATGTGATTTCACATCTTGAATGTGCGAGTAAGTGTAGTTACCTGTTAGAAGAATCAGACAATGTTGATGTATCCATTTCGTAATCTCCTCTCTAGTCTGGCTGTTCAGGGAATGGTTTGCTGCTAACGTCCCAACCTTTTATAAGGAGTAGAGTGGCCACTTCAACAAGGCGGCTCATTGTAGTGGGCAGGGGGGGGGCTTTTCATAGGTGAGCTCTATTCCTGCAGAGCGGTAGCCTTGCTCTTTGAAATCCACCTTTTCTTTTCTTTTTGGCAATTACGTTCCCATCTGCCCACTGAATTGGCTGTTGTGACGACGCTCTTTGCTCTGCCCTCTTCAATTCCGTTAGGCCTTGCTGTTTTTCCCATCCTCGCTTTTTTCTGTGGTGGTTTGTTGTATCTAAGGTTTATCTTCCTGTCTCTCTCTTTCTCTCTCCTTTTCACAGAGACGTAGTGCATTATGACCGACAGCATTATGAGTAAAGCTGCCACAATGGAGATTCCCATCAACAGTAATGGAGACACAGGGACCCTACCAGAAGATGACAGCCTTGAACAGGTGGGTCCCAGTTATGTATCTGTCTGCAGTCTGCTATGTGTTTTTTTTAAAACATTTTGACACCACCCAGCGTAGTCGTTGCTATTACCTATTCAAAGCTGTTATTACAGACATTTTAAAGTATTCTGGGTGATGGTGGTGTATGGAGTATGTGATGCGCTGCGAGCCACAAAGTTGTTGGTTTGAATCCCAACTGCCCCATGTGCCATGTCGAAGTGTCCCTGAGCAAGACACCTAACCCCAAAATTGCTCCCCAGGCAAAATGTAAGCCATGGGTCAAATGGGTAAAAATATTCTCCCACTTCTCAAACCCAAGCTCACAAATAATAAGTTACATAGTCAAAAGCAAATGACGGAGACAGTTGTTTTATTTTTTTTAAATTATTTACTTGTTGTTAATCTTTTTTTTTACAACACATAAAAATCTCTTCCACTGCAAGACTTTTATTGGCCATTTACAGCTTTTGGATGACTGGTGATTTAACAGTGGTGTGACTTTTTTTTTTTTTTCATTTGTTTTTAATGCAATTTTAGGTATACGCTAGAATCCTTTTTGGTTATAATTCATTATGAGATCATAGTGACTTTCCGTTCTGTTATAAGGATAAATACATGTATACATTTGAACTTTTTAAAATGTGTCTGCTAAGGATGTATTCAGTGCCACAGTGCTGTATCTGAAGGTTATACCATTCACATGAGGGCGCATGAAGAAAATAATACCTACATTTAAGCCCATGTCATTATGTGGTAGTGCGGTTGGTTAAACCCAGTGTGACATATAACTGCAGGCTTTTGCTCTTTTGAAGTCGACATCTGTAATGGGATATAGTCCTCAGCTATCACGAGATCAGTGAGCTGGTTCTTTTTCCTACCAATTGCACTTCTATCCTGTGATAATATGCACAGTGCAATTTTTGAATACTAATCCTATTAGCAAATAGAGCCACCTATTGTTAAGCTCTCACATTGCCTTAATGAAGCTGTCCAGAGCAGAATGATCACTCAGTATAGTTTTTAAGTCCTTTATCAAGGAAAAAAAGCGATGTGTTGCACCAGTCCTTGAGCTACTTGGCTTGCTTGGGTCCTTTGGATACGTGCGGAAAGAGATCTCACTGTGAGATTTAGGTTGACGTCTCACTGTGAGATTTAGGTTGACGTCTCACGTGTTCTCCTACGTCTACCCTCTCTGCTGGGTGTTTAAATTAAAATGCTGAACCCTTCAGTGTGGCGACTGCTGCATCACACAACGAATAAGCACCCGTGAGCCTCACTCAATAGTAAAAGACTCTTCTCCAGCTCAATGGTAGAACACCAACATCCAGTTTCCATTATTTTCAGCAGGGTCTTGGTGTCAGTTAGAATGAAATAACTGAGTTGTAGCGTCGGTTTGGTGGAACGGGTTGTTCCTTCTCCTGCGCCCAAGGCACACCTCATTGGACAAACAGACTTAAGATCCTGCAGGATCCTGTTATTTACTCACCAAACTGTAATGCTCCACTCAGGTGGTAAAATAAATCCCTACCGACGCCCAGTGTTCGACAAGCGTCTTGCTGCACGGTTCGGTGCTGCATATTAACCAGTTGTCATAGCAACTCTGAAACTAATCTGAGACTGGCTGTGCTTTGTCCTTGGGTGAAAGCCCTCTGAAATCAGATTGACGTCTGCTGCGCGGCGCTCGAGGATGGGCAGGTTACGGGGCGAGCAGAAGTCTGGTTTCAGATGTCGCCGCGTTCAGGGATGGTCGCTGGTAGCTCGACTGCCAGAAGCATAAGATGTATCGCAGGCTGCGGTACATTAAGATGCGCATGCTGCCATTGTCTAACATATGATGGCAATAAATGTTTCCTGATTCCCTGATACTTCTGCTTTTGATTCAGAGATATAACGGCCTTATTCTTGCTAAGCGGCTCAGTTATTTTTTGGGGCGGAAAATAGCAGTT
Source organism: Pungitius pungitius (assembly GCF_949316345.1). NCBI lineage: Eukaryota > Metazoa > Chordata > Actinopteri > Perciformes > Gasterosteidae > Pungitius > Pungitius pungitius. The sequence continues at coordinate 11,410,668 of NC_084915.1, read as the reverse complement.
TGGGGCATTTTAAATTGGAGCCTCTGCTTTGCAGCTTATATCTATCCACGCCGCATGCACTCTGTGTAGTATTGGTGCATAACCAGGCAAGACACTTTTTGTGAGTCTCAACAAACCTCACTGTTCAGACACGACTTCCTGTGTTGCCCGGAAGGCAACTTAAACGCGCTGTAGTTGTCTTTATCTCAAAGGAACGGGCTCTGTGTCAACATTGTGTCCGGGGAGGATCAGCGTCTGCGTCAGTATTCGCCCGTATCGAACAGATCTAGATGCAAACTAGATGAAGGAGAACATGGAGTCAAACAGGCCTGGTCTGTCTTTTAACAATTTTTGGGGTCTTTGGTGCTGTAGGTTTCTGGATAAAATATCGGTGACAGAATTTCTACTAATGGCCGAAGTGTTACACGTTTTTCTTGACGCAACCCACATTTTATTTTCTGGCAATTAAAATGTGCTCCCTGGACATTGGCCACTGAAATGTTATATTTGTGTCTGTACAGGGTTTCATCTTGATGGTTTTCCTCTTCAGTGTGAATGTCCCTTTTTTTTAATGTCTGTAAATGTCTTGTTAGGAAATATCGTTATTTCTGGAGTGCAGAGCTTAATGATAAAGATTGAAGTGGCTTAAATGTGAGCCATCTTGCTCTCTTCTCATCTCTCCACATGTACCAATTAGGGCAACTTGGCCTTTGTTGTTATTTAAGACTGCTAATTAATGAATTAACAATTTATTTGCATTAAAGGTAAAGTTTACAGAAGAAACCGTATGGTTGTAAACCTACATTATTCCACAAGAATCTGTATTTTCTTTTTCCCAGACAGTAATGAGACAATATCACGGAAGCCAAATGACCAATCCTGGGCTGCTGTGATATCAGTCATCACTGCTCTCCATCTTACATCCCTGCTGTTTGTGGACATTCTGATGATTTTTATGGGATTTTATCATTTCAATTTTCATCACTCTATCTTGCTTCATAATTTCAGTCATGGATTTTTCTTATTGTCTCCTTTCTTTTTCTATTTGTTTTCTTTTTGTTGTTGTTGTTGTGTTTGTCGACTTCCCCTCCATCTCTGTGCAGGCTGCAAAACTGCAGTGGAGCTTAGATGAGAAGGTAGGGAGCTCCAGAGGCACCAGGGTGAGCAGGCCATTTGTCCGTTTGTGTGTGTTGGTGTGTAGTACTGCTCAGTGGTTTGACTTAATGCGGCATTAAACTGCCTCACATCACTACGGTGGTTAATTTCACATAATGTCAGGCTTTTCCTTTTCATGGCAAACCACTGTGCAGGTTCAACTGTTCTGCCTGTTAACTCCGCTCCCACTAACTCTCAGACGTGATGTGTTTTGAGAGAGATCCCTCAGATTGAGTAGTATTAACAAATATAGCGGCCATCTAACCTGTGACCTACCGCCTCTTGATGATGTGCGGGTGTGATTCTTCAATTTTAACGGGTGTTGGTTTTACAAAATAATGATTATACTAATAAGCATAATGTTGTGCTACTGCATATTGATTTGAATTGGTTGTGCTTTTTTTTACATTTCAGTCATGAAAAGCTTTAGTTGTGGTAGAAAAGTCAAGAGAGAGCTGATCCTGGATAGAAGCCCATAAGGCCCTCAAGCACAGCTTGGATAACTTTGTGATTGTAATATAGAAGATTCCTTGTTTAGCCCTAAACACAAATCCCAGCAATAGTACCTTTACTTATACTATGGTGGGATTAAACGGGCTCTTTGTGTTTGCTTTTCCATGAATTGTTGATGGATGTTTTTCTTTTTCTTTAATGGCTCATACTTGAGCAAAAAAAGAATGAAAACCGTTAAAATGGACACAGTCCCGCTCAGAAATCCGGAGCTTCTTTGAAACCTGTGATTATATTTAAAAGCAAATCGTTTTCAGGAGCACTGTCCTGGCTGTGGTCTTGTAGACCTAGCTGGCCCGTAGATTATTTACTGGGAAATTTGGGTGTCTTTGCTGTTTTTCACACACTTTGTATTCTTTCCTTTTGGCTTCCAGATAAGTGGTTAAATTTAGACACTCCCTCAAGCTTGTGTGTAATGACTAACTTTTCTAACATAGTAATGTTTGTCTCCCTCTAGTGAGAAAGCCTGACACTCCTGTTTGCATATCTCCACCCAATTCCCTCAACTCTTCCTTGTTCTTGTTCTGTTTTACATTTCCCCACTTTAACCTTGAAGGACCTGCAGCAGGTGATGGTGTCGGGTCCCAATCTGAACGAGACCAGCATCGTATCGGGGGGCTATGGAGGAACAGCAGAGGGAATCATCCCCACCAGCTCAATCAAAGGTACAGTCCTACTGCTCTCATTTCTGATCTCTTTTCAGTCTCTTCCCAGCGCCGTCGTCACGGTGACACGGTGCTGTGCCTATGACTGCGAGGCTATTCAATGAGTTTAATAAGAAGTGTTTATGGGGCCCTTTTATTCTTCCCATGAGCTCGTCCTGAAATTCATTTGTGTTCAATTTGCACTTGGCCACCTCTCTCCCCGTAGCCTTCACTTCATTTGGGAATCTGCGGTCCGTCTTAGTTATTTATGGTTAGCACCATAGTGTATGGTCTGGAACTACATGTTTCAATTCATTTTGAATGATACTGACACTACAGTAAAGACGTATTGACAGAAATTGAGTATTACGATCAAGGACCTTGGTTATAGGTCTGCTGTATTGCATGCAGGCCCCTTTGTGGGCCACCGCCTGATGCCGTTTCATGCCTTTCAACCACTTTTTTAATAGTCTGATCCAATTGGATCCATCGAAAGCCGCGTGAAAATGAGTGGCAGCCTCCTTAGCCAATCAGAAGCCAACATGGGTAGGGCTGTAAAGTCACGCTCAGCGAGGATTGTCTGATTAATATCTTAATTGTGCTCAAAACGTAACAGGAAAGGGGCATTTTGGATTCTTATGGTTGATGGTTCTTTTTGCTGTGGTTTAGGCACCTTCGGTGTTTCTTTTTTTAGGTCCTTGCTACGCTGAGAAAGATGCGCATCAGTGTGCACATTTTCTGGACTCTTTTGCATCATATTTTAGAACTCGTTGTTGTTTTTGGAGTATTGTCAAACAGATTAGTAGAGGTTGTAGCTAAGAACATATATTCGTTCGTCACGAGGACACAATAATCCTGTTCTGGCTCGGTCCGGTGCAACAGGTTAAGAACAAATTAAATAAATTATGAGTGTATAAAGGCTAATAAAAAATAAGAATTAAGTGAGTGATTTCCATCAATATGCTTCAATTTGTTTAATTTACTAGTCCATGATCTTCAGTCTTTAAACGGTCTGAATGCCGGGTAACATTTTAACCTTTCAGATGTACTGTATTAACTGTGAATGACACGTTTTTTTTGTTCGTCAGTGCTTCTGAATCCCAAGCAACAGTTTCAAGTCATGTCAATGATCTCACCTTAATACCAAACCTACTCCAAATTATTACACCGTATGGGAAATCTGTTATGCTGTGTCTTTGAGTTGTGTGATATTTAAGTTCTCCAAATGATCTAACATCAACTTCACATTTGTCTAGGCATTGACTACAGCAGTGTAGCAGAATAAGCCGTGTCAAAGGGAAATGAGACGCAATGGATTACTTGTTTCTAATATTTCTGCTTCTTTGTCTCACTCTCTCTCTCCCAGGACCTGCTGTGCACTACAATGCAGCGTTTAACAAAAGGATCCCAGTTTCAGGATTAGGTGGCTCCTTAGAATTAATTATTATTTTTAACAGAGAGCTTATTTCCAAAATGTGACAGGATAATATTTAGGGAGAGGAACGTATATATGATTTGGAATCTAGAGTCTGTAAATATAGAAGAGTTCCTTTTAGGTTACTGCACCACGTAATGGGATTTATATTTTCATGTATATTTCTCACATAATGGCTCTCATTTTGGAATAAGACTTTTTGTACTTTTTGGATTGCTGGGAACCATCTTTTGTCCTTTCTATCTTTAGCAGTTTTTCAGTGGAGAGAGGAGCAGTACACTTCCTTCTGCTGCTCCTCTATTTTAAATTGTGGCTTTTTCTATCAAAGCTTTTCTTTTACATACTCCTTTTTTTGTCTGTCTGCACATTTTTTTCATTCCCAAAATAACTAACAAAACTGAACTTCTTCATAGCAGAAACCACGATCACGTCTATCCGTGCATATTTGTACTAAGTCATTGAATACATATGGCAAAAATAAGATGTTTCTGAGAGAACCTTAGTAGACGTTTAAGTTTTAGAGGCCTTCATTGATCACATATTAATCTTTTAAATTTCTTATGTCGAAATAAAAGGCGTCGGAATGGGAAGTTCTGCAACAGCCCCCGTCTTCATCATCACTCATTTGTCTTGTTATGCATTAAATGTTGTCGTTTCAGCTTTGTGCTTCTCTCTTTGTCATCCACCTCCTTTCTATCCATTCCCTCCTACATGTTCCTCCTCTTCCTCTTGCTTTTTTCATTGTACTTGTCTGCATTTCCCCGCCCCTCCCCACAATCGTCCACCTATGTTATCATTCCATCCTTGGCCTTAAAAAAACAACATCCAAAATCCAATGTGAATTCCACTCCTGCCCCATCCCCCTAATTCATACCGACCTTTCATCCATACCTGACCACTCGTGGTCACAGAGCTGCGTATGAAGGCCAGGCGACGTAGCGTTCCCACAAGCAGTTCTATCTCCGGGCCCATAGCGAGCCAATCAAATGAGCACAAAGGTACTGGGGAGGGAAAGCTGTGCGGGTGAATGCTTTGGGCCCTGCATTGATTGATCATGTTGCAGTGACCCAGAATATCCCTACCATGTGCAGCATGTCTCCTTTCTGTTATAGGTCAATATAAAATATCTAATTTCTACTCCACTTCAGTCAAATTCATGTTTTACAGTGTTAGGGACGATGGTGATTGACACGGCTTGAAACTAGCAGACAGATTTGTCTTTTTCTTCTGTTTTAATGTACTTTCAGTAGTTGCTGGTTCTCTATAAGATCTATTCTTTGCTGTACTAAAATCGTGTCTCTTTCTGTTGGCTTTTCTTGTCTGTGTTTTTAAAAAAACAACAACATTGTTTTAAAAAAGTTCCTGTGTTTCTACAATGTCTCTCAGGTTCCAGCATGCACCACAGCAGCAGCAGCTCGTCAATGGCCGCGGACGAGGCGACCCGCGGTGTGGCTGTGGAAAAGCTAGAAACGGTGAAGAAGTGGGGTCTCAACACTTACAAGGTATCTGAAGTTCTTTAATTGTTGACCTGCATGATAAAATGCTTCTAGGGGATTTTTATCATTTATTTTCCCTTCCGCGGTATGCATTCTGTTCCTAATGTTTCTGTTTTTTTGTTTTTGTCAGTGTACTAAGCAAATGATCTCAGAACGCTTCGGTCGGGGTTCCCGCACTGTGGACATGGAGCTCGAGGCTCAGATTGAGGTGCTGAGGGACACTAAAAGGAAATATGAGAGTGTACTCCGATTGGCCAGAGCGCTGACTAACCACTTCTACAACATGGTGCAGACCCAGCATGCACTGGGGGACACCTTTGCTGACCTCAGTCAGAAATCTCCAGAGCTGCGGGTGAGGCCTAAAACTCTGATGCCTTGAAGCATCAAAGCTTCATGAACAATCTGTTGAAAGTTGAATAAAAGGTCTGTGTAGAAACATTGGAAACCTTTTAATAAATCCTAGTTCTATCGTGTGCTTTCATTCAGGATGAGTTTGGCTACAATGCAGAGACTCAGAAGTTGCTGTGTAAAAATGGGGAGACTCTCCTTGGTGCCATTAACTTCTTTGTGTCAAGCATCAACACACTGGTCAACAAGACCATGGAGGACACCCTTATGACAATCAAGATGTATGAGGGTGCCAGGTAAGCACACGCAGCACATGTACCCTCACCATTCAATCTTTATCTTTTCAATATTCCCTTTATATCCTTCTTTTTCTTAAAGTGTTTTGTTTTTTAATACACACTTAAAGCCCTTGTTATCTCAGAACCCACCGGTTGAGGCTGGAGTTGAGAGACAAGGTGTACAGTCAGGGTGTTTAACAAGTGGCTAGTTTTACAAGCTGATATTTCCTTTGTTAATGAACAGGCTGGAGTTCGATGCCTACCGGGCAGACCTGGAGGAACTGAGTCTGGGGCCGAGGGATGCTGTCGCCATGGCCCGCATAGATGCCGCTCAGCAACAGTACCAAATCCAGAAGGACAAATATGAACGTCTCCGCTCGGACGTCATCATTAAACTCAAGTTCCTGGAGGAGAATAAGGTCCGTGGGCTTCATCACCAGCCGTCAAAGTGGAAGAGAAAAAATGAAAACATGTAAGATTTAGTCAGTCTGTCGTGATGATTTGCAAAAATGAGTTTCCCTTGTTTCTTTCCACCAGGTGAAGGTGATGCATAAGCAGCTGCTCCTCTTCCATAATGCCATCTCGGCGTACTTTGCTGGCAACCAGCAGCAGCTGGAGCAGACGCTGAAGCAGTTCAACATAAAGTTGAAGCCTCCCGGGGACGACAAGCCCTCCTGGTTAGAGGAGCAGTGAGGAGATCGGCCCTAACCTCCCGCAGCCTCCTCTTCAACCACCTCCACCCGTTACCGTTTGAACACCCAAATTTAAAGGGGACCACTACAGGGGGGGAAAAGATGGCTAGATGATTGGACGGATGGATCGCAGGGTATTATTGTTGAAGGGGCAAAATGAAGCAGGGAACCAAGCTGCCAGTTTCCTGGAGAGTCGGGGGTGGTTGGGGCTTTTAGTGCCTCTCCCCAACTTTCCTTTTTTTTTCCCACTCTGACCTATTCTTTTCACTTTGTTCCAAGAGGAACTGTGTTCATCTTTCCCTTCCTTCTATCTAACTCCCTTAAATGTCATCACTATTTTGCTGTGTCAACCAGTCTGTCATGGGCATTATTGCTCCACTCAAGTGCCAACTTGTGCGCTGAGCTAAACTTCAACCCCGCACCATCTCGGGTACAGCGACAAGATGACAAAAGGAAACGACGACAAATCCATTGCAACACCCTCGGATGTAACCAAACACTACATCAAAAACTCTTCCAGACCTTATCACTTTCGTTGTGTGCCTCTTTTATTTATGCGCTAACGCACTAAATGAACACGTGGCCTGCAAGAAGAAGGATAAATTCAGATAAACAGGTAAAAAACTCCACAAGAAGGGGATTCGTAAGGTACACTGGAAAGGAATGCTTAGGTATTTCCAATCAATGTACATCTCAAATTAAGTACTGTTTAACTTTTGAAATAGTATGATTGTTATTTGCTCACACAACTAAGACACTACTGTGTTATGTTCAGTTTTTGCTGTTTTGATTTGTATTATTATGTTGTGCTTCAGAGAAACGCACAGTACACTGTTTGTCCGCTGGTGCTTTAGGGAGAAAGTACCAAAAGACATAATTATCAGAAATGCTACAGATTTCAATTGTTTTTACATCAACTCAGATATGCAACGATTGTTTAAGGAACACTGCCACCGCTTTCCAAAAAGTTCTACTGGTTGGGATCGTTAGTGGTATTTTATTTGCCCAAAGATAATTGAGAGACATGTTTACTGTCACTTCAGTGGTTGTTTAAGCAGTTTGCCTTTGGACTGAGGACGCTTTGAGGGACAGTTGAACCCTGCTAGATGGGCGTGTGTCAGGCGATCAACATACAACAAATTTCACTCCTTTTTATTTAGAAGGAATTCATTCCATATTTTTTCACATTCTTACATGCAAATGTGTTTGTCTTTAAAGATAAAGTGGACACGTCATTAACATCTAGGGTCAAATGGTTCAGGCTCACTAAAGCAGAATATATTTGTCTATGGTTCCCTTTCTTCACACTGAAGATTACTGTCTAATATTCCCAATCTTAATATTTCCAACATCAAACTTGTATAGTAGTTGGGCAATGTGATAAAACTACTTATTCATTATTTGTTCAATGTCCTTTAATTGAAACATTGTCTTAGTATAATAAACAATCATCTATTGATGACAATTAGAAGATATTACTGCAGAATATCGGCATGGTACTCCAAATGTAATGTGTAATGTAATTTTTATGCATTATTGTATACTGTTCATTATATCTGTTGGAATCAACGTATCTGTACAAATTACTCGAATTATGAGTATGACGCAAAAGGCGTTTTTCAGATAACACACTAACATGAGAATATCCTACACGCTCTTTAACAGATTTTGTAATTTATATACTCCAAAAAGTATTTCTAAACCAACTCATCAGAAGTAGTTATGTTTCCCAGTGTTGCATCTCTGAAGTCAGCTGAAGATAATCCGGTATAATGAATGAATTGAACTCAGTCACTGGGTTTGTCCTCCTCGTCCTCCTCCTCCTCGTCTCCTCTGTATTTGCATGGCAGGCAGCGATCCAAAGTACAGGTGCGTATCCGCGTCGACGCACTGATGCTCTGCTCTTGGCCTTCTGCACGCCAGCTCGCATGGACAGGCATGGCGTCACGGTCTGGTTTTTAATTCGTGACACTGGCTGAGGCGAAATCCAAAATTTGTGTTTCCTTTGAATTGTGCTGAGGATTGTTATTATGGGAAGGACGGTGATTTAGATTTTTGATGAAAAGTTGATTTTGATAAATTGATAGTGTGATTTTGGTTGGCTTGTACTTTCAGAGCACACATCCCTCGTGTGTTTTTATTCCAGCTGAACGAGTCGCCCAGTAAGACCCGGACCGCACTCGCTGCTGAACTTGTTTCATTGATAAGCTCTTGGTCCGTTTGATCGTCATACAGCAATATCAACAAAATGTGACTCCTCTTTTCCAAACCTGCCCCTTTCAAATTCCAAACCCCAACAACCGAAATGAATGGCAATAGGATTTTTAAAAATAGGAATTTCTTTTAAGTAATTGTGAAACCTCCATCGAATTGAAAAAAGTGTGACAAGCATTTTTAGTCACTCTTACTAGCTGTCTGTAGATTGTTGCTGAGAGAGAACCAAGATTTATAAAATGAAATATTTTATTTGTGTACAATCAATATTTTGTAGTCTGAGCTGGTGTATTGTACTGTATGAATGATTGCACATAATGATATTTAAGATATAAATGATATTGTCATTGATCGATGTGATACTCTGCCTTCATTCCTCACTCTGACCCGAGAAGTCCCACCTGACCCCGAGGGAAAAAAATTAAAGTACACATTTTCAAATTGTCTGGCTTTGTTTTATTTCTGCTTTCATCCAGTTCATATTATTTCCTCCAGTGTGCTTTCTGTTGCATGCAAACACCATCTGGATTTAGTAAAAACTTCAACTGCATGATTACAATTATAAAAAGCTATTTAAGAACTAATCCTCTAATCAAGCATCATTTATCAAAATCCCTTGTTTTATTATTGAAACCATTTAAGTATCATTGATACATTTCTAATAGATTTTTGTTGGAAGTTTGACCCCCTTTGGTTGCTCACCAAGTGAAAGTTTTTCTCCATCAAGTTGCTCACCTCCATTCTCAAAGGGCGTTGCCGGACCGGGAAGCTGACTTTGAATGTGATTGGTGGAGGCGTCTCCTGCAACCTGTGATTGGTGGAGGCGCGTCCTGCACCTGTGACTGCTGGTTGTGAGACGCACGAGCCGCAGACTGCTGCAGGCACACGAGGCGAGGTCACTGAAGAGGATTTATATGACAGCTACGTTTCAGTACGGTAAGTAACGAATAAAAAAAAAAAAGAAATGCACCCCTGGAGTCTATTAAAGCGCCACTGTGCGTTTTGTAGCATGGGAAGGAGGATTGGTTACGTTCTGTAAGGATGGGAGCCCTCCGTTGTATGTAAATAACTTACAGCGAAGCTCTCACAGGGACACAAACGTGTTTTATCAACCATTTCAGAGTCTTGTCCGGCAGCACGTAGTGCGGGGGGGCGGTTACAATATCTCTAATTCTAGTTGGATTCGACTCTTATTTTGAGATGAACAGCTGATCTGGGCAGAGAAGCCCCCAGAGATTCAATTAGTACTATTTAATGTGGTTTATATTTCGTCGTTTGTTGGCTGGCAGGTGTCCTATTTATCTTTTTATGTGGAGATGGAGGTATTAAAAAAAAGCAACATTCTCTCAATGACGTTTCGTGTTCTCTTAACATGCGGAAGAACTATAATTGGACGAAAGGCTTATTGTGGAGCACATTTTATGCTGTATTGTGTAGTTAGAGGAAGTGTAGTAACATATAAAACGAAAATGTCAGTTCCTTTTTGGATAGTTCATTGTTTCACAGGTTATCCAAAACAACAAAACAAACCACCTTCTGAAGGATTCTGATTAAGTATTAGGTGTTTTTGCCGGTTAGCAAAAAGAAAATATCTGAATGTTTTTTTGTTTTTTATTGACACATAGTTCTATATTCCAAGGGTTGGGTTTTTCAATTTTTTTAATGGATTTATAATTCTGTATCTCCTCAGATTTAATTGGCCTGAAGCAGGATACTTCCTCCTTCCATAATCCTGCACAGATGACCAGATGATGGAGGGAGTGCTGATTTTAAAATCCGCCCCTCTTCCCAACTGTTCCTCGCAAGACTCTGCTCCTCCATCACCGGGTGCTCGGGACGATCCAGATCTGCTGTCGTCTTCTGCCGCGCCTCCCCCCATGTGTGCTCTTGTTGTACCGCCGCCTCCTCCTCCCCCTCCACCACCACCACCACCACCACCACCTCCACCCGCTCTTTTCGGCTCTCGTGACGTCCAGCGGCGCTCCATGAAGAAGCTGAACTGGGACACCATCCCCAGCCAGCGTGTCCTGGGAAAACTGAACGTGTGGACGTCGAAGCGTCCCCAGAGGGATCTGGTGCTGGATATCCCCAGCATGGAGGAGTTGTTCAGTCACGTGGACAGAAGGGCCTCGCTGCGCAACTCGAGGGGCAGCGGCCTGAAGGCCTATGAAGGCATGCACCTCTTTCCACAGGAGCCTCCGCCGAAGAGCAAGGTTTGCACTCTGGCCATGTTTGAATATGCGATTAACGTATCGGAGGGTCATTTACAGCTACCGATTTTGCACAAAAGTTTTTATGGGCACGGACCTTAATACAGACATGTGCAACCTGGGGAAGTAATAAACCCACGAATAGGAACTACCTTCTCAAAGTTCCACTCTAAGCATGAGGAACAGCTAAAGTAGAGCGAGAGTGAGTGTTTGGCTTCCTCATAAACGTATGTGAAATGTCATTTGGTAAAGATTGGCTTCTCATCTGATTGCAGTAGAATAAATACATTTTTGTTTTTTCTTTAGGTCACAATCCTTGACTCTAAAAAGAGTATGAATATTGGGATCTTCCTGAGACATTTCAAGAGGTAAGGGTTGCTTCTTTTAATCAAAAAGAGAGTTATATCGTTGAAATTTAGCGTCTTAACGTAGACATTGTTTAGGATTTAGTACATGAACCCTCAAAGTGCATACCCAACTAAAACCGTAGGGTCGGTGGAAGAAGAGCAGTGCACAGCGCTCTCATGTCCAACACGGTCAGGGAAGCATCTCTTGACTCACTTCCACTTCGCTAATCATTACCCAACTAGCAGGCCCTTTATCTGAGGACCACATTCAAATAAATGGAAATGTCCTTTTAAACATCGCTTCAGTGTTCAGCGGCAACATAGAGAACAATTATGTCTCAATTGTATTAATTCTTAAATGATAGGATCATGGCTCCGACCCAGCGGTCGAGCAGAAGAAGAAGGGGGGGGGGGGGGGGGGGGGGGGGGGGTACCCAGCAGCCATGTTGGAGAACCAGGGTAATGTAGTGGCATGTTTAATTATTGCATGAACTTGTTTTTCTTTTAATATGCAGTTTCATGTAACAGGAACACAATTAGGTCCTCTTATTATCTACCATCACGGGCAGCTGGGGCAGTCGAGACAGTGATGGGCAGAAGAGTTGTGTGAAGTAACTGTGATCACAACTGCAGTGCAATATCTGGCATCCATTCATTGATTCATACCAACCTAGAAAATTACATGAAATTAAATACCACTCTTTTTATAATAAAAGTGTAAAAAACACAATACACAAATCCTTTAACATGTATTTCCCTTAATCCTAATACTTATTACTAATACTAATACTTAATATTTATTATTTTTACAAGTAAATCTATTTTTTTTAAATTAATATTGTAATTCCTGGTTGTAAAACTTCAGTGTGAGACTCATGACTCAATATGACGTAACTTTCCGTACAAGGCTCAACAAGATCTCACTTTGAATACCAAATGCAGACCCGACTTGTATCAACAGCTAAGTGCTGTCATTAGCTTTAGAGTTGTTCAAATTCAAATTGCCTCTGCTTCTTTCACAACGAAGAGGGATTTGATGCTGCTTTTTGAAGGCTTTTGCTTGACAAAAAAACACATCAAAGTGCTAGTAGAGATGAGGGTGGTTTTGTAACCTGTTTTATGATGTGACGTGATGGCATAAAGTTTTTCTGAAATTACTGAATTAACATTACTTTTTTCAATACATGTTTGGTAATGAAAAGTGTTTGAGTTAATTCTGTAATTTGTGTGTAGTAGCCACCAGTCTTCCAACATCTCCAGGGCTCCTTCAAATATCATGTAGTGATCTACAACACTTATGTCGCAGCAGCAACTAGAAAATGGAGAATCGCTAATCACGTCTGATATGTCCTGTTGAATATGGTTGATGGAGTGCTTTTCTTTTCTTTTCCTTTGTCTCCCTCTACAGGCCAGTGACAGAAATGGTGCAGGATATTTGTAAAGGGAACTGGCTGAGATTTGGGACAGGGAAACTAAAAGAGCTTTGTAAACTCCTGCCAGAAGAAACTGAGGTAACAGCAGCTCCATTCACACCTTCACATTGTCTTGAATAAATCCTATATCCATAAAATGTCAACCCATTAGTGACTTTTCATGTTGAGAAATACACAGGGATAAAACTAGAAGTGGTAAAATGGAGCCAGGCCCCAAAGAGCTTTACATTTATTAGGATGTTTAGATATGAAAATAATGTTGTTATTGCCTTTCATCTTACCCTGAAATAACTTTCAAAGGGCCCCTTAAGGAACATGTGTGTATTTACAGGTGAAGCTACTGCGGTCGTACAATGGGAGCCTCTCGGTGTTACCTGAGGCGGACCAGTTCATGGTGCTGCTGGTCAAATTGCCCGGGTCAGTTTTGTGAAACTGCTTCTTTTTGTTGTATTTTGAAATATTTATTTTTCTTTGCAACCACGTAACCACGTAACAAGTGAGTGAAAAAAGTGCAACATATTAGATAATACAAAATAATGAAATGCTGACCGCAACAAAATTGCTTCTTTCAGCGTGGAATTTTGTTGATGTATTGGATTGTATTTGAATATGTTGCCTTACACAGATATCTCTTGGCTTCAGGGGATTGTTTGGGTCCTTTTTTAATCTACGGTTTATCATACTTGTCCATGCTGGTGAAACATACAGAGGTACGAGCAATGCAACACTGCTGTGGACAGGACGCCAACAGAATGTATTTAAACCAACTAGGATAACAAAAATGTCCTTTCCACTGTATGCTTTATTCCGAATATTTTCGGTTGACATTGTAGTCATTTTGAATAGGCTTTTTGTTACAGGAGCTGAAATTCATGTTGCTGCTGTCCACAGCGGTACATGGCTTCATTGTTGGGCCTGCCACCCGTTCTCTGCATGACAGACGGATAATGAAACTAATGATCCAGTCATTTTTTTGTTATTAATGTGTCTTGCCTTCAGCTATGAGGAGCGCCTGAAAACAATGATGCTGAGGGAAGAATTCTTTCCTCTTATGGAGGAAGTGAAGAACTCTGTTGCTGTCATGACCAAAGCAGCTAATGGTAACATTTCACAAGCATCCACCGATAGTGTTTCAAACACAACCAGTTCACATTTGAGGTTTAACTTAAGGCTCTTTGTCTCATTTGTCTCCATCTTTTTCTTTTAGAGCTGTTGGACTGTGATGACCTCCACTCGGTCATTCGCCTGGTGTTAAAGGCGGGGAATTACATGAATGCTGTTGGTATTTTTCTTTTTTAACATCATGTATACAGTACCCTTTAAAGTTTGGACACATTTTCTCATTATATTCAATGAGAATCTAAACTGACTGGCCCTGTATTTGTTTTGACTTGATGTATTTGTTACCCTTTGACTCTGCATCCATCATACTGATGAGTGGACCATTGAAATGATGTATTTTTCAGGGTGGTTACAGCGCCACTGCCAATGCCATTGGCTTCAGGATGACCTCTCTGCTCAAGCTGGCAGACACCAAGGCCAACAAGCCTGGCATGAACCTCATGCACTATGTTGCCAAGGTGAAGAGGAGCCCTGGGATAGACGGATGGGGAAAATATCAGGGAATGATTAAAGAGTCTGTTATCATGCTTTGTCCCCAAAACTCACTATTGCTCGATTGCTTTTGTCTTTCACCCACAGCAAGCAGAGGAAATGGATGCTGAGTTGCTGATGTTTTCCAGCCAGCTTGAAAATATTGGTTTGGGAGCAAGGTGGCTATCATTAGTATACCGACCACTATTTAGACCGTTTGTTCACCAATAGAAGCTTCAAATGTTGTCTGTTTTTACAATCTGACCTTGTGTGGGAGTGGCAGTGTGCACACATTTTTAATACGTTGTGTAAATTAATGCTTGTTTCTTGCCAACACAGAATTTGCAAGGAGGAGGTCCTCGCAGATTACGAAAGGGAAGTCAAGAAAGTCAAGGAAGTGAAGTTGTACAGCAGCCGACAGCCCGACCTCTTGCAGCAAATGGAAACATTTCTGTTGGTAAAGTTTCTGCTTGTAGTTTGACTTTCTTTCAAGCGGAGCCTGTGAACACTCCAGTCAGTTTATAACCTGGTTGTGTCATCTCTCCGCAGAGGGCTGAGGCTAAGCTGGTTGATTTGGAGATGTCTCTTCAGGAGCTGAAGTCTGTGAGCAACGCCGTGGCCGAGTACTTCTGTGAAGACCCAGATACCTTCAAACTGGAGGAGTGCTGCTCCATCTTCCACTCGTTTTGCAAGCGGTTTGAGACGGCTGTACAGGTAAGACAAAGGTTTTACCATCGCTCTTAAACGTCGAGTGCGTTCGTCCCCTCTCGCTGTGTTTTCCTTTTAATGCGTTCTTGTGTGCAGGAGAACCGAGCGCGAGAGGCAGCCGAGCAGAGGCGCAAGCAGAAGGAGAGCGTGCGAATCGCAGCCAAGCGGCGCTCCACGGTGACCGCGTCCTGCCCGGCGCCCGAGAGCGACCCGGCCTCGGCGGGCCTGGAGTCGGCCCTGCACAGCCTCCTCTCCACCGCTCCGGAAGGATTGGTCAGGTGCAGGAAGAGCGCTCTTCCCACAGTCGGAGATTCCCTCGCCGAGTGCAGCTCTCGGATCGTTCCGCCGGCGGTAAACGCTGTGACCGCGCCGGGCCTCAAACAAGAGAAACTCGTGAACAAATCGCCCAAATTGCCGACGGAGGACGAGCGCGTGGCAGAACCGGGAAACGCAGAAGGGGCTCAGAGGACACGCGAGATAACTCGGAAGGTGGCGAGATACCACAGCGGCAAAAGCAGCGTCGACGGGGACGCCGTTTCGGGCTCTCCTCCTCGTCAGTCGGAGAGAGCAGGAGGCCCGCCGGATACCCCGAGTACTCCTCGGCCTAGATCCAGAGACTACTTCTTCTCTGAAGCCGAGGGTTTGGGCTCCCCGTGGACCATCCTGAGTCCCTTCACTTGCCCCAAACGAGCCGCCTCCCGCCAGGACCGACCAGCACTCCAACGCAGACTGTCCTCCGCCCTAGCCGGAGACGACCTTGAAGATAGAGTCTGGGAGAGTGACGAAGGCAATTATCTCCCCAACTCCTCCAGTCAGGGATATCTAACATCTCCATCTGGGAGTTATGAGTCTCCTCCCGAGCGTCCCAATCCGGGGGCCGCGTCAAACGGTCCCATCTTCAGGTCCGTTTCGATTGATGAAAACGGGCAATCTCCAGGATCTGGCTTCCGGCTGGGAGACTTGTTCCAGAGAAGCATGTCTTACAGGTCGTCACACTACTCTGGATCAAGGACAGAAAACATGAGGGCGGAAGAGGAGGAAGAAGCAGCAGGAGGAGTCGGTAGTTCATTGCTTGGTAGGAAGGGAGGGAGTCATGTAGAGGGACAAGGAAGCACCTCTGGGTTCATATCCTTCTTCAGACACATTGGAAGCAGAAGCAAGTATGTTGATGCAGAGGAACGCTTCAAAGGATCGAATACTTGATTTAACATTTTTAGTTAAAGGCTAAAGGCCAATGTTTGCCTTGTGTGTTTTACATAAATTGAGTTCAAATGTGATGTGATTTTTAATTGTTATGGATTTACCCTTCAGTGGACCCAAGGCAAATGACGACTTGCTTTGAACAGTGACGGTTTTGAATTTGTGTTAGCCAAAGCACTTTCAGAAATCCTTTCTTTTGTCTTTTTGTACGCAATAAAGGGTGTCATTCTACCTTTTTTAGGTTGACATTTCTCCTCAACCACCCTTTTCTTTAAATCATTGAAGGGCTCACCTGTGCTAATGTCTCCTCAGTGAGGCCTCCTCACTTTCCAGTAGTTGCCGTCCACTTTGTCTGTTGTTTCTTATCTGTCAGTCTGACCAGCAGGCAGTTATTCAAAAGTGAGCCGTATAACGTTTATCACGTGTAGGATATGAACAGTGAGACAAAAGGCAGTCACCACTGTGCCAGCCACCGGTAGCTGAGATCCTGCACAAAAAGAGACCTTCAGCTGTGTTACTTGGGTAACAGGGTTTATTTACAGCCATTTCATTTGAGCTCTTGGCGTAATAATACTCTCTAGAACAAACGGCTCCTCTCTGACCTCCATCCGGCCCTCGGGGAAGAACACTGTGGTGGGCCTTTCGCTAGCGCCCAGCTTCTTAAATCGAGGGGTGTTGAATAGAATTACACTAGGAATGTGTTGTTGGTCAAACAACAGCTCAAAGCGAGGCCTCCTACGCAGGCAGAGATAACGGCCCGGTAGTTGGCGCCGAGCACCGCGTCGGAAGCGACTGAGCGGTGTGCTGTAAAACAAGAGGGCCGGGGGACAATCGGCCCTTTGTGGTCCAATGTTGAGCGCCTCCAAGGAGCGCCTCATGTGAGTCAACCCCCCCGATGACTCGAGGTGACCTGAATCTGTGTGTTGCAGTGAAAAGATGGGAAACGGGCGTGAATGCGTAAAGAGAAAGGAGGTGACTGGGAGGAGCTTGGAGCGAGTCAGAGAGGGAGGACACTTGCAAGTTGAATTGCGAGGAAGCGTTTAAGCAGAAAACGGTGCGTGAGGAAGGAAGACAATGTCTTAAAGACAGAGGAAACCGAAAGGGGAATATGCAGAGGAGCAAAACATAAGCTCACGAGGACTTATGGATGAAACCTGTTTGCTGCTGACCCTGGATGTTTTTGCACTGTGGCACCTGGACCGAAAATTCATTGCAGAACCTACATTGTTTTCCAGAGTGTATAATGACAGACCGACTGTGAGGTACGTTGTCAGGTAAAAGCTAGTTTTGTTTCTTATTCTGTTTAGGCCTTGAGCATTAATCCCTAAAGCAAAGCGCCTCTCTCTCTTTGCTAGCATGACAGAAGATCACATGGTGTGCAAACTTAATTCCCCACAGCAGCTTTGGGCCTTGGACCGTTTACAGTTTAAAGGAAAACCTGATGCATCTACGCGTAAAGTGCTGCTAGTATTTTGCTAAACAAAATGATGACATTTTGGGGTCAGAGGTGATCGTCCTCAATGTAAGTGTGTTTTAAACTGCTTTTCTGAATCCACTTTTCTATCCACTCCGTTGCCTTTCGATATTTAATGAAAAGTGTCATTTTAAGACTCCAATCCTTGTGCATCTTAGATACTTTGTCAAATTGTATGCTTCACTTAATTTTCGTCCCGTGTAATGTTGAGATGCTGTTAAGTCCCCAGTCAGTCACTAGATGGTGCAACTCTACAAAAGTATGTTTTTTCTGGTTTGGTACATCGACATGCAGTTCATCAGCACAGAGCCACGACAGTTCTCCACAAAATAATTGTTGGGAAGCAAGTAAAATAACAGATTAGTCAAGTTTAATTACTTGTGGAAGTACACATGTGACATAGTTGATGTTGGATGATTCTCTGGTCATATGGAAAAACCAAACACAATCTACTGAGTGGCCTCGTGTATTCTTGTTTTTGTATTTCAGATCCGTCGGTTGGTCTCAGCTGTTTTGCGCATCGAAAAGAGCAGGAACGTCTCGAAAATCTCGGACACTTACCAGCAGACCTCCGTTAGTGACAAGCTTGTTGGTGGCAGAATGGATGAGTAAGTACACGCAAAAGATGTAAAGTTTATGTTTAATTTTGGCACATATTTGGTATTATCCGTTGTTTTGACACTGACGATGTACAAAGAACATTCTCAAGCTGAGTGGTTTTCATAATGTTTTTTCAGCTCTCCCAAAGGGGTTTGTTGTCATCCCTAAAAAAGGACATTATATTCATCAGTCGACTTAAAAAGGGTTGCTCGGTGCGGATATTTGTGTCCTTCCTGCACCAGCTGAAGTCGATCTGATTAGAACGCGTGCTGTTATTCATCTACGCAGATGAGATGGTGTTAAATGTCACGGAGTTAGAGCGCCGCACAGCGAATTGATCAGCTGGGTAAATGTCACAGCGCAGCCAAGCTGAGCGGATGGCGACGAAGTCGGTACGCATGTCTTTTCCATCCAATTGACTCAATGAAATATGTAGCAAGTGATCTGGACAGAGGGAGGCAATCATGCATGTGAGTCTTGAGCGGGAAGCCTCTAAGTTGGGTTTAATGGCTCGGACTGTTGCGTGAATAATCCTCTAGCTGTATGTCCCTTTATTAATGTGTGTGTGTGTGTGTGCGGAGTCAAAAGCTTGTCTAGACCTGCAGGGCTTTGCTAAACCAGTTTTTATGATTTTCTGGCCCGGGGATGAGTGGCTAACTGACTGTTTCAGGAATAAGGGGAGAGAGAGAGAGAGAGAGAGAGGGGGAAAGTGAAGCCATCTGTGTGTATTCTGCTGCACTGGATGCAGTCTCCATGGCAACATGCTGCTCCCGCAGTAAAAGATGGCTTGGTACCCACCCCCTCGCGCATGCACATAAGCACACTTGCAAGAAGGACGTTTATCATGCCTCCACTGTTCAAACACACACACAAACAGATATTATATATATTATTGTTCATATACTGTACTGGTACACACAATCTTTTCCACTTCATTTTCTGGCCCCGTGTTTTAGACACACACTTTGCCACATTCTTGGTTGTCCTTCAGAAGAATGCATCTCCGTTTTAAGCTGAAGTCTTTTTCTTCACAAGCACGTTCTTCAACTCGCTTTGTTCCCATCATTTATCTCTCTCCGCTTCGATCAGCTCTCCACCTGAACTCGGTGTGCGTGAGGAGGAGCGCACGAGAGATAGACTTGTTTGCCTTTTCTGTTTTTCACAGTGACTGACTCTCCTTTTCTCTCATCGACCATCACAAGCGTCACATTTCTGTTTGATATTTGGAACTTCTCTCATTCTCCATACACATGTAGTCAAAGAGAGAGAGAGAGAGAGACAGGAGAGTAAAGGCGAATGAGGGGAAAACCGCTCTCGGCCTCTTTGTTGCTATCTCTCCTTCCCACTGCTCATCTCTTGTACTATTGGTCAATCCAACCCCCTCCCATTTCTATTTCAGCCAGTCAGCTCATACAATCTCTCTGTTTCTCTCTTGCCTCCTAAGAGTCTCTCTCTCTCTCTCTCTCTCTCTCTCTCTGTACCTCAATCGTTTTCCCTCCCGCTTGCACACACACACACACACACATGCGTTGAAGCTGGATCTGGATCCCGCTCATACGCTGCCTCCCTCAGTGGTCTGTGTGAAGTGCTTTCTGGGGGCAATGCTAGGTTTAATGGAGGGTTATTGCTCCCGTTGGAGGAGAGCAAGCTGAAACTTCCGTTGTATGTCCTTCATCCGCCAGGAACCTGCTGTAAGTAGTCTCTCTCTTCCACACTCACTCTTTCGTGCCCATTCTGACGGGGTGCCAGCGCGCATTTCTTCATCCTCTACTATTTCCACCTCACACCCTTCTCCCCCCTGGCAGGGGGTGCAGGCCTTTCCCGCCTCTCGTGTCCCACTCTCTCCACTCCATGTCTCTCTGCTGTTTCCCCACTGGTGGACGCTTACACTTGGCGTTGTCTGTATGCAAAGCATTGTCGCAGCCCATTTGCAGGCCTGTGATGGGTGTGTGCTGCGCAGCATGACCTGATAATATTTCCTGTCCTTGTATGTGAGATACGCTCTGTGAGGCTGAACCTGCCTGTGATTAAAAATGAGATACTATAGATATAAGTGCAGATTGTTAGCTTGATGTTTAAAAAAAGAGAGAAGCTTTTACTGCTTTAATTGAGTAGGTCAAAGTCAGTAGGTCAGAGTTTTTAATGTTGAATCAGGTTAAAAATGTGTCTTTTCGAGCAACTTGACAGAATTCACATAAACAATGCTTTTCCTCCTAATATTCCAACTAAATCTTCCAGAACTTCTTAGATAGTATCATGAATATATCGACATCAAGCTGAAATCAAGACCTTTACTCAGTCAGTAAAACGGCTGTCAGGTGGTTTAAACGTAGTCTTTGACCAGCTCTAGACTTTGGTCCCATGCTGCAAACTTAACATACAGCTGATGGTCTTCTGTGCAATAACATCACTTTGTGATAAAGCATGATTGCTTTGATGATGATTTCAATACAACTCCAACAAGACTGGGGATGACTTCAACATGACTTATCTATCAAAAGGTCAAAATAGTGACCCAGGTGCACCTCTTGTTGCTGTGGATGGAAACCACCAGAATGGAATGTCCAGCTGGTATGGGAGGAATGCCACTGGAGCTGCATTGGGAGGGGTCAGTGTCAGGCAAGAAGAGACGTAAACTTTACCATGCACTGAATGATTAACTGAATGTGTCCTAACTGCCCTGGGTGCTGACGTAGTCCATGTCAGAGAGCTGTCGCTGTGCTTGGATTATCAGCTCGCTTGATGCACATGCTGAAGTCCACCAGCAGCAACCCATACAAGGAGCACCAATTTCGAAGCAATGTATTCTAATAATAACTGTGTGCAATTACGTTTTATTTTTGCATCCTGATTGCTTGTTGTTGTAATGCCACTTGTTCCATGACACATTATGTGGAAAAAGCACCTGTTAGTCCAAACAGTTGTAAACTGTGTGTCTGTGAAGGTGGGCCACTTTCTTCTTCCTCCTTGCAGACTTAATCAGTCGGTGATTGTGTTGCCATGGGGGACTGCAACATCCCTCCTCCACTGCATAGTGTACATGCTTTTATATTTATTATACTTTCATATCACATCAGAGAGGGAGAAATGTCTGGCAAAAAGTATAAAAACCAAATTGTTTGAACGTTGTGAAGTGTGATGAAGTCCTAACGCTACATGAGTTCCTCTGAGAGATGTAACAGGTTCTGCTCGGGGTTCTTTTACAGTCTGGTCTGGTTAGTGCTGTGAAAGCTGTGATGTTTAATATGGCTTTACTGCTTTTATTATTTATTTCGGTTTCAATTGATTTTAGTTGTTGGTACTCAGCTAGTCCAACCCATATAGGAAGCCTTATATTTATTTTGCAATGTGAGTGGACAGCAATGTATAACGCGTAGGGACTGAGGCAATAGATGTGGTCATGTCATGTTGGATTTATTCAGATAGATCCCTCAAGGAGGCACAGCAATAGCACTGGCCACATCGCACCTTGAATGAATCATTTCATCAGTAGTAAAATATTCTTGTTTTACCCAGTTTTCTCCATTTGAATTTAGTTAAACATTTATAAGAGAGAAATTAGTCAACTACAGTTGCAACAACAATAAAGAACATTCTTTCTGGATATATGGCATGGTGACCCTCTCGTGCATTTATTAGTGTTCAACTCTTATTCTAATTCGCAGGCAACAACACGTGTTGTTATTTAGAAACTGCATTTTCCTTCAACGAGGAAACAAGCCATCTATGATGGCATTCTGACTTGTTATAGCAATACAGAGATGTTTGTATTGTGCCCTTCATTCTGAGCTCCAAAGTGCCAAATAATAAGATATTCAGCATTCTATAGCTCAAACATTTCCTTCTCTGTGAAAGCGGCGAGGTGAAGCCATTGTTCTACATAAACACCACTAAAGGATGGATTAGTCACACTCTGTTGTAATCCCTGATCACTCGTTACTGGTTGTGGAGCCGATACTTCTTGAAAGGAAACACAGTCTCCGATGCGTTGGAGGCATGTCACGCCGGACTGTTCTCTGATAGCAGTTAAACTGCTGTGAATATAAATGAAAGTAAATTGGGTCAGTATCTCTGTGTGAAATCCTGATTTGTGGCCATAGACATGCATCTGTGCTAATAAAGTGCAGTTAGAGTTGTGTGGACCTTTATGTGTGTGTTTGTGCGCGCGCAGAGTGTGAGCCATGTGTTAATATGCTGATACAGGCGGTTCCTGTGACACATTCCTGCTCGGATCAGGCAAGCTGATAATTTTAGCAGCGCTTATGTCAGTCAGTGCGGCCGCGTGTGGACAGCAGAGAGTAGGTACCACTCGTCGACACTACTCATCCTCTACATCATCCCTGCCGGGGGACTTTACGTGATGAACGTGTGTGTTGCAGCGCGCTAGTCAGCAGACGGGCCGGTTCTGGGGTTTTTCTAACCTGACGTCAGAGCAGAAATCTGATGTTTCAAGCAGACTGACCAGACGGGCTGCACTGAATTAGCCATCACAAATGAGTGGTCAGTATGTGCTTTTTAATTTATTTTATAGCAACATAACTTGTTTGATACAATTCGGTGAATACTAGCCGTGTCCGACGGTGCTGCATTGTATTGGAAGGAGTTGCTGTTATTTTGTCCACCAGGAGTTTGGTTATGCCACATTCTTAGTTTCCCTACTTCATGTGCAGAGGTTGACGAACACTTGCGAGTCCTAAATCCTCTGACCTTTCAGGATGCAACAAAAAAAAAGGATAGGATTTCTAAGTTCACACTCTAAGGAAAGCCGTAATATCAACGCCATAAGAAACATTTATCTAGGGCGGGGTTTCGACATGACGAGCAGCAACTAGTTTGTTAGGCTGTGATTAGTGTTCTGAATATCTCTTACATAAACATGAAAATACATTTTTTTTTCTTCTAAAAGCACCAGCAACAACAGATTAGTGTAAACATTAAAACTCCACATGCTCACCTGGAAAAATGAATCCCTGGAAGGTTTGTTCGACTCTCTTCAGCATTGTGGCATGGACGTAGCTGTTTATGTTAATGTATATATTTAGCCCAGAGTGTCTATTCCCTCAGTTATTTAAAGAAACACATTATTTCAAGATCAGCTGCTCTATCCTGTGGCACATGCTCCTATTTCACTGGAATATTTCTCTCTGCTTGGAGAGGGTTCGGTAAGATGAGAAATCACAACATTTATATTCATATCTGTACTTCATATAAGGCAGAATCTTTTTTTCTGTGCTGTCTCAAAGCTCGGCAGAGTTAATTTTCAGTTTTTGGTGTCTGCCTTGATGTTGCTCGTGTCAAGAACGTCTCTTGATGAAGTTCTCTGAGGGGAGATGAAATAGTTTTGTGACTGCAGCGGTCACAGAGAGTGGTTTATTTCAGGTGAGTGAGGGCTTAAAATATACTTATTTAACTCATTTCTTAAATTGTGAAATAGTAACAATGTCACGAATAATAATTAGTTTGCAAAATCTGATGACTTTACAGAGTTTCGGCAAATGCACTAATACTGTTTAGGTTGAGTCTATTTGATTTGATTCTGTTCTTTTATAAGCATATTTTTGCTGGGCTGGTCTGTTTTGTATGAATGCAAATTTAAGAATATTTGTGTGAAGTTGAGCATTCGACAGACAAGCTAGACTCGCACACCTGATTTCCCTGAAGCCAGATATGTTGTAAAGATAGCTGGGTACCTGAAAGGAAGCTTCAGTATCTTCTTCATTCTATCCATCAATCTGTGATGTGCATGCACTGCAAACTTGTGCGTTTGATAGTAGCTGCCAGTAACAAGAATCTGTCTTATAACACATGGTGTCAGTTGTCAACACAATGTGTATGCATGATGCATTTCTTCATCGGTGTATTTGCATCATAAACAAATTGTATCTTGTTTTAAGACAATGCTGGCAATCAATCGGAAAACAGAATCCCCATGGATGCGATTGGCAGAGCTTTGAGATGTTAATACCATAGTTACCATATATGAATGACATTGTGCATGAATAAAACTAAGATATGTAAAATGTGCGCCACATATACATGGGCAGTAATGGAACAAGGCTCATGTAAATGATGGGACTTTATATGCTGGACTGAGGATCTCTTGGCTTTTCCTCAGTGTGTGTGTGTGTGTGTGTGTGTGTGTGTGTGTGTGTGTGTGTGTGTGTGTGTGTGTGTGTGTGTGTGTGTGTGTGTGTGTGTGTGTGTGTGTGTGTGTGTGTGTGTGTGTGTGTGTGTGTGTGTGTGTGTGTGTGTGCATCGCAGAGCACGTGCCTGCCAGTGGTGCAGAAGGGGATAAGAACTGATCGCTCTATATATAGAAGTATATGTATGTGGAGGCTTAAGACTGAACTGTGCAGCAGAATGGAGGCTTCTCAAGCATACCAGCCAGGGTTGCATAGGCTGCTCCACCCACACCACCTATTATCTCCAGGTGTGTATTCAATCTTTTTGAGGATAAATCAAGCTTCAAACTCTCAGTCAGGTGTGTGTGTTTTTGTACGCCATTGGTGTAGCTTGAACAGCTATAAAGGGAAGGGGGAGGTGGGCGGAAGACCTTAACAGCTGACTGTGTGTGTGTGTGTGTGTGTGTGTGTGTGTGTGTGTGTGTGTGTGTGTGTGTGTGTGTGTGTGTGTGTGTGTGTGTGTGTGTGTGTGTGTGTGTGTGTGTGAGAAGCATGGTGTCAGGCCCTAAGCCATCAGACTCGTGTGTAAGGATTGTCCTCTGTTACGCAAGAGAATTGTGTGTGTGTGTGAGAAAGAGAGCGCAATACTATACTGCATGTATAGTATCTGCTGCAAGGCTAACAGTTTGCCAGGACGTGTCTTGTCACGTTATTTTGTTGTTTGACAAAAAGGTGCCAGATTCAACCAATTAAACCAAATGCAAGAAAATGAAAAAATGAATAACCTTTTAATTTAGTGTTAACCTTTGTCTTTTCATACATCCAGTATGTCCATCATATTATGATGCACAGTATTATCTTCAGGATACTCATTGTGGGGGCCGCTGGCAGATCTTAATGACTGATTCTGGACGTTTGTGAGAAGAATCATTGGGTCTTACAACCACAATCAAGTGGAGCAAGCCTTGCAGCCACAACAAAAATAAACACGCAAAGCATGTCATTCTCTGAGTGGTATTTTCATCCTTTTATCCTCCGCTTCCTGTTAGACCCGCAGCAGAAGGCCGGCCTGTGACTTTGGGACGTGGGATTGTAGAGAGGTGGGCGTGGAGGAAGAAGAGCCGGACGCGAGGGAGGAATCCGCACAGATTAACTGTAAAATTGACGTTTTTGTAGGAGAGCGGTCACCTCTCGCCGCAGATTAATCTCTGACCGCCTCTCAAGGACGGGGCGTTTGAGGGAAAAGGTGCAACACCTTCCTGTTTTAAGACATTTTACTTGGAATTCAAAGTGATGATCCCCTCTCCTGTAGGCAGGGATTTAGAAAATACCCTACATATGTGTAATTTGATATTATAATACGAGGCATGTGTTCCAAATTCAAATTGTACGTTTTTTTTTTTAAAGGTGACATCATTAATTATATAACTATGTTTTGGATGGCTGCCCTGCGCGTGTGTGTGAGTGTGCACGTGTGTTCTTGGCTGGCTAAGCGATGACGGATTTCTTCATAACTTTTAAATGGAGGCCAGATGATCCAAGCGTCGGCCCTCAGCTGCTGTTTGAGTTTGTTATGAGGAGCGAGCTGCATGACCAAGAACCAACCCTGTTTCTATGAGCGGATTAAGACATTATATACTATTTGTTCCTGGATGGAAGTTTGTTGTCTGTCCAGTGTTGACAGTTTGTCTTTTCCTTCTCTTCTCTCTTTCAATCTCTGCCTCTCACTCCCTCCGGCCTGCACGAATTGTTGGCCTATGATGCAATGCCTTTATCCCGGCTAGTTTAAGTCTCCCAGCCAATCGGAGCGCGGCAGTCGGAGGGCATCCAGTCAGCCCTTCCTTAAAAAACAGTTTACTGTACCACCCCCCCCCCCCACCCCCCCTCGTTGTCACCCCGCTTCAGCCTTTTTCACTGCGTGTGTTTTGCCGCGTTGTGTTGGAAAAAGCAAAAAGTCGACAGAAGGAAAAAGGAAAAGGAAGACGAGGCAGCAGGGCCTGGGGGGGAGTGGGCGTGAGTGAGTGAGTGAGTGAGTGAGTGAGTGAGTGAGTGAGTCAGGGATCACAGAGCTGCCATGGATGGTTTCTGAATGGTTCTTCTCCACACGGCTGACAGTAGGTAGTCTTCTTGTGTATTTGTCCTCTTACGTCCATGTGTGCACGCGACGTGAGTGGGGAGCGTGTGAATCGGGTTGTTTGTCCGAGCTGTCAGCACATATTCATTGCTGCGCTGGTGCGTGAGAGCGATCAGAAGGTCTGATACTTTAACTGTATTCATTCCTGTCCTCGTTAAACTGTCCGCCTCGCCGTCCCCTCTTTCCTTACCTCTCTACAAACTGGGAAGAAGACGTCACATTTCCTGCCTCCCCCCCCCCCCCCCCCCCCGTCCCCTTCCTTCCTTCATTTACACGCCTGTGTTATATGCAACACGCACGAGCTGTGAGGACCCTACTGTACGAGTAAAAACGGCAGCAGAGGTTACGGTTGCAAATGAGACCGAGAAAACTGACACTTTTTTATGTCCAGTTAAGCCAGAGGTGAATGGACTCATTGTGTGTTGGCTCTGCAGGAATTACCCAGTTGTCACATACGAACATGCTGCATACATGCACTGGGAATTACCCAGTTGTCACATACGAACATGCTGCATACATGCACTGCAACGCACACAGAAACAATTAGTTGCATGTGAAAAAGCTGTCATCTCGGTTGCTGCTGCTCTCACTGCACATTTAATGGCCAGGAGAACACATTTCATTTTTCTGCTATTCGTTGACGGCTCTCTGCTTCATCCCCAGCCGCAGAGCGTTCAATCAGTACGTCTTCACCCAGGCTTTAAATTACCCAAACCGTTCGGTTAAATGGTCATGGATGCTTCAAAGCCTAAAAAGCGAAGAATTGTGGCCTACTTAGGAGTTTAAAAGAGCGTCAAGGAGGTTGGCGGCGTGTCAAAACACAGTTTATCGGATGCATTGTAAACGCAATGCAGTGTAAAAGTGATTATTATTGATGCGTTTCATGTTTTTGTGAACTTCATAGTTGCTGTTGCAGTTTTGTAAACACCGATGCCTTTCACGCATCAGCTTTACATTACATGAGACTTACATGGAACAAATGCTCAGAGCTTATGTGCCCTTTTTTCCTCTTGATGATTGGCGACAGAATTCTTATGTGGGATTTACAGCAGTACAGTATCATCGAGTCATAGCGCAGACACAACAGTGTGAGAACTTTGCGGTACACCCTGTGGTTGATCCCTCTTTTAATTAATTAGCATCTAACGGACAACGGGATACTCTTGATGTCCCAGTTTGAAAGGGAGGGTTTTATCGAGAACAATGCATATTTAGATTTAGAAAAACGTAAGCTACTTACCGGTAATCATCTTCCGCCTGTCCCTCACTGGAGTGTGAATGTGACATGGCCTTCTCATGGTTGGCAGCTCCAGAAGTGACCTGTGTGAGCTGTGTGAGCTGTTTGTGCTGTTTGTGCGCAGTGGGCATTAACAGACAACAGGACACATGAGCTAGATGGTCCACAGGGGGATTTAGGTCTGTATTCGACCCAGCAGTGACAGATGTGTGCGGGGGGGGCGGGGGGGATGATGAAAATCAGTGTATTTGTGAGAGTTGTTTGGTGTCGCCTTGTCGGTGAGTGTGAAATATTCATTCTCACTTTATATCCTGAGGCCTATGGTGTCACATTCAGAGAATACGCTCATTGCTGCACTTTTTGAATTTCAGACTGGATTCTTTTCCATATACCAAATCTTCTCACTTAACATACAAGTAGGTATCAATGAGAACATGGCGCAGTGGCAGCTTGAACATACTTAAGTTATTATGCCATATGTGTTCAGGCTTGCACTGATGAAAGCGGGCCAAGTTGGGGCACCGGTTTGTGTTGCTAGGCAGAATATCTGAACCTTGCAGCTGTACAGTATTTCTATAATGTGCACGAGGCTCCTCTGTTCTGGTCACCTGACAGTTTTGGTACTATTTAAAATTGTCAAGGATGTGTATGCAAGGCCTTTTATTCTTTATTCTCATTCTTTTTTTTAAGCCTTTTTGTAATGCTAATCACTGCTGGCGTAACATCTTTTGTAACAATTAATATCATGCAAAACAATTCCATAGATTGATTAAATTCTGTGTTCAAAGGCAACGTGAGCTCTTATCTTGATCGAGAGAGAATTTGATAGTAGCAGACAGCAGTATGAACCTAAATTAAGTTTACCAGTAGCGACTGGTGACTTCAAAATATAGACGGACTGACAAACTGATTTTACTCAGCAAATTTTGTTTTCAGCATGTGTTTGTGTGCATTTTTGTTTGATGTCCCAACAGGTCAGGAGTGTGTATTTCTGTGGCCATAAAAGCCTGTTTCAATTAATTGGTATGAATTTGTAAATTAAAGCCTGCACGTGTCGTTCAGATAAAAACCTTGCTTTATTTGTAACGTTTGAGCACACTGGTTGGTCTGCATCTGTTGCTGTTCCGTCAGGACTTCCTCTATTTCACTCCACCGGCTTTCGTTTGGTTTGACCTGCCAAATAAAACCATTAACAATGGACACATTATACTGTCGTAAAGTGATTAAGCGGCTTTGATAACTTTGGTTCCTCGTGCCTGCTGTTTACGAAGCATTAGGAGCCCTGAAAGTGACACCCACTCACTTTTAAACATTTGTGTTTTCATTTTTGTGTGTCTGCAGGTCAACTTCTGTCACTGTTCAATGTCCTCTGCCATGGCAAAGCGGGAGGCTGGGAGCACCAGCCCGGTTGTGCGTCAGATAGACAAGCAGTTTCTGGTCTGCAGCATCTGTCTGGATCACTACTCCAACCCCAAGGTCCTGCCCTGCCTGCACACCTTCTGTGAAAGGTAACTAACTTTGACAATTGTCATTGAAACGGAAAGCAGCAAAGGTCCTTATCACTTGCACAGAGGCGGAACCTGTGTGCAAGCGTCTGCTACACGTAACTTTTGCCGAACCATGTAAATAAGGTGATTAAAACTCTGAAGCTCTGCATCTCAGTTCTTACCCTCCCATCCTCTTACTTTATTTTGTCATATTTACACATCTCCTGCGAGAGTAACCTTATCTATTGCAAATCCCTGTCCACAATGAAGCAGCTTAGAGCCCGACTCCACTGCGATGCATTAAGTGCATTCCGCAGCGTCAGGGAGCATTAACGTCCATGAAAAGGCTGATTGTTGGAGGACACCCTTACGATTCTTCAAACTACAGCGCCTCAGAAAGAAGACACCCCCCAGGGCAATACTCACTGGGACCTTTTTTTTTTTTTTTTTTGTACCACGCCGAGCAGAGGAGACATTAGTAAAGCTTTTTGTGTGTGGTTCAGGGAGGCCAGATGGATAACAAAGAGGGGGCCATGTTGTTGGGTGAAGATCATAACTCGCAGTATGTTTCAGTATGTTTTGTTATTCTATTCTAAACCAACTATTTATTGAATGCTTCTGAATAGCCACACAGGGTACTAGATGGATGCTTGTTCCAGGCAACATTCGGGGCATTCGCCCAGCGGAGGGCAGATTTAATCCCTGGTTTAACTGGGTGACATGTGATCTGGAGCCCTGCTGAGGTGAAAAGATTTGTGTCTGGAGCTACACATCATGTTGTCAGACAGATGTTTTAATACTGGATGGCTTGATGCAGTTTAAGGGGTTTTAGGGCTGAGCTGTCAAACCCATGCTGGGCCTAGTCGGTTTGCTATGGTTTTGTGTCTCTTTGAATTGTGCCCCCCTCCTCTTTCGTACAGTAGTGATAATCCTGGTTGTGTGCTCATTTCTAAAGGATCACGATTAAGAGTCAGCAAACGGGTTGTGCAAATATTTCAAATTGTGTTAAAATAAATGACCTCCCCCTACAATTGGTACATTTGGCCTATGGTGCTCCTACTATATAATAATAGTATATAAAGAAGAGTGTGTAGATCCAGGCTTCGGAGCATTGGAGTGGTGTTCACAGAACAGTGATGGACTGTCTCAAAAGCTAACAGCTGCACTTTGCCCGGTTGACACCAGTTCTTCTGTGGCGATAAATAAACACTGAATGGTGAAACATGCAGCCAAAGCAGCTTTTAAGTATCCTTGTGCACAACAACAGAGACTTATCGTTGACAACTTGGCTTTCTTGCGGCTTCAATCCTCAACTTAGTGATGACAAGAGCTAGAAAGAAAAACAACCATGCATCACATGCCGGACGGCACCAGGGCATCATTGAGTATGATTCATAATTATATACAGATAACGCTTGTTTTTCTTGAATGGTCGACTCCCTCCCTGCAGTTGTCTCCAGAACTACATTCCCCCAGAGTCCCTGACGCTCTCGTGCCCAGTGTGTCGGCAGACCTCCATTCTGCCGGAGAAAGGAGTCGGTGCTCTACAGAACAACTTCTTCATCACTAATCTCATGGAGGTTTGACTCTTTGTCTGTTTTTCAATTCAAGTCAGACACAAATATTTCACAAACAGGATTTTGAAGAACGAAAGACAAAACACAGCTGGCTTAACAGTAACGATTATTGAAGATGTTTATAGATGGAACTCAAGGATGTGGGGGAGTGTGTTTCATTCAACTGATGTTTTTGTTATACGTGTTTCCAGAGGAAGAACATTTCTGTAGACTGAGGTCATTTCTGGTTTTCTAGCATTTGCTTTGTAAGTGAGGTTGTCTTTTGGCGTATAAGGGTGACGATTAAAGATACTATTGGGTCATAGGGAAGGAATGTATAGAATAAAGGGTTCTCATGTGGATAATTGGTTTATTTTATTTTATTTATAATGATTATTAATGATCAGCAGATTACAAGGAACAGACCCACCACATTATCTTACATGTCTATTTGAAAAACTGAAAAGACATCTATTGAAGTTTAAAATGTCAACCAGGTCCTTCAACGAGACCCAGAGTGCACACGGCCCGAGGACTGCGGCGTCCTGGAGTCGGTCAGCGCTGCGGCTGCAGTGAAGCCCCTCTGCTGCCCGAACCACGAGGGAAAGGTGGGAAGCACTTTTGTGTCGCCTCCAGTCCATTCAACATCCACCCAAACTTGGCCAAACGTTCGAATTTATTGGCAATAATGAACTAAAAACAATGAAATGAATCCTCCAATTTACCCCCCTGCAACGTGTGCGAGCTCTCTTACTCCGTTTGTCCCCCCCTGCAGGTGATGGAGTTCTACTGCGAGTCGTGTGAGACGGCCATGTGTCTCGACTGCACAGAGGGCGAGCACAGGGAGCATGTGACCGTCCCACTGCGTGACGTGGTGGAGCAGCACAAGGCTGCTCTGAAGACACAGCTGGATGCCATACTCAGCAGGTTGGGCTCCTTTACATCAGGTCTTATGAGGCTTAAGCGTCTGACGGTGAAGGTGCATGTGCCTCCGGATTTATTAGCCGTGTCCCAATTTAGTTTTTGTGTCGCTTTATAGCTCTTCAACAGATGTATCAACAGAAAATGTCACACTGTGTCCCATTTTCAGGCTTCCTCAGTTATCAGCGTCCATCGAGGTGGTGATAGAGATCTCCCGCCAGCTGAATGAACGGAAGAACGAGGCGGCGGCAGAGATTACCAGCACATTTGAAGAGCTGGAACGAGCGCTGCATCAGCGCAAGACGTCCCTCATCACGGACCTGGAGCTCATCTGCAGCACCAAGCAGAAGGTGATGTTTCTCACATGTCTCTCCCACGCACACAGAAGCACAGCTGCGTCACTCTCCTGCGCTCCCAATCGAACGCACAAAAGCACATAAAGCATTTTACGAGTAGCAAACCCCGCCACTTGTGTCGCGGCGTTCCCGTCGACGCGGTGCAGCCCGCTGACTGCTCCGCTTGCCCGACCACAGGTCCTGCAGGCCCAGCTTTCGTCGCTCCTTCAGGGGAAGGAACACATCCAGAGCAGCTGCAGCTTCACTGAGCAGGCTCTCAGCCGCGGGAGTGCTACTGAGGTGGGCTGGCAGAGTGGGATATTTATCAAACCGCTTACAACACCTGCGAGAATGTGTTTGTGTACAATGCAATATGTTTCTCTGGCGAGTGTAGGTGCTGCTGGTTCAGAAGCAGATGAGCGAGCGGGTGACGGCGCTGGCCAGACATGACTTCCCAGAGAAACCCCATCAGAACGCACACCTGGACTGTCAGGTGTTTCCTGTCGTCTTTTCCTCATGCAAACAATTTCTCTGCTCTTTATTTCTGATACTCCCACGTGAAGTTTTCTTGTGTGTTTTAAACCTTGTGGGTGTTTTAAAATTGATTAATCCATTCCATAGAATGTTTGTAATTGCAGATTCAACAGTTTTTTAAAACAACATCCAAAAATTGCAAATCCCTCATACGTTCATACGTTGATTTAAATCCATAAACACTGAGCCCACCGTAAAAATGTCCCTTTTTCTGGTCTACTCTAGGTGGAGACCGAAGGTTTGAGGCGCTCCATTCAGAACCTGGGAGTTCTCCTCACCACAGCCGCCGTGGCTCACACCTCGGTAGCCACAGGAGAGGGCCTCCGCCACGCGGCAACCGGGCAGCACCACACAGTTACTGTGACGACCAAAGACAAAGTACAGCCTCCAACGTTTCCCCTCATTTTCTGTTTGTTTCCACGAGGTTGTTGGAGTCGGCCCGAGATCCTGAACTCTAACCTCATTCTAAAATTGGATCTACTTCCTTCTGCAGGATGGGGAGCTGGTGCGCAGTGGAAACGCCGCTCTGAAGGCCGAGATAACGTCGGTCGACGGAAGCCGCGTTGCGGAGGCCGATGTGGCGGACAACAAGAACGGGACGTACGAGGTGGGCTACACGCTGCGCTCCGAAGGAGAGTACTCCTTCGCCTTGTCGCTGTACGGGCAGCCGATACGCGGCAGCCCGTTCCGCCTGCGGGCGCTCAAACCCTCGGACGTGCCGCAGTCCCCGGATGACGTGAAGCGGAGGGTGAAGTCTCCCAGCGGGACGGGGGGCCACATTCGGCAGAAGGCGGTGCGACGTCCTTCCAGCATGTACAGCACCACCAAGAAAAAGGAGAACCCCATCGAGGATGAGCTCATCTACAGAGTGGGTAAGACGGGACGACCCCGGTCAAAAAAAGAGGTGGTATCCAGAGGAAACGAAGCGTAGAAAACAAATACCCTTTTATCTATATAACAATTTCCCTTTCACTGTAGTCATTTCACAGTAATCGTCACTCACTTAAAATGTTGACTCTCAGGTTGTGGATGTTAGTGTTCCTATCATGCGAAGATAATGTTATGATTAATTATGAATTAAGTGTGAGCGTGAAGTATTCTCAGCAACTTTTATAAAGCAGTTGCAAGTTAACCTTTGAACTAATTGTGCTTTCGCCTGGAAAGTAGAAAATCAATCCAAACTCACGATGCGTTTTCAAATATTATCAGAAGCATAGTACAGTTTTATACCAAAACCAGTGGTATGAGCTTGGAAAAACCTTATTTTTTAGTTGCATGCAGCATATGTGGAATTATTTTTTACTTAATTTCAGGTTCCCGGGGCCGAGAAAAAGGAGAGTTTACAAATTTACAAGGAATATCAGCCTCGTGTAACGGCAGGGTGGTGGTGGCTGACAGCAACAATCAGTGCATACAGGTGAGAACGACTCAGAGAGGAAAGGAAAACCATCTCTGGTCCCATTAAATCTGACAATGCTGTTATAGAACTGTGATTACGAGACTCAAACGCGGCTCTGCGCTGGAACCAATTACAGGTCTTCTCCAACGACGGACAGTTTAAGATGCGCTTCGGAGTCAGAGGTCGGTCGCCGGGGCAACTTCAGAGACCAACGGGCGTCACAGTGGACATGAACGGCGACATTGTGGTGGCCGACTACGACAATCGATGGGTCAGCATCTTCTCCTCTGACGGCAAATTTAAGGTTAGATCTCCTGAATTATTGTCAGCTGAACATATGTGTTTATGTGTGTATATTGATGGCTAAATCTGCTCCTGGAAACATCAGGAGCAGCAACCACTAAGGGACTATACCGTGACGTTTTTTGAAATGGACACATTTGCATCAGTGGAGTGTTTCCATCCTTCCTTTTCAGAATAAGATAGGTGGAGGTCGGCTCATGGGCCCCAAGGGTGTTGCCGTGGACAAGAATGGACACATCATCACTGTGGACAACAAGGCCTGCTGTGTCTTCATCTTTCAATCCAACGGGAAGCTGGTGACTAAGTTTGGAGGCCGGGGGACGTCTGACAGACAGTTTGCAGGTGAGACGTACCAAAAGAACGACGTCTTTTTAAAGATTGACCGGTAGCTCTCAAACGACGCGTTCTCTTTTAATGCCCGTCAGCGGCGTCTACTGCCCCTCTGTCATGATACCAAACATCAATGCATTGCATCACATTTCACATTCTGCTTAAAAATGTAAGCCTGTATATATACAATGCAATGCAGGGGCCGCCCTGCTGCCCCCACCGTGTGGAACACCCTACTCTATTTTCTACTTTGCTGACCCTTTATCTTTGACTACAGATTCTCCTTTTTTTCTTCCTCTTTTTTTTCAATCCAGAAAAGCTTTCTCCAAATGTTAATAAATCTGGCTCGGTTTTCAGTAAGTACTAAGTGTGGCCTTGCTGCAACCTTCCTCCCACAGTGCAGTGTCTAACCCGACCTCCTGATCATGTGTTTGCCCCCCCCTGAGAACGCAGATTGTTGAAAATTCAAATGTGTGCCGGTTGAATAATAATAATAATCAGATGTATGCACATGCCTTTGTAATTATCCCTTAATTTTACAATAAGGAACACACTAACCGATGCTTTCTTTTTGCTAAAAGACAATCAGAGCTGATAGTGGGTACCTTAGCTCACATAAATAACCATGATACTATTTCCAATAAACCATCCGTGCTGATGGTGAATCTCTGAGCCTTTTTAGTATTTTTGACATTCTGAAGAAACAGGAAAACAACTGTAGCTCATGTTAAAGCATGCCATCACTACTCTCCAAGCAAATCACAGTTGCTAACAATCTGATTTAATTAGGTTTCATAATTGCAGCTTCAGGCACAACAGGCTTAATGTTGGGATTAAACGGTTAAACAAAGGGAAAAGTCCCACCTACAGCAAATTCCACACCAAACCTGCCTTTCTCTCTGCTCTCATCCAGGTCCACACTTTGTTGCAGTGAACAACAAAAACGAAATTATCGTGACGGATTTTCACAATCACTCTGTAAAGGTAAGTCATGTCGCATCTCACTCTTAAAAGAGGAACTATCCGGAGCATCCATGCGTGACTCTTTTTTTACCGGCTCCCCGCCGCAGGTGTACAGTGCGGATGGAGAGTTCTTGTTCAAATTTGGCTCTCATGGTGAAGGCAACGGCCAGTTCAACGCCCCCACTGGCGTGGCTGTGGACGCCAACGGAAACATCATTGTAGCTGACTGGGGTAACAGCAGAATACAGGTGAGACGGGCTGTGTTTAGTCTGTCATCAACTTCACAACTATGTGAACTAACACTTTTTGCAGTTAGACATTTTGCCATGTAAATCACACCTTTCATGGAGCCCGGTGAAGACACTGAACTGCCCGTTTATAGCGGATTAAAAACCTGCAAGGTTGAATATTTTCCATTGTTTAGTTAATGATAACACTTCAATGTATCGCCATATGAACGGTGAAACTCTAACCTTTGTCTGCGTCAGGTGTTTGACAGCACAGGCTCCTTCTTGTCTTACATCAACACGTCAGCAGACCCGCTGTACGGGCCCCAGGGCCTCGCCCTCACCTCGGACGGACACGTGGCTGTCGCCGACTCTGGAAACCACTGCTTTAAGGTGTACAGGTATCTGCAGTAGGCCGCAGACATCGAAGACACAACCTTTTTGCTCAGACAACTTAAAATCACTTACTGCTCATGGACATAGGGCCGCAAAGTGGTTGCACACTTCACACTGGCCCCCCGTGTTCCACAAATGAGTTTCCTTTTAGGTTTTGTCTGTACATATTTTAGAGGATCCAATATTCAGAGAGAAAATGTTTACATAAAAATTAAAAAAAACAATTCAAGTGTTATTAAAATGTATTTTAAAATAAACTAGCTAAGTGACATTAATTTCCCATCTCGGGAGACTATCCTGGTGTGTCCCAAGCGTCCTGTGATTGGATGTTTACCCTAATTGAGCATAACTTTAGCTTAGGAGAGATTTAACCAAACCAGGTATATTTCTGACAGCGCCAGTAGATGGCCTGCCAGTCTGCAGTTAGTGATGCGATTTGTTTAGGCCACGCGGATGGAAAACACACCAGCAAACCAACCAAGTGCTCTACTGGTTCCCTGATGATGCTGAGGGGTAAAATAACAAAGCTCAGGCCTTCCCTGCGAATTGTTGTGTGTCGGTGTGCACTAGAAATGAACCCGTCATCATGGCCTTCAAGTTTTCATTAGTAAATACAACGGATCCAGACAGAATGCTTTGTTTTAAAGGATTTGTTCCTTTTTCTCCTTTTGCACTTTACCACTTTGAAAAGATCCTTGGCGTGGATATTCAGATGTTTTTTTTAAAGTCAGTTTCAGTTTAATATTTTAACTTTTGTATTGCTGCCCAAAGAAAAACAGCAAGAAGCACAACAAGGCTTTTGAACACAGCATCCTGTTCTTCTATTGACAAAACAAACCTCTTATATCTAACCCCACTAGTTTGTGTATTCATATTTAGATCCTAATGTAGTTGTTCATAGAGAACGCACGTTTTGATGTCCGGATGGAACAGTACTTAATCAACACTGGGTCATATATTAATGCAGTAGAAGATGCCAAGTGGACAACTGAACAACTTGCAAACATCAATGGAGTTGTATACCCATTATTTGCTGTATCTTTTTTTCAAAGGACTTAATTTATTTTTTGCTTTTCTTTTCTACATAATTTGCTCAGAGTATTTTTCTAATTGGTGTATTTGAACTGTCTTTTTGTATATAGACCTTGTAACTAGTAGCACTGAAAGCCTGCTTTCTCTTTGGCCTCCACAGCTCTCATCCAGTTAAACAGTAACTTTTCCCGCTGCCAAAATGCACCGTTGTGAGTTGAACAAAATAGTTATGTTTGCAAGAGTAATATATGCCTGTGTATAGATACCTACTGTAACATAATCAGATTGTTTAATGTATATTACAATCACATAGTTGAAGTTGATTAGCACCTTATTTTGGGTTTGTCCAGTATTTGTATTCATTTGCTTGGTTTTCTATGTGGCCATTTGAGAAACACACCAGCTAAAATCAGACTTCTTTCAACTTTAAATTTACAATTAACAGTTTGTCTCCGTTAATTGATCAATTGTCCATGTCTCCCTCCATTTGCATTTCACACTAAATACAAACTCATTTAAAAACGTTCCTAATCCATAATCAGACCGCTGTGGTTTTATTTTTTATATCTGGCGCTCTATCCCTGACATACATCTGCTTCCTTTGTTTCATAGATGTGGGTATGTGAATTCTAAAATGTTTTTGCATTAAATGGGCAGATATTTAGAATAGTTCTGAATGGATAGAGCCCCTCCCCCAGAGATGGTTTCAAGGTCTAACTAAAAAAATAAAAGTATATCTGAACATTGTCTCCCTCCCCCTCACAGCGTCCACCGAGGCCAAGATTCCAGCCTTGGTTTGGTCTCAGTGTTCAAGGGGTGAGATAAGGATGGAAATGCAGCAGTAAACATTTGGGTTTGAATGGCCTCGACTGCAGATGTGCAGCCTTTTCTATTTTTAGCTCAAAAGGACGATAACTTTCCCCCCGCCCCCAAAGTTCTTTGCTTTAACTTTTTATGACTTCTGCACTACTGACTAATTAGCACAGCAGGAGATCCTGATTTCTCACCTCCTCCTTAAATGTTTGGCAGCATGACAGCACTAAACATCAGAATAGCAAACATGGAGCAAAAGCCCCTTTGAGAAGTATCTTATCCAGGAAGCAGTCTGTTCCCTCGGTAGTTTTTTCTATAAACACACAGAATAAATAAGTCTTCTTAGGATTACATTTTTGTAATTTAAAAGGGTTTAATCTCACATTGCTGCTCAAAGTAGTCAAATACAAAACCATTGCAGATACATGTTGGACTGTGTAATCTGTATAGTACTTCTAGTTAATCACCCCATATTTAATGAATAAGGGTACACTAAGCAAAGTGAGTACAGCAAGTAGACAAAGGCTTTAAGATGAACACATTTAAACAGCTCTTTTAATATCCTCGTTTCATCTGAAAAAACATTGCTCGAGAGGAAATATGTACACGGGGAAAGAGCCAAAAATCTACAGTTATGATTCTTTTCTTATGGCAGACCTAATGACAACCTAAACACTGCTACTGTATTCACAGGTTTAAAAAATAAAAATGGGGAAAACCATCTAAAACAATTCAGTAAATACTAAAACTGTGTCCTCCACAACCGCTCTGGACAGCTGGACAAACAGCTCAAACTAAAAAAACATCCACATTCAACGTCATGAAAATGAAATTAGAGGACCAACTATAGCATTAATATAAAGACAGACTATTTAAAGGAATATTTAAAAAAAAAGGTAAAGAAATGCAGCAGGTACATTTTAAGCAAAAAGGCAAACATGTAATAAAGCGTCCATATTTTATAGATTTATATCTTGCTCTAGTCCAGTCTCTTTGCTGGAATGCTTTTTTTAAAAGTAAAAAACACTTACATGTTCACCTGTTAACATTTTAGGATATGGCTGTAAATCTTAATGTAAAATTTATCCTGGTCATTTTGAAGTTTAAGTAGTTTTTTTTTTTTTTTAAATAAAAATTCTAATGAGGAATTTGAAAGCCCAGCCTGATCAGTGTACAGAATGAAATGGTCGGTTTGGGGCGTTAAAATTCACTGAAAAACAGAGCTATTCCGTCGTGAAAGTCCAAACACATTGTCCAGGTGCTTAAATCCCAGAACGAGCTGCTGCCTTTCAGACTTTAAAATTACTGCGGGAATCTTAAGTCAAAAACTATCCATGTGATGGCGATTATTTCCTTCAAGTTCAACCCAACAAGACAATAGCACCAACTTCCTGGGGGGGGGAAAGCCAGTATGAGTCGAATATGGCATGGGGTGATTGCTAACGTGACAATAGCTGCTCTAATCAACAAAAGCATTGGCAACAAACAAACCACTGCTCACCACCCCGGCCACAGCAGTCCGGGTTTAGGCCTGCGCTCCAGGTTCAAATGGTGCAATTTCCCCAATTTTTAAACTGTAGCTTTCGAAAGTATTCGGTTTAACCCCCATTTTCTATCAAGTAACAGCTCAACCGCGCGAACGCGGCGCGGCTCAAAGGGTCACCTCATTACTGGAACACCACAGCAACATCTGTGAAACAAGCGGCATACCCTGGCATCACAGCGCTCAGTAATAGTGGCATATCTGCAGCCGGCTGCCTGGATCATTCTTCCCCGGGCTGAAGAAAGGATAGACTGGCTCTTCGAAGCAGGTGTCAAACATGAACAATCTCTTCATCGTGACGGCGTCGTAGAAGCTGAGGCGCCCGTTGTCGTAGTCCAGGTACACGCCGACCCGGGGAGAGTTCCAGTAGTCGGCCACGGGGATGCGGCCGTCCTCCCCGTTGGCGTACAGCCGGTCCTGCAGAGACAGGCTCCAGTACCCCGCCGACGGGGTGAGGCTGACGAAGCCCTTCCGGTTGCTGCTCTCGGTGGTGACTCCCAGGTACCAGACGCCTTTGTCCTTCACGTCCACCTCCCAGTAGTGCTGGCCGCTGGCGTACTGGGCTGTGGCGAGGACGCCGCAGAAGCGGTTGAAGCGGGCGGGCAGGTCTGGTTCCTGGGTGCGGACGCGGCCCTCCTCCACTATGGTGTCGAAGTCAGAGATGATCAGGTACGGGTGGGCCGTGTCTGGGTCCAAAGTCAGGTTCTGAGGCACTACGCAGAAAGAACGGAGAAGTTACTCCCACTAACTCTGCATATTGTGCTAAAGGAGTTTATTACATTTGGCCCAAAAACATTTTTTTTGCTGTATTCTGCCCGTCTGAAAAGGATCAGAAAGTGTTGAGACGTTAACTCACTGGTATGCAACACATGCATCATCTTCTTCCACATAATAAGCTGGATGGGCCCAGAGAAGTCTGTGTATTCGGTCGGACAATTAGCCGTGTCGAGAGTTACAAAAGGCTTGCAGTGGACAACACTGTGGGTGAAAAATACATAGAATGTGAAAGGGGGGATTCAATTTGAAATGAAATATAAATGAAAGTATATACAAATGAATAGTAAGCTACTTACTTGTTGTAGGTCTCTACAAGGCTCTGTTGGAACAAAAGACAAGTCTTTTAACCTCAGGTTCCTTATTCCACACCGACCATGACGGTCCTCATCCCTACTGTGAAACTAGTGGAGGCATGGTGAGCTAAAAGTTGGAGCATCTCCGTTACAACTGACCTCAAAGCTCGTTTTCCCACTGATGTGGCTGTGGATATCGGCTATATCTTTATCCACGACTGCTGCCTCTCTCTCCACGATCTTCAAGTTCTCATCGATGACGGCCGTGGTGGCCACTTCCTCGGCATCGAGGCTGTCCAGAACAGCGTCTTTCTCGTTGAGCAGGAACTGGACCAGAGCACCAACATCCGCCTCAATTCTTTCCTTGAGTCTCTTTTTCTTGATCTGGAAGACGAGGATTTTCAGGGGATTAGGATGAAAATGTCTAATGTTATGCACGTTCAGTGTTGATTCAATGTTTATGCATAAAGTACTTTGGGAGAAACAATTGTGCATCCGAGGTGATTTGCATTTATTTGAACTGTCAGATTAAGGTAAAACACGGATGTTGGAGACTGTTTTGATCTTGAAAAGTGACTTAAAATCAAAAACGCACGTATGAAATGTAAACGATGAAAAAAAGTCCATTCAATACCCTCGCTTCATTTCTGGTACGCTCATCAGCCAATTTAATTTTTACACACTGAGACTTCTGCCAGTTTAGCTCCATCAGCCTCAGTTTCAACTCCATCTGAAACAAATGCATCGAGACACGTGATTAGAAAATGTTTATGCAACATTATATTAGGACATTTATTAAATAATACTTGCAAGTAGGAGACAGAATTCACACATACATTCCGGCTACTGAAAGATCTTCTCCATTGCCAAAATATATAGTGGAAAGATGACGTGCTGAAACACAGGGGCCTTTGTGCAGATATGTAGCCTTTGATATGGGCCGCCATGTTCTTTACATTTTCGCCACAAATGCAACCACGAGGTAATCCGGGCATTTTAAGCGCTGACATGACGCACACAGTTATCATTGTAGCAGAGGGTACAGACACTGTTGTCTTAAAGCCCTGCCGACTATGCACGACGCTACTGCAGTCTTTCCAGCACACACGTACGCAGGAAAAGAAACTTAATGAACCACAGGACATCCAATCTGATGTCTTTGCCAAATGTGCAGCAGGTGATTAACAGAAGAAAATATAAATCATTTTCTATATGTCAAACTTCCCAGGATCTCTCTCTCTCGCTCGCTCACATAGAGAGAGACACAGAGAGAGAGAATGCTGTGTTTGGATTTATGGCAGATAAGAACACGGACACAAGCTCAGAGGTCTGGCTGCACCTCAGGATGTAGTCACAATACATTTGTTTGGATTAAGGAGCACTTAGTCCCCCCCTTTGCCCTGGTCTGTTACCCTTCTTCTCTGCCTTAGGTTGTAGGGCCAAGGTCGCAAGCTCTAGTCAGTTTATGAACAGAGAAATTCTCACTCTCTCACGAAGCTGTGTTATGCAAGAGAAAATCTGAGGAAGGGGGAGAGGTGGCCCTTCTCTTCTAATTAAACTTGTCTGGCACAGTGGAACTTTTCCACTACTAGTCATAATCAGGCATTTAATCCTATAGAACATGACGGCATCATGACATTTTACCATTACTTACCTTCATGTCACTTACGACTTCTGGCACAGGCGCTACCTCATGGTGTCTGAAACAGTAAAACAGGACCAGACAGTTGTCACATCATCCCAAACACTCGCCCTGTGGGGGTGTTCGTGTCAATAAAAAAAGGAGCAATGTTCTCATTAAGTTCTCCTTACCAAACAACTGTGTGACCTACATCAATGCCTTCGTCAATCACGAATTAGCGGTGAATTCCACAATTGCATTTGCAACATGCATCCAAACGGAACCACTTTTAGAAATAAATAAAAAGACAGTTTTGCCAAGAAGCAGCCCAACAATGTGGGTGCCTGCTTTAGGAATTCTTATCTTACATAATGCAAGTGCAACACAGCATAGTACACACTAGATCACTATGTACCGTTTACTGCCCACTAATCTACGAGGATGCCAGGATCAGCAGACTGGTCACACAACAAGTCCTCTCTGCATCATTTATCAAACGTTACTACTCATAAACCTTTGATTTTACGTTAATCATAAATGTAAAATGGTTGATTTTCTGGTATTTCAAGCTACATTAAAATCATTGACTATTTTTTTAAAGCACATTACACAAGTAAGAATCCTCTAAAGCGTTTTCATTAGTGCTCGTCATAGCACGACTGAATCTGCTTGTTGACTGTGCCAACCTCAGCAGGCCAAGAGCGGATCGGTAAAAGTAGATGCGCTGTGTACAAACAGGGTGAGAATGGTCTATACGACCAACAAAGTCCTCCCCATGTTTAAAACATTTAAGTCAAAGTGCATTTGGCACTTTTTAGTCACTATGAGAGCACTTAAATACGTTGATTACTTTAGATGACAGTCTCTACCGTGCAACACCCATATCTTTGTTCTTTGTGCATTCCGTTGCAGTCATTGTCACATCGCTATTGCCTAAAAACACATCTTCCACACTCCCTGAGGTCCAACGGTCTAGTTTGTGATAAGGCGCATACTTCAGCCCCAGAATCAAGCAAGGACAGCATGTTTTGCTGATATCTGATAGGGTGCAAAGAATCTTAAACAATAGATCGGTGCTATGCTGGTCGACTAGCATCTCTTCATTCATGGATTTTGCAAGGCCAAAAGGGCCGTTCAAAAGTGATGAGACTTTCATTACAGTTTGAGCCCAACAAAGCAGGGCTCAGACAAAAGGGCAGGTGTGAGGGAAAACCAGATTACTGAAAGATACAATCTAGGGCTTTCTTAGAATTACAATGGTCTCAGTATCCCCTTTGTCCATGTATTGAGGTTTCTTATACATATTTACATGGAAACCTGGCAACGGTTCGGTGAAAGCTTCCATCCGACCAATCAATTCAAATTAATAATTCATCTTTTACAGAT
Organism: Pungitius pungitius; assembly: GCF_949316345.1. Taxonomy (NCBI): domain Eukaryota; kingdom Metazoa; phylum Chordata; class Actinopteri; order Perciformes; family Gasterosteidae; genus Pungitius; species Pungitius pungitius. Next base: position 11,366,943 of record NC_084915.1, on the reverse strand, counting down.
TCATTTAACTAGCAATATTGGCAAAGGAAAGCTGAAGTGATGTTGAATTTAACAAGAGAGGAATGCCTTTTAAGATGAAGCTAAACAAATACTATGTTTCCATAATTACCAACCTGTGTGCTCTGGATTCCCTGCAGACCACACAGATGGGCCTTTTATCAGTCTGGCAGTACAGTTTGAGCTCCTCCCCGTGCTGGTCACACTTCTCATCTACTTTAACAGGCTTGGAGGGCACAGGACAAGAGCCCAGACACTCCAGGTCGTCCAGTTTGGCCACCAGGTTCTGCACCAGGTAGTTTTTAGTGAAGCTCCTCTTGTTAAACACCTGAGAGAACAAAAGGACACACCTGAGAACGAGCTTGTAACGAACGCCACAGTAGGATTAGAGAACAGGCTTTACAACGGAACACATGGACATTCATGCCATTACTGCAATTCAACTTCCCTTGTGATAATGCAGCATTCGCGTTAGCTAACGTTAGCCTGCATAGCAACGACAGCTTAACAAATGCCGCGTTATCAACAGAACGTTCTGCGTTTTTTTTTTAACTACAACTGTAGACCGTTTCTAGTCCCTCGCATAGACGTGCGAGAAGGTTATGGTTAATACGGTTTGTCACACATGCAACATACCGACACATATTCGGAGGGGGGAGGGGGGTACGATGGGAAAATAAGAAACGAGGTTAAAAACTTAGCTACCGTCCGGCATTGAGGGCACTGATAGCCGTAGTCTCCGCCATTTTCGTCCCAGTGCATGCAGATGCAGAACCGGCAGAAATTATGGCCGCATTTGAGTATGACGGGGTCTTTGAAGAAGTCCAAACAAATCGCACACGAGAGCTCTCTCTTCAGGTCGTCTCCAGCTGCAGCAGCGGTGGCCATGTTTACAATCCAACGGCAGCACGCAACCCCGACAGAGCAGGAAGTAAAAGGAGAGGGAGGCGGGAGGGGCGGGGGGAAGCGCCCACATTTGTACTGCGTCATTCCACGTTTAACCAATCAGCTTCACGCATCTCTCTCTGTCCCACTCTCTTTTACTATTTATATAGAGGGCAATACAATAATACTTGATAATATATTTTTTCTAGGGCCGGGACTCGATTAAAAATATGAATCTAATCAGAGGCTTTGTAATTAATTAATCAAACTTAATCGCATTTTAATTGCATAAATATTTGAACTGAGAACAGTGAGAAGTAATTTTTTTCACATGGATTTTTATTTTTGTTCAACCAATTCCAGCAGACAAGTGTAGAGATAGCATATTTAGAAATATAGTACTTTCAGAAATTCAGGTAGCCTATAGGTAAGTAGACCTTCTGTAAACTAGTTTTTTTTAAGTAGACCAATACTTTCAAGTACATTCAGAACATTGGTTATTTTTTCAGACGTGGACTTAGTTACCCTGGTCCTTAAACCAGTCATCTGGTGCAGTGTGGGTTGGGTGTGGGTCCTTGTACTCGGGTCGGGCTAACGTCCACGCTAGCTGCTAATTGTTTTGCGTTGAGGTGATACTTGAGGCTCGATTTGAATTCCTTGTTGCACAGCTTGCACACAACCATGCTCTTATCGACGCTTCCATCCGTGTGTTTATTATAATAAAATTTCCCATTCACACGACACGGTCTCGTCAGCTTCTTCGTTCATGTTCACTGTGGTTTGTTGTTGTCTGAAGTCATGAACGCTAGTTGGTGCTCCAGTATAATCAGTCCGCCGAAACTCATCCAGTGAGAAACGTTCCGCGGTGCAAAAAATAAGTGTAAAAATGCGTAGAAAATGTTTAATGTGTTATTTTTTGTGTAATTAATTCATCTTAATTCACATTGTAATTAATTAATCGTAATTAACGCGCTAAAGTCCCGGCCCTAATTTTTTCATTATTGATATGTTGATAATGATGTATTATCTTATCTTAAAAACTCTTAATTCTGGCTTGCCTGACTGTGTCTTAACACCCAACTCACAATACTGAGGAAATCAACAGCACCAAGTAAGCAACAATATTTATTTTTAAATACATATACATAAAAACATGTTTTTTAAAAAGATTAACTGAATATCAAGTTTGATTGTTCTAAAATTGTCATATACATGGGCGTGGAGGGGTGGGGGGGGGGGTTAATAGGCTGTGGAATATACATTACATTGCATAGCTTGGATTGGCATGTGAAGGATGTGACTGAAAAAGTGCATTTGACGTCCGATATGGTGATATTTCCAAATTTATCAGGGGGAAAATGAAGTGTCCCAGCAGACTATAACATATATAAATCTCACCCATCGCTGATTCACATGATGATATCCATCACATTGGCTATTCCTGATAAATATTGGAAATAATTATACAATGACAACACCATAATAAGACAAATATTAAAAAAAACATTGATCCCAGCATGTTGTATATCCATAGCAGAGTAAGACACATGTTTAACAACACATAAACAAGAAAGTTCACCAGTGATATTGACAAAATAACGAGACAGCAGATTATATCAAATGCCTCAAATGTAATATTTTTCTTCTAGAAATACTGATTTGTAAGCAGTTATTTGCCTCCTTTGTTCCAAAATATTACTCAGAACACTGAATCCCACACACTGTAAGAGGGACAAATAAAGCTTACAAGAACATAATATGAGAAAAATAGGGGTCAAAACATTGGATATGAACACAGTATTTGCATGTTCACAGCACCACAGTCATTAGCAGTGTAACACAGAAGTGGGAAGTGGCTCAGTAGATCTTTTTTTCAATCAACAGTAGTAGATTGTGTTACAAGAAATGGCCTATTGTTGTACAAGAAATAACTCCTGAGATGAGTGTCTCTTCACACATAACATAACCAGTGCTATCTAAATATTACACCCAAAATATTTTGAACAAGTATGACAGTATCACAGACATACACAGTGGAACAGCAGTGTGGATAGCAGTAAACATTGTGGTATCAAAGCAGTGATGAACTGTAAACACACAATGCAGTAAATAGCAGTTTTCCTACTAAAAATAGTGGGAATAACCCGAGTCAGCAACAACAGAAATGCTAATTACATCTTACATCATATGGTAAAAAAAGAAGAAAATAAAACAAAAATAATATTAGCTGGTTAATACGCATTAATTCTAACCGCAGTGGTGTCGATCTACAGTACTCTGAAAATATTTCTGTAGGTTTAGTTCACAAATATGAAACTTTGTTATTCAGAACGACCTGTGTCCCCAAATATTTTATGGCAAAACGTTTGTCCTATAGGGATAGTTCCCCCTGTATAAGGCATAATATACACAACATAGTCTTAAATATTTCATACCTAATCCCTTTTTAATCCCCTGTATTTTCATACATTACATTATCATCAGGAAATTGAGGAACTTGACAACTTTAAGGACATTAAGTGAGATTATAGTGTCAATGTTGGAGTTTTGCATCAACTACAAGAGTTGTTAAGATAACAAACAAATACTGCAGGATCCGTGCAAAGATCACTTTGTATCCCTTCCGGGAAGAAAAAATTGATTAATTCTTTGGTGGACACACTGAAGTACTACAACTCATAAACACACCAGTTTAAATGAATTAGGGGCAGGTGAATAATATCTGAGTTTTCTTTTTAAGGTAAACTATTCCTTTCAATATGAGCATTCACATCATCTAGCCCCCTTTACTCTAGTCAGTGAGAAATGAAATACCATGCTAGTAACAGCATAACGTGGGATGTTGGGCCAAGACACCCTACGGGACTGTACTCTGTGTTCCCTATTGTAGTGATCAAGGTTTGTAAAGGATCCAAAGCTGTATAAATCCTCCACTAACAGGCGCAAAACACACAAACACACACACACGCACACTCACACTCAATACCGTATATGATCAATGTCAGATTTTTGGTGTTGTGAAAGCAATTAATTAGCAGTTAAAAAAACAAAACAAATCCCAAATTGTATAAAACCCTCACGTACTCTTCACCCCTCAGTCCATCTGTGCATCCCCACATCCGCTGCTCAGACCTCTGAACTGTTGTGGCAATCTTGCATCCTCACCACCAACATGGGCTCTGTACTGACCGACCCCTTCACCACCTCCTGCACCCCCTCCCTCCATCCCTCCTTCCCATCCTTCTGTCTGGATCTCAGCACCAGTACGATGGTGACAACAATGAGGACAGTCAGCAGCAGCCCCACCACTGTCCCCACCATAGTCACCAGACCCTCTTCTTCTTCGCCCGCGCTCCGCTCACTGGGTCCCAGCCCCTCGGCGAACAGCTCATTCGACCCCCCTGCCTGTCTCTTGGTGCGGTCCAAAGCGATGTGCATGATGTTGGTACCACGGTTGCTGTCTGCACCGATATCGTCAGCAATCTCTGGGACATACTGGCCGGCCGACCTCCTGGAGCGGCGACCTTTGCCTCGTGACGGGGTCAAGGCGAAATCATCGCTTGGGGAAACCAAGGAGTGGTATTCCAGGCTGCGCTTTCCAATTCCTCTGTTAGCATTCTCTTTGGAGCGGACTGTGTAAATAGTGTGAATGTACCACTCACGGCCTGCAGCAACCTGAAGAAAACACCAAGGAATGCACATCCAAGAATTATGTTCAGTTTACAAAATGAGCAAACCAAATGGATTCCAAAATGATCACGTCTTGCAAATATTATCATCAATATTCATTTTTGATAAGATGGGACTTATTGGTGCTGAATTGACTACATTTAACCAGCATTGAATGTATTTAATATAATGATTTCAATGCAATAGTACAATAATATATAATATCATATCACCACAAAGGATTACATCACAAAACCTAATGTGTTACATCCATTGTGGTCGACGCAATAGAGCATTCAAACCATCACACAATGTCCATATAAACATTTGGGCAAAGTCTGCATGTTGAAAGCTCTGTTGTAGCTCAAAGTCCTTCTCACAATAAAACATAACAAAACATATGAATAAAGCTCCTCATAGACAGTGACTCAAAAATGAGTCGCTGTCCATGGGGAGCAGTAAGATGGTGAATACCTGGAACATGGCTGTAGAGTCCAACCTAAAGCCGTCAGACCCGGGCTGTTTGACCAGAGACGTTGCTGTTGGATCATCCACTGCCAACGCAGCATTAAAACTGACATCACCAAACGCACGTGCCTGAGTCTCTGGCTGAGCTTTGTCCTGTTGAGGTGCGGTAGATTAAGGGAAAAAATTGGAATTAAACAAAACACCTGTTCGACTGTGAAACAATATTTTGCATCTCTCTGCATACTCAAATGGCATTATTGAAAAAAAACCTGAATATACTCACAAGAATCTTGAATCTGAAGAGCAGCGATGGCGAGTCGGCCAAGCAGCCAAATTCAAACTTTGTTGGGTTGTACTTTGGTACGTATCCATCAGCACCAGTGCAGAGGAACACCTTCTCTATGCTACAGAAGAAAGAGTCCCCCAGGTTCTGCACAGGGTCCACCATAACACGGCCATAGATCGGATCACCTAAAATAAAGGTAGGATTTGAAAAGTGTATTCCATTTAATTCTGAATACCACACCTTGTTATGCTTATGAAACACTCATCCAAGGAACATAGACTGTTCAATGGAAGAAAATGCACATTTAATGGTCACAGTAGGTCACGCAAGACTTATTTTTGGTTGGTCAGCTTCCATGTTGTGCTCAAATAATGTCCAATTAATGTCCGCTTGAAAGGTAGAAAATGTATCTAAGAACTTGGCCCACTTTGCATAAAAAGACAGAAGTGATGGAAAACATTTTATGTGAAGACAATAAATACATATACAATATATCTATTGCTACAAGTATTTTATTTTGAAATCCTCCTCGTACCGAAAAGTATTAACAGTATTAAGAGTTTACTTACCCTCAGAAAACGCTACATCCGTCTCTTGCCCGAAGCCCATGGAGCCATCAGAGAGCCACAAGCTTCTCTTGGTCAGCAAGAACATCTGAGTGTTCAGACTAAATTCCACCGCCACCGGGTCGCTCACCTAAAGCGGGACGCGCATCCAAACGTTTCACAGCGAAGGAGGGGAAAGAGCCAGCGACAAGAGAGCGTGAAAGTGAGAAAACATTCCCGTCATTTGGATCTTAAGGTTCAAACAAAATCCGCCATACTTGCTGGAATCTGATGTCTAGATTGAAGGTGACCGGCTCTCTGGGACTGCAGACAGGCGGGAGAGTGTATCCCAGGTTCTGGGCTGTTGTGCAGGGGATCAGCCTTACTGTGAAGGTTCCAGAGTAGTCTCGTACCTGTCGGGAGCAAAGAGGACAGATCAGTCATGTGTCTGTCCGTCCTGCTGCTTGAGAGCACACGTTCACCCAGTGTAACGTTTCAATTTCATGCCGCCGTACTTACAGCAAAGTCCGAGGTGAAGGTCCACTGCTGGACTGGCTGGTTGTAGGTCGGCTCGCTCCTCACTAAAGTGAGGTTAAAGGTCAGGCCGGGGTGGTCCACGCTCATCACCATGGAGGACATGAAGGTTGCTGAAAGTTGGGGGAGGGAGAGGTTAATGATGGACGACTAATTTTCGGGTGAACTAATAACTTTTGTAATGTATTTGTGTCTTGAGTAAAAGTGGTCAATCCGTCAGCCCTCACCAGCTCCAGAATGAGACTCCACGAACAGACCCCTGAAACGAGCCTTGGTGCGGAAGTTTACCACCAAACGTCCCTGTTCGTTGATGCGCATGCTTGTTGGATACAATGAACCTGGCAAAGGAACAACAACAAAGACAGCAACATTTTTCAAGAACAGACTTATGTTAAAATGTGGATTATGTCGGGATCCAGAAGAAACCTAATGTCCCTGTCAGCACCGCCTGGCGAGCCTACCCTGCAACTCGGCCTTCGGGGGGCTGCCGATGCCATCCGTCCAGAGAATGGCCGTGTCGTACACGAAAGTGAGGCGAAGCTCTGACTGCAGGTCGAAGTGCTGCCAGCCTCCGCTTCCCACGGGAGAGTGGAACACGTATGACACGTAAAGAGGCACACGCAGAGTCACGTAGGACTGGACCAGATTCAGCACCTGGGAGGATGTTTCAATCAGTGATGAGTCAAGAGCCTTCAAAAACACTTACATTTGAGCTTATGAAGTAAAATACATTCAAAATATGTTGAATTACGTTTGAAGTTTAAAAAAATACACCCTTGTAAATGCAACTAGAACTGTAGTATCCTTTTAGATTAAGGGGGTGATCGACAAGCTATTTTAAGTACTGAGAGGATGAAAAAGATGCACACATTGTTCTCCAACTCTGTCACTCCCACTCGGTGTTACTCACATGCAGAATAGTCTGCCTGTGTTGTAAACCCCTGTGAGCAGCAATAAGGGCTTTTATTGTGTTTTTTAAAATTATTTTAAACCTATTTGCAAACATGAAAACACTTTTTCTTACTCAACAACTATTTCTGGATGACACTGGTTTCATTTGAAACCCACGGTTATTTATTTCCACGACACCAGCCACTAGGGGTCTCTGCTCACAACATTATAGCAACAACTTTGTGTGTCGTGTGAACTATGAGGTCACATGTGTGACAAAGTCAGAGCTTGTCTCAGAAACTGAAAATTCATGGAAAATGAACCACATTATATTTGTTTGCAAATAAGTCAATTTGTATGGTGAAGAACTGCATTGATTGCTGGGCAGGAGATTAATTCACAAGAGAAACGTAGAAGATTAATTTTGGCACGTCTCAGTACTGTGATATTAATATTGTTCACAGTTAGTTGTTCTTTCGCACTATCACGCTCTTTACTTTTCTTGTGAGTTCAACCGTTTAATTAGTGAACATTCACTCCAGATGAGAAAAAAGAAAGTCTGCTCTTATGGACACCATAAAACAAAGCTGTCATGAAAATTCAATAACCAATCAAAGATCAGGATTATTACACTGTAAGACTAATTTGGTCTTTGAGAAGGAAGCAGAATTATTTAATTCTTTCTCTGTACTGCTTCTTTTTTCTCTTTTGACACTGTTTGAAAAATAAAATAAAACCACAACCTAAGGGACAATGTGACAGTGATCTCTCTTAACGAAGTGGACTCGAGGTCTTGAAAGATGACTGGCGTTATGTGTATCTATGTGTGGAAGACTGAGGAAAAGAAAATCCTTTTTCTTATCTGTTCTTTATCTCCTCCTCACACACAAAAAAAACACCCCAAACTCTCAGCAGTCTCAACAGCAACGAGAAGCTCACAGATCAAAGGCTGACGGAGCACAAAAGAGCAGCAGGACACGAGCGAGAGAGCAAGGGTCTGTCTCCTAATCCACAACAACAACAACAAGTAAAGTAACCAACACAAATTGACGCAGCAACAGCAAACGGCTGCAGGAAGTTTGTTGAAGCATCGAGCCGGCACAAAATGCCACAGTTGATTTCTGTGTTGAGTTAAACTGTGATGACACCAAGTCAATAAAAGAAGAAAAACTGGCGGAAGCTGGCTGATTTTACATAAAGTAAATTCCCGTTTTGTGATTTCCCAAATTTCCATTGAATCCAATCTTCCGTGTTGATACTGTAGCAGTGGTGAGCATTAAGGGAATGACTGACGCGATGTTGGCAACACTTTGTTTGAGCGTGCATGCTTCTTTGTGCACGTGTTTGCATACACACAATCACAGCCTGCTGCACGGAGATGGCAAACACACACAAACATTAAGTGAATGAGACGTAAAACGCAGGCAAACACACATGGCGCTGTGCTGTCTGTGCAACCCTCTCGTTCCGAATCCCCTAAATGGACTGAGCATACATACGGAGACAGGTGGACACAAACACACACTAAACAGTCAAACAGATGTACGTACAAACCCTAGATTGGAATTTATAAGTTGTGGACAAACGTGCAGGGAAACAAACACACACACACACACAAACCTGTCCATCAGTCCCTATGGTGCCTCCGCAGTCTGTGAGCAGCTCAGACATGTGGTAGTAGCTGGTGAACTCCCAGAGACAGGCCTCCAGGTTGAGGTTCTGGTAGAAGCGCAGCGTGCCGTTCCCACGCAGGGAGCTGCTGAACTGATAGGGCGCTGTGTCTCCCACGCTCGCGGGGCTTCGCGTCGAGGCGGTGATGAAGCCGTGACCTGTGGTGACCTCGTTGTAGTCCAGCAAGTTGGAGCAGCGGTGGTTTCCGACCCGGGTTCCATCTGGGCTTAGAGTCAGCTCAAAGTTCATGAGCGGGCGAGTGGAGATTGCCGGGAGCATGCCTGCAAGAAGAGAAAAGGTGCAGCTCTCTTTGATACCAGTACTGAGAGAAATTACTATTTCAAAAACTTGAAAAGTGATGAAAAGAAAAGCAGGGGAGCACCCGAAAAAAAAAGGAGAAGGAAACCTGGAGACGAGCTAGAAGGGCACTGATTAAAAATCAAGAAGGAAATATTAAGTCGCGGGTGTGCTGCAGGGCTTCTGCAGGGGGGTTTTGATGTAACCCGGCAGGATCTACATCCTGGCTGTCACGCTCCTCGGGATCCACGGACGTGAACATTACACAGAGTGCATTACTCTCCACGTCATCGCTGGTGGAAGTCCAGCCTGCAGCTTCACCTACCGTCTATGTGAGGCATGGTGACAGTCACTTTGATGAGGTTAGGGTGTTTCGGGTCCTCTGCTCCAGTGTAGCGTAGCTTTGCAGAGAAAGGCTCGGCGCCAACGGTCCCCATCTTGCGTGGTTGACACATACCTTAATTTGACAGAAGAGCAGAGAGGGAAGGTTCTGAAAGCAAGGACGGACTGCGACACTTTGAAGGACTGGAGGCAAACATACAAAGCGTATGATAATCTTATAAAATATGACAAATTGAACATTTATTAATGCTCAAAACGCTAACTTCCCAGAACTATTTATTCAGTTCTGTAAAATTCACACATTTAGTACATTTTCCTCATAATCCTTGCCTAACATTCAGAATTATGCAGCTGTTCTGCACAGTAGGAACTGTTTATATAGATCCTAAATCCCTGAGCATTCACGAATGCTTGGAGAACCAAGCCGTATGGTTCCGATTGCAACGCAATCCCCGTTGAACTCCTCCTTCAGAAAACAAAAAGGTTTCGTGGTCCCGTCCTCACCTTCCTCCCGGCTGATAGCGGCGATGGGGCTACTGAGCTCCAAACCCTCATCGCCGTTGGAGTTAACGGCCCTAGCGGCACACTGGACCCTGGAGCCCGCCTGGAAGTAGACCGAGTCCAATGTGATCCTCTTGGAGGACGTAAAGAAGGTGTCAAAGTCCACCTCCCTCATGGGACTGGTGACGCCGTCGGGGCCGGCTGGGGCACTGATGAGCCAGCGGTAGCGGGTCAAGGTGTTGTTGATGTGCTCGCTCACACAGATGGAACCCGTCTTGTCATATTCTGGGTACTTGGTGTTGCAAGCCTGGAGGATGGATAGGGAATAGAGTAAGAGTGGGTGGGTGGGCAGGGACAGCAGAGAGATGGGGAACATAAAGCAGATCCCGGAGGACAAAGGGAAAAAGAGGTGGAGAATACAAACGAGTATGCAACGGTTCAGATGTTTCAGTGTGCTGGGTTTTTATTGTCAAGCTCTTAAACTTGCATGTTTTAAAATGAGAAAAATAGTGGTGCGAGATGAAAGGTTAAGTCTTTAATGTCTGTGAACCTGTTGACACCAGGTCTCCCGATTCAGCCCTTGAACGCTTGAGTTTTGACAAGATTGTTTCATTTTGTGCCCCTGAGTCACCTGAGAAGCAGATGACTCGACACTTCACAAAGATCCCTTGAAGTGTCTCAGCGAGCCCGCGTTCAAGAGTGGAAGTGTAGCCTACTAAACTGTGTAATGGGTCTTTTAGTGATGGACTGGCCAACACTGGAAGGGAAGCTTTACACGATGGGCCTCGGAGCACGTGGGTCCTGATTAGCTCCGGCTACCCCATTCCACAAAAAGCCCACACAGTGCCAAGTTAGAGTTTCCTCTGCGAATAAAAAAGTAAACTGTATTTGTAAAGTCGCTTTGATCACGGTTTGAGTTTCACTCACTGTGACACAGATGACAGGGTAGCCGGCTGGTGGACTGAGGTGGTGTGGTGTCCTGGCAACGTGGTCGTAATGAAGCAGTGATACCACGTGAGGCAGAGAGGGAAACGTGACATCCGCCATGCTGTTGGTCTCCTCGATGTAAACTATCATTTTAGTTACCTGTTATAGAAAAGAGAGATTACACACCAACGAGGTATCCTGGCACAGTGCTGTCTGTGAATGAGTTACTGTCAATGTAATGTTATTGCAGAGCTGGATGTCTTTACAATCTCACAACCACGAATGATTCTTGGCTTCTATTTACACTACTTGTCTCACTCTGCCTTATTTCTTTTAAAGATAATCTATTAATTATTGTAAAATGTTTGGGCCAGGACACAAACACATGCCAATAGGACTGATTTGGATGGATATGGGTCAAATCAGAAGAAATCAAAAAATATAAAATAAATCCTGATATGTTATTTGTTGTGGGGTGTTTGACCTGAGTTTCAGCCACCATGTTTTCGTCAGGCTTAAGGTGAAGAGTAAAGGCTTCCCTCATCTCCCGGACACCATCAAAAAGCACTTCCACCTGCACCATGTGTTGCTTATCCCCCTCTTTGAACTCAATGTCTGGGCAAACAAAAATACAAAAATACATTTCAAACATATCATCATTGGAACAGCTGTGTTGCATTAGTATTTGTTGTATTTTGGGGAGAATTAAAGACAGTTAGGTTACATTAAGGCCTTGTTTCTCTCTTTTGGGGTTTTTTTTCCATAAAAATTGATGTTTTATTACTTTAGTGAATTATAAAAAAAAACACATTGCACGTTTTTATTTACATAGTAACAGAAATAGTCCATTTTCCGGTGAGGTAGGTAATAAATAAAAGGTGAAATTCAACGCTGTGTGACAGATAGCTGCTGGAAGATTTTAACGGTCGGTAGGCAGGTGTAATTTGAATTGACAGAATGTATGCATGTAAATATCTGAAGCCATGATAAAGCCAAGAAAGGTTCATTGCGCTTAAAGCTGAGTGGATAGAGAGGGATTTCACCCTGCTGACAAAGCGTGAAGTATACTGAAATTCAATTAAAAATGACATGACCCTCCGCTGGACTATTGCAGAAATTACCTTTTTACACTTGGTATGAAAATAGAAATTCAATGACTCGCGCAAAAATTCCTCCCTATGCCCATTTTCATTAATTCAACACTCCTAAAAAAAGTCTTGCACTATTGTAGTTGCTGCAAATGCAGAGGAATCTACCAGAAGGATATCTGCAGGTCAGACAGTTATTGTATTGGGCTGTTTCACTAGCAGAACTTACATTTAACGTGTTAAAGAAGTAGGACTGTTGTTTTGTATGTTTAAGCCCATTTATTTTTTTGTTGGTACTGTTTGCATTCATACATTGGTTTTCATTATTTCCTTCTTTCCCTGTGAATATCAGGCACATACCTCTGTGTTTTATTAGAGCTTGATTTGAGTCTGCACTGCATTGCACCATTTTTGTCACTTAATTTAGTTTTTTTTTTTTTAAAACCCCAAAATGTAGCTTGAACCCTGCGAGACAGAAGAGGATGAGTGCGAGTGTGACCTTGGGACACGGGGAAGTAGTCCTCTCCTGAGATCGCCGACCCGTCTTTGGTGTGAACACGGACCACTGACACTTTGGACGTGTCACCCACTCGTACCACAGGGATCCTCACAGTTGCCACAGCGCCGGCTTCCTTCGGTTCACTCACACTGAGCTTGGTCTCCAAAAAACGAATGATGGGTTCTGAGGTGCACAGAGAGGGAGAACGTCATTATTACATTACGGGATTGTGGACATTTAATCATCACTCCCTTTAACATTATTTAAAATGTAAAATCACTGCTGATGAAGAACCATGTTTTAAAACCGACTGTGTTCAGGTGAACAAATTCTTTTATTTCTCTCCATCTCCTTTCATAAATTACACTTACTGTCAGCCGTGTCCTTGATTTTCACCACGGTCTCATTCAGAGCTCCCACCGCCGCTCCAAACGGCAAGTCGCTCTTCGGGTCCCCTAAGACCAACCGCAGCTCTTCTCCCTCCTCGTACAGCGTGTCATCCACCAGAGACAGAACACACGGCTTCTCCGTCTCGCCTGGAACCAGAAAGCGTAGATGTGAAAAGTACAAAATTTCAGGGGGGAGAAATAATGGGAATTCTGCAATAATTCTTATTTTTATTTTTACTGGATGTCAAACTGTATTCATTTATCTTTGACCCACAGTGCCCCCCTCCCCCACCCCCCACCCAAAGAGTTTAGATGGCTGTTTGAACATATTTTGTCAAACATATACCGAAAAGGTGCAGGAGAAAATGTGTGAAATAGTCAAACTTGCAAACCCTTGCTAAAATCCACATAGCACTTAGAAAAGAAAAAAAAAGTGTGACAAAAAATAAATAGATTCTTTGTGGGAGCTGTCTATTTTAATTAAAAGGGTGTCAACTCTCAAAACACAAAATGACTAGAACAACTGAGGGGGGGAAAAAAACACAGTGTGATAAACTTGTGATTAATGAAATACCTGGTAAGAAGGTGATGATGGAGGTTTCTGTGTTGGGTCGCTCGTCGAAGTCGGAGGTGACCTGTGCGGAGCTCTGGCGGGTGTAGCAGCGGGCGGTGGATTTGTGCCTGATGTCGCCACTGCGGTACACCGTTGCTGTGATGTGACCGTCGCTCTCCTCGCCGGTGTACACCGGCTCGCGGAACTGCACCTTTGGTACTGTCAGTCAAAAAGACAATCATAAAGGGTAAATGGCGTATTTCACGCCGTCTGGGCGAAAATTTGACCGACTGGAGTGATTTTAAATAGCTAATCAAAAGGCAGCTTGTTTCTGACTGAAAATAGGTAAGACAAGTTGTGAAACTATGAATACTAAGTCAAAGAAAAGGGTGAAAGTAATTATGAGGTCGCCCTGAATGAAATACGTCCCGAACACATTGGGAGTATACTTGGTAAGGTTTTTATTTCTTTCTCAAAGCTTCCAATGTTTGAGTGGAATGCTTTTAGTATGTGTTGCATTGTATTCATTATTTATTTAGGCAGACATGACCATTTCTGGACCCGCACCACTAGCATAGAAATAATAATATTTAATGATACATTTTATTTGTATAGCTCTTTAAAGTAAATACTGAAGGTGAGAAGACATGAAGTAAAATATTCTAGGAAAATCAAGTCACCCACAGTCAGACACAGAGTCATTAATGAAAACCGTAGCCTTCCCAGGTTCTCCCAGGATGCCGTTCACCGGCATGCGAAGAACCAGCTCGAAGCTCTCGGTCCCCTCCAGCTCCGGTTGACCCAGGTCGTCGAGTATGGTGACCCTGAACGCCTGCATGCTGACGCCCGGGGCGAAGTCCAGGTTACGACTGATGCCCACGTAGTCGATACCGGCTAGAGGAAGGAGGGAGACGGAGGGATCTTGAGTAGATCAATACAGCGGAGACAGATGCTTTCATTTGTCGATTTAATCATTTCTAGTAAATCACATGCAGCGACTGAGCTTGTACCTTCGGCAGAGACCGGCTCGGCCTTACGGGAGCGGATGGTGACGGTTCCGGTGTTGGACAGATCGCTGCCCGTCCTCCACACTTTAACCTCCACGTATCCATCACTCTCATCAACGTGGTACTTTACATTCCCAAAGTAAAACACTGGAGCTGGAGAGCAAACAGAAGAGAAATCATCAGATTGGCACTATTTTTTTCATAATCCTGCCTATTAGTAGAAGTATATTTAGTACACATTAGCAGTGTTTGTTAATCGTCTTCTGTTGTTTTGAAACAGAATTCATACTTCATCTCAAACTGTTGATTTACATTTTTGTACCAAACTACAGTTCATATGCATTTTCTCTATTTACTTTATGGTTGTTGTTGTTTATGGTTCAGCGTTTAGTGTAACTTGTCTCCTGTCAGCGACCATCTGACATGACTCATTTGCAAAGCCAGCCGCGGGACACAGAGGTCGAACAGCGACAGCCTATTAGTCTCAAGTCTGAACTGCAGGGAAGCGCGACCTTTCCAGGCCTGTCATCCCACCTCATTGTTACCATTGTTCTGGATTTCTTTCAACAACAAAAAGATGCAGTTAGCACGGAAAAACAAGGCCTCTCTGTGTGTGTGTGTGTGTGTGTGTGTGTGTGTGTGTTTAGTCTCTTTCTCTGAATGTGCTATAGTAAAAGAGTGAGACAGAACGCGCCCCCCCTCCAGACTGCTCAAAGGCTTGTTTGAACTGGCATTGTTTCCTGAGGCAGCAGAGTGGAAGCAGTCCAATGTGTACTTGACGGCTTCATCTTTCACAGCCCCCACGTCAAGTGACAGAGAATTCTTTATTTTACCTTTTAAGCTGCCACTCGGCTCCCTTCTTATATTCAGGTGTATGGTCCAAAAATAGAATGCGTATTATCATTTTTTGTCACGATCAAAAACTTTAGCTGTCCAGATATATCTTTTTTTTTTCCTGAATATTACTTGACTGATGTATAAACTGTTTCTGTCTTTATCTTTTTAGTGCTGGATTGTAATGAAAATACAATTTGTGTATTTGCACAATGGCACAGTACAAGGAATATTACTGATTGAGTAGGTGGGAAAATGAGACAAATTAAATACTCTGGTAAGTAGCGCGGGGGCTGGTAGTTGTGTTTTTTGTGAAAGGCATTGTTAAGTAAATGCATGCTTCAACAACGGATGTGGGAACAGGTATCACGCTGTAAACACTACATGCACAATCTACCACACACTCCTTGTGTGTCCAAAGAGGAAACTTCTGCAGCCCGTGCTAATACGCATGTCTGCATTCACACATGTCTTCACCGCCGCGGGCGACGACAAATACTTGACACCAAAAGAAGGAGTGAGTGATGACTGATGAGCGAGAACTGCATCCTCTCTCCCCTCCGGGGCCACGCCTGGGGTTTGGCACTCTGAAGTGTGTGTGAGGGCTGGAGAAGGTGTAAAACCAAATCTTGATAATTACTTTGTGTGGGTGTCTGGAGCCATTTGCGTTTAACTGCACCTTTAAATACAGTTACATTCACAGCGGTGCTTCCACAAGGAGGCGACTAATAAGCCCTCTTTGTAAATATTAACAGGAAACAGAAGATACTGTTCTTGTCTATTAAACAGATTTTTTAAATATTTGTTAAATATTTAATAAAGAAGTACTGGACAATTTAATTTCCCCCTCGAACAAAAAAAAAAAAAGCAGTCCACAAACCAATAGTGTCAAGGGATCGGTGCTGGTGCAGGCTGAAGCAGGACTCAAATGCAGGATTCTCAAAAACGGTGCTCTTTATTCTCTGACCAAACTGAGACGTGCTCCAACAGCGACTGACGTAGACAAAGACGCGACGAGGGACAACAGGCACACGGGGCTTAAATACACAAGGGAGGTGCAGGTGATTGGACACAGGTGGAAACAATCAGGCAATCACAGGACAAGGCAGGAAGTGAAGCTCACCCAGAGACACGAGAGACAAGAAAACTACAAAATAAGACAGGAAGAGGACCCAAACCGTGACAAATAGATACTAAAAGGCTTAAAATGTTGGAAACAACCGAGTAATGTGTCAGTACTGTAAATGTATGGATCTTATTGAAACGTCTATTTGGTTTAACCATTTTGTGCGATTCATGCTCTGCAAACTACAGTCATGTAATGTGGTTCATTGCAGAGCAAACTTGGGCTCTTGCTGCTCGTGGTACTCAATGAAGGCAGCTCACGATTTGAGAAGAGTTACCACAGTTGTTCTGTTCCAACGCTGTATTTATTATACATGAATTTCAAAAGTCGCCCTGATCAATACTTAAATGCTGCACTCCCAGCTCAGGCCCGAACTTGTGTTCCAGTTGCGTTTCCACTTATCACTACTTAATCACAGACTATTTCTAAACGCAGAAAAAAATTAAGTGCATAATATTTTCCGACTCCGCCAGTGGCACCGATTTTCTTGTCGTTAAAATTCTAAATGTCACTCATATTACACGGGTCCAAATACTTGGTATTTGGTTTGACAAGCAGTCTGTGATTGAAGATGCAGCAGTTCATCACGGTGCATTTTGCTACAAATTTCGGCCCCATCCTTGTCCTCTATATCACACAGTTGAATAGACCTCCTAACAGCCAAGATCATTCTAGCGCCCTCATCAATACCTTCTCACTGTTGCAGCTTCAAAACTAACTCTAGTCTCCTGTGACATAAATATTGTGATTAAAGCACACAACGCAGTTGCTACTTAACCCTAGGTATCCCCAATGCACGTTGAAGGAGTTGGTTTAAAAGGAACTGCAACTAGCGCTAAAATAAAGTCCTACATTTCACCTGGAGATTTTGAAGACTTATTAAATTATGTTTTCTTCAGATTTTTTGTTAGAATGTTCTGAAAGTGCCCTGAATGTTTCTTGTTCACAAGCCGAAACACAAAAAAGTTCTTTGTTTCTTAAATTCTATTCAACAGGAAGCAAAACGAAGGAAAGTCTGCTTGCTGTTTGTTTGCTAATTGAAAATATTTTGTGTAAGATGTTTGTCTCAGCTGAATTGAAACAGACGGATACACACAGAATACCTTCGGTTAGAAGGATTTTCATTACTCGGCCGGGTTCGAAAACCAGTAGAAAGAATCTTAAATACCCACAATGCAGATATACCAGCACAGTTTGTGCATGAAACGTTACCCAGCAAAACAAATCCTTTAAACAGTATAAAAAAATGCTCTCTGATTCTGTTAAGATTTAAAAAAATATTTATTTGATCCAGCACCCAACCTGTTTTTTTCAACGGTTGACGGTAATCTATTGAAACGAAGGACTGGGTTTCCAAGAAAAACTCAAAACTACAATTCATCTACAATTCTACGTACTCAGCTGTGGCCACATGTACCCGACTGAGACGGGGCACAAGGAGATGACAACACACTCCCTGAGTCAGAGTGTGCAGCCATGTGGAGCGAGCAACACTCAGGGAGACAGGTACTGTACAGTTTAATCCGATAAAGCACTAAATCGAGCAGACACCCCTGGGTCTTTTTTTCCGGCTAAAGTGAGAGAAAGTGTGCGTGTGAACAGAGAGAGAGAGAGAGAGAGAGAGAGAGAGAGAGAGAGTGGGGAAATAGATGGAAGGAGAACGGTGGACTGAACTTGACTTTAACCTGGGGGAAGGAAAAATGGGGCAAGTCACACTTGGAGTTATACAAGTGCTTTTTCTCACAACTTGCCTTTGATGCAGAATTTGAGGTCTAACAGTGAATCATCGGTGCACTAACAGACACACACACACACACACACACACACACACACACACACACACACACACACACACACACACACACACACACACACAGAGCAGAGCAGAGCAGAGCAGACGCAGGCCTCCATGGACGCTCTTGAGGTTGTATTAAAAGGAAGGAGGGGGCAGTTTGACTGCCTGGGTGCAGGTACTAGTGTGCTGTCAGATGGTGTATTATCCTCTGGGAGGCTGAGAATGACACATCATCTCTCACTGGATTTGGGCTTCAACAAACACATTTTCTATTCCTTTGAACTCGGCACCACGATTGAAGTCTTCTGACATTAAACTAACAATGAGACAGTGTGTCGTGTTTCTTGTTAACTTGCCCCAAGATGCCTCAGCGCACACACAAGCATACACACACATTCAATTTGGCACAATTGTATGCTTAAATGAGCTCTCTGTTAAAACTCAGTCTGACAATGGCAAGTCCTCACTGACACCATTATTTCTAATTCAAACAAATTGTGACTAAATAAAAGTATGATTTATAGTAACAACCACTATACTTAGGTTACAATGGCATAATTAATGGGAAATAAGATGGGAAATAAAACCCAATAGAAACTATTTTAGTACATTTTCCATTACTCTGAATATGAACCAATTAGAAAAGAAATTAATTTCACATAATATAGATAAATGATTTATTCATTAATTCATTAATATACTGGACAGCTGTCAGGCGCCAACATGGACAGGCTAAATAAAAGCTAACAAAGGCTACTGGTTAAAGAGTAAATTAAATACAGCACACTCAGTTGGGGTTGTTTGCAGTTTACAGTTCTAATGAAAATAAAAATCTATAAATCATTTTAAGATCTACAACACCGGTACTGCTTTGTCTTGAAAAAAAGAGTCAAGAGAATAAAAAAAGAGAACATGTCATTGTTAAAATCGATAACATGGCATTTCATTAAAGGAACATGAGAAGAGACATTTAATCCTTGTGAGTCTATAAAGTAGATCAATCCGTCCATAATAGAGAGATGGGGACGAGTGCTCCTGTCGATTGGAATAAGTATTTCCCAGCAGGCTTGTCGCCCCCCCCCCCGAAAAAATCCTCTATGTATTCATCTGCCTGTTAGAAGGTGTCTGAATGACAGCGAGATGGGAGTTTGAATCCATTAGTCTATTGCAAAGTGTTTCCAACGCTCCCAACAGCCAGTAAGTCTGTAAACTAGCTCCAACAACTGGACCTCTGTGAGGACATTTCACCATGTTGACTGTGAGGACATTTCGCCATGTTGACTGTGAGGACATTTTGCCATGTTGTCTAGGACTACAGCTATCCAAACAACACGGTCACACGTGCCTGTATGTGTCAAATTCATGCCCCTCTGTGTCCAACCTACTGTGTATGTCTCTGCGTGACCTTGAAGCCCTGCGCGTGCGCCCATACGTTTAATCCGCTTCGCCTCTCTTTGACAACGAACCACCTTTTGCAAAGCCCCCCCCAAACAACCACAACGTCTCATCCATGTGATTTGAGCACATCCCATTCACGGGGAACAGTGTTTAGCGACATTTCGACGACATTTCTTGCTATGGCGTTAATAATCGCTGCGCAGAAAGAGTCACAGGAATGGAGACACGGGAGAGCGGCCAAGCATGACTTACCATCATCCATGTCTTCCAGGATATTGACTTTGGTGGTGGGGTAGTGCATTCCCAGACGGCCCCCGACAGGCAGCGACAGAGTGACGTTGAAGCTCTCCTCTCCCTCGTAGAGAGAGTCGTCGATAATCACCACGCGACAGTGCTTCTCCCGTTCACCCTTGTCAAAGCGAAGGACGCTGACATGCTCCTCCAGACGGGAGATGTAGTCCGAGTAAGACAGGACGGTGGTGGGAATCGTCCCTGTGGCAGAACCTTTGAAGGGACATGCATAAAGAGAGGTTTTCTCGAGTTAAAACCTTTGGTGTAGCGTTAATTGAGCTAATTTGCGTGTGCAATACCGTTTTTTTTTCTTCTCCAAATGTATTTCATGGGATTTCACTTTGAAAGGAGTACATACAGGCTAAAATCTGTACATCTTCAAACACTGTCACACCTCACCAGCTGCAGATAAGTAATTGCAGTAATTTGAATTCTAACAAAGAGAGTGGTCCTGCAACTTTCATGGGGCCGACTAACAGCTAATTTACACGCAGTACTGACGGGTTTAAGCAACTTTCTATTTGTGAGAATGCAGAAACGAGTAAACTCTAGTATGTTCGATGTGTTTTAAACACATTTCACCAGCACTGTCAAATGGAGGAAAAAAGGCCCCTGACACTCCACCATAGAAAAGGGAACATTATCATCACGACAAAATATAATGGGGAAGAACATTTCTGATGTAACAGTAAAGACGATTGTACTTTCTGCTTCTATACCTTTCTATACCTTTAACACTTTCATTATCTATTTAAATATTGGATCTGTCAAGAAAACGTCCATCGAGGCACACGGCAGGCAGTTGAGATCCAATGAGAGTGATAAAAGGGGCTCGTCTGTACCCTGCTGCGTGTAGCAGACCACCATGAGCTCCTGGCCGATGTCTCCACTGCGGTGCACCGGGATGAAAAGCTCCCCGACATCTTCCTCCACTGTGTGGCTCTGCTCGGGGAAGAACACAGTTGACTCTGGAGGAGAGAAAGAGTGGAGGAAGTCAGAAGAAAAAATATGATATGTATAACAATCTGCCAAAATTCACAGTACATTAGCCCTTCGAGGGCTGATACAGGCTTTTGTTCTGCCTCTGAATTAGTGAGCAGCAGCTGAAATTTCCTTTTCCAGATCTATTGAAGTGGTAGTCCTGCAGAGTGCTTATTCATATTCAAAAATAACTCCCCATGACAGCTTTTGGTTTGACGCCACCAGAGGTACTCTTCAAAGAGACCCCTTTGGAAGTTTTTTCCTCACCGCCTGGTGTGTCACAGACAACAGCACACGCAAGCCTCTCAGTCCATCCCACAGAGGGGGGGGCGGCTGTGGGGTTTTGACACATCAACTCCTTTACACGCCGAGGGGTCAGCATCTAATTCTATCTCTATTATTTTTCTCTTGTTCTCCACTGCTCTCTCTCTCTCTCTTTGTGACTGAGAGAGAGAGACTTAGAGCCATTGAAAGGATCATCTATCAAAGCAAAGAACTTACTGGCATTATAAAAACAATAAATACTGGAGCATCTTTTCCACAGACGCACCGGGACCAATAAAAACAACAAGCAGAGTGGAATGAGCTTCAGCTCGTCCCAGATCTTCTCGTGCCCCCCCGCCCCCCACCCCACAAACCCTCGTCGCTGTGAGTGTGTGAATGAGAGAGTGAATGAATGATGGCAGCTTCAAGACACTGGTTTGCTCGCATAACACAAACTAGCATTGATCTGGAGTTTGAGTAAAAAGCAAAAAAATAGCAGAGAAGATGACTCTCTTTGGATGATGTCATCAACATAAGACAATCTTAAGCACTGCGGACAGTCTTCTTTCGGTAACTCTCCGTAAAGCGGTCTCTCTCTCTCTGTGCTCTCAATCTTCTCCTCACTCCTTAATTTCTCATTTCTATCGTTGCCGACAATCTGTCACTCCCCAGGGGGTAAAGGGACACACAGCAGGGGATTATCTTCCTGTCTTCACCTATTACACACAAACACACACACACGCGCACCGCTTTACCTGAGTCTTATTCTCTCTCCTCACAGTTTTTTCACATTTCACCTGACAGTTTGCTGTTCGAGTGCATCTAGATGACACCAAAGGGTCATAGAAGCCAACATTTCAGCCAAGTGGGTCAAGATCCCACTCGAACAGCAATTCTGAAAAAAAACACGCTTTTACAGAAAAATGTTTCCACCTGATCTTGCTATAGTCGTGCCAAAATCTTGAATGTAATAATCTGTTTGGTTTTCCTTTCTACGCCTAGAACTTCTCCATTATTAATAATTTCATGAATATTCTATGGATGCAGGGATATGTCCTTTGTTTCTACTGTCTGACTGTTGTTTTGTGCATTTTACTTTACCAGTTTTCCAAAACATGCCCACCAGCTAAATGCCTAAAAATGCATATGTGAATGTAAAACCAAACACACTCCCGACCTACAACTGATCAGTATGTATGTAAACACTGAACAACAGCAAGACACTGTTCGGAGCAGCAGCGAGCTCTCAATGCAGTCCCTCACTTCGAGGGTCTCATATTAGTCAGGAGATTGTAAATCCTAACTGAGACAAAGCTCTCTTCCACGAGGATGTGCTTGGCTACAGCTGGCCTTGCAATCTCAAAACTAAAGAAGAAAAAAAATGAAAAAGCAGATTCCCTTCATCCATTCAACGTTTAGTGGATCGACCTTGGTGTGGAATGCAGCGAAGTACCAGTTCTACTGACATATGACGACTGCTGTCTGGAGTAAGCAAGAAGGTTATGTGGCAAGATGCTTGTAATACTTGCAGCAAAAAGTCACACAGCAGGCTGCCACCTTCATCTGCAGTCTGCGCTGCACCTCGATTATAAATGATGAAAATCCCACAGTTTCACAGGAGTGACCCTATAGGCTATCGCACACTAATAACAATAATGTTTTGTCTGCTGCAGCACTGGAAGTGGGTGGACCAGAGACAGCTGCACTAGAGGAAAAGCCCACCCCTTAATCAAAGTGGCAACAGGCAGATACAGTTGGGTGGTGAAGGAGATGCATTCTTACAACTAAAACAAAAACAAAACCACTAAAGATTCTCGGGCACAGAGGCGGCTGTTAGAACAAATTCAGCTTCATTTTGAAACGTGTTTGCTCCAAGCTCAGCGATCCTCCCCCCCTACTCTAAGCCGCCCGGGCTGACACATTGCGGAGGAGGCGGGGACTCTCGAGCTAACCAGAAGACCAGAAAAGGGCAGTTTTCATCATTAGAGAACCGAGCTTGAGAACAGCTAATGCCACAGGCCTAGCTGGAGCTTCACTGGTCCATTAGAGGACAGAGGGGCACATCTCTGTCACATTAGACAATCCCCGGAGTGACAGAAAACAAACCTTAGACCACCCGCCACACGCCACATAATTAACCCACAGGGGAGGATAGATTGAGGAGGAGGAATGCAAGAGGAGAGAGACAGAGAGAGAGAGAGAGAAGGATAGCGACATAGTGAAAGGGAGGGAACAAGAAGACAAATGAGAGAGAGAATGAAGACAGCAGCTGTTGGGCAACACTATAATGGAAGCCCCACTGTTTCCATCTTTGTTTGCAAATCTATAATTACTTAAAAGTTGGACTGAGGGGAGACATGCAAAAAGGGGCTGTCTGTAAGAAGCTGCAGAAGAGTGGATCTGACTTTGATGAAGCAGAGTTGCCAGTTTGTTTTCACAAAGAGCGCACATGGCAGCTCACAAACAAGTTAGGTGAAAAAGAGACGGACCGAGGCTTGTGTGTCTGTGTGGGTGTGGATGAGACGCTTTTCTGACTTAACCATAAGGGTTTGACCAGAGTTAACCATTGCTGAACAGCAACATGAAATCTGGCTGCCAACCATTGGTTTGGCACGACGGCGAAGAGAAAAATAAATACGCTCTAAACTGACAACAAATCCCCACTGGTTGTCATGGTCCTCCTCATTCCCTGGGGATCCGACGTATTCTCTATTTCTAAAGCAGCATGTTGCCAATTCTTCAAGGTGTTTGCGCCAAGTTGACTGATGCTTCACAGAAATGAATGTGGTATATGGAGGCTTTTTTTTTTCATTCCTTAGAAACAAGAACACTTGAGTGGTGGTTGGGATTTTGTGTGGGTTGCGTAATGACTGTTGTATTGGTTTGTTGGTGAGGAAAAAAAACATTTCTACAAATACAGGTGAAAGGGGAAAAATTTGAATATCGTGCAAAAGTTCATTTATTTCAGTAATTCAACTTAAAAGGTGAAACTAATATATTATATAGACTCATTACAAGCAAAGACAGATATTTCAAGCCTATATTTGATATAATTCTGGATGATTATTGGCATACAGCTTATGAAAACCCCAAATTCAAAATCTCAGAAATCTTTTTGCAGTGTGGGCAGGTGCCAAGTCCTGCTGGAAAATGAAGTCAACATCTTCATAAAGCTTGTCTGCTGAAGGAAGCATGAAGTGCTCTAAAATGTCTTGGTAGACGGTTAAGTTGAACTCCTGAAATAAATGAACTTTTGCACGATATTCAAATTTTTCGAGTTTCACCTGTACTGCAGAATTTCAGTGGCGAAGTTCCAGTTATATTCTAATTAAGGATATTACATGAAATAAAGATACTCAACCTGACTAGAAACATGCATTTAGGGAAAATACAGATTTAATCAATATTGTTTTTTATCTGATACAATTATTTATATTCTTTCAAAGTTCCAAATATGAATCCCATAGACAAACTGGGCTTTTTAATTATAGAGGGAAGTTGCCGACTCTTAATAGTCCGCGCTCAGTAGCTAGAAAGCGCCACTGCCAGGGTAGAAAAACGTCCATCGCCCTGGGAATATCGGAGGTGTTGAGCCTAAAGCGACATATGATGTGTGCCGAGTGCAGAATATAAGGACTGACCATCACTCGGATCCAGGATCTCAACTGTTGCTGCAGCGGGGAACTCCATCACCCCCATCACCGGCTCCAATAGCAAAATCTGGAAGGTCTCTGCCCGCTCGTACTTCCCGTCGGTCAGTATCCGAACCCGCCACGTGGCTCTGGACTGTCCCGGGTTGAACTGGACCTGCCTCTGCGACTTGCCCTTGAAGTCCTTATCCTTAATCGCACTACCATCCTGGGTGCCAATGCCTGAAGTGAAAGAGAAAGAGATAGGAGGTAAAAAAAGAGAAGAAGAGGAGGTCAGATAAAAAAAAATTAAAAAAAACGACCATTATAAAGGTGACAGGAGGGAGTGGAACAGATGAAAAAACAGATCTGATATTCACACCCTTTTAATGTTGTTCAGAGAGTGGTGTGAGAAAAGACGGTGCTATTTCTCTTCACTGATCACTCACTGAGCGTCGGGAACGTGTGAAATGAGTTTGTGACTGAAGCGTTTAAATAAGAATCTTCCACCTCGCTGAGATGGATCATCTACCGCAATCTTTTCCCCAGGGTTTGGTAATCATGCAGGTCTGTCTTTCTTTTTCTCTTCAAACGTCTTTTATTTCATTTATTATAGGCGGTTTAATTTGAATCCACTTCACAACAATCCATCTGATGTTCATGCTCATTAATACACCTTGTTCAACCTCGCAGAGATTACTGGAACTACTGGGTTTCACATCAAAAGCTCATCGAGGAAACCAAGGGGCCATAAGCCACTCAATAATTGTTATTTACGGTCGGAAATAGGCTGTTCATACTCCTCTGTCAACATCCATGGAGCCTCATGAGAACAAGGGGAGCCGAGCTATGGCATGTTGACGCATGTGCCTCTAGATGAAAAAAATGGATGTTTTTCATTTTTTGACAAATAAAAAGGAAGGCAACAAACACATGCAGATGAGACTGCATCATACACACAGCGAGTTCTGTGTGCATTGTATGCAGAATTTAAGGTAAAAACCATCAGGAGTAAACGCTTTTTCACAATCATACTAATTCACATTTCTGTTACTGTGATTACTTCCTGATTATATATGATTATATGATACAATAGGATATCATTATATGTATTCACAAACTCCCAACAAAACTGTTAAAAATGTGACCCAAAAACCTCAAGATTGTTATGTATGGAAGTAAATCTGTGTCATCGGGTATTGAAAGAAAAAGGTGATTGAATTTCTAGCACTGAATATTTATGCATTGAAATTATGTATCTGAATGTTTTTCACATTTAAATATTCAGCCGCAAAAAAAAATCATGGTTACAATATTCAGCCCAAAAAATTCAGCCGCAAAAACACCATCATCCGGGACACTAAGGAAGAGCAATCGATTCTAGATTCAACATCAGGAGCGTGCGTCAAACAAAAGGAGCGCAATTTACACAGATTTACTTCCATAGTTATGGATGGTTTGTCGTGTTAAGCCGCGCTGCTATCGTTTTTTTTCTCAACCTAAAGTGATCACAACAGAAAACTGCAATGAAATGAAGCGCAAGCCCACATCTTACCTGATCTTCACACGGGGACGACGAGGCATTGTTATCCCTCAGATTGCTTTGTTTTTATAGAATTGTCTCAGCAGGAAAATCTAATGATGCAGCTGTGGCTCATCGCGGTTTCACTAATGCAACGCGAGAAATGGACTCCTCCAGGGGCTTTTGAAAGTATTTCTGGGATATCGAAGACATGACTTGGTTAGTTCAATCCCATTAACTCAAGACTCAGTGATTCCTGGTTGCTCTGCTTGTTCTGGGTCATGTTTGCTAAGGTTCATCCAAAAGTATGAACTGACAATTTGTTCAAGAATTAGATGCATTTGGGATCAGAACTGATTATATTTTACATTATGGCTAAATTAATAGTAGACTAAAAATGCTGCGCATGGCATGATTTTTAACCCATGTCCTGTTTCTCACCTAATTAAAATAAATGTGACTTTTTTTATTTAAAGTGGGTTAAGCCCCTTCAAAAAGTGATCGTCTCCAACCATTCCAATAACTTAAATATTCAGATTCATCATTCCTTTTCTGTGATTGTTAATGTCGTTAATGTCGACAACGGCATTCATTTGTTTACTACAGAGTGCAGAATTATAACCACCACAAGTGTGTGTGGTTCATGTGTGGTCGCCAAATTGCCTTGTGCGGCAACCAATGCAACAAACAACAAAGACTGATCTATAGAAAGCTGACTCAAAAATGTGTCCCCAGAGCAGTTTGATTATTAGGAATCACATTTTTCTCATCTTTCTATCTTGAAGATTAATTGCTCCACAACAAACACACACACACACCCACACGCACACAGGCACACACACACACAGACTTGCTTGTAATTGAGAGGCAGTGTTGATCTCGAACAGACTCCCCGTAGGGAAGAGATGAGCATTGCCTAAGGTCGCACTTCCTCAGAGCTGCAGTCGTCTGTTGTGTCACAATAACAAACAAAACAGAAGTAGCTCACAAACACTAATCACAATAAACTTTTGCTCTGCATTGAGTGTGTTTCGCTTCGAAAACAGAGACCTTCAAGCTACCATGAAGCCCGGTTCACAATCATTCAATCATCTCTTTAAAGAAAAAAGGATCAAAATGAAAAAGTGTTAAAGTGTTAAAGCAGTCAGGTTTAGAAAGAGAAAAGAAATGGAAGAATGATAATTCAATTTCATCATGTTTCTATATGGGGTTCCTCAATATTACTTATAAAGTAAGGAAGATAGGAAGAAAAGAAGAGAGGACGGAACTGTAAAGCAAAGAAGTTCAGAAGTTAAGATGAGGACTTTGAGGGTGGCGGTTTCTTTAATAGGAACAGAGCGAGGAAACGGAGGCAAAGATGGAGGGAACCAGATCGCTGCACTGAGTAATTGATAAAAAGGAAGAAAATAAGGATGTGGAAAGATGGATCAAGAAGAAACAGGGAATATGCGCTGCGCTGGAGAAGAAGGTACAAGAGGAATGACAAAGGGAGGAGTAGGTTGAGGAAGACTATAAGACAGCCTCTGGAATACAGCGCTACGGGGAGGAAGAAGAGACATGAGGTCTATAATGAGGAAAAGCAGGTCAGAAGCAAAAGGACACTTTTAGGTTAGATTATTAGAAGGCTCGTTCTGCCCGAGCTCCGCCTCGCGGGGTGTGGGGGGGTGGGGGGGGGATCTTTGATCCTTGACCTCACCTCTGCTTTCCTCCTCCACCGATCCTCTCCACCTGCGCGGCCTGTAGTGACGGAGCATCTGCGGCGGCGTTTGTCAGCTAACACTTGCAGCCGCAGCAATCTCCTGACAGCATCTGTGTCTGTGCGGCCCGGGTTCGTGCTAATTGAGCGCATTCCCAACTGCGCGTGCCAGCAGGCCATGTGTGGCTTTTGATTTGATTTTTTACTTTGCATGGCTGTTTTGGCACTGATTATTGTGGGTTATTCATAACTACTGTATATTGGCTGAACTGACTTGTTGCTCTCTTTAGAGCTGAAACAAAATGAAAAATGCAACTGACTAATGAATAGCTAAAAAGGCCATTCAATTTTATATGTTTCTTATATTTGCAATTTTAATACATTTGGATTTCAGACTGCTGGTTGGACAAAACAACAAACAGCTAAATTATGTCGACCTGAGCTCTGGGAAATTGATATTCTATTTTGTGACATTTCATGAACCAATTGTGACACAAAGAGTTCTAATAAGGAAACCAAAGAAGTTTTCATGGGCAAAACTGTGTTTTTAACTGGCTAAATCTGTTTTTCACTACTGGAGAGTAGATTGGAGACAGAAAATCCTCAACACTAGTGGCAAGGTGAAGATGGCAGCAGTTTGTGGCTTTGCAAGGCTTCAACCGAGCACGACAGCAAGTCCGCGCTGAGTCATCAAATGACAAGATGTGTGATTGTTCCTCTTTCCACAAATTTGAATTTGAGAAAATTTGAGAAAAAAAAGTTTCTGTGCTTTTCATCTTAAAAACTTAAATAAAGAGTTATTATTTAGTTATAATTATTATGATTATTATTTTATTACAACTTGAGTACAGCCAGTTTTTCTTTGTGTTTTCTGTGACAATCCATGATATAAAAGGTGAATTGGGGCAACTTAAGAAGAGGGCAGTCAAGCGCCTCCTTCACGGAAGCTGCACAATTATGCACTGAGGCGGGCAGAAAACTAAAAAGTCATTAAAGCACTCTTTCAAACACATGAAAGTTAATAATCAAAGAGGAACACAAGCAGAGCGTAGACAACACTGACTTAATGAGATATTTACTGTGCATCGACACAAACTACAGCCAAATAATTACTTCAATTGAAACCAAACATCTATCAAAAGTATATTTAGTGTGGTGGTACTGTATTTATTGTATTGATTGGTGTTCCTGCTATTTGGTCCACCTCAAGTATGTCACCACTGTGTTATCGGTTCACTCGCTCCATTCTTCTGTTCACCAGTCCAGCAAATTGAAATCTATGAAAGTTATTAGGCTTCGATCACTTTCTGTTTCACATTTTGTGCCCTCGGCGAGACCATATTTCATCATCAGCACCAAACTGATCAACTCTGGGTATACAGACACACAAATACACGCAGCATGTATTTGAAACACTAAATTCAGGTGCGGTGTGGGGAGGTGCTGTGGAGCAAAATATTCCTTTGCTTTAATCTTCCCTCAAGTGAAGCACTTATGCATGAAAATGCCTCAGCTCAACAACACATGTCGGTCAAGAAGGAAATAACATTGATGCATTTTAGCACCACGTCTACATAACACGCATGTTTTTTCCTTCAAGGGGATGGCTTCAGAGCAAATAAGTTTGTGTGTGTGTGTGTGTGTGTGTGTGTGTGTGTTGTGAGAGATAACCAGGTGCTAACACACAAACTGTGCAAAGAGATGACGTAGAATGAAAGCTTTCATGTGTGCCAAAGAGATACACTCAAAACCTTCCCAAGAGCAATCGCACACACACACACACACACACACACACACGTAAACCAGCACATACACAGGTATATAAGTATTAAAACTTACATAAACCGCTACACTAGGATGCTAACACCTGACCTGGCGATTAAAAGGGATCAGAGTGATGATGAGAAGTGGGAGAGAGTAAAAGCTGCTTACAGCTGATGCTTCTCGGGGACAGAGCGAGCTGCAGCGCGACAGAGTCGGGGATAAGAGGAGCATTCGGGGACAAACTCATCCTCATCCTTTTAACCTTCAAATCCACGCAAACACTCAAACGCGCCTGGCTGTTGTTTTTGACATTAAATCACCTCCATCTGCTGGTCAAAAAACGTATTTAAAATAGGGCTGGCATTGATCTATGTGTAGCTGGCTTGGTGTGAGACCATTTACTTTGTACAGTGACGGTGAGTGGTGCCGATAACACCTTCTTTGCTTTTAAGTCTGCTCAATCTTCTTCTTCTTCTCAAAATCTTGTAAAATGTCTCCTTTATTGTACAGCCCAATACAGCTAAAAGGCAAAGACAAGCTATGCCAAAAGCAGAAGGAAAACCAGCACAGATTACTGAAAAGCTGGAATGGAATAATAAATAATAAATAAGTCTGATTTAGAAATTTTAGTGTATTGAGCATCTTTCACAAGGTCAATAGTTCACGGATGCCTCATGTCTAATGCATGGTTCGACTTGACACAACTTGACTCAAATCCCTTTTGGCATCATTTTTATTTTCCACTGCAGATCGTACACACTTAGTGTTTGAAGGATTCTCAGCTAAACTCTGTAGCAAAACTGCAGTGGATCACCTTCAACGTGACACTCATTTAACCCTTTCATCGGCAACCAAAAAGAGGAACGTCTGCAATTTGTCCCCCATTACGTGGCGTCGTTTAGGGGCTATTTAGCTATTTATTGGAACCTGAGTGGAGTGAATAAAAGTGTGTCCACTATTGAACAAATTAAAAGTGACATTCCTTTCAGACCAGTCAATGATCTGCAGTATTTGCCTCAGACTGAGGCATTGGCCTGCCACGCCTCACCTCTATTGTCATGAATTGGGCGACACACTGCAAGACGCAGTTGTAAGGTCCAACAACTAGCTGGTGTTTATGAGAGAAAATTAAATAAAACTACTACTTCAAAATAACACTGGAAATCGTGTCACTAATGATGTCATTGAGGATACTTCATGTTATTGATATTACTTCATCAATTACTTGATCTAACTTCCGTATTCTTTTATATTCTATATATTTATACTCCCCAGGGTTTAAGTGTATCCACCTGCTCTAAGCATTGTATTTTTAGTACTTTTTGACACAATATTTTCAGCGCACCTTTTCCATTCCTCTCAGTCTGTACACGATGCGGTGGACGGATTCACAGACTGACCGAAAGTCTCATCACGCATATCACGTCGTCTTGGATTGGGGCATGAGAGAGTGAGAGGGACAGAAAGACAAACAGACAAACAGACTGACCGATGAAAGACGTCTCTCCCAGGTAGCCTCTCCGCCTGAGCACCACCTCCAGGAACGTGTCCTCCTCGTCCACCACGTAGTAATCCTTCTCCAGGGAGATCCAGGCCCAGTCCAAGCGGAACAGCTGTCCCTTCAGCTCGTTCCCACCTGGACAAAATACATACACACGTGAAGACATTTTGTTTCTGTTTGGTTAAATTAGTTTCTTCCTTAATAACCCTACGTAAGTGGGAACGTCTCTGGTGGGACTGTATGTCTGCGCTCATTTAACTACCAAATGCCAAGTTCAAAATTACACTGGGGCAATTACTGTAGAACTGTAACGAGGAAGAAATGTTTTAATTATTTTCTATGTTCCCTCCAAATGTGCCCAACACATCTGCTGCTGAATATTTACAGAAAATGAAAAAGCACCACACAAAACTCTACCTTTCTATATCGGGCCGTCAATCTTTCCATCTGCTCTCTCTCATT
This sequence comes from Pungitius pungitius, assembly GCF_949316345.1. Classification (NCBI taxonomy): domain Eukaryota; kingdom Metazoa; phylum Chordata; class Actinopteri; order Perciformes; family Gasterosteidae; genus Pungitius; species Pungitius pungitius. The sequence continues at coordinate 11,335,131 of NC_084915.1, read as the reverse complement.
AAATTCAAACTTCCTTTGAGGAACAGCATTTTCTTTCTCGCTCGCGCACATCATCCAGAGAATGAGACGTATGTCAAGCTAATCAGTGTTGCAAGCGGCCATGTCAGTGCTGGGCTAATAGAGCGCCTCCATAGCTGCCACCTCAACAAGCAGACAGGAACAATGTGGCTTTGTGCGGCTAATTAAGCCACCGGTAGGTGTAAAGGAATGAGCCCTGCAATAATGAAAGGAAATAATGAGGTAGCGTTGTAAAACCTGAATAAGGATAATTTCCCCCTTTTTTTCTGCTTTTGTATAGTGGTAAACAATGATTAAGCATGCATAGCGCTTCTGTAAGTTCTAAACTAAATTTCAGAATATATGTTCTTTCGCTGGATGAGGGGAATGCAGAGCTGGAGGACTGTTTGCTTAAATATACTTAGTTCAATTGAGGATAATTGAAAAGCTGTTTGCTGTCCACAAGCCATATATGCTTCTGGAGAGGTAGAACAGGTAAAAGCGCACACAGGAAAGCACTTCACCTTCATCATTTGAGTGGTCATAAATGGCAGAAAGGAAGCATAGCGGTACGATAAAGGTGGTGATGTTCATGCACTGACACAAAGAATTTCCCTATCCTGATAAATAAAATATCATAAAAGTGTGGAGATGACACCCTCCGTCTCGACAAATACGCAGCTCTCTGTTCCAATAAAGCTCTCTGGTGTTATGCTGGCATGGTGCTAAAATGCAGCAGAGGTGAAAACTTTAACACTTTTTGGCTTGACAGACATAGCTACAACATACCGAGGTGAGGAGACAGCTAATACAATCAGAGCTCATGAGACCTCCAAAAAACATGGAGGCCAAGTTTGTGCTCCTCTCATTGGTTGAAATTACAAAAACTCACACAGAGACTTGAAAACACAGGCATTACTTTTCAATCCCAACTTGACTGCAACCTTCACTTTCATCCCAGCTTCCAGCATAAGCTGCTTGAGATATTAGCGTGTCTCTGTTTGTGCGTGCGCGTTGGTGTGCAGACCGGTCCTTCAGTGTGACCTCTCACTAAAGGAGCCGGGCAAAGACAATAAGCGTCTGAGTGCGAGGGCTTCACAGTGGCTCATTCCTGCAGCCTGTTGGAAGGATAAAACACCTCTCACATGTGCTGACCATACAAAAAAAGCAGCTTTGAAATCATCTTCAATAGAGCTAAATTCACTTTACAGCCTCTTTCAAAGGCTTTCCAAAAGAAAACTCAACACAACACACTAGTGTTTTTTTTTAGAACCAATTAGGGATCATGGTTTCTGCAGAGCAAGCTTCTAGGATCGGGACATTAAGAAATCTGCCGTTCGATGCTTGTCTGAAATGTGGGAACATCTTTATAGCTTATTGACTGATGGCTATGTGTTTCTTTTCTAATCATAAAGGGTTCGATTCCAAAGGAGGCCACGTGTTCAGCACTGCAAGGGAACATGTGCTCAAGGTCGTCTTAATTCTCTCACTTGAGGGTAAAAAAACTCCACTCCATGAATCCACGTATGCTTCCCGCCCAACAGCAAACAGTGGTGGGCAGGTAGGGCACCCGTTATGAAAGTGACTATTGGTTTGTTCCTCCGGTTGGATGAAGAGAAGAAATCTGACGGAGAAACTAGAGTGAACAACCGAAATGAAACACTAGAGAGCAAATGCGGATCATTTCCAGTTAAATACTCTTTTCGTACAAAGAGTGTCAGTGCAAGCTCTTCTCCCACAGTAACCCACACCTCCCATTTCTCATCAAAATCATCTTTCAAAACATATACAGACCCTTGACCCAGTGTTTCCCCTACTGTTGAATAAGGGGGGAAGAAAGTGAGGAATTTTAAATAAATATTTTTTTTTTCAAATTGTGCGAACGGCAGTTCCGTCCCGACACGTGCACGCGTACAAGCACGTGCACACGCGCACGCTCGCGAAGACTACATCTACCGGGCATGAGGTCACCTCTCTTTGTGCTGCACTGATGCAGGAGTGTAATTGCACAGTCAAAGCCACGTCATTTAAAATACCAAGGTCCCCACCGGATACTTACTCACAGTCAATCTTTTTTGCTTCAAATAAATGTGATTACGACCGTAGCTTCAGTCTTAGAAAGTCAAGGCTTTGTCTCTCCTTGCGTTTGAGTGTTTTTTGTCATTGTGTGAGTCTGTGCGAGACTCGACATCCAAAACCAAAGGGTGTGTTTCACAGAAAAGCCGTGGCGTCTGCTGCTCAATACATTCATTCTGCTGCCGGCGGCGTGGCCGATTACATCTCCATCTGCCTCCTGTGCACCAGAGTCCCCATCTCCCACCACAACTGGAAACCAACAAACTCAGTGATCTCTTCAACCAGGGAAAACTTTTGAGGAACACAGTAATAGGAAGTAGTCGCAAAACCTGCTATTTATTCCGTTGGCAGAGATTTTCTTTTTGACAAAGTATGTAGCATGAGACACTTTGCAACACCCTGTCTGCTAAAATAGACTACCAGTAATACTTTTGTTGTGATAGGAGTCCACACGCCATCCCTCTGACAGGAGCTACTCTCTAGACAAATCGCAATCCAAATACAAAAGGCAAACATCTTATTCCGCCAAAGGATGCTTCATCACCTTTCAGTTTATCCTGACAATTGTGTGCCAGCCGCTGTACAAACAACGCTCGGGGTGTGTGCGCAACTAGTGGCAAAGGGGATAACACAAAGACTGGGACGGCATCAGCACTCAGCTGTGTCTTTTTTCTGCAATGTGTGTGTGTGTGTGTGTGTGTTTTTGTTTTTGCATCAAATCAGGAAATTGCACACGTCTTTCAGCAGTGTGTGTGTGTGTCTCTGTGTCTGTGTGTCTGTGTGTGTGGTATGTTTGTAACCCACTACCCTTACACCTCTCCAAAGACAATCCGCATGATAGAGGAAACCTCCTGAGGTGTGGAGGTGTAAATCAGCAGACTGACCAGGAATTCATGGCCGAAGCCAACGCTCAATCTCATTCTCTGTTAGTTCATTTTGGTACATTTTGACTGTGGGACTGCCGTTGCGTTTGATCAATCAATTCAAAGGGCGTCGAACCAAACAAAATGAAAGGAGCAATCATACACAGGATATGTGATTGCGTCTATGTGTGCCTTTGGGCAGCACAGAACTCGAGGGACACATTCATCACTCTTCTCACTTTTATCTCCTAAAGAGATAAAAGTCCCATCCAACAGAGTAACGTATCCTCCCTACACTCAATCGCTATAAGGCATGACTTTGCTGCAGAGGCACCAACAAGCGACCTGGCACACGAAACCATATGAAACTGACATCTGGGGCAGAGGATCCTCACTGCTTTGAAGTTCTTGTGGTACACTTAATAACTGTGAGGTCTTTCACTGAGGTCTACAAAGACAGTATATACGACCCTGGGCATTGCTTAAAGGGAGAAGGCCCGGGGACCAAGAAATTGTGGAGCCTTGAAAGTGTACGTGTGCGTCTGCAGTTGTGCACGAGTGTGTAGTCATGCGCTTGTTTCAGTGTGCGAACGCTGCGAACTTTGTATTTAATGCATCTGGGGATGGTTACTTGAGAGAGAACTGTGTCGAAGAGCAGAGATGACAAACTACGCACTAAAAATATCTACTTTCTTTTACCATGGTCAAATAATTTAAATACAAATTAAAGTTTGAGATGCCTTCAATATGATATATCAAGAAACAAAGATGGTAAAATATTTTATAAAGGCCATCAAATAAAAAAAACTGCGTGAAAAATGTGACAGATAAAGAAAATCCACTGTGGATAACTTTGGATGTATGCATGAATGTAAATCTGAACATTTCATGCTCTTTGTTTACTCTTGAGATTTGGGTGTTTCGTCATGCTTGCGTGTTTTTCGCGTCGGCTGTCAAGTATCGAGAGATACAGAATCAAAGATGATTAACATGATGAAAAGTCCCTTCAAAAAGTCTCGCACTCATCTCAGAGCTCTAATTAGATCCGGATCACCGCATGCGACATTGGCGACTGCAGAATTCGCTGTAACCCTACAACAGAGGGATCCATCAGCACCGCCGCTGACAGACAAACACGCGGCGGGAGGGCACCGACAGGAAGGAAAACGCGGCGCGGGAGTGACACTGACACCCGGTTCTGGCGCCTGAAACGGCCCCCGCTCGGCACAATAAACCGCAGCACACTTTAGGAATTATCTCAGCGAGACAGGAGGGCAAAATATGAAGACTGTACGTAGAGCGGGGAAAAAAAAGGGGGGGACATTGAGAGGCGCTGATACGGACAGAAATAACTCCATGGAAAAAAGGTTTTATGAACATGTGTGCTGGGAGTAAAAGACTGAATAAAACACATCCGACAAGATCTAACACTGACAGTGTGGGAAGGGAGGTATGAAGAGGATAAAGATAGGAGTCTGGTCCTGGGAGAAGTGAGTGACAGAAAATTCCTGAATGCAGAGAGATGAAGAAAAATCCTCTTCTGAAGCCTGGCAACATGTTACTGTGTGTGTGTGTGTGTGTGTGTGCGCCGCATGCTGATGTACACCTTCTGCCCCGATCTGTTAACTTTGCTGTGCAGGTTGACAACGAACAGGCGATTATCCTCAATGTGAAGCCACGTTTGTCAGTTTGAGCCTATAATTGATTGCTCTTTAAGGGTGTTTCACATGACCTTCCAAAGCGGGTGAGAAGCTCAAAAGAGTTTGAACTTAACCTGATTGTACTGCCAAAGATTTCAAGAACTCCTGCGATCTAAACTTTTTACATTCAGTGTTTTCACAACATAATCAGAATCTGGCACTCTAGTATTGAGTTCAAGAGTTTAAAGGTCATTTAAAATGGACTGCTCAACGTTCATGAACTATTTGCTACACTTATCAGAAGAGAAACAGAAGCTCTTTTGAGCCGAGGAATAAAAAATCCTATTGGTACTCCGGATTTACATCATGCACAAACAAAACTGTCCATAAAGACCTGGTGCTTAATTAGTCATCCAACCACGACAAGGAGAATCTCAAACACATGTTTAGCATATTCAAGAGATATTTGTGAAGATCAAAGATAAGTGATGTGTGTTCAGTGAAAGATGAGGCTGCAGGTGATGTTTTAAGGGGACACGTTGTGAGTCTTGATGAAGCAGTGGTACGTCATGGTTGCTATTGTGCAAAAGGGGGAGTGGACAGGATGAAAAGACTCTATTCAAACAATTAACCTTTTCTCCAAAGGGAGGAGAAACATAATGACAAAAAACTGGATGAGGAGAGACTAAACATTCGGGTCTCATTCGACCTTCTCAGAAGAAGTCTAACCTTTTGTATTGAAGTCTAAATAAATGAAAAATTCCTATGTATTTTAAGTAGTAACCACTTACCCTTTGGTATCCAGCTGCTGTTTAAGATGTCTCATAACTTAGTAAATACAACCCAAACTATCTGCACCACTTGAGGTAAGTAGGCAGATGTGTGCTGTTGTTATTCCAAAGAAATGGCCTGTCACATTTGAGGATTTACTTTTCTTTGTGGTTGTTTTTTTTTTTGCATCAGTAAACATAATATGTGCAGGCTTTCTGACGATGTCGGACCAATCAATAGTGACAATCATAAACGCTTTAGACCTGAATTTCTTCTTCTTTCATGATTTTCAATACAACTGTCAGCTGAACATCTGACAGCCAAATAGAAGCCTGGGGGAAAAAAAGCCGTGTTGCCGCCCGTTTCAGTTAACTACAGTGATCCCAGCGCGTATGAGCCTGTGACAGAAGGTCCTTCCTGACGCTCTTCCCCCCCCCGTAAATGAGCCTGTAATAGGGCCACGTAATTACCGGTGGCTGCCTCGGAGCTCTGCCCAGCTCACACGCCCAGGGCTCTCATTACCCACAATGCTGCCTGGGCTCTTAAATATCAAACACCTCTTTGTGCTGGAGGGCCCCACCGGCCCTTAGCCCGCGGCTACCCCTCTGTGCCCTGCTGTGCGTGCATGTGTGGGATTATTTGTGTGTCTACAAATGCTGGATTGGTGTACCCACCTCACATTAATGTGTGGTGTTTCCCGTAAGGCTCACTTCCTGCTAAGTGCAGGCTTGTCATTTGAGAAGGACACTTTGTAGTGCTTGCTGTGAATCTCTGCAGTGCTGCCTGTTAGCAGGATGTCACCAGGGTTTTATCTGGAGTCGGTACCACCAACCCTCGTGGAAGATGCCCGAGTGGATCCAGTAAACCCATGGACTGATCATATTAACTCACGTCCATCAATTACAGAGTTCTTTTTAAATGCTGTGGGCTTTTTTAAGTAAGTCAAGAGCAAGGTGAAAGAAAGAAAAGAAGCTTACATAAGTATGGACAATCGATTAGTCACTGTAAAGACTAAATTCATAAGCACCCCAGTAAGAAAAGGAAGTGAAGGGCTAAACCATTAGTTGGTGTTTTCAGCCCAAAACTGTGAAATTACATTTTTTTATTATGACCATACCTGGGGCGTAACAGTGGTTACAGTAGTTTTACACTTGAGGAGAAAAACACCAAAAGTTATCAATTATGTTAATTATATATATATATATATATATATATATATATATATTGAACAACAAAGAGTATTTCTGTGATTAAGAAGTCCTGTGAGTTTCTCTTCAATGTGCTTTTAATTAAAATACTTCAACGATTTAAGGTTCACAGGGCTCTACATGTGTTGTTCTGACTCCTTACATCCATCGTATTTGATTGTAAAAGAAATAGGTTAACAGACACCGTTTTTTCCTTTGTGTGCCTTTGTGTACATACACACACGTTCTATTGCACCTCTATTGAAGCGCACCTCTTGTTTTTGACGTACATCTAAGGTACACCTGCTCAAAGAAATGGGTGGCATATGTTGAAAAAAGTAGCCACATATTTGAATAAGTACCATAAGTTGACAAAAAAAAGATTTAAGTTCTGCTAAAATAAAGGTTTTATGACATAACTAATGATTACTTTTGTATTACTGTTAATGCTATTCTATGTGCTGATACTACATTTCAGTGCTCTACTTTTCAGTGAACATACAATCTTAAACAAATACATCCACCTCTGGCGCTCTCCTTTACTGACAGATATTTCCTATACGAGATGCAAAGTTACCGATTGCTTAACGAGCTGCTGCCTCAGAAAATGGAACGTAATTTCATGCCTATTGCGAGCGAACATATAGAATGAAATGTACATCATTTAAAGTGGCCACTTCATGTGCGTCGATCAGAAAGTTAATGATGGTCATAATGCATCTCAAAAAAAGTCACGACGCAGCAGATTTTGAACATAAAAATCTATTTAAGTATGTTGTTGGAACTGAGAGTGCTCTTTGCCCTAAGTACGTACTCTAGCATAGTTAAGACGGAACAAATGCTTCCTAAATTCAATCTACAATAAGTATTATGTAGTTTGTATTCCCAATAATGTTGTCCCCTATGCGGATAAAAATGCATTGAGAAATAAGCCTTGGTTCGATATAGAATTCACTGCAATACAGCTTGGCACATTATAGAATCGCTTGTAGAATACAGTTACAGACAAAGTGCCTCTGTCGGCTCATGCACATTTGTCAGGTATTGATATTCTGACCCAGAACGGCGGGTTTGCTTTGAATAGGAGATCACTTTAAAGGCAAATCCTGAATCAAATGAAGTGAGAGGAAATAGAAGTCGCTTACAACAATTTACAAAACCCCATTTCTCACGGATCTTTTATATACTGCAGGTGTGACACTCTGAACAACTACAATAGAAACTCAAAGAGAAGAGGAAAGATATCGATTCACCTTAAAAGATTAGTCGAAAGGTTAGAAGGAACATCCCATGCCCAAAACGGGACAGCTTTGATCTTCACTTGAGCCAATTTGTGACCATCAACATTTTTTTTAAATGTCATTTTATAAAACATTCAGGACCTTTCTGCTCATACTATGAAAAGGTTATGAATCAAAATGCAAATATAAAGATAAAAGGTCAAAAAGAATCTTACCGTTATCCTCAACGGAGAAATGGAAGAGATCAGAAGTAGCATTTTCTTCCTTCCGTAACACATAGCAGATGTTCAGGTCATTGATATCGGCTGCAAGGGGAAAGTAATGAGGAGTTAAAAGAGTGATACAACACAAGGTATAAAAATGAGGGCCACAAAAAACAGCAAAAAAACTAAATAAATAAATAAATACTTTCTTCAAATCTGGTAAAATCATGTCAACCTAAAAACCAATAAAGGAAAACGAACCAGAAATCTAAAAAACAAGCAAGGAACGGCACACGTTTTGATGTAATTAATAACACTCAAGAGAAGGCCATTGTCCTGTTATTGATGCACGTAGAAAATGTGGACCGTACTCCAATAATCACAAGCACACGGCTAAATTATGAATTGTATTTCAAAGATATTTGCTCTTGTGAATATTAAAAACATATATTCATGAAACAATTAGCATTTTAAGATAACAAATGTAAAGTTTCAGACCGGCTACACAGAAATAGCCTCAAACACACTTTGTAGATCCATTACTGCTTTCTGGCTCGTTCAAACACTCCGTCGAATAAATGTTCAAAGATGTCCTTCCTTCAACACCATATCAGCGAGAGTAACAGCAGGCTTCTTGTATCACACTGATTCTGCTCCTTATCAGTACACAGCATGAACACTTTTCTACCAGAGAACGCATTCTGAAAGTCATGCATCCTTAATCCAGGAGGATAAGGGCCGCAACCTCAAATCTCAGACGGCTTGAGCTGAACCAACAAAAAACGTTCAAATCCTCAAACCGCCAGCTCTCTGTGTCAACAGCCCGGAAAACCAGGTGACAATGGATCGTTTAATAACAGACAAGGCTAAGAATGTTAAAAACAGGATTGGGGTGGATTATTAGGGCACACTTCCACAGCTGTTTCCCTAGCTTCTAGAATTACAGGGTTTCTGACTTCTTCTTTTTTCCCACCGTTCTCCAGAAACCTCTATTACAGTGCTGAAAAATCATCAAGACTGCGAAAGGGCTTGGCCTCTGCGAACCATATCCTTCAATAATAGATGTCTACGGAAGGAGGTTCATAAAAGTATAAACCCTTGACTCCTAGCAGGGACGCCTCTAAAACATCTTAGGTGGCTTCCTGTCATTGCTGCCTCTCCTAGCATGAAGATAGTGACAAAAAAACTCAACTCATTTCAACTCAACTCAACTTTGGTATTCGTTTTTTTTAAAATAGGCGAGTATCGATCTGCTTGAAGCCCTGAACCCGAGGACCTTGCAGATGTAAAGTCAACACCGTGAACCAGGGGCACATTGCTCATCAAATATTTAAAAAGACCGCCTCATGGGATGTGCCCTGGAAATTCGGAAGAGTAAATACAGAGCGAGGGATTGTCTCTTTCACCTGACTGATTCCTCTGACGAGCCTGTTTGCTCTCCCTCACTCACTCTCTCTCACGCCCTCCTGCATCATTCTTTTTCTCTCTCATACCACCTACACCTCCCCCCCTTTCCTCTTGCCTCCTTTCCACTCCTTTGCACTTTACTTCTTCTGCCCCTTCGCCTCTCTTTCTCGCCGAGTCTCTTGTCTCATCTGTGCCCGGTCTGTTTTTTTCAAAGACCCGTCTGAAGTGTCCGTCTCCGCTGGCCCCCCGGCTGTGCGTATGCAAAGCTGTGGCACAAGCAGGTGAATTTTCTCACTTGTTTGTATAATTGCCTCAGCGTGACACGAACCACTGCATTGATTGCATCGCTTTAAACCTCAATCAGTATCATTGTTGCCTTGATTCTGCGTGGGTTATCAATAAACAGACATGCACACATGGAGAAATTGACAAATTCGGGTTCAGGCAGCGTATCACGCTGTGTGAGGAAATTTAGAGTCTTTGGGTTTTTATATGAATATTTAAAATGCACAAATTGCTATAAATCAATTCAAACTTGTACTGACTCACCAGGTCAAACCACGAGAATAGCCCACAACTCTAATGCCACCCTTCGCTAAAAGATCTCCTCTGACCTTTTCACTTGATCCTGTACTTCTGTCCCCGCTTCATTTCACAAACCACTGTAGAGCACATCAGATGTGAACATCTCCCCGGAGATGCAGAAATAATAAATTATTCATCCCTAACCGTCTACGAGACATTTGTGGCAAACATCAGACTCTAACTTTGGTCCGCTAATTATGCTTTGATGAGTCAGATCTAAATCAGGCCCACAAATTAACTATTGAATATCCCAAGTCTGCACTTGTGACACATATGAATAATATTACTGCATAGATTAAAACGTACAGATTTGCATGAGTTTTAAACTTTAACATTAAGTAAAAGTATTAAGAAATAAAATTATATCAAAGAAATTATGTCAAAATAAGCACAGCAATGAGACTTGACAATGATGTTTTAGTGAGAAAAGGCCTTTTTTCCATGCTAGAGATTATTGTAGTTTACTAATAATGTAATTTAATAATGTAATATATCTTGGAACACTAATTATCCGTTCTGTTTATGAAAATTGATAATTACATTTTTAAATCCCGCTTTTTTTCTGTTCCACATCACTCTTACCACTGAACACTTAACGAAACCATCGGGATTTGATTATCCCATCCACACGCAATAATCGTGCACAGGTCATGCATTATAATACTGGTGGGTGTTTGTTTACCTTGATTAAATGTGTTGACGGAGTTGTTCCCTTGCCCCAGGTTAACGATGTAACCGTGCTTCGGCTGCGTGGTAATGTGGAACACCAGGGAGGCCGGGGTGCTGTCTCTGTCCTCTGCTCTCAGCGCGTTGGAGCCGATGGGGAACCCCAGCTGCCCCGTGGCCAGGATCTTTAAAGCAGGGGCCCCTTTATTCACCACGACGTGGGGGATGCCGTTGTCAGCAGACACGACGGTGATCTTCATGGTTTGAGGGCGGCGAGTCTCGAACACGGTATCGGGGAATACGTAAAAGTCAGTGTGAGTGCCATCTGTTACTGTAAAAGAGAAGGAGTCCTCTGATGACTCGGTCCCGTCGTGTTTGTAGCTGATGAGGTTTTCATTAAGGTCTTGTTTGTTGAAACTGCTGACGGCTGTGGACTGATTGTAAAGAAGTTTGCCGTGAACAGGCAGCTGGGTGATTGAGAATTTGAGCAGGCTCTCAGCTGTGTCCTGGTCTTCTGCAGTGAGCTCAAATGGTGTAATCAGCTTAATCTGCCCCTCTGTGACAACCAAACTATTTACAGTAACGACAGGTTTCTTGTTATCAACATCCACAATGGAGATTCTGAAGGTTCTGAAAATGGGGTTGTAGCCGTCAGTGACTTCAAACTCAAAGCTATCCATTTTTACCTCATCGTCCGATGTGTGGATGTAGTAAATCTTACTGCCAGCTAGCTGCAGCTGAGTGAAATCCCCAATGGGCATCCCTGGAGTATCTGTACACTCTAAGTGGCCCCTGACAGGGGCTCTTGTGACAGTAAATATTAAATTCTCATCAGGGCTGTTGAGGTCAGTAGTGCTGAGGAGATCTGTAGTCAAAGTCACTCTGCCACCTTCTCTCAGAGACACACCTTTACTGACCACATTGGGGAACACCATGTCGATACTGCCCACGGTGATGTAGAAGTAACGATCAATTAGCGGGTTCGCACCATCTGTGACATCAAATTTCACCAAGTCTCGGATGCCCTCCTGACCGTTGTGTGTGTAAAGTACAAGCCCTGAATCTACATCAGATTGTGTGAAATTCATGCCTAGCGTGATGTTCTCCAGAGCCCCGGACGGTGTTTTCCTCTGCAGGAGACCCTGGCCAGGCCCGAACCGGGTGATATATGTCAGGGTACTGTCATCTGAATCTAGATCTGTTGCTTTGAGCGCTTTGTTGTTGATCTCTTTGGTCTCCCCAATTTCAACCTCCAGGCCGTCGTTGATGAGCATTCTGGGAGTCTCGTCATCGACCGGAATGATCATAACCATGGCTGTTTTCTGCACAGAGTACTTTCCATCCGTCAAAGTGACATCAAAGCTGTCCTCTGTTGTCTCTGAGTCATCATGCTCATAAATTATACTTGACGCCTCCCTAATCTGCTCTAAAGTGAAATTAGTCACAAAAACAGACCCGGTGGACAGCTGGTTTAAAATGACACCATGTTTGGGAGGTTTGGAAATGATGAACATCAGCTCCTCTGGCGGATCATCGGCATCAGCCCCATTCAGGATTGGAGTGTCGATGACGATGTTCATTCCCTCCATCAGAACTATCTCTCTCAGATAAATCTCTGGCTTTTCATCATTTGATGGGATAATAACAATTGGGAAGAAATGGTTCTCTGAGAAATTGATTCCATCAGAGCACCTAAATGTGAACCTGTCTTCCACTGGCTCTACTTTTTTGTGAATGCTCTGTACATAGTGTATATTCCCCTCTCTGACATCTCTGATGTTAAAGGCACTGATAGCTGTTCCTGACCTGGACTTTTCTGAGCCGGGGGCAGGTGATATATTTTCCACGTAGCCAGCACTTGGCTGGACAATGATGGTGCAAAGGATATCATCCGTTGGAGTGTCATTATCATCAGCGTTTAAGTGCTGAGCGCCAATGGGGTATTTCTCCCCTTCGATGACACTAAATTGAATCCCGACCCTGACCTCGGGGGCCTGGCTGTCAACAGGAAGGACTGTGACTCGAATATGAACCCCATTGACCCTATTTCCACCCACTGTCCAATCATCTGACATGTCTGTGAGAGTCAAGTTGAAGCCATCCTGCATAGAGGAGAGACCTATCTCCCCACCGGTGTGTGCATACACAACCACACCATTAATAATGTCGGCCTGAGTGAAACTTGCGGCAGGCGCTCCTTTAACCAATATTTCCCCTAGTTGTGGAGGATCTTCCACAATAAACGTCAGCAAGAGGTCATCTGTGTCATCATCGTGGCCTTGAATGACATTTGTTGTGATTTCTGAAGCTCCGTTTTCCAGCACATCCATATGAGAGCCGATTGTCCCCGGAGGCAGATTGACGGTTGGAGTTTCATCATCGACCGGCTTTACATTAACTTTGACCGTCACGGTTACAACATGAAACCCATCACTGACATCCAGCAAAAATTCATCGCTCAGCGTCTCCTCCCCACCATGACTGTATGAAGTCCTACCCCCTGAGATATCCTCAAGTCTGAAAACCCCTTTCTTCTCCAGATCAGTGAATGCAACCTGGACCTGGCCATATTTAGCGGGCTGACTTAGAGTGAAAGTAATCTGTTTGCTCTCTGTGTCGAGGTCTGTGGCGTCCAGCTCCGCAATACTGATGATGTGAACTCCACGTTCAAACACAGTGAAGCCTGTGTTGGTAATCTGAGGGGGTTTGTTGTTGACAGGCTGCAGGTAAATAGTGAAGGCTCCTTCCACGCTGTTCCCAGCCGTGTCTTCAACAGTGTACCGAAACTGCACGACGTGGGCTGTAATTCCAAGCTCCACATCTGGGGGGCCGTAGGAGATCTTATGGTGGTTAATTTGAGCTTGCGTGAACTCAGTGACTTCAGTGTCGGGGCTGTCTGTCAGAATCAAAGAGCCAAACACAACTGGGTTGTTTTCATCGGTATCCACTGGGGGCTGGATAACTGTGTATTTGAGGTCGCGGTCCTCAGAGTCCAAATCAGTGTAGCGCAGAACTTCTTTGCTGAAGTGTGTGAGCTTAAACTCCTCGACAGTCATCTGCAGAGTGGTGCCAGGGAACAGCTCGGGTGGTATGTCATCAATGGGTAAAACCCGAATTATGAATGCACTCTCTCCTGACTCATTAGGGGGGTCGTTGTCATCCTGAACTGTGAACACAAACTGATCCACGATGGTATCTGTGCTGTGGGGGCCTGTGTGCTTATAAAACAACATCCCATCAGTGATATCTTTCTGAAGCCACTCTGTCACCTCCTTCTCATACACTTCCTCCTCGTCGTTGAATTTCCAAGTGGAGGGGTCCTCCGGGGCATCTGACTGTCTTAAGAGAACAGCACCTATGGTGGAAAAGGGACTGATGATGGTGAATTTAATAGTTGAATCCTCAGAGTCGATATCGGCGGCGCTGAGCATGAGGGGAGATATAGCCATCATCTGGTTTTTGAAAAGGACCAGGCCGGTGTTGGCATTTATAATCGGTGGCTCGTCATCGGTGGGAACGATTGTAATGGGAAACAAGAATTCGACTTCGTTCTGTCCGTCCGACATCTTGAAAACAATGTTGTCGCTGTACGTGTCGCTCCCGTCGTGCTGGTACACCACCGCCCCTGCTGCAAGGTCAGCCGGTGTGAAGAGTTTCCTGTGAGAGCCGAGCACCATGAGGTCCCCGTGGCGCAGCCCGTCCACCACTGTGATGGTGACGGCGTCCAGGTTGTCTTCGTCGCTGATCTCCAAGTTGTGCGCGCTGAACACGGGCCGAGACTGGCCCTCGTACAGCAGCTGGCCCGTGTTACGCGTCACAACAGGGGCCAAAGAGTTCATGGGCTTCACGACTATCATGAAAGCGAAGGGGTCTGACACAGCCCCGGCCGTGTCCACCACCTCAAACTCAAGCTGGAAAATCCTCTCCGTGTCGGAGTCCAGGGAGGGGGGCTTGTACGCAATCTTCAAATCGCGTAAGTCTCTCTGGTAAAATGAAGTGATCGGGAGGTTTCTGTCATCAGTGCTGACTATGTAGCCCTCCTCGTAAGATACGGGAGAGGTGATGTTGAAGATAAGCTCATCCGGGTCTGACTCAGTATCTTCGGCAGAGAGCATATCTGGCGTGAGGGCGGTCATGACAAACTGGCTGATCTCCATCATCATCATGGACACAAAGCTGGGTTTGGGGGGAGTGTTTTCTTCCCCGGCTTTGATGCGAATCATGAGATGGAAATACTCGTGTTTCACTAGGTTGCCTTCCTTATCGTGCAGCTCCACCACCATGGGAACGTAGTCCCTATTGGGAGACTTGCGGTCAAACGTGTGCTCATAGCGTATATCGGCTTGTGTGAATTCATCGCAGTCCATCATTTTGGAAAGTTTCCCCCCGTCGATGAGTCGTCCATATCTGGGCAGAGCGCTGCCACTAGTCAGGGATGCGACCTCACATTTGTGAAAGTCTCTACTATAAGTAAACTCTAAAATCTTCTTATCTATGGGGTTACTGGTGGCTTTGAGCTTCTCGACAGTGAGAGGCATGTTTTTGGTGAGTAATTCTAGCTGAGTGAAAACCACTTCAACCTCCATCATGAACGGGATAATAACGGTTTCGGTTTGCGCATCATACCTGAGCTGCAGCCTCACTCTGTCTTTGGCCGGACTTCTCGATCCGTAGTGCACGTACGTCACATCATTGGGACCGAAATCACACGGAAACTTTTTGGGCGAGAGATGCCCCGGTCTCTGCGAGAGCGGCTCGTTATCCAGCACGGTGATGCTGCAGCGGTCCCCCGGCCGCGTCTGAATCACCAGATCGTTGATGGGATCGACGGGGACCGATCTCCCGAAAGGCACGCGTATCCCGCTGTTGGCCACCAAGATCGCATCTTCTGACAGTTCGGATCTGAGCGCGTAAAATAGTCCGGAGCTGTCGGGCTGCGCGGAAACGATACCTGTTACTGAAAAACACAGGAGAAGTCCACGGAGCAACATAGCGACGGATTTCATCCAACCCAACGCGCCAAGGCACACTGTGCAGACGTGTTGAAAGGCTGAGGTGTTTTCTCCAACAACAAAAACAACAGAGAATAAGATGGTATAAATCCGCAAAGTGTTGGGAGTGAGCTGGATGCTTACTGGGCGGTGACTCCCGTGCGTCTCTCCGTCCGGAGCCTCGACGCGCTCCGCGAGAATAGCGCGCAGGAGTTTTAACTTCAGACACTTGAGAGCTGTGTGTACAAACGCCACCGCCCATCTCCGCACCTATTGGAGGGTTTTTACGGGTTTGTTACCTGCCAATGGGCAGTGCGGATGACATTCACAGAGGAGGAAGGGGGGCGGGGAATAAAAGGAATTACACCGATTAATCGCGTATGCTCTCGGGCAATTTCTGACAAAATACAGGTGGAATGGAGAATGAAGCCAACCTTACCCTGGGTGAATACAGCCCATTTAAGTAGTGCACATGTGTGCAGATATTCTCAGTGTACTTGGTGATGTGACTACTTTGACCATAGAGATATGCTTTAGGACTGAATAAACTATTTTCATTTTTTATTGCACAATACAGATAGTGTAAGCACTGACAGGCTGATCTGCTGCAAAGTCATTTAGTAATTGTTATGGTTATTATTTCTTCATCTAAAATAGCTTAACTGAAAAGTTCCTTTATCCAGTATGATCTGGAATATTGTAGAATGTCACCTGTCTCTCCCTCGTCAAGTATTTCCCGTCTCCACTGTCGGATCCTGATGGTGGTATTCCTTGAACCCATGGCAGTCTTAAAGGTGTAGGAGGAAAATGACGTATTGATCACATTCAATTCATTGCTGAAAAATTGATTTGATATGATATTTTGGGCTGTATTCATGATAAACGGGGACACTTATCACATACTTACGACCACTGGCTTCCTGCAGGAATCTTTCTGGGAATAACTTGATAGAGGTACATTTGCACTTGTTAAATTGTGGAAGCAGCTCGATTTGGGCCTCGGAAACCTGCCTTAGAAAGAGCAAGAGCAAGTCACTGTACACGTCTCATTGTGGAATGGGCTGGAGAAAGAATGACTGTGTCCCCTGTCAGTGTAAACTATGATACAAAAACATAAAATCCATAACGTGTGGAAGTGAAATGTACCTTTGGCTGGAATGGAGCAAAAAGTGTTGCAAATAGTTTATTAATACTGTAAAAAAAATCCATACTAGGCCTTAGTGGTCCTAGGGGTGAAATGTACTGCAAGTTAGAGGATCCGTCGAAGCCAGTATTGAACCCATTTCTTCCCATCTCAAAGGGCTTTTGGGTACCATGAATTTGACTACCGAGAAACATGATTGTACTTTTCAGGACGCTCCATGAGTTAATCAAAGAGGGGCTGAGCATCTGCACTATTCATGAACAATAATGTAAATTCATAGGGTTGCAAAAAAAATCACTCTTTTCTACTGGTTACACATTTTGAATTAGAATGTTTTTAAGTTCTACGCTGTTCCCACAATCTTTATAGCCTCAAAAATCCTCCCTCATAAGCCTGATCATTAGAAGTACGGCTTGTGACGGCATTTTGTTCCCAACTCAACACCACCCACGTTTAAAATTCCAGGTGATTAGAGGGTTTCTAGGGCCTTGTTATTTCAAAGTACGAGGCACCCCAACCACTTCCAGCTGTCATACATTTTCATATGTACCTGAAAATTCTTCTAGTGACTTTAAGTGAGAGAAACAATTGAGATGCACAGATGTTAAATATCCACTGTGAGAAGTGAATACATTCACACACACATTGTACTGGATACGGAAGTCTGATGAAAGACAGAGACGGAGGCCTGTAAACATCCCTATTAAGTCAACAAATTAGAGACTAGTGAACATTTGAAACCGGTGAACAAACAAAATCATTTTCCATGGAAAAACATTTAAAGGAATCCATCAGATGATGATGAGCATCATTTTGAAACCACGTGTCTCTTTTTCCTTTCATCTAATTAGCACTGAAACACTGCAGCAGCCCAACTCTATCACATGGTAAACTAGTCCATAAAAAAAGTCCACTTTCAGATTTATGACATATTCCTACTGTTCTGGGTGTGGGGTTCCTTCAGCGCAGCAGCTGCCTCGCTGTGATAACGCTGCATATGGAGATTTTGGGGTTTGAGCAAACCTGGAATGGGAGAGATTCAAGAGTCAGTCAGTCAGTTAATGAGACAGCATGAGGTTTAACCAGCATTCAGGTTGTTGCTTTTGCAACATCTTGGCATGCATACTTCCAATGACAAAAGGCATTCTCTTGCTATTATGAAACAGCACATTCTTCATTAATGAATATTCAGCGACGAAGCAGCGTATGTCATTTTTTTTTGTGTTTTGGAATTTACTTGCCTCTGACTTGACAATATGCTTTTGCAAATGTCGAGCTGGGTCCATAATCAGCACATTGTACGAGGAGAAGCAGAAGAACAATTTTGCAGGCGCTGTTAATTCATTCATAGTGCAAATAGGCCCAGAACAGATTTTCTAATGCATACACACACAGTGGGGGATGATATTTGTGCTTGAGATTTGTTACTTTATGGCTTCTATATTTCAACTCCGCTACCTTGCAGAAGAAAATTCACATTTTTAACTTCATGCCAATCAATATGTTACATAGAAGACATTTGATCAGTCTAACATACGATTAGTTTAAACTGCTTACCAGTAAAAAGTAGTTTAAGTAGTTTCTACTTGACAAGCTAAAACCTTAGAATACAATGTATATGCTTCATGAATAACAAAACATTAAAGTAGTAATATGAGTTTACCTATTCTGCAAAGTTAAGAGCATTTTACTGATAAAGCTGTACTTTTATATGTATTTTGTACATTGTGCTGCCAGTAGTTTTAACTCCAGGATCTGAATACCTCACTTCCTCCTGCGTGTATACATCACACACAGCTGTTGCTCTCATCCTTTCAACGCTGGACATCAATGAAAGGAGCCAGCCACCTGTCACTCTGCGCTCTGTCCACGGCAGCTTCATCACCGCACAGAGCCTGTTGCTCCTTGAGGAAAGCGATGCTTCGACATGCAAAACCACCGTTTTTGCTTCTCTCCAGAAACCAACCTGCAATTACGTCTTGTCTGGGGTCAGCTGAAAGTGTAATGGGAACCCCCCCCCCCCGCCCCCTGCGCCATTGCACACTCTGGAGGGCACATCAATTGAACAGATTCCCATCTGGTCCATCTCTGTTGCCTTATTAAAGACGTGGGGAAAAAAAGATAAAGAAAAAAATGTAGGCATTCAAAGGGACACACGCTGAGCTCTTTTTCCTCCAAACAGGCATCTCGGTGGCGAAGCTGCTCTGTAATCATCAGCACAATGACCGTGTGAGCTTACACTAAGTGCCATTCTGGTAAACGTTTACTGTGCCGTGAAACCGGCAGCTTGTTACTGCGTCTCGCACTCTCATTTACATTACAGATGACAGTGCTCCTGAGGGCCTTTGCCCTTCAGTTTGAGGAACAAGGTTTTTGATCATGAATTAGAGGGGAATTGGGTAAATAGCTGTTGTTTCTGGATCTGTTTCTACAGTAATTGCCCTGATGATTGTGAGGCTGGCCAGGCTTTCAATGGACCACTTTGCCTCTTACTGGCTTTTAAAAAGCCATTCACTTTACTTTTGTGAAACCATTGTTGGACCGTGGCAGCACAAGCCTCTATGTGTCGTATTAATAACTTGTTCACAGCTCACATCCTTTGGCTGGCGGTTTGGCTTTGGGACATGCACCTGACAGAACATACTCTCTGTTTCCGGCTATTTCCCGAGAAGTTATGAGTTTAATAAGGAACAGACCTGCCACACTCCATCACACATCAGACAAAGCTGGCAGCCCTGGAGGCAATTTGTAGCGATTGTTGTCTGCTCTCCTGGCTCTTTGGAGGATACTGTTTGCTGTCGTACTTTTGCAGTTTTTTGTTGCTGCTGCTGCTGTGAACTGTAACAGGAGGCCTTAAAAACATTGTAAAAATGTAAAAATCCATTTACATTTTTTTTCTATTATTACATAAGCCTTTTGGAACAGATACAAATACAAGATCCTCGCAGAAGAGAAAATTACCTTTTTTCATTTTCTTGAGACCAAACTTAAAAAGTTACACAGAAAACCCAATTTAGGCTCTACAAATACTTTCAAAGTATCAGATTAATAGAGTCTTAAAAGTTAACAAGAGAAGTTTTAGTCACGTTACAAAAATGAAAGAAATGGAGCTAAATAATGAGGGAAATAAAAGGTATTATATTTTAATAGGCTACTGCTCCCTGGTGGTAAAGAGCAGCAGCAGCAGTCCAGGAATAAACTCATGTATGAAACGTTTTCACGTGTTGACAACAGGGATGTATTTCTACTCATTACAACATGGGTATTAAATTAAAGTTGTTGCAACGACGCAGAGAGCCACAAACAGTAACAGGGGCTTTCCACATGGTGCATGTGAGATTAGGAGACTTGCACATCCATGTTCAATCTAAAAGCCAAATTCAGACCCTGACATTTCATGCATCGGTTTGGTCTCTTTCGTTTTGTTCAACTTGCTGAGAAGGAATGAGAACAAAAGGGAGAAAGTCTTGGGGCCTAATAATGTTCCAGCCGCCACGTACTGAGAACCAGAACAGAAGGTTAACAGTTCATACACTATTTCACTGTTTTACGCCAACTCTGTTCTTTCCTCACTTCAAATGAACGGTTTCCAGTCAACTTACACACACACACACACACACACACACACACACACACACACACACACACACACACACACACACACACACACACACACACACACACACACACACACACACACACACACACACACACACACACACACACACACACACACATGCACTGCAAACACACACACATGCACTGCACACAGGCATCATTTAGTATCAGGGCACCAGTTTGATACTGGTGACGGAATAATGCTCAGCAGAAACTTTAATTCCATCTTATCAGCAGACACATTAGAGTTTAGAGTGACAAAAAGAGAAAGATCGCTTTGTGAAAGTGGCACCAGCTGCAGCATCGATGTTCCCGGATGAATATCCTCAGCAGTGTGTGAGGAGATAAAAGAACCATTAAATGAACTTCATACAACACACCTTTAAAATGGGCTCTAAGAATACATTTATGTGTGTTGGGTAGATTTAGCCACAAACACAGACAGAAACAAAGCTTTTCTACCATCGTCCTCTGCTTTGAAGTTTTGGGCCATCTGGCATTGCACTTTTTTAAAGTTGGTTGACTCGAAAGAGACAGATTTAAAAAATAATTCTGAAAATTGAAGCCGCCGAGGGAGAGATATTCAGACTTTTCGGTCTCCATATGAAGAATGACACCCAATTATGTTTGCCATTAGAGCCTCTCCGTCTCCTAAAACCCAATTTCCCTGAAAGCCCACCCCTCCAATTTCTAACACAGACTCTCTTTCAAATATTTAAGTCACACGTCCAAGCCGAGGTAACCCTGTTGACACCATCAGATTTTCTTTTCAGACTTTACAGAGCTACCAACAGAACCACAAAAGGCATAACACAACTGACTTTGGGGAAAGGCTCCCATTGGAGGAACACATTGTACCCTTGTATGTAAATTGATCTCTTATTTTATGACTCTATTGAGAGCCAAATTGTCTTAGCTCAAGAGCGCATAACGATATGTGCTTAATTGAGGATTAAGCCAGCTGGTATAACTTGTGTTATGCAAATGTATTTGATCCATTTCTTCTTCCAGTGAGACACATATTAATTCATTCTAACGCTAAGTCCCACCCACAGAATCACCTGATCAAGATCAGTTCACTTAATATCCAATTGGTGACTCATCATCCTATAAAACACGTTTAAAAAAAATACCTCTGGCCTCTCCCCATTGGCTGTCGCTGTTAGTCCAAAGTTGGTAGAATGACATTTTAGCTGAGTGTCGCCTTTTGGATATGAAATGAATCATTCCTTTTTGTATCCCTCCTAGTTTTTGTATGAATGCGGCCCCGGCTTCTGTTGAGGAACATTATTCCTCGGATAACTTATTCAGCCACAAGCAGCATTGAGATGATGTGTGACAAAGTTGTAAATGCGTTATGCTCCGTCATGTCAGAGTTGGATGCACTGACACATGCATCATTATACTATTGGTATGATTCATAATTTTCAACTTCAAAAGACATTCAAGTTTCAAAAGCATTTGAAAGTCGCCCAACCAAAGCGTTTTTCTCCGTTGAGTTAAGTGGTCTACTGAATCTATTGAGGCAGTACCAGAGCTAATCTTTTATAATCCCCTCGTTCTTCATATATCTCCTCCCTCTGCACCAACTTTCTGTACCAATGTGTTTAAAGGGCTCGTGGGAGTGATAATAAACCACTCGGAGAGTGCCTTCTAAGGACACAACAGCCACAGGCTGAGTTTTGCTCGGTCAGAACCGAGAGAGAAAATTCAGTGTAATTTTCTGACAGCAGCTCATTTTGTCTCGGTGATAGCGTGCTGTGTTCGAGCACCCGGAGTAAATATAGTGGATATAGTGTGAGGCTTCACAAATGCTTTCTATCTCTGTCTCTCCGTCTTGTTTGTTTTTAGCCAATCTTCCCGTGTGGGTTCATGATGCCATTTTTTGGTCGTCCGCCACTTTGGTTCGGACTGAATAACGTCACCATCAAATGTTGGATTTTGTTTTTTGGTGAAATGTCTTACAAACTATTATGGGAGGGTTTGCCTTCCAACATTTGTGTATTACCAACTACTTGCATAACCTTTGTCTTTCTCATTGCCATGGCTGTACTTTGAACTCCTAATTATACATTTTAGGAAGCTGACATTTTAAATAATAATGATGATGGAGGTAAAAAATACACCTGATGAATACCAATATGTCAGTTTTGTGGAATATACCTCAGTTTTTGGTTAAATGCATTATAATATATATAAATAAATTATAATAATAGATCATTTAAAATAGAAAAAAGGGGAAAGCCTGTAAATGCAGCATCTGTATAAAATATTTACCAAAAGAAGAAAGAAAGATAAAACCGAGAGATGCTCTAAAATACTTTTCATCTCACTGGAGCTTGGAGGATTTATTACATATCAGAGGCCGATCTTGGATAAAGAAGAATCTTCCTCTTTGCGATGATATGCCGAGTGTTTAACCCTCATTACTGAAATGTAGCAAATCTAAATATGCTGAATGCTTAAATATCTACAATGAACCAAGACTAACAAGAAGACGTTCTGCAGAGGAAGATATAGAAGAAGATAAATCACTGTGTGTGTGTGTGTGTGTGTGTGTGCTTCCATATTGTTTCCCATTCCAGCTGCCATACTCATTTCAAAACAGAAGGGGGCAGAATAAGGTCATTCATATAATTAAATAATCTTGACAGAACTCCAAAATGGCTCTTTTTTCTCCTTGAGGTCAGGTGCAGGTGGTGATTGAGGTTCCGTCTCATCTGGGCCACACAACACCTGCTTACACGTACTGTACGTTTCTGACTGACGGATGTGTGAGAGTGGTTCTGTATTTCTTCGTGTGTCTCACTGACCTGTGGCTGCTGGTCGTATCCACTCTGTGCCCGAGGAGGAACGCCGAGGAGCGCCAAGTGTCCTCTGTAAAGCCGTGAATTCAATGTGAAAACCCATTTCACATCAAGTGGGTCTTTCCCCCTCTATGTTTCAATCCCACACACCGCGAGGACTTGTCGATACGACTCTCCTCCGTGTTTCAGCGTCCTGTTTCCTGTTTGCCTGCATGTCAGCATGTTTAAAACTGAGACCTTAAAAAAGCAACGCCAAAGACTTCAAACCTCTTCTCTGACTGGACCAACTTTGATGACAGGTCATATCAATCAATGGGAAAAGTTTGCTATTTAAAACCACAACTCAAGCTGTTTTTTTAACAGGAGAACACTGTAAAAAAATCTATAGCTTAACTGTAGAATGTAGTTCTGAAGCCACTTGTTTATGCGTCTGGCACAATAAGTATTAGAACAGGAGCAAAAGGGGGAAACGTCTGCTGCAGTGGGAGAAACTATTTCAAAAGGGTGGAGAGAAGTGGAGGACGGGCCTGCCCACGCTCAGTGGCTCAGTGCAGCCCAATCAACCAAGCACTCCCAAATCAAATGCACACACACATCCCCACCTCCCTTTCTGTTTGCATTACCTCATTTCAACTGAAGACTCCCACAGATTCTTAGCAGCCCGACCATGATGCAGCATCCGCCTGCAGGATCTGCTCCACAGATAGACAGCGTTTCATCATCTCGCTCCCTGCGGGCCACGACGGACTTGAGGACACCTGGAACGGTTGTGCGTGGGACGCAGTGGCGATGGCAGATCAAAATATATATTGTTTTTTCTCTTGTGCGAGTCCCGGTCAGGACTTCATTTGGGCAACTGTGAGCTTCCCCGAACTTGGCTCAAGTAACTTTCTACCTCGTTGGTTGCAAACATTAAAGATTCAGAAACCATTATGTTTAAGTGTGAAATTTTAATTTCATGCCTAAAGGACTCAGGATCAGATAAAACCACCAGATATCTTTTTTTGAATTATATTTCTTTACCCAAGAGTAGGTAAAAAACGTTTTAATTTAACTGGGACACAAAGTGCTTGTAGATGTCTGTAATATTTTCTAATCAATTGCAACAATTAAAATGTTTTAGATCAACACCAAATCCCGTGGATTACATTTGCTGCATCGAGGGCGCTGTGTGGTCTTTTACTATTTCAGGATGAAATTTCTGAATGTTCCCAGCAGGGACTTTGATTAAAATAAATGAGACAATCCATCCGGGAAGGCCCTCCAGTACACCCCCCCCCCCTCCTCCAATCTGGGTCTCCATCTTAATGGATAGGGAGGCACAACGGTGTGCTTTCTCTTGTGCATTACAGCATGAATGTTCCATTATTCTCTCTAGCCGTTAATTTCTTTAAAAAGTATGGTTTTCCAGGGTGGAGAACGGAACCGATTCAGGAACAACTGAACCAGAACCTTCTCTGAAAACGGATTAATTTGCAGTGGAGAATAAACACGGTTTCCTCATTAGTCCGAATATTGTTTTGGATGAGAACAGTTCTGAGATATAACATGAAGGTATTATTTCTGTTTACTGATATTTTCATATTTCCATCAGATCCTGGGAAAGAAGAAAACACATGACCAACAAATGCAATTAAACAGTGAATTTGTTTCCAGATTATAACTGATGTTTTGATAATGTGGGATGAAAGCCATAGTGACACATTCTGGAGCCTCCACATTTATTTCCTAGCTGTTGGGATGCCTTCCTTGTTTGTTCACCACCTGCTGCTCAGCGCCTAATTAAGCTCAAGTCTTTTTATATTCATTGTGTGATGAGTCATAATAGATGGCTTGAAATACACAGACACAGCATTTGGGTGAGTACAAACTGATGTCGAAATGTAACCTGACAGAGGGCAGCAAAGATCCACAAGCCAGCACCGAGTGACAGAAGTAAATGTTCCTTGGGTGATGGAAGGTTCGCCATACAAGTCGAGTACGAAACCATGATGGGTTTATCTTCTATCTGTTTGAGGAATACTGACAATAGCCTCAGAAGAGATGTTGTTTATCAAATTATGTGGATAGACAATTTACCTGCACTTTAACCACAATGGTCCCTTAGAGCATGTTGTACATGTATTTCTACCATTTATATTACCGTAACCTCAGGACTGGTGACAACAGTAAATATTGCAATGGAGTCATGTTGTGTTGTTAGCTGTACTGATTTATGGTCATTTACAAAAGGTACATTTTACCTACATTTTTTCCACGGTGCATTTGCTCTGTTTGTTGAAATGAATGACCAAGTACCTGTGGAAACTCTAGATGTCACGCCAATCTTTTTAATTCAATTACACTAATTGAATAAAGAAGCAGGTTGCATGCAATTCCGTGTGCATTTCACCTTCCAAGTTTGAAATATGCATATTCTCTCTTGTGAGTCACCGTCAGTTGTGGGCCAGAAGATAAACGTGACACACGCCGAGGTGTTTCCTGGGTCTCGAGTGTTATACGATCCTGCCGGGTGAGTCACTTTGCCGTCAACCAGGAGCCGGAGCATCAGTCTCCTCGGCCTCCCACTCTATCTCTGGGAATGATGCGGAGCTCTGAGCCATGTTTAAGAAAAACATTGCCTGCAACAGAGGATAGAGCGCCATGAAAAGTTCAGTTCATAATCGCTGTTCTTCACGAAGGGGCTTTTACCGGCAGTGAAGCCGATACACTAAAAATAAAATCTCAAGTCATCACAATGCAACGTTTTTACACATAACTGTTACAGCACATGTGTAAACCTTAATATGAAGACTAATTATGATATAGTTACAATGCTATGTTGCCTGCTCTCTGCAGAAAACCCACACAGCAAGTATGAACCTCAGGGAAACGTCACGGGAGGCTGACATCGAGCAAAAGTGATTCACCAGGCCGTGGCAATAATGTGGGAATATTAAATCAAGTGAAGTCTGACTAAGCAACTCGGTGCACGTAGTTCGCCTCCAGTGAGAAGTCTTTAAAAACAAAATGTAACATTAACTACCGTCTCTTGAGGTGCCGCATCCATATTCATAAATCTGTACACCAACAATGAACGTCAGTCTAATTAGGATTCTTTTAGTCACTCAAGTTTATCCAACACCAATATAAATGTGACTGGATAATTAAGCAGGACCAGTGTTGCATTATGGGGTAATATTACTTCACTCTCAGGTTAGGGTCAGATTAGGTGAAGTTACTCTACAAATAAATATTTTTAAAACCTCCTTCACAGGACAGTATCATGTTCTTCTTCTGAATATTTCTTCTGTATCAGTGATTGATTTCGGTCCTTTACAATTTAAATCATTGACCACTGCTAGACATCTCTGGCCTGTATTTTTTCATCAATGACATGATACTATTCAAATCAGATTTAAAAATGTCCATAGCTGTGACTTCTCTATTGTAGATTGATTATTTCTTTTTACATTACCCCTAGTAGCCAAAGGTTTTTCCATTCAAGGACTGGTTTTATTTCTCTTCTTTGTACAACCACCCACATAAAACACTGCTACAGAGAGCTTTATCAAATTAATCTTACAGGACTGTTAACAATATGCCTCCGGAATTACCAAAGAACCTTATGAAAGGTGCTTTACTGACATTCTGCTTTGAAGGCAGCACATTGAAAGAGCTTTATAAAAGCCCCAAGGTTGATTATGTATCCATGAATCTCAAAATGCTAAAATGAAAAGAGAAGCACCGTATACATATACATGGGCTTTTGAGGAGATAGCTAAATAAATAAATTATATATATATATATTAAAATACATGGAAAACACTCAACGACTCACCTGCTGTCTGGGCCGGGTTAATTCCTATTCCATCTGTGGGCAACCATGAAAGAAAAAGACAGAACAATTTAGAACTGAAATATTGTCAGGCAGACGACATTAGTATATAAATGGAAAATTACAACACCCCAATTTATCCACAATGGTACTGCAATGGGAAAAACTAAAAAAACAAATGTGTGGCTCAGCAGCCGTCCTTCTGTCCATCTGGATGATAACAGAGCAGCTATTCATTCCGCCCTGATAAATCAAAAATTACATTTTCAACACAAATCCCATCTCAACCTTATTTGGCAACAGCGTTCTGTCCAATTATTCCCACTGCACCCTGAACACGTCACCGTCTATGATAAAGTCCATCAGGCGGATTTCCTCCAAAACCTCTTTCTCAACTGCCTAACACTATCGGCAGCAGAGGTAAACAGGAGCACAATAAGATTTGAGGTGGCGCTGAACTGTCATCTGCTCGTGTGGTTACTATAACGGGTTTTAAGTGTCTCGGATGAATCCAACTAAATATTTGTTTTACAATTCATTGGCTGTGGGGTTAATTTAAACAATCATCTGTTGAATAGTAAATCGTTGCAAGCTCAGAGTTTAAAAGTGATCAAGTAAACTTTCTCCTTTGGATCGTCAGGTCAGGGACTCAAGTATGTCAATACATTCCCCTCAGTGAGACTGTATTTGAGTGGCCTTGTGTCTGATAATGGACTTTACAGCAGAAAGTCCGTGACAATTTTAGGGAAGATTTGAAGCTTATTATAATGATGCAATTACTCATTATTTTATTATTATGATATTATTACACAGCCTTGTTCAATACTCAACTCAACAATTAGAATAAGAATTGAGTACTTTTTCTTTAAGCCGATGTAATATAACATAAATGTATGTCTTGTGTTAATTGATTTAATGGGGTCATTATAGAAAAATGAACGCTGACGGGTTGAGCAGGACTGCTTTACACATTTTATTCACCAGCATCACACGGCTTTATAATTCTCACAGCTTATGGTTCAAGTTTTGAAGCTTTTTCAAAGATACCTGTCCAAACACACGGTTTCTCAGTGGTGAGGAGAACAACAACAGTCGGGCTGGTAAACAGATCCCTTTGGCTGAAGAAAGTGAACAAAAAGTTAAAAGACTTTCCCTAAACTCACCATTTGTTATTATTGCACTGGTTGCTGATGGCACTTTGAACTGGAAAAGACAAACCATTAGTGGAATTCAGAGATTGACATTTGGGAAATATCAGCAGCATTCAAATATTTTATATACCGTATTTTCGCGACTATAAGGCGCACTTAAAATCCTTTTTTTTCTAAAAAAACGACGCGTGCGCCTTGTAATCCGGAGCGCCATATATATGGATCAATTGGTTGTGTATTGTAACGGACTATGTTTTCATGTTCTGGAGCGGCGTTGCACTTTACAGAGTTTTGGGATGTTCAGTGAAGGGCGCACAATGTTACGTCACTCATCTTAGTGCCACCTATGGCGACGCGGGAGTTGTTGTTGTTTTGGAGAGCGATGGTGTGTTTTTGTTCGGCCGACAGTAGCCTGTTTCTCCACAATAAAACCAGAAGATAAGCACATTGTCCAGAGATTCATTAGCGAGAGTCGCTACACTATATTAAAGCTCGTAGTTGGATGTCGGGATCGCGCTGACGGTCCACCGTCTGTTCCAGCGCTGCCTCTCGGTGCAAGATGCATGAAAGCATTTGCCAAGAATGTTTTCATTAATCAAGAATTAAAGTTGGAGGTTCAGAGATATTGTTAATATCCACATTAACGTTTGAACAACGTTACCATGGGAGAGACGAGTTTTCAGAACGCTTAATAACATTTGATTTAGCACAGCCCGATCTAGTGGATGCACAACGGAGCCCCAGTCAAACGTTTTAGTGCAGGTACTTTCTCTAATGCAGCGGAGTGTCAGTGTTTTTCCGGTTCGTCCGTCCATGTTTTCAGTCAGCGCGGCAATTAGAACGCGGAAGCACCCCCCCCCCCCCCCCCCCCCCCCGCTACCGCCAGCGAATGCGGAAGCACCCCCCCGTCGACGGGGGACGAGCCGCGACCCGGGTCCCGGATATGCGCCTTATAATCCGGTGCGCCCTATATATGAAAATATTTCTAAAATCGGCGATTCATTAAAGGTGCGCCTTATAATTCAGTGCGCCGTATAGTCGCAAAAATACGGTAATAAAATCCAATTTCCCCCTAATGTGAATGAAGAAAATCACTTTCACTGAGTAAGGGCACTTTTGGCCGACAACTTCAAAACCTGGAGCACGCACACACACACGCACAGACCCAAACACGCCAAGAACACCTGGGGGAAAGATAGCCACGCTTGGATTTCTGGAAGAAAATCACTGTGCACGGTCACAATTGGTGTCCTACTTCAGTGGTGCACAGAGGAGGATGTGGGCTAGTGAGATTTGCAGTGAGGGGTCAGAGGGGGGCAATCTGTCACCATGGAGATAAGGTTGGACAAGTGCTGCTCACCAAACTACTGGCCAGGTAGCACATGCGGGACAAATTAAATACAGTTTAGATCAGGAGTGAAGGGTTGTTCAACGGTCTTTCAAGGAGCATAAAATGGGATAATAAAATAATGTTTGAATCACAAACACAATCATTTACATTTCTTTCAGGATGTCTTCCAGGAACATTGTTCCAACACAAAAGCCTTTGCTATCATGAGTGAAAACAAAGCCTAAAATACACCCTTTGGAATTCCAGGTATAAATGGTCACTGGCAAAGGACACTTCTAAAAGCGCTTTGTGAGGCTTCGACAAAACAACAGCACTCCTATTTGGATTTAAACAGACTATTCGATCTGTACCAGCGGCTGGCACTGTGCCAGGGCACTGCTGTGTGTGTGTGTGTGTGTGTCACATGGGCAATTACAGGACCTGTGTTGATGTAGACAAATCTGTTCCACCAGACAGTCGGGCCACTGAAACGTATCACGGTTTAATTTAGCCAAGTAAAGGTTTAGAATGAATGCTGACACTAGATTTCTGAACAAAAAAACGTTGCTTCACATGAAGAAAAATGAAAGCTCGGTCAATACTAGTAGTCGTCTATCTGCAATTTTGTTCCTCACATGAACAAACTGTCTTACTGAATGTGCATGTTGATAAAATTAGTTGATATAAAACTAAATGTCTTTTTAGCAGAACTGGATACATTGCCTTATTGAGTTTGCCCACAACTGTACGGAATTTCTCCGTCTTTTTCAGTTAATCCCTTTCGTTTTCTGCCTTTTCTTCTAAGATATCACCTTTTAAGATGACGCCGAGTGGTGGGAATGTACGTTTTATCTGCAATGAGTAATGCATATTATCATGTACATAACATATCTCCATAGTGGACACTAAAGCTAAATGAAATGCAGTCACAACAAAGATTTTATACGACATCGGTTTTTTCTAGCACTGCCCGGTTTGACTTCATACATATTATTAGAAACTAGAAATACAAACTGAAAACTTACCTCCTCAGCAGCAAACTTCAAAACAGCGGTGAATGGTGTGCTTTCGGGGACACTTAATCTAGAACAAAACAACGCATTAAACAGGATATATTAAAAACACCATGAAACACAGCAATTATTTCAACATTTCATTTGTGAAACACGAGTGTCATATGATTGAATATCATCGCTCAAACATCTTGCCCTGAGCTTTGATCAACAGGTGACTGTTTTATTGCTGTGGAGCAAGTCACTTACACCTTAACAGCTGGAAAAGTGCAATTCTGTATATCACCTTTTAATGTTACCTCCACGAAGAGGAGGCAAACAAAACTCTAACCTCAACGGACTGCAACATTAACTTATTTTTTGGCAGAAGATACGACACCATTTATGGCATAAGTAGTTTAACGTTTTTCAGGGAGTACAAAAGGAGCTGAAGTCATGGGGTGCACAGTGTATT
Organism: Pungitius pungitius; assembly: GCF_949316345.1. Classification (NCBI taxonomy): domain Eukaryota; kingdom Metazoa; phylum Chordata; class Actinopteri; order Perciformes; family Gasterosteidae; genus Pungitius; species Pungitius pungitius. Next base: position 11,304,170 of record NC_084915.1, on the reverse strand, counting down.
GATTCTCAGGACAGCAGCAGCTTCACCGCTATGATGGAGCGCGAGAGCTTGTCTCATTAATGTGACCACCGTGTTGCCGTAACTGAGAGCGAGGGCTGGTGAAAATAAGATGCATGGATTAATGCCAGATTTTATGCAAGGCCTTATTTCCTGTCATTATCATCACTGTTTGTGCTCACACTTGAACAGCTGCAGTGAGACCCTGTCTGTTCTCATTAGAGGATCGATCTAGAATGTATTTTTAAGTATTCAAACTAGAGAATTCAATGTCAAGCTGTGTTGGGAAATTGGACCATGTATTACACTCCAAAAAATGTCTGGAAGAAAGACATATAATGTTATTACATTATATAAATCGAGGGATCTAAAATTCACCACAATTTAAAATACCAAGGATTAAAAAACATTTAGCTAACATTTAGTATTGTATAATTGGCTGAGTAAATATAGTAGAATAAGATCTCCTGTGGTAAAGAAATACACGATAAAATATTTAGTTTCCCCTGAATCACACACAGTGTTAACCACTAATAGCCCTCAACCACAAAAATGTATATATTTTATTCCAACACTTATCACCCACCCTACTGAGTCCTTTTATCCCAGAAACACCCAACAACGTCCTCATTACTTTACTTCATACAATGCGTGTAAAAGCGGACGTTAACTGAGCTTTTGGACTCAGGACCAGCATGTCAATCAAAGCTTCACACCAACATATGTTGTCTCACTGACCACGTTTTCTGAAGCTAGACGTGAACACGGCAGCAGAAGCGACCGCCCCAGCGTGACACACCGATGTCTGCGGCAGCTGTCACGCGTAATAGTAAAATGAAACAGTGAAAGGCTAAAAAAGCAACTGTATGCGATGTCAAAGCCGAACTGTACTCACACTTTGTATGGAAGCCGGGGGTCCGACGTCAGGGTGATTTTAAACGTTACTTTAGACCTAATGCGGGGGACGGAAATATCGTTATTAGCACCGTCATGTTGGCAAACGAATATGGAATGGATTGAGCGAAAAAAATACAAAGAAAAAGGACAGAAACTGACATTTTTGGGACGAGGCGACTCCGTCTTCTCTCTGTTTGTACACACCCGGAAGTCAGAAGGACCCTTGCGCCCACGTCATCTATTTAGTTTGATTTTTTGACACTTATATGATTATGTTTAGTCTTTTCAGTATTGCATACACATTTTTTTTCATACAGCAATATTTGGTTTTATATTTTGGACGCATTTTAAAAACATGCGAGGTATTATTCTATATTTTTACTGACAGGCACCCGGAGCGAACCACTAATAATTGCCGTAAATGACGACATAAGACGCACTGACATGTTCTTCGGCGCGTGTTGATGTCAATCGAGATTGGATCGTCCTACATGGCGCCTCTCTCAGCTAAACCTAATTAACACTTTTTCATTCTTCCAAAACTGCACGTGCTGTCCGATAGAGGCGTGTGGAAATGTGTTTAGGGTAATCTAGTGACAGGAGAGAATCCAGGGATTTGGTCCAAAGTTGCCCTCACAGTTGTATTAGTTGAGTGGCATTACATTTTTAAGGTCGTTAGATGTTTACCTGTAAGTTAAATATTGGTAAATTATGATACATGACTCGCATTTCCTTTACATAATTGTAAACCCAGGCTAAATGTAGCTCATTGTCCATAAAGGAATGCTGGTTTCTGTGACTCAGATGGATGTTAGTCCAATAAAGTGTTATATTTATTTTTAAACCAAATTTCATAAATCTATCCTGCTTAAATGGGAATGCATTGTTTTATTTGGGACAAAATAATCCACTTGTTGCAGAGTGATATTACTTAATAATAATAATTTCGTTTTTTATAGTGCTTTTCTTGGTACTCAAAGACGCTTTACACTATAAATCTAAGTAAGGGATAACGTACGGATAAGAGACAGAAAACATTAAGTAATAAAAATAATAATGAGAAAAAATAACTGTTTTTTATTTTAAGGACGGTTTGCCCAATGAAGTACATAGGCATCTGGATCAAAATATTTGAGTTTGCCAAATGATATAATTATGGCTGGATTGTCTGGCCATAGAGGCAGCATTTCAGCATTTCGCCATCCATGTGGTGTCCTTTCTAGGATCGCCATATTCAATAAAGTGTGAAATTCCTGAGTATCCCTCAGTTGCCATGTCATGCTGTTCACTGCTCTCATCAATCCAAACAGATACTACTTCAGTTATATTTTGAGTTGGAATGATCCATCCTCGGAGTCCTGCAGACTGTAGCGATATCTCTTCAAGTCTGATTGAGCTGATTTAATCAGCATGCAAGACTCCTGTATATGTTGTATTTCATTTATTGTTGAGATATTTGTTTTAACAAGATGATGAGGAGGAGATAGAAGACCAAATGTTTGTCAGAAACATAAACCCTCAAATGTCTTTGCAGAACAAAACTGAACACAACATCGACTGAGGGAATGTCAAAGGTCATCAAAATCAGTGGATGGCCAGAGAAGGCCACTATGACCGAAGTCCCAGGTCATGATGAAAACAAAGCCACTTCTGTTCACTAAAGAAGGCCTGGAGACGCACAGACCTCTTCTAGCCAGTATGTGGGGCGTTGAGCTTTGATTATGGTTATATTATATTATTCTGAAATCTTGTAATTCTCAAAAAATGAGACAAATTGCAAACACATCTTTAAATATACTTTATGGGCTCACGTTCCAGAGATAATAACTACGCTAATGGTGCCGTGCCATCGAGAGAGAGAGAGAGAGAGAGAGTGGGAGCCGACCTGTTACAATGACTTTGAGTTACGATGCAGACACTCTGGCACACACCTCTGGAATTTCAGTGGTGGGTCTTCTCCCAAGTACAAATGCAGAGGAAGTTATGGCGCTGCACGGATCATGAAAAACAGAATGTGGGTTCTGTGGCGTGTACACTAATGAGAAAAAAGCAAGAAGGCAAGAACATTATTTGTTATACAACGTTTAGATGTTGAATATATCAAAAGCAGATAAGGTCCTTTGAGATCTTTTCTTATTTCTGTGTTTCACAGTTGGCATGAAAATGAATAATTTACTTCAGCATTTTGTGGACAGAGAAAAATGATTTAATTGAGTCAAACTGAAGTTTCATGCGTCATCTTAGTCTCTTTGATCATAGAGTGAATTACATAATCAGTTCCTACACAAAAGTGTACTGTATGAATCCATAATTGTGGTAAAGAAATATTTTCCATTAAGCAGGAAGGCTTTAGCTGGATACAATAGTTGTTCGTTGTCCTCTTAAAGGAGCCTTTAGAGTGTGTTCAAAATGCAAAATGTAATGACTGCAGTCACTGCACCGAGGGGCTTCTATTGAAAGAGCATATTATCATATTATTATCTGGCATAGCAAAAGCAACGTAGAAAGAAAAAAATTGGCAATTACTGGCAGTGTAATAATTGGCAATTCTAACGTATGTGCACGCACGCACTACAATGAAGTAAATGTAAAGTAGATAAATAATTCATGTGCTTTTATATCATGCAACATCCATCTTTTTACTAGGAAACCATCCGTATTATTTCTCTCTGATCAACAGAAATATTGACAAAATGAAATACTCTCACCCTCGGGGAAACAGTAACAAACATCATGGTTTCCCAGGAAGAAAAAACCAAGTGTCATAGGTAAGCAGTGAGAAATGAAATTTACACACATGCGTGTACTAACGGCTTGAGTTGGTTCAGACCAAGAAAAGTTGCTCCTCCAGAGAAAGGCCGTTCATAATTAATGCCTAAATAAGGAGCCCCCAACCTCTAGGTCAAAGCACATTTATTTAAAGCACAGGCTTAGTTTATCTTAACTATATTCATTTTAGCACCTGGAATGCCAAAGCAAAGGGTCATTAAGAGGGCAAAGTATTTCACAATTCATTGACTTCACCTTCAGAAATAGTATGCAAAAAGAAAAGCAAGTGTTCGAAGAAACTACTTCAGTCACGACCGAGTATACAGATCTAGTACAGTGTTTATTAATATATCTGACAATATTTGGCATAATGAGAGTGTTCATTTTTTTTTCAACTTTTACTTGTTGCCGCTCAGCCTCCAAGTCATTTTCTGTGTTTGGCTGAGTCGGTTAGAAAGATGATTTGGGTGAGTAGCAAAAAAAAATAAAACTCTCATTGTTTGACATAATTAGAGTTTTGGTAGTTATGTGATGTATTATTACACTGATGAATCATAATTGGGCACGTCACGTTCCCAAAGGATTGTGATCCACACTAAACAGATGAACCTTACCAAAAGGTCGGTCCTCCAATAATTATCAAACATGATGATGAAAAATCATCCGCGGTAACTGTTGCAGAGACCTCAGGAGAAACCCCCTTGAGTCACTCGTCTGATGTTGACTTAATTAACATAATCCCCAGCATACTAATATTCCAATTAAATTTGAGCAGAGGAATAAGTTGCTGGGGCTGTGTTGACAAAGACAAGGCATGACAAACAAATACATGGCATGTTGTTTTAATGCAGCGAATGGCTCCCAGATCAACCACACTGGTCCACAGTGTGATAAATGTGTTTAACCTGCCGGGTGTTGATGTATTCAGGAATCAAGTCATTATCCTGGTGGTACACCGAGCCCAACCCATTTTATTTCAGATGGCCGTGGGAGGCCAAATACATGCACAGCGTATCATTAACACTTCCATGCAGTAACTGATGTGTGTGTGTTTGTATGTGTGCAGTCGCTGTGTCAGACACACACATCAGACAGATATTGAGCATCATCCTTTGTTTTTAGCCTCAAAAAAGGTGATATCCTTTTTTTTCAAAATTTCTAAACATAAGTAAGAAAAAAAAGATTTTTATTTAGAATGTTTTGTTGACTTATCACTGAGCTTTATCCCCACCCTAAACGTCCTTCCAATTCCTCTCTTCCTTTTCTCCCTCCTCAGCGGTCCGATGACATGGCTTTCCAGATTTAGCACCACTCGTCTTTCCCGTGTGCATAAAATGAGCCATTTACCATTTTTCTGTCATAAGTGTCCTTCTTTAGAGATCGGAATAGAACGTACTGCTGAGGGTTGAACCAGCCTCCCATCACAGGCGCCTTAACCTGCGTTTTCATTATTTGGAAATTCTCCACAAGATTTATACAGTTATAACCGTGTAATGAGTACTAGACTTTTAGGTCGCTGCCTGCCCCTGTCCAAAAAGAATGTGTTGTGTGTGTGTGTGTGTGTGTGTGTGTGTGTGTATTTAATGATGAGCTGTGTATCTATTTGTGCCTCAGCTGCTTACACTACAGAAATGAGGCCTAAAGCCCTAATTAGAGTCCCCATGGTTACCGCTCGATCCCCTTGCTCTGGCACTCACACACTTCCAGACATAGCAACCTATATTTCAAGCAATATCAGAATTTCTGGCAGAAAACAGTGGACCTCAATCAATCTGGGGATGATTGGCATCTTCAACTAAGTAAGTAGGTCTTTTGAAGCCAGTGTGTAAGAGTTTATACGCTGAATTAAGAAAAGGCCTAAATCTAAGGATTATGGCCGTAGTCTATATTTGCCAAGAAGGCCTTGGATAAAAAAGGAAAAGATTAACAGCTCATTTACTTAATAAATCTCCCTTTTTCAACTTGCCAGGACATTTCTCACATTTACACATAATGATTATCTTGAAATATTTACTTGAAAGATGGAGCATTTCTGTGCATACAGATTACTTACTATTATTAGTTTTTTGCTTTTAATCACTGAGATTCAAATTGGATTAATGACATACTAGTCTCCATGTGGAATAATGTAGGTTTGTTGCAGCATAAAAACACAAGACCTCTGAATACAAGGCAATATGGACGGGGTTTCAATTGGTAAGAATCTTTTGGGTTTCAGAGATATCTCAAAATGAACACATTTCTATGATAACATATTCAGTAATGACTACCGCTAATTAAGGAGATTTGTAAATGCAGGATGTGGAAATGATTAAAAAACCCACTTTGCTTTACAACATTCATTATGTATCAGCTCACTGCATAGCATTTAAGGTCTCTGGAAAATTGTGTAGGGGTCGTGGACTCTTTGTGGGATGGATTTTCATTTCATTTTTTCTGTGACGGACTGTTGACTACATCCGATGACTGTGTAGCCGTGTTTAGCTCTAATCTGTCTGGCACTAACATCTCTCTGTCCTCTGCCATACAAAACACTAGCCAGTCGTCGCAGATGGCAAAGCCCTCTCTTATACAATCCAAATATCTCTCTTACAAATAAACATTCACAACCATATAAGCACATGCTTTTCTGCCACTTGTTAGCTGGAGAAATCATTTCCATGTTGCTGTCATGCTCATAATTAGTTTACTGGATGTTATACTATTGACTTTGGCTGAGGCCTTATAACGTGGCATTGCCGTTTGAAGTACACGTAATGCCGAATTTTATGTGTAATCATTTCCCAGAGTAACGCACTAATGCTACAAAGGTAATTTACAGATCCTTTATTGAATGTGACACAAGGTTAATACAGTTCTCGTTCGACATCATGCAACATATTGTTAATTATCCAAATTGGAGTCCTGTCAGAGATAATTCATTTCTGTGGATGCCACCCAGGAGAGTGTGTGGTGGTGGTGGGGGGAGGAGGAGGAGGGGGGGGGGGGGGGTCTTTGCTTTATTGTAAATTCAGCATTGTGTATGACAGTTCAAGTGTTGCCACGGTGAATTTTGATTTAACAGACACAATTGGAAACATGAATACAGAGCTCCCCCGTTCCAGCAAATATGGAGGTTGATAAAGTAATGAAAGGCAGTGTCAGCCATGAAGCACAGTGGTTCAAAGCGTACATGAAAACATTTTGGTGCAAATTGATACTACAAACCACGCCATGCCCCTGAGGTGCATAACACTATAAACTGTTCCATTTGTTGACAGGGATGTTGAATTATTTTTTGTAAGCTACATGATGCACTACTTTAAAATGCACAACGAAAAAATGTACAATGCCTCTGGGGTTAGTGAATTAGTAAACGCACGTTTTTTTGTATAGCAAATTCCATCAATGAGGCGATTCAATGTGCCTCATATAAAACCATTAAACCCATCAAAGCATAGGGTAAAAGAAAAGGAACCATTGGACATTAACATAAAGAACAAAATAAGAAACGTATTTATTACCAATCAGCTGTCTGCTTATTAGCTATTTATTTATTAGCAGGTAGTTCTGATCCCCCAATATTCCCCAATAGTGATCCTTTAAACCACAATGACTTTTTTTATTAAATGCGTCAATCTTTTAGTTCTTATAAGTAAGCAGCTTTAACATTTTCCTGCTGTGCACTTATTTTGTTGCTGATATAAGAAGAAAAAAAACAGATACTTATGATAACAACTTAGCTGCATTAGTCTGACAGAGATAGCGAGAGATTGAAAAAACGCTGTGAAGCTGTTGGAGATCAGCCTGCTGTTTCTGTCTCTACCCAGGGCCCCTTTCAGCGACCAGAGGCTTAATGGATGACCGGCCTGGGAAAGGCGCTATACAAAGTAAAGGGGGTCTGGCTCAGGATGTGTCTCACATAAACTGACAGACACTCAAACACTTAAGCAGACATACGCCCAGCTTCTGCCCCCACGGGACAACTTGACCTTTCAGAGACCACTGGGCCTTAGTTTGGCAGAGCGCCGGGTGGACGGCAGCAATTTGCACTCCGAGGCGACATTTTGGTGGGATGCTCGTACCTTCGAGTTGACAGTGAAAGTTTATGATGTGTGCGTAGTTGATCCTGAAGACACCTTAAACCATTAAGGCCCGAACGATTTTCACTACCATAACGCACGTCCAACCAGATCCTGTTCCAATTTTTACAGGTTGACGATACTGTTGCATCAGTTACATACAAATATATGCTCTCAAAACCAAAAAAGGGAATTAAACCCTTTTAGATGCATTCAGTTCTAGTTGAAAGAATAAGTATAGACTGTAAAACTATTGTTATCAAACATGTTATATATAACAGATATTATTACAGTATTACGTAATAAATTCATCAAGTGAAGAGGGGATGGAACTTAGTTGTTTCAGTTAACTTGTACTTCTGCCAATGTTTTGGGCCATTGCCATTTTTAAGGCTATTTAGTTTTTGTTATCCAACATTCTGTGTGCAATGCCTCTCTTCCTGCATGTTGAACATTTTTTGGTCAAGTTATTTTTTCCAGTATTCGAAGAGCCAAATGCAATTTCTTTCACAACTTACAAACTCTCAGGAGATTCCCAGTATCCTAATACTTCCTTGCTTTTGTCAACCCCGTTGTTTGTTAACATCGTTGCAGTGGCTTAGTTCCTCTTGTGTCCCTTTCTCAGTTCACATCCCAAGATGTCACAAACCTAACAAGCACTCTGATATAATGCGCCTCTATATACCGCCTGCCCTGCGGGAAGACTAATAACCACTCAAGAGAAACCACAGATCCGTGTGTGTGTGTGCGTGTGTATGTGTGTGTGTGCATAAGGGTTAGTTTGAGGTTAATGGATATTGCAGTAGATGATGCAGATATAGAGAGGCAGGGGGCACTATGGATTGTGAACAACGCTCATTTACAATCCTTAATCCTGTTTTTGGACAGACTCTCTCCATGATGCTCCATTTGCACAGAGTACCAAGTCATCATATAACGGACATGCGTGGTTACACCAAAGATGTGTCTATGTGATCAATAACACAGGATCTACCCACCTACTGCAGCCTGCACCGGGTGGGTGGAGGCTGAGCAAGGCAGACAGAGGGATAACACAATTAAGACAGTTTAGAGATACGACACCAGCTAGCTATTGACATTATTCCTAGCTCACCTGGTAACCATGGAAACAGGTTGTGGCTCGTTGTCTGAGGATAAATCCTTTTTTCCTCGTGTTTAGTTGCCATAGGAGGTGAGAGAAAGCAGGGTAGGAAGTGACAGAAGTAAAAAATAGTTTTTGAAACTCGCCGCAATTAGTCAGACAGGATGAGTTTGCCTGGAAATGTCATTGAATGAACGAAAGTCATTTGATATTTTAACAACAAGAGAAAGCTGTATTCTAGACTGGAGCACACTATCTATATTGTAAGGGCATGCACACTAGTTCAATATGTGGATGTGTGTCTTATATCTGGGTTACATTAGTGACATAATAAATACAATAAATAGTAAAAGTGTTATCAAAAATCCTATCATTTTTCAGAGCAGTTATGTTGCAATGGTATTTTTTGTACAGTCCCTTTTTTATTATGTAAGAGTTACGATGTTTAAAGGTCAGCTTGAGAAAACACTCTCAAAGCTGCATGCATTGGCATTTTAAACTCTGCCATGGAACATAATTCAAAAGAGTTTATGGTTTATGGTGGGAAAAAATATGATGTTCTATGCTGCCCTTTTTAGGATTGGAGATGGGATGAATGTAAACATTTTTTTGGTAAAATGAATGGTGCACGGAGAAAAACACAGTACGTCATGAAGAGTTGTTGTAGAAACAGGCTCTTACCTGTAGAGCTGATTTAGCTTTGTGCAGAACAAGTATATGTTATCATCATTTATATGGACTGCTGGTTAAAAATTATTACAATAGGATGACAACTAGTCTTAGCACTTGCAAAATATGTGAAAAAATTTGTCATCTAAGCCTGCATTTTTCTGAATTGCACTGCATGAAATGGAGGAAATCAATATAGTCAATATTACTATGATGCAACCTTATAAACCCAGGAAAAGAAACGTATTTGATATTACAATATTCAAAATGTAAGACAATATCTAGTCCTACAATCAATATCACATTATTGGGAGTCATTTACAGTTATTTGTCTGTAATTTCAAAACTCAACATTCTCATTTACGTGAAACCAGACAGAATAGATTGAAGGCAGTGCAGAGGTTCTCTGCTGTAAAACCATCAAGCCACATCTAGTCACCCACTGGAATGTGTTTCATGTCCAATGTCTGATGGTGTCGATGCTACATCGATTGGGCAGTTAGTCGAGCACCATGGTTCCCCATCTGTTGCCCTCCTCTTAAGAAGAAGGGCACTCCAGAGTGCAGTGAACCATATCTCACACAGAAAAGCAAGCAAACCAACTTTGCTCTATAATGTCGCTAAGGCTTTAAATACTGAAGGGAAAGTTAAGGTGACATGCAAACTCGCAAACCTCGCCTATTGACCCGTCTCCAAAAACGAAACATGTAAATATGTAAACAAGCAATACTCCTATCATTCGGGCTCATCAACAGAGCCCGGGTCCCCCCCGACTGACTATTCACGCTCTACATGTACGTACACTTCTCACTTTCACTTCTCACTTTCTGTTGGCTGGTGCACTTTATTTTATTTTTTTAACATGGCTTTACTAACCCATTGCATATATTTCATTATATTTTATTATATTTTTATCTTATTTTATTCCTGCACTACGTTGTCTGTTGTCCATTGTCAAGTCAAATTCCATGTATGTCTGACATATTATCGCAATAAACGATTCCTGATTCCTGATTATTGATACAGTGCTCATCAAATACTCTGATCCGCTCTGGATCACTACATCCGTTATCGGCCCTCGTGCTGATACCTCAACAGGAAAGTCCTCAGTGCTTGATGATGCAAATCGTTTCTCCTAGTGTTCATTCAGATTTTGATGGGTGTGTTTGAATGTAATTTGTATCGCTCAGCAGAGGTGAAATTTGGAACATGTTTGTGTAATGTGACCAGAGAACTGATTCAGTCGGTGACGATTGCCTATTGACTTTAATAGTGATGATAGGATCCCATGACCATTATTTCGCAAGAAGCAATGATGATCAAACAGTGTGAAATGTGCGCAGCAAAAAAAAAAAGCCACGTAAAGATGTGAGCAGCATGACTGTGAAGTAAATCATCCCTGATGTGGTCAGTAGTTACCACAGAATATAATAAATGTGATTAATTAAAAATGATTTGTTGGCCATATTGTTATGGTTATTATACGACAGATTTCTGGCTTCCCGGCATCAGCTCTGAAATGTCACCGGCTGAATATTTATTAGAACAGTCTCAAGTGAAGCACCAAATAAGCCACGTCCTCCATTGAGCTGAGTATATATATATATTTATAAGAAAAAGAAAAAGGTCATCTTATCAATGTTATTTCACAGAGGGAGTTGAAATCATCATTTCAACAAAAAATGTATCTAGGTGTAAGGTGTATGCAAGATGGATTTCACAAAGTTATTTTCACGTTTTTTTCAGAACTACCTGGGAATCGATTGTGGATGAATTTGAACATATGAAAATGGATTTAAGGTGCGTTGCCCGAGTTGAGAATTTGTTATTTGCGTCATTCGGGCCTCTGCTTTGACTTGAAATCTATTCCCTTTGCGTTTGGTGTGAACGCACCTTTTAGAATGGAGAAAAAGCAAATCCTTTTTATTATATGTAATTTGATACTATGTATTACTTTGGAAATTTTGAACTTGAAGACAACCGCGGTGGGTCAACCATCTCGATCCCGCTGGAAATATTCTATAAAGCACTATTCTCCTCTGAGTATATGTGTAAAGTAATGGATGATCTGGAAAGCATTTGAATCCAAAAAGGATGATGTTTAAGTGTTGTGGCTCAACAGAGTGTTGTCATGCAACTGGTACATGTCTTATGAGTATATAACTTATATTTTATAGATTCAACAGTTCTTTTGGGAGTAGCACCAAAGCCGTAGCAGCGCAATGTAAATGGTGTAAGAGCAGCTAATGCACTGTTACACAAAGACACAAAAAGTAAATGATCTATGAAATATGTAATGGTAACAACCATCTCCTGCGGTGTTGAATGCTAGACTCTGGTGGCGTTGAGTAAAAAGATAATGTGGCTGGATGGAGAGCAAATCTAATTCAAAGATGACTTCCTTAGAAGGTTTTTGTTCCACAGACAAAGGGGGGATGTTTACCAAATTGTCAGGCTCAAGTTACTTACAGGTAGTGTGTAATCCCATAATGATGTTAGAGAACCCAGTGGGGGGAGTGGTAACAGCAAGTAGCTTACACATTCATTTTGTATTTTCCAGAAAAACGACCCACTAACATGCCAACTTTAAAGTCACACACAACTGTAGTTTTATTTCCTATTCTCCTACATCCCCTTAATTTATTTGCTGTTTATAGTTAGCTATATATTCAAACAGCAGCTGGTCTGTGGTGCATGCAGGCAGATGTCTTCTTTTCAAAGACGTACTATTCACTTCCCTGAGATGACCTAATTCCCCCCTATCTGCAAAGCCCAATGGATCCTGATACTACCCTGTATTCAATAAAGAACAGCACTCCAGCATAAACTAAATTCCAAAAATATCCAAATTGAACATTTCTTGGTTTCTATATATATATATTTTAAAATTATAATACAACATAGAAAACATCTCAACATACTGTAACAAAATAGCAATGACTTTATCACCTGCGCAGCTGCGTCCGTGTCTAAGGATGATCAATGAGGAGGTTCCAGTATTGTTTATGTGTTAGTAGAAGTAATATAACTAAATAAATGCAGACAATATGATGGATAAGACTTCAGTCAGAAGCTCTGGAAAAATGTGTCAATTGGTAGCAACCTGTGTGTTTTATGAGGGGAAAGTTTGGGAAGACACGATGGCTTTGCTATTAAATCACTAATATGAAGCTGTGGTTGAAAAGAGGTCAAGGTCCTGCAGGGCCGCTGGATCCCCTTAAGTCTCCACCATATCCTCCATCAACCCACCTATTGATTTTCTATTCTGAGAGAAGGCAGTACTGCATAACGAACTCTTGAGGCGAGAAAATAGTGGTTCTGTATTTGAGTGATTTTCTCTTTCTTTGAACTTATTTGGAAAAGAATAACATCCCATCTAGTAAGATTTTATTCAAGATCAACACTGTTAAAAATGTATTCCATTTCGTTCTTCTGAATGCTTCTGAATTATTAAATTCTATTTTCACCCTCACCAGAAAATGGGTATTTTCACACACTGTTTGAATAATACTTATTATTATTATTATTTATAATGATACAGTATCTATATAATTTAACTCTACTTTCTAAATCAACAACGTTGAAACCCTGCTGCTTTTCTGTGGCCTTTTTTTCTTGGTTGACTGTTTTTGGAACAGATTTCTTTTGGTGGTGTATTGACAGTCTTAATTGAAAGGCTCCCAGCTTAATGGTTCAAACAAAACTATGATCTCTTTTGTTTCCTCTACTGATGGAAAAACCTCTTCATTTCTCTTCCACATGAAGGCCTCTTTCTTGTATCTGATTAACTACATCTCTTTCTTGAAATATGATACTGTTACAATTTTTTAATACGCTAGGTTATGTGAAGGAAAGGCCAATTATCAGCATATGCTTAAAGAAATTAGACCTCTCAAAACCCATTATGTCACTCACTTAGTCTGCTGTATTCCATTTAACTGGACCAGTTCTTGTGTGGTTCAGTGAGCACAATTACTGTGACGCCTTCAGTCCACTGAGGTAACAAGAACAGCCCCACATGGGACGGATGAAATGATATGAATCAATGTGGCTGAAAATGAAAAAATAAATATATATATAAAAGTAAAAGAAAACATTGCAAATATTACATTCACTACAATCTCCTCTGTTCATTTGGTTTTTGTTTGTTTGGGATGGAAATGTCTACATTATATTGCCCTTTAGTGACAAGTCTGTTTATAGACAGTGACTAAAAAGACGCTAAAGAGTTCTCTTCCCTCTTGGAAGTAACAAAATACTTGTAGACATGTATGGTGACCTCACTCAGCTGCTGTCTATTCACACATTTTCATTTGTCCTTATTGCCCTCATTTCCCTGCAGGCAAGTCCATTAACCTCAGGATGTCAATAGCAGTTTGGAATGACGCTCGTCTGGACTCTCGTCTCGTCTGGACTCTGTCTGGACTTAATTACACATTTTTTCATTTTCATTTAAATTGCTTGTCATTATGACAAACATTTAACAACGTAGATGAAAGATTAATGTCTGTTATAATGAGAAAAACCCACAATTATTTTCCGATGATCATGATGAACTGGTTGGGGCTTGATGTTGACTGAAGATACAGTACACAGCCAATTTTACTTGTTTCAATTACTCTGAAGCATTAATCCGCAAGGAAGCGACCAAAGTGAATATGGAATATCAAAAAAATAAATAAGCACAGTATGCACAACAAGAAATAGGTAGAATTAGCCGATGGATGAAAGTAGTAAAAGCAGTGGCTAATACAAAAGTACAGTTATTGTCTCTTAGATCATAAACATGGAAATCTGTGAAGACCCAATTTCTTAAAAATACTTGTAACGTGCAATCTCAAAGCAACGTTTTAGCGGGAAACACTCACAGGAATGAGATGATAATATCAAAAGCCCTGAAATCCAAATAAATACAATGCTTTATGGCTGCCATCATCTGACTTTCAATTAGAGTATAATAATTATTGTTACAGCCCAAGTGCTTTTTTCGTTATTTTCTATTACACAGGCAGTCCATGTTTCCCTTTATCATCATATCATCATTCCAATTTGACGTCATCATCATCATTATCATCATCATTATCATCATCACAGCATCAGTTTTCATTGTTATGCAGACGACCCTGTTCTGCATATATCTATCGGACCACTTTATATTTTCACCCTGGTGAGTCGTTCACAAATATCATTACTTACATCACAGACGAGAATGTTCATTTTCCTGCCGATGAATAGCAACAAAAGGGATAAATGCTCAGGGGCTACTGATTGAAGGGCACCCCAAGAACTGTTTGGCTGACAGGTATGCGTTGATCTATACAGCCGCCCCCCCCCCCTCTTTCTTTGACACCACTCCTACATGCAGAGACCTTCTGAAGAGAAAACACGGTGACAAGTAAATTATGGACTGCATGTTTCTAAACCTATGATTACAGCATGCACATAATTTGTATGTTATTTTCAGAGACTGGTCATTTCCATGGTGACGGTATCCTTCGCGGGGCTTTAGAGTGCTCCCTCATCCCGAGGTGCTAGATTACACTTTTTGAGCAATTTACAGCGCAGTTAGTCAAAAATCACCCTGATTATTTGGTGTGAAAAAAGTTGCCAAGTGCTTCGGGCACGGTCGATGTGTTCATTTCATTAAATTTCATAGAAACAGTAAAATACCAGGAGCTGTTATCTGAGGACAGGCTTAAATAAGAGAAACATAAATATCACTCCGACGAAGCCTACACAGAATGAAATTAAACTCAATATTAAAATGATGGAGAGTTTACAGATGGAGACACACTCACAGACACACACAAACCCAATGTGCAATAATTGTTTTTTAATTGATTTAATTAAATTCATTCATTCATTAAAATTAAGTGCAGACCTGCAGATAAAAGATTGTTTTGCTTGCTTGTCTATTTCTATTGAATTAGCCGGGGACAGCAGTCTTTGCTGCATAATGAAACTCAAAACACAAAATAATACTCTTATACTTACAATTCTGTCAAAATCTTAGGACCATGCTGTCAACCCCTGCGATCTATCTATGGACTCATTTGACTTTTTGTTGCTCACGTGCGACTTACACAGAGTGGGATTTATTGTGCACACATGGTGTATGAGTTGCATGTGGCAGGTGCAATTGCACACCTGGTTCAACTGTTGAATGATAATCAAAGGTGCCAGTTCAGTGAGGCATTGGGGAATACAGAATGTTTCATTACATCAAACAGACATTCACAAAGCCCTGGCTTTTAGTTGTTATACAAAAGTATCCTCAGAGGAAGCTATTATTGTGGAGGCCGATAGCGCCTGTCTTTCCCCTGTGGCTTTTGCTTAATACGCTATTAGGGGAAAACACAATCAATGCAGTTTGAGCTAATAATTTGATTTCCCTGGTTTCCTCTGGGCTATTACCCAAGGCAAGAGGGAGAGGGAATATAACATGAAACATTACCTCTATCGGTCTACTAGATCTACCTTTATTTGCATTGTGAGTGGATCCCTTGTCTGATAAGAGATGCCTCTTGAGAGGCTAATAAGGTTAATTACCTTGAGCCTTCCACGGCACGTGTCCAATGCCTTGCTAGATGTCATGAAGTTTGTGTGTCTGTACGAACAACAGATCACAATCACATCTGAAATCAAACTACACTACAAAAGCTGCCTGTTGTAAAAGCTGAGAGAACCAAACAATGACATTAGTTAAACAATATGACAATTTCTTGTTAGAATTTGTTGGAGTATTGTTAAAATAATTGTAAGAGAAAGAAAAAAAAGTAAAGTAACAGACTTACAAATACAATTACAAATATGTTTTCTCCATCTTTGGTTTCCCTTTCCCCTGATTAACTTTTATATGTTTTGACAAATGTGGGGGTATCAACACGTTGGCTACACAATAACAAATCTCCACTAAACCAAATATGTCAGGCTGGTGCGTGCAGGCAGAGGCAGGGCTCAAATGCAGAGTTGAAAAAATTACTTTTTAATAAATCTCAAAATTCCCGAAACCATAAAGGGAAATAACCGAGGACACGATACCATGCCGACATGCAGACGAGCACACAGGCAACATTCAATGACGTGTCAAGGGACAAGAGACTGACAGGACTTAAATGCACAGGGGAGGTGCAGGTGATTGGACACAGGTGGAAACCATCATCGACACTGCAGACAATCACAGGGGAAGACAGGCCAAGGCAGGAAGTGAATCTAACCCAGGGACACGAGAGACATGACACTACAAAATAAAACCGGACATGGACCCAAACCATGACAAAATATTTTAGTTGCCAGACATTAACGGATTTGTAGTGTCTATGCGAAGACATTGTAAGAATAATCAGTGGAAAGCATTAGTCTTTAAATAGGGTTTTTATTATAATAATGTGTTTTTTGGGAATTTGTCAGAGCTAGAATGCACTCAACTTCACTTTATTCTAGTCCACTACACTACCCGTTTCAACTTCTCTCTTTCCAGATCAGTCCGAGAAACAAGAGAATTCTTCTTAATTCCCCTGATTTGTGGGTTTCATTATTGCTTTGTTTAGTCTTCTGGGCTTTGGGATTGGAGCAAATCAGTGCCAACTGACTGCCAGATCGAGGGTGTCAAAGAAATAGGACAATATCTTGTATTACAATCTGAGCCGACAAGCGGGAAGAGTGCAATCACAAAAATCAATTGTGGTAGTTGAAGGCCAGGGGCAAGTTACAAAAAGCATCACATCACAGAGGGAATGTATATCTCTATATATAGATATATACCGTACACATACATATCTATGTCCTCTATATTTCCTTCATTTCAGACATGTCAATATGTTCAATCTCTTTGGTATGGCATCTCTTTATGTGTCATTTTTTAATTTGCTCCCCGAAAAAAGGCCTTTAGACTCTCCCATCTGGTCGCCGCCCCTTGATAGCGCTGGTGAGACAGTGAGCAACACCTGGCTCTCCACCAGCTCCCTTGGGGCACAGAGGCTCACTCATAAATTCACTGAAGACTGAAGTGAAAGGATCTGTCACCAAATCTAATGCACACTCATTGATGCTCAAAGCATACACGTACGGGACAACATCGCAGCTAAAAACACTAAGCTATATCCTGAGCGACAGCTGTAACCGAGGGCAACGGGAATCGTGCCAGTTGTTTCTCCCCTCATTATTACACCTGCTTGACACATCATGATCTTAAAATGCCTTGTTGAATTATGGAGCCCCTAAATTTTCTTTAAATTATGTATTTTTACGTTTCTAGTTATTATCTTTTTTTGCGCACACATTAACGAATGTATCCCTGTACACAACAATTTTGAATTTTAACATTCAGATTTCATGTTATCTCATAATTGCCAGAGATGCTATGGTGCATTTGTGAGATGTTTTACTTTCTGTTCATTGATGTCTGTTTCCCTATTTGAAAAAAGAATGAAGTACATACTCACATGAAATATGGGCACTTTCAAGCCTCTAGGTCAACTGATTTGCATGTGTTTGAGATTTGAGGGGAAAACAAAATGGATATGACACCTGCAACCCCAATTGTTTTCTACAAATGTCCAAACCAGCACCAATATACATGGACAATACCGTTAAGGAGAGGAGAGTTAAGGTTCAATAACAGAATTTCTATTAAATGGTTAAATGATTGATTGAAGAAAAAACATGCTTCTAAGGTATCCCATTAGCAACCCTATAAAAAACAACTCTTCTGAGTTATAAGGGGTCGTATTCTCTTGATGTTGTAGAGCGTGTACCTACAGGATCGTGTTGTCGCTGTGATGGTGGGAGTCAAGGAGAGTTTGCTGTCAAGTGTCACATCGAGGTTCCTAGCAGTCAGAGTGGGTGTTAACACAGAGTTTAAAAAGTTAACAGTCAGGTTCTGAGTGGGAGAGTCTCTTCCGGAGAAGAGAAGTAGTTAAGTCTTATCAGGGTTGATCTTCAGGTGGTGGAGCGACATCCACTGAGAGATGTCAGTCAGACAGGCAGAGATCCGTGCCGCCACCTGAGTGTCCAAATGAGGGAAGGAGAGAATTAGTTGGGTGTCATCGGCAGAGAAACAATGCGAGCGAATGATGGAGCCGAGAGAGTTGGTGTAGATAGAGAAGAGGAGGGGACCCAGGAAGGAGCCTTGAGGAACTCCAGTAGTAAGAGGACATGGTTCCGACACAGATCCTTTCCAAGTTACCAGGTAGGTGCGACCATCAAAGTAGGACGAGAGAAGGGAGAGAGCAGAGCCTGAGTCACCAAGTTCCTGAAGGGAAGATATAAGGATCTGGTGGTTTACTGTGTCAAATGCTGCAGAAAGGTCCAGATGGATGAGGACAGAGGAGAGAGAGGCGGCTTTAGCAGCATGGAGTTGCTCTGAGACAGCGAGGAGAGCAGTCTCTGTGGAATGGTCCATCTTGAAGCCTGACTGGTGGGGGTCAAGGAGGTGGAGATAGGAGGTGATTTGGTTAAAGATAGAACGTTCAATAGTTCTGTACAGAAAGGTGAAGAAGAGATACCGGTCTGCAGTTGTTTTCTTCAGAGCGGTTGAGGGTGGGTTTCTTCAGGAGTGGGTTAACTCTTGCCTCCTTCAGAGAGTTGGGAAAACAACCAGATAACAGAGCATTGTTAATGAGACAGGTGAAGAAAGGAAGGAGGTCAGGAGCAATAGACTGTAGAATGCGGGATGGAATGGGGTAGAGAGGGCAGGTGGTGGGATGGGAAGAGTTTACTAAGGAAAGGACTGGGTTAGGAGACAGGGTGAAAGAGGGAAGCGAGGGCGATAGAGGGGAAGTCGGTGGGATACAGGTGGAAGGAGGTGGGTTGGAGAAAGAGGAACTTTGTGAGTAGCAGGAGAGGGATTGAGTGACAGTGCAAAGGAAGAAAGTAGGAGTAAAAGGTCAGATGACTTCTCTATCGGGATGTTGAAGTCTCCTAGGAGATATATCGGTTCTCCACAAATGTGACTTCATTAACCACCCTTGAGGCATTTAATTGTGGTATATTGTCTAGTGGTTCCTCAGTGATGGCTTCCTTTTTATAGAGCAGTGCTTGATAAACCCACAACTAAAAAGTGATGATGGAGGACACCCAGTAAATTAGGTCTAATATGGGTTTGATACCAGCAGAAGCGAATGTCTCCTCAAAGTATCTCTAGGAAAGACTGCACAGACAGTTCACTTAGTATTAATGAAGCAGGAAATAGCTCCTAACTTTGTCTCAACAAGTAATTCTCATTTCAATATTGTGAATAGAAAAGAATGGATAACTTGTTAATACAGCTTTCTATTTAGATCCAAACTTTTGTAAAGTAATCTTCTGGTTTTATCATAGCTATATTCTCACTGTCAAAAAAGTGTAATTCTTTCAATTGAAACCAATAATCCTTTAAATTGCTTATGAAGATTGTACTGATATCATAGTTGGGATGATAGAAGCCATTATGCCAGTGTTCTGACATTTGACGATCAAGTCAAATCGTAATTGATAATTAAATCACCCGCGGCCTGAATTATCTGCTGTCCTTTTATTCAAAAACTCCATCCAGGTGATGGATTCAGCTGTTATGCAAACAATTTTTCTCTAGTGCAACAATAATTCTCTGCACTATACTTATAGAGAGGACGTAACAATGCCTCGTCTATCTATACATACAATGCGTTGGGAAAACATTTGGTAAGAATGAAGGCTATTGGATGACACTCCACTCTAACACATCACATTAGAATAAAGCATTCAAATCAGTCTTGACTTGGCCTTAACTCTCTTGAAGACGTAAACTGATTCACTCTGACTTCAGTGTTTCAAGGTATGCCGTTTCTGCAGAGGCAATGCTATTTTTCCTAGTATTCGCCATCCTTAAATTCTTTTACTGTTACCTGGGAAAGGCTTGAAAATCCTAACAGAATTATGTTTAAATACAGCCCCCTCTCTTTCGCAGAATAGCTTTAAAAGCAGTAGACATTCAATTTATCAGGCCGTTCCGCTCTGTCGAAGGTACAGCTGAGGATGACAGATAAGAGAAAAGTGGGCATATCAAGATTTTAGAGTCCTCCCAATAAAATCGTGGTTACTGCAAAAGAGCTGCCAATTGAGATGAAAGGAAAACGGCCAATGCCTTTAAATAATTCAGAGAGAAAACATTGAAAACATGTCAGTTTAAATATGTGACACTAGTGATGGGTTTATTATTGTAATCACCTACATAAAACTCTTCAGTGATGCAATAAAAACATCAAAATGAAATCATGCAGTGCTCCCAAAACGTTGGAAACATGTTGCTCCATGCGTGAAAGAATGGGGACAGAAATGCTGCATTGCATTTGTGTAAGCAACAGATAACTGCTATGTCCTCTTACAAATCACTGCAGCAACGTGAAAGATGCCCGTTTCAAAAGGATCAGCATTGGTAAACATCATTCACAATAGCCCGAGGGCTTCAGGATGTACTTATGGAGACGTGTGTGTACTCTGCTCCAATCAGTTTATTCTCTCTGGGGTCTGGAGAGGAAGAGCTGAGAAGAGTTAGTCATGTCTGCTCTCCTGTTTCTTAGGGGGAGCTGGGTTCTAGTCCTGGACACCATTCACATATCTCCTGTGCACGTGGAGAATGGAAAGTGTATCAGTGTTACACATTAAAAGGCTGGCAAAAATCATTGGGTTACGTACTCTCTGTACTGCATTTATGTCCAAAAAAAACACAAAATAGCTATTACTCACTCATGGGATATTACTTGTCTAATGTGCATTTTCATTTAAACCTGAAGAAAGTTCAAAACAATCCATCATGTTTTCACCAGACAGTGCACACCAAACTCAAGCTCAACCTAACCCCCCTAAAACATATAAGTAGCTTTGTAAGTGGATTTTTCTGTTGAATCTTATCAGTATAAATTCTTTAATTACATTTTACAATTACAGTGACGTTCTTTCTCTACTTGGTCTGTCACCCAGTTCATTGCAGTGTTGCAGTTGTTGTTTTGGTCCTGCCTTAGTGTGTGTTTCATTATGTTTCCTCCACACCGCTTGTCCTCCTCACTCAGCGGCATCATACTGGCCCTTTTTCTACCGACATGGGGTTTGTCATTGATTTTGTCGGATTCTTCGTGGGCGCTGCTTTGTTGTCAGTGACACCTAACGGATTATCAAAAGATAACACATATCAAGTAGCAATTGCATTTAAACCTAAATACACATTTTCTTTAAAAAACTAATTAGCTGAACACAAAATAATAAAAAACGTTTTGCTTTGTCTCCTACTTTTAGCGGGAAAAAAAGATAGCAGATTAAATGTTTGGCCTTATTTTTAGGGAGGCAGGATGGCATTCATAGCCTGAGTGCTTCACCATGAAGGCCAGACAAATTTGAGCATTAGAGAAATGGAGATTTAAACAGCTCAGAGAGAGACACTTACCTCAGGGATCCCACAGAACCACAGACACAAAATATAGCACAACTCCCACAGATGCACTCGCAGAAAAAAGAGGGATTTTGAAAACCTGTGGCTTATATAATCGTGATGTTGACTGGGGTCAAAAACTGATTCTATATCTGGCACGTTGTAACTTGATGAAAGGGATTATTTGGCTTAGGACAGGATGAGGAGGGCACTGTGTTTCCATGGAGATAAAAGAGAAACTCTTGGTGAGGAGTCAAGTTTAGATTTGAAGAAACAGGAACTCACACACCTCTCTAAAAGAGACCAACTGACCAACTCTTTGTTATTAAGCATTTGAGAGAGTGTGAGGCAGCGATAGGCGGGAAGGAAAAAAGGGAGATCACAGCCAACTGGATGTTCATATCGGAAAAAGCCGTCTGGTGACATTTCACAGACGGGGAGGTTGCCCTCATGCTTTGTAGCTTCAGGGACTTCCTGCTGTCTCTTCTCTTAGGTCTTACTTGGGTAAGAACATCTCCTGTTAAAGCTCAAGCAGCTCTTAACTACAAGGCAGCTTGCAACCTGTTCATTGATTGGCATCTGCAAAAAGTCAATTTGGGTGTGAAAGAATTCTGAACTGAGAGTACTGAAGCAACAAGACCAAAAGCTAAAAAATGTGCTGCACCAGTCAAATAGGTAGTGACTTAAAGTCAAACCAATACGCATTCTTCCCCTTAGTGCTAAACGTTGCACAGCACTGCAGGAAAGGCTAATCATAACCGAGTGTCCGTGCTGCACTGAACCGGCTTTAGACAAGTGAAGGCATTATTGTAATTTAGGCACTGGAATCTACTGTTTTGCTTTCCCTCTCATGAATCAGATGTCGTTTTAATAGCCACTCCAGTAATGCCCTTGTATGGGAGAAGAAATAGCTGCATATTTATGTATGTTCTGCAGTGTGAGGGAGATTTTTTAAATGGACTCCACATACTCCTGAATCTTCTCGTTTGAAAACTTACTTGTAGGCACATGACGTTTTACACAAATTGTCCATCGATTACGTTGTCTTTAACGCTACAACAAGGTTACACATTCATTTAAATGTAATTTCTAATCTACCTGTCACGATCATTGCTGCGTTGCGTGTCCGTGAGTGATTAGAAGAAGTACTTCTTTGACCCTCAAAAAAGTACGCTCTTTGTTAAAAAGGCATGTGATCATAATTGTAAATGAAGCAGAAACTAAAAGACAGGATAGACACAGAGAGCTGCTGCACCCTGGAGAACTCTTCATGTTAGATTCATGCCGACCCGTTATCCCACGGGTACAGCCATTTAATGAGGATATGGAGAGCATCAAAGAAATAAGCCGCACAGGGACACCATGGCTCATATATTTTTTTGCAAAGAACAAGATGTTTTTTTCATTAAAATGGCTAAATTGCTATGCACTGCCATACAAAATGTTAACCAAATGCAATCCTAAGTTGACAACACAATATTGAATAAATGCTACAAAACAAGTCCCATCTTCTGCAGAAACCAGTGACTGGAACTTCCAGTGTAAGTCCTCCCAACATAAACTCCAAACACACACACACGGACGGGCATGAAAAATGAGTCTGGCCTGAGACTCTGTAAACACAGGTTCATACTATTAAGAAGAATTTACAGCATCAACAAGTCAGATTATATGAGAGAAAGAGAGAGAGAGAGAGAGAGAGAGAGAGAGAGAGAGAGAGAGAGAGAGAGAGAGAATTTGAGATCAGCGATCTGATAAATTTGAGTAAAGCCTGTTAAAACACACAATTTAATGCATGTATACATGCAATGTAAAACCTTATACTTATCAATAACTGTAGTTTTACTGTGTTAGCTGCCCTATACGTTGTTCTTTGTTTGAACACAAAATAAAATAATATAATTCAATATATGAAATATCGTGTTGTAATATTTGTTTCAAACTTAATCAGTAAGGCTTTTTTTTAAGGACTAAGTCATACCACAACAGCTGTGGATGTCGTTTCTAAAAGAAGAAAAGCTATGAGGGGATCTGGAATGGCGTGTTGTGTGTGATGCAGGAGAGGCTCAATGTGTGGCGAGATGATTTCCCCCCGCAGCGCCACAGCGCTCAATGCGTCTCCAAGTGCGCACGACTAGTCTGCAGCGGCGCACCGCATGAAGCTCGCCAGCCATTCGCCAGCCTCCGCGTTTATTCCCTGTGTTTTTCTGGCTCAATCATCCCTCCAACAGGTGGACAAGTCGACGGGAACGAATATCTGCGAAGATGCTCCGCGAGGTGAACCGCACGCGTCGCTGAAGCCGGTGTAATCCACCGAGGAAACTTGGTGTCGATTCCACATCTTGAGCGGCGAGCTGAATGCGGAGTCCCCCCACCCCCCCCACCATATAAGACCGCATGGAAGTCGTGATGAAAACGGAGCGAATGTGGATGGACGGCAGGGTTAGTTCCAAGGCTCCAACAATGAGACGAGGGAATGCGGACTGGACCGGACACCGAGCGACACGCCACTGACGCGTTAGCGCTCTTCATGCAGATCCACGCCGCGGTTTTCACATCTGGGGTAAGCTGTCAAGTTGAGGCGATATCAAATCTCTAAAGGTTTCGGCCCTATTGTTTTTGGATGTTTTGCAAAGAAAGAACGCTGATCTCTTTTCGCCAAGTTTGAGGCCAAAAAAAAAAAAGGTTCAAATATGTGCTATTTAAAAATCCGAATGTTGCGTCTATATAAAGCTTCTGTGAAGGGGCAGACTAGAAAGATACCAGATGTAACTTTAGTGTCTCCCAGCAGAAGAAGAGGTGAGTCCTCTCGTGACATTTCTGTTCATTTCCTGTAAGCTTTTGCACTCGCAAAAACAAATGGATAAAACGTCAAAATCCCACCGCTGCGGGTAATTGTTCCACTATTGGAAGTGGCACGTGCAGTCGGCCAGTTGAACGAATGCTGGCCGGTTTTATAGTGCTGCTCTCGTGACCCCAGGGCAAAGGTTATTGGATTGGGATCAGTTGGTATCAACTCCAGGAAAGTGTGATTAGACCAGAAAAGAGGCCCTCTGTATAGAAAGCTGGCCGTCTGTATGTGTGTGTGTGTGTGTGTGTGTGTGTGTGTGTGTGTGTGTGTGTGTGTGTGTGTGTGTGTGTGTGTGTGTGTGTTTGAATAATATCATTCGGTAATTGCAGCAGACAACAAACCCACTGGTAGCCTGCTGGTGTTCAGTGACTTACCTTCTGCTGATTTTCTGTCCTAATAAGTTTTTTAATTAGAATAACACAACAGCGTTATAAGCGCAGCAAAAATATATGACACAAAGCTCAAAGACATCTGTCAAACAAACACTAAACACTTTACTTTCCCCAGTGGTGCAGTGAATTGAGAACACTTAACACCTTTTCTACAAATGTTCATGATCAACAGACTTTTCATGCGTTTTCCACATAATGAATGTTTTTTGCGTCACCGTCTCACCATAGATATTCAGTGTTGGCGGCTGCGCTCTTAGTTCCCAGAGGCCTTTTAGGGGGCTTTTTTTATTCAAAAAGAATAATTTTCATAAATGTCTATAGCAATCTCAAACAAATATCCAGCATCTAAGAAATCTTTCTTTTCAGGAGGAGTTATTTTCTTTAAAGGAGGGAAATGAGAAGCATCTTAGGGTATCCATGAATGGTCACCTTGAGTTTAAGTGGAGATGACAGGGGACAATGGAACAATAAAGATGTTGCTTAGGAACACTAGCCGACAGTGAACTGCATTATGTTCCTTGGATATCCACGACTTCGGCGCTTTATATTACCTCGCATTTGAGCCCTCTTAAAGTCCTGCTCTTTCAGCACATCAGAATTTGGCCACATTACAGTCGCTAGTTCAAAACCTCGACCTCTCCCATGTCTTTACAGGACATTACGATGGCTGGAAGTAACTTCCGCCTTGTCATCGCAGGGAGGTTGCCAGGCAACCAGCAGACTCCTGCAAATTAGGGAAGGCCAAGACATAGTGAACCTAATGACCTCTGAAAAAACACGTTTTTCACTAATGTATTGTGCAGACTGAGCTTGGAAAAAAACTTCTTGATTAGTGGACTTTACTGTAGAGTTGCTAGAATGTATTGATTCATGACTGAGCTTGGCTAAGGCTTTTCTTTGTAGCCATTCTTTTTGTTAAGCTATGCAAAAAAATGTTTTGTCTTAGAAAACAGTGCTTTTGGCAAAAACAAACTTTAACACTTCTTTATGAATTGCATTGACACGTTTCTTTTTGTTCTCATAAACTAACCGAGCTGCTGGTAATCTACTTCATTCATTTTACAGAAATAATTGAACAATGCTACTTTGTGAAAAGTGTTTCCTTATCTTCTCTCCATGTTGAGTATTTAATCATGACTGTGGGTTTGTGCATCTCACTGCTGCCAGATTACAGATATCTTGACTCTTTTTTTGTTCATAGACAATTACTGTTGTATCAGTGTGACGGCTTCTTCCTGTGAGGCCGCACAATGCTAAAAACAACCCTTTTGCTGTCACTAGGCAACCACCAAGTCAGTTGATGTCAATCAATTAGCAAAAATTACTAAATGCATTAACTCGTATCCATTTCAGCTTCACAGCTTTAAGCCTCTCTGTCACGGAGATCCATTCACCTCCGCTTCTGTCTTCTTCTCATCTTCCCTTTGTCGCGTTAAGTCAACACTAACAACACCTTTGATCCTGCCCCTTCTACCGTGAACTCCCCCAGCTTGGCAGCGGCGGGACCAGCGTTTGCAGGGTGCTGGTGAGCTGAAGCCCGGGAACGATGTCACAGCTGTACTACCGACGGACTGACAGCTCCTCGTACCGGGACCGCATCCCGCTGAGGATTGTGCGGGCCGAGTCGGAGCTGTCACCTTTGGAGAAAGCCTACCTTGGAGCTGTGGAGAAGGGAGACTACGCCAGTGTCAAACAGGCTCTTCAGGTGTGTGTGTGTGTGTGTCTGTGTGTGTATAAGTCCATGGGAGAATGGTTAATGTGATAAATATAGCCACTGAACCATTTAAATTATGGATGGATGGATGGGAATTAAAGCCCTAATCTAATTGAAATGATTTAATAATACATATTAGAAGATTTATGGGTAATCTGTGCAGTCATTCCAATGTTTCCAATAAGATCAGAGGGCATTTATTTACCTTGACAGGTGTCAGACCTTTTGAGACACAGAATATTGCCTGACACCAGCTGTTTGGTAGTCCCACAGTGCCTGTGGGTACCCGTTTGCTCTCTCTGCACACCACACACAGAGTTGCTTTCTCAGATCTAACACGTAACAATCTATGCACATCCTCCGTCTTCCTTCTGATCACTGATATTCCATCAAACAAAGTCGCAGAATAAATCCGTCACAACCTTTATTCTTTCAGGAGGCCGAAATCTATTTCAAGATCAACATCAACTGCATCGACCCTCTCGGCCGCACTGCGCTGCTGATTGCCATCGAGAACGAGAACCTGGAGATCATCGAACTCTTGCTAAGCTTCAGCGTCTACGTCGGCGATGCCCTGCTGCACGCGATCCGCAAGGAAGTGGTCGGAGCTGTGGAGCTGCTGCTTATTCACAAGAAGCCAAGCGGGGGCATGCAGGTGAGGAGGAGGGTGTGGGGGCCGGAAGGAGTGTTGGAGTAACAGCGCAGTGCACAGGCAGCGAGCTGCTGGCGGGTCGGGGGATACTTGTTCATGTGTTTTTTTTCCAGTTTGTCAAATCATTTTTTTTGGTCATTTTAGCAGATATTTCAATTATTTTCTAGTTGATATGTGTAATCAAATATGTGTAATCCTATTTGTGATTGACGGAACCTGGGCCTGTTTAGTGTGTGAATAGTAAAATTGCCCTTTATGTACTAGGATATGACACAACTCACACGCCACATGAACTTTTTAATCATGAAGTGTATGAATAGTGATTCATAGAAGTAAATTAACTCCTGTGTCTCAAACCCTAAAGAACAATAAATTCAAAGAGCAAAGTGGCCCTAAATACCAAATCACTGAATGGTATGAAGTGGAGAAAAAAAATAGTATTCATTGTGTCGCTTCCAAGCTGAATGCCATTTCCTAGAGCTTTTTTATCGGTTATCTTTTTTTTAACTGTCTATAAAAATTGACCCAATATAGTTGTACATCAAAAGTTATGCCGTATAAATATGACTTGTTCTGTCTTTGGGAAATACTTTTAAGACATGTAATGACTTTGTTTCTCTGACAGAATTTTAAACTAGAAATATTTTTAAATCTACTGAGGATTCAGAATAGCTTTAGAAATCGGTTACTCAGTAACGAGGCCTTCCTCTAGTCTTTGACAAGTGCCTTTTTAAAGCTTTAATTACAATCATCAAAATACAATGTAACCCATTTCAGATTGGTACGTCTTTGCGCTGATTGCTCTGCATTTTCTTGTTCTTTTCCCTGCCACACGTGCACTGTGTACACACTTGAACACACAGATACAGGCTGCACAGCAGCAACGCACCATAAACCACAAAGGAGCAGATGTTTTCGGCTTCATTGATCGACTGAAGTCGGGATGTTATTGCTGTCTCTGTTAGAAGCCGTGTGTTTGTCTTTGATAATATAAAGTGGGGGAAAAGCTGGGGAAAAATGGGAAATGAAGGGAAAAAAGGAAGCACATAATGGGAACAAAGGAGCACAAGAGATAGCTCTGGCTTCCTTATGAAACGGCACGAATGGAGGGAGAATGAGCGACAGAGGCCAAAAATATCTATCCAAACCCCTCCGATGTGACGTCTATCAGCCACCACATTTGGCTTTAATGTCTTTGTAAGTTGGTGCTTATTCTCATGAGCGACTGGTTAGGCTTCAGGATGGGGGATTAAACCCAGCCGAATCAAATAATTGGACGGGCTTAGTACTGCACTGCGACGGAGACTGGGATTTTATTCCTTCATTCTTTTTTTAACCGTTTGATTTAATGATTGACGTTGGGATGTAAAGAGAACTTGACAAAAGTGTTTTGAAGGTTACAAACTAGTTTTGACTGATGGTAAACTTGTGGAAAGGGGTAAACCTCATGTTGCATTTGAATAATAATGTGTTTAACCACTACATCCCAAATAATCAGGTTAAACAAAGAGGTTTAATGCAAAAGAGCGGGATTCTGCTCTTTTGTCTCCACGGACGAGTCCTGTCCGATAAGTTTGTTGTCAGCAAACACTGACTCACAAATCCTTACGGTGAAATGTGTTGTGTTCCTCTAATCGAATAGAAGGGATGGATCTGCTCCACGTGCTCAGGAGTAGGATGTGAAAATAGGTCATACCAAGTTCCCTCCGGAGAAGCTGATTTATTAGGTCAAAAGGCTGTCTGGTATAACATTGCATTCTTCCTGGTGTTGTTGTTGTTGTTGTCTTCTCTGCAAAGTATTAGATAGAACATTAGTTCATGGCTTTCTGGAATCGTGTGTTTGTTATTCTATTGGGCAGGCTGTCTGAAAGGTTTGTAATCTCAGTCTTATTAGTAATAGTAGTACCGTGGCTCATTTATTTTCCCACTGAGGAGCACACTGGATATCAGCGTTGTAAACAGCCTCCATGCATTACCTTCTGAGCACGGATACAGGAGGCACAAACACCGGAGCTAACCGTGTTGCTCCACCCTCAAGGAGCTTCTGTGTTGTTGTTTTTCTTTTTTTTCCAATCATTTCATAGTCCACATTTTGCTTATTTTTTGAAGACAGTTGCACAAGGCAATCCCTCTCATTCTTACATGTAACACAATAAGCAAAATCCTGCTCTTTGGACTCACAAAGACTGGAGTCTTCTGCAGTGTCACTCAAAAACCGGACTGCTCAGCGTCCCACTTTATTTCGACAGGTGACAGGTGAAAACCACTGGGGAGGCGGGAGAATTAGCACAGCGATCTTACTTGATTAACCCATCCGTAATACGCGAACAAGCAGGCTATAATTTCAATTGATTCCCCCGTCATTATCATATCTTCTGATCCAGCGTGCCCTCCTCTTGCTCCATGCTCGCCCACTGGCCACGGCTGCTTGATGTAGGTCATTTGATGTCTCTCCTCCTCCCACTCGGGGAACAAAGAATGCAACTCGTTAGAAATACGACAACTCTCAGACACACTTTGTAGTAGTCTGCAGCACTGTAAACTACACAAGTGGTTGGTTTCCACATGTAAAATAGCGTTTGGCTGCTATATGGATGATGAAACATTTTGAAACAATCCCTTAGATAACAATTCATCAAAGGCTGTTTCTAGAAGTGTTTCGCTGAAACGATTCCTGTTTGAATTTATGATGGACAGTCTTAAATGTGACTTTTGCTTTTTTTTATTAAACATAATGTATATTTTAAGAATAGTTCCAATGCATTGGAACCCCTTTGGTTTAGACTTATTTGTTGAGACTTGCGTGTTCTCCAAAAGGATCCATTCTGAACATCTGGGGGAACCCTTGACTTTTCATGTTCACATATTTGACTTCAAGTGAATCACCTATTGATAGTTTATGTTACCATTAGTAATACTTTCTGTGTTTCCCCACCCATGATTTAAAGAGTGAATGTTGTATATCCATATAAATCAATGTATCAATGTGTACACGTTATCACTGTACTACACTGTTTCCAACTCAAATTCGCTGTCCTCGGGTAGAAAGCTGCCAGTAGAAGGCCTACTGCTGCTGACGTATTTTTATGTACTACCCTCAGATATCGGAATATTAATAAGGAAATATGAAAGATGTAATGTGGCGTAAGAGTGTTAATGTCGTGTATGAATTAACTTTAGAACTTTTTCAAAGTACGAGACCCTTAACGAACGCTTCCTCCCTGCGCTATATCCCCTTATGTCTTCCCTTCGTCAACATCAAGCTACTAAATAGGTCATAACCTACACTTAGTCCTCCTTCAACAATTCTCACCCCCCCCCCCCCCCCCTCCCAGACACCTCTCCTCCCCCTTTCTCGCTTCAATTAAAAGAAGCTTACTTCTCCTCCCCTGCCTGCAGTAGTGCTTTGCCGCTGAATGACATTGGAATTGCGGAGGGGTTTAGCTGGAGGGGATGATAAGAGGAATAGGTGGAAAGAGCATAACGATTCCCTGTGAAATGTGTGAAATACTAATGCTCTTTTATTACATATTGGCCGACGCCCTTTGCGGTTGTTCTGACAAATAATGGCATTTTGTCGGTGACTTTGACCAAGAGCATTTCAATTTGAAATTTCACAGCGGCTGCGAAAGCTCTCATGTTTTTGGTTTGTTTGTTCCATTTATCTTCTCTGTAAAGACCTTTGAACTGTTCACTGAGGGGAGGATGTCTCAGGCTCTGGGTTAAACCAAACCAATGAATGGACTTCCACTAAACCTGA
Source organism: Pungitius pungitius (assembly GCF_949316345.1). Lineage (NCBI taxonomy): Eukaryota > Metazoa > Chordata > Actinopteri > Perciformes > Gasterosteidae > Pungitius > Pungitius pungitius. The sequence continues at coordinate 11,272,921 of NC_084915.1, read as the reverse complement.
CAGGAGAGAGAAAAAAATACTGTGTGGTCTTTGAATTGGCAACAGATCAAAAAACGGCAAAGTGTAATGTGCAGCTTTGAAAGCTTTGTTGGGTATACGTGCAGCTGAAGTTGTTGTTCTCTGCTCTCATTGAAAGGTTCCTCCCATCTTATTGGACAAGCAGTTTTCAGACTTCACCCCTGACATCACTCCTGTCATTCTCGCCGCACACACCAACAACTATGAAATTATAAAACTCCTGGTGCAGAAAGGTGTGTCTATGCCGCAGCCTCATGAGGTGAGTGGACCATTTCTGTTTGCTTATTATCGGTGTCAAACAAATATTCTCAGGTACGGTTATTAAAGGGTTTTATAAGTAATACATAGATTCGATTCAGATGATACAGAAAAAACGCGCATGTAATGTCAAATAATTCACACCAACTTTGATACCTTCTGATTCTCTTAAAGCCGTCTGTTCAGTTTTCAGATAATTATCAGATGACAAAAGTGAAAATGCTCAATATGATGTATGAAATATGCAAATAAGGTCTGAGGTCAAAAACTCTTTGATGTCTCCCCAACACGTCCAGCATAGTTGACGCAATGGATGCAGCTTTTGCATTTGAGTACTGCGGCGCGATCCATCTCTAAATGCTGCGGGGGCCTCATTAAAGCACTTTTGTTTGATGCTGCAGGTGCGCTGTAACTGCGTGGAGTGCGTGTCTAGTTCAGACGTGGACAGCCTGCGGCACTCGCGCTCCCGCCTCAATATCTACAAAGCGCTGTCGAGCCCCTCGCTAATTGCGCTCTCCAGCGAGGACCCCTTCCTCACTGCGTTCAGGCTCAGCTGGGAGCTGCAGGAGCTCAGCAAGGTGACGGACGTCCTTTTCGTGTGATTCGATTGTGTTGCATTAATTAACTTCTATTGTGCCCACTCTCGATACCATCATGTGACCTTCAGCGAACGGCCTATTTATTAGCTCAGCATTAATATGAATTGTTCTCGTTAAATGTCATCTTATAAAATAATAACGAAAAAGGATAATCTTCACTGAAATACTTGTGAAAACTGCATCCTTGTCACCTATAGTTTGTGATCTTTACAAATGTATTATTTTAAATCCCAAAGCTCCATATTATTACTATTTTTAAAGCTCGATCAGGACTCGATTTAGAAACAGCGCTTTTTAGTCTTGTATTTATATTTTTCGGAATATATATTGCCTTAAATTTCTAGGTGTTTAGCGGTATTTCTTTTCTGGATGCACTGTTTTTAAAGGTGGAGAATGAGTTCAAATCTGAGTATGAGGAGCTGTCCCAGCAGTGCAAACAGTTTGCCAAGGACCTCTTGGACCAGACAAGAAGCTCCAGAGAGCTGGAGATGATCCTCAACTACAGAGATGACATTAACCTATTGGATGAAGAGGGCCACAATGACCTGGCAAGACTCAAACTAGCTATCAAGTACTACCAAAAAGAGGTGAGCATGAAATAGAATGTGTAGGTACAGTACAAGCTATTCCGTTCATGTCTTAAGACTAATTCATGGCTTTCTGCATCGTTTGTGTGCTAAATGTTCATCAGGTAGAGCCAGGAACAATTGGCATAAGGAACCACGTTAATTAAAAGGGGAATTTTTATAATACTTTCTCTGGCTTGGATTTTCCCTTTGCAGATTCATGGGTTGAACTGTTAACACGCGAAAGATGTGATAATTGTTACTAATGAGTAACACAGGATCATATATCTACAGACTGACTTAATGAGTTAGTTATGGGCTTTAATCACTTTACAATTATTTCACTTCACTGCACCTGTTAACAGCTTAGTGCTGTGTGTGACTATGTAAAAAACATTTAACTGATGCATTAGCTGTTCTTCCGGGTTTAGTGGGATGCAATGAGGATGCAGAAAGCCCAGTTGTAGCGTTGCTAAGTGATGGAATGGCCGATGGCTTCCTCAGGCTACCAGAAAGGGGTCAAATAAGAGTTCTACTGAATGTGAAAGTGAAGCAAAATGACGATGGAGCTGACATATTACTCCCAGGAGCGTTTCATAATTCACTCATGGCTTTGCTCTGAGTAGACGTCGCGATTCATGACTTGTCTCTTTCCTCCCTCATCCATCCGGGTGTTGCGCATCAGACACATGTTGGAGAGGGAACATGTTTAGTCTCAAGAGGACAATTGGAAGTAGGGCAACAGGTGGAAATGATGATGGACGGTCCCCGGTCATTTCCCCCAGTAAATCCCTCACCTCACAAAAGTGCGAGCAATCGTCTCCTCCTGCTTGCTGCTGCAACGCATCCCCTCTCGACACGGGTTCTTTAATCATTCAGAAGTTGTCATAATATGCCCTTCTCCAGCGTCTATCTATAACAACCATTCGATTGGGCCGGGACTTTGATTGAGGGCAGTGTCTCATGATGTGGGTTACAATCCACCCAGCTGTCCTTTTAAATGATAAATATCCCAGCTGCCTCGATTGTTTAGTCAGAGCTGTAGCGCATTAAATGTAGAAATATCCAAAGCTAATTATTCTTTTTAAAGTCATCAAGTGAAATATAGATATTGCAGAAAAACCCTCTTAATTAGTTTAGTCGTATTCCCAAAATGTCCTTCATTCTAATAGAGCAAACATCCTTATTCTTTCTTTTATTAAACTTAAACCTTTTCTTAAATAAATCATTGAAATATCTTGGAGACTGCTCTTATTTTGACTTCATTTACAGATTTCTTACATAATTTGCACTGGAGAGCTACTGGTTTTAGCTTTGGATCGTGAAGATCCTGTAAAGTAGGCTGTGTGAAACTGGATTTAATAGGAATTCAACCACACAAGCAAATATTTTCTTAACAGTAGTAACAGTTGTCTTGGCAGCGCTGAACCGAAAGCTTTCATATTTCGAAGTGGCTCATTAAGTCGGTGAGAAGAACAGCTTAAGGTGTGTGAAATGCATTCGTCGCATATATGATCATAAAACTGCTGCACAAATCAGAATTTGCCACAGAAATTATTTGTAGATCTTCTAATCCGACATTGTTGTTCTGCTGCAGTCTCCTGTCCAAAAGCGCACAAAGTAAATGTACAAACACAAACTGGGGTGTTGCACCCTGCGAGGCATCGAGGGTGACGTGGATGCTTCGTCCGACTGGAAAGGCCGCAGAGCGCAGTCATTTTGTTCAAAATTCATCTCTTTCAACGATTTTCCAGACAAAAACTCAAGCTCTTATATTCGTCATGACACTGAATGTCTTGAGCAAATTTAAGGCTATAAACTGAAAGAATACTGAAGGACTTTAAAACTCATAACCCTCTTATGTGTGTCGCATGCGCGCATGCTGCGCTCGCTTGCGTTTTTGGGGTATTTATTCTTGCATCTGCGTGGGTTTTTTTTTAGGGGGGGGGGATGTTGCTGCTGCTGTGCTCTTAGAGTTTTGAAGCGCAATTTATTGCGATCTGAAGAGAAGTCTCCACAGGCTTCCAGTCTAAAGAGCAGAGCAAACAGAGAAGCCTGTGCTTAGATGCAGCTGGAGGCCTAATCAGATAAAATATGATCAGTAGCACAGCAGAGTGCAGATTATCCCCTCCACCTCCCTGAGGGTGTCGGCAGTGGATTGCTTTCATTTGAATTTGTGTACTTGCAAAAATGCAGGTGGGTACTTTTAAGATTCACAGTGTGAATAAAGGCAGACTTCCTCTTTAATGTTTATAATGGACAGAGTTTCATGCTGTGGTTTGACGTTGCCCCCTTGTGATGCGTGGTTAAAACTGCAGTATGGTATTTGAATGTTTTTTATTCTTCTAATAAATGAAGATGAAATTGCAAGAGGAATAAGTGTTATGTAAGTGAAGGACCATTAACTCTCAGCACCAGAAACATCTTTCGTCACAGTTGAGAGACGTCCAGCCCGTTTCTCAACTGTGTTTGTCAGATTGTTTTGTTATCAAAAAAATACTCAAGAAACAAGAATAATCTCCCTCATAATATTGCAAGATTTTTCTCTCGGAGGAAGCCGACTGATGTGATTGTTACTGCAGAACTCAGTTCATGCTGTAAAAGTAGGCATTTTCAGGGACACATTTTGAAGGGTGAAACTTTCAGCACCAGCTTTTATGTTGTAACACATTTCTTGTAAGCTTGAGACCACTTCAGTTTGCATCAAAGGCCTCAGACAGTGCGAACATCAGCGTGAGCGTTGATTCAGAAACCCTTTTTGTCTGCTAAAAGTTCACAGCCATCATTGTGAGATGACTTGGAATAAATCAATTGACTATATACCACAGGGGAAATAATAAAATAACACCATGCAAAGATGATAGTATAGATGATCTCGGCATATTTGACATTTGTATTTCAAATATTGTCAAAGCCATGTCGCAGTTTTATGCTTGTCATTGTCATTGGAACTTTTTGACAGTTGACGGAGGGGAGAGACGTAAGAGATGCACTTGGGACATAAAACCAAAGAGGAATCTGATTGAGTAAACATGCACAAGTATAAAACATGACACTTTTGGAAATGATTGTGACAAACGAAGGAGGGTGAAATAAAAAAGCTGTTTGAGATGTTTGGATTAAACCAGGAAAGGGGAATAGAAACAATTAGTTCTTCTTAATGAATAGAAGTAAAATATTTAAGAAGGTTTTTTAAGTAAAAAATAATAACCTCATTCAGATCATTTTTGCTTTCTATAAAATTAAATACTGTGAACAAAAACAAAGCTACATATTTATCTCTCAAAGGTAAATAATCTTATTTTGGAGATTGCATTTTGATTGCACTCCATTTGGACACATTTCCTAATTATGGCTTAATTTCTAACCTCATAAGCCTCGCTGTCAGTGTTTAAGTATCATGCTGATTAAGAGAAGACATGAGGCAATTCAAGTACCTTTAACTTACTATAATCAATTAGTAATAATGTGCTGACAAGCAGGGACAGATTACACCTAAAAAGGAACATTTTTATTCATGAATGGGTCATTCGCCTGTTTGATAAAAATATACAGTTTCTTTAGAAGTATTCTGTCTATGATGTCTGCATAATTTAAGACAATGGCTCTTTTTATTGTATTATTTACGACAATATATTTCATTCCAAGACTTAGCCTGCACCAAGGGGTCTTCTTTAGACTTTAGTTGCAACTCAGCAAGCCATCTTGTCCAAAATAAGATTCAGGCTCAAAGGAATCACATGAAAAGAGAAAATCAGCAGGGGAGATTTATTCCTTTCCCCCCATCTCCCTCTCTCTCTCTCTCTCTCTCCCTCTCTCTCTTCTCTCTCTCTCTCTCTCTCTCCCTCTCTCTCTTCTCTCTCACCTTTTTTGTAAAGTATTCCTCCTCTTCTCCACTCATGAAATCCATCCCCTTTATTCCCTCTCTTCTATATTTCCTCTCAAGTTTTGTGGAAACAATATTGTTGAAGTACAGAAATATGAGTAGTTCTCAAAATCCTAACGCAGTTAGGGATCTCTGGTTCCCATGGTAACAAGGCTGCAGATTTAGTAAATTGGTACCCAACGGTGCCGGTCGACACTTTGACTTTGGTAACAACGCTGTGATATTTCACACTGCTGTTTGTGCCAGTGTCAGTTTGTTTGCATGTGCCAATGATGTTAAACTAAATAATTCAAGTCATTATTAACTCTTCATTTTAAAGCTGCAGGCAGTTACCAAGAGGAGCAGAGCAAAGAATGAGACGACCTTTTCCTTTATTTTATTTTATTTTAGCAGACACTTAATTCCAAATTTGTATTCAGACATCTTAGGAAGAACAGCTGCGTTGTCACCTGAAGAAAATCATTGGTAATGAAGTCACTTTAAACTGTAGTTTCTCAAAGAATCTTTTTCACTGACCTCACAGCCTGTTTTGGCTTCCTCTTCTGTCAAGAAAGTCTCTGCAAGGTTTCCTTTTAAAATCTCCACGTGTGTCGAGGATTACTCTTTCCATTTTTACACCCCCAACACATCCCACTCCTACGTTTGTGTGCTCCGAACTGGAGCTGCGGTTGCTATTTCTGGCATGTGGTCACCAGGGCATTATGTCCTGTGTTAAACCACTTTATAGCTTCAGGCTGAGGATGCTGTTTACCTGCCTGAGACTCGAGTATGACGGCTTATTTATTATCCGAATCAAACAGAAAAGTCGAAACTCTCCTCACTTCTCTTTAAGTTTGTAGCTCAGCCAAACTGCCAGCAGCTTCTGGCGTCCCGATGGTACGACGAGTTCCCCGGCTGGAGGCGGCGCCACTGGGCTGGGAAGTTCTTCACGTGTGTCTTCATCGGACTCCTCTATCCTGTGTTTGCTCTCTGCTACCTCATCGCGCCGAAGAGTCGCCACGGCCTCTTCATCCGCAAGCCCTTCATCAAGTTCCTCTGCCACACATCCTCCTACCTGACCTTTCTGTTCCTGCTGCTCCTCGCCTCCCAGCACATTGTCACCACAGAGCAGGACAGGCAGGACAGACAGGGCCCCGCACCCACCACTGTGGAGTGGATGATCCTGCCCTGGGTGCTGGGTGAGTCAAATGAGCTATGCCATGTCTATCCTATTGAGTAGTGATCCACAGTATGTTCATCTAGTGAGCTTGACATGGGTGATTTTTCAAGGAAACCGCCGTAGAAATGTCGAAATGTGTATTTTGTTTGTGACACTATTAATGACCCGATAGCTGCCCAGGTCCATCAGCTTCAGATGTTCTTTGTTTTTTAGTGCAGATCTAATATTGTGCAAACATTATAACTGCATATTAACACTGCCGTTGGTTATTGTTAGTGCAAGTCCAATGCACATGTAGAATACATTACCATTTAAGCTAGAAGAGCTGAAACGCCTTTATTTGCACAACCTTGGTTGCAGCAATGACTTGAGAAATGCTACCTGCTCGCCAGTGTTTAGTTACCCAACGGCTGATCTTATAATCTCTGCATTGCCAGGATTCATCTGGGCAGAGATCAAACAAATGTGGGACGGTGGTTTCCAAGACTACGTCCACGACTGGTGGAACCTGATGGACTTTGTCATGAACTCTCTGTACCTGGCCACCATCTCTCTAAAGATTGTAGCCTACACTAAGGTGACCTGACTATCTATGAATAGATGTCAAATAGACCGGTGCATTGGGTTCTAATTGCATGCATTTCCATCCACTCTCCTCTTCAGTACAGTGGCAGTAGACCGAGGAACCAGTGGGAGATGTGGCACCCAACACTAGTAGCTGAGGCCGTGTTTGCCATAGCAAATATTTTCAGCTCGCTGCGGCTCATCTCGCTGTTCACAGCCAACTCTCATCTGGGCCCACTGCAGATCTCTTTGGGGAGAATGCTGCTGGACATCCTGAAGTTCCTCTTCATCTACTGTCTGGTAAACACACGAATGTTTGTGCACAGACGGGAATGTGGGCATGCATACAGGAACACTAGGTTTGCTGAGGTAATTGCAGTCACTTGGCACACACTCTTCTCTCTTTCTCCAGGTCCTACTTGCATTTGCCAATGGACTAAACCAGCTGTATTTTTACTATGAGACCAAAGCTTCCGACGAGAGGGGGAAATGCAAAGGCATCCGCTGTGTGGAGCAGAATAACGCCTTCTCCACGTGAGTTCACATATCCCAAACTTGCTTGGATGCGAAACTCTAGATGTGTTATGTTGTGAAACTGAGTAGTAGAGAAATTGAGAGTTGGGAAGTGTGAAGACACAACATTTTGTTTGCTAGGAGAAACTGATGTTTTTGTAGACTTTGAGTAACACCAAGACGACCCCCCCCCCCCCCCCCCGCAGGTTATTTGAGACACTGCAGTCTCTCTTCTGGTCAATCTTCGGTCTGATCAGCCTGTATGTGACCAACGTGGACGCCGACCATCAGTTCACGGAGTTCGTCGGCGCCACCATGTTCGGCACATACAACATCATCTCCCTGGTGGTGCTCCTGAACATGCTCATAGCCATGATGAACAACTCCTACCAGCACATTGCCGTGAGAACCGATGAAACACGCATGCAGAGTGAGTGGTGTAGATCAGGTCCACGTAGCGCCGTTCACATGGCCTAATCTCGCTTTCAGGATCATGCTGACATCGAGTGGAAGTTTGCCAGGACAAAGCTGTGGATGAGTTACTTTGAAGAAGGGGCCACTCTGCCGCCCCCGTTCAACATCATCCCCAGCCCCAAGTCGTTCTGGTACCTCATCTGCTGGATCAAGAGACAAGTGTGCAAAAGGACCAGAGCCAGGCGCCCTGGAAACTTGGGGAGTCTTGGAGTAAGTGGGGTGTTAAATACACAAACCCATTTCTGATTGACAGAAATAGGAAGACGATTTGCTTGTGTGTGTTTTCATCCACATGTCATCAGTTAAAAGTAGAATCCATAAATGTAATTGTGTACCACGAGTTCTTCTTCTTCGTATTCTGCAGCACTCAGCATGTAATACTCAGTTGTGTGTTACCGTGAATAAGAAAATAAATATGCCCTTTCCTCTGATCTCGCTTTCTTTCGCGAACCTGTCTGGCATCGTGTTTCTGTGCAGAGGCGTGCAGCAGAAAACCTGAGGATGAACCATCAGTATCAGGTAAATGCAGTCTTTTTAAAAGCAGGCTGGAAAATGATTACTGTCTGTGCTTGTGTGTGCTGTTGTGTGTGTGTGTGTGTGTGTGTGTGTGTGTGTGTGAGAGAGAGAGGGTTCGCACTGCTCTTTGACACTTTCCATTTCCATCTTTCAATAGAATGCAACGTCTGGCACAGCATGTAATACCGTAGCGATTGCACCCAGTGGGATGTTAATCACCATTCTCGGTTGAATATTTCATATTTGCCCCTATCTGCAGGTGGTTATTTTAGCATTTTGATATGAGATGCAGCTTGAAATATCTTTCCTTTTATGCGTTTATATTTTCCATATTTTTCCTGACTGACTGGCTGTGAGCTATATGTCGAAACAACACTTATTCAGAATTGGATGATTTTGCCTTTTGTTTCCCGGGTGAAGGAGGTGCTGAGGAACTTGGTGAAACGTTATGTGGCCGCCATGATCAGAGATGCTAAGACAGAGGAAGGCCTGACTGAAGAGAACTTCAAGGTGGGGAACCCCTCCAACAGATAATGAGCATCTATAAGCTTTATATATTAACAATAGGTCACCTTTCTTTCAGATTTTCCTGTTGGACACATTCATCAGGTGGACACAGTCCACACAAATTCATTTTAAAGTTGCCCTGTAACTGCAGGGTGGGCAAATAGCCCATTGTGCGCCAATAAGTTGGCCACATCAACTTTTAATTTGATCCAGTGTTTGCTACCCTGAAGAAGGCGAATAAATCAGATACTGCAGGTTTAAAGATGATTTCATTACAATATTTAATTTCTAGTCAGAAATAAAACGAAAGGCCATTTTTGAAACACTAAAAATAGAAGAGCAAGCTATTACTCATCAGTATGGACTTTGGACTTTTTAGGCCATGTTGTCAGCCATTGTCAACTACGATTTGGATCTTTAAGACATGGAAATCATGCCAGTAAAATGTTTTTATATCTTTTGAGATAAGAATCGTTATTTCATGAATTACACTTTTTTACACAAAAGCATTAACCCATTGAGATGGGTTAGCTGACCTTTTGCTCTGCTCTCACAGGAGCTGAAACAGGATATCTCCAGTTTCCGTTATGAGGTGATGGGCTTGGTGAAGACGGGGAAGCCTGCTCTACAGGGGGTAAAGGCCAGTGGGAGCTCAGCGGACTCCAGTCTTGCTTACCCCAACGCCTCGCTCAAGGTCCCTCCCTCCCCCCAGAGCAGCCAGGGGAAAAGCAAACTCAACCGCTTCAAGATCATCGCGTCCCTCCTCAAGCAGGGCGGGGCCACGGCTTCCCCCAGGCCGCCCGACGCCTTCAACGGTCTAACCAACAGACCCGCCTCTGACGAGAGACCCGGACAAATCCACCGTGGGAGTTCCCCCGAAGAAATCACTGATTTGGGCTTATTCCAGAAACGCCACCGCAGTGGGAAGGAAGCCGCAGCAGGTGCAGGAGAAGGTCCTCGAGACATGTGCTCTCTGTCAGAGGAGGCGGGCGAGTCCTGTGGCTCAGACGCAGAGCAGCAGGACGCAGAGCAGCAGGACGCAGAGCAGCAGGACGCAGAGCATCCGGCGAAAGGCGAGGGGGATGAAGAAGAACTCCCGCACGCAGGGAGGAAGGCGGAGGCTGCGGTAAACGAGGCGCCAAATGAAAACAACGAGGTTTCGAGGGCCTGTGGCAGCACCGGTGAAGGTGGGAAAAAAGAAACGGAGGAAAAGGAAAGGGAGAGCTCCTCCTGCAGGGACTCGAGCGCTGGCGGGTGTTCGTCAGCGTCGCCCAGAGAAGACGCATAGGCCTGGATGGTACGTAGCTGAAACGGGAGGCCAAGGGATGCTGGATTGAAGATTGAGGGATAGGGACAATCGAGGTAGTTTTGCAAAGACTTTTAACTTTTCTAGTTAGTATCAAACTATTGATCAGATGTGTTCTTCGGCGACTCCGGGGGGCTTTTGGTGTAAGTGTTTTAAACGCAGTTAAATAAGAAGTGGAGATGCAGCCACGGTAAACTGAGGTCCATGTGAGCAAAGCAAGGATTTAGATTTTAGGATAAAATCGTATTGCATCCCCACTACTTTAGAAATAATTATTTCCTGAGACTGGTCTTTTTTTAACCCCCTCTTAATGTCACTTTATGCCCTTCTTTTCAAGTTCCTTCATCAATCTCTCTCTACCTCTTTTCCTTTTCCCCTCCAATCTGCCCGTCTCTATCACAATAGAGCAATAGATGTGTTCCCTTTTAGACCCCACCCTCTGCCTTACTCTGGCTGTACCTGCACTTTACACTGACATAGAGTATCTCAAAGACGTGTAAAGCTCTGACCATGCAACACAATTCTGTCAATGTTTTTCTATGCAAAACTTGGGATTGTGATTTATTATTCTGAAGAGGACAGAGGTACATTTTGACACTGACGGTTCTCATATAAAGTTGAATTTTATCGATGAAGATTAATGGGAGACACACATTTTGAACACAGCCTATCAACCATTTAAAATAACATGTTATTGATGTTTTTTTTCACTCCCACAGGAAATAAACTTGTTATTTTGAGGGATTGTCTTGTTTTTAACTCATACATTTTAGATGCCATGTTAGTATAGTAGACATTACTTTGCAACTGCTCCACGTGGGATCTAAAGGCTGTGCAGAAAGGCCCTTGGGTTTGTGATTGATCTGCCAACTTTGAACCAGACTCACAGATGCAGCAACACATCATTGAAAAGGAAGTTCTCAAGCATACACACACTCACAATGCTGAAAATCTTGCTCATTAACCAAGGTGTTGTCTATGTCTATGATGATGTATGACGTTTAATTATGACTGATTAGCTCTATGACTCCAGATAGTCTAAATATGAACACACAAGGTTCCCAGTTTCAATTACATCTATTCAAATGAACAACACACATACATGCAAAAATGAACATGCACTAACTTATTCAAGCCCAAATCATGTAAGATGTAAAATGAATGTAATACAGGTCCTTTTGAGGCAGGAAAAGGCCAACGTAAACTTTAGTTTAAACCCTAGTTTTTAGGGTTGTTAAAGTTTGTTGACTCACACATGGCTGCACTGACGAGTCATCTCCACTAAGGGGTGATGTCATCGCAGATTTGGGTTTCCTGCTCAGGGCTTCTTCTGTGCCAATATTGCTTTGCAGGATTTGAGATTGAACGAACGACCTATAACATGGGAGGACTGTGGCAAAGCCACTGCGCGACTGGATTTAAATTCCTGTTAAAGGTCTGTGAAAAATCTGACAGAACAGATACAAATGAAAGAGTGTTGGTTCATGTACTATGTTTGTATGTTTAGGTGTTTGGGTGTGGATCCACAACCAAAAAAGGAAAGAAAATGATTAATCATTTTAAAACAATGTAAATTCCAGGCTGGGCACAAGAGGTGTCCCAAGTCTGAAAAGTTGTTTTTTAAAAGTCAAGACAGCATCGTAGACGAGTAGTTGTCACCAGAAGGGAGGATGCCCTGATGGAGACAGCTCAGCCTCTGGCTCCATGCTTTCCTCCCGGGGATCACAGGGGTCATGTCAGTTCAGAAAGACTGAGTGAACCTGTGATACTGTGTAATGATTCATGCTGATCATTCAAAGCAGAAACCTTCATTTCCATTTATTATCTTTAACCAAGGACTTTCGAAGGTAAAACGCTCTTGTCTTTACTTTGCTGCATTATATACATTTATAATGATAAACTAAACATTCACATATATACCATGGTGCTATATACAATACCCAGTAAATTAAACAACATTAAAAAAAAGATTCCTGCATGTTCCCTAGTTCAGAGGCATACTTGATATACGTCATACTTCATGTTCACGAGTCAAGCCCATACATGAACTCATCCGTGGAGACTTTTCCATCAGGGATTTCCCGCTTTGAAGCAGTATCGGATTTGGCTTCAACGCGGGAGGAGGCGGAGACGGCTGTAAAAGTTGCGCCCGGGGAAGGAAGTGATGAACGATGAACATGACAGCAGGGAAGATTTAGGGAATAAAAAAAGGAGACTGAACACAAAAGGGAGTTCAGGGGAGGAAAGGCTTGGGAAAACGATAAACCCTTATTGTGAAGGTAATTAGGAGAGTGGTATTCCAGGGGAGGGATGGTCACAGCATGGCTTCTGTCAAGCAAAGTGTAAACCCACTACTCAGATGTCCCCCCAAAGGTCTCTGAGTTTGATTAGCCCTCTTTCCTAGATTATTTAAAACAATTCAGTCAATTGGTAGACACATTTAGTTGCCTTTGTCTTCCTTCCTTTGTGTGTCTGAGAAATATAGATTGATTGTCATTGTCTTACTTGTTCATTTTTTAACCATGATGGGGAATCCAAACACTAAAGAGCATCGGTCAAAACATAATTAACAAAGAATCGTTTGGATGAATCTTATAGAGTTGTAGAGTGTAGAACAATGTAAAGTTGAGGCAGGGATGTCCTTGGTGCTCTGGGATGTGATGGTGGTTCTAAAAATGATGAGAAATCCATGTCCACCAATGTGAGTCAAAGAAGAGGGAGGATTTTGGAAGGCTGCGTGTGGGTGAGAGCAGGATGTAACGGTATTGGAATAGACAGTGAGGGAGTAGGAAGAGAGTGGGTGGGTATGGGTGTGTGTTACAGAGTTGGTATAAAGGCTCCCTCTCTTCCTCAAACTCACAAATCTCCTGTGGTTTTTTTTGTGAGGGAGGGGGGCGTTTGTAAGACAACCGAAGCGCGCTTGTGTGTTTGTGCCCTTGAGGACGGATTCCCTCCCAGGATGCATCAGCTGATTGTGGTTACCTCAGTGTTGGTGGCACTCTGCTCTCTGGGGAGTGTGGATACTTCTGCCTACGATAAGATAGTGACCCACAGTCGCATACGGGCCAGGAAAGAAGGGTAAGGAGAAGGGACACGTGGAAGGGAGGGTGGGATTGTGACTCTGAGGAGAAAGAGAAGTGACAAATGCCAAATTTAAAGAACAGCGCAGCAGCTTTTTCAAATGTATTACAAATTGTTATTATTATTATTACAAATATTTCTCCAATCAGGCGAAATATTTGTCCCCAAATAAAAGGTCGGATTCTACATGCATAGAACTTTTTCATGTCTCTTTATCACAAAGAGCATTTGATAATGTGTTGGGTCAACTGTATTGATTCAATTATTGATTTGAGCGATACAAAAATGTAATAAACATTCGATATTACCTTGCACATTCATTCACTCTGCTGCTGTAAAGGAAAATATAATATATTTAATTGCTTTCTGAAATAAATTAAATTAGACAAAACTCAAATTTAACGTATACGCTGCTGAATACATCTTTCTTTTCCCGACCTCCTGATCGCTCTCCTTTCGCCACATTCTGCCAGACCTTCTCTTTTCATCCCCCCTCGCTGTCCTTGTCACACCCTCACCACCTCCTAACCCCCTTCCTTCTCTTACAGACCCAATGTGTGCGCCCTGCAACAAGTCCAGGGTTCTAAAAAGAAGTACTTCAGCACATGTAGGAACTGGTACAAAGGCTCCATCTGTGGCAAGAAGACGTAAGTTTTTTACCAAAAACGCAATTGACTTTTCCCAAATTGCAAAACGCTCCCATCCTTACATCCTACGTTTACAATTGCAAACCCTTTATTTTCGAGGCAATATAAAATATGGCTGATGTTTTGATGGAGTGTAAGGCTCAACTGGAGCTGTGCACTCACATGCACACAAACGCACACACCTTCTTTTAGTCAGCTCTTATACCTGCTGCTGAGTCAGGATGAGCCTGAAAAAAAGGGAGACGAGAGAGAGAGAATGGAACAAAAGAGGGATTTAGTCCAGAAGTGACTCATTTTCTCCTGACGGTGAAGTGATGGACTCTACTGAGATAATATGCCTGTCCTTTGTACAAAGTGCCCGAAACAAGTTTATTAAATCATAAAAAAACTGGCAATGTACGAAAAGGATTTCAAATTATCAATTAGCAAGCAAAAAAAAAAACAGACATAAACCTAAACAAAGCCAGCTGCATTTGCCGTGTGTCTCTGCGGTCACAGTACGGCATTGTTCAGGAGCAGTGGAGCAAATACAGCCAGCAGTGATGAGCTGGATTTGATGTTGAGGAGAGATTAAGAAAAGGTTGTTTGAATCTAAAGCATGGTCATTCGGATGTTCCACTGTGCTAACAAGCACCTGTTTAAACAAGTTCGGAGGGTGCAGCGTTTGAGGTTTTACTTCCACCTGATTCTTGCAAAGAACAAATCATGCGGGTGTGAATTTAATGCGCACTTTGTTTTTTCTAACAAGTTACCATGGGAACCTCTTAATGCCTTTGTTCACAAGATGGAGGGAGCAATGGACAAGTGCTTCATTTGTGGTAAAATCATATTAGTTCAGAGTAGTTGTAAAGTGAATTCCTATGTATAAAAAAAGGGAAATGTTGGCCACAAATCCCCAAGCGGTTGGCACGGCAGAAAAAAAAAAACCCTCCCCTGATGAGGACACAAGCAGCCTGTTGTTAATTAAATAACAGGGAAAAAACTGCAATGATGTTATCCGAAGCCAAACAACCCCACCTAGTGTTTCCGTGTGAGTACACTATGTGTGCGTGTTGTGTGTTTTCATGCCCCGTGTTTCCACAACTGCTCATCTGGAAGCCACATCGGGTTCATGCAGTGACTCCGCCAAAAGCCCAGTTGGCCCTTTGCTGGTTCTTGATGTTCTGGGTCTCTACTCTCTAGGTTGAATACACAAGTTGTAAGTCACTTTGGATAAAAGAGTGAGCCAAATAAAACATGTAAATGCTGGCCAGTTTATCCCAATACTTCTTCTATTATCCTGTCAGAGTCGGAGAGAAAGGACTTCGTAGCCGCCTGATGGCAAGCTGTTTATTTATATCTGTTTATTTAACATTATATTAATTAGTGTCACATTCAAAGTATAATCACACGCAACATATAAACATGCAAGTGGATTAAAGAGGTTTGCCAAAACATGTGAGTCATTTATGAGAGCAGAAGGGGGAAAGTGAATGATGTTGTAAGTCTACAGTGTGTATGTGTGTGGGTGTGTGTGTGCGTGTGTGTGGGTGAGATCACGGTGGAAGTGGCTATGGTGGGAGTATTTTTCTCTTGCCTGATAGATTACTTCAGTTCAATTTCAGAAAGGACAGCAATCTGTTTCTTCTTTTTTACCCTGACGAGAAAGCAGAGAGTTCACATTGACAGGGTTTCCGTGGTAACACAGAAACCATAAAACTCTCTAAGAAAACCTCTTTATCAAACACAAAAAAAGCTCCAACTGCAACTCATGAAGTCCTTCGGGTTAAACCCCAATTGAACTTATTCCAGCAGTCAGGAATCCATTCCTTTTTCTCTGGTGGATCCTTGTTGGACGTCCAATGTTGACTCACTGCTGGCTCGTTTGCACCTTGGAAGCTTTGTTTTTTTTTTAGAAAACCTAATTTATTCCACCATTTAAAGATCCTCACTTGTATGTATCCTCACACACTATGAGTCTTCTGTCACCTCAATAGTCATCCATGACATTGTAATGACGGGTTGTTGACTTCCTGTCAACCATTCAACTGATTTAAGAACTCGAGTCAGCTGCACAGCTTCTTTTTGGAATTAGAAGGTCCAATCAGTTTAAACTTTTTTAGAGCTCTGTTTTTTCACGAGTTTCAGAAGTGGCTCCTTCCGCCCCAAGGCCTCAATCCCTCACACATTCAAAAGATTGCATGACGAGATTCTGTTTTTCTTGGAGACGTCCTTGGGAGGAATGACCAACAGGAAGGGCAGCTGGGAGGGACACCAGACAGCCCCGTCTGATTTTCTGTATTCCAGCTGTTTTCTGTGATTGGCTGGCGGGAATTGGGGCACATTCTGCGTGTTTGATGGACCATTTTTACACTGTCACTTTTTGTATGCTTTAACTTTTAAATGTGCTTTGCCCATTTATGGAATTCATAATTGGTGGGTATGCCTCTGTCTTTGTGCAGCCTTTCCCTTCTGTCTTAGAAGCTCTCAATGCCTAAAGTCCAAATGATTGTTGTCCTCTATAATTTAAACTCAGCTGCCGTTGTTTCTATTCATGTTCACAGTCTGTGAAGATCATTCATTTCTGTTCATCAAGATCAGTTAATCTATTGAATCAAGGGTCTAACGTGTCTGTGTGGTTTTTATTTTTATTTTATAAGCCTGGTCCTATATGAATGCTGCCCTGGTTACATCAAGCTGGAGGGTGCGAGAGGATGCCCTGCAGGTAAGTGCTCTCCCTACAGCCTCTTTTCATGGTCTTCTTTTCTGGCAAATTGAAAATGCGTATACACTCCAAGTATAGACTAGTCTTTTCTAAGTAAGAACATTTCCTCTCCTCCCCCCCAAGTGGCTCCCATTGACCATGTCTACGGTACGCTGGGGCTCATAAAGGCTACCACCACGCAGCAATACTCTGACATGGCCAAGCTGAGGGAGGAAATTGAAGGCAGAGGCTCCTTTACCATGTTTGCACCCAGCAATGATGCCTGGGATCTGGTGGACTCTGTAAGTGGATCGGAGGTTTCAGACTTCTGGAAGGCAAAAAGAACTGAATGCAATAACTACTAACGCTTGCTTCCCTTAATGCCGGGGTTTCCCCAGGATGTACGGTCTGCACTGGTAAGCAACGTGAACATCGAGCTGTACAACGCTCTTCACTTCCACATGGTCAACCACCGCATTTTGACCAAAGACATGAAGAACGACATGACTTTCACTTCCATGTACAACGACCTGGGCCTGTACATCAACCACTACTCCAATGGGGTCAGTTTGTTTAAAAAAAGCACGAGATCAGGAGAACACATGATTATTTCTATAGAGGAGTTCTGACCCTAATGATGATCTTGCCTCTCTGTGAAGATCGTGACAGTGAACTGTGCCAGGATCATCCTTGGTAATCAGGTGGCCACAAACGGTGTGGTGCATGTCATTGATCGGGTCATCAGCAGTGTTGGCAACAACATCAAAGAAGTGCTGGACGTCACCGATGAGCTCTCCGCCTTCACAGTAAGTAATATGAAAAGCACTTTGAGCTTAAAAAAAAGTGGTTTAAAAAAATGGACACCCTGTTTTCTTCTTACCCAGGATGTAGTGTTGGCTTCCGGTATGATGGACAAGCTGGACCAGCCTGGCCACTTTACCCTGTTTGCTCCCACTAATGAAGCCATGGACAAACTGAGCCCAGGCTACCTGGAGCGTATCATGGGAGACAAGGCTGTAATTGCAGGTATGTTGTACATGGGGCACACTGTACGATGACATAAACGGCAGACTGTTGACATGAATGGGTAAATATTCATGCATTCTGGCAGGTTATTGTGAAAACTTAGACAGACTAGCAATCAGGTTCTTAGGAGAAAATAGTTGACAAATATGACAATTGGTGTAAAATCGTATCTTAGTGATAACAGGAGTGCTTAATTATTTAGCTGAAAGAATTTGTCTGTCAGGAGGGATCCACTAGCCACTAGTGCAATGTATGTCATGTGCGCAGAATGAACAATTTAAAACGTTTACGTTATGCTCAAAGCATTCGACAGAAATTATTCATACATTTAGACAAGATAACGGAATAATGCTAGAAAATTACTAAAAATATCAACAGCAGAGGAAGAATAACAATGATAACAAAAGCAGATATTGTGTGATATTAACGTTTGTAGCAGCGGATGTGGGGCAGGACCACGGCAGGAACAACCCTGGCTAGACATAGAAAACCACTACCGGCAACCCACAACGTTTTTAAACATCAGAGACCTTTTCTGTTTCACACCATCTTTCTCTTTCGCTTCGACTCACCAGCCCTGGTGAACTACCACCTGTTGAACAGTATCCAGTGTTCAGAAGCAGTCATGTCAGGGTCAACGTATGAGACCGCCGAGGGCAGCACCATAGAGATCGGCTGTGACGGCGACAGTCTGACGGTCAACGGGATCACCATGGTGCTGAAGAAGGACGTTGTCACCACCAATGGCGTCATCCACTTCATCGACCAGGTGCTCGTCCCTGACTCAGGTAAAACACATCATGAACATTTCCAGTTAGCTGATCAATGTGAGGGTTTCTCTGTGATCACAAACATAACGTAACGTTCATGTGATCCATGTCAGCCAAGGAAGGGTTGGCGCTGATGGGAGACTCCCAGAGCACTTTCAGCAACCTGCTGTACGAAGAGGGCTTTTCGGCTGTCCTGGGTCCGAAGACAGAGTACACGCTCCTTGCTCCTCTCGACTCTGCCTTCACACGTGAGTCGATCAGCAAACTGGTTCCTGTGGGTGCCGCGGTGATTTAGAGGACCGACCGTGAGCGAGGATGTGAACAAAAGGGAATCTGTTTACTTTTAAGGATCAGAAATACACTCACTCATTTGATATATTTCACCAGAACTTTTGAGGGAAACAGAGGAGGAAATGTCTAAAAAGGACCGGCGTGTAACATTACCAGACTCAATATATCTAACTATTTTCTTCTTTTGTCAGATGAGGTGACAGATGAAAAAATGCTGAAATCCATTTTGCAAAACCACATCTTGAAGATGAAAGTTACTCTGAGCGAGCTCTACAATGGACAGATGCTGGAAACAATGGCTGGCAAACTGCTCAGAGTCTTCATTTACCGCACTGTGAGAACTATGCACTTGTTGGTTTGTATGTGTATGCTTGTAGTAGAAAGTTGAACTCAGAAAGGAACGGGTAAATCAGGTAAATCAGATAAATCAGAGCCCTGTCTGTCGGCGTCTATATTGGAAGTCTGAAAGCCATTACTGGGCCCCTTACTGAGTGTTGACATGATTTGGCAATCTTTCAATTAGAAGCAAATGTAATAAAACAGCTAATTAGTCAGGCTCTTGGGAGATTTAGTGTATTTCTGCTCAGGTGGTCCAGATAATAGGAACAGCTGGGTTTGATTTCCTCCAATAAGCTTTGCTATTCTTCTTTTTGATTGATTGCAATAAACAGGAAAGGCTTGTTACCCTGTTCTCTAAATGTTGTTCTTCTTTGTTAGGCCGTGTGCATAGAAAATGCATGTATGGTGCGCGGCAGCAAAGAGGGAAGCAAAAGTGCGCTCCATGTTATGAGGACTCTCATCAAACCGCCCGAGAAAACGCTCTATGAGCTCCTGATCGCTGACAGGCGGTTCAAGTAAGAAAAACACCTTTATTTACACACGTTTTGCTGGTCTTTTGGATGAAATCATTGTGCATTTGTTTTTCTTTTTTCCCTGACATTACCGTTTGCAATCGCAAGTTGCAGTCCTTCACTTCTCGGCTCCAAAACCAAACTAAGCACGACCCTGCTGGCTTAAACGCGTCATAAAGTCTGGTCACCTCCAAGCTTAGAAATCAATGTCCATTATAGCTGAAGTTGCTCTATTATTGGAGTAGAAAGTTGATTTCCTTACTAGCTTGAGTTTGTTCAATCCAAAACACACTAGTTCACAGTGATGTTTAAAAATATGTATTTTTTGTTTAATGTAAAACATTGACATTGTTTTTTTTCAAATTTAGGATTTTTCTGTCGCTGGTTGAGACAGCAGGACTGACTGATCTGCTGAAGCAAGAAGGCTCCTACACCATCTTTGCACCCACTGACGATGCCTTTGATAGCCTCAGTAGAGAGGACCTTGCTCTGCTCAAAAGTGGGTGCTCTTCTGAAATGAAGAAACATCTGCATACTTTTGTGTATCTATTGAGATTAGGTTTGGTGGGTTACTCGGTATGTCATTCATGTTTTTCCTTTTGTTGCCATTGTCAGGTGATCTGAACTCTCTGAGAACCATTTTGCTGTACCACTTCAGTAACGGCATCTTCATCAACGGAGGATTAGAGCGAGGAGTTACCAATCTGCTCAAAACCTTCCAGGGCAGAAACCTGCAAGTTATGTCTGTATGTACAACCGGTCACTTAAGTGAGGCCTTTGGGAGCTTAGAATCAAAGAGACAGGGGTGGTTTCTCGAATATAGTATTGAACAATCACACAGGGATGAATACATTGTAGGTACAATCTCAGCACAATAAATTCAACACACGGAGAGTGTTGTTTTTATTAGGACTCGTAACTGTGATCATACACAACAAAGTACTTGCAAGCTTTCAATTCCTGTCCAAAAAAATGAACTCTGTGAAATGTTGGTAATTATCAGTTGAAGGAGATTTTTCCTTTAAGCGCATATTTTGTATTATGTAATCATGTTTTAAATAACTACACACACATTTTCTTTTTCTTTTTAAAGCCTCCATTGTAAAACTCTTCTCTTATCATGTTCTCATTTAACCATATCATCATAGAGGCTGTGCTAATCTCTTACTTCAAAGCTGGATATCTCTGGAGGAAGGCCAGAAGTAATAAAAGCCGTCTTTCTGTCGCCCACTCTCAGTGGGCTTTGCTCTCACTCTTCAGTTCTTCATGACAGTTTTCTCATCACTTCACCCATAACCTCAATTTTCCTCCCACTCTCATATCGCGGTGATCAGGTTATCGGCCAACGACTTCATAAAAGGACAAAGGAAAGCTTGTTTGAAATGATTCCCCCTTGGGTCAGAGGTTCATTTAAACGCTTAACCACATGGCTGGTGGGTGAGAGAGAGCCGGAGGAGCCAGAAGAAAAGGAAAACATATCCCTTACTGACTCAACATGTACAGCTTTAGTCACCTCCACCTTAAAGGGCCTAGTCCGCACTTCAAGCAGCCTCAGTTGCACCACAAATCATCATGTTAAACCGCCTCATAAAATTGTACCTCTTTAAAATCTTTTTACGCGGTAGCTGAGGCAGTTTACCAAATAAGAATGTGTTTAATATCTTCAAAGTATATGTGCATATAGTGGGTTCTTTTCTGTTATTGACAGGTAAACA
Organism: Pungitius pungitius; assembly: GCF_949316345.1. Taxonomy (NCBI): domain Eukaryota; kingdom Metazoa; phylum Chordata; class Actinopteri; order Perciformes; family Gasterosteidae; genus Pungitius; species Pungitius pungitius. The sequence goes on along the minus strand of NC_084915.1, from coordinate 11,251,491 downwards.
ACTCTATTCATGTCAATTCTGTGGACGTGCCAGACAGTGACCTGATGGCGACAAACGGCGTGGTCCATGTGGTGAAGAACGTTCTCTATCCTGCGGGTCAGAACACCAGATGTTTCTATGCGGACAAGCAATGTGCACACTGTGCTGAGTTGGATTATCTTTTGTTAGGTTGATTATGTCAATTACTTACAGATCTTCCCGTGGGCCGGCAGGACCTTCTGGTCCTCCTGAAGAAGCTGATCAAGTACATCCATATAACGGTAGATAAAAAGATTTAAAAAAAACAGACATGCATAGATCAATGTGAATTTTTTTAATTGTGGTTTTTTTGTGTATTTTTTTCAACAGTATAATTCTGGATTTACTTATGAGGAGATTCCCCTCACGTTCATAAGTAAGCCTCTATAGCACTCATGAAGTGGATGAAATTGCATTTTCAAAAACTTATAACTGTTTACCTTATTTTAAAGGGAGAACCATCACAACTACACACATTGAAAAAGGTAAGACCCCCTATTAGTGACCAAATCATTAAATCATGATCACACAATTGCTTATACATATTATTACTGATGATTCTAAAAGGCATGACTACCTTTGAAACTAGTACACTACCCACATGGTATCGCTCCATTCAGGCCTCTCATAGTCCTTCCTCTGATTATCCACCTTCCCTTTTGCATGGACACATTAAAGAGAAGAAGTCCAGTTTTTCAATCGTAATTAGAGGCATGACATGGACTATAGAGCTAAAAGTCTGGACCTCAGGTGCATTCTCTTTTGATTCATATTTGTGAGGCAAACAGCTTGCAATTAATGTTATTGTAGCATTTATTAAGATGTCACAATTGCCATGGCAGGGATTGTTTTTTGTCCACAGTACTTTGAATATAATACAACTAGTTTATGAATGCTAATCAAATGGTTGTAAAACCATGCAAAATATTCAAACACTTATTCACGAAGATCATTGTTTATTTAATGTATTATTATTATTTATTTAAATCAGTAGATACTGTTCCCTAAACATGTCAATATTGTATTACACATGAACATAACTCAATGTCATTCTTTAAACACAACAAACAGATAAGATAATGTATTCTGTGGGACATGAGAGTGTAACAGCAGCGGCTAATAAAATGCAGAACAAACTGCTACACAACTTCCCATACTGACACAGGGTGTTCAAGGGGAAACTTTCCTTCCCGTCTTTCTTAAAGTATATTCATGTTACCGCTCCCTCTCTCCATTGAAGAGCCTACTTTTACCAAGGTCACAAGAGTCTTGCAGGCAGATCCAGTGATCACTAAGGTTGTTGCCAAGGGAGAGCCGGTGGTCACCAAGGTAACCAGGGTCATTCAGGGGGACCCTTCCATGACTAAGGTTACAAGAGTTATCGAGGGTAAGTTCCTGAACGTCTAAGAATGTTTAAATCATATATATTTTGAGTGCAAACGTCAATGAACTTTCATGTGTCTTTTAAAAGCTCTTTTAATAAATACATCTGTAATCCTGTTTGCAATGGTTAACCAAGCATAATCAAGCATGTATCCCTGGTGATTATCTATTAAATGCCCATATTGCATCATAATTTGGTTTTCTGTCCAATCATCACATTCAAATACCTCCTTGAAATGATCATATAATCAATTTCCATTCAGTCGGGATTAGTGTTTGCTTTAAGCTGGAAAAGAGAATGAGGTGCATTGTTTTATATTTAGTGTTCAATTGTTTAATATATGTGATCTAATGGTTTTGTTTTGAACATTAGTCCCTAAGATCACCACCATCCACAGCAACCCAAATCGGATCGATGAGGAATCGGAGAGAATAGCCATACTCATTCAAGGTAAATCCTTATAACTATGTCTGACCTAATTTGATTTTCAATAGCCTTTACGTGTGTGTCTGTGTGTGTGTGCCTAAACACGGTAATTAACTGTTGTTTTTTCTTCGTTTCACAGAGGGAGGCGGATTCGCTGCTGCTAGGAAAGCTCCAGGTGAGAGCTTAAGTAGTTGATGACACATTGATCAACACCAATGTTGGAAGAGTCAAACATAGAATCCCTGCTGCACAATATGCAGAGTAAAAGTCACATCTTTAACCAAATATTTCCATTGTTGTATTGTACTTTTTCTTTTTTACATTCCGTTATCTACTTTTAAGTCTTTCTACTTTAACTTATTTTAAGTTGTCCCTGTCTTTATTCACTCCGTTACCTCGTACCTTCTCTTTTACAGTTGGAATGAGAAAGAGGAGAAAACAGATGGTGAGGCGTCACCCTAAACCAAGGGAATTAATCGAAAAGTAAGAAAACCCCTTTTGGGCACGGAGACTGAAAGCCTCCTGAGGTGCTCTTGGTTGAGTGCTCTGGACTAATAGGGAGAGATGTAATCAGTTTAGCTATTTTCGCTTCCAAACCACCTGTAAGAATGATTGTTTGCTATTTCATATGGACCATAATGTGGGTGCAATGGGATCAGAATACCTTATAAGTCTTGTGAATTTGCAAGGGAAATATGGAATGTTTCCTTGATGGTGTATAATTGAGATATTTCCACCACTGAAAGGTTCACTTTGGCTTGGGAAGGTTATTAGATCTTTTCTATGGTGCTTATATTCTTTACAGTGTCTTTTCATGTATATGACAAGTGTAACAGGGCTATAGATGCTGTTCTGAACCTCTGTAAATTATCCCGTTGGGATTAGAGAAAATACAAATAAATTGTTTACATTTTTTCGTGATTATTGCAAACTTTCATGACTGTTTTTTACTCCCCCAAATCAATGTTTTATGCATTTCATGTGAACTTTACCAGTCTTTCTGGCATGGGGGTACCGTTTATCGGTCTTATGCCGTAACAACTGAGGTTACCTTAAGGCCTCCTCGGCCTTGGGCAGGCAGCATCATTTACACACGACTCATCACTCAGCTGATGTCGGCCCGGAGCTGCTTGACTTTCATGTATTGACATTGAGTCATGGTGATAACTTTATAAGGACAATAACTAACCCACAACAAACGCTCTTTAACAAGGTAAAACCACTACACTACAACACAACAGCTAGTGAAACATGAACAATTTCTAACTCTAATAATTGTGCATTTATAAAGTGACTGCATGCTTGGTCACGACGTAAATCCGACGTAAATTACATCTGAAAAAAAACAATTGCAGAGTTGGCACGGCCTCTGGTTGTAACACTAGCAGCCACAACAGCTAACACGCTAATAAGCTAACGCGCTAACAAACCAACTCCCAGCCAGCTGGCGGTGAACAGCTGTTCAGGTTCAGTCTTTTTTGTGGTCAATGAATTAATGTGTTTAATTAAAAAATATATATACATATACGATGTTATAACGAGATACCGTCAGAATCTTAAAAAATATAGTGATATGAGTTTTTGGCAATAGCGCCCAGCCCTAGCAGCGCAGTATGTATTCCATGTAGGCGTGATCTTGGACATGTGAAATAATATTAAGAGTAACAAAGTACAGGATAATAGGTTTTTACCTTTAAATGCTGCTGTTCGTGTCCGCTGTGAAACCCAGAAGTCAATGTTGATTTATTTGTGAAATATAAAGTAGTCATTCGCTGGATATGTTGGGAAAACAAAGAAACTTAAACATGTAGGTTCTCACAACACGTAATTGATAATTCTGTTTTGTTGTGTAAGATTTTCATTTTTAGTAAACAGTTTACAGAGAAGCAACATTCCTGGATATTAACAGCAATTTGAGGGCGTCAAGCAGATAGCAGCACATTCTTGAGAATTTAGGATACACTTGGAAATCTGCCATTGACTTTGGCCCACTTTTGTTCACATGGCTCATCTACTTATGAACCTGAGAAATGAGTTCCTAAAAATCTATTTCATACATATTCTCCTTAACAAAAGGTATTGGTGACATGGTGAGAATATGTTTTTAGGCAATGTAAAAGACCATAATTGAAGAATAAGCTGAAAAGTACACAATGCTCTTTTTACAAGTAATTTTTTGCATACTACGTGTGCACATTGAGCACATGGGTACACATGGGTTTAGTGTCTTTGCATTCATTTCCATTGAAACTCAACACAAAAATTATGAACTATTCTGTTGATTTAGATTATTGCCCTCTTAAGAATGCAAATGTAGTATGTCGCATTGGAAATGTAGGTCCGGTGCATCCTCATCTTTGATCATCTTGATTGGAGTCTAACCTGTGGTGAAAATTGATTGGACATAATTTGGAAAGGCTCACACCTTTCTATAGAAAACCTCACAAAGGTCAGTGTCAACACTTATTTAAATGATATGGTTCTAAAATATAAATAAGATAATAGATTACTGAACACACAGTTAGTCAGGCTTATGTCAATACAGACACAACGTCATATGTTTTGAGTAATACCAAGTTCAGATGAATAGTGTTTCCATTCTCTGTTCAGGCGCCTATGTTTTGGCACGAATAGTTCCCTGTCAATATAATGTAGGGATCACACAATTATCTAATTGTTTCCCTCTGCAATCGGAGACGTATAAGTGTTGTATGAAACTCTCAAAGACACATTCAACCAATATCAGTTCATGGGACTTAGATCATGTCATCTTTCTCCAGGAACTACTCTTGGCCAAGTATGAACTCACAGTCCTCCTCAGATACATGCAATAATAAAGTAAAACACAATGGGTTACATAATGAAAATCAACCAAATAGAGACACTGTTTATGATGGAAGTGAGACAAAGTCTACAGAATTGAACGTTGAACTTTTTGTTTAAAAATAAAACCAGTATTATCTGCAACAGGGGAAAGTTACCTGTGTTGCTTGTTTGTTGCCTGGAACGAGAGGAAGGTTCGTTTTCAAAATAAACCAGGAAAACCTGCTTTCTGGACATGACAGATCAAGCAAAATGCAAAAAATGTTCTAGTAATTATCCTCTTGGTGACGCACCCTGTCTTTGTGACACACAGTAACGATTCAGTGGGTAGTGGTTCTTATTCTGGCATTAATTGCCCCAATGAACACACATTTTGGACACATTTTATTTTATTGTATCCAGTCCCAGGATTCGACAAAAGCACACTCTTCCCTTCCGGGATCTGTGCCAGACGGCATTAAAACCAGCTGACCACAGCTATGGATCTGATATTTATAGGGATTGGGAGAAGTCTGCTGTCACCAGAGTAAATTACCATCAGGGACTGTGACCGACACACATTTTCAAATCACTCATAAATATGCCACTTCCACTGATCTCAGACATTTAATTGGGATTTCGTATTCTGTATCCAAACGTGTTTTCCACAAGAATGTTTCACTGTTACAAATGGAATAAATGGTGTGCTCTATTTGGTGGGAGCTTCACATAGCTGAAGTATCATTATGATTTTCAAGACTCAACAGACAGCAACACGTGCAAACGCCCCGGCCGAAGCAGAGCGGCGCTGGCATCGGTTTGCACTCCTGGCTAGCAGCTCCTCCGTAGAGGGAGCAATTCTCCTCATCTGTGTGTCAGTGGAGAAAATGATGTCACGCTTTGTGTGTGTGTGTGTGTGTGTGTTAAATGATGAGAAAAAGCTACATAACTGCCTCCGTGTTGGTAAAAGAGAGGAGGCATGGAACAAAAGGACTTCAATAATCAGCAGTTACTCACAAAAACGTACGCTTTGAGAAAATGACACAATAACACATCGCCGTTTGCGTAGTATCAGCTCATGTATGAAACCGTGGATCAACCATGATCACAAGAAGGACTTCCCAAGGAAACAGGGAGTGCAAAATCAGAGAGGGTGAAGGACGGGAAGGGGGACAGAGTTTAAGAAGCAGAACGAAGACTGGATCACACACAGGAGGCCGTGTGCTCTCCGTAACAGTCGCGGATTGAAGTGACAAGACAGAGACATGTGCAGCACCTGTTTTATGTTTGCGTGCAGGCTGCATCCTGCAGCAGATGTCTGGGAGACCTTTTTTCTGTAGTAGTCGAGCCATCCCTTGGGACAATGTGGAGAACTATACGCTATTCAGAGCCGTGTGAATGTATCTGACATCCAAAAGGAAAGCTAGAATGTTTCCACAACACATTTAAGACATCCAGCAATTGCATTTTCACATCCACTTGTTTAGCTCTACTTGAGTGTGTTGTATGGAATTATTCCTACCCGCAAGCTCGCTTCATTCCAGTAACATCAAGTCTTTTTTAAACCCCATTGCAAAAAAAAATCCAACATCTAATGGCTTGTTGATAGCAGGGAACACTGATTTTAGAGTGAGAGATAAAAGTTGTTTTGAAACCTTCTCAGTCATGCGAACAATCATTACTTTACTTTTGCTCGAGCTGATGTATTATTGTTTTCAGAGACAAATACATACAACGGATGCCATAAACACCTCTGCCATTCACAATTGAATGCTTTATGAGAATAAAATTATAGCTCAGAATGCCTTTGTGGAAACCAGTGTTTAACTTGACTCCAAAGGGATTTGAGCAGCAATTTCAGGAAACTGCTCCCCATCAGCTTGTTTAATCTGTGTTCCTTATTTTACCAGGTGTTTCCTTTTATTTTGGTAGCTCATTCTCTCCCTGAACATATCAAGCAAGGCCGACACACACTGTGGACCCGACCGCAATCTGCTGCACAGTAGGTTTAACAATCCGTGTTAATAAAATGAGTAGTGAAATGAGTAGTAAAATGCTGAACTGCTGAATGTAAACAATCAGAATAGTATTATAGGACAAACTTACGCAGCCCTGCCGAAAAGGGTCTGTCGTGTTTAATAGCGTATGTAGCGGCTTAAGTCTAAATAAATAAAAGTTGCCATCGCAGCATCACAAGGGTTATTTTTGTTACTGTCTGCACAAGTATTTTCCATTCTTCTGCAGGACTCTGGACAGAATAATGACCATGTGGAAACAAGGTGATGTCTGACTCATGCCTCAGTGAGGGGTCTTTGCCCCCCCCGCACACAATGAATGAGAAAATGGCTTGAAACCAAGAGGCTATCGCATTATAGGAGCAGATGGACAAATGAAGTTTCTCAACTTCTTGTGTATTTTCAGTGAGTTGGTTGCTTCTGCTTTCAAGTTAAACTTGAGGTCTTTAGTTTTGCTCTCTTTTGCCCCCCTCTCGATTAATTAACGTCATGTTTTCAAATTCAGTTGTGTGAGTAGCACAAATGAGTATGTTTTGACTATTGATTTTTCTTTAAATACACGTGTAGCTTCTTTCTGTCCAGGGACTGCAAATGAATGTGTAGCTCTTGATTAAATCTGTGGTTAAAGTGTTTGGATGGAAGCGTTGCAAATAGAACACAACACAGTAAGAAGGCATTTAACATGTTTAATCGTTTATTTCCTTCCTTTTGATTTTAAGCTGCAGTACACAATCTCATTTACTCTACAGCTGACTAAAACAAAGGCCTTCCACATTTATAATCTGTCCTTGAAAGGAGGTTGAAAACCCACCAGACCTGAAGGAAAAAAGTTGAACAACAAAAGGAAGAAAAATGTGTTTAAATATCGGTTGCCTAAACCTTGTTTGAATCTGTTGGAACCACCAGTGACCAAAGTAAAACATATTTAACAAAAAGGAATCATCCCTGGATGGACTGTAGATAAATACATTTGGGGAACTCCAACATGAACGTGTCACATAAGTAGAACTTCAATGAAAATGTTAATCTGTCTGAATACATTTGCCAGTTCATTCTCAAACAGTAGAGGGGAACAGATCTCCTTAGCTGTCTTTATTTAAAACAGATAAATCTATTGACAAATTAGCATTTTACTCCATAAATAATAAATAGATACAAATTACAAACTGTAAGATTTATGTTTCTTATTAACCAAACTCTTTGGAGAAGACTTCGTAGCAGTTCTACACTAATTTGACCGTAATCAGTGTAGCTTGGCTTTGTTCGTCCTTCTAGCTTTGCAGCACAGGAACCTGAAAATAGCCAAAATAGAGAGCAGCAGTGCTGTCACTGCAGTCACCAATAGTAGCAGTACATCTAAACTATTATAAGAGTACCAGGACATCTTATAGGCATCTGTTCGCAGAAGTGGAGCCCCCTTATGGCGCATCACATATTCCACCCAGAAGATGGCCTGATCCATGGGTCCCATCGGCTGATCTCTGTGCAAACGTGACAACCTTTGCATGTTCCGCCTGTAGCTGTCATGATGGAGAAGGTCGTGAATACCTTCCTCAAAACTGCGGCCGTTAACATCTGCCAGCTGAAGGATCTTTCCGGCCCCCCGCTCCTGCAGACGTAGGAGATTGTCGTACTGGTCAAAGAACAGCGGTATACCGAGCACAGGCACCCCGTGGTAAATGGCTTCCTGGACTCCGTTGGTCCCTCCGTGAGCTACAAACACTTTGGTCTGCGGGTGGCCCAGGAGGTCCTTCTGCGGCATCCAGTCCACTATCAGAGTGTTGTTGCCAATAGTGGAGGGCTGCTGCCCTTTATGCCTCCAGATCACCTGAAAAGAAAATGAATGAATATGCAAGATGATGTGGATATTGCATATTTTACATATATAAAAAAAGCACTTTGTAAAATACTCAATGACACTTTGAATGAAAACTAAAAGTTTAAAGTAGTGTAAGGCATAAAAGTTATATAGGGGGAGTTTTGAGTAACTTTTTGAATATTGCATGGTACAGGGTAGAGATGGAGTCCTTTATTTAGTTTATCTTTCAATCCATCCATTTTCCACAACCCAATGTTGAGCTGCCAGTTTGTCAGGGGTTATAAGTTTGTTTTTTGACATCTCGCTTATTGGACTTTTTTTCATTCATTCCATTTCCAAATGAATATTTCCTGTGAGTATGTAAGTGATATATCTAATAATTGATTTATTTACTACCCAAATATCTGCACAATATGAAAAAAGCATTTCACTTTTTTTATCACGCCATGTCTTTAAAAAAGGGAAAGTAAAAAAATCATGTGTTACCTTTTGAGGCATCTTGGCAAAGACGGCGGCGATTTCATCTGCAAGGTCTTTGGGCAACGCGTTTACCAAAGTTCCCAGAGTCATGATGATGAGCCCGTGCTCCCCAGCGCTCTGAACAAACTGCTCCAAGTCCGCTGGCAGAGGCTTAGCTGGTTTGCACTGGAAACCTCCTATGTAGATAACATTTGGCATTGTGGGCCGAGGGAAATCAAACACAAAATCTGACCTGAACAGCCAAATGTCTGCCTCCTGAAGAAGCGAGATGACGTCACAGCCACCCTCTATGTATTTATCACAGATGGCGTCATAGCTTGGCCCCACCACGAATTTCTCCTGGAACAGTATAATGCCGTAGAAAAAAATGTTCCTAACCCTCTGGATGAAATTCATCTTGTCCGTGAAGCCTGATCCCGGCACTGGGACATAAGATAATGGGGAAGGGGCTATCGCAAAGTGGCCATCTCCGCTGGTGATCCAGCGGACATTCAGCACCAGGGGCAGCTTGAGGTATTTGGCTATTAACACCCCTGGTGCTATAGCCGGGTCGGTGAGAACAAGATCGTATCGGGCATCTATCAAGCTTTTTACCACATGTTCGTCATCGAAGATTTGAGCAAGGGCATCGACCCACAATGAATGTGCCTTGGAAATCATGGAGAGGAAGTTCTTGGTGATCTTGAGGAAAGTAAGCGCTGAAGACCCTTCTCTCTGCGCCTGAAAGTGGTGAAAAAGTGGTCATCTTAACCCTTGAATGACTAGATGACCCATGTGGGGCAAAATACATAAACGGTAACGACATACCCTCATATTCTCCTTTACGTACACATCAAAAAAGTCCTCTATCGGTTCAGTAATTTCCATGGTAATGGATGTATAGAGAGGGGATTCTTCTGGGATGTACCAGCTGGTGGAAGCCCTTATTACTGAGATGCTGTGTCCCCTGGCATGAAGTTCTTCAATTAATATCTTCATGTTGATCCAGTGGCTTCCGTCCACAGGGAAAACTAGAATGTTTCCTCCATCACAAGGTGTCAAGAAGGAAATCAGACACACGCTGAAGAAAACAAATATTCCTCCTGCTCCTGTAACAAAAAAAGGAGTAAGACAAGAAACGTCTCAAATATGGATTTTTTTTGTCAGGTATGTAAAAATATATTTTCTTTTGATGTAACAAATGGGAATCTAAAGGTTATTTTGCTATTTTTAAATATTGTGCTATGCAAATAACAATGTGATATTGTTCCTGAAATTCACTTACTCATGTTCAACAGTGGGAAGAGTGACGCTACTTGCCTGTAGACTGAAAGTTCATCTAATGGGTCCTTATATATTTGTGGTCAAACTCCAGTCTGATTGGTCCTCATAGGTCAATGAGTTACTCACCAAATTGTGGCATCTGTCCATGTGAAGCAATAACCACACATGTTCCACATACACTGTGATAGTCTTTGATCTAAAATAATGGTTTACTTATTTTAGCAATGTGAACTGTACTGCTGGCACTGTCTATTACAGTTGGTTTTTGCATGTGTTTTTCTCCCCTTTGCAAGCTTGCATGAGAATAACCTGTGACCTCATACTTAAATGTATTAGAGTGGGTTGTGTAATCTTAATCCACATGAGTTGCATGGACTTCTTTTTAAAAGAACAAATAAATACCTGGAAAGTACAAATTGGTTTTACGAATTAATGTGTGAGCTATTGTGCTTTTGGAAGTTAGACAATCAGTTGTTATCTGCAAGTTTTTGACTTGGCACTTTTCCAGTTGAATGTAGGTTGCAGGTCTCAGAACTGAACTTGTTGATTCGAGGCACATGCATCAGTACCTTATCATAGATATTGATTCATGATAGCAAAGAGGGCGAGAGAGCAAGAGAGAGAGAGAGAGATACGGAAATGGCAATCCGTGATACATTTTACATTACATTACATGTTATTTAGCTTTTATCCCAAGCGACTTACAATAAGTGCATAAGGATACAAACCCAGAAGAACAAGAAACACGAGAGTGCAATTTCATTAAATAAGCCAATTTAGAAATAGATAAGAGCCCTTAAGTACGATTAAAGTGCTACAATTTTTTTTTTTTTTTTAGTCAAGGTATAGTTGGAAGAGATGAGTTTTTAGTTTGCGGGGGACGATGTAAAGACTCTCTATGGTCCTGATGTCATCAGAGAGCTCATTCCACCATTTAGGAACCAGGACAGCAAGCACATGATCGTATCGATCATCTGTGACATGAAGAGGGCAAAAAGTAAAAACTAAAAAAATAGGTTGAAGACTAAAACAATTAATCTACACTAGCTGGACCGTTACCACAAGTTAGGAAATATCTATGAGGGACCTCCATTGGAAAACTACGTAGTGGCCCTTAAAAATGCCCAATAATACACTCACTCCATGGAAAACCTTGTTCAGTGTCATCTTTGTTCAACAGACACACATTCCCCTTTTGCTTTTTCCTTTATTAAATTATGAGAGCAGGAATACACTTGCCAAATTTCTCTCCCATTATGGTTACATCTTCTGTGTGTGTGTGTGCGCACTCGTGTGTGTGTGTGTGTGTCTTAAATAGAGCTATTTCCTTGAAGTTTAGATGATAATCTCAGCGTGTTATAGCAGCATCCTGCAGCTGACAGATGAAAGCCTTGAAAAACAAACAAAACTGTAAGATTCATCCAGTGGAAATTTCTCTTTCATGTGCCAACCTGCTCGAGGAAGAAACGTAAAGAAGCCTTTTCCAAAGGTGTTTGATGGATAGTGTTTCTGGAGAAAATGTAAAAAAAAATTGTACTTTGTGAGTGAAACCTCTCTTCAGGAATGCAGACGCATTTTGTTCTATATATCCATACAAATAAAGCCAAGAAAACTGATTGTTACTTTGTCTAACTTCCTATACACATCGTGAATTAAAGGACAATTTTAAGCTGATTAGAGGCTAAATCTCACAATTGCCTTTGATGTGTCTTCTTTCTTCTCGTACTTGTTTCAATCACAATACTCATGATGATGATAGGCAACATTCACTATGAATAGTCTATCACATCTTTATGTTGATCTTTTTTTATTTTTACATTTTTAAAATCAGTACCTATATTACACTATACTAAAGTAACTAGATTTCCCAACCAAATAGAAACTAATCTGCTAAAACTACGAAAGATGGTTCAAAACAAGCATTGACGCTACCAGTCAGCAACATGGTGCAGTTTGCCGTGAAGTCATGCATATAAACAACTGTAAACAGGGTGACCTTGGACTAATTCTTTAAATACCCGACACAGCAATATAACTCAATCATAAAGAGACTGTGTATGAGGCACTGCACAATCTTCACAGGAATTAGCAGGCGACCTCTTGCCAACCTCTGCACAAGTGCCCACACATGCAAAGTTACACGCACGTGTGAACATAGTCGTTATTTTTCCACCTATAACGCTCAATCTGTCTTCCATTCGGGACATGTTGAACGTCACTGTTGAGTTGACAGCTCTTTGGAGAGGGCATTCAAATGCACATGTGCATGTGACACACATACACTTACTCAAATGCAGGCAAACACAGCGATGACTTTTCGATGATTGATTTGAGCCAGTCGGCCGCTTAGGAACTTAGTTCTTTGGGTCATTTACGTTCAACTTCCTTTTCACAATCAATTATTTTTAACCCTTGTAGTGGATAGACAGACTTCAGTTTGCATTCAAACAATAGGTAATCACAAATATTGTTTTCCCCAGATACCCGTGTTCGGCACTTCATTTGTTGGAGTATGTTGAGTTAAGGTCAATTTGTAAAATCAGCGTCTTTGTTATCAGCAGTCTGTCAACTCCTCATTCGTATGTGAAAAATGAAAGTTTCTGGGTGTTTCAGGAGTCAACAAGCTGATGTGGGTTTCCAAAAGCCCTCAGAAAACCGGGAAAATATCTGTGCAGGATGTTATTTTCAACCAACTAACAAAAAGCAACAAGGGAAGAGCAAAGGGCATTTCCGGCCTGAGTCATTTCACATGGGAATAACTTTCTCTAACTGGTCAAATTTTACTTTGTTGAAACACTTTTATGACTTTAACATTTAAAAGATACCAAAGGACAAATTTGAAACTCTGCAGGGCTCCAGCTTTAAAAGCCCTCTGAATGTTTTTCTTCTGACATAATAAAACTCTGAACGGGCCAGAGTTCATCCCAGAGTATGTGAGAGGGCATGCACTCTGTGGATACCTGTTATCCATTCCCTATGCTTACAATATGTAGTTAACTGTTTGCAACATGCACAGAGAACATGAACAACCATTTAAGCCAATGAAAGGTTACGGTCATAGCGTGGTGTAACCAGAGAGGAAAAGAGCTTATGGCCCCGCTGCAACACACACATTCAAAAGACAATGAATTAGGATGAATTACTTTGTTGACCCCTGACTATTCATCTGGCACCGCAACAATGTCAAAATTCCAATCAATACTTTGGTTTATAACCAAGCACTTGTTTTTTCTGTTTCTGTTTTTCTTAGTGTACTAACAAGATGAACTACAATGATGAACAGGGTGTGAATAAATACAAAACAAATACCTGCTGAAAAGAATACTAGCCTCTCAGCATTGTTATTGTGAGCATGTTTGCATGCTAAGGTTAGCATCTAAGCATAGCTTCACTGTGTTGCTTGCATGTGACTTTGTTTGAATGAGGCTCCAGTAAAGACTCTTTGCTAATACGAGTCAGATGAAATCCTGAGTAGTTTAACACAGTCAGTCTGTGAAATATACACCACACTAACGTTGTGCTCGCCCACCTTACAATCCCACACAGGATCACTCTAAACTACTGACCAATGCCTTTTTCCATCTGGTAAGGTCATTTATAAAAGTCATCTTCCATTCACTCACGGTCAATGAAGTTCATGTTGCATCTCATACAGTAGCTGTTTAATCTTCTTCTAAGAATTTGTTTTTCGAAGCCAAACACACCTCTGACTGTTGCTTTCAACAACGTGCGGCTATTGTCTTTAACAACACAGATAAAGGATCTTAAAATTGAGAGTGAGACAGAAAACCGCTGCATTGCTTTGGCTTTCATTACTGTGTGAATTATTTCAAGTCATCTATTAAAATACCACGGCTAGTTTATTTGGTCAGTGAGTGTGAATAGCAGCCGAAAAACACGTGACATCTGTCTGCCCTGCCGTTTGTTGGCATATAAACCTGTCTGCAGACAGAATGATCAGACTGTGAAACGCCACCCGAACAGGCATCGCCAGTCGCGCCATTGAACCGATGCACACAAGCACCAATGCAAAACCCTCTTGTTCCGTCTTCTGTAACTCATCCTCTTTCTCTGTTTTTACCAGCATGCCATCTGACCGCCAGTTTTGTTTATAAGATTTAAAAAGTACAGAATCCACATTAAATCCCCGCTCATCAGTGGTGGAGCTGCAATAAAAGCGACCGCTGACGGCTCTTTAGACGTCTCCAGAGGGTCGGCTTTACACGCGCTGAAGGTCAAAAATATTCTACTTTCTACACAAAAAAACCAAGCATTAACTGTGCTGTGTTTAGCAAATGTTAGCATACTAACAAGATAAACTAAAGTTATGAACACCTCATGAATACTATACCTGCGTAAAACAATACTAGCCTCTTAGCATTGTTATTGTGAGCACGTTTGCATGCTACGGTTAGCATCCAAGCATCACAGTGTTGCCTGTACGTGACTTTGTTTTAATAAGGCTCCAGTAAAGACTCTTTCCTAATACCAGACAGATGAACTCCTGAGTAGTTTAACACAGTCAGTCTGAGAAGCATACACTGCAGCACTGTTATGCTCGCCCACCTTAAAATCCCACTCAGGATCACTCTAAACTTTAATTACATCCCCAATGCCCAGGCAGACCTCTTCCTCCTAGACCCATTTTCATCCATATGGTATCAGAACACAGACAACAGGCCAATGGCTTTTAGGTTTATTGCCTCCAAACTAAATCCAAATTACTATCTCACACTCAAAGAGTGTTTTGATTCCTTGATAAAAGTACTACTCTCTTGTAACCACCCAATTCGTCATAAATATTTCAATGTATTTGTTCTCAAATTATTTTCCACTCAGTCCACACAACCTCCCTCACTACAGTAACAGAAACCAATGCAATTGTTTATTCTTATTGCACATGTTTTTACTGTATTTACTTCCCACTGTCTAGATTCAATTCTCAATCAATCAAACCTGAGAGACTTATTTCTAAATAATTTAAAGCACTCATGTTATCCTGGTCTTATGTGTTGGATTTAAGAACTGAATTACAGGTCAATGGGAAAAAAACTGGCAGCTTGTATAAAATAATAAGCGTCTCCCTGCCTTTCCTGTGTGTGTGTGTGTGTGTGTGTGTGTGTGTGTGTGTGTGTGTGTGTGTGTGTGTGTGTGTGTGTGTGTGTGTGTGTGTGTGTGTGTGTCTGTGCGCGTTTCTGTGCAAGCAGGGGTGCATTCATTCAGGCCAGTATTTATTTAAATAACACATGGTCCAATGTGTGACCATTTTTTACCTGTTCGTTGGTAAGATTTACAAAAGTCTTCTTTCATTCACTCATGGTCAACGAAGTTCATGTTGCATCTCATACAGTGGGCTGTTTTATCTGCTTTTGAGTTTGTTTTTCACGCCAAACGCACAGCTCAGGAAATAAATCTCCTTCCATGAGTCACCCACAACTAATAGAAATAGTCATGGCCCTCAATACAAGTTCTCGTTCCAACACACAAATATATAAGTGCACACCTACTGTCGTGCATGAGAATCAGAAACAATAATTATGGTATCGAGGTTCAGCTCAGTGAGTTTCAGAGACAAAGAAATGAGCTAAATATCTGTTTCCAGAAGGGAAGTGCAGATAAACGGGTCGGGATTGACACATTGTCATTTTTTCTTGAAACACACCCGAAGCGCCACCAATCTTATTCATATTGACTTTAAAAACTCATACTCAACTCCGTTATCCACATTACCAATAAGGGAGGAGAGATGTTCCTATATCGTCGCAGCTCTATTCTGTTTTTGTTGTCAATAAACATCCTTTTATCACACTCAGCGGCCTCCGCTGTGGTTTCCTACCCTTGCTCATGGCTTATGGATACTGCCGGTGCTCTGTAACACACCTCATTCACCTTTTTCATCACTGCACCTTGTAACAACTGGCTTCTGTCCAAAACACTGCGTACACATGAACACACGCCTTTGCTGTGATTACAGACATGTTTGTATTACCAGGAAACCCCTGTGTCATTAGAAGCAGTAAGAGATTGACGGATTCTTTTTTCCTTTAGTCGCATCCAAACTGGGAATATTATTATATAAGAGAATATTTTAGAACGCCTTATCGCAATCAAATCTTCCCCCCGGAGGGGGCAGCGTTTGCAGATTTGGAGGAGGACCCATACATGATCCTGGGAGAGGTTTCTGAAGAAGACTCTGGACAGTCTTGCCTTACATACCTCTTTAGTTGAGGCCGGGGATGGTTCCTGTGGAGTGGCCCGGGCGAATGGGATTTGTGGACTTGCTCAATGCTCAACCCAAAGTCACCCAATGGGTGTTGAACTCCGTCAGGGTGGTTCCTTGTCACCAATACAGGACAGAAAAATGTTCTGTTTCGTCACATAAAACTGCTCGTACTTCCTCTTCAAAGTCAAACGCTGCACGCATACCTTTTTGCACAGAGAAGCTTGAGGAGCCGTTAAAGTGACAGTATGCAAAACACATTGCACAAACTTCAATTGTAGCCAGTGGGGGGACCCCAACTTTCTAAAATTGAGCAGCATCCAAGCATCAATTTAATTCAAATCAATTTAATTAAAAACACTCCCTGCAAATATCTCAGAATTACTTTGTTGTTGTTTTTTTCCGATCTTAAGAAGCTGTTGGGCAATTGCTGGATATCTTCTAGAGTTTGTATGTAGTCTGTTATTCATTTGAAGATTGGCTTGCATTGGACACATTTCTGCATGATTATGTAAGGTTTACAGGGGCCATAGCACACAAGGCCAGAACAGACTGGCCGGGACCAGACTTCAGCTGCTGGGCCCTCTTAGCATCATTACTCATTCATTTTGACTGGTGAAGCAGAAGGTAGATCCATATGTCCACAGCTGGAGGACAACCAAAGCATGTGGCCAGGTCTGATGTTACTGTATATCATCAGCTTTCACCTTACTGATTCAAGTATTGTGTTTAAATGGTGGTAAGAATATCTACTTATCTCTGTATTTATGCGGTGCTCAAAGCATTGAAATGTGACCGGGTCAGGACTATCCAATGTAATAAAGGAATAATTTGTGGGAAGAAAATTGAATAAAAAACGTTTTTTGCTGTTGCTCATCCGTGTTGAAACAAAACAGTGTATTTCAAAATGACATATTGATTAACCACAATTCACTCTCTACGTTCATGCTCATTGACATTTTAAATATTACAACAGCCCTTGTGAGCTCTGACATCATACCGGCACGGACCAACCAAACACTGAAAATGACACCCCATTTTTGAGTGGTTTTCTTTTT
Source organism: Pungitius pungitius (assembly GCF_949316345.1). NCBI lineage: Eukaryota > Metazoa > Chordata > Actinopteri > Perciformes > Gasterosteidae > Pungitius > Pungitius pungitius. The sequence continues at coordinate 11,234,006 of NC_084915.1, read as the reverse complement.
AGTAAATGTGCACATGCCAGAAATCATACCATACGTCCATGTCACACTGGGTTTTGTTGCAGGCATTGCTCTGCTAGGGTCATGACATTCTTAGCCAGTGAGGTTATGTGACAGTGGTAAGGGGTCCAAGGTTTTTTTATTGTGCAAACAGAACCTGCTCACTACCACGGCATGTTGTCACTGTTTGACATAGCGTGCCACACTCAAAGTAAAAAGATGTGAGACACATTCAGGCCATTGCTGTTATGAAACTTTTGAGTAAATGAATGTGTAATAGTGGAACACCCTGTTCAAACTCAACTAAAGGTCATAAGGTTTATATACTGTCACCGTGTTGTGCAACAAAATGCAGTTTGTCGTCCGATTTTTTTAACAAAAAATAATAATAAATTAAATTCCCACTGTCGAGCCCTGATCTGTGCACATTACATGCCGGTTTGTAATGTTTCCCGTGAGGCTGCTTTCTGTTGCTGCACGGTCACAAGCGTGACTAAAAAAACAGAGCTTTTCTGTCATAAAACTAAACACACACAGACGGCTGCAGGTTACGTTCATGTCCGAGCCAGTCCCTCTCGAACAAAAAGAACGAGCAGATTCATGTTTGGCAAACCTCAGACACCGAAAGAGGTGTAATGTTAATGGAGTGTGTGTGAGTTCAAATGACAAAATGAAAAAACTGAGTGTGTGTTTTGGTTTGTGTGCATGTGTGTGTATGTGTGTGTGTGTGTACTAGTTTGTGTTTTTCAAATCAAAGCTGTGTCTAACTATTTGGATGGCGATCAACGGCACTAGTTAAGTAGTAACATATTTGATCTTAATAGATTTTTGCACTCCAGAACAGCAACATCAAGCGCCACATGGGGGGACTTTTTTCCAACTGTAAACCAACTTTAGAATACAAAAAAAAATTTAAATCCACAATTTGTGAGAAACATTATCAAAAGCGTAAGAAGCAAACAGTAAAACAAGGTCTGTGTAATACACGGTAAAGTACTGGCAGATGTATTGCCATCGTCACTAAATATATATACTGTATATACTGTATATTATTGTGACGTTTTTCTTTGGGGGAGTATTCATTATTGTGATTTAGAGAAATACTAAAGCCAAACCCACGCCGGCTATGTGGCTCACACGTCGCGGTCATCCACGGAAATTTTATATATCATCAAGGAAACAAAATAGATTTGTGGTCACGTTAGCTCAGTCTGGTTTTGACCGTGTGGGTCTATTATTATCTGTGCTTTTACCCACATTGACGTTTAAGGCAGTTATTGTGAGATTCTGTTTCACAATGAGATGTTGTGTTAATATTTATATGAAAACCTACACCAAAGGCTTACGGAGGGATTACATGTTGGCTTATTCTCTATTTACAACAATATCTAGACATGTGTCATATTTGGTAACCAGATACCGTAATAACATATGTGTACACCACTGTGACTGTATTCCAATACAATGCTACAGTAAACCAGCAGGGAAACAGCGTTCTTGGACAAGACAGGAAAGCAATATTGTTGTGAGCAGCAAGTCAAACCAATGACTTCCCAGAGCAGAGTGTTATGAAGTTTGGGTGGGAACAGAGGCCGCGCGCGCTTCCAGCTGCCAGAGGCAGCTGTAGATCAGACTCACATTCAGACCGAAAGAGGAAACACTAAAATCTCCAGCTGCCTGGGTGTCTGACAGGCAGTGAAGTTCCTCCCAGGTGTATCTGTTTCCACAGTTCTCCCTGTGTGACCTTCAACTTGGAAAACATCACATCATCTCTGTGTTGCTTGAGTGACAAAGATGGATATTTTCCTTCTCTTTAAATTGCTCCAAATGAAGCCCCTTTTTGTAATTGTGCAGAAGTTTAAACTTGCAACTGCCGGCAAGTTATAAACACAACAGCGACACATTACTTTTATTTGTCCAGTAAGTGGATATGAAAGACTTTTTTCCTGAAACGCAACGACCTGCTGTGACCAAGAATGCCGCTATGACAGTAGCGAAACTCTGATTTGCTATTTTTAATACATTTGAAACTTACAAATACATTTGATTCTATAGTGCAATTTACTGGACTAAAGAAACAAATTCACAGTTTTCATAATGCTCTTCAGATTATGTGTAACCATGTGATGCAGAAAAAAGAGAGACAAAGTTACAAAATGAGTGGCAGTTTCTTTTTTCAATGTGTTGTAACAGGATATTAAATGTTGATGTTAACTGTGAGTCACACTTGCCATGATTTATTCAAGCAATAAAAACTGGATCATTTAGGATGGGGTAGGAAAAAGGGCAGATACAGTACAAAGAAATTCATTCAGATTTGGAAATGTTTGGTTTTGCTGGAGCGTAAGGTAATCCCTTGTCAATAAATGTAGCTAAACTAATTGTAAAAGTACATTTTAACAAATTAGATGTCTTTTTATTTACCGAAGCATTCCTAATCAAAGAGTTCACCTTGCATTGATTCTAGAATGTTTGTTGTCTGGTCATTTTTTTAAATGAAAGAAACTTCATCTGCAAACCATTTAGTGTCCATTTCAATAAACGCTTTAACTTGCCTACTAAACCGGTAGGCAACTAAATCCAATTCATCAAAATATATGTTTCCTGCCAAATGTTTAAACACTAAACAATATAAGTCTCAGAAAAGCATGATAGTGAACGGGCCTCGAACCAATGGTCCAACCGAACCACACTCCGGGTGCCATTTGGTCTCTGTGTGCTTTGGCCAGCCCCACAACACTTTCCCCGGTATGAACTGAATTCTGGAAGACCTTTAAAAGAACTAAACCTCAAAAACGTGTGCCATAATACATTGTGCAGAAATGTAAGGCCCATTTTCAAGCTGCAGTTCATCTGAAGTGATTCTTATAGTTACAGCATATTTACTGTGTAGAGTCAAAAAGGAATGTGCAACGTTCTCGTACATCCCTGAACCTGTGCAAGTTAAGGTGCTAATGAAGATCTGAGTAATCCTTCCTCGAGATGAATTGTTTTTTCACAAGCGTGTGTATGCCCCAAATGTCTTGTTAATCCGCTCGGACAATTGCAGTAGGAAAGTGACCCGAGTGGTAATGGAGTAAACTCTTCACTGCGTCAGAAAATGGAGAACATGTGTTCACGTTGTGGCTCGCTGTGTGTTTCCCTTGGCCCAGGCCTCATGCTGCATGTCCCATCAGACTTTTCCTGTCTAACACATGGTCACTGGCTATTCTCCCCCTTTATCTGTTTCTCTCTCTCTCTCTCTCTCTCTCTCTCTCTTTCTCTCTCTCTCTTTCTCTCTCTCTCACACACAGAAACATGTATACACTATCAACATTTTTAATTCATGGGACTTGAGGGCTGAAGTAGTGTTGCTGTAGAACAGACTACCTCTACAAAATTAATTTCTTACTCACCTAAGGTGAATCCCTTTAGGATACATTTATTGTTTACATAATATGGTATATATAATGTTATTACGGCTCACAGCTGGGTGTTTAAGTCAGTTTTTGTTCTCAACACCTGATACAACTTAGTGTTCTTAAATGCATAAATAAATAATTTGTCAGTTCTCACTCGTTTGACATCCATCACTCCTCACTTCAACTCTGCCTTTCACAGAATGACTCATCAGAGGTTGTTTGGAATAACTGATGTTTCCTTTTTAAGCAACCCTAAAACTGAGGTTATTAAAAAATTGGTGATGTTGAGTGATTGTTCTTGTTTTCACCAATTCAACTTGTTTTATTTGGTGGTGGTATTTGTGTGTCCATGACAGCAAAAAACAGCAAAAAACAAAATCATTTTGAAAATGAAAAACAATAGAAGCATCTGCTTTGTACTCTCCACGGGTGACGTCACAGGGACACGGAACACTTCAAAACAGCTGTTGCTGTATGTGTCCACATCTGTTTTTGCTCATAGCTTTGTATTTGCTTTCTGATATTTTTTCATATTTTTTTACTCAAAAGGAGCTATAATAACTGAGAAGTAACTAAATCACAGTTGAGTCTGATTATTATCTTAATTAGTGTAACTAAATGGATTGGAACGCCGTATTTTATCTTTTTTTCTCTTTAGATCTCTAGATTCTTGATTCTCAATTTCACTTCGATTGAGTGTATAGTTTGGTTAACTAGAAGGTAGAAGTAAAGTCAGAGGTGCAGGCTCAAACTCTTCAGCCACGTCATTTCTGTTCCTTCTTTTCTTTATATAGCACCATTTAAATATTTAACGCCGAATGGTGTTCTGATGTGGTCAAACATTCTTAACTCCAACTAAACCATCGGGCTCGTAAATGGGGCAGTAAGTATTTATTTTTACTGCAAAAAAAAAGCCTGCCTTTGTAAAGCCCACAAAGACCTAATATGCCAGTAGATCAATCAAGGCTATTTTGTTTATGGCTCCACGAAGGAAATGGGCCCAAGACAAAAAACCGCACCATGCCAACCCCCTGAAATCAAACGGTGTTTGTCGGTTTGGAGACCTCGATCCATTGTTCACCCCGTTGTTCCCCCATCCCCTTTCCCACACATCTTTTGGTCCGCTCCTGCGGTTTTTGGGAAGGATCATGTCCAACATTGACATTTGCTCTCACCCACTCGGCAGCTCGGGGCTCCTCAGGAAGCGAGGACGCCATTTTGCCGCTCGAGACGCCGCTGGTATACAGTACGGAGCTGCCATTAACCAAACGCAGCGCCAAAGACTCACAAAATGTTGCATGATTGAAATGAAGAAACACAGACATCTAATAGAAATAATAAAAATAGGAATGGGGAAGCTGCAAAAGCTCCAGTTCCCAAATTCAAGCTTTCCTTTATGAAGGATGTTTCCTGATGTTGCTCAGTGAAACTTTATGTGTTTGTTCTTATCATTCCTGAAAACTCTTAGCCCTTAGCTTAAATTACCCAAAGCCTCACAACTAAACATTTAGTACAACTTGAGTCTTGGCCATTGCCTACCAGTTCTTATCACAAAGTTCCCACATCCCAAAAATAAGTGAGTACAATCGTATCATCTTCCAAAGTGATGATGGTCAAATAATGGCCATATTAATGAGACACTCATAAAAAAAACTTTGTTTTAACAAATACAGAAAACTCACATTTATCTCTTTGCCCTGTGTACTAGCCTTTAGAATTAACCCTCAATCTGGAACAACGGACTAGACAACACATAAGGATGTTATCTACTTTACAAACTTGTCTTGGGTCTTTCATTTACACTGATATGCAATATTGAGCACAAACAGATCACGGGACTGATCCATCTGTGATTTCCGCGGGACTGAAGCCTGGTGGTTTGGAAGCAATATCAGGGTTTGGGGGAGTGTAAGACTTAACAAGAGTATGTCTTGTTGGTGATGGACGGGGTCAGCTTAGACCACACAGAAAGACAGAATAGCTCATTGTTCAGTCACAGCTCAGTCACAAGCGTATAGTGTGCATAGTCCAGCTATGCAGCTATAATCACCTCTGGACAACAACTAGATCTTCGAAAACTAGTGAATAGCACTCCTCATAAAGTAATAACACATGTATAAAATATGTGAGGTGAGAGGTGAAATGTGACTAGAAACTGAATATAATGTCACTGTTCAAGATGATAAATAAAGAGCCATTTGTCATTCACACAATGTCCAAAATGTCATTGTGCAGTTCATCTTCATGACCGTTTCAGTTTAGTGACATGTGTTTGAGAGGTGCCATTAATGCCATTTGTTTGAATAGTTTAATTCTCAGAGTGAATAGAAACAAGCTATTTTATATCTATTTTCATAATCGGAGATATCCATTTATATAGCAATGCTTCAAGATAGAAGCAGATTGTGACATTTTCATCATAAGAAATTCAAGTACATGTTGTAACAAGTAGTAGATTATACCTTTGCTCCATATACTTTTCAGCATTTAGGATCATGACAGCTGTGGATCTACTCTTTTTGCTTGGAGGGCAAAAAGCTGACTGAGATGGGAAATGTGTCCCTCCCACAGTTTCCAGGTTAGAGAGGTGTGCAGCAGGTACTGATGCGTGGAGGAAAGTAAAAGTAGGCGTAGATACATGAACACACAAGTCCATGATACACTATCTACTGATGTCTACTGGCTGCAGCTAGATAAAGTCTCACCACCCACTGAACACAATGTGGCTTCTATTGTGATTTTTTTTGTTTTTTTATGTAGCTTGATATATTTCGCCTCCGAGAGTTTAGTCGAAATAGTCGGCCACATGTCAGGAATCTGTAGATTTGCTCATCATTACAAATCTATGATATTATGAACAGTTCATCTTTTTTTCTATTATTAGTAAATCTGTATTGCTTCTGGTGACACACCAGAAGCAACTCTTGCCAGATACAAAAGTACAAACAACACCTTTTCAACCTCTGGAATTATATTTTTTCAATATATTTTAATTAGATTAGATTTAACAATCTCCATCACTGTTGAAGTTCAACATGTTGTTCTTATTCATTTCAAGTTCCAACAAAGCACAATCTTTACTGTTGAGTACTTGATTTATATGTTGCTTCAGCACCACAGCATTGGTCTTTGGAAACCAGTCAAAGGAAAAAACAGAGAAGATGAAGATTTTTTTTCACTCTTTTTATTTATTTGTACAAATAAATAGCAGACACGCATCAGCTTGACTATGGGATTTATTTAACTCACTTTCCAACAAGTTTTGTCTTTATGATCAACCCTGATTAATATCAGCGAAGACTCATTTCTGGTGAATTGCTCAATCAATAAACAAAGTTCTGGGATTTCAATCAAAGGATAAACTGGCATTATTTAAATAATGATTATTAGAAATGACACCAGGGTAGTGTTTTAGTGAATTCAAGCATGCGGTGGCCACATGAAATCCTGCTCTATGTGCACGGAGGAAAAGCAGGCTCACATGTTTAAATGTGAGTGACCCCAAGCAAGCCCTGTCATGTGTGTGGACTTTCAGCCTTGGAAAAAAATGTGTGTGTGTTTGAGTGTGAAAAGCAGGTGAGGACTGGTCTTAAAGTGACTGAGCCCCACCCGGAACCTTTCTGGCCTCATAAAGGAACTGCTTATTCTGTTGAGATGTTAGTGTTGAAAGAACACTTTTCAAGACAAAAAAAAACGATGACACTGAAGCTTTCTTCTCGGTATCCTGTGAGGGTAAAGCGTGCAGCAGATATCAGTGGTGATGATCTTCTCTGTGAATATTTTGAACACACATTTACAAAATAATTGAGTCAATGTCAGCAAAACACATGCAAATGTCTGTGATACACATTCAGGCACAACTCATTCCAATTTGGGAGATCAAATGTCAAATTAATTTAAATGAAGGAATCCGCCGTCCTTTTTAATGACTCCTCCACTCACTTTCACTTGGCTTAAATAGTTTGCTATCCTGCACTTCCCCCTACTGTAAAATGATGGGATGTCAACCTACCAATACGTAAAGCTCACATTGTATATGCTTTGGCCTGTTGTCATCTTTATTTATAAGTTGCTTAAATGTATATTTCCTCCAACATCCAACAAGAATAATTTATTTTTGATGTTGTGCATTAAACTCATAACGGGCACACTTTTTGATCAATAAAACTATTCTTAGCCTACTGTACAAAAACGTACTTTAATCCAGGGTCAGTAGTCAAATTAGCCTATTTATGTATGTTATATGTGAATTTATTGTTATTTATGTTCGGATAGCGTCATATTCTCAATAATTACCTTTGCAAATATGCTTTGAAACAGATAAAGGGAGACAACATAAAGAACACTGGAAGCTGCTTTCTTTTAAAAAAACTGAAAGTACTGATTAAAGCCCCTGATGTTCGCACACTATTAAAGGAAATTGATATGAATGAGCGGCAGTAACAAAATGTGCATTTCATTTTAAATTCATGTGCACTGCTCTTCCTCAGGCAAGCTCCCTGATGTTTGATGTTCTGACTTCCAGTTGCTTTCAATGTGGACTATATTGAAATCAAATATGACCAGATCGCTCTGCTATAGCCCCGGGAAAAAGAAATAAACTGCTAGGCCCCAAGTAACCCCTCTCTTGATGCTGCTTACGGACCCTCTTTAAGGAGAACCTCGAGCAGGTATCATTTTTCTCTGGTTGGGTAATTGTTTTCTTTAATGGTGAAGATTCCCAACAGAGGTATTGCATTTGCATCAATTAGATATGAGCTTTTGCATATCATTAAGTTATTTTTTAATGAAGGCCGACGGCTTCAATTCAGAAGTAATTATACATAGGTACTTTGTATAATTATTGTCTTTGAATTCTGTGTAAATGTGCTTAAACTCTGTAACAACGAGGCATACACGGAGAACTTTGCCATTTATAAGACATGCTTTTTAAAAAGAAAACACCAATTGTAAATTAGTCGCGAGGTGTCTCCGCCCACCGCTGACCAAACCGGAAGTGTAGCTGTTGTTGTCACACTGGAAGAAGATGGCTGCTGCTCCGACTTTTTTCAATGAAGACACCGATATTTCAACTTAATTTCGTTTTCTCGCATTGGAGCTACAGTCGTGCGCTATGCAACCCAGAAGGCAAGTCCACCCTTCGTCGCTTCGCGTCTCAGACGCCGTAATGCCATCGGCGTAGCTGGGAACTCACAGTTGCCCACCAGGAACGAGCTAGCATGCTAACGTTAGCCGCGTTAGCCCTCAACGGTCGGGCATCAACGAGCTCGCCTCTGCTCTGCCGCTGTCTTCACTGGGCTCCCAGTCGTTATAGACCCACAACCCGGGCTACCCGCTCCAACCGACTCCCCCACATGTGTTTGCATGTATTCCCTTTGCTGGAGCGTTTAAAGTACACGTAAAGCATGAAACAACTCAAGATGAAACAGTTTTGCGTGCCAGTCATGTTCTGTTCTGTAGGGTGTCTGTGTTGATTCATCTATTGTATGCAGTGGTGTGACCCTGCTGTGTTGATGTGCAGGCTGTGAATGGTCACTTTAGGAAGGTGACCGTGTGGGGCAGAAAGGACAGCGTCGTCTACCCTCGCTTGCATCGGAGCTGGCGGTGGACCACAATGGTGAGTTTTCTCATCTCGTTCAAGTCCTGTGCAGCGGAGAACCACAGCGGTCATCTGTAGAGTAAACAGCTTGTTCTCCCCTCTGCCGATGTGTGAGTTTCGGTGGTGACTCATCTGTTCCATTTTTCTCTGTATTTACCAAAGCAACAAGTCTTGGAATATGCATTGGATCGAGCTGAGGTAAACACATGTATCCCTGTGCATGCTTTACACGCACTATGCACTGCCAATGTTTGTTATGCACCAGCTGTTTCCTCGTCCAATAACATGTTTTATTGTCGATTCAGTACATTGTTGAAAGTGCTCGTCAACGACCAGCCAAAAGAAGAATTTCCACTGGCGGGAGGAAGAGTTTGTATCAGAAGCTCTATGAGCTGTACATCGAGGAATGTGAGAAAGAGCCTGAGTTAAAGGTCCGTGTGAAGTAACTTGACTCTTATTAGTTATGACTAAGTAGTAATGGCCAAGAATTCAAATCTTGTTAATTTCATCTTTTGGGTGTGAGTAGAGAAACGTCAACTTGTATTGATAATCGTTTTTAAACGCACAGGTTATCTCTCAATAGCCTGAACAGTGCTGTAAAAATAGTGATAGCATAAAGCTTTAGATTATGAATGGTACTTAACACTTAATACTTAAACATTAAGATTATAAAGTCAGCGCTCACTTAAGTCTTCTAAGTAGTCATTATTGAAGTTTAAAATTATTCATATGTTTTTTGTTTTTGTTTTTCTGAAGAATTTGAGGAGAAATGTGAATTTACTTGAGAAGCTGGTGTCTCAGGAGTCCGTATCGTGTCTGGTGGTCAACTTGTACCCCGGGAATGAAGGCTATTCATTAATGCTCAGGGGGAAAAATGGATCTGGTAAGATAAGACAATGGAGTCTGTTAATGTCATGCAGTTGTGTTTTTCCGGTCAGTGAAACACAATCGCCTCATTTGTAACAATGGTGTTCTGTGTCGATTTTTAGACTCGGAAACCATCCGTCTGCCATACGAAGAAGGAGAACTCTTGGAGTACCTAGATGCAGAGGAGTTACCTCCTATTCTGGTGGATCTATTGGAGAAATCACAGGTGTCTATTTGTTAATGCACCTAGATAATTGTGCATAAACCATTATGTGTGTGTGTGTGTGTTTTTTAAGGTTTTCCATGTATCAAATGTAAGTTTTAACTTATTTGAATTTGAGATATTAATGCGCATACTTTAAAGACTTTATTTATGAATGTATATATTAGAATAATTTGTTCTTTTTGTTTGCTGTAATTTTCTGTTGCATGACCTTTGCCATCTGCAATTTGTCTCAGGTGAACATCTTCCATTGTGGCTGTGTAATAGTAGAGGTGAGAGACTACAGGCAGTCTGGTAACACCAAGATGCCTACCTATCAGAGCAGACACATCCTGCTGCGGCCAACCATGCAGGTAAACAAGTAAAATACATGGTAATAATCAATTGTATCTATTGACATGTGTACTTACGCATGTTTATGCATTTGTTAATATGACCTGGAATGAGCGATACGGTAGCTTACCATTAACCATTAATGTAGAAAAGCTGAGATGTTTAAATGTGTATTATTGCCCTGCAGACTCTGATCTGTGATGTCCATGCCATGACCAGTGATCACCACAAGTGGACGCAGGTAAAGTGCACTCTCTCAATGAGAACCAAAACCACACATCCGACGTCTTGATTTGCCCTTTGCCTTTGCTAATTTGTTTGACCATAATGGTAGTAAGCACCATCACATTGCACCAGTGTTTTCTGTAGCCTCTGTTTCTCTCTGCTTTAGGATGACAAATTACAGCTGGAGAGTCAGTTGATTTTGGCCACAGCTGAACCTCTGTGCCTGGACCCCTCCATTTCTGTCACGTGCACAGCCAACCGCCTGCTGTACAACAAGCAGAAAATGAACACTCGCTCTATGAAACGGTACTAAACACGCTGCTCAGCTCCCTTTGACTTCTGTCACACAAGCAAAGGAATTGCTCATCTGTGGGGGGTTTTCTGGAAATAAAAGCTCTGTAATTGTGAAGAAAAAAACAGTCACTGAATGAAGCAAAATACATGATCATTCTTAGTCACCTCATTTCTATCGTAGGTGTTTCAAGAGGCACTCTCGAGCCGCCCTGAACAGGCAGCAAGAGCTTTCCCATCTGCCACCACAGCTACGGCTCTACGACTACCTGCAGAGGAGGAAGGAGAGGAAACCTGCTCCCGCCGCCGACCTTAAGATCTCAAAGATCGGAAATGTGAGTAGTCAACACGCCCACAATTTAATAAGCATATATATGGGTGTGTGAGTGCAGTGCACATAAGACAAAGTTGACAGGGCCTGTATTCCATTAGTTTGATTTTCTCTCACATAAGGATCATTGTTTCTATCCATCACACTGATCATGTTAAAATAAAACTTGACGAAATGGGTTGAGTCATATTAATTTAAAACATTCTAATTTCATTATGAAGGTGGAAAAAAAGCCAGTGTTTCAGTTGTGCCAATTTTTCTCTTTGGCCCTTTGCTTTGTTTGTTATCTGTTGGGATCTGCTAACCTACTTCAGCATAGTTTAATGTGTGCTGTCATTGTGCTCTCACCCCTTTCGCTCATGCCTCTTTTTTGTTTTTCTCTTTGTTGCTTCCCGGTTGTCATCACTGGCAGTGTGTGGACATGTGGAAGCAGAGCAACTGCCAACTATCTGTACCAAAGGAAATTGATGTGAGTCGCCCGCTGGTCCTCTACAACACATAAACACTGAAGCCAACACCACTTAAAACTAACTCAACTCTTAGTTTTGCACTTGCAGTAAGGGCGTAATGAACCAGATGGTATTGTTGGTGTGTGTCTTTAGGTGGAGAAATATGCTGTGGTTGAGAGATCTCTGCAGCTGGAGGACTCTCAGCCCACAACTGTGATCTGGCCTGCTGAGGTAAGTGTGACAGAAGCATTAACACCACGAGGGTACTGATCAATGTGGCTGTTTGCAGTTATTACTAAGAAGAGAGCAGCTGTGTGTAAAGCTTAATGTGGAAAATGTTCCCTCTGTCTTAGGTTGAAAATACCACAGAGCCATTTCGTTTAGTATTCAAAAAGGTGTTTGTTTAGTGCTAGCAATGACCAAAGTATGAACTCAGAAAAGAAAGTTCCCACGTCCTTAAACCGACGCATATTTGAAGAACCATAAAACTGTTGTAAATGTGGCGCTGTTCATGGACACCAATTCAGCGATAACTTGTATGTGTTCACTTTCTTTACACAGGAAGTTGTAGATGACTACACGTTTGAATGTGAAGTTGGGGGCCAACCCCAGATGACCAAGGTGTCCATCTTCCAGTCAATGGGGGACCCGCTGGTGTATGGAAAGATCTACTGTGCTAAAGAACCAAAAGCCGAAGAGGACAGCTCAGATCTCAAGCTCATACATTCCCCGTAAGGACGGCCTGTGATGCCTTATGAGCATGAGTATTCAAGAATGATTGTACTTCATTTTAAATATCAACCTAAATTCACTTGCCCTCGTCTGTTTCGTCTCATTCACAGTTTCCTCATAGGCTCCAAGATAGATGCAGATCGGTGAGTCCTCCTGTTTGCTTTCGTTGAGCGTCCTGTCAAATGATCTGTGTTGAGGGACATGCTATTGGGAGAGCATGCTATAAATGATGTGTTATGTGTGGTTCGTAGGTTTCTTACTCAGTACAAAGGAGTGTATGAGAGTGATGTGAAGTGTGAGGTCAAGATGTCCCATAACTCAGGCAGCGCGGGACAGGGGGCTCCCTCCCCTAGCAAAGATGAGGTAAGTACTGCCTTGCTCTGATTTAAGGGAAGTATGAGGTTTGCAGAATTTACACTTCCCTGTGAATAGAATGTGAAATTGAATGACACCTCTACAGATTCAGCTTACACAGGTTGCTTCATACTAGAAAGAAAATATTTAAATTTCTCCCAATAAGTTATCTTTTTGAAGTTTGAAGTGTATTTGGCCTATTGAGCAAACTAGTTTGAATATCATCTGCAGGGTGAAGGGATTCCTCCACTGGTCCAAACGTCTGTTTTGGGAAAAGGGGGGAAGCATCGACCCCCTCCCATCAAACTGCCTTCTGGATCAGGCAACAGCTCCTCAGGTACACCTGCTAAGTTTGACAAAGATTAATGGGCAAACATGTGGTGGCCGTGCGTACTTCCTTTGAGCAGGGTGGTCGAAAACAGACACACCAATATGAGGAATGTGGATAAGTAGCCCAACTTGTGTAAAAAAAGGCTGTAAAGTTATAGGAGATGATGTTATACAGTCACATGGTATATAGGTTATTGGGTTTAGGTTTGTCTTCTAGCCAGAGTGGATCCAGAATGTCTCAATACTCCCTGCTTGTGATATTTAAAACGCACATATCTCAACCACTCTTTTATTCTTTAGGTAATCTATATAGTTCACAAACCACCAGTGGTCTACTCAAGTGTCCTACGCCCCCTCCAGCCAAAAGCCAGTCTCTGAACAGGAAGCACTCCATGGAGCTGAGCCAGGTGGGCCTCCTGTCACCGGCCTCGCTCTCCCCCATGGGCTCCACACAGAGTAAGTAGCGCTGAGTCCAACTGGCAGCTGTGCGGCCGCCTTGTACCAGATTGTCTTACATAAGCTCTTCTCAAGCCTCCAGTTTTCCAAGTCAAGAATTATTTCTGACAAATTATGAAAAATTACCATGACCAGGTCTTTCCAGGTCTTTAGAGATATGGAAGAGCACAGAATGAACAAAACCACAGAGAGAGGTATTTGAGACTTGACAAGTAGACAGAAAATTGCATCAGCACTAGCACTATAGCAATTATGTATTCTGACCTAACACATCTGTTTAGCACATTGCCAGCTAAAGAGGGGAGGTTTGGACCAGAGCCATATAATTTTATCTGGCCATTGTTTGACATTTTCAAAAGAAATCTACACTGAAGTGCCAGGATTGTCTGCATCGCCTGGTCCCTTTACCCCCTCTGTTCCTCCGTTTCAGGATCGGGGACCCCCAAGTCCTCCACCCCCACACCCACCAACACGCCCTGCTCGACGCCGCACCCCACCGACGCCCTCTGCGCTCCTCTCTCGTTGACCCCCACCCCTTCGGAGCCTCCCATGCTTCAGAGCCAGTCGCAGCCCGCCCTCCTCACGTCGTTCGCCCAGCAGCAGCTAGCTCTGAGCCAGCCGATGCCCGTCATGAGCATTCCCCTGCCCACCATGGGCACGTCCATCACCACGGGGACCACCTCGCCGCAGGTCATGGGCAACCCGGCGGGGCTCAACTTCATCAACGTGGTCAGCTCCGTCTGGTAGGGATGAGATCTGCCAAATCTCCGATTCCTCTCTTTAACCCGCCAGGCACTGTCACTCTTCATGACCATCCCGTAATGTTTGTGTAGCAGTCCTCAGACCTTGATGAGCGGCTCCAACCCCATGCTGGGTCCCGGGCTTAACCTGAGCGGGATCCTTCCGCCCGGAGGACTGATGCCAACCATGCAGTCCGCGGCACAGGCCGGTAAGATATTTCCGTGCCGCGTCGCAAAAAGTATTACTTTAGTTGGTAATTAGAAATGCTGCAGGGTAGCAGAGTGTAGGTTACCCTCCAAATAAACTCCCTGTGCTGACATAGTATTTAATTAGTTTTACGGGCTGTAAAATACCATTGTACTTTATATATCCAAGTCCAGTAAAAGAGGCCCAGTAGGTCTAATGATACAAACCAGATAAGTTGATTTAGTGAGGAAGCTTGCGTATGTCTCTACTATTTAGTCTGGTGAATGTGAGGCTGATTTGTGTTGCAGGAAGTCCTTTTGGCCTGAACAGCAGCGCTGGGTTAAGACCGCTGAACCTACTGCAGGTATGTGTTCCAGCTAGTCTGTAATGCTGCTAGTAGAAGGCACTGGTGTTTGGTACAGCTGACGTCCTGATCCTGCACCTCTGTTTCTACACCTGGGACAGTGATGAGATTGCACAGCTCAATTTCCCCGCACTTGCTTTCCCTGCACCTCATATGCCATGTAGTGAACACCATTTTTTGATGTTCTTGTTTCGATATTGTGGTATTAGTGATGGTCTAGCTACGCCGTATTGTTTGATATCTTTGTTAATTCTCCCCTTTCACCTTCTGCTCTTGTCCTCTTTTCTTTGCTTACATTTGCATCATTCCTTTCCCTTCTGCCTCTTTTCTCCCTCATCTCTCCTTCTGTTCCTCGTCAACTGTTTGTACGTCGATGTGTGTCTGTGTTAACATCTCCAGATCCCCACTCGTCCTCTCATCTTTAACCCTCTGCAGCAGCAGCAGCTGGCACAGTTCTCCCCACAGCAGAGTCAGTCGGCCACCTCCAGCCCTCAACAACAGGGAGAGACGGTGAGGCGCACAGTTGCATTCACATGCAATACATACAAACGCACACGCACACAAATTATATAGTTAAGATGAGAACAAGAATTTGACATTTGAATGTCTCCAGGCCAAGACCTGAAGATCTTTGAAATGACATCAGTTAAGGCACTCGTTGTCATACTAAAGCAAGTTTAAGAAAATCTGCAGAGAATAATGGGAGCAAAGCCCAGAATCCACCAGTGCCAAGGCAACACTGACATGTTCAAAAAAGGCTGTAGCAGAAGCGGTAACCACTTCAAAATGCCTCATAACCACCTAATAACTGGTACTGCAGACTATCCTCTTTTAAAACTCAGTTTTCATAGTGTTCTTTGTGTCGTGCTTTGTAAATAACGTGCTTGAAGAGTTGGTAAACCAGTGCTTGGGCTCTTTCCAGGTCATAAAGTCTTTACAGATGTCAAAACACAAGGGAGATTTTTATATAGAATCACTTTTAATAATGTATTCTTTTATAAATTAAGAGTTGACTGGAGGAGTGTACACGTTGCCGCTCTAGTCTTTGAAGGGAAAGAACTTGTGTGTAATGGCCTCACTGACCTGTTTCTTGTGCGTGACTGCAGGGGGATCAGGGGTCTGATCAAAGTTTAGGAAACCAGCAAACAGCGGTCATCAACCTGGGAGTCGGAGGCTTCATGTCTTCTCAAGCAGCAGGTATGAGCCACAGACACCAAAATACACATTAACAGCACACATGAAACATTTCCCTTTTGATCACGCCGTTAACCTGTTTAAAAAACGAATTGACATCATACCAATAATAAGTCCTCCTAATAAGTTCTCATTCATAAGTATTGTATATGATCATTTTACTGAATTTAAACACTGTGCCCGTCAGCGCAGCATATGACAACTGACAGGAGGGACTCAACTTCCTCTCCTCTGCTGCATTCTCTTTTTTTATTTTACTTTTGTTGTTGTTTTTTTTGTCCCCACCCTTATTTCTTTCCTTGCTCCACTGCCTTCTCAACTTGCCCTGCTCACCTGTCGGGCCCACCCCATTTATGCTATTTACCTATAATCTACTTAATAATGTCCATGCACATGGCCATTCACCTGTGCTGTTTGTTGGCCTCCCTGCTTCCTCGTTTGGTCGTCTCCTTCTTTCATCTTACCTCTCTCCTCAAACATATGTTGTTATGCATCACTGAAACCCTCCACCTCTCCCTTACCTCCCCCTCAAATTCACCCCCCCTTTGGACGTGTGTGTGTTTTCTCTCTCCACACTTTACTCCATTCCTTCTCCTGCTTCTCTCCCTCTTGCCGCCACATCCTTCCTTTTGGGGTTCCCTCTCTCCCTCCTCCCCCCTTAGTGCTGTCCCAGTTGGGCTGTGGGCTGGACGGGTCTGGGCCCCCGCTGCCTTCTCCAAGGTTTCAGCAGCAGCACCAACCACAGATCCAAGTAATACAGCAACTTTAACATCTATATACACATGCACATACGTTAAGATTCACCAGCCAGCTTCCCATGCCTTTATTTAACAGGCAGGCAGGCATGTGTTGTGCTTTTTTGTAAACAGAAGATTACATACTTATGTTCATTATTCACTACGCAGTACAATTTCAATTTGGTTTTAAAGTAAAGGACACCACAAACAACTGTTTACTGTATGTCACAGAATAAAATACAACCGTGGCCCCTTGGAAGCAGAATCGGAACAACTTTAAATGACAATTTGTAGGTGAAACCATATTCCCCCAGGGCCAGATTATCATCCAGATGTTATACATCTACTCCATCTTGTGTTGTATGTTTGTTTAATATGTTGTTTGACAAAGATAAATCTCAGCAACCCACACACCACAGCTTGTGCCACCTCCAATGGCAGCAACTAACAGCGTGCCCTGCTGGGAGCCATGTTCAAAGCTTTTCGCTACAGGATAGGGAATAGTACATGTCAGCTGGTGCTGCTGAGATGCTGGCGGCATCATAAAGGATGAGAGGTGATGGACCGTGAGCACGAATGTTGAGGTGTTTTCAAGATCAATGTTGTTGTTTTCCTGCCCAGTTGAAGTTGCTGACTTACTCCGAGCAGAAAGCCCGGTTGCCCCCTGCATGTAGGTCTGCCAGGAGCACAGGCAATGATCTGTGTGTCCCCCCCCAACGCCACTGGTGCTGCTTGACTGTATTCCTGCCTCACTCCCCAACTCATCCACACTTCTCCCAAATCTTCATCTCTTTCTTCTGCAACCCATTAACCCCTCTACTGTGCTTCTCCGCACACTGCTCTTGTATTTCGTACCAGGCTTTGGTTCAGCTTCACTAACCCATGACACTTGTGGATGGTTATCGTTTTATAACACAAAGCATTATGCTGATAAGCTGAGACATCATTTTAGGGAGTCTGCTCAACTGTGGTGCCAGTGAATGTGTTTTTTTTAACCATGCGGCAGATGCTTGGACAGACCTAAGATTCACTAATGGAGATGTGCATTATGCTGCTGACAGCATCATACTGAAATCTCCTCTGATGCGTTTCATTTTCTGCACTTGCACAGTTGCAATTCTTGCAGCACCAAATGCAGCAGCAAATGGCTATGGGAGCAGCAGCTCCTCAGGGGGGAGCACCACAGCAACATACCGCCAGCCAACCAAGAAGTAAGAGGAAGAGGAGCATGCCACAGCCCCTCCCGAAGTTATGAGAGACTAACATCACAAAAAGAACTCTTCCCTCCTCCCAGCAACACTAGGACATGAATGATCCATACTGTGCTCTTTGTCTGACTCACTGTGGAGATTGCAGACAAAAAAAACAATTTTTTTTGCCCTTTTCGGTGTCTTTTTCTAGCTGACAAATTTGTATGAGATGGTTGTCAGAGGTTTTGGAGAATCAAAACTTTGTCTACCACAGGGCATTGGGTTTTAAAAGGCCAGGGAGTGCTACACTTAAAAAAAAACCTAGTGATATTTTTTAGATGAAAACAGAATAAGATGGTTTCTCGTAGGCGGCAGGCTTTTCACAATAGCACATCGCCCCTTCAGGAAGACGTCTCACTATGGGGGGGCAGAAAGGGTGAGGATTCCACATTCTTTGAGGATTCCTCATGAGCGTGCGTGTCCAACCCTCCTGCCTCTGCACGGTTGACACCGGTAGAAACTGCCCTTTAAGCACGGATCCCAGTGAGCTCGACGACACCAAATCCCCCATTTAACCATTACATGTGAAATGCAACTCTAATCTTGGAGTAGTGCCTGGGGGGGCCGCTCTCTACCTCTCAAGTCTGTTGGAAGTCTTTTCTTCTGTTGGCCATCCAGGCACAGGGCTCAAACCAAGGACTCAAGATGAAGATGCAAGACGGTGCGTCTGCTTTTGTACAGCGCATTTTGAAAAGGCATTTCCTTTTAAATCGTCGGGAGCCACGAGTGTATTCTTAAGAGACATCAATTGAGTGTGTGATGTGAGACATTTCTGGACACTGAGAAATAATTTTTTAAGCAGTCTTTGTCAGCAGTTTTATTGTTATTAAAAAAAAAGAATATATATTGACAGTGGAAAATACAGCTTTTAGATAAACAAAAATTATTGTCTGAGGCTCTTTATTTTGCTGCCTTCACACTGCGCACGACTTTGTCAATGAGTTTTTGGATCTCTCTCTGTCTCGTTGTGGCTCTGTTGATGCACTCCTGAAGCTTCTCTCCCGACAGCGGTGTCCCACCTGAGCCGGAGGCCAGAGGGAAATTTAGTTAAGAGAGGTTTCCTTTCCGTTCATAGCATTAGTTTCGAGGCTTGTGGTAGAGTATAATTTATATCGTTAAATGTAGAACTAGGGTGCCGTCCTCATTCTTATAGTAAGTTGACTTAACATTGGAGCAGTGACGGTAGACTGTCTCACGTAACGCAAGCTAAAGTTATGATACAAAAATAATTTCAAAGTATTACAGGTATCAACTAAAAACCTTTTAACTAAATTGCATTGGAACAATTAATAAAACAAAGACTATTTTAAAAAAGTGGATAATAAATCATGAGCTGAGCTAGTTTTAGAAATTTAAACAATTTTACACAAACACAGCACATCAGGTTCTTAAGCTCTACCATTTAAACAATGTATACCTGCTGAATCGTTTCCTGTTTGTAGTCTACAGGAAATGTTGACACAAGTATAAGCTCCAAGGGAGGCCAGTCATTACAGACTGATTGTCTGACCTGGTTTATGTACAATGCAGAGTCGATCTTCATCATCTGTCACCACAGTGAGGTGAGCGGTTGACAGACTCTCCTCATCAGCTGTGGGGTCGATGATCAGTATGGAGCTGCACAGAGAGTAGGCCGGGTTTACAAAAGTTATCAACACAGAATATGGATACCCATCTGAAATGTATTGACTTACTCATCAAAGACGCAAAATGAGGTGCCGACTGGATGTTTGCGAATATTCAGCCCTCGTCTCTCTTCAAAGTTAACCTCTGGTAAACTCGTCTCTTTGCTGATGGTGACCTCTGGGAGCTGTGCTGTAGGGAGCAGGTAGACAGTTAATATACCAATGAAAACCAGCTTCCAAAAAGAGCCCATTTTGCATTGAGCACATACTGTTCTTCAGGGCAGCCAGCAGGGCAATGATGCAAGCGTCCAGCACGTTCCCATCGTAATCCAGACACATCATGTCACAGTAGAGCACCCAGCAGAGCTGCAGGCACAATCAGCAGAATCAGGACCAAACACCCAACTTCGACAACATTCAGTCTTATTGGCTCCAGTGCACAATGGATGGATTTACCTTTCCTCTTTCGATGCACAAGTCCTCCGTTTGCATCAACTCAGAGCTGCAACCCCAATATGAAATAAATGTAGGTTAATAAAAGGGGGTAGTGAGCATTGATACCGTTAGCTAACACATGATGCTGGGGCTGTGATATGAAAACTAAAAACGTGTGCGAAAGGCCGTCGCACCTTTCAATTACATCGGCTACAAACTGGCTGGCAGCCTGTGCCTGTTCTCCCGGCGGGCCGGGCCGAAACCGGGAGGAACACAGCGGAGGCAGGTCCACGTTGGGCACTGAAAAGGTGGGGAACAGCACTTACAATCAGGGTCTGTGTGTTCATTGGGATTGCCTTTGCCAGATGTTGCTTTAAATCTATGTTTTGCAACCACTGCACTTACCTATGTAGCCTTTACCAGGTGCCTCCACTGCCGGGGTCGTCAGCTCCTGCGGATGAAGAGACACAACAAGTCAGAGAACCCGACAGATTTATTGAGATGCGATTTTTAATTGCAATACGTGAGCATGATCATTTACCGCCTTGATGCCACAGATGACTGTCGTGTTTCCAACCTTCACCAGGGCTGAGCCATCTGCTGTGGATATGGACCCTGAACAGAGCAGAGAAAACCATGTTCATGTAGACAAAGAGAAGTTATTGATAATACACTCTACCGATTAGTATCAACGCAGTGTCTTACCTATGTTTACAGTCGTGGTTCTGAACTCTGACAGCTCGCGTCCATCTGGACGACAGTTTTCTTTCTGGATGAGGAAGCATTTGAATGTTAAACCGCGGCTCACATGAAATTATAAATACATCGTATTTATCACTCTGCAGAGCAAGCTTGAGTTTAGTTAACGTTGGGCTGAAATAATCATTTTTTTCTGCTTCAATGACTTACGAGAAAGCTCCTGTGGTACTCCAGAGGCTCAGCAACTCTGTACAAGTGCACAGGTAAGGGAGTAAATTAGATATTAGCTTACAGAGACAGAAACTCTTACTGGTTACAGTTACGTCAATAATAGCAATCGACGAAAATTGGGGAGCAAGATATGCCTCATAACATTTGTTAACGTTAGTTATTGTTTCTGTCCTTAAACTTTTTCGCATTAGTGATATTGTCCAAATTAACTGTAGCACTGATCAGCACAACAGAACACGTCTTTGGAAGATCTGCATAAAGAATAAAAATCTGCCAACGATCAGCCATAACGATAATTAAAAATGTATAAATAATTTAACACCTGGAGATTTTACGTATAAATATCATTAATTAGTGTAACAGCTCAAGTCTGTCAGCCTTACTTGAAGCCGGCCGCCATGATGTTTTGATTACACCACGTGTGTTTGTTGGAGGTTCTACGGTGGCCGGGAGGAAGAAGGTTGCAAGCGATGAAATCCCAATTTGGATATTAATAAATTCAATCACAGAGAGGCTCTTGTAAATATTTTAATAAACCATTTTAATATTGAGCATTTAACAAAAAATAATAGTGTACTTGGTTTTGAATTGCTTTTTAAATACCGATCTAATAGAAACACAACAATAGGAGAGCAACTTACTTAAAGCCGCTATGCTCAGAGGCATTTTCACTAATGATTAAACATTTTTAATGGTTGGGTTAATGTTGTTTATGACAGGTGTAATAGTGTAATAGTTAAGAAGACTTAACACTACTAATTTAAAAGCCCCTGTTAGTATTTGTTTCAGCCAGTGTGGTTCCTCTAGTCGTTCGCCCTCCTGTTCACTAGATGGCGCTGGAGGCGCTGCAGGCTCTCACTGCCCCGCTCGGTGCCCTCTTGCCTCAAACTGATGATGTGTCGAGAAATTCCTGCTACTTCCGCGTCGCCGCTGTGTTCAGTTTTGATTGGCAGTGGAGTTCACTGGGCTACATAGATAGTAATGTAAAATACACAGACTCCTAAATATTGATTACACCTTATAACGCTCGTTCGCTAGCCTTTGAGCGAGCCACTTTGGTGTCTGTCAGTTGCTGCAGGCTAACTTATGGAAACATGGATTTCATCTTTGAAATAGTTCAGGCCTTGGTGGCATTGGCAGCTCTAAGTTTGATTGTGGTAAGTAACGTTAGTTATGATATTAAGTTAATATTGTATTGGCAGATATCATTTGTAGCTTATAACTGATCTGTGAGAATCTGTGATGTAAGAAGTCCTCGAAACAATTTACTGGTCTTTTTGTATCTTCCTCTAATTTTGAGCTAATTATCTATGGTTAATTTTTTCTTTCTTCGTTTAATCGTAAACATTTAATCACGAGGGAAATCCCTCACCTAAATGGTCCAGAGCAGTAAGAATAGTGACAAAAGAAACTGAATAGAATACAACAGCAAACTGGAATGAATCATGATACTGCAGCATCACACAGGATGAAAAATAAGAAAAGTTCACGAGCCATATTTCTTACCTTCCCAGAATAAAGAACAAAGACTACAAAACATAATTCAGTTTATACTCTGCCAATCAGATTTCTTTAATGAAGTGATGACACCTCATTCAAATAGCACAGGCTCTGAAGTATAGAATACATTAACCCAGTTCCCATCATTTATGTCAGAAAATGTATTCTCAGAAAAACAACCTGACAACAAGAATGCCGTTTTCATATTTCTCCCGTGTCAGGTGCTCATAATAGCCCACGTCACCGCCGAGATGGTGACACTCACACGCCATGAGAAGGAGAAATACTTCCTCACCGTCACAGGAGAGAAGGAGCTCTTCCCCAGCCTGCATGATCCCTCCTCCAGGGAGCTCTCCGTAGTGATCCCGGCCTACAACGAGGAACTTCGAAGTGGGTGTCTTCCTCACAGTGACACTATTAAGAAATGTTGAACCAAGTGGGACATGGCTACGTAGTTGCATTACAATGCACATTGGCAGGATACTTAAAGAATGTTCATGATTTGGCACATTACAAGTCCGTGTTTTAAGGGCCCTTGTTTACTCCATGTTGGATGATGAATAGTGCACCAGCAAATCAGCTGAGCATTTAGTGGAACGGGTGCATGTTAAATCCCAGCATACCATTCTCTCAGATTTAATGTCAGTGCACACCTGCAGTGGGTAATAAGCACTAATATGCGTGTGGATGTGTTTCATTGCAGTGCCAGTGATGTTGGATGAAGCTACCGAGTACTTGGAGAACAGACAGGTAAGTGCTCATCCTCTTCTATTCAGTCATGAACTAAACCACAGTACGTTATTGTGAGTTTGAGTCTGAAAATGAGTTTTGGCGACGAAATGAAAGGCAGATCCAGTTGTATCATCCCTTGATAGAAAGCTCAGTTTTTCAGTAATTTAAAATCAGTAGGTGGCAGCATTCACCATGAAATGTCACTGTTGTAATGTGTCCCTCACCTTATTACCTCTCTGCAGAAACAGCAGCCCTCTTTTACCTATGAGGTCATCGTGGTCGACGACGGCAGCAAAGACAAAACAACAGAGGTGATTTATGCGTCCAACTATGTCACTGAACAATTCAATGGTATACCAATAGACATTTGTTTCATGCTGTATTGCTGTCCTGCCAGGTCGCGCTGCGGTACAGTAGAAAGTACGGTGCTGATAAAGTTCGGGTCCTGACACTGGTGAATAACCGGGGGAAAGGAGGAGCTGTGCGGATGGTGAGACTGTAGATACTGAGCTCCAATACATGTGAAAAAAAGTCCAAAAGTAATAGTTGGGATTGTATTTTTGTGTTGATTCTACTTTGTAATGTTGTTTCTCTAAAAGGGAACTCTGAGCTCCAGAGGGAAACTCATTCTGATGGCCGATGCTGATGGAGCCACAAAGTTTGCTGACATTGAGAAAGTGGAGGCTGGACTTAATGCCCTCAAACCTAAACCGGTGTGTTGTGGTCTTTTTCAGGCTTTTTGTTATCATGTTGTGCGGTGGTTACAGTACTAAAACTCTCCGTCTGTACATATAGGAGAACATGGCAATTTCTTGTGGTTCCAGAGCTCACCTGGAGCAAGACTCAGTGGCCCAGGTAACTGTCTCTTTGACAATTTTTAATGTATTATGTATTATAGACCTGCGTCCCAACTAACCAGTAATAACCCCTGTTGTCTCTGATACAGCGCTCTATGTTTCGTACGTTCCTCATGTATGGCTTTCACTTCCTGGTGTGGTTCTTTTGCGTAAGAGGGATCAAAGACACACAATGTGGATTCAAGCTTTTCACACGCGAGGCCGCCCTCAAGACCTTCTCTTCCCTCCATGTAGAGCGATGGTAAGGACTCCCACTCCACCACACACCCCATGAACATTAGTTCAGACTTCTGTTGTGTCCTATTACCTTGTTTCCTTCTCACAGGGCTTTTGATGTGGAGCTCCTGTATATTGCCCAGTGTTTTAAAATCCCCATCGCAGAGGTGGCGGTCAACTGGACTGAAATAGAAGGTAGGGTTTAAATGGAATATGTTGACTCACACTTTGCTATCATGAAATTATTACTTAGTTGGATGATATGCTTTTCCTGTGAACATCTGATTTGATGTCTTTCAATTATTCCTGGTGCATATTAACATTTTGTTAATAGCATTTTAAAGGGGTTTATTATTTTGTTATTTTTCTATCTTGTGTTTTTGACTTGATTTTAAACTATTCTAGAATATCTATAAGCACTAAATGTCAGCAAACCTGGCGTTTTTCCCTTTTTGAAAGACTCACACAATGAAATGCCTTTTGCTTTTTCTCTGCCAGGATCCAAGCTGGTCCCGTTTTGGAGCTGGCTGCAGATGGGACGAGACCTTTTTTTTATTCGCATGCGCTACTTCACCAGGGCCTGGAAACTGCAGTCAGCGCATAAGACTGAGTAAAATACAGAGACCGCCTTTTACAGGAATATCGAACATCCGGGCGAGGTGGGATGAGAAACTGTGTCCGTCATTCACTGCCAGCAAGAACAATGTACAATGTACATCACGTCTTTCTCCTCCCCAAACCTCATCGCGTGTGAAGTGTTGGCGCGGTTGCCTTTTTTCTTTTTCTTTTTTACAGTTTTGATCGCAGCTTGTGATGGTCGCTGTTACACAGACATCTCTCCTGCTGCGGCTTTCAGAGTGCCTGTATTATTGATCCGGTTATTATGGTTACTCAATGTTTATTTTGCCAATCAGATGTAAGTGACCGATTGAAATGTGGACAATGATCTGTATGATTGGGATGGGAAGAATGAAAGTTACTATATGGGGTTGTAGTTTTGAGGAAACACAGTTGTGGATTGATGTATGACTTCAACCAAAATAAAAAGGCAACAATTTCAGATTTAATTATTGTCTACTAACTACGAGTGCAATAATTAGTCAGTTAATGAGTTGGTCAACAGAAATATTTTTAATTGATTTAAAATAACAAACTTTTAAAAATAGAACTTAAGAGGAAAATAGAGAATTCAAATTGTCTTAAAAAAATCTTCAAACAGAAGGATAGTAGTTGTGAATCTGTGATTTCTACTTTGTTTATATTGAAACAATGTTGTGTCTCTTTGCAAGTACACACACACAGCCTCCCATTTGCTAATGTGATGTTTTTTCAGTGTCCAATATCTAACTGTAGAATTTGTCGGATGCACCTTCTCCACACAGGGTGCACAGTTTCCCTACTTGGGGTCAGACATGCTGCACAAGGAACTGGCTCCATGGACACATCAGTTCAATATTATTACGAGAAATCTGCACCATCTGACCCCACTTGCAGTTTATTTAATTAGTATAAAATTAGATTTAACCTCTGAAATCACCACATCAGACGTTATGGTAGTCTGAGTAAACCAAGTTCTCAACAGTGTGTTTTTTTTAGGTTGCAGAGACGCGGATGTCTGTCGCTGTGGGGGCCTCTGGGGGCCCCTCGGGGCCCCCGGGGAGCGCATCCTGTCCGTCTGTCTGCCCTCTGCGACCAGACAACACACAAGAGCGCCAGCGGACCGCAATCTGTCTGCCGCTTCCCAGCTTCCTGCCCGGTGGTGACGACATTTACAAGAATATTTCATTGATCTATTTGATTCCCCGCCGGGGGGCCCGGGTGCCGGGGGGGCACGTAAAGACGTGTGTGATGCCCTAATGGATGCCCTTTTTAATTAACGCCTGGAAGTAAAATCAATATTAAGCTCGTGAAGGAGGCTCCCCGACATACCTGTTAGTGACACGCGGCAGTGGATGACCGCACCTGATGGTGGTTGTTGGGGAAAGAAATATCAGTTTCTTTTATTTATTTTTGACTTGGACCCCCCCAGAGTGCTGGGAGTATTGTTGCGGACCGCAGCAGTTGCTGTAAACTGGAAATGTCAAACTTGCAGACTCGCTGTCGCCAGGCCGGGATTGCGTCATTAACTGGACTAGCCACGGCACTCCCAATAAAGCGTCGTATCCATCCGCAATGCGAAAGAAACTCATATGGCTCCTAACAAAAGAAAATCAAACAACTTCACTTGGATAAAGAGAATTTTTTTTAAAGTACTACTGAATTCGCTTAATAAATTACATATAGAACTAATATATATTAACTTCACGCTGTGATACCCAGTATGGATCACAATTTACAGACCATTTTTCATTTTTTTTTTTTTTTATGAATGTCTGTTCTCCGTACGAATCTGACGGCAGGTGTGATTGTTTAATTTCCTGACCCCCGTCAGAGCTTGAGACAGCGGGACCGCGGGCTCAGGTGGAGCCACGGACACGCGCGTACGTGCATGCAGTTGCGGCGCATGAATCTGAAATTCTGTGAAAGTTGCAAGAGGGGGAAGGCGGAGGGATCTCGCAGGGAGGCGCTGCGGTTCCAGCCAGGCTGACGCCGCCGTGGCTGTGTGGCGCTCAGCTGGAGCTGCTGGAGGAGCGCAGGCTCCGGGCTCCTCAAACCTGCATCAAAGCGGCCACAGGCTGCCGGCACATACCGGAAAGGAGCGTGCGTGTGCCTTCACAATAATAGCGTGTATCGTGTACGTAGTAGTAATGTATCCATTACTAAGTAAAATCAAGTGGGAATGTATGGATTGTTCTAAAATCAACTGTAACCTATACCCGAATTGGCAAAATAGGGTAAAAAAAAATAGGGTACATTTTGTCATGATTAGCCTGTAACGAGTCGTAAATGATTTAGTTTACATTGGAAACATTTTGCACTTCTTTATGCAACTAAATTAGGAATGCACAATGGTATATATAATAGTAGCACACACATTTTTCCTTTTTGAATTCAGGACATCATTTGAAATGATCAATGAGTTCTCTTACTTCTGACCCCTTCTTGTGACAACACGAAACCTAAAACTCTAGTTAACCAAGCTTTTATTTTGAAATGTCTAACAGAGTGGAATTTGTATTGTGGCTAACTTGACGCTTCAAAGTCAATACACACGTTGACACGCGCACACAAACGCAAACAAACAGACACACACCTCCGCTGCTCCAGTGTTCTGGCACGACCTTCCATAGACAAGGTCTCCACGCGTACAAGCCTGTCCGTGGTGCACTTGCCATCACAACAGAGGTGAGGAAATAAACAATTTACACAAAAAATGCTACTTTATGCCATTTCTATGTCTGGTGAATTAGTTGCTAAGTTAAATATTTAAGATGCTTGTTGTGAAATACTCTTGGTGCTGGCAGGCCATTTTTGTGGATTAAATATTTGACTAAATTATATATTATGTTCATGGATTGTCTCCATGAACATATGTGGTTGGCCAAATATAGACTAATTATGTACCTGAGAATTATAATAATATAATATAATAATAATTGTTAATAGACAGCTCTTGCCAATACTTTTTACAGCACACATTCAACATTATTCACGCGTTGTTTCAGTTATTTTAGGGCACTTGACGGAGCCGTTGAAATTATGACATCTTATCAAATATCAGATTTTGTTTGCCAAGTTTATGATGTCTTGGCTTAGGGGGGGCGGGAGGGGGGGCAGCAGGACTCGCTGTGAAAGGGAAGCTGGCATGTTTACTTTTTAGGGAAGGGGTATCCTGGTGATAAAGCATTAGGTAATTAGCCTATCTGAGCCTGCAGACTGAGTGACGCCATGCGGCTCCACGGAGCGGCAGACTGATGCCGCACTGAGCTCCTGTCATTGTGAACTCCAGCTGTCTTGCTTTTTTTTCTTCTTTTCTTTTTTTAAAATCCTGCAGGAGACGCGCTTTTGTCACATGAGCATTTAGGACTTAAAAGCTGCATTCACATTTGTATTAAAGCCGCACCGCTTTAAGATTGGGAAACTCTTGGTTCTGCTGTGTATTTTAGAATAAACGGGCGTCCAAGCAAAACACTGCGGTTGAAATAACATTTTATTTGACCGACAATATAAACGCTTTGCATGCCTAGAGTGTTTTTTCTAATCTGCATTAAATGCGCACAAACATGCGCGCATAAAGAGGAAAACGAGCTGTCATATTCGGACATATCGCTCCAAACTCTTCTGCTGCAGGTAGCTCACATCACCATGGTGAACTTACACAGACATACTTTCCTGCATGAATATTTGGGAAAGTTTGAATGATTCATCAGTAAAATGGGGCTGCTGGAGTGATGCGACTCAAAGGGTGACATATAGATGTTGGAATAGACTAAATCATTAGTCTGCTTCTCGATGGTTTAGAAGAAATAGACAAAACAGCTCTCTCTCCCTCTCGCTCCCTCTCTCCCTCCCTCCCCCTCCTGTCCTGTGATGTGTTCTGGCCAGACAGTATGGCTCCTGGGCGTCAGTGGCACGATCATAGAAACAGAGGCCAGAGAGGACATTCCTCATTGTTGTCGAATCTAGAAATGAGCTTTCTCCATCTTGTCCTATTCTTTTTTAAACTGCATGCGCTTTCTTTATAGAAAAATAACAACCTTGCTGTTGTGGGAGATCAGTTTCATACATGGTCTCTGTCTCATTGTCCTTCAGATGCTGCCTTTGTATCATGGAAATACACCTCGAGTGCCCGGATCGCTAAGTAGAAGTAGGTTTTGCTCATGTAGTCTTTGATTTCACTGTGCTTAATCCCCTTCACAATAAAATCCCAAGGTCTCCTTTGTACCCAACTACTGAACTATTCATTCAACCTTGCATTTGTTTCAGCTAAATTAGCAGTTAATACACTCTGTCTTTCTTCTCTCGCCAGATGATTGAAATTTGACCTGGATTTCCACCTGTGAGGAATAACCTTCTCTGCAGGAGGCTTCAAATCCAGAGCTGCCGGATCTCTTCTGCATGTGCCAGCACAGAGAAGGGATTTAGAATTTGTGCTGCACTTGGGAAGTCCAACTCCTCCACCCCGTGCTCTGTTTGCACGGACTCACCCCGATACCGTTTTCACCCTTACCCTGACTATTTGATTGCTGGCTGCTGTCCTCAGGGGGGGGGGGGGGGGGACTATTATCCCTTAAACAGCTTCCATCACCTCATCTCGTCGCCCATTTATCCATCTCATAATGAACTCGTCTGCATCCATTACGTCCCTATTCTCCTTCACCAGCCCGGCGGTAAAGCGCCTGCTAGGTTGGAAACAAGGGGATGAGGAAGAGAAGTGGGCGGAGAAGGCTGTGGACTCTCTAGTGAAGAAACTAAAGAAGAAGAAGGGGGCAATGGAGGAGCTGGAGAGAGCACTCAGCTGTCCAGGGCAGCCCAGTGAGTATGAGAGTGCCAGATGTTTGCGTTCTGTCAGGTCTCAATCTGGAGGTCACAACCCATGCAGGGGGTCACAAGATAAACATTGAGGAGTTTAATAGGAGAAACCGAACATGCTCTTGAAAATGATTTGATTCAAACAATCAGCATTAAATCTTGACTTCAGGTGTCATAAGCTTAAAAGGTTGGGAACCACTACAGTCAGTAAAGAGGAGGATTCTTACCTGTTGAGCTCATAAATTATGATAAGAAATGAAGAAGCAGTTTTTTCTTCCTCAAGTGTATACTGAGGGCCGAGTTGTTTGATCTGACTCCTCCAGGCAAGTGCGTGACGATTCCTCGGTCGCTAGACGGGAGGTTGCAGGTGTCCCACAGGAAGGGACTCCCCCATGTCATCTACTGCAGGGTGTGGCGCTGGCCTGACCTGCAGTCCCACCACGAGCTGAAGGCCTTGGATTGCTGTGAGTTTGATTTCGGCTCCAAGCAGAAGGACATCTGTGTCAACCCGTACCACTACAGGCGCGTGGAGACTCCAGGTAAACGCCCTATCAGAGAACATCTGAATCTGCTGGAACGGAACCAGGTCATTATTACATTTTAATATTGTGGCAGTGAATCGTTTTTAGGAGTCCTTCCTAAACCGAGGCGAGGCATTTGATAAAAGAGTTCCCAGGCCAAAGGGACTTGCTGTAACGTGATCTTTCATAACAGCATCTGGTCTCGCTCTAAATCCCTTTGTGTCTAGTCAGCCCCCTCAATACCTGTTTTTGTCTTTTCCTTCCCCTGTCGTCTTCTCTCAGTGCTGCCGCCAGTTCTGGTCCCACGCCACAGCGAGTTCAACCCTCAGCACAGCTTGCTGGCCAAGTTCCGTAACGCCTCCCTGCACAACGAGCCTCTGATGCCCAAGAACGCCACCTACCCGGACTCCTTCCCCGCGCGGCCCTGCTCCTCCTTCTCCTCCTCCTCCTCTTCTTCCTCCCTCATCCAGTCGCCCGCCTCGCAGAGTTACCCCAGCTCCCCCAACAGCTCTGCGGAGCCCGGCAGTCCGTATCACCTCACAGGTAGGAACCAGAAGGAGCACGCTGGTCCTCTTATGGGCTTCTGTCTTCATACGTCTCTCAACCTTTTATCCGACGCTTTTAATTTGTGACTTGCTTCTCCAGCAGAGACGCCCCCGCCTCCGTACAGCATGATGGAGACGAGCCCTCCGGAGGACGTGAAGCCCAGCAACTCCACAGAAACCCTCAAACTCACTTTTTCCTCCCCACACAGAGGTAACTTCAGTCCACCCAAGATCTACAGATTGTAGTGACTGATTGTTGTGAGCCCGTTTGTTCGTTTTTAAACTTTACAATTCACAACTGTATATGTATTTGCTTCCTGGGCTCCCTCTGTGCCTATAGCGGTAAAAAACATGCAATCTCCCCCTCACCCATGCATCATTACATGTGTCAATTGCACCTGTGCCCTCATATGTGGACTCCCGGTCACACTAATACACACGGCCACCCGTGGCCCCCCTGAGATTGGCTCCCAATACCATGTTGTACAAACAACATCACGAATGGCTCCTACACAGATAATAGAAATTTAGTATGTCATTTAAGTAGTATTTCCACCAGTTGAGTGACCAGTACTATAGCATGTCTATTATCCATTTGTACTCCATTTGTACTTTCACCCATCAGTCTGAAAAAGCACATCAAATGAAATGTAGCATGTCATATGCTGCGCTGTCCTCAGCGGCCACTTTAAAGCCAGCCCTTCGTTACGTTCCGGTTCAGACTTACGGCCCGTGTGTTACGAAGAGCCAGAGTACTGGTGTTCGGTAGCTTACTACGAGCTCAACAACCGAGTGGGGGAGACTTTCCACGCGTCGTCTCGCAGCGTCCTGGTGGACGGCTTCACCGACCCATCCAACAACAAGAACCGCTTCTGCCTCGGCCTGCTGTCCAACGTCAACCGCAACTCCACCATCGAACACACACGCAGGCACATAGGCAAAGGTAGGCGGCACCACTCACTCAGGTGATTCCGTTTGGAGCACCACCCTTTGAGTCATTTCTTAATGGACCTTATACGTGTCCTGTCCCCCCGTCAAAGTCTTTCACTTTGCATCACTTGAGGTGTGTGTTTTTGTCCTGAATCCTTGGGGCCATTTTCTTTCTCATGCTAAGAGTATAGAGACATGTTGGAGTGAGAGACAAGAAGCGCCTCTAGGTGACAGCAAACAGTGCACTTTGTGGTTCTGAAGGATAGCAGTTACAAAAAGAAAGATAAGCAGATTCCATTGTGGTTTTGCTCTGTGACATATTACCAAAAAAAAAGAGATATTTATATCTTTGATTTCATATTTTCTTGGATAAAAGCTGCATTATTACCGTTTTCTAGTAAAGGGACCAGTTGTCTTTTTGCGACATTTTTAACCTTCAAGTTACCTCCCTCCTATTTGATCTCCTTCATACCTCGAAGGTCTCCACCTGTACTACGTGGGCGGCGAGGTGTACGCCGAGTGCCTGAGCGACAGCAGCATCTTCGTCCAGAGCCGCAACTGTAACTTCCAGCATGGCTTCCACGCCACCACAGTGTGCAAGATCCCCAGCGGCTGCAGCCTCAAGATCTTCAACAACCAGCTGTTCGCCCAGCTCCTCGCCCAGTCCGTGAACCACGGCTTCGAGGTTGTTTATGAGCTCACCAAGATGTGTACCATCCGCATGAGCTTTGTGAAGGTACTGAGCTTTTGCTTAATAGCTTCATTGCGTAATAGGAACAAAGTTTGTCAGCGGACTTAAAGATGCAGTTATTTGGGACTTGGTGAGCTGTTAAGCGTGTTCTAGGATGAGGGGTTATCCTCGTCACCCATGTCGTTTTAATAGTAAACTAAACTGCTTATTGGTGTGTGTTCTCGTTAGGGATGGGGTGCTGAATACCACCGGCAAGATGTGACCAGCACCCCCTGCTGGATCGAGGTACATCTGCACGGGCCCCTTCAATGGCTGGACAAGGTCCTCACACAGATGGGGTCCCCCCACAACCCTATTTCATCAGTGTCATAGCATGGACACAGGTGTGTGTTTGTGTGTCTGTGTCGTGGGTCCTTCCCACATTCTTACCCAAAGTTTTGTCACATCATGCAACATAAGTGAAACACATGAGTGATTAAGTCTGCTTTACAGCTTGTGTAGTTAAATGATCAAGACTGTGATACGGTATTTCTCGTCTCTCTCCGTCATTGGGACATTAACTGCACTCCAAGACAAGAAAACCAGGATATATCGGGCGGGTACTCAAGTACTTCTGTCGTCAATGTTATTACGGTTGTATGTATTCTATAAAACGTTTTGCTTTTCCATTAAAGTCGTTTTAAAAAGAACAAACTTCTCAACGTTAAGTTAATAATTTACTTTCATATTCACACACAGTATGGTACAGTGCAACATAGCTAGCATGATCCATGTTAATACCAACAAACTGATTAGTTTCTTTTTGTATGCAGTTACTGTGAATAAAAGCAAGTCCTCATGAAAGCCCCACGTGTCATCAACAGGACTCCAAACATACATTGACACAGTTGATTGTCACATGTTATTAACACATTCACATTCGAGAAACATCAGGCTACAAAGTGAAGAAGAACTACGAAGAAGAAAAGCATCACATAGGCAGCACTCAGAAACACAAACTATCATGTTTTTTTTAGTTTTTTTTTACTATACAGTTAAAGTGAGACTTCGACATCTGGATAAACCTGCAATCCAAAGCCCTCGTTATTCTTGTTACATGGCGATGGGGGATTAACACAAAGACATAAAAAGTAATTGTTAAAAGAAATAGCACCAATAGTCTTAAGCACCTTCCAAGCGTCTCTTGAATAGAACTTCATTCTTTCTTCTGCGCGGCTGTCTGGCCTGGAGGAAGTCATGTTCACAGTACACGGTTACCAACCACCTACGCACGCACGTGCCAGTGTTTCTTCGGTGCTTTCTGTGTATCCCGAATACAGCGCAGAACACCGGCAGACTGGCGTCAACAGCCCTGGAACTGCTGCTGTGATTGGCTGCGGCTCTGAGTGGCGAGGAGCTGCTGCTGCTGCTGCAGGAAGCTGATCACCTCGGGACTTCTGAGCAGTGACTGAAGGAGACACACACACATTCAAATTTCAGAACAAAAAGCTGAATATTTCTGTAGATACGAAGCTTTCTCTTCTCGTAATCTGCTTTTATTAAGGGGCGAGAGTGAAGTATACAAGTGATGGTAGAAGACCACAAAAACACATGGCTTTCAAACCTGTTCAGGTAGATACTGAGCATGTGCATGCAAGTCAGGTAGATAAATGTGTTCAGCCGTGCTGTACTATTTAGCCTTGCTGCTGAGCAAGGAGAGATTTAAGGATCCCAAACAACCAGAAAGAGACATAACGCCAAGAGTGAGGGAAAAGGGTTACAAACCGAAATGTAGTCTCTTGAAAGTGGAGCAGAGACGGAAAGGAGTTTTACATCACAACACAAATCAAATGCCAAGTTCTGGAGGCTCTTGATCCCTTACAAAGAGTGTAATTTGTCATCCATCTATAGTCCACACAGTCAGTGTCCAGTTAGGACTTACCAGTCTTTTCTGGTTGAGGACCTGCTCTATCAGCGAGGGCCTGGCCGGCCGGTCCCCAATGGCACCCAGGCGCTGTTTGTTCACAGACACGGGCCGCTCCTCAGAGTTATCCTGATGGCCACATGGAGATATAGAGGGAAAAAAACATGCAATTAACAAGGACTGCTTGGTTTGTATTGTGGTTTAAAATAGCAAGGGAGCGCGCCAAAGGCTCAAGCCCAGTGCAAAATGAATCGATTTTCAGTCATCTTTCTAAAATCTCTACGTTAAAAGTGACAGTCTGGAATACAAGTTTACTTTGAATGGACAAAATCTTTCACAAGACGAAGATACGTTCAATTAAATGCATGTAGAAATGCAGAGTATCTGAAGCACAGCCGTACGTCAATTTTCCCACTGGACATGGCCTGGTCGCTCTTCTTCTTCTTGTACTTGTCTTTGTACATCTTGTTGCGGTGTTTTTTGCACATCCAGGGCTTCCGCTGCTTCGCCACCTGCGTGGTGGTCTCCGTGCAGCCCTCGTAGGTGCACTGTTTGGGGGCGTTGTCGCCCTCCGAGGTGTCCTCGTCGTTGAGCTCCTCGGGGCTGGCGGCGCTGTCTCGGGGATCCGACGTGTCCAGGACGTCGCTCTCCTCGTCGGGGTCGTCCATGTCGTAGGAGGAGACGTTGTTGTCCGGCTCGTGCGGCGTTATCACATTTCTGCTGTCGACCACTCCGCTCTTACTCACGTAGTACCGTTGTCCGTCTTTGGTGAGCAACAGGGTCGAGTCTTTGTCTTTGTTTGCCGATGCTGAATTGTCATCCTCACTCATGATCGCGGCGAATGCCAAATGCACGGTTGTAGCGGCAGCTAGCTAGCTAGCGAGCTAAATATCAAATATCTGCGGTCAGCCCAGGTCAATCGGCTTAGCTTCCCAACGAGTTTCCTATATCATCCGATTTTGAGAAGGCCGTGTGTGATGAATACATACTTTGGACATTAAATCGTAGGACTTCTTGTGTCCTACCACTCAACTTCCACGGGTTTCAGATGTCACCGCTGTCGTTGCATTTTGATAACAATCATATTCTTCTTCGCTTGATTATTTGACTCGACAGAGCGACTCCTAGCGGCCAACACGCAACACGACGTGTGGTTTTCTGCTGTAATAAAGTATTTTACTTGAGAAATTGGGCATGGATCCTAAATAGATAGTTATAATATATATAATAATCTGAGAATATATATGCGTAAAGTACAGTTGCATATATTATATAAAGAGATATATTTAGTGGTATATTTAGTTATTTTGTAACTTAAAAATGTTTTTTTTTGTATAATATATTATTCATTTTACTTTTTGGTCAAATACAATACATTTTGTTTAACATACAGTACTACTTACGGATATTGTTATTAAAATAGCTTTTTTTTAATACCATTTTTTAAAAACTAAGACGTAAAGGATATTTTCCGGCATACTACACCATGGAATTGTCATATCATACTTTACATTTACTATTTCATTTTTACTTTATTTTGTTTTTTAGTGTACAATTTTCCCACATGGTATACTATCAAATATTAATCATTGGTATAGGACCCTTTTTACAACATGTACAACTACATTCCATTCTAGGACATTTATGACATACTATTCTGTTGCTTATTTACTATTTTGAAATTCTATAGTATTTATTCTTATGACCTAATGTAGAATTACTTTTTTTAATGACAACTGTACGGTTTCTTTTTATGACTCGTCATTGTATACTATTATATTTAAAAAAGGAAAAGTGCACGCAGACTAAAACATAAAACACTACTGAGATGCATCCAAATCACTAACTTCAGCTAATAAAATATGAATAATGACATTACATGATTCCCGACTCACTCCATGGAACCCGTCCCTTTCGAATGTTCACATACAAATTAAACAAACAGTGACACTGTCAATCATCGTGAGTTCTGGTGTCTCTAGTGGAATCAAAGCTGACCTTCCTGATCCACATTTGGGATTTGATTCTCTCTCCTCAAGGTGCCGTGTGTCAAACGTGTTTATTTCTCAATTCACACGCGGGCATCAGCACACATGTCAAAAAAAGTGAAATAAGGATCACAGCATAAAAGTAGTGAAATCAACTAGGGCTTTATTAGAAATGCCATTGTATGACTTGCAGGGTTTGGTTGCAGTCAAGGCTTCAAACTGTAAACTTTGAAACAGTTTTGAGGTTTAGTAAACAATCCCAAGGTCTAATATGAGAAACGGACACAATGAGGCATGTGCTTGAATAGCACAAGGGAACAACTGATGGGCTGCAGGCTCCAACCTGCTGTCTGAGGTTGTGGGTTCATGCCCCTTCATGCAGACATCACTTCTGCTTTGAAAGATTTTTGAGGATTGAGTAGCAGTCTCAAGGTTAAATACGAGAAACAAAAATTTAATTTGTGCATGTTGAGGTAGTGCAGCACAAGAGCAGAGGAGCTACTGTCCTTACCCTGTAGGTTGAGGGTTCAAGCCCAGTCTTGGGTTTGAGCCTTTGGCTTTATTTCAGGTTTGAGTAGCAATCTCAAGGTTAAATACAACAAACAAAGGGATGGTTAGTGTGTGGAGAAGTAGCACAGCGGAAGAGCTGCTGCCACAAGCCTGCACTGCATTTGAAGGTTGTGGGTTCATGCCCAGATGTGGAGATAGCATTTAAAAGAGTTTTAAAGTTTGACTGACATGCTCAAGGTTAAATAGGAGAATCAAAGTTGCCAAAATGTGACCAGGACTGGTAGTGTAGGGGTGAGTGCAGGGTGCCGAAAGCCTCTGTGCGCACCGCCAGTGGGTTCAAATCCCACCTGCCAAGTCTTGAGTGCACTACTGCGGAGGTAGTAGTGGGGGCATTGTCCCCACTGGTTGTTTCAGAGAAGTGAACCCTAGGGGTTATGCAGAAACACAAGGTGTGTTATGATGGCATTGTCAAGAATGTTATGATGGCATTGTCAAGAATGATGAAGAACCTTTTGAATGATGATGAATTGACTAAATTTGATGTTAATTGCTAATTAAGCTTTTAGCACTTATTAGCCATGCTACATAACCTGTAGGGTTCCACCTTTTTGACGGGAGAGAAGGCCGGATGAGTCAGTAAAGATGAGCAGATGTGTCTCATTCAGTGGTCACACTGATATGAAACTTATTACAGCCTCTGAGGGCATTTTTCAAGACAATCACATGTTTGTCTACTTCAGGGCATCCTGTGGACAACCTTAAACTGACAGTCTGGCACAGGGTGTAGATTTGTTTACCCTTTTTAGTGCATCCACCCTCCAATTCTCTGTTACATTCAAATTCAACTCACTTGTGCCTTTACCAATGCAGGAAGGATGAATAGCATGGTTGATCCTCCAAGATGCACCAATCCGTCTCTGGGGCAATATCCCATTATGATTTTTTATAAATGTCAGTTACCCAAAACTAAAAAAGGATTTAGGAAGAGCCACCATGTCCCTTGAGGGTTGAACCCAAACAGAAATTTGGGGCATTTGGCATTAGTGACAGGGACGTGTAGGTTGCTCCATCTAAGATCATTCCAGTCATGTCATGGGAAAAAAAATATTGTGAAAAAAGTCAAAATATGTAGGGTCAAATTTTTTTTAAAATAATAGGTAAAAAATTATTATAAAAAATATATGTAAGGTCAATACAGGGCCGGGACTCGATTAAAAATATTAATTAACCTGGGAGGTTCAGCTAGCTAGTTAGCTTCGTGCTAACGCAATATATTCCTCGCATGACGTCACTGTGTTAAACACTGCTACCGAGCTGCGTTGCACACAGGGCTGCAGTGAGGACACACAACCTGGACGTGGATGAAAACACGCACATTTTATCCTAAATAATTCATTGTGTGAAGTTTTGTGGGGCTTTTGAGTCTTTCCTCAAATCACTGACCCCAACAAACTAGGTTCATAGATGCATCTCAATATATACATATACATATGTTCTAATAAATTTTATTAGGGCCGGGACTCGATTAAAAATATTAATCTAATTAATTAGAGGCTTTGTAATTAATTAATCAAAATTAATTGCATTTTAATTGCATAAATATTTGACCTGAGAACAGTGAGATGTAATTTTTTTCATATGGATTTTTATTTTTGGTCAAACAATTCCAGCAGACAAGTGCAGAAATATCATATTTAGAAATATAGTACTTTCAGAAATTCAGGTAGCCTATAGGTAAGTAGACCTTCTGTAAACTAGTTTTTTTTAAGTAGACCAATTCTTTCAAGTACATTCAGAACATTGGTTATTTTTTAAGACGTGGTCTTAGTTACCCTGGTCCTTAAACCAGTCATCTGGTGCAGTGTGGGTTGGGTGTGGGTCCTTGTACTCGGAGTCGGGCTAACGTCCACGCTAGCTGCTAATTGTTTTGCGTTGAGGTGATAATTGAGGCTCGATGTGAATTCCTTGTTGCATAGCTTGCACACAACCACGCTCTTATCGACGCTTCCATCCGTGTGTTTATTATTGTAGCCGAGGGTTATGGTACGCCTATACTTTGGATAATAAAAAACAACAATACGGCTGTAATTAACTAATCGTAATTAACGCGCTAAAGTCCCGGCCCTACATACAACCTGAGAGACGCTTAACGCATAATGCTTTGAAGTCAAAATACGTTTCTGTGAACAAATATGTCTTAGATTGCCTCTAGCATTCCAACTGTATGTTAAACACCGGCCGATTCACAATGAGCACGTACCCTTCAAGTCAAGTGCAACCCCTGCAGATAGGTGTGAAAAATAGCAACAACAAACATAAAATCTGTTGAGATATGGAGATCCTTAGTTGTATATTGCCACATGAGTGATCTACTATATGTCTGTTTTAAAACTGTCACATTAATCAAGCTCTACACAAGACACCGAAATGTGTTTTTGAAACCAATTTTTATTATTACTATTATTATGAATACACCATTGTTGAACAGAGGTACAGGTATTGGTATTGCAAAATATTCTAATACTGTAGTGCAGCTGTCAGAGCACTTTGGTAAACCGCATGAGTCGGAACAAGTGGATTTCAACAGCTAGACAAGTTCATAGATATCTGGTCAGTACGGTGGCACATGACTGTACATGAGTTGACATGATGAGAATTAGTTCAGACCTGTGTAGCCATAGTAGATCAGCCCTAAGAATGGAAAATAAATCACTTTCTTTCTTCTCTGGCTTTCCCCGTCCATCCTCTTGATCTCACATCAACTACGAGGGTTCCCCTTTTGGGTTCCTGTTACAAAGGAAGTGACATCAATCTCTGAGAACAAGTGGGACATCAGGTTGAAATGTTTCTTTTTCTACTCATTTATACGGTTTTGACCTGGTGATCCCGTCTAGTTTATTTCTATGACTGATGTATGACATGTATGTTTTTTTTCTTCTTTTTTGAGTCATTACTAGTAAATAAATATACTGTATTGTGAACTATCAAAATAAATTAAATTATGTTATTTACATAACATATAAACAATACTTTATCACACAACCATTTTGTATTCAAGAAAAGGCTACTGTATGTCTGTCATGCTTTCATCTGAATAAATTAAGTCATGAATGAGGTTGTACAGAGCTGAACTTCATCCCTTTGTACTGCTCTCCAGGAGTGCTGCTGGTTCATCTTTCTTATTTGGACTGCATCTCGACTACAGTACCTTGTGCAAATAGGCAGCCCTCATAAACTGCTAAATGTATCTATTTACCACCTACTATAGTCCCCTAAACCATAGACATTTTCCACTGCGGCTGCAACAATTATACCTGTTTTACCTGCTGGAATATTTGGATGAAATATGTCTTTTGTGTTTAAACCAGGCTTCCTATGTGTACATGGGCATTACAAAATATCAAGGTTAATATGATATAAATTCAGTGAAACTGTGCGCATGAAGACAAAATGTTGACTTTGCTACACAAGCACCCAAATGCTGCTGAATTGTGTTTATCAAGATGCCACGAATGAAGCAGTTAACACAATTACAACAGGGGATTAAATGCACTGTTGTTGTCTTATTTGCCGTTTCTGAAATGTACGTGTATGTGTAAACTGTAAAACTGCGATTCAACGTTACGGGAAGGCAACCCCAATACTGTGTGGAGCACAGAATTATAGCAAAGATGCATGTATCTGAACACTGTATTTGACGTATTCCTAAGAAATGTACTCCTTCTCTACACTCAATGTCTCACATTAACCTGTGTTGGACTACTTCAACATTTCTGACTTCTACTTCTAGATACCTTTTGATTATTTATGTTCCTCTAAGCTCTTAGGACAATCCAACAAAGACATATTCTTTATGCAAAAGGGACAGACATTAAAAAATGCACTGACTAAATAATAGATAAATAAGGTTCAATAAAACATGAACATTGGTCCATATTCTCATATTGCCTTTTTGAGCTGCTTCATCATAAGGAAGTATCCATGTTAAGCCCGGATCATCACAGAAGGATAAACGATGCTGTCGCCTCTTTCTCGCTCCTTGAGCTCTTCAACATGTGCTCAGATGAGAGATCGTTGAAAATAAATAAATAAAAAAGTAGTTTGTCTCATCCTACTGTATCCCTCTTCTTCGTGGTCTCTGTTTGTCCACGATTTTACCCTGTTATCTCTATAGAAAAGAGACTGTGGGGATGCTGATGTCGTCTCCTCCTCCTTCTCCTCCTCTTACATAAAGAGGGAGGAGCTGGAGGAGTTTTTCCTCTATTTTACATCTCTGCTCCTCCTCCTCCTCCCCTCTGCCTCTCTAGAAGGGCGAGTTGGGGGACTATATGATCCTGGCTGAGCTGATGGAGATGTCATCAGATTCCGATGGGAGGCTGGGGTTCGGGGAAAGGGTCAGAGGTCAGAGAGGGAGGAGCCACGGGCAGGCCGGGGAGGCAACAGGGAGGATGCCCCCGCAGTGTTTTTGTTGTTGACGTTGTTGCCGCTGTCACCTTCCGCATCATCTGCAAAAGCAGTGGCTTCACATTCGGGTAGCGTCCTCATCTGAGAACCTTCCCCTCCTTATCAAGAGGGGGGGCCTGAACGAGGGGGGGAACAGGAGAACGTTATAATCATGTTCTCTGATGCCGTCATGTGGTCACACAGTAATCCAGTATGGAGGACCAGGAGAGCCTTGCACATGTTCTATAAGTTATTTATTGTTATTAAATTGGACAGTGAGTTTTGGATTAAAAGCACATACTATATCAAAACCCCAATGAACGATTCGGCTTTAACATCTACTATCTTAGATGATGTTTGCACCGTTAACTAGGGATTCAATTATTTTTTTATTAATGAAAATTGTATGTGTACTGTAGATATCAGCCAGTAAGATTACAGCCATGAAGCTTTAGAACAACGAACTTCTAGGTCCTCCATAAAGCAGTGGTGGATAAAGTCACACAACCATGAGTTAGGTAGTGAGAGCTTAAAAGAAAGCTACGGTATCACTGTATCACGGTATAACTTTATACATGTTCAGCACAGAAATGTACACACAAGGATACACATTCACAAGGGACATTTAAACAGTAACTTGCACTGACATACAGAGGCACCAGGGGCCAAAGCTTTAGTAAAACAACGACAACAAGGATGCATGCTATGCATGAAATATGTTATTATATTATAATATATGTTATTTACAGCCAGGGGGACGTATGGAAAGAAGCACAAAGCAAAGCACAAAGACAACGGACAAAGACAAAGCTGTGGAGGCAGCACAGCAGCAGCTTCACAGTGGGGGGGGGCAGCAATTTCATAGACACCAGCTTGATTTGCTTTGAAAATGTGACCATCAACGCGGTAGGATCTCTATGGAAACCTGGCGTACCTTGTCCAGTACATGGCCGGGTGCTGGTAGAAATCCAACGAGCCAGACCTCTGCATAGAAAAGCTGTCATCCAACTGAACACAGAGAAAAAACCAGCACAATCAATTTAAACACCAGTCGACACCAAAACCGAATAAGATACAAACTTGGATTCTGTCTTTGGAGAAAGAACAAAATAACTTAAAAGGTAAGTTGCAAAAAAAAAAATACAGAGCTCAATACAAATCAAGGCAATCAGAGCTTGAGAGGTGTGAAACCCGGACGGTGGATTGCAGTGGCGGTGACTTACAGAAATGACCGACACTCCTGCAGTGGTGTCGTTGCCTTTCGGACTTGTGTTGAAGTGCTTCTTTATCTTCCCTGCTACTGACAACTGGTGATCGTTCTCACACAGACCGTCGTCCTGCACCAAGCGAGGCGAGAGTGGGAGGGGAAAAAAAGAATAAGCCCCTCACAGGAAGATGTTACGACTCAGTTTTTTTTGGACTGAATTAACGCTGGACTTACGGTCACCCAAGGGTGCTCCAGCACCTGGAGGGCAGTAAATCTCTGATCCACCTCCACCTCCAGCATGGATCGAATCAGCTCCTTCAGCAGCAAACCAACATGGGCGAGTCAAGTCAGTTCACTCAAAACGAGGGGGTTCGAGCCGCAACACAAACAAACAGATGATTTCCTAACATAGACTTGTTTTACCATGGCTGTCTCTGACACGTTGTCCCAGTACGGTAGGGGGAATTCCAGCTGTCCCATTAGTATCTGATCAAAAAGCACTTCCTGATCGTCACTGCTCCTGCAAACAAATAAATAAAACTTTTCCTTTGGTTTTCAGGAGTAAAAAAGCCATTTGATGAACTTCATATACAACTCCGAATGTGACATCTGAAAGTGGCATATAGATCTGGCATCTTGCTTACCCTCGAAAGGGTGGGAAACCACACAGCAGGATGTAGGTGATGACTCCAGCTGCCCAGATGTCCACCTTAAGGCCATACCTGCACAATGACATATCACAACTAAGTTAGATGAAAGATAATCTGTAACCTGCAGCCTGACTGCATTTGGACATAACTC
Source organism: Pungitius pungitius (assembly GCF_949316345.1). Taxonomy (NCBI): domain Eukaryota; kingdom Metazoa; phylum Chordata; class Actinopteri; order Perciformes; family Gasterosteidae; genus Pungitius; species Pungitius pungitius. The sequence continues at coordinate 11,190,700 of NC_084915.1, read as the reverse complement.
TTACTGTATATGGAGCATGTATCTTCGACTCTGCTACTGATGCTCTTACCCTGTTTCTGAGATGATTTCAGGTGCTACATATGTCGGGGTCCCGCAGACAGTGTAGAGGGGACCGTCCAGCACAGTTGCCAAACCAAAGTCTCCAAGTTTCAGACTTTTGCTGCCGTCTGCATGCTCGTACACCTGAGCACATTTCATACAACAAATGCTGTAAAAATAGGAACGCTTTCTTCAAATGTATTGTTTTCTGTGTGGAAAATGTAACTATCCTGGGAATCTGGAAATCTATCAACCCTTTGTTCTTTGTGACTCTGTCCCTGGCTTCCCAGAAGGAGAGGAGCGTTGTAAAAAGTCTGCGAATCCCACACATAGTGGCTGGACAGAACACACTTCTTGTGACTTTCAATCAGCAATTACACTGGTGTAAGTAGTGGCTCAGAGTACAACACATTTCTATGCAATGCATTATCCTGCACCTTTTAATAAAGTCTGTCTGCATATAAAAGTCAAAGCAGGTAAAATACATATTCTAATATTTACAGCTATACTTCAACTCATTTTTTTGTTTTCGTCTGGCCCAACCATCTCATCTAAATGGGCTCTGGAGGGTGCAAAGAAGGGAAAGAGGGTGAGAAGACGACCATAAAGGTGGACGGAAGGCAAAAGGAGGGACGGCGTGCACGTACAAGAAAGAAAGCAGGAGTCGGAGCGAGCAGGAGGTGTGAGGGCAGCAGGGATGAGTCATCGCTCTCTCCTCTGCGAGAGTCCAGAGTGAGTGATATTGCCTCAACGTTCATTCACCCAGGAGGGAAGGCTAAATTGCCGCAAGACATATGACCCTGTACAGTGCACACAGTAAAAGCCCATGCAGAGCCACTCCGTGTGAACTCACCAGCAGGTTTTCTGGTTTGATGTCTCTGTGCACAATGTTGAGGCAGTGGAGGTATTTGATTGCGTTGGCCAGATTGTAGAGCATACCGCTGGCGTCTCTCTCCGTGTATCGGTTGGCAGAGGTGATCGCATCGAACAGATCTCCCCCCTGCAGGAAAAAAATTAAAAAATCACAATTGAAGGGTGGGTTTCTGAGTCTTGTGCATTCACACCCAGAACCTAAAAGGTTCACTTGCAAGTTTTTTCTGCTAAAAGGAGTTTTGGGCTATTAAGTTGATTCCCCTCCTCCGTTCCCTTTCATTTGAAGCTTTGGATGCAACAGTGTGTCTGAGTCTGTGCTGAATGAGATGGAGTTAGAGAGATTCAGCACTATTTTAAGCTTCTGCTCTATTTAGTCCACCCCGGGAAAGAGGAAACACACAGAGACAGAGGGATAGAGAGGGGGGAGAAATGTATTAAAGGAAGACTATCATACGCATATGTGATCCATTTTTCAAAGGGTTTGACATTGCTGCTAAAACATCCTCAATTCTTTTTTGGAGGGGTTTCCACAAGATTTTGGAGTCCAGGGAGGCTGCAGGGAGTTTCCTTTTATTCAGCGAAAAGGGCATCAGCGCGGTGTTGGGCGATGAAGCCTGGCTACTGGTGGTATCCCAAAGGTCCCTTTAGTTCTTTCATGACATATTAAAAACAACAATTTATGGGCCTTCTCATGCAGAAGAAAAAAATAGTTGCCACAAAGTTGGCTGCGTGCTATTGTCTGGAATATAAAGTTAGTTTTCTTGATTACAACTAGGGGACCTATCGACAGGCAAAAGAACACTCTCGCTGCTCCTTTGCCTCCCCTTTCAAACCATCCATCTGTGTGTCTCTCTCTCCGTGTCCCGGCAACTGAAGAGACTCTCTCCGCCTCATTCATCAACAGCTTCCTCTTGATCCGCCCACTTTGGACACGCTCACACGCACACTCACTTTCTCCACAGATTGCCGCTCATCTATATTCTGTAGTACTCTACAGCACAACACGAACAGATGGATTACACTCCTGGCTCCTGAATAATGCACCGACTTTTCTTGACTCGGGGAGCGACAGAGAACAACGAATGTGAACTCACAAGGGCTTTCGGGCCGGAGACCGAAAACCCGCAGTGTGGGACAGTTTGGAATGCAAATCATTTGCTTCACCATGTTGAATGGCCAAATTCATCATGGCCTGTCCATAACCATAGCCAAAAGAAATCATGTAAGTATTATATACACGCGTGGACACACACCTTGACCAGCTCCATGACCAGGTAGAGTTCACTGTAAGTGTCCACTTCCTCTATGAGCAGAACAATGTTTGGATGTTTGACCCTCCGGAGGATGGCCACCTCGTTTTGGATCATGTGCTCCTAGAAATAGGAATGGAAAGAGATTTTAGCCAAGTGACTCACATTTCTTAATAACAGGTCCTCAGTAGGTGTGATGGGTGAAAGTAGATGTCTCCATTAACGAAGCAACACAAGAAGCTAAACTGCTGCAGGTCGGTGAAAAGAGGAATTTCAGACGATTGTAATTACTTTTTAAGTGAAACCGATAAACTACTTTTTATTTTAGCGCCTGTTAAATGAATCGTGCATAGAAATGATGTGAACTGATGAACCGCAAACTTGTCTTTTGTTTGTTTCTTTTCTTATTTTCTGTTTATTAGTTTAATTGAACTTAAAAAAGCAGATTAGAGTTGTCTTCAAAAGAGTTACTTCTGTACATACATTACACCCGTTTTGAATACGAGTAAGCGTTTATGTCTGCATGCGTAACATTTCAGCCAAGCAACTGTATTCCTATAGAGGTGGGGAAGCTTTGCAGAGTACTTTACCTTGCCCCTGCATTTGCCCTTGTTGATGATCTTCAGAGCGTACTCCCGTCCCGTGGTGTGTTCCACACATTCACGGACCACTGCAAAGTTCCCGTCGCCTAAGGTGCGTCCCACCTTGTAGCGATCCGATATGTAGGACGGCACGGCAGGAACCTCATCGACTAGAACTTCAGCTACAGCGGGGGAGAACGAGGTTTAGAAGGGCTCAGGGACCCACGTTTACGCTCTTTGGCAGATTAAGACTAATTGTACACACACATGTAATTAGGCAGAGCCTAAGAGCCTTGTTAGAAGCTGTAGCGTATTTTGCTAATAACAAGGAAAACATTGATATTTAACAGGGCACCGAGTTTGGATTAGCAAATGTATTTGCAGGGTATGAACAAAAAATAATAATTATTAATATTTGTATTAATACATTAATAAATGTAAAAGGTCAATGGAAAATGCAAATTAACAGGTACGTGAAAATTAATTTCAAAGCCAATGAGGCCTCTAAATCCATTGGTCAACATTTTGTCATGTTTTGCTCTGCAGAGAGCTCTTTAAAAGGCAAACTAACTAGTAAATATAACTTAGTTATATATAAATTAATTGGTCTACAACATTTAAGAATATGTCAATAAAATCTAAAGATGAAAATGTTAGAGGTCTATGACTAAACATAAATCAACACAATTATCTTTATAACCTTTACACTGTTTACCAGTTTTGGAGTCAAAGAAATGAACAAAAAAGGGGGAAACTGTGAGAAATAGAGGGGATGAGAACGGGATGTACAACACAGAGCGATGCATCAAAGGTCACGAGAATGACTCAGACATGCATGATATTTGCCCAGTACATCGGACAGATGGGGTGTTCTTGTTACAGTCATTTTCCTCACCTTCTGAAACAGTTTCATCACTCTCCTCCACTGAGCCGGAAACTTTAGTGGAAGACAAAGAGGCAGAAGAACCCTGGGACCCCTGCAGAGACGGATGGGTGGAGACAGAGAGCAGGATGTCAAATAAACCTTTTTTTACATTTTTTTTTTTACATGAAACAGTCCCTTCTGCCTCAATCTCGGCAAAATGTGTATATATCCAAGAATAGACGAGAGGACACTGTGCGACTGAGAACATCCTTACGTCTGTCTTTGTGTTTGCATATGTGTCCGCTGTATACTGCTGCCTTGTGCTGTGTGTACACTGTGCTCACAAAAAAGATTTACCTGACTAAAAATAAACCCGTTACTAATTCATCAAACAACCTGCGTGTGTCCGAGATGGACAAACAATCTCTTCCCAGTAAGCTCTTCTCCATTAACCGAACTTCAAGTCATTCCTATCTATTTGTCCCTTCCTTTTACTACTCACTACCACCTTTAAATAACACCATAAAACCTTAATATTCCGATGACTAATATAGTCGAATGAATACTGCCTTTGAGGTGGTTGGAGAATAGGAGGCCATGTAGGGGAAGGAGATGCAGCATTTGCATCTATCCAAAGACAAAAACTCATAACGCCCTCCACCTCATAACCTCCTGTCTGGTTGTCATGGAAGCACGGAGGGCGGGAGCTACGGTCTAGTCTGGACTGTAAATGAGAATCTACGTCTCTCGAATTTCCCTGTTTCACGCCCTCCTCTACTGTCCATCTTTCTCTTCTCCAAAACTTCACTTTGACAAAATGTTACCACATTTTACCCACGCTATTTATTTGAAAGCTGAACATGATTCTCACTTTTCTTCATCTCCTTTCTCCGGCTTCACAGTCAGTCCCGAGGACACCAAAAATCTTTATGGTCTGGTAGGTTTCCACGGTTTGAATAAACCCTGCAGGTGCAGCCGGCACATGCAGCCTGGCCAGTGATTGAGGTGGACGCCAAAACAATTCCTCTCAAAAATGTAAGCTGTGAATCGTCAACATGTTTGCACTGTAGACGGTCAGCACTAGGAGATCCAGGAGCAAATCCATGTGCATTAAAGGGCACTGCATTAGCAGATTGTTGGTGACTAATGTTGTCTGATGATACATTTTACTTTCATCTCTCATTTCAATGCAATTGTAGTTATTCTGAAGCTCTTCCATGGTGAATTTATACCAAAGAATTCAGACGTCAATCAGATGAGATCTAAGGAATGTTGCTGAATTATAGGCTGCTGCCTGTCCTTATAATAACCTTGAACAAATTATATTGTAACGTGTAAAGTGGCCACATTTGGCATCAACAGTTGCTATTCTGGCAAACAGTGCATTTATTCAGTTTGAGTGAATGCTGAAAACTAGAAACAACCTCTTATATTTATGCTATCCCGTCAGACTGCGATACAGCCTGGAGAGTTGGCTGTCATGGTGGAATGAAGAAAAGCCACCCATCATGACATCGTAGAACTGAAAACTATTCACAAAGCCGAGCAGCCTTATATCTCGACTCAAGTAACTGCCAGCTCGTTTGCTCATCTCTGCTAGTGTGACCCGAAAGCCACCCAGGTGAATGCAGAGGGGAGTCAGGCTAGTGGTGGTTTATGTAATGTTGTTTTCGCTCGGGCACCGGAAAACGAGAACCCACTTAATACTCCTAAAGTCGCCGACCCTCCTTTGCTTTGTTTTCAAAACATCCGTCATCTGCTCCTTTATTCTCTCATCCTGACGCGTGTATTCGCCTCTCTTGTGTCCTTATCCCACATCCAGCCCTGTCCTCCACTGGCTTTCTCATTTTGAACTCCTCTCTCTCTCTTCCTGCCACCGAGGGAAACAAAACACCGTTGCCATGGAAACTGCTCAAAGAGAAGAGAGAGGAGAGGCAGCTTATGAGACTTCCAGAGAGGAGACAGAAGCCTATATATGGCCATTTCCTGTTTGCTGTCTGGGAGGTAGGTTTGCCCTTCTATGAACATTGAGTCCCTCTTTCCTGTGTGAATAACTATGAGACAGATGGAGTGACAGACAGAGTGAGAAGAGACTGAGGCAGAGAGATATGGGGAAACAAAGAGACTATGAGAAAAGATGTATGGAGTCTGGTATAGGAACTGTGTTGTTATTGTTAGATCATCCAGCTTTCTCCCCGTTGCACAACACAACTTACACTATTCCTAGCCTGACATCTCTACACTTTAGTTCTGGCTATGACTCACACCACAAAAATAAAATAAAAACACACACACACACACACACACACACACCCACACACACACACACACACACACACACACTGACAAACCTTCAACATCATGACAGGAACCACTGCTCTCCAAAACTGCACGGGCACCGCTCAGCGACTGAATAGTGATCAGCGCATTAATGCAAATTAAACATTAAATATGGAGGATCATCTCAGACGTTAAACAGCAGAAATTATTAAAAGCCAGTCAACAGCAGAATTCCGCATGAAAAATGCACCACAGAGAAACGACTAAAGAGTAATGCAAGCCTTATCCTCAATGACCCTGTTTGAATTCATAAGCCACACACACATCCTAAAACTGTCTCCCTCTCTGTGCCTCGGGCTCTTATTTTGGTGTCTAGACAGACAGGAAACGTAATCAATTTGACTCTCATCTGTAGAGATCAACAGTGTCAGGGGATTCAGTCTTTCTGCTCTGCCAGTTGGACACAGGGATGTTTCCTAATCACAATCCTTATGGGCCGTAATGCTGCGGAATCCCAGAAACATGATTAAATGCTTTACTGGGAACAAAAAAAAAGTAGAAGAAAAACTGGATAGACGGAGGAGATGAATGCTCCACTGGGAATGAGTTTGTGCTGTATAGGTTTTCTCTGCTGTGCTGCACACAGACACAAGTTTAACAAAGGAGAACCAAACACCTTTATTATAATCATCTGACACCTATGGAAATTATATTTGTTTTTGCATGTTATGAACATGATGATAGTGTTAATTAGCACACATGGGGAGCATCAGAATAAAAACACAATGTGAAAATGAAATGATAATTAATTTAATGATGACATCAACAAATGGAAACAAATACATTAAAGAAAAGACAAATAAGGTAGAAACAGAAACAAATGAGCCAAGAAGAGCTGGCGGCCTTACATGACAAACTCCCAATATGTAAGTGATGGAACAGGTTATACTATAATTACAGGAATATAATTTGCCTGTAATTGAGCACAAAGACAATCAGTACAAAAAAATATCCTGATGCCCTCTGCAAAAAGCAATGTTCCTTTAAACTGGTATTTCAATCAATTGTGCGAGTGAATTTGAATGAATAAAATATGGAATATAGAAATGTTTAAGCTTTAAAATTGCAGCAATTGCAAAATCTGCCAGTTTCCTCACGTGCTGCAGCCAGTCCTTTTGGCGGGTATACAGTAAGAACAAAAATTGGACAATAATTCTAATGACATCAACATGACAGAAAATCAAACATATAATCAACCAAATTAAACAAATATACTCTTAAGTAACAACTCACTCACATGAGACAATAATTCACATCGGCTATCTCTATATCTGTCTGTCACACACACACAAACACGCAGACACACACACACGCACACACACTGCAACACACTCACAGACACCCGCATGTTCGCACAGAATTTAATTATGAATCACCCAACAAAAAAATATGGACGGTAATGAGAGATGGAGCATGCAAGTCAAAGGATGATGGAAGTGAATGAGTCAACGGTGAGAGGAGGATGCAAGTGACATACTACGGTTGACAATTATCACTTTCTTTCTGTCAAACGCTCACACAAACAGATACCTGACTGAAATCACAGCTGTTGTATTGGCATCACGGACCTTCTGTTTGTCCTGCCTTCAATCTGTCGGCCACTGCGCTCAGAGGATTGGCTCTTTTTTTAATGATTTATTTCCCTGTGTGTTTTTTCACGTACGATGTAAAAAATAAATGTGACTTTGGCAGATCATACGATTTATCCGTACATGCTTTAGAACGGACACTGAGAGGAAACAAAATGCTGAGTGTGTGTCTGGAGGCTGGAAATTAAATATTAGCCATATCAAAGTGATGAGAAAAGTGGCCCCGAAAAGAACCTACGAAGCAAAGCAGAAGCAGAGGACGGATCGCACGGTGAATCCGGAGCGGCCTGTTATGCTTATAAAACACACGACACGTGTTACTGTGCGTTTAAGGGATTCTGTGTGCAGTTGTCGTGTAGCTGTGTGCGTGTCTGTGCGCTTCGACGGGAAACAGAAAAGTCACAGTTCACGCATTGTCTGTGTATTCTGCTTGGGGAAATAGGTTGGATGCTCTGAGCTGTGCGAGCATTTCACATCAGCCAGCAAAGTGCTTCTAAGTGGTTAAAGGCAGGGTCCAGCGAGGTGAACTATAATGCTATTCTCATAGTAGGTCACTCAGGGTTTTGTGGCTGCCTGGGAAAGGGATTCGTGGTAGCTTTTAATACCTTTTAGGATGATATTTAAAAACAATTTGAGCACCAGATGTTCTTTGGAGAGCCAAGATGTTAATAGTTAAAGTTTCAATTGGAAGGAAATGGATCATTTCTGAGCCTGGTTTGGTTAGATTCCCAATGCATTTTAGGTGTTTTTATGGTGAGAAAAGTACTTCCTTGCCATTGTAAGCACAACAATGAAAGGATTTTTGCATGTGTATTCAACATTTGCGATTATTCATGCCTGTTTACACAGAGGTGCCGTGCAAATATAGTGGCAGAAACTTGGCGCCTACTTCCAAGAAGATTCGACTTGATCTACCAGAGAAATGATGGAATACAATTTCTTCCCGTGAAGTTAAAACCCTTTCATATGGGAAATGACAGGAGGGGTTGAAAAGACGGGTGGCTGGGGGTGCGGGGGGGGGGGGGGGTGATACACGGTGACAGATGGCGTGAAGAAGAAAGTAGACTCTGTTAGGGAGACGGGATAGAGAATGAACCGCCAACTGTGTGAAAAGCAAAAGTAAGAAGTGGCGAGAGGGAATTTCACCATATAGCTGGAGAGTGGAGAGGAGCGATAATGGGATGTGAGCCTTCCTTCCTTCCAGGCTTGGTATACAGAGCATCAGCGAGTACCAAGACCTGGTAATCTCTTGTCGAAAAATGCAGACTTGTGAAACTACAAAAATAGAGGTCAGGATCGCAGTGCATAGCTAATTTGTGACGGCTAAAGTGGACTAAAGGAAAAGGGCATGTAGTGTGCTTCAATCTGGAGCGCATGGGGGGGGAAATTTTCATTCCTTTTTCTCATTACATCTGGTAAGCCCTCCTTCAATCTCTAACCCTAAATTAAATAAGGAAATAACAGAGTAATAAAATGCGGGCACTGTAAAAAGTAGAAGGAAAGAAAGAGAATTCCAAAATGTTTGCAACTTTGTCCCCTTTGCCACAATGAAATCCATGGTGACCCACTTCTATTATACAGACGACTGTGGGAGCTGCAGTGCACCCTGTTCTGTTCTCAGCAGCTACAACCCAAATCTGCTGTGTCCCTGATCTGTCCCCGGCTGACCTTCATATCCCATCAATGTAACCTCAGCACCGATGGGCACACTCTCCACCATTCATTAATTCTGCCTGGCAAATGTAGCACGAGACAGACGAAGAGATGAATTATTCACGCTATGCTGATTTTAGCCTACACACACACACGCACTCACTCATATACACGAGCAGAAATAATTCACACACCACTATAACATTGCGTAAACCACGAGACACTTGCATGCTGAAGCCCATGTGTATAGGCGACAGGTTCACATACAGCGCTTTGTCTCCAAGTTAATTTAAGAGTTCCAGGTGAAGCGAGCGTGCAAGTGTTTGTGTAAGAGGGAGAAGGAACTTAATCAGCAGCAGGCTTAAAGTTCCTGCAAATTACAGAGCTGCTGACAGAAAGCAGGGATGATTAGGATTTGAGGCTCATATTAAAAGCTCACCATCGTTACTGTGAAGGACTGGATTAACCAATACTTTTATCTCGAACACACGCAAACACACAAACACCGTGCAACATTCGACTGTGGAATTCAAGGTTTTTTTTTCCCCCCATTTGAGTTGCATGCTCCTTCTCAACACAGCAGTATTCTCTTCAAAGTGACTACCAGCTTTACAGCGTACATAGTGTTGGCTACGGCAAACACATCGTAAAGAGATGGCGGAAATGATCCGATTTTCTACATTTTTACATGAATGAATGACAAATAAAATTCATGATCAGTAGTTATTACTGGCTGGGCCGAATTTTTAGATCTGATATTGCACAATTTACTGCCTTCATTGTTTAGCTACCAAAGGCGAACAGTTTTCCACAAGTAACAGAGAGCTACGGGTCAGAATAAACGGGAAAACAGGACAAAAAAATAGAACCTGAAATGAGGAATTGCCCATTAAAAATCTACTAACACTGGATAAGAGTTGTAACATTAGAGGATCCTAACACGAGTCCCAGCGCACCACTGTGTGAGGTCAAAGGTTAGCACCCGACTTCCTTTCTGAGACACTTAAGATGTTGGGATGTTGCGGTTTCTTCGTATTTCTAGCGACTCTAAGATGAGGTCGGCCTATGCTCAGTCATGGACGTGTCCTTTTCCTGAGAACATAGAGGCAACGTGTTATAGATTGTCACTAAACGCTATGGGTGTCTACGTGGGCCGTGTTCTCGTCTTACCTGACGTCGGCTCAGGCTTCCTGGGCTGGCTGGAGAGGGGCTGGGAGATTTTCCCGAATGAGGAGTGGACAGCTGACTGGCCGGCGCCCCGTTCACTACGGGGGGGGGGGGGGGGGGGGGAGAAGACGAGAGAGAGGAAATGGAGCGGGTCGCGTGAGATGGGTGAGAAATATCGGAACAGGGTATCCTTTCAATGTGATCATGTTGTCTGGTAAAGCTTTATTTCAGAGTGTGTCAAGCAGCAGCCCACACGCCCTTGGCATCTCTCCATTCACATGGGTGAGATGGAGGTGGAAGTGGGGGAGTAAGAGAGAAAAGAGCACGGAAGTCCACACTGCTCTTTTTTTTTACACTTCAGCCTGTGCAATTCCTGTTTACTTCGAATCTCCCTGAAACAAGCCACTTAAACCTGAACCTTTAAAAAAAGAAAGATGTGCTCCGAATAAGTGCGACATGGAGCAGGCTTCAAGTGATTCGCTGGAAGTCACCACACAACACCGGGCTGTCCTCATTTTCGCACTTCTGACCTCAGCTGGATACAATTCCTCCAGCTGCAGCACAGCACAACAAGCCAGCGGCATCACCTCATTAAACAGGAACATTAGGTTAATCAACGCTGCACCACAGGCCTGTGTGCAGGGGTGGAAAAGACGGATTTAAAAATAATAATAAAAGAAGCTTAATATCGTCATTAGCTTGCACACAGGGAACGAGCCTTAGTCAAATCTGGATTATTGTCTTTTTAAATCAGAATACAAAATAGGAACATAAACCAAACTGAATGTGTATGCAATTTATGTCATTTTATATATATTTTCGTGTGTTTGGGAAAAAGCTCATTGTTCTTACGGAACTCTGAAAATCAGCTTCAATGGTCTGAATGATTTAATTTCAAATGGGTAAAAAATACATAATTTGTAGGTATTTAAAGTAACTTGTATGAAATAATGCAACTCCTCAATCGTATTGGGTGAAAATAAATCTTAATGTAAGACAACACAAACACTATATTTCTTGATTTTCACTTTTGGTAATATTCTCATCAGTTAATCGCAGTTTTGAAGGCAAAAACACGATTTTAATTGCAGTCCCCACCTTATAACACTTCTAGAGAGCATCTTTCTAGATGCAGCAGAGAATGAAAAACTGTGTGGGGGGGGGGGGACAAGTTAAGTGGTCCAACGTGCACCGCGTTGTGTTTTATTCCCTGCACGGATCAAAGAACTTTCTGAATTATTCAACACAAAGAGATGAAGCCCACAGCAGAAAGGTAGCACGGAAGAGCACCGGCTGCCACTACATTAGGAGGCTTTCCATATTCTCATAACGAGGCCATGAAAAATGGAATAGAGGAACCGCTCCTGGACTTCTTCATTGATGGAATTCATCATCGGCGTTACGCACACGGACCGACACTCCAACCCGGTTACACAACGGGTAGCGTCAACGATTTATAAAAAAAAAAGACATCCGGGACTAACCTACTACAAAGTCAATGATATTCAAAGTCACACCGGTGTAGACGACACCCGCCTACGTGTGATCCGAGTAAAGGAACCCGTGAAGTTCACGCCGCCAGGGCGCCGTTTAAAGCCGATGGGTATTCGGTGGTTTTTGGTTCCTACCTTCCGCTTCCAGCATGATGAAAAACACAGTGATAATCCAAGAGAGGAGACGGGAGGGGGGGGGGGGGGGTTAAGACACGAAGATAAAAAAAAAGGAAAAAGAACAGCACCTCCGTGTGCGCTTGGTCCGAGGGAGATTGTAAACTGTGGTGAATGGGAAACACGGAGCAGCGCTGGACACAAGGCAGCGAGGAGGAAAGGCTGCTTGCGCAAACTCTGACGCGCACCGGGGACAGGGAGAGGGAACCGGAGGGAGGGAGGGAGAGTAAAACATAACCATATGATGGGTTTTCTACCACCAGAGCACAGAATTGCGTTGGAATTTGAATCAGCAGAAATTGTGAAAAGGCTGCTGTAATTTGTTAGTCGTGTATGCTGCTGCAGACGGATTGGGTCATGGATTCTGAAATATATATATATATATATATATATATATATATATATATATATATATATATATATATATATATATATATATATATATATATATATTCTGTATACCACTCCCTGCAGTTGTCTGGCCGTGACATGAAGTCACAGTAGCTGGAAGGTTGGATGCAGATGGATCATGTGAATGATTAGGCCAGCATGCTTTGGAAAAGATCGATCAAGACATGGGTTGGAAATGTAATGCTTTCTTTTCAAGACCATTCAAGAGGAAGCTGTGCTAGCAGTTAATACAGAAACAGACCTCTCAGCGCTCCCGCTTGTCATCGTGCAGGAGGATACATACGCTACATGTTGGGAAATGAGAAAGGGCCTCAAAATGTTTTTGGAGTTTATTAAGTTGATATTCAGCTAATATGCCACTGGTGACCAAACCAGAGTTATGTTATTTGTTTCTGAATAAAAAGAGTGAGCTGGCATTTTCAACGTCGATGAATTAATCGTTAATGTGCTCCTTATCACACATGTGTTATAGAACCATAGCACATCAAACACATACTGTGTGGTACAAATCAACGACAGAGACATGTGGCTCTTGTCACATGGTAATACATAGAGGTTCATGCATGCTAAGCGCTGTCCAAAGATATTCTACAAGATTTGCACATCTTGCAAATCTAGAAGTTATCCTCTTGACTGATGTTTGGGGAAATTGTTTCTATGAAATATACCAAAACAGTCAAATACTGTACACGTATGATGGCTGAAAGTACAACCATTATCTTGCCCTTTGTGCAAATACCAATACCAAAATGTCTCTTTTTAGCATTTTGATATTTGCTATGCTTATTTACTTTTAGAACTAGTTCTTTTTAGTACATTGGTACCGTTCATGAGTGGAGGTAAAGGCTGCAGGTATCTGGGTTGCAAAATTCAGATCCTCTGTCCTCTGATTTGTTTGTTCTTTGTCCGCCCAGCGAGTCTCAGCCGCCGTGCGCAGCCGCTCACGACAGAAAGCGGAAGGTGAGACCCCAAGCATCAGAAGGGATTCTTGCTGACACCATCTCCACTCCTCCGTTAACTTTAGCTGACAGTGTAGCATCAGAGAAGAGCCAAAAACAGATGGCGAGACAGCGAGAGAGAGAGAATGAGCGCAAATTGTTTTCTCACATTATTTCGGGTCTCATCCGGGGCTGTGAGATCATCGCAGAATGAAGCTCAAGTGGTGACAATGTCAGGCTGACACACAGCAAGCGGCCCACGTACACACACACACACACACACACACACACACTGCCCCACCTCAGAGGTTTCTTTGACACCTTGGAAACCACTGAGTGAAATTGTAGTGAAGCTTCTTTTATCTAAAGATTTACTGCAATCCATAAAAGTGTGTTTCTTGTGTCACGTTGTCACACACGTGGCTCATTGTTTAAAGCTGAACTATTAATAAGACATTAAACCTACAGTGTTATTCACAACATATCAGACACTCCAGAGGAACAGGTATCAATATTTTTGAATAAATAGCACATAAGTGGCATATTTGGTGTTATTAGTGTTCGTAAATCATAAAATGTGCTTATGAGTCATTATTATTATGTGTTGATTTGCATATATTTTCAGAATAGAAATCTGAATATTGGAAAAGGGCAGGTTCTAATTTTTTTGTAACTTGTGTGAACTGTAAGAAATTATTAGAAATAAATTCATGACCCGGTTCATAAATTAACTATTAATAAAATGCATTTAATGTACACCAGAATATAGAATATATATCATTCTGGAACCAAGTGATCAATAAAGTAATGAGAATATTTTAAAACCACTGTAATTTTGAAACTGTAATCAATAGAATAGTACCAATGTGCAGCTATGATTGTATTCAATGTAATGTCATCAACCGAAATGCATTCATGTAATACTTGATAGCGCCACAACTGACATTGACTGCGAGACATTTGAAATCCGAGCTACATTGAACTTTTTGAACATAAGACATTTTTCCATCTAATATATTTAAACTTCTTTTAAAGTCATTAAAGACATTTTTTGACTCAATATTTATTTTCTGTAACATTTTTCGAGCTAATATATTTTGACTTTTTTCCCATGAGACTATTAGGCCTAATATTTTTTTTTATTCTCTTGCTATATTTTTCCACCCACTTCGATTTTTCAAATGACATTTTTCCATTACTATATTATGACATTATGCCACATAACATATTTAGACTTGTTTTTCAAACACATTTTTTGACGCAATATATTTAAATTTTATTTTCTGACCTAATTTTTTTTTTTCCATTACATTTTTGACCTGAGATTTTCATCATCAATGCTCAGCATGTTTGCGTGATACATTTTAAATAAATGATGACACAGTGAATCGAAGAAGTATGATCTCATCTCAAACAGAAAGGTGTTCTCATATCTTACCCTTTTTTCAGTGGTGAGACAGGACTCTAGAATGAGCACCTTGTATGTTTCCCTGCTGCGGGACAAAGGCAGGATTATCTTATCTTATCTATAAGCCATACAGCACAAGTATAAGCCGTTGTTAAATATCAACATAATTGTAGGACAAATTGTCCTAAAAGGAAGGGAGGATGGTGGCGTTTGTGACTGTTAACATTAGAGTTAAAAAACAAGCAGAATGTCCAACAGGGTTGAACAGCAGATCAGTCAATTATCTCTCATTTCCTCCCATTGCTCCACTCGACCTCTGCACATAGCAACGGGAGCATGTGTCAGGGGATGAAAACAGTTTGATGCACAACAGTCCACCAAAATCAGGGAACACCTGATGATGTTAAGTTGCAGAAGCGGCGCCACAGGGGGAAGGTTTCTCAGAAGCCAAAGCGTCGGGGCGGTCTGACTCATAGACCAGCTACAGGATCGAGCGTCAGTCAGCTGCGTTGGCCACCGCAGGCCATTTCACAGGAAGTCACCGCCTTATATGGCTGTCACAGACTATTGTGTCTGTAGCTTCATGCTCCTTCTGAGCTATGTTTCCATGGCAACCAAGACGAGTCCCTTTTTTCCCTCCTCAGTGTCTGGTTCTTTCTGTGTCTCTCACACGCACGCACACACGCACACGCGCACGTGCACACGCACACGCACACGCACACACACACGCGCACGTGCACACGCACACACACACACACACACACACACACCCCTTCAATCCCGACTTGTTTCAGCCAGCAAGATCAGACAGTGTATGACTCATTCTCATAACCTTTACCCCAAAGTTTTTCAAGCCAACCAAATGCAGAACTTTTCTTTCCAATGGAGCTGTTAATGATCTTCTCCTCTTACTTTTACCCCAGACAAAAACTTTTGAACAACTGTTGGTTTCCCTTTCTGCGTGGTGTGTGTCTGTTTCCATATCTCGCCTCACCTGTCGAATTATTCCCAACCCAAAAGGTCTCTGTGCTCTCAAATCCCCGAATAATGGCAGGAAGGATGAAAAGGGCAGTGTGCTTTGCATAACTATGTGATTTAGACACAGCCAAAGCTTTGCAATCAGTGGGCCAGCTTTAGGCCAAACACACACACAAAGACATAAACACACACTCAGACATTTTATACATTGCATTAGTATGGCAGGTGAAGAACTGATTGTGTGGATTGAGTCACCAACTCTTTTCTCTCTGATTCCCTTCTCATCTTCACTCCCTTTTTTCTTTTACCTCTCTTCTCTGTGTTTGCCCTTTTTCCCACTCCCTGGTGAAATCATTCTCATTTGAATTGATATTCAGAAGGCACAGCTCACACACACGCACATAAAATAAAGCCAGACCCTGCGCACAGCTCTTATATCATTACAGTCTTGACTCGTACAGTTTTCATTTGCCGCGACGTTGGTTAAGTAATGAGCTAGAAAATACTACGCCATCACACGAGGACGTATACAAACAATGCCAAACTGTGTCCATCAGGTCGGAGAGAATGCACACACTCCTCCTTATGGACACACACACACACACACAGGTGAAAGGGTACTTAAAAGGACAACGACACAATGCCAGGTTCCATTAACAAATATAGTTCCTTGAGAGAAAGAGCAGTAAAAGATGAAGAAAGTAAGTTACCGGATGCGGGGGACTTGCTGCGTCCTGATTGGTTGGCGGTCCGTGGAGAGCCTCGGCTCAGAGAGGCAGACATCTTTCCATAGTTCACCAACTTCATCACACGACACTCTAAAAAAGCATTAAGAGAAGAGTGACATGTGATCACAGTGTAAAAAATTCCTTTGCATTTATTTAATCATCGACTGAATTAGTCCACAAATATGTGTTTTGGAAAAGCTTCGAAATTCAGGATCTTTAGTGTTTGAACTAAACTGTTTTTGGCGAACCCAAAATGAAGCACTGAAGGAAAGTGATTCTGTGATTTATGATTATGGTTTGACAGCTAAATGAAAAACTATCACAAAACAACTAAAACACACGTCACTTCTGTTTAAATGAAAACCAACATTTGATGGAAATCCGACCAACCAATGTTTTCATATTTTTTATTGATTTTAACCTTTTGTCCTGCAAGAAAACACCAGGGCACTAATGTACCAACACTGCTGTAATTGGTTTTACCTCCAGGTCCCCTGCAAAAATGAGTTCTGACCTTCACTTTTCAAACGCAATTATTGTGGTGTTTTTCTGGAGTGACGGTTCTGACTCACGGAGGTCTGATATTTTTATTTTATTTTATATTTTACGCACACCCCGATCAATGAGCCATGTAAACACACCCACCCTCCCTCCTTCATCCCTCAAAACTTTTATCCTCGCCTGCTCATTAACTCAGCCCCATTTGAGCTCATTTCCATTTTAGACTAGCGGGAAGGGAAATCACGCATACTGCTGTGTGTGCGTGTACGAGTGCGAGAACGGGAGTTCAGGGGGTTGTTATTTGCTTGTGTGGCAGTTATTTTGGCCTTGTGATTAATATACAATGTGGAGTGTTAACATGATGACAGTGTGCCAGGGCTGAGGCAGAGGTGATAATTATATAGTGATGCCGAGAGGAGGCGAGGTTGTCTGCAGCTCCGACTCTGACTGTCTCTGTGTGTGTGTGTGTGTGTGTGTCTGCTGCGTTTGTTGCTCTACTTTCCCATCCGACTGTTTCTCTGCCTCGAGCCTCCTGAGCCTTCCCCAGAGCAAGAGAAGGTGTCAAAACGTGCTCTCTGTCTTCTGGGTGTGTGTGTGTGTGTGTGTGTGTGTGTGTGTGTGTGTGTGTGTGTGTGTGTGTGTGTGTGTGTGTGTGTGTGTGTGTGTGTGTGTGTGTGTGTGTGTGTGTGTGTGTGTGTGTGTGTGTGTGTGTGTGTGTGTGCGCGCACACTGGTGCGGACAAGACTGCATACAAATAATGTGTATACTTTAAAATATGAGTTTGCTTGTCATTAATGTAAATAAGCAGAGTGATCATGGCCAAAATCTCTGAAACTGTCAGAACGCAGATGCAGGGGCAAGGAGGGAGGACTCAGACGCGGAGTTAATGAAAAAACAAAAGGACTTTAATAGTCAAAAACTGGAAATCAAAATCACTCCAACCAAAAAAAGGACCGGAAGGAGGCAAAAACAAAAGAGGGACCTGGACTTGAAAACACGAAACTGACTTACTTGACAAGAAGGTCGACATGTAATGACGCCACACAAGACAAGCGACTCACAGGGCTTAAATACACAAGGGAGGTGCAGGTGATTGGACACAGGTGGAAACGATCAGGCAGGCAGACAATCACAGGGGAAGACAGGACAAGGCAGGAAGTGAAGTTACCCAGGAACACAAGAGACATGAAAACTACAAAATAAGACAAGAAGCAGACCCAAACCGTGACAAAAACAGTATTCAACTTATTCAGAAAAAAAACTGATTTCTCCAAAATGAGAATTCTGATTAAATCATGTTTCTCCACAATATAACATTGAAGGCGCCCATGTTCTTTTTAATAATATAATAAAGGAATGAAATAATAAAAGGTTCGTAAAGCCGAGTGATATCGCTTGTTAGCATCTATATTAAATTTACTCACAGCTTCAGACATCTGTTTTTCCATCAAGATTGAAATCAACGCCTGGGTCTGGTCTCATAAAACGATGTGTTTCGGATGATGCTGCCCAAATCTCAGACCCCTGAGATCCCTTATTTGAAGTAGTATGACAAATGTAAACAATGCCTGTTTAAAGAACCGCACAGCCTTGATGCTTTGAAAACTGAAGGTCATTAAAGAGAACAAGAATGCCAGCCACATTTGGTGAGCTCATGCAACTTTGTCAAACCGTTATGATGTATTCTGCCACCAAATGCAGATTTATACTATAAATGCACAAAATCGACCCTGAAAAACAGACACAACCCCAAACAGCAGAAAAAACAGTTGACTCGTTGTTGTACTGTTCATCATCATCAGTAACTAATGAAAATGCTGATCCTGGAAACGTTGTTTCCAAAGACTCGGTTGTACGTAGGAGTTTGTGTTGTGGTCTTTTACAAAAGAGAAGAAGGTTGCCGAAAATGTAATATAATGGAAGCAGCTGACCATTACATCTTCCAAATGAAAGAAGAGTAGTGGGCAACAGAGGGAGGAATAAAGAGAAAGAGCGACAAAGGCGAAAGGAGGTGGAGGATGGTGACCCAGGTGGGATGAATATTATTTAATGGATGAAGGGATGGAGGGGAAACAAATGAACTGAAGAGCAAGCTAAGTGATGTAGTAGAGAGGAAGCAGGATGAGAGGATGAGAATACAAATGAGCACCAAATGGCAGCGGGATGAGGGGAGGGGGGCAGACAGAGAAACACAGATGGGGATAGTGAGGGCAGAAGGTATCCTCAGAGGACCTCGGTCCGGGTCAGGCGGAAAAGAGGAAGAGTAACAAGGCGGTTAAACAACGGTTCAGCAGAGGATTCGGGGAGAGAGAAGGAGAGACAAATGAGTGACGGCCATCACAGACCTCAGGGCCCTGAACATGTGTCTGTACGGGGTAGACTACAACTTCTGTGAGTAAAAATGGGATGGATGTGGATAAACAGAGAAAAATAAGCCAATTTGGGGAGTAAAGGAAATATTAAAAAGCCTTAATAAAAATGTATCAAATGCATACATTATCTTCATTTAATTAATTCATATTGTGGCTGATAGACAGAAAGAATTTGATTTGGCCTTACAGAATTTGCTAAAAAAAAAACATCTGGAAACATGATAGTCTGAAGGAAATGATCAATTTCAAGCTAAATGGAAAACCAATAATCAAATTTCTGTCTACTGAACTTAACTGCATGGTAATAAAAATCCCATTTGTGACACTAAAACTCTAGAAATATTTATCACAAAAAGTCAACCAATTTATCACAGTGATGAAGTGAGTTTCTACCAAAAAAACGTTCACACCAAAATAAAGAAAGCTCAGCTGGGGATATGAAGAAATGGAAGTCAGATGTGAAATGTTAGCATGGAAATGTCAGACCACCTACTAGTAGCCTCACCACTCTCATCCAACATCAAGTCATCTTGGTAGCGGAACTTCTCGGGTCCACACGCCACAAAAATGTCCTCATCGCCAAAGAAGTCTTGCAGACACGACACCTGGCAAACAAAAACAAAGATATTAATCCCTGCTGGGTAAATTCAGTACTTTTTTATTCAACATTGAATTAAATTCAAGTCATGATGCAAGTTAATTGAGCACACACTTTTACTCATATGGCATCTTTCAAATTTTTGGGGCTACATTTTCTTTTGAAAGACGCCTCAAACTATTCCTTTTGTTGAAGGCAAGAAAAGGTCCAGGCAGCAATAGTTTCCCAGCTAATAATAACAGAAGTCTGTTATTATTTGAAAACGATTGATGCTCTGCACATTTACACACAGCATACTAGAAGACACAAACTAGCTCACAAAATGGACCTTCCCATGACATGCGCTGAGCCTGCAGACGCACATCAGGAACACCAGGTGAGTCGGCTTGTGGCTGCTTGTTCTTGCGAGCATGCACGTTTGTGTCAAAACACATACATCAATGCAGGACTTGTGTGTCCTGGCATCCAGCAGGCAGTTAAATCTGCAATTAATCAGTCTTTCAGCGACCATAATGAGACCTTGCTGACTCACTGTTTTGCCGATTTGCTGCAGCATGTGCACAGGAAAGTAGGGGGTCTGTTTCCTGAGGACTAGCATCTTATGAATGGTAATAAGTTAGAGAGAGAACAGACTCAAAAGGCGAGGGAGAGGGAATTTATGAGCTGCGGAGAGATTTCTAGAAACAAAACAAAAGGTTTAAGAGAGAGGGCATGAGGCAGAGAGGAGTTTAAAGTTTTGAGATGACTCACAAGAAGTTACTGTCATTCTTTGATATTCTCCATACTGCAAAGCTAATACCAAGCCCAAACGTTATGTCTCACCCGACAGAAGAAAAGTTTTTTTTTAGAAGGTCTGCAGAAATTTAATTATTTAATCCAATTAACACCTAATTTAATCTAATCTTCAAACTAAGCCCTGGACATTCTTTCCTCACACCCTGTTGTTGTATTGCAATCAGCAATAGCTCCTAATCAGCAATAAGCTGTTTATTATCACAAAGAGGATAAGAAACACGCTGATCTTAATTTTCTATTTGATTAGGTAAATATCTAATTGCATATCTGATCCAAACTCTGCATGATTTTCTTAAACAACTTTAATTACACCCCACAGGCAGCCATCACAATTCAATCCCAAGCCATTAATATTCCAAAATCATATTTCGCGTTAGGCAAAGTTAGTCGGAAAGGGATTCACAGAAAAACTATTTCAAAGCCAAAAACCTATTAAGAGCAATTAGAATTTTAGCCATATGTATGTAGATCACTGCCTGGAGTTGAGATATAAACAAAACAAAAAAACACTGTTATTGCATTTTAATGGGAATTATCACCAAAGAATCCATTTAGACTCCTAATAGCCACAAATCAACAGCCCTAAAGAAAGTCACAGCTGATATAACAGCATCATCAATGAAATGTCCAATAAACAGTGTAGAGGAAGTTCTGTGTGTGTGTGTGTGTGTGTGTGTGTGTGTGTGTGTGTGTGTGTGTGTGTGCGTGCGTGTGTGTGTGTGCGAGTGTAAGATGGGAGTCATACTGCTCTACCACCCACAGTCTCTCAATGGACCAACGGGGGTATAGAAAGCAAGTTTAATCCCATAAAAAGACTCTCTGTGGAGAAAGGATCAATTTCCTTTAACTTTTCAAATCAAGACGAGTGTGCTTGTCTGTTCCTTCAACCCCACGCCACACGAAAGCATGTGTTCCTGCACAGGCACATATGGATATGTGTGTGGAAGCTATATAGTTTCATAACCGAGTGCATATTGTTTTATTTCAGTGGGGAGCAGCTCCACTTCCTAACAAGATGTAACAAGGCTTTTGCATTTCCTTTGATTTTTTTCCCCAACATTTTACTCAAGTCATTTGGATGATGCTGCAAATTATTTTACACTTGAGTGTTTATGTGAATGCTCATACCATATTTTCAGTATACTATAATATATTTTTGTTTAGTCCCCCTCTCGATCAACACATATCTAATTGAGGATACATGTATAGCGCTAAAGGAATGATAATGGTCTTTTGTATTCACACATTTCAAGGTAAAAGCATCCTCTTAGAGCCTGCGGTCTTTTAAGAGGGCTCATGGCTTTTGTTCACAGCATCATGCATGTTAGCTGCTATGAGTCAGTCTGACCACGTCCTTAGGCCAGGACTGCTGCTGCTGCTGCTGGAGTCAACCAGGGAGAGTTTGCCATATTGAGGTCCGTTGATGTTGCTTACCAGGCGATGACATGTCGGGTAAACGGAATGCATGCAGAATATAATCAGCCTCATGACGACATAAAAAGGACAGTGAGGGGATAAAGTGTCAGCCTCTTTGTGTAAGGCAGCATCTGAGGGCACTTTAAGCTCAGGGTGAAGTATTATGGAGCATTGCATGAACAGATACTGTATGTTGAGAAGTGTGCGAAAAGTATGGTTGCCTTGGTGATAGTGCCCTCCAGGCATTGGCGCAGGTCTGGTGCGTGCCACTGACTGCACAATGGGCATACTGTGATAGAGCTCCTTCATTCATCATTCATCTACTATATGCACGATACTCAGAACTGTGTCATTCACCTAAGCCCACACACAAAAGTGGCTCATGGCCTGCTTCATATGGAAACGCATGGTCTCCAGTCTATAGAAGAAGATGTGAAGAGGAGAAGGAAATGCAGACTGACGGACCAATGAATGATGGCGAGGAGAGGCAGATGTGAATGTAGCAGGTGGCACCATGGGGTGGCGCTCTGAATTCAAGGCTGTGCCCCTATAAAAGGGGAAGTGGCACTTTGCCAGGGAAACCCGTTTCCTGTTGGGTGGCCAGAGTGTTGCTGGACCCACAGCAGTGTGGGGAAATCCCCATTTCTTTGATCGGGTAAATATGTTTCTATGTTTATTTTTCATATATACACCGTTGCATATTTTAAAAATTGCAATGCCTGGCAGGATCGGGATGAGAGGCGCTGATCCAAGCAGAGAATGAATGAATGACTGAGTGTGGGAGTATTTTTTTATGGTATGAATTAAGATTTTGTATTCTTGTGTTGCAGTCATCATCCCACTACCTGCTGTCCTTTATTAAGTTTTGATTTTGTTTTCCGTAGTTAGTGCGTTCCTGGTCCATTGTATGTTGTTCCCTGTATACTACAGATGTAAGAGCGGACTAACTACTTTATTTTTTGTTTGTTTGTCATCTGTCACTTTCCCTACATTTCTCGGTACTTTCTGCAGTGCTGTGGGTAGACAACCTTATCTTGTGTGAACTAAAGGATTGGTTGGTTTTGCAGTGATTTGCCGCGTACACAGGTGTGCAGTGCTGTGCGATTTAAGCGTGTTTTGCCGCCGTGTGGTGCATGGATCATTCAGGTGTTTCATAGAGCTTATAATGTGTCAGGCAACAAACAGACAGAAAGACGGAGACAGAGACAGCAACATAGAGAGGTAATCGAGCAGAAGAGGAGGGGATCTATTCCCGACTGCTGCCCAGAGCCCTTTTCTGAGCCCAGTGATAAAAAAAAAGCCGCTCTGAAGTCTCTGGTGCTGCGTTCTCACACAGAACCAGTGCGGTTACACAACTTCAGCTCCTGCTAAAACAAGGATGGGAAAAAAAAACAAGCAAAGCAGGAAAAGAGGACCCAAAATAACATAATGTCATAACACTGCCATCACAACTACTACTCAAACTAACCATAATCAATTCACTCTAATTATTTTAGTTGAGAGCAAAAACAAATCAAGAATGAACGAGCAGGCAGAGGTTTGTCAGGTTTAGGTCTGACAGACCTTATTCTATAGTGCCTCCGTGACAAAGATCACAAAGGGCATCTGCTGTTAAGCTGCGTGTTATTTTTTTATTTAGCTTTTACGACAGAGGTTTGTAAAAAAAGACCAACGAGACATGTCCGCTTACAAATGTGACTGTCATCTCCTCCTGACAATCTGTTATACAACAACTGACTGTTCTCTATGAATACTTCTCAGCAGTCATTCATAATCTCACTACGCCACCTAATGGACATCAACAAACACCTCTTAAAGTGCCTGCTTCTCTTTCCCTTGTTCTTCTCTTTCTACGTTTCTTTTGGATGAAATACATAAATTGGAAATTAATTTTAATTTGAAACAGATGATTTTGGGCACATACAAGTTCTATTATGATTTTCATATTTTCAGCACATTAGTGCTTGCTTGGATCGTGAACCGATGTTCACAATCACTGACGCCACATGGTGGCACTGTTAGACAGCTACATGCAGTTGAGGGACATAAAAGTCATTCCACACAACACAAATTCAACCGCAGTACCACCAGGAAAACTCACTTGACCCACTAACCACCTAGACTTTCATTTTAGGATCAAACAGAAAGAGAGATATTAGAGCTTTGTCATAGAATCTGAGCACACACAAAATGTGCATAAATTAGCGCAAATGTGGAGGTTATCGCATCACACTTATGATTAACACACGCACAAATAACCATGCGTCCAGACACCATCTGAACTGTTAATTTGTAAAAGACTATTCAGCCACAGACACATGCCTTCTGAGCACCCCGGGGGTGCAAAATTATAGTCTTTTGTGTACAGACGGTTTGTCGGGTTCTTCGCCAGCTGCGCTTGGGAATCAGTCACTGTGAACATTGATGAAAACGCTGCTCACTCTGCTCCTTTAGACAGTAGATTTCTGTCTACCTGTCAGATTATAGATTTACTGGGCTCATCTGTCAGCTGCTCCCTTATTAGTTTCAGCTCCTGTGTGAAGGGAAATGTTTGTATTTATCTAAAGTAGTTAGTAAGTTAGTCCTGAAACGACCAATGAAAACATTTATCGCATTTACTGTTTTTCTTAGAATTCCGTTAAAAACAAGGACATGGTGAAAGTGATCGGCCCGTAGAAGGTCCTCATTTTGGAGGGACGAGCTGTTTTGCACTCGGTGAGGGGAGATAAGGTCAGTGGAGCTGTCCACGGTGCTGAATCCACTGCAGAAGGCCTGCAGGGCTAGTTATGCTTGTCTGAACCAATAACCACAGAGAGAGACAGACTGATGGTAACGGGAGAAGAGGCAGACTGACTGAATAACAGATGGCTGTATTGACACACAATAAAAGGTAGACAGGAAGCAAAATGTAAAAGAATCTGTGACAAATAAGCAGAGCATCTGGGGCGAAGGACGAAAACGGTGCAAAAGAATGAAAGCTTTAATAATTACATACTGCTGTGTTGATGCTGCAGCAGACAGCACCAGTGTTTAAGTGTGTAGCCTAGGGTTAGGACTATAATTAATATAACTACATGAGTCGGACATGTATTTGTAAAGACCAGAGAATTAAATGTTGTGGCAAAAGCTAAACAAAACTCTTTAAAATGAGTCATCTTACAGAAATTGGCAGCTATTTGTTGTTTTTTACATTTACAAGTCATAAATTCCTGCACAATCGGGCAACAATTATATGAGCTTGTAATGTATTATTGGGTTGATGACATAAGTAAAACAAATGGCCAACAGCACATTGGCTGTCAGCTGGTCCTGGAGGCTCTGAAGGGTTACTTAGCACAATCCTATGTCCCTGTCAGGAATTCATATTCACATATCTGCACTCTCAAAATGAAAGCGACAAATTGCATTTCCTTCGTCTGTGGGAGAATTTTAGAAAACCACCTCTCAGGCCTAAGGGAGACAAAGACTCACAGGAGCCATGTTGACTGACAAGATAAAAGGTGGACAGAAATCGATCTGAAAAGACACAAAAGGGAAGGATGAAACCCTCTGCCACACTGAGGGAGAACTTGCACGCTGCATGACCTCCCGCTGCATCAATCAGCAGACTGCGCAAAGGTAACTGACAGGGCCGGGAAACGAGAGAAGGCAGGAAGAGGTAAAACAAAAAAAACAAAAATAGGGGGAAAAGAGCGCAGCGGTGACCTGAGAATGACAGCAGCGGCCGAGTTGGCCCTGGTGTTACTGCATAAACCGCAAACCAGCACAGCAGTCTGGCTGCTCTCTTGCATAAACAACTTATGTAACAGAGTCTGCTCTCCATGGGGAGAAAGTCAACTTTATTCTGGAGCAGCGATTTCCTGTCTGTCTGAAAGGAGGCAATCATGAAACAAAAAAAAAAAACAAAAAAAAAATTATGCAGCGCGGTTCCCAGAAGAAAATAAATCGGATGCAACATCAAACTAAACTGCACTGCATTTTCCATATAATCTATACAGCCTTTTCCTTCCAGTGTTTTTGGATCCCATCTGTCTTGTCTCGTTATGCTGTCTTGCTTTTATCAAATTCTGTCTCTCCCTCAGTCTGCCTCTCCCTCCTCTAACCTCATTTCCTTACTGGTTCCTTTCATTTACCCCTATTTCAGCTACACCCACCTTCTGTTGGCTTCAATCCATTTCCAAGGATGAGTGTGCCGTTGAGATATATTATGGGTGTGCTGGATCAAGGAGCTGAACTCACACGATACTAGAGTGATTATTGACAGAAGAAGACCTATAGACAGTGAGAGGTGAGTGAGTGACCTTGTTTAATTTGATTTATTATAAGAAAATACATACTAATACTATACAATAATGATATATATTAATTGACAGGAAGGAGGGAATTATTTGGTAATACAAATCACTCAAATGATGAGCCGACAATGAAAATAGTTGCTGATTCCTTATCTGGCAATTTAGTCAAAGCAAGCCCTATTTGCATTTTTATAAAACGGTTTGATTACGCATTGCACTGACCCTAAATCTGAAGACTGACAGATCAAAGTACGGTACAAAGTTACACTTAAAAATTCTATCTTGCAGACAAAATTCAGTAGATCTTTGAATTGACAGTGACACACAGAGAAGCTATTCATGGCTTCTATTTCATTTCAAAATACAATAATTTTTGCACTGTATCAAAGTAGGACATTAAAGTGCATCACATTTTAAGGGGAAACATATAAAGTCTTTGCTGGTAAACAATTCTGCCTTCTAATTGGCTTGGATGTGCATTACTCGTTTTAATGTTGACAACCATTCCAGAAAGTACATGAATCAGTTGAGGTGTAAAAAGGTTCTCAACACTCGTCTTACATCTCTCCCAGTGCTGGAAATGTCTGCCATCTATCCTAATTTGACAAGGGTCCTCGGACTACAGATGGCTCTCCAATCGTCTACAGTCACAAGCTAACTGACTGAAACAAAACCCAAGCTGAAACAACACGTGTCATCAATGACATTTACTGCAAATATAACTAATACTTGAAAATACACTGTATACTAACAGCATGACACACACAAACACACGCTGCACTGAGTAGCAGTGACTCAGCAGATCAGCAGGAGCAGATGGACTTTGCTTCCCACAATCCTCCTCTGCAGAGAAAAAAGTGACATCATCAACACACAATCCACAGGATTGAGAAGCAGCTAATTCCATGGAATGTGAGCAGTACACAATATCTACACTTCACATAAGAAGCAATGTTTTTGCCGTAGCACCCTTTGTACCGGCCCTGCAGAGCTGGGCGCAGGCCAATTAGGAGAACGACGGCAGGTTGGTGGTAACAAAATTAGAAGAAAGTGTGGGACAAACTGAGAAAAAAAGCGGATGCCAAACAAAGCGAGGGTAGTGTTGTAGAGGGAACTACGCCGAGAAAGAGATGGGAGGAGGGATGAGAGACCGAGAGTGGGGGAGAGCAAAATATGCCATATGTTGCAGCTCTAGGATTTGGGGGTGCATGCCGAGTGTGCTAATTAAACGAGAACTAAATAGCCATAAAAAACAATGGCATGCTGACAGAGAGAAAGACTTAGAGAAATGAATCAAAGGAAGGAGTATGACTTCTGTTTAACAGAAAGAAAGATAAACATTACATTACAGGAGAAATAATGATGCAGATAAAGCAGAAACAGTAATGGGTGGAGAGAAAATGAAAAGAAAACGGGAAGCTTAGGGAGAAGGAGCTTGTAGAGAAAACTGAAGACAAAAAGATATTAAAAGCTCTTAAGCATTGCCAAGGACAACAGGCCACCAATGCAGTGTGACAAGTGAGAGCTGCATTGCAGAAAGTGGACAAGTGGTTCTTACACTCCACTCCCACATAAAGAGTCTATTTAGCATCAACCATTCAATTAGTGTGAAAACATTCCACGGTATTGTGGGTGCTCAAAATAATGAACCGGAGGAAAACAATGCTTGTCCAAAAGGGGACATAAAGTGTGAAGTAACCTGTTAACATTTGAAATGTCGCCACGAGGACCGATTGCATCGAGTTGAATGGCGAGTACCATCATCAAGTACCATCATCAGCAAGGGCAGACAGCGCTTCACAACATGAGGAAAATAAGCACATCGTACAAGTTCAAGTTCATCCACATCATTCTCCAATGGGGAGGCTGTAGCCTGGTAGAGCCTCAGAGCGTATCGCTATCGTCAGCAGGGTAACAAGCTAACAATGAGGATACACATATCCTGATGGTAAGAGGTTTTACCGAATGCTCATTTACTAAAAAGCCCCAAACGCTTATAAACCTTATAAACCACAGAAAATAAAGTTCTACCTGGAAACTCCAAATAAACTGTAGATCTTTCACCCAGAACAAGTTTTACAAGGTAACTCAGATCATGGAAAAAGAATAAGAGACCTTGAGAGATCCTGTCCTTTGAGGGGTGTCATTTTATGGGACTAATCTTTTAATTGTGATTTGAGGGAATGGTGCCCAAACTAGAGCCACTGAGATACAAAGGAGCTCAATAATAAGATAATCAAAAAACAAAAACATCCAACCTCAGAGGTAATTATAAGCTTCATGCACTGGTTTGATAATCGTCTCGGGTTAATGGCCAGTGATGCATGAGCAGAAATCTAGAGGCCTCCATTAAAAAGAGTGTGTGTCACTATCCACGCCCAAGTGTGCGTGAGTCTTAAGTGCGTCAACTGGCCTCCGGCATTGTCTTCATGTCTGTATTTGTTTGTGTAAACAGAGCTTACATGTATTAATAGGCCCGCGATGCCCACATTCTAAGCCACTTACGAGTCGTCTCTCTCCTGTATGAGACCAATCCAGGTACACCATCTCACCACGCTGCTGTATGACATCGTGGCAGCTCGGTTCCTAAGCAACTGGATCAAATCATCATAGAAGCCGGCCACGCTGGAGAGATGGCTGAAACAGATGAGGTTGTGGTAACCTCGAAAAGAGGTCTGAGCTAAAAATACAACCCCCACCCCGTCATGTAGAGCGAGAATAAACAGTGAGGGTGAAACTTTATATATTCTTCCTCACTAAGTCGATCACATTACAGACAGAAACACAATATCCACAACAATCCAAGTAAGCTCGAGTGCAGGGAGTGTATCAGATGCCTTCAGTAACACCTCGTCTCCTCTCTTCCTGCAACTCATTATCAGTTCTACCAGTTCTACCAATACTGCCCGATCCAAAAAGGCTGGAACAGTGATAATAAACATCAAAATCTTTGTATAGCAGACATATGGCCATATTAACTGGGGATTATCTTTGTTAGCGACTGAAATCAGCTGTCGACAGGTGGTCTCATTTTTTGTATACTCTAGACAAGCATTTGTAAATGTTTGGAAAACAATTGGAATTTTGGTCCCCCTGGTAAAAAGAAACAGATGAAAAATGCTCCTCAAAGCAATGATCATACGGCGTATTATTTTGGTATCAACATTATAACCAAGTGATTAGATTAGAAAAGGCTCAGTGAATAATTTGACACAAACAAGCAGACGGACAGAAGCAACGGCAGCTGAAAACAGACTCTAACACTTCAAATACCAAAAACATAATCCATTATTCATCTCACACAGCTCAGCTGCAGAGTTTCTAACAGAATTGAACTCCTCAAAAAAAAAGAGAATAATTCAACTTTAAAGGAATCACTTACAAGAATCTGAGTATTCTCCTGTGAACTGTTAAAATCCTTGAGATTGGAAACAAAGACAAATATGGGAATAATATGGCTTTAGGTAGACGCATCTACACCCCGCTTCACTGTCTGTGGCCTCATTACAGGGGTCAATGAAAGCAAGGAGCTAGAGCTCCGCTGCCGTCTCTTCGGGTGCTTTTGCTCTGCTGGGACGCAACGTAGCAGTCAGGCCCAGAAACCTACTTCTGCTGACGGCTCAATGACGGAAACAGCTCGGCTGACGCCAGTAGCCAGTGAGCCTGTGCACACACACACACACACACACACACACACACGTACTCTACTTAGCCCTTAAAGTAACCTCATCCTGGTGAGCACTCTGATAATTACCATTCGCGAACTCATATTCGATATTGAAGTGGCGTTTACATGCGGCTTGTAAACTCGTCATCCTATCCCTCCAGCCTTCAACTACTACATATTTTATTGTTCGGATTGTTTTTCATTCAGATGTACATAGTTTATGTAATTAGAGTTGTATTGAGTTTCTTGTTGCACTGAGCCTCTGTCTCTCGCTTTCTGTGCAATGCTTAAATGAATATGGATTAACCACATTTCAAGCTACAAGGCTCATATATATAGTGTTTTCTGATACGTTTCACCTCTTCAGAAACAGAAGGCTGTTCAGGTCCAGGATTTCCTGCTCTGCGCAAAACACACACACACACGGGCACTCACGAAAAGCTCCGATCCAGTCTATTAACAATTTTCCAAGTTCCTTAATTCTCTACTTTTTTGTTGTATAACATAAATGCAAACACTCCAACCTCCGTTAGCCCACGCACGCATACATAGAAAAAGATCAAAAGGAGTTGGTTCTGCACTCACCCCAACCCAGCATATTTGGCAGTGAGCGTGTTGCCATGCCTACAGGCCCAATCAATGTAGTGTCTAAAAATAGCATAGCCATAATAGTCTTACTTCTGATAGCAGAGGGGTGAACTGGGGTTTATTGTGCAGTCTCAAAGTGAATCGGAACCAAAGGCGGCCTTACGGTTAGCAAGCACTGTGCAAAAACGTGAGTTTAATCCTCAACAGCAGGTTTCTCAAGGAAAGCCTGGTTCTTGGATTTTATTGGCTGGTGCCGGGACCCAACAGCAGGTCGGGTCAGGGAATCTGGAGTGACTTCCTGCTGAGTTAACAGTGGATCATTATACAGACAGCACGGCTTCAGAGACAGGAAGACACACCAGTGCCAACACAAGAAGATTAATGTTTTGAAGTGGGATAAACCCTAATTCAGAGTATTACATAGCAATTAAGAGTGAAAAACCCAAAGGGCAAAGACCATATTCATCAGGATGAATCACAAATTGGCCATTTAGTAGAAGATTACCACTGTGCGACACAAAATGGCAGGACGCCCTCAACTTCAAATGCAATCTGTTTCAAAATGATGGTGTCGTTCTAATGCTGCTGGCCAGCGGGAAAGTGCTTCAGTAACCTTTCATTCAATAACCTTTCATTCAATAACGTGTAGCTATGATATAGAGAGAGGGACAAGCTGGAGCACACACACACACACACACACACACTGACAGACAGACACAATTATGTCACATGTCACAAATTGCGGAGTTGCTGTCTTAATCTCTGTGGCTACCCGTCTTTCACAAATACACACACACACATGGACGGGTGCCAGCATGGAGAATGTGTGTTTGACCCCATCCAACTTCAGCAAAGGCCGAGTTCCGTGCTGTACCAACATTGATTTTAGCGGCGTACAGAGAATACATGAATGGGTGGAAAAGCCGCGTTCTTTTTATAGCGCCTCCCTCCGAGGGAGCAGAAGAGGTGGGCGGACTAACAAGGAGGCCGTGACTCTGATTAGGAGGCAAAGCCCTGGCACACATTCAGTGCAGACTAGTAGAGGATCCAGACTCCATTCAAACATTTATTTTCTTTACCTTCTCTCAACCCCCTTTTGTCTATGCAATGTATAAAAAAAAAACAATCCTATAAAAAAAACTGCCTCTTATCTCATGGTCTCATTGCCTCGGGACACTTTCAATTAACTCATATGGGATGATGACGATGAGGATGATGATGATTGTTTGGCCAAAGACTTCTTACCATTTTACCCTCCAGAGTGTAGATCTTCTTCACCACTCCCGAGTCAAGCTTGATGGCTTCAGTGATGTCGGTCAGGACTTGTTCATAGGAATGGGCCGTCTTCTTGTTCAGAAGGATCCTCACAGCTTTGCGGGGCTTCACGCCGCTCCGCACCACTGTCACCAGCTTTGGACGCACAAAGTCCTTGATCTCGCGGCTCTCTGGTGCTCCGGCCTTGGCGCTGCCCAGAGACGGAGGCCCGCGGGAGGACGCAGCCGAGGCTTTGACGTTCACAGACCAGTTGGGGTTCACGTTTTTTGTGTAATCCAACTTTTTGTAAGCTTCAATAGAGCTGCACACATAGCTGTCACCTGTTGAAGATAATGGGAGGAGAAAGCCGGGAGGGGTTACTTACTGAAACATTAGAGGAAAATGAGATGAGCCGCACAAAGGACCGAGAATCTCTACTGAGAGAGTCCAAATTCTAGATGTAATAGAACAAAGGAAGGAAAGTTAAAGCAAATACGTAGGCTATGATTGTCCTATGAGCAGGCAGAATAATACAACATTGAATAGATTCATGGGATATTTTACTGCATTATTTTCTTGATACCTCTCATAGGCTCAATACTGACCTATATTTTCCTAGCAACAGACGATGACGTCAACAACTCGTAGTTCTTCTCTTGTCACTTCTTAGAGAGTAAAACAGATCAGGAGAGAGATAATCTGAGCCAAAACATATGTCTTTATCCCCATATGGCCTTCAAATGAGCGATAGGCCTTTATAATCTTCACAATAATCTGAAGTGTGCCTGGCCCGTTTTACAGAACACTGCCAATACATATCTTGCAAATACAAAAGGTAGTGCTTGTTCTTTTAGGGGAAGAATATTTCCGATTAGCCTAATCTGCCAATAAAACCCACTGGGGCCACGGATACACAGGAGGAACGCAAGCATGTAATGCTGGTCCCACAGGTGTGCTGTTTAGGATACCCACCTTCCACCAGCTGCTCAATGCTGGTGATCTTCTTGCAGCCATCCAGGGTGTAGATGGTCCGGACGCCCTGCGGCAGGTTGACTTTGTCGGACAGAGAGCGGGTCAGGTCCGCCAGCAGGGCGTCAAAGGTCCGGAACCTATCCGTGGAGATGGCGTATACTATCCCGTTGAAGTACCGGTCTCCGTTGCGGTAGAAGCGAACCTTCTTTGCTCTCTTCTCCGTGGCCAGAGTCTTCAGGGTCCGGGTCCGGTACAGGCTGCAGTGGGCGCTGTGCGTCGGACTCGGCACGCCGTTCATCCTCGCACTGGAGCGGCTGTTTCGCTGACCTTTGTCCCGCTCGTCGAAATGCTCCATCTCCATCGCGGTGCCGAGGCTCACAAGTACGGCCGTGCTGTCTGGAAGGACACGGGGAGGGTGGGGTGGGTTGAGTTTAAAGGGGCGGGGAGGGGGAGGTGGTGTCCGGAAGTTTTTTCTCTAACGAACAAGAAGTCAACAATAACAAGGGGTGCCGATATAAGAAGAAACGGGGTTCGGGCGGCCGGTACAGAAGCCAGCCGGTGACCGTCGCTGGTGAGGCACTGTCTGAAAATAACTCGCTAATGACAGATTAAGTGCTCTTAAGCCGAGCAGATGACAGCGTGCCTCATGACGACTCACACCGCCGGTCAGAGTGCGGCCGAGTTGTGCGCCCGAGGCGCAGATGGATGAACAGAGCGCGCCAGTCATGAATCAATAACATCCTATCGATGGTCCTCTATAGCCTCACGCATTCCGGAGACAGCGTGTTGAATTAAAAAAAAAAACTGCGACATCGAAATAATCATCGGCTAAATAGGGATACAAATAAAGATGTGTAACTTTGAAGTCTTGAGACGAGGACGCGTGAGTCGTTGGGAGAACGTGTGCTTTCATGGCATGCTGGCGTTAATGTCGGCGCGTGCATGTGCTTACCTACGTGAGCAATTAACGCTTCTGTGACGTTCACCTCCAGCGTGACTGCTGCTTTAGTCCCCCCCAGGAGATATGACACCAAAAAAACAAAAAAAAAGAGTTCCGTGAGCTGGTCGCCGACACTATAGTGGTGGAAACTTGTGGTCCTATCCTGGCCACCTGTGCGTCCTTTCGTTGTCAGGTCCACGTGCCCCACCACCAAACACCAGTGTGTGTTTATGTGTATACGTCTGATGCAGAGGCTGGACGAAAAATGAACCAAGTCGCTGCTTCCCCCCTTATTCTTTTTGCACCCACCTCTTTTTTTCCCTCAATTCCACGTCACTCCTCGTGATTTCCATCCAGCGCCCCCACCGCTCATTCTAATGCAAACTCACACCTCCTACTCGTGGCGGGGATGCTGCTGTTTCTACGACCACCACACAAGAATCCTTTTATCAATATCCATCTTTTTAAAACACTTATTTTGAATTTGGAATAAAATTTGACACATGTTTTTTTTTATGTGAATGGGATTTTATGTGCAGGCCAATTCCATCAAAACCATGAGTTTACAAGCATTGCGCAGCTTTATGTTTAATCCCCACCACCTGCATCTTATGTAACATACTTACGAAAATGTATACAATAAGGTTCTCGGGGAAGCTAAAACCTAAACCGTTTGATTCAAACCATGAAGAGAAGCTTTCAGAGGGACCCAAATGTATTGTGAAAAGTGTGATTTTCACCCAATCCCAATTATTTATGTTGTATATCAAATATTTAAACTTACTTGTTGACTCAAACAGGTTTCCATAAACCAACACGCAGAAGGAGAGATGAGGGCCTCAGAGGGTGCGGCTGTCTCATTGTCATAACCTTGTTTCTTTCAACCTTGGTTTGTGTTGTTGACGGCTCTCCAACCAATGGCAGCGATAACGACAACTGACCCACATCCTGGCCGCCAGAGTCCAGCCAATTCCGCCCCATCGCCACTCCCTGATGGACTACATGCGTGTGTTTCCCAGTATTGGTTTGTGCCATTACTGAAAGTACTATAATATATAGTTCTTAACATTATATCTACAGGGGTTTAAGAGGTACAATACAATGATCTATGTCTCAAACATATCACAGCTTTAGAATTTAAAAATGCATAAACTATTTGTGTCTGTGACATTAGTTTCCAGTTCAACTAACCCAGAACCTAAATGAATATATCAGATATTTTAATGGATCAAATGTGACTTTACGTTACTTGACCGTTTACGTACACGCACAGAGAAGGACGCAGGCGGCATCACGAATTGAGAGCCAATCGGCGTTCCTGTCCATGAAAAATGTGTCCTCACCGAACAGGACAATGCTCTCAATTCATCAGAAATATCAATTCAAATCTGATATTTGTTGGCGTCCACATGTGTTTGCTAAGAATAGGGACATAAGAATGGATGGGTTTTAGCATTGCTGAGTCATTTCAGATGTTAAAGCATTATTCATCCTTGAATGCGGGAGTGTATGTTATTGAAATTTGCTCTTTGCACCTGGAGCTTGAATATAAAGAAATGGGGAATTTGGGCTTTTTGGATTGAGGCTATCATAGCACCTGTGCAGGTACATTTATTGTGGATCGGTTTGCTGTACATAAAAGACATTTCTTTTTTATACCAATAACTTTTTTTTCGTGATTTGACACCTTTGACTCTAAATGTTTCAGAAATAAGAAAAACAATGATTAAAACAGATGGAATGATGAATTATATAGTATCTCATCTGGCATAGTTCAAAAAATGGATCCTCTCTCTTAATTTCAACACCCAACAGAGAAGCTCTCCCACTCAGGCTGATGATGGGCGCTACTGTACACAGATGCTGCATCTATTCTGACACAAACCGCTGCTTCTTTGTGCTATAAAACAAAGCCTGTCACTTTGACACATCATGCAAGTTTAGATTCATGTGCTTATTTAGCTCAAATAATATGCACAGATGGCATGTGGGCCTACACTAAATTGTTCACAGCCCTCGCCCTGTGAGCAGCAGGTTGAGCACGGGCAGTGGTGTGACTTGAGGTGTTTTGACAGATAGTGTAGCGATTTGTCCCCGTGTTTATCCTGTCAGCTGGGGGCGTCCTGGCGTTACTCCGTGGCAGTGAGATTCATGTGCAGGATGCAGGGAGTTGTTCCAAAACAAGATTGTGCATGAAACAGAGGAGAGTGTGGGAAGAGAGGTAGTGAGTTGTGCACCTGAATGGATTGCACACCAAGTCAGCCAGCACATCAGAAATATGGGTGGACCACAAAAACAGAATGAACACTGTGCAGGTCCAATGGCTTAAGACGGACACACAACCAGCAAACTAAAATAAACGTCTTTCTGGGTTTTGTGTCGATGAGGATTCCGACAAAAATGGCAGCGCAGCAGTCAAGAGGCACAGGCTAGTTGGTATTTAGTCAAGTTGTAATAAAACAACATGATAAAAGAAAACATAGCCAAGTTTAGTTCTGGCATGTTTGCCAAACTAAATTAAACTTCACTTACCAACTTAGCAGAATTTCTTTCTCCCCCCGGGGAGCTCCAAGGGAGCACCCACACGGCTCCTCTCCCAACCTGCCTATTCCTCCTTGGCTTTTTGCACCCACACCATCTCAATTCCCCTGATGAAGTAGGTGGAACGAACACTCCCTCCACTACAGATGTGTTCAAGTTATTCTTTGTCAAATTGGTTTAGTGAGCGACAATGAAGATTTATTGACAGTGTGAGATCATGGGTTATTTAAAGTAGCACTTACAAATGTAAAATTAAAAGGTATCTATCATAAAACATCTGCATTAATGTCAACACATCCTCATCACAATCTCATCTTCAGGAAAGACATTCAAAGCCAAATGGGATAGTTATGGACAGTTCAGCTGGTCTGATGTTTGTTGACAGCAAGGTTTGACCTTTGCCCTAAAGGCCAGTTCCCTTGTAACTACAGCTCACTGCATGCCGGCTCATGCAAACACTGCAGTCGTAGAGCAGGTAATTCATAATGCGCCTTTATGAATTATTCTCAGCCTGGGACTTTTTATTCTAAAACCCCAAATGTTACATCACAATCCATGAGCCAATTAATACAAGGTCGTTACAGTGAAAGACCTATCAATGAACAATAACGTTAATTATTGCTGTTTTTTGCCTATGAAACCAAGTTTGAGGTGCAGGACGTTATTTCAGTTCAGGTTTAAGGCAAGAACCTTCACACTTCTTCGTAAAACACAAATGAAAATAGCTTCCGATCAACTAGTGCAGCTCCTACACCTACGTTTGTAAAGGCGGCCAGTGGGTGGGACGGGGGTGACTGGGTGCTCTGTGCGTGAACTACAGAGAGTGGTGGATGTGCTGTTGCTTACGTAATACAAGTCGTAGGAGGTGTTTTTTTTAAACGTTGGTGACACAAGAAATGTCATGCTCGCCAGGCTCCTACTTCTGAGCTTTGGAGGCTGTACTATTCCTCCTACACCCTTCTTGATCAAACAAAGAAATAATAATGCCCCAAATATAAATGTGACATTTTGTACCACTGTAATTTCCCATTAATTGAAAAGGAACACTGGATAAAACAGCCCTGACTGGTGCACATGGCTAGATGACCTGTCTGACAATCATCTTTTGAGAAATGTTAGTTAGATAACCTCTTTTTTTAATTTAAAAGGATATAACACAAAATTTGGGTTAAGTATTGTGCTTCAGGTCGTACTTTAGTGTGGGTAGTCTGCTTTCTATGTGGGAATTATATTGTTCTCTTCTCTCTGCTGTTGCTCCACCACCTCCTCCTTCTTGAGCAAACACTCCTCCTCCATCTTCTCTCTGTTTCCCTTTCTTAGAATCAGCCTTTGCCTTCTTGCTGGTCTGCCTCCCTCTATGCAATTAGAAAATATAGTTAGTTTAGTAGAAACACGTAACAGAAAATAAATGTTTTTTATTAATGTGCTTCAAATATTGCAACAATAAGTATTACAAGATAGTGTTACATCTCAGAATCTATATTGAATATGTATAAGATAATTTGTCAAGCATACTTTATTAGTTAAAAATGTGCACTAAACGGATTGCAAAGAAAATCCACGGATTTAAGAATAATATTTACTCACAGTATATCATGTAGTGAAATTATTAATTGACTTGATAATCCTATCAAATATTGAAAGTTAGTCTTTTTTCTTCATATGATGGGCATCCTACTATATCTTCCATGACAACTGCAGTACTAACAGATTGTACTACTTTACTGTTTTTAATTTAGTTATTTTAGTTCTGAATTAACACTATACACGTTATGTAATTTTGTTTATGATATAATTCTTGTTATCTACCAAATTAACTACATTTCAATGTTTGCTTTCTTTTAACTTCAAGACTGAAATGCATCAAATGACAGTATTGATTTAAAAAAAATAAAAATAATAATAAACAGTTGTTATCAAATTAGCATATTTGCAACAAACGATTGCTAACTATACCAAGGCCCTGCACTGTTTGTTTTGTGTTCATAATACTGAATCCATCACTTGTGTTGTTTCACTGACCTCCTCGGTTTGCTCTCTACTGCCCCCTGTGGCTGGAAGGAGTACTGTCTTCTCTGGGCTTCGGCGGAGAGCTGTGTTAGAGGACAATACATGAGTAACATAGGTAAACCCCAGACACAAATCTTTGTTTATATTTGCTTGTGCCGAGACAAGATTTATAGCTAAAAATCTGTGGAATCAGCTTCCAGTTTCAGCCGGGGTAGACACTCCCACCACAAAGAGTAGGCTTAAATCTTTCCCCTTTGGTTCCCCTAAGGTTTCTTCCTAACTGTTCTCCCCATTAGTTTTTTGTATTAGTACATCTTTCGGTTTTCCGGGACAGAGGATGTCACGGATTGTTCAGATTGTAAAGGTGAGGCAAATTTGTGATATTGACAAAGTTTCCCTGCTGTTGGTTTTGCAGCATAAGAAAGGAAGTTCTTTATTCACTTTTTGGGGGGTTGAGCAGACACACCTATTATATAACAAGTGAGAGCAGAACTAGGCCTGAAATACAAAGGCTACGGAGCTTAACAGCCTTCACTGAATTATCCTCTAACACAATTTAACCACGACAGCAATCCTTCAGTGGGGTATATATCTAAATAAAGAAGACTAAAGAGAACGCTTACCTTAGCTATTTCAGAAAGATATGCCCGCCTCTCATCATTGGTTTTATGGAAGGCCTGATATTGGAAAGAAACAGAGGGCCTTATTGTCACATTCCTCCATTGTCACAAACCAGTTCGAACTGTCAGTTATAATCTGTCTGCTCGGACTGCAGCGCTTTTATGCGCCTGTTGCCTGTGTGTATTATTTCAGGAGGTCTTCAGTCTAATGAGCAACAGATTAGAACATGGATTACTGGCTAGGCTGCGTGTTAAACTTTTATTCAACTAATATCTTTCTAACAATAAACAAAGAACAGAGACCACAAACCAGGAGCATATCGGCCGTGTCGTAGCAGTACAGGACAAAGGTTAGGGTTAAATTTTCAATGGTTGTTAATGAATGCAAAACATTTTAGCCAAATCTTTTTCAATCCCTTGCTAATGATGCTAATTTGTTAGTGAAGTTTATAATGCCTGAGAAATAAATAAAGCTGCTTGTCTGAGAAATGATAGAACTGGA
The DNA here is from genome assembly GCF_949316345.1 of Pungitius pungitius. NCBI lineage: Eukaryota > Metazoa > Chordata > Actinopteri > Perciformes > Gasterosteidae > Pungitius > Pungitius pungitius. The sequence goes on along the minus strand of NC_084915.1, from coordinate 11,151,142 downwards.
CCAGCAGCCTTCATGACCCTCAACAATACTGGACTAGCACAGAGATTGTGCAGTGGCCCCGCTGAGATCCACACCTTTGCTTCCTGTTCAATACTGCCATGACAGTCCATGAGCTGACTCTGGAGGTCGGACTTCTCTTCCGTCAGGAGCTTCAGGCGCTGTCTCAGGGTTTCCTGCGGCAAAGTGTTTCCATCAATTAGCAACATTCGTAACAGGGAAGGATGAATGGTGTTTCGCTGCCGATGTCTAATTACAAATCGTTCAAAATGAAATGGTGCCACCTACTAAACAATAAGAGAAGGCTCAGTGCAGAAAACATGAGGACGAAATGAATTAGGCATTATTCAAAAACTCATAACACATATAGCTGAGACATGGTAAGGCTAGAGGAGAGTATAGAGTATTAAAATAATAATGAAATGTTACAGGGGACACTCGTGTGGGGGACACCGCAGAATTGCTAAAAGGTTCAAGCTTCTCCTACAATGCTTGTTCTTAACTGACAACCGTTGTCTTAACAATTACTAACTGCACTGATAGAGACCACATTTCTATGTGGAAATGCACTTATTGTAAGTTGTTTTGGATAAAAGCGTCAGCTAAATGACATGTAATGTAAAGATTACGAATAATCCATATTAGAACATGCTCAAAGATGCTCTAGTTTACCGCGAAGCTCGCAAATTTGTCTACAGATCTTGAGTCCACGGTGTGCAGCCACGCCTTGGATACAAGAATGAGCATCTGTTAGTTCCGCCTTAAGGCCGACGGATCCATTTTTAGACCGTGTTGCATAACCTTCTAGTGAGTGTTGTGCATTTATTTGTGTTAAAGCATTGTTACTAGTGTGCATTACTCTCCCATGGATTGTATTTTATGATTGCCGGGCTGTGATCAAACTGCACTCGATTCAGCCTGCGTCAACGGGAAGATGGAGAGCAGCTGGCGTTACAGTCTCGACCATCGTCCTCTGGCTCTCTCTGCTGGCATGTGCTTCGTCTCCAACACTTGTCCTGCTCTCTGTGTGTCATTTGTTTGTTAACGCTCATCTTACCGCCATATTGAACACAAAAAGACAAGCGAAACGGATACTAACAAGGATAGAGCACTGTAAGAAACACCCTCCAAAACATAATGTTTGTCATGTATTCATTGACACTTCCTAGGCTGTAATGGGATGCTTTTGACCTCAGGGGCCCCAATCAATACTTAGTGTGCTTAAGTGCTTATTAGTCATTAGGAACAAATTGATTGCCAAAGTGATAGACATTTGGAACAATAGAATAAAGTACCTGTGAGGTATGAAAAAAACAGTATACCTAGAAGGTTTGCAAAGAACAACTCTGATAATGCCAATACTTCAAAACATTTGTGGAGAAAGCTCAATAGAAAATGTTTGCACTCACTACTGGCATGTCATCATAGGTTCTGATGGAGGCCAATCGATCTGTGAAACACAATTGTGTGTGAGCATTATTTGCATGCCAGTATCAGCCCTAAAGTACTTTATGTGAGATCTTGTTTTTTTCAAGTTGTTTTAAAATAATTATTGCAACGACACTTTTGGTGTTGAGAAAGTAGACACTGTCCTCTGAGATTCTCAACAAATTGATTTGATGTGTTCATATTCATATAATGACCAATGAACCAATGAACTTTCAGCATAGACATCTTCAAATGCCAGCACAGGGCCGTGAACTCACCCATGGGGTTTCCTCGCAGTTCCTCCAGTCTCTCATGAATAATTGACATCTGACGGTCCAACTGTCCATTTAATTCAATCTGCGTCTCATACCGTGTCTTCCACTCGTTTCCTGTAAAAGAATGAAAAAATAAACCCGTCATTTGTCACATCATTGTCACATTTGAGACCGGGCTTGACCGAGTGGATTGTTTCAAAACAGCTTGCAACTGTGGGTGAAGGTGACAGATATAGCTAAAGTTATATTTAGGAAAAAAATAAAACGTTTAAAGATCACTAACCTTCACCGTCAACACTGTGCAGTCTTTCTTGCAGTTCACCCATAGTACTGCGCAGATCTGTCACGGACTCCTCAAGCATTTCTCTGTATTTGACGTTAAGAACGTTTTATTTTGGATGGGAAAATAACCTCACACTTTGAAAGTGACACATAAAACACACTTACTTCAGGTCCCTCTCTTGCTCCAGTTCTGCTTGCAGGCGTGCCAAATCGTATTTGCCGTTGTCGTTGTTTTCAGTCATGTTGGAACGCCGAAGAAAAGTTTGCCCCTCACGGTTTCCATGGAAACCAGTGTTTCCGGTTTGTTTGGGCGGCCTCGGAAATAGTAGCCGTGTCACGTGCTTCAAACTAGACAAGAACGCTTTTCGAGTGGAGGTGATAATACGAATAAATATGTAAACAAATAACTCGACAATTTTGCTGGAAGATTTTTTTTTTTTTTCAAGCAAACAATTTTAAGAAGCTCGCAATTATTCAGGCATCAGATTCCTACTTCCTCTGTACAGCGAGTTCTTCAACAGTTGACATAACGGTATACACATATACAAATACATTTTATTAACTTAAAGTAAAGGATTCAACATGGTAATAATGGTTCAAATGTGTAGTTTGTTAATGTACATTTATGTGCTTTGCTTTAACATTATTGCACTTTCATTTAGAACAGAAGTGTACTGTTAACCTCTTCACTACTGCAATTCTTTTTTTATTAAAAATAGATTGTAAAACATAACAAAATATATACATCATTCAAATACTACCATGAAAAAATAATGCCTATGACAGCACCTCAATATGCAAAAAATAACTTTTAATTACTTATTTCTTATTGTTTTTTACATTTAAAACTAATAATATCTAATGAAGAAACAATTGGCCTGTTTGTTGGGTTAATATGCAAATTATGAGTTGATCCATCAATCAGACAGAACTCGTGAAGCAAAGCTATGACCTTCCTTTGTGAATGTTTTTTTTTTTTTAATTCTCTGTCTGCTTTTTCAGTTTTTCTTTCCCATTTGTCTCCGCTTGATGTTCTCGTTTCAGTTCCTCTTTTGCCTCGGTTTGTGCAGGCTGTTCCCCCGGTTTGGCCATGACCTTGGCTGTCTGCTTCCCTGCAGTCTTCATAAAGGCTTTGATGCCCAGATTGTCAATGTTGTATGCAGTCACAGCAACATTGATCAATGACTTCAGACCAGTGTCAGTAGCTTGGCCTGCATCGTTACCGTACCTTTACCACAAACAACATGGCGGAGTTAGGGAAGAGTGGTTCGGTGTTTGTATCAAAATAAATTAAGTTGTGCACATAATTAAAATACTGGAAGAATGTGAATTTTGGCGTTGCTTTCATTAACATTAACACACTAAAGGCCAAGAAAAAGTCACATTTTAGTTTGTAGTAATTTTATTAGTAACATACCAGAAAGAGGGGCCAGAGAAAGAATGAACGACAAGAGCAGCACCACTAAACACAAGCTGATATGTAGCCGCAGTTAGCAGACCCAGAAAGACACAAACAGAACAGGAACTTTAAACTAAATCAAGTCAAAAAAGAGCCCAAAACACTGTTCATTTGTCTAGAACTGAATGAATAAAATGACATTCGTTTGATGAAGAAATACCATTCTGTGTTAGCTCTTGTGTTGGATTGGGAATATGTCTCTTAGGGTTAGTTTGTGAGTTAATGAAAGAGTGTACAGTTCATGAAAGAGTTGATCAGTCTTTGACTTTATTCCCTGTGCAGTCATATGTTGCTGGACATTTTTAATACTTTTTCTAAGCCCTTATATCTGAAAAGAAACAGGTGTGAAAGCAGATCAGTTTCCCAACGTACCAAATAGAAAGAGAAACAGGTGTCTGGTTTCTGAGCCAGTTGTTTAAAGACACCAAATAGATTGAGAATACGGCTTAAAGCAATCTGCAATAGTTTATTGATTAGAACATTTCAAGAAACGTAGGTGGAAATATCAGAACTTACTTGTGTGTCATCGTTGTGACAGTCTCTGCTGTGACACTTTTGCCAACAAGCTTTGCACCGGTCTCCAGACTGGACCAAACAGTAGAAAAACCTGGTTTGGGTGAAAATAAAAATAGAAATGTTTGAGAACTCTCAAAAAGATTTGGATCACCTATATCTAAGAAAACATTTCCAATGCAAACACATTTCAAATGCTGTGACACATCGGGCAAATGATCGTGTAAGACAATGTACACGAATATATATCAAACTATATAAAGTTTGAGCCTGAAATCTCCTTCATGTTGGTACACACCTTGCACACTGCTGACTGCCACAAACTTGGCTCCATCCCAGTTGGAAGGCCCGCCATCTTTATTCTTCTTCATAGACTCTGGGACCAGCTTAGAGCCCTGTTTCTTCACATGAGGAGCCATCTTGTCAGCCACGTGTCCTGCCACGGTACTCACTCCATTGACTGTAAATGTGTACAAACATATAGATACATGATCATAGCAATGCACAATGCAAAAAATAGCAATTAAGAGAAGCTCTAATGTTTTCTCTAGGCATGTGGAATGTTTGATTACCACCCAAAATACATATGTATTTCCATTCGGTGTGGCATACAGTCCTTACCTAAGAACTGGCTGACTCGGACAGCCCCCCCGGTGGCCTGTCTAGCCACATGCAGGCTTTTGGTGACATGGGGGCTGACCTCTGAAGGAGTTTCCTCAGGCGTGATGTGCTCCCGCAACTTGGCTGCTCCATTATTAATGGCCCTACCAGTGGCCTCGGCTCCTTTAGCGAACCCGATACTCAACCACGTAGCTCCTACGGACGTGAATATGTTCTTATGGTCATAGTTATTTACAGAGTTATATGGAGATTAGCAATATCATTGATTGTGTTGTTGGTTGGACAAAGTTTTAACCGAAGCACTGGTTCAAGAGAGATTGCAGCAATGGTAAACACTGCCACCTGGTGGTTACTTCTGTAGATACAAGGTTTCCAGCTTCATCTTATATTTTGTGTATTTTTTTTTCTTCTTTTCACAGGGGTCACACAAACACACCTGTCAAGATTCCTTGCGCCATCTTCTCACTCCATCCAGGAAGTGGCGGTTTCTCCTTCTCCCCTGTCGGCACTGTGAGTCCTTTTTGCTCTTTCATGGGACCGAGGGGGATTTTGTCGCTCAGGTTCATGACCTCTGACTCTTCTTCATCTGGCCCCTGTCAGTGAATCCAATAAGTCCAATTTATGAAAATGCATAATGAAAAGACACAGAGTGAGATCATTTTTAAATGTGGAAACACCCGGGTGGCGTTCATTCCTGTGAGCCGTGACTCAGCTGGCGAACAATGTTTTTACCCGCCGGCTGCCAACTATTCAGTTCCACCTGACGTGTTAGCAGAGGACAGTGACACTATGGATTCTACAAGGCGCTGTTGTCGTTTTAAGAATTAAATTACTCGTCGTGAACCATGTCAACACCACCGCCTTCCGTTCCAACACCATGACGTGTCGTCATGACAGATTAGACTCCAACCACACACACATATCCATCCTTACATCTGCTCAATGCTGACAGTAAAGCCTGACCTGGACCCTGAGGTTAGCCAGCTGCGAGAAGAGAGCCTGTAACTTCTCTCCATGTACAGCAGGCAGTTCTGACGACAGCACTATGCCCACGTAGGACCCCGGCGTCTCTGACAAGGTATCCGGGAACATGAAGATCCCAGAGTTAGCCAAGAGCACTGGAGTGCCCTCTTCCAGCAGGTAAAGCCAGTCACACACCTTGAAAACAGAAAAGACACAAACATAAGAAGGATGGAAATGATGAAGGTCATCGTCCATGTCCAAGATCCCCGGTACGTCTGTGGAGAGGTGATGAATGTGTGTAAATGGGATTTATCCTCATCGTTACCAAAGAAGGTGCATCTCCCATTGCAGCTGGTTTGAAGTCAAACTAGCAACATGCAATTCACATTCATTATTTCGAACAAGAACCTCTGAGTTCAAGATTTGTTTCCCCAGTTCATTAAATGTCAACTGAAAAATGTATTGTCTTGTCACAGCAAGTAGACTATCCCACTATTCCTTATGACCCAACGTTTTGTCCTCTCCGAGACACACCACGTCTTATGCCAGTCATCCACGCAGACAGACACCGACTTGCAGCAGCATTGTGCCGCTGGCATGCCGCCTGACACAACGACCCCTGTGAGGGCAGCCGGCAGCACAAAAGGAGCGCAGAGTCATCTGTTAGTGGGACCATTGTCTTGCTGGGATACAAAGCATGGCCGGCGAGCAGGCGAGCAGGCCGCTCTGGAGGTAAACAGTTGCGGGGGGGCGGGGAGGGGGGGGGGTCGGGCACTGCATTATGCAGCGCGGTATAATACGTGATTTGTAAAGGGGCTAGAATACAATATTGTTACTTAACACATTTCGTAAGGACTCAATACAAAAAAATCCACATGATGTTGCCTGTTACCATCAGAATTGAACAGGACACACACAGGGTCAGAGCAGATGTGAGCCATGATTAACTCATGGATGGGACCTTGTGACATCGATTTTTTGCCAAACCTCCAATAGTTGATCCCATTAGCATGCTAAAACAAATGAAGTGAAGTGAAGCACCTCGAATACTTATTGGAATATACAAAAAGCATGTTTTTCACATTATTTAAGGCATAGAGAAAAATGTTTTATCATTTTGCCAACTAATATCATGTAGAGTTTGAAGGCAAAGCGGACATTGCTACTGGAGCTAAACAATGAGTCAATGAATTGATTATTCTAATGAGTCAGAAATATTTTGACAATATTCTTCTTCTTCTTTTAACATCACAGTGAATATTTTACTTTTAATTTTTAATTTTAAAAATATATTTTTTTGCTGGTTAAGATTTGAGAGTCCAGTAAGTTAGTGATGGGTAATTTAACTCAATTTGACCTAACAACTAAATGACAAATGAAGAAAGTAATCATCAGATTCATTTTTGATGAATATAATGATCATTAGTTGCAACCCTAATTGTCAGTTAACATATCCAGTACAAGTAAGTTCAATAAATATGCAACTCTTAAAGATTATAAAAGAGATCAAGTTTCCCCTCGCACATAACATGCTCCCCTCTAAGACACACACACAGTCAGATGCTCTGCTGACATGCGTGCACCCACATGTGCGCAGATACTTTAGACTTACATATCACCACATACAGTATACCCACATGTAGAAATGTTGAGGGTTTCCCAGCGCTGGAATCCTTGTGCTGACTTTCAAATTTGATGATGCGAAGGTAACCTGGATGACACAGGGAGCTGACCTGCCCGCTCGGCGCCACAAAAAACATCTGCACCCCAGAGGGGACGTAAAGCAGCTCGACTTCATCTCCTCCTCCTCCTGTTGCTGCTGCTGCTGCTGCTGCTGCTCCGGTCTGCTTCCCCGACCTGAGCCCACCTCCAGCGGGGCCGTAGGACACACTTTGGTGGCCGGCCGTTGGCTGTGGCGTGTAGGCTGGAGGCTGATCCCCTGCCGCCGGGAGGGCTTGCAGCCGGGCACAGGAAGAAGGACTGGGCCCGAGCCTTAGGGTTGCGTCCAGGGGGGCGGCAGGCACGGTCGGGTACAGGTGATTGAGGGAGCTCTGTGGAGGCTGGCTGCATGGCGTCAGGTCCGGGTACAGATTGGGAGGTAGATTCATCAACAGGCGGCCCCGCTGGCATCCTTTTGTCAGCTGAGCGGTCTCTGGGTCAGAGAGGTGGGCGTTGACGGTCCTCAGAGTGTCCCTCATCCTGTGCTGAAGACTCCTGGCCGTGTCCCAAACCGCTCCCAGGTGCCTCTCTCCTCCGGTGGGCACTTCCATTCCTTGGGTAAGGTGCTGCTGACCTTTCCTGTAAAACATCAGCGCCTCTTCCCTTTTACCGGCCTCTTCGGCGGCCAGACCGCGGCTCAGAGAGTGAAACGCCAACTCGTACTGGTCCTTGATGAGCAGCAGCTCAGCAGGCTCAGTCATGCTGACGAGTCGACGGGATACAGAGGCTACAAAGTGAGGAATGGAGGCAAAGTGATGCACAAGTTGGAACTGCAATTTCAAGGATGTTATAGTGATGCTAACATTTTGTATAGACTGGTGTGTATTTAGATATGTATACCAGTTTCCCTATAGTTCGTTTTCCGGCTTATTGATTTGGAAGATTGAGAGTTCAGTTAAGTGGATGGGAGAGAGTTGCAATTAAAAAACAGCATAAGTAAAGAGTGGAAGCAACAACGAGACAGAGGCGCAACTTGAATATACAGCGAACACTTGAGAGGAACTCGTAATGGAATGTGAGAGAGAAATGTGGTTATGACGCGTTGTGAATAATTAGTCTGAGCAAACAAACACATCAGGTTTAACCTGAACAAGAGGCGTTCTTAAAAAGTCCTCAGAGTAGATTTATATTTTCAATTTTACACGTGTATTCTTCATCTCGTTTTCAAGAGGATAATCGCGAGCTACCTTTTCAGGCGGCCTGACAGACAATAAATAATACTCTTAAATCGGGTTTACCTTAACTTGAAGTTCAGTTTCAGGAAAGAAAACCACAAAAAACAAAGAGTCTCGCTTTTAGTTCACCAAAGGTCGTCGGTGTTATGATATGCGGGGAAAAGCTGCCATGTATCAATGAGTGTGCGCTTCACTGTCGGAGTTAATCTAGCGCACCGCCCAGCTGTTTTATACACGAGTCAAAACCGCCAGAGCGACAAAAATGGCTTCCGGCCAACCCTTTCAGAATAAAAGCCATTGGTTACGAGTTCATTATAACGCTTGACACAACACTACAAACGTAGTAATAAAACATACTAAAGTAATGTGGGGTTATTTATTTAGCTCACCCTGCATTTTTAGTAAGACGAGATGTACTAAAAATGAGAATTGCTATCAATTCCTTGATAATATATTTTAAATCACTAAAACATTTGGAGGATGCTGCAGTTTGTGAACAGATATTATATATAATATATATTACCGTTGATGACTTACCAAACTTTTGCATGAACAACTGCAAGTATTGAAATGATTCAGCCACAAAGAAGGTTTTATTAAAAATGATTTATTGTATGTGTATAAACAAGGAATGTATGATGAAAAACAAGGTAATTAAGTGTCCAGGGGAAGGTGTTTTATACAGGATTGGCTGCAGAAACGTACGTTTTAGAGCTGTGTACGTTTTAGATTTCATGTAATATTGTTGGGGCAGAAGCATCAAAGGAGGGTGGGCTATCTTGCTATGTTAAGTCCAGAACAGCAGGTGCAGTGATCAATGAAACACAACAATACCTGTAAACACAGATAGAGAAAATGCATCCATTCACATATATAAAATAACATGAAAGATCCCAATAAATATGTAAAAATATAAAACTCTAAACCAGGCCTTACTTGGAACTTTTATATTTTTCCCTGATGGCCTGTTGTGGGCGACTCGCTGCACTGACGTAAAGCTTGTGAAGGTCAGTCGTGCAAGGGACAATATCAGTCGTGGTATAGCCGGTAAAGGCAATTAAGGAATCAGGCTAGAATATATAAGATATAATGTAAAAGGTTTCAGCCAATTCCCTAATCAATTCTCATCTCAAGCCATTAGTCTGGAGAAACTTACCCAGAGAGATTTGTTTACAGTGTAAGCGGCTAGGGAGTACGCTCCAGCTGCCACCAGAGACGGGGTGTACTGTATGAATGGATCCATTTCCAGCAGGCTTAACTCTGCTACATACTGGAAGCAGGAAAATAAAACACACATCAACGATTCAAAATATGATCAAGTGACATGGGAAACTGTAACTTCCAAAAGGCAGTGGACACAACACTCTGATCTAAATGCCATTTGAGTTATGGATTCTGCTCACGAGTGCAAGGTTCTCGGTGTTGGCACAGACGGAGTGGATGGACATGAAGAGGCGTAGGAACTGGTTTGTGGTGGGGGCTGCCATCCTGAAAGCCAGCACTTTCAGGAAAACATGCTCCATCTGCACCAGCTGATTCTTAGTGTAGGTGTTGTCCGTGGTGTACACAAACTCGTTCAAATCTGGAGGGGAGATCTCCTCATATTTTCTACAAGGTGACAGATCAGGCGGCATCAGCTTGTAAACTGTCACTCCAGCACCAACCAGGGTGATTCTTATCACGCCTCACAATCCAGTGCCTGGACTGGACAGGACACCTGTGGCGTCTTTAGGAAAACACAAACAAATGCTTACGCAGCAATCAGCAACGCAGCTGTGCCAATGAGCTGCAGCTTGCCCCGTTTCACGTATGCCGTGGAGGAGAGGAAGCGGTCCAAGTAGTTGACAGCCAGGTGCAGGGTTTCAGAACGGAGCTCGTACTCCTGGACGACCTCCACCAGCCAGTCCACCAGAATGACCCGCATGTCGTTGGTGATCTCTGGATGTTTTAGTAAGTAGCCTGGCCACGGCTTTGTCCTCATCTGGCATTAGGGACAAAACAAACTGTTACCGAGGGGGAATTTGTAAGGAATTGAGTGGCAAAACATCCCAACTACAATGCATTTAAATTCTGCCGTTGATTCAGCCCTTATAGTTCAGATGAATTCGCACTTCACTCTCCCTCAAGTGCTGGTGAATGTCCTCTGCATACTCTGAAACGCAAAACACCTCCTCTGACATCAAAGAGTTACTTGCTTCAGACTGCATAGAAGCATCCTGGCATGAACCTACAAGAGTGAACAGCATTGGTAAAGAATAGTAAAGTCTTGGCAGGTGTCTTTGTATTTGCCAAACTCACTTGAACTCAGTTCCAGCAGAAGTCTCAAATGTTCATGTTGCAATCCAGCAGATCTGCTGTCTAGGTAAAAGCTGTCCGAGACCACTTCTTGACCAGAGGCCGCAAGGACAACTTCACAAGCCTCCTCGACGTACACATCAAAGCTGGAAGTGGGGGGGCTGCCGAGGGTGACGAGCTGGAAGCTGTCTGAGATCGAACTGTGTTTGGAAAAGTGGCTCCCCTGTGGAGAAAGACCTTTTAGGTTGAAATATGAATTAACAACATCCAAAATGTTCTCCATTGGGCCTCTTTCTCTTACCTGGCTGAGCGATCGACCACGCTGCTCATTTTCTGACAACACACCGAGGACCCTCCGCTGTTTGGGTCGCTGAGCGTGCAGTGCGTCGACTTTGCTTGAAGCTGGAAGGTTTTCTTTGCTAGTGTGACTGCTACAATGAGTATTTGTGCTGAAGTTCATCTTTAAACAAGGAGAAGAGGTCACAATGGCATACAAAAACTGAAAAAAACAGAAGCATGAACCAAAACTGAAAAGTTTTTTAGTATTTGTCAGCTCCTTGTATGTATAGAATCCCTGTGGTTCCCACCAGGACATTGAGACCCTGAAAGGGGTTGCTAATTAAAATGGGAGTAAACACAATAAATGAATCACACAGTAAATGATGAGTTTAAGTGACAATGCTGGATTGGCAACTCTTATCCTATCCTCTTAGCAACTGCTCAGATGAAACAATCTGAAGAGAAAATATGACCCATACGAGTACTAGTGAGCAATGAAGATGTTGCTTTTTAATGGAAATGGATTATTCATACTGTTCAGGTGGCTTTTAGTGTCTCCCTGGTCAAAGTACAGCATTTGGATATGAATTAACAATATTATTGTGGTTAAAATTAGTGGATAATGTCCCTTGTGAGAAATCAAAAGTATCTTAAACTTGTTTCCTAATTAAGTATTTATTACTAACTACAATATAGAAAAATCCCAAAGAAAACAGAAATCTCCAAACACAAGCCGTAGGTACAGACAGAAGTCCAATGACTCGATTGAGCTGAAAAGGGAAAGATTGTTCCTTCTCCCTTAGAAGAGCAGGAAGATCTGACCAAGCTTCTTGGGGTAAATAGAAGTTTTAATTAACACATCAGAGAGGTTTGTGGCAACAAGGACAGTAACCAGACGTTGAAGGAATGTACCCTTTGACCCCCAGACAGCCAGAAGAGAGACTAATGGATCCATCTTTTTTAGTCCAGAATAGAGGTCACAAAGTTCAAGAGAGAAGTCATTGGGGGGATCAATCAGTTTTTTCCCCAACAATTTTCAATTACTGATTTTTATCATAAAATTAGATATTTTTACCAAAAAATGTGAGATATTGGTGACTCATATCCCTTATAGATATATAACATATTCAAACGGCTACTTTTTAAAATCACAAAATTATTCAATAATGTCAAAGGAGATCTTGAGAAATTGGCTGAGAAACCGATAAAAACGGCTAGATAGACACATTTAATAAACGTTGCAGAATAGAAGGTTCCTGTCACGCGCCGCGTGGGGAGGACCAGCGTACACGCAAACGCGTCGTCATGTGCCGCCGAGTCACGGTTGCAAACCACCGGCCACTTTTCCATCAGCCGCAGACACACAAACTACCGACTTACACAAACAGAATAAACGCGGCTTGGCGACCGAGCCTCGCGTGGGCGTCTCTCTCTCTCTCTCTCTCTCTCTCTCTCTCTCTCTCTCTCTCTCTCTCTCTCTCTCTCTCTCTCTCTCTCTCTCACGGCACACTCCCACTTGAGGACTTCCGCTCGGTTGCCAGGGGTCGCCCGTGTGTTCTCTCACCATGATCGCGACCAACGTAGTTTCAACAGTTTAACGTTGGGTCGGGACGCCGCAGGCAGCCATTGCGCTGGAGGAGGAGACGTGTTGACGGCGAACAGCGACCTCTCGCGGTATTCAAGAGTCAGAGCAGGTGGTTGTTGGTCCAGCGGATGGGGTGTCCCTATTCGGGTGTCCTGTGGGTGTCCTTGTGAACGGATCAGCTGTTTTCCTCTGAACGGTTATCGGTACGGTCACGTGACCGAACAGCTGACAGTCGACGTGGTGCGTCACGGATCGCTCGCGGGATTCAAGCATCATTCGTTTGAGTTTTGGCTTTGACTGAAGTTACAGGGAAGTATTTTGATGAAGAAAGAGTGCACCTGTTGTCAGAGAGAGACCCGATGTCAACATCGAGGAAGCTCAATAAAAAAGACTCGCTGTTGAATGAATTAATAAAAGGCCAATAGATCGCAATACAGAAAAGAATTACATCTTAACTGAATCATTTTTGATTTCAAGAATATACTAAAAGCAGTTATTCTAATCTGACCTGGTTGGATTATGAATGGCTCTAAAGACACTGCTCTGAAGAGAGCTTTTGTCAACGTGTCATTGACTCTTGATAATCCCTGGACAAGAATGCCAGTGTCACACTGACCAGATGGGCTTGGGCAGGAGGGCTGAGTATAAAGCCACTGACAGTGGCCTGCTGCTAATGAACATGTGGAGACAGGTGGTGGGTCAATGCAATAGTATACTCAATAGTTCCTGTCAGTGCAGGAAGTAAAGGAAAGTCACACTAGAATCTATGGCTTGGATGGAGCAGATTTGTTCACTTCACCCCAAAAGATCGGGTAAATATTATTTATCGTCCACATGAGTAAAAGTGGGCAGTGAAAGTGAAGGCAACACCTGGCATTTCTTCTGGTTCACAAGAAAATGTTTCAAAATGTCTATATTACGATTATTAATTCATTAAACCAATTTATCATAGATTTCACTGAAATTTGTACATGTTTAAGAAACCTTGATCATGAATCTGCCAGGTGACCTGCTCACACCAGAGTTACAGTCAGTCAAAGTATTTGCACAGATGACAGACAGGAGAAAAATAATTGACCCATTTCAGATAAAAACTTAATTTGAAGCCAATAACAACACCAAATGGGCAAGAAGAAAGCTTTTTGTCTGAGTGGAGAGTACCCTGCAACTTCTACATCGTCCATCGGATGGCAGGTTTTCTCTTCTGTAACAATGGTCTGATGTTTTTCGTTTGCAGTGAACTGAGCACATTTTTTGACGTAGCAAATAACAAATAACTGTTTTAGAGCTTGTGAGATTATGTAGCCACATAAAGTCCTATCACAAGGCAACAACCCCAACAAGTCAAATAACAGGATTCGATTCAGATTCGTTTATAACTAATCACACGACACTGTTCTAAATCTTATTTGACAAATTAAAAACATCAGCCACTTAAACTCCTCATGGACGGAAAAGGTGCAAAAGCTGTGTCACCGAAGGCAGCACTGTGTGTATCTTTCTTTGCCTGCAAACCAAGTGGGCTTTTCGAGTTGCCCTGAAATTGCTGTGTTTTTTTGTTGTTGATTGTTATTATTGTTATCACATCTCAGTCACTGCGGGAACTACGGAGAGTAAACTTTAGTCTGTAGTGTGGAAGCAGGGAAGGACCCAGGAGCATTAACCATCAGGCTGTCACGCCGCAGCTGAGCAGCTCCAGTGTAGCAACGGAGGATTAAGGATTCCAATTTGCAATCTTTTGGTCACAAGGCCGCTTCTTGAATCTTCCGCTAACCTTCACTTTCCTTACAGCCGTGTTGGATGCAAGGTGCCCTGCGCTTTTGTCCACTATATTTAAGTGTGTGCATTTCATTGCACAATTTTCTAGGAAGTGTCTTTCACTTCTAATCACTTTTATAAATCAGTGGGATTTCATTTGTGTCTTTATCCTGAATGTTGGATTCTCTCATTAATTAGCTCTATCGTGGTCAAGCAGCACACACTGATCTCAGAGGCACGTTAAAACTCTCTCACACCACAAACGCTAATAAATAGTTCCTTTGTTTCAGTCATTATGTCAAAGACTGATTTTGTTACAACTAAACAAAATATAATTGATGATAATTGTAATTCTATCAACAGTGTAATAATATATTATATATGGTTCTATGAAAGCATAATGCATTCATGGGTGAAAAACTGATTAAAAAGTTCAAAAGATTATCAACTAATTCTCTCCCGGATCTGTTGCAGCGATATGGCTTTCTTCACAGATAAAACATGGGGCACCTGAAATTCGGGCTGCCTACGTTGTGACTCTGCAGACAATCAGGCTGTTGCACCTCCTCCCGTCAGTCTTCACAGGCTCCTTAGAGCTGGAATAAACCAAACAGGTGGGAGGTGACTGCTTCCAAGAAATCAATCCCTCATTGAGAAAAACAAAGCAGATTCTTTTATTCCAGAAAACTTTTCTCAGAGATGCTGAGCTGGAAATCTTGCCATTTCAGAAAAACAGGCCATGTATTTTATTCCTCAAGTGAATGCATTACACTTACTTTTGTATTTATGTAAAAATAGGCGCAGTGTTAACTTTGTTAACAACAAAGGCTGTTATATTAAAGAAATAAATCTCAGAAATCACCAAATCTTTCAATCGATAACAGCTAGATTGAATTTTAGGAAAGAATCATACACGTCTTAACTCAACAACATATTTATTTCTAACAAGATGCCATTAGCACAAGAAAATCCTAAAGTTTAGGACAATGAAGCCACCTAATGAATGTGTTTCTTATGCAGCTGACGGTGTTTCCAGCTCAATTTTGTTAGTGTATCAATCAACCCCAGTGGCCCCCGGGGGCCCAGCCGAGGGACAGCGAGTCATTCCCCCCCGACAGATGAGATGCATTGGTGCCTTGTTGTAACACAGAAGCGATAAAATATCCTCACCTATTTGGTCCAGTGGAGATGAAAGATAAGGCGGCCTGCTGTGGCTACTTTCTCCTCCCAAAAAAATAAATCTGTAACTTTGCCACGCTGTGCTAAAAGGAGGGACTGAGCCAGCACACACACACACGCATGCATTCACCCTGACACGCACACAAGCACAAATGTGGCACCTGCTCGGGGGACACAGAGTCTCTCTGCCTTCCTCTGTGTTCATCCCTCTTCCTCATTTCCGTCGAGTCCCTGAGCAGATGCAGATTGCTGATGACAGATACGGAGCCGTTGGGCTGCTGCCATTTCATTAACGTGACGTCTGGCTGGGGACAGGCTCGGGCCAGATGGGTCCAAAACGCAGCGCCGTCCAGGAGGATGGTCCAAGCCGGGGACGAACGCGTCTCATCTCTCATCCAGCGGTGTTAGCCCTGCTGGGAAGGCGTACAGAGAGGAGATTGTCTCTCGCCCTGAGAGCAGAAGGAGTCGTTTCCAAAGACATGAAACTGGGTTTCTTACTTGCAGGGTGGAGAGATGACTACGCAACCCAATACGCAGAGGTTTGGCCACGTTTAACAGACATTTCTTTTGTGAGAATAGAAACTGATCGGCTCGGCGCCACTCAACGCAAATTTAGGAATCAAAGTTAATGTCCATTAGTGATTTCTTTTCCTTCATGACTCCTCAAAGAGACCTCTCTGAATGTGAATACATGCAGATCATTGGCTCATTTTTATGCTCTATTCAATCTGTTGCAAACTGTGTGTACGTGTGTGTGTGTGTGTGTGTGTGTGTGTGTGTGTGTGTGTGTGTGTGTGTGTGTGTGTGTGTGTGTGTGTGTGTGTGTGTGTGGACAAAAAAAATGCAAATGCACCGTGGAAAACTACTTAAACTGAACACTGCTACAAAAAGAGTTGTGTTGGTTTGAGGCCAATTAGCAGCATCTATTAAAGCATGAAGAACTTTGTTGTCCAGATTTTCAAAGTAACATAAGACAACAAAAAGAAGTCTGAAGATGTTATATCATCGGTGCCGAGCCGCGGGTCATCAGTGAAGTTAAAATACAACAACAAAAAAAAGACTGAATATGCAGAAAGTAAGAAAAGCTCACACAAATCAAACATACATCAAATATGATGAGCATGACGAGTTCACAACAATCACCCGGCAGCGAATCGATCCTCTTTGTCTGCCGTCTGCAGGTCTTTGTGCTCTCATAATGCCACGCTCAATCATCCTCATACAAATCTAAAGTTCCTTTTCCTGCGGGATGTGAAGTGGAAATTTGGTGCCAATCCCCTTCAATAAAAGGTAATGAGTCACGAGGAAAAGGAAAGGGGAGCTGTGGAGGGGCCGCGGTGGGTGTTATGTAGAGATGGGAGCTCTCATTGTCTTATGGAATAATTATGCTACTCAAACGCAGTCACACAACACACACACACACACACACAGGAGCCAATCTATAACCAGAACGTAACACACCTCCCAGCAGATGGTATTAACTATAATAATTGGAGGTGGACCCGCTGATGGGATGTTGGATCTTTGCTGTCACAGGGACGTACCTGCGTTGCGAAAAAATAAAAGAAAGCCAAGACACACTTCTTTGTCTTGGCTCCATTAAAATTCTTCTTTATTTTATTGTAATGAAAGGGTGTCAAGATGGCTGGGAGAAAATGTGGGCTAAAACGTCAACGATTAAGCTGACAACTAATATTCAAAAAGTATCTGACATGTTGCCAGTTTGTTTCTCTCGACAAAAGTTCCCTCTTGAATAAACATTGCACGACATCAGCTCTCGAAAGCTATTGATCGATTAGTCGGCTATCAGCTGTCCCCGCCTCCCGCCTGTTTTATTTTTATGATATCAGCGTTTAAAAATCCCACACAATGAAAGTTGAATTGTCTATTTTCAGGGTCGGCTTTGGATTCATTAATTATTCAGAGAGAATCGCGGGGAAACATTCACAGACTGAATGTAAAAGTCCGAACCCAAATCAGTCATTAATTATGCACAAGGACAAGGTGATGTAGCTTTTGTCCTTGTGTCCTCCTTGTGCATCAAGTCCCCTCCACGTATGAACTACGTGTCGAAGAGGACTTTTTTGGGCAAATTTAAGGGCCGCAAATCTTTCAGTGCCCTACATTATTCATGTATTCAAATGAATCTGACTTTGAGGACATTTTTTCTCTCCCCCCTTTCTTCTCTCCTTTCATACATCCAGAGCGCACACCCTTCAGAGGGATCAGAACAGAAGACTATTATTCGCACAGGTTTCAGTGGAGCACTGATTTCGGTCAGCTTTTAGGTGCCTCGCTCAGACATGCCTTCTTGTATATGTGTGTTGTCATTTAAGGCCCCCCCCCCCCACCATCACCTCGTCCCGCCAACCCACCACACAGTGCCAATACCCTATTTCCATTTGTCTCATTGTTATTCCGGGCTAGTCCTCGCCTGTCAGGCTACTGTCCCGTGTGTCTTTGTGCAAAGTGTGCCGCTGTTATGCCTCAGTGTGTTTTTGCCTGCACCACGCCGTCAGATCCGCGGGAATCGTTTTGATTGGCGGGACACCGAGAGCTAGAGAGTGGTCCGTGCATACTTATTGATCTGCAAAATCTATGAAAAACCGACGAACTGGAGTGAAGAACACGCGGCGTCCTAGTGGCCTCTGACCGGTTCGGGATGCAATGGATACTTTCTCTTGCAATGAGGAGGCGAAGAGTGAAACAGTCAGCTCATCAAAGTCTTGCTTTCGGGAGCTTCTGTCTCAGTCGGCAGCTGTGCAAATTGCCCCAGATTACCAGAGGGAGGTAAAGTCTATCTGGCTGTGCATCTACCACAACCAGGACCTCTAAAATATTTGCAACTATTATCTTGACACCTTCCTGTCGGTTATCTCGGGGGTTTGGAGTTGTTCCCCTGAGTTCAGCGGGATGAGCTTGTCAAACATACACAAACACACACACACACACACCCACATGCATAAACATATAGTTTAGCTCACTAACACTCCCAAATTGCAGCCTCTTCGTTGCTGCACCCCTCCCGTCCCCGTCCCCGCTCCCCCTCCCGCATTAACATGCAGTGCAGAGACGGGTGTCCTCACAAGGGCAGTGGTAGGATGGCACCGAGTCAGAGCAGGCTGGAATGACACGGAATTGGCGGCCACGCCTTCTGGGATTAGTTACAAAAACTATCTGAGGCCAAAGCTCTTATCTCCATCCTTCAGTCCTCTCTCTCTTTGTCTGGCACAGACACACACACACACACACACGCACACACACACAAGCTATTCTCTTTTCCTAAAGCAGGAATGTCTTTGGTATAGCTACTAAAGTCTCTGTGCAAACTTGTGTGTGTGTGTGTGTAACAATTCCCTTTAATAGATTAATAAATGGCCTTGCAAGGGTGTGAACAGTAGAGTGAGGGTCAGGGGAAATAATTGTTTGAAAAATGAAATGGTGTGCCTCTCCTCTGTCTTTGGCTTCTCACTAAACATTGTCAACGCCAGCAAAACCGCCTCGAGCGTCTCATTCAAAACATGTTTTTGTTCATCTGACGTGTTCAGATTAAGGAATTGTTCACAAATGGATACACGCTCATCAGATGGATCCCAGACCTGTCAAACACTGTCTGAAGTACATATCAGCCTTGTGATCCTGGCGTGAAATGAAGTCATCGTCCTCTCATCTCTGCTCGCTGCCGCTCCCCTCTGGCGTCTGGTGTCGACGGGCAGATGGCGGAGGAAGGAGGCATCTGTGGAGGAGGAGGAGGAGGAGGAAGAGGCACCTTTTCCCCTTCAAAGAGAAGGTACAGGTGTCCTCTGCCATACAATCAACACCTCCATGAACACCATCAAATTGCAAACCGGCTCATACGGGAGATTTAGGGTTATGTAGAGAATCTATTTTTAGAAAAGAGGACACTGAGACTCATTTAAAGTGCAAGTGAGCCGTGTATTACAGTCAAAGGAAAGCACTTTAAAGGGTTGCTTTGCACAAATTACAAAAGGTTTCCTCCACTTGAATCACAGAAGTACTCGGCTCTGTTGGCAGCTCGCGCCGTGGATTACGGGATGTACAGCCATTAATGGTCCTGAATTCAATGACGTTGCAGACTCGTCTGGCACCATGGGGTCATTAGTCTGTCAGAAGGAAATGTCTCGAAGGTTATGGATGGGTCACAAGATGAATGAATCGTGATCAGCTCTTTGCTGCTATTTGGCACAATGCTATTAGCTCAAACAAAGACACGCCACCCTCCATATTGTTTTGGGTAGCGGCAAAACATTTTTAGATTCAAACGTCAAAATCTGTCCGATGAATCCCAAATTATCTGCTGCAGTGCCGAGTGAGAAAATGTTCTAATTGATCATTTGGGTGCACTGACTTTTTAATAAAGAGACCATAAGGGTAAGAAGAGGAGAGGGGAGCGAAAATAAAAACCCTTTCCAGAAAAGCTGCCAAGAGAAGTAGAGGTAGAGATTCCCCCCTTTTCTCCTTCAGCCGTAGACTTGGAGTCTCATCCGACTGAGCGCTTGATTTCGTGAGCAAGTCGTCACGGCGGGAGGCCGTCTACTGACGCAGTTTGCTCACCGCGGAGTCAACAAGCCGCTGTCATTCACACGAACCTGAGGCACAGCGGACAAAGGCCTGATCGGGTGGGTGGGAGCCGACGTGCATCCTACGACACGCATCCATTCATTGGTCAATTAACAAAACATCAATCTAGGGGGAGGTGTCTGTCGATCTAGCTGTTTGTTCTCACATGTTACCTAACTATTGAACCACTTGTTAAATATGAGGAATATTCCCCCGGTGAAGGTGACAGCAAAAAAAAAAAAAAAAAGAAGCACAGAATAGATTTGACTGATAATGTGTTCATTATTGAAAGGTGACGAGCAGCAGGGAGTAACGTGGGAGTGCAGAGAGAGAGAGAGAAAGAGAGAGGGGGAGGGAGAGAGAGAGAGAGAGAGGGGAGATGTGATTAGAGCGAGCAACACTCCCTCTCTTCCCTTCCCTCTCCCTTTCCTCTTCACTAATTGCCAAGTATAAAAAACATTATTCATTAGTTACAGCCTCTCATTTACAGACCGTGTGCGCGTGTGTTCCCTTTTGAAGGCAAACCCATTCATAGAGAAGAGCCCTACGGTGTCTCTGTGGCTCCTATGTGTATCACTCAGTGATCAATAGAGAGAGAGAGAGAGAGAGAGAGAGAGAGAGAGAGAGAGAGAGAGAGAGAGAGGGAGAGAAGGAGGAGAGTGGACGGACTTGTAGGGAAGATCCCAGGGGCAACAGATCTGGTTTGCTGGGCTGGAAACGCCAACCACTACAGGATGGATTCCTGCACGACGTGACCGCCTCCGAGAAACACCGGGCTTTTCTTTCCCTTTTTTCTTTTAAAAGGTCTGTAACTTTTTCTTTTCTCAAAAATTCCATTAATGCTGCTGAGGCTTCGGGCTGCTTCGTATGAAATGTTTCCAATTGAGAGGGAGAGGGGAACGGAGTTAATCTGCTCTGTGAGAGGGGATTCCTGCGGAATACAAAGAGCCGTTATTCCCCTCAGACGCATCGGTCTCTCTGCAGGTGCCAGCAACTTTGTTCAGTGCGTTGCCTCAGCCGAGCTGTTTGACACACACACACACACACACACACATAGATGCAAAAAGAAGAAGGAAAATGAAGGAAGAACAAGCAAGGAATGCTGCTTGTAACTTGTAGGAAAGCATCATTAATGTGTACATTCATTCACCTACTTGGTAAATAAGCAGTTGAGAAAGAGGAGAATTGTACCTACAGATTTGGGGAGGGGGGGGGGGGGGGGGGAGGAGGACACAAAGAAAAGTACCGTGCAATGAGAACTAGAGCAGAGTTTGTTTGTGTAGTAAATGACGTATGATTTGCTCTCATAATGAATATCAATATCATTTGTAAAGTATTGGCAACTGCACTTTAGAATTATCAGGATAAATTAACATATAAAATACCAACCAGCTGTAAGAACACACTTCACCACATTAATACGCGCACACACACACACACATCAAAGAGCTCATTATCTACACCGTCCACCGACCAAAAATACCTTCCGATACTCGGAATGACCAGCGAGTTATCTTCCTGTGCATTACAACGAGCCGTTATTAAGATCTTGTTGCAGATCCTCACTTTCATGCCCTGAATATCTGAGAGGATCGAGGATCGAGGAGCAGATGAACAGCGGTGATGGAGCTCATGAGAGCACTCGGCCTCAGGTTTTATCATTCAAATACAAAAGCATTGAATTCAAACATTAGCCACTACTTTATTCTTTTCAGCACCCATTCGAATCCCACCTGGTTTTCTTTTGTCTGCCATTTATTGGCACACTATATTCATACCGGCACGCAGTCTTTTAAGGGATATTATCGTCAAATGAAATACTGAAACGATCCAAACTGGAGAGAAATAGATAGTTAGGCGTGTTGTGGGAAAATGTTTGAGAGCCGCTGACGTAGATGGTCACATCACTTTCTTTATACTTTCATCATCCCTGCATATCTCTGACCCCTAAGTGGGTTATCTGTGGTATTTGGGGCTGCAGAGGCCATTTGGAATTCAAGTGGTTGAGCCTCGGGTCTGTTTTCAGCTGTTCTGGATCAAATTATGAAATATATAACATGTTTGAAATTCTGGCTGCTTTTATCTGCTGGCAATCTGTTGTTTGAGCTGGAACAGTGTGTGTCTGTGTGTGTCTGTGTGTCTGTGTGTGTGTGTGTGTAAAGCGCTCACATTCTTTCACATATATGCACGTATGTGAATCAATACGCCATTTCTGCTATTTTTTCAGCTGGTTTTCGTGATTACATACGAGGAAAAACACACAGACACACAGGCGCAAAAGAATGTGGCCCAAATGCCGTGACATTTTGTCCCCCACATGGGTCTCGTCCATTATTCATGAAGGGAAGAGCTGATACCAGAAGGGGACGGACAGCAGACTGTGTTTCTCTTGGGGGTTAAGGATTTATTCAATGGTTGAACATGCTGCATGCATGCACTATAACTTTGCTCAGTCACGGACACTGCTGTAACCCAATGAGATGTCGAGGTTTTAGCAAACAACAGGCGCTGCTGCTGTCGCTCTTTTTGGCCCTGGATGGGAAAGCTATTGTGAAAAAAAAGGGATGATGTACAATAACTTATTTTAATAAATAAAACTAAGACTCGTGCATCTCCAGAATAAACATGCGGGTGGATTAGATGTGCTTCAGCTCTACTGAATGTTTAATCATAAAAATTGAATCCCTGACAACGAATAAAATGACTGTGTTCTATTATGTTATTGACAGATTCTTAAAGCTGTTGATCAATTTCTAACACTTTAAACACTAGCGCATGAAACTGTGCAGCAAATGGTCTCATTTAAATAAAATAAAATGTCTGGCTGTCTGAAACCCCTTTAAAGATCAAACAGTGTGCAAACTACTTAAAACAAACAGCCCACACCGGAGGAGATAAAACTGTGCAAAACATACAAGAGCACGGGACGGTTATGATGAGAAGTCAGAACTAATCAGACAAGACGAATTGAGTGAGTGCGCGCTCACTAAACACCGACAGTGAGGAAGATTATGAGGAGACGATGAGAAAAGGAAGGACGGTGAGGAACAGATTGAGAAAGTGGAGCAGAAGAAGCTTCCCGGCACGATGTCTCAGGAGGAGTCCCGCTGAAGCTCCTCCGCTGGCAGAGGACGAGATGGATTTGGGGAGTCGACTTGCAGAGAGTGTGCAGAACGGGGAGGACAAAGGAGAGCTCTCAGAGAGAGGACACAGCTGTGGGACCCAAGGCAAAAAATGATCACAAAAGAGTGTGCGATAGATATACAAGAGATATCCAAAGCGCTAAAAGCACACCTCTAACGCCTAGTTAGCATTCTATTAGCACTTCGGATGGCACTGACTTATAGCACTGTGCAATTTGGCTTTCTTGAAGAAATCGTACTCTTGTTGTTCTGGTTCTGTTCCCTATTAATTGAATGCACTTATTGTAAGTTGCTTTGGATGAAAGCTAAATACAAAATGTATAAACGAGAGATGAAATACAAAAAAAGCTCATGCCGTAGCGGGAGAGGGTGGTGTCCAGAGAAAGATTCAGAAACAAATCTGAAAAGAAACACGAGGAAGAGGAGGCTGAGAGGCAGAACTGCACATGGGGCTGACTGGGAGAGACAGGTCGTACTCCTTCGAGGTTTGGTTGTCAAAGAAGGGCCGAGACGCAGGGTCAATTCAAAGAATGAGCGGCTCTTTTGATTGGCGGCGGCTTTTGAAGGCCAGTCAGACTGTAGTTCCTCGGCTCGCTCACCCTGAACCAACTCAGAGGGAAGTGTGTGAACATCACACCTTTCAGGCTGAGCATGACTCCTCTAATCAGTGTCGAGATGAAATGACATGCCACACAGCGGTACAAAAAAAATGAAACAAATGGATTTTTTTTTTTTAAATCAGAAGGGTATTCCGCAACAATTAAAGTTTCAACTCCAGAAAATGTCACGATGCACCAAGCTGACGTTGTTTTACGTTGTTAAAGAGGACTGGAGGCCTTCAAGACCCACACAGAACATTAAGCAACAGCTGAAGTGAATCCAGAGTTTTGTTATTGAGAAGAAGACAAAATGAACTAACCAAAGTCACACAAATTTACACCAGCACAATCTCATAAAGCAAGCTGAATATTAACTCTGGTCCGCAGCCAAAGGTCGCTGACGACTGGGAGACAAGAATGAACTAAAGACAACACATCTTCTACATATCCATAGTGTCCCTCAATAGGGAAGCATCCAATTTTCCAATTAGTCCTTGGTGTTCTCGGTATTGGGATTGTAGCTATTTCTAAGAAAAATAACTGCCGTATCCTCTTAATGTAGGCGTGTGTGTGTGTGTGTGCGCGTGCGTGCGTGCGTGCGTGTGTGTGTGTGTGTGTGTGTGTGTGCATGTATTTGTCTGACCTCTTCAGCCTCAGTGGGACTGCATGGCTCGCCCTCTTAAAGTAGATTAGCTTGGAAAAGAACCCACCATACCTTGTTGCCTGGATACAAAAAGCATCATTAAGCCCAATTATCCGCCACTTCAGCCAACGATGAACAAGCTTCATCACAGATATGAAAACAACATATCATTAACGACACCAATCTATACAGAAAATGGGTAGAAGAAATTAGGGAGGAGGGATGGAAAACGAGGGAGCAGCCTGGGGTTCGGTGTCCTATTCATGGAACTCTTCTGCAAAATGACTGATGAGTGACACATTTGCAGCAGAAATTAGTCTAAAATTCGTAATCTTAAATTGAAATTTGAATTACAAAATGACTTGTGAACCTTCTTTTACGCCGTTATTAGCATTTAAAACCAGTTCAGGAATATCAGGATATTATGTTATGAATATTAAGGACCGATGGCATAATCACATTTTCTAATTGTTCAACATATCAATTTGTATGTTTTCAACAAATACACAGATTGAAGTTGATGATCGGGGACGATAAAAAACTGATGAGGGAAGATGAATAGCTCGATTGAAGCAGAATGAGGGAAAGCAACTCAACTCGGAAAAGCTGTACAAGAAAAATAGAATGCAAAGTGAAAAAAGAAGCTGTTTTTTGTTGGGGTGGGAAGACCGTTGTGAGTATTTGATAAAGAAAACAAGAGAGCATTTGCAATCCCAGCCAGTCACAGAAAGAGAGCGACTCTGCCTTCCTCACTGCGCTGTGCATCGCCCTGAAGGCGCAGTGGGCCGTCAATTGAAGAGAGGTCCTGTCAGCTGTATCATCCAGAGAGAAACAAACAGAGTGAATAAAAAGGGAGTGGAGAAGTCCAGAAGGACGGAAGCAGCTTGTGAAGCTCTGCCTTCCTGAACTTATTCACTGCAACATTACTCAATCAGAGATTAAGTATAAATGTGTGTTACAGGCACCAAACAAACTGGCAAGGACCATTACTGAAAGTCATATCTAGAAAATGACTTATATCCCCTTATATCTCAAATATGGGATAAAATATCTTAAAGTTTAACAACACATCAAATATTTGATTCTCCCATGAATTGTTTTATGGGTTGGAAACACTTATTTTAGATCAGCATCACCTGCCGGGTTATCTTTGCTTTTTCTAGCATCAACAATCCAGGCAGTAGCAAGTGGATAGGTGCTAAAGCCCAGTGATATAATGCGTAATGTATCCCTTTGCTTTTGAATGTTTTCTAAAAAAAATATGTAAAATGTGTAGAATCAAGAAACTGTTAACTGTTGACTGACTTAATGTTAGACGTATCCCAGAAATGTTTACACTTTTCAATTCTATGCTCTATGTTGTCACAGTAACAGAGCAAGTATTGCTCATTAACATGTGCAAAACGTTTGTTATTCACAATCCTCTCACACTTAACCAAAGCAACGTCATTTTTAAACTACCAAACGTCAAATGCTTTAAACGAGGTGCTTCTGACCAGCTTCCCCGTGGAAAATGGTCTACCAACTCTGGCACACATGCAGTTCATGCATCAGAAGGGGCTCATATGGAAAAGCTCAGGCGCATGACCATGAAATGGAGGCCAAAGCAGGAGAGCGGGAGCGAAAGGAGCACACTGAGCACAACTGGGAGTCAAAGGGTGCCCCTGCTTCATGGTCAATCATTCCTCCCTTTGAAGTCTCTTTCTCTGATCAAATCAAGACACAAAGCAGCCCCTGCTCGCTCGCTTCCTGTCTCTCGCCAACAAAAGGACTGTGCAAGTTTCGACATTACAAAAGCACAATCACATCCTCTTGTCAGTTGTGTGCCTCGCAGTCATTTGCAGTGGAACGTTATTAGCGGTAATAATGTGCGGTGGAGGAGGGCAGGCTCTCAGCTGTCTTTGTGAGAGCTGATTATGACGAGTTTGAAATTCATCAGATAAGAACGCCTTAGTTTATGAGCACGTACGCGGCTCCGGGCCTCTTCAATGAGACAAGCACTCCCCCTGCTGTTACTCTTTGTTACTGCAACTCGGTGCTGTTTGATGATTACGTGTCTATGTGGGTATTTCTGGGTTTTCCAAACAAAGTGAATACGTTAAATAAGACGTGTTGATTGTATATCTATGCTTATTTCCCTGCTACAAATACATGCAATTGATTTCATCTAAAAAGCCCCAAAAGTAGGAATTTTCAGATTTATTGTGCAATTTGTCGTAGGAGAGATAAAGTTGTCTGTATTCATTTATATATACATATGCCCTTTTAGGGCTCCGATGTTTATATGACATACTGCCATTTGTAACTAAGTGTGTTTTGCATCCGGGGGGGATCTGAAGTACATTTTTGGGCATGAATCCGAAATGAAGAAGTGCTCTCTGTCTTCCTCTTAATCTGAGCCAAATCTGAGGATGCTCTCTTCTTAGTGAGCATCTGCCGTGCACACGTGTGCTGGAGGAAGGTAAAAAAATCTGTGGCAGATTCCACAGACAAGAGAATTTCTTAAATATGTTGTAAATGTTGTTTCTGTAGTTAAACAATAAATCTCGCTCATCTTTCTTTTTCTCTCGTGCAAAGTGGTGCAGGACATCAGCCAGGATGTCAGGGATGGACGTCTCGTCGGTGGACCACAATGACACTGGAATCTCCCCCGTGGATGACGGGGCCTTCCTCCGCTTCTCCCCAACTTCCGCTTCCACTTCCGCGGCCGCATCGTCACCAGGACGTCAGGGCAGCCTGTATGTTTACGTGTGGCTCTTCCTCGGCCTGCTGGTATTCCTGCTGACGCTGCTCATCATCTCCCTCCACAGGCTGAAGAACATAATCTCCTCCTCTTCCTCTGTCCCCGACTGCAGCAGCGAGGGAGGCAGCTCCTTCACCAACATGGAGATCTGTAGCATCTCGTCGCGTAGGTCCACCATCTCCTCGCTGTCCACCTGAGGGAGACACATGGGCACACTGTGTTATGCCCACGTGCATGCTGGGCTGATGCTATGAGCAGGCCAGCATGCACAGACGCACAAATAACACAGAGCTCCCCCCCCCCCGCCGCCCCATCCCCCCTCGCTGTGACATATCGACACAAGAAACACACAGAAGGACATTACACTTAACGCATGTGTCTCCCGATCACGATGGTCCAGCAGGTCGGGTGTGTCCATGAGCAAAGTGACAGAGCCCCCCCATGCCTTATCTCACCCAGGAAGAACACGCAACCCGAGAAACCGACAAAAAAAAGCTTCATGAGGAACTATTATCTTTCCTCTTCATTTTTGTCATTTATACTTGTCATAGCTACAGTAGGGTGATAATATCGCTTCCAGGTTTGTACAGCATGGCTCATGATGTCTGTAGATTGTAACGTTAAGAATTGATCATTTAATTAATATTAAAGACCATTTCTTTGTGCAGGAAGGTATGATTGTGTTTCAGTTGTTTAGTAAGGCTTTGGGATGCTTTAACTCTATTATCTGTATCTTTTACCATTATAAAGAGTGACACACAAAGCTGAACACGTACAAGATTGTTCCAAAAGTCTCCTGGGGATGTGAACGTGTAGATGCGTAGACTTCAAGGACCAGGATTTACGTGCCATAATCGCATACAATTCTGGGCCCGTCAGCTTATATGGTGTCTTAAAATGTTTGTATTCAAAATTGAAGCTACAGTATCTCCCCTGTTTTGTTTTAATCCTGGGAGATGTAGTTTCACTCACACCCAAGGAGCCTGCCAGGTTCGGCTGTTGTTGGATCAGAGACTGGGTCAAGATCTCCAGATAATGTAGAAAAAGATTAAAAGTTTGAAATAGTCACTCACTGTCCAATTTAAGGTTTACCAGGAAGTGAAAACGTTGTATTAGTCGTGATGATAAAGAATATCTGCAGATTGAGTTGTTTATTGTAGCATATTATGTATACACAGCTTATATTTCTAGTCCTGCAAACATAAGAGTGAGAATACAAAAAAGATGAAAACACTTTCCGAGGTGACCTTTGTCTTTATACTTATATGGACACTTCACCGTTCCTCACATGATCTGCTCCACATACCCTGTGACTGTACATCACACTTTGATCACACAAATACTAACATTTATAAGGTTTTCAGAGGGAAACCTTTTAACTCAAAAGTCTCTTGAAGCCATTGAAGGCAGGGAGACGTCTTTCAGACCCGTGTCTCATGAATGGTTTCGATTGGTCATCCTTGACGTCTCGTCTTATCTTGAGGATAAACAGAAACCTTTGAGAAACAGTACATGTGAGCAATGAAAATTCAAGGCATGAAATTCTTTGCATATTTTATTTTTCTTATCATGATTTTTTTTTTTCAACTCACACATGTCATATTTTACATCTTTGCAATAAAACATGAATACAATAGTTTTTTAGGGTTTCATAGATCCAAAAATATTTAACCTTTTTTTGGATACGTAAGTGGAACCTGTCGATAGAGTATGTGCATGTGCGCATTTGATCGAGATGGCTTCACACATACAGTACATCTCACATTTCATCCCCCCTCCTCCCCACCTCTATCAGCTACAGAATCATGATATTGCTTACAACTGTGAGGTTGTAAAACCTAATAATCACACATGAGCTCAACGCTTTAAATACAAACATCAATGCACAAATAATCCCGAAGGGGAAATGGACCTAAACAAAATGGCAGCCGACCAGAAAGAACCAAGCTAATAAATAATGATGTGTGATTGGTGCAAAGTGCAAATACAAAACAAACTTTGACATTGATTTGATTCTTTTCTTTTAAATAATCAACAAATGTGGGTAAGTGAAGGTCTCCTTTACGCTTTTCAGTCTCATTCAGCTGATTGAGTCTCCTGCCGAGCTTGAACCAAGACTATATGTACATATTTGACAAAACAATCACCAAATATACAAAGCAAATCCTGTCAGTCTCGTGTTTGTCATCCTTGGTGGCACTGGAAGGTTCTCTTTATCATTACCACCTCTGACAAAGCAATTAACATCCTTCACACTGCCGTTATCATCATCGGTTTTGTCAACATTATAATAATTATTAGACAATATTTTACATACAGCAAGTCATTAATAAATTAAAGGTGATAAGCGCAGTTTGTGTAGTGAAAGAACACGTGTAGACTCTGCAGGAAGCACAGCCTTATTTACATAAGAATCAGATTTAACCCTGCTGCGGATCAAAGAAAAAAGAACATTAATTCATATCATGAAATAAAATAAAAATAAGATCAAAACAAATACAATCAAATAAAATCATAACCCCAGACAATTTCTCAAGGGGGAATTTTAAGATCAAGCCAATAGCACCGTTTTGTTTTTTTAAAGCAGTGGGTAGGGCAAGATCATTTCTGACCAGTTCTAACGACACAATGAAGGAGTTTTAATTTAACGTCCACCCAATAATTCCCAAACTAAGCCCTCAAACAAAAAGTATAAAACAATATCGAAAGAGAAGAAAAAATAAAATAAGGGAAAACAAAAACTCAGTTCTTTGTCTGTGAAGCATTAAGCGTACCAGTCCTGTGAGTGGTGTGATCGACCTCCACCGGGTCTGCTTCACTTGCTCTCCTTCACCCTTCTGCGCTCTATTTTATCTTCGGGGCTAGTATGTGTCTGTGGCTACACACGGGTGCACGTGCACGTATGCACAGAGGAAGTTATTTCCACCATCGCCGCCGCATCCTCAAATCAAGTAAACTCCAACCCGGGGAATAGCGCCTAAGGTCCGGTACTTGTGTTTCCTTCCTCCTTCGGTACCTTTAGTTTCCCAACGTCGCAGATACGCGGCCGAATGCTTCACCTCCTGTCTCTTGTCCTTCTCTTCTCTCTCCATCCTCTTCCGCATGCTGTCCACCTCAGTACCTGTTCTGGTGTTCGTAGTGCCAGCGGTTGAAGTCTATGTTGAACGCCACGATGCTGCCAGACGCCATGCCGGTGATTAGAGTCCTGCGGGCGAAGCACACAGAACGTCACATCTGCAAACCAAACTACTCACAAAAAATATAGATTATCTTTAAGGTTGCAGTGCATCATTCAATGTACATTGTCCCTACATTGTTTACATTGTAGGGACATCATCAGAGCTTTGGGTTAAATCACTTTCCCAGCGTTCCTTAAATAAAGGTCACACAGTGTGCTTCCACCCGTCTGTTTTACCTCTGGTCATGTGAGAGGTCCATGGCACGGATGCCTGCGTCGCAGCCTGGATAGATGTAAAGCTGCTTGAAGTCGCATGCCTGCCACACTTCTACCACTCCGTTGTCGCCTCCTGTCACCAGGTTCTGTCCGTCGCTGCTCAACAGGATTGCCTGGAGGCAGACAAACAAACAAACAAACAAACAAACAGACAGACAGACAAACAAACAAACAAACAAACAAACACAGACAAACAAACAAACAAACAAACAAACAGACAGACAAACGGAGAGCGGTCAATGGAGGCTCCCGTGTGTTTCTGGTTGAGCGGGTCGTACATGCGTGGCTTTGACATTTTGAACCTCGAACCCTTAGATTAGTGCACTGCATGAATATCTGTATGTGAAAGGGGGTTAAAATTGATGCATTGTGAGGCTCTTTGAGCGGCCCCCGCTCACATGTCCAGTTCTCATTCATCCATGCACCGAGAGGAATGTCCCATAATCAACTGCCACAGCCTTACCCGTGTGGAGTCGTTGACCTCCATTTGTGCCAGCAGTTTTCCATTTATGCTGAAGTTGCAGAAGCGACCTCTCTCGTAGTAGATGATGCAGTGGCCCTCGCTGGACACTGAGATGAGGCGAGGTCGCTGACACAGCTCTGGCCCCTCCAGGGCCCTGAGCAGGTCCCCTGTAATGGTGTGGACCAGGCACGGGCCCTCTGAGGGACAAGACCAAGACAGAGAAGAATAGTTTTGGTGAAGTTAACCTAAAGGTTACGAGGTTAATTATCAATCCATTTGATTGGAAATATCAGCTTAACCCTTCTGAAAACTTTGTAGAAAACATAAAATGCTGAATTGACATTTCTCTAAGCACAAACGGAAGTTGGAGGACACACAAACCTTTGGCCCCACTGATGACCAATCCTAGCTCTGCACAGACAGACACACACACCACCTCGTGGTCGTGTCCGGTCAGTACTGCCCTGGGAGCAGGGTAGTCACCTGGAAGAAAAGACTGTGTTATAGCCGCCACAATCCTCTTCTCAACTCATTCATGAAGTAGGAACTGAGGCAAACACTCACTGTTGTTAGGGTTGTCCCCGATAATGTGGTGCCGTCCACTCCAGTACCACAGAAGAAGAGTGGCGTCCCTGGAGCCCGACACGATGTAGCAGTCTCCGCCGATGTAGGACTCTGATCTGGCCAGACACGTCACTACATCCCAGTGGCCGAACACTATCTGGGTCAGTTTTCCTGTGGAGAGGAAGGAGAAAGAGGCTGAAGTTAAACAGGTCAGTGAATCTCTGCACCGATAAATACAGAAATATATTATAATGAAAAAAGAGCATCCTAAATATCCCTTAGATCAATAAATTGAACCACAAATCTAAATAAAATGGTAAATGTATGAGTCTTTGTGGTCATCTTTCAAACTAGCACCTCTGACAGAATTACAAATCAATCAAAGGAAAAAAAGTAAAGCCAGCTCAAAGGAATAAATATTGTGTCTCATAAATAATAGAAAATGTACCAGTTTCAGTGGAGTAAACACGGAAGCTCTTGTCCCAGAAGCCGCAGACCAGAATGTAACGATTGTCAGCAGTAACCACAAAACAGTGCGTGTTGATTTGGATGCTTTGGTCCACAAGGTCGGTGATCTGACGCTTGTTCACGCCTGAGTTGTTTGCTACGAGGGAGCACAAAGATGGCAGTAGGTTAATAAGGACATACAAATGCAATATGGTTCACAAGCTATCAAATCAATTCCAACCTTTCACCCCTCAGGTTGGTTTTGCAGCTTGTGTCTTTGTAATATGTGCACATGTGTATTAAGTCCTTAATATTACCATTATGTTACACTAATTAGATCTGCTTGTGGAGATTGTTGTGCACTGACCTATGAGAGGGTCCATCTCAATGGGTAGATGGTGAGCCTGCTCGAGGGAGTATCCTGGAGCTCCGCGGAGGCCTAAAGGATATAAGAGTCAAACAATACAGTCACCCATACACACATCATAACTGAACATAATCTAGAGTAAATACTCAACTACAACCTCTTATAAAGAGGGATGTGGTGAAAGATTTGAAAGATCCCGGCTTGTGTAAAACAATAAATAAGAGCCTCAATCACAAAAGTCCCTTTGCTTTGTGACCCTCCATAATTAGGTTATCAAAAAATCAGCTGTGCTAATGAGGTTATTAAGGGTCATTTGAGGATTAGATTAAGTAATATTTCCTTGTCAAGATATATATAATACAGTCCAAAATGGCTTTATAACTACCACTGAAATGAGCTAAAATCTCACTGTAGGCTCCCACAGTCTTAATCGATTAATTATGTTATTATGTGATATGTTATATTGTCATACAAATATTAAACTATTTATTTCCTAAAATGTCAGACAATTGAAAAATGACGAAAAAAAATGCCCATTCCAAATGATAGGGGCCTAAAGCAATGGTAATACATTGAATTTATCTGGCCAATCATCTAAAAAAAGACACTGAACCAGCAGGCGTTTGGTATCATTTAGTAAATGATTTCATTTATATCAAATATGAACATTTTGTCATATCAATTTGATATTGTTTATATTATCCACTCACCGACTGTGTTGTGCCAGCGGTTGACGGCAAACAGCCGGCTGCACGTGACGGTGACGGCGGCCGGTATGCTGAGGTGGGGGAGCGTGTTGGCGGCGACGTGAGTGACGGGGGAGTTGGAGGGGAACTTGAGCACCATGATGACATCCTGCTGCATCTGATCCTTAAACATCAGCGGGCTCTGGGGAAGGAAACACTGGTGAGACAGACAGAGAAAGAGAGAGAGGGACAGAGGAGGAGGGCCGAGCGGGGAGGGACGGTCAGGGGAAAGAGGAGGAGGGCAATGGAGACGGAGGTAGAGACAGAACAGATGGGACGGAGGCGGGGAAGGAAGGGAAACGGTTTATTAGTGGGAGCACAGGGTCAGAGCAGGTACACACACACTGAGGGTGGCTCTGGGCCTGTAGGAGGGGGGCTGGAGGCACTGGTTGGTTCAGGGTTTGGAGGACTGACATGTTTGGGTTGACACGAATGGCTTTGATCTGGAGACACTGAGGTTCCGCTTAGGGTAGCAGTAAGGACAGAGAGGCTACAAGCAGGGCATGCCTTGCTTTAAATACATAAACTTGTATGTAATAAAATCTCTCAATTGGTATATAGGGATCAAATGAACCTCCATCGTCTCTAGAACTGACAGAGGTTGTTAAAAACTCTCATTCCTCCCTGTTCCCTAAGTGAACATTTTCTCAATAACAACCTTTCTACGGAATACCATTGACTTACGGAACATGCAACAAACAGGTCTGTAAATATCTGATGGGAATTTGGGTAGGTCTGCAGCTGAGGTCGATACTGTGAGTACAGCTCAGCTGTGAGCCGCTGCTTTTTTGGCATATAGGTATTCTCACCAGGTGCATGGCGGAGGAGCGAGGTGGGTGTGGCTCGATCAACAGCTGGGAGGGGATCTGACCACACGCCTGAATCTGGGACTCAATCACCTACATTCGGAGAGACAAGAGACAAGAGCTTAACATGGGAGAGGAAGAGGGAGGCTACACACCTTTGAGGAACATAAAAAACAGTTTAGGAAAGCCATATTTTTTTCATATTTTGACTTCATCCCTAGAGGGAAAGAAAGAAAGAGTAATCATCTAGAGACTACTCTTCCCAGAGCAATACATTGATCCGGTGCCACGTGGTCGAGAAGACAGCACTCTGCCACACAGAGGAACTCACGAAGGGGACATTTCTGCAGCAGATTTCCAATGTGTTGTCATAGAAAACCAACCTCACGTTGCGAAGCATCTGCGTTGTCTAGGTTAATTGATCCCTCGTAGGACAAGAAGTTGAACACGTTGAGAGCTCGGACTGCCTCTGGCCCTCGCTGCTTGTAGCCAAATATTAGATCAATCCACTGGTGAAGCTGGCACGACACAAACTCGCTCTCCAACGCCTGGAGAGGAAGCGACACGCAGAGAGAGTTCAGTGTCTCTCTGAGATGAATGAACATAAAGAGCAGACTTTTCTTCTAGTTTCTTCATATTGTAAAAAAGTCTTTGTCTCTTACCATCCGGTTAATGCGGACAAAGTCTTCAGGTTTCTTGGCCCAGGAGGGAAGCTCCACGTCACACGCGGAAACGCCGTCATCACGCACCCCGAGCTCGTACTC
Source organism: Pungitius pungitius (assembly GCF_949316345.1). NCBI lineage: Eukaryota > Metazoa > Chordata > Actinopteri > Perciformes > Gasterosteidae > Pungitius > Pungitius pungitius. The sequence goes on along the minus strand of NC_084915.1, from coordinate 11,116,294 downwards.
GTTACTGTTCACGAACATCTCGGGTAAGTAGTAGAACTCTGGGATCAGTTCCTGAGGGAGACGGCAGAAACATATTGCAAATTTCAACACACTTTGCTGTAATTGGTAGATATTAGATCTTCACCCCCAGGTTAACTTCCAGAGCATTAAACGATATGTGAACATTTTACCTCCTCATACGTTTAGATAATCTCCAATTAAAACTAAACTGATGGTAACACGAGGTTTTCAAACATCTTTTTAACCTATTTAGCTGAAAAAAGCACCACTTTTGGTGCATCCCGTTAAGCGTGTCTCTTTCCTTTATTTGCTTTATTCGGTGGGACGTTCCTTCCACCCTTAAGGAATAGATGCTACCTTGACATCGGCCGTGTCCCTCTGGCAGTTCCTCCACGAGCAGCCGATGCCAGAGAAGGCTCTTTCCGGATGGTCAAACTTGTTGTCGTTAGCGTTGAGGAAAAACGTTGTAAAGGGCTCCTACGGACACACACGGACACGTTAACTGAATACAGAGGCCTTCGAGTTCTCTGCCGTGTGCTCAAGCGGCTCTCCGAAGGTTGTGTGAAGTTCAGCAGGTGCTTACTATTCTGAGCATCCACATGAGTGTAGAGTGAGCAGTGGAGTACATGGTTGTGTAGTGGTGAGGAGGCGTGCTGTCGTCGTCCCACGTCTCGTAGCGCTCCGCATAGAACGCTGCTCGCTTGGGATTCAGGGCACCGATTGGCTGGACGAAAGAAAGAAATGATTAGTTCAAGTCAACAATGACACAAGAATATCATACATTGGTTGTAGAGAGCAATGAAGGTCATGCTCGTTGTGATCCTGTGTAGGAGAAGAGGACGCAAGGAGTTCCAACCATGGGGTTGTTGTGTGGCTTTGATTTGTTGTTAACTCACACAGGACTCACACCGGCGTCTTTGTTGTAGCATACTTGAAATTCATGGGGGAAAGTGCTGTATTTGAGTGCTCTAACCTTGGAGAGGTCTCTGAAGTTGCCAGGGAGAGTAAGGTCGAGCTCCTCTGAATCAAAGTTGGTCAGGACCCAGGGGAAGATGGGGTACTGGTTCAAATCATTATAGGTCCTCCCTGCAGAGACAAAAAACAGAACAAATGCCATTATAGCTGTGACATGGTTTATTATTGTCCTGAATATCATTGCATTAGTTTGGATCATTTTAGAGGTTCTGGATTCTGAGCTGGAAGACCTTCTTGTGAACCTGCATGATTTCACCTGATTTTAATGTGACCCGGGTGCAACTGTAGTATATAAATAGACAATCTTCACTCTGATGGTCTGGTTTTCATATGCAAGTAATAGAGAGTCATTCCTGCTAAACTGAAACTGTTTCGTAAACAGTTAAAAGTTCTTCTTTTGCTACCATTATTCAAGCTTCAAAACCTCAACGACTCATAAATGAGGCTGAAACATTTAATTATCGGAACCAACGTCTTGATGCGAGCAAAGATTAAGTGTCACTACGGTGGAAGATTAAGTGCCACTACAGGAAGAGGCGTAGAATACAAGCTGTTGACAAACGGCTACATGTCAGCAGTAGACATTTAAACCCATTGTCAGTGGTTGACATTCATCGACGGTAGATAAGTATATGACATTACATTGTTTACATTATATACATACATACAAATATATTATATATATATTTTATTTAGCTGCAGTAATTCTTTTTAATTCTTTACCAACTGGTCCAGCTTTAATTTATTGACACGTCACTGTTGTTGAAAATAACTAAAAGATAAAAAAGGTTTCTCTTATTTAAACGTTCCTGGTTGGTTATTCTTCAATTAAATATATGTATACATTGGCTGTATGTGTCTACGTATGTGCACATCATTCACATACAGAGAAATGTCTGTCCGTGCGGTTATTTCTGAACAACAGGAAGTACTAAAGTGACCAAATATGGTCCTTTTCAGGCAGTGGAATGAGAGCAAATGAAGGAAACGGGAAGCGTTCTCTCAACTTATTGCATGGACAACAAAGATGGCTACATTAGACTGGGGCTGTGTGTTTCATCACTAACTGTTCTTATATTATTTAAAATGTAACAAATACATATATGAACTTTACCTGCAATGGTGTTGAGGAACATGAGGTACTCAAAATTGGAGATCTCTCTCCTCTGCCAGCGCTGCGTCATGTTGGATGACTTGAAGAGCTGTCGAGGGGTGGCCAAGGAAATCCGCCTGGGAAACGTACACAGATAGAAGTTCCTTTTCTATCCCACCAGGAACAAATACGTCTCTCTCATGACAACCCAGTGGACCAACTGAACATACTCAGCCCCTACCTGGCTTGTGGAAGGCCGTAACTCGTTCCCACCCCCACCCGTGGGAGACTGTAGACCACCCTTTTGACTGTGGCCTGGTCGGGGAAATTGAACATCACAGACGCTGGAGAGAGAGGAGGAGACAATATATAGTCAGTAGATACAATTAAAGCCTGTGAAGCTCGTCATCTGAACTACAGCAGACAGAAGGGAAAGAATCTGTGTAAAGAATATTCGAATACGTTATACTCCATCTTCAGACTTACTTCTGTTGGCCATAAAGACCTCTAGTCCGGTGTTCTGCAGCAGGTAGCGTCTGGAGAACACGGCTCTGATCTCACTGAACATCCATTTACCATGCAGACCCTCTGAGTAGGCCAGCACCTGTTGAGGTTTGACAGCCATGGAAAAAAAGTAGATTTTTAACATAAATGAATATCTAGAAATGAATCCCAAATTAAATGGAATCAATGAGTGTAAAGCTGAAAGTAAAAAAAGCGAACATTCTTTCGCATGGCAAAGGGAGACAGCTGGCTCTTACTTTGGCGTCAGTGTTCTTGAATGTAGGATCCTCTTCATCCACCTCAAAGTAGATCTCAGTAGTAGTGATGGACAGAGTGCCTCGAGCCACCACCACCGGGGCCACCAACTGAGCTGGAGTACTCAGAACCACTGGGCCTGAGGAGAAAAACGTATTACTTAGGTATTACACCTTCAGGCATTGATAGCACTCAAGGTAGACGACAGTTATCATCACACATAAACCGGCAGTTTAAGCACACGATTCGTCATAGGAGTGATTTTTTGTTAGTTAAGTTGGTTATTAATTTGCTTATTCTACTTTGCTTAGTGTTGTAAAGAAACCATCCGCTGGATCAGAAGTCAGAGAGGAACTATTGGATTAAACAGAGTATTTGGTTTGCATCATTTTATTTTAGTAAATCATGATTTATTTTTCTCGAGTCGGATAAATCATCTGGATGGTTAGTGCGGCTGCAAAACTATCAAATGACTTGCCTTTGGAGGTAAAAAGTCTTGGACGGAAACGCACTAAAAATAAGAGTCAGACGGTTTACTGTTGAGTTAAACTGTGGTATGGGGACTGAGTGTGTGTGTGTGTGTGTGTGTCTTTATGTGAGTGATTTCTTACCAGCAAGGTTATCAATCTCTTTTTCCTGCAGAAGGCTGACGGCGTCATCATCTCCCTCCAGCATCAACTCCGCCTCCGGGTTCTGCGTGACCACAGATTGGCTGCGGAAAGTTTTCTTTGATTTCAGCTCCTCCTCCTCTTCTTCTGTACCTGTTTAAAAAGTGTGTGTTTTTGAGTGTAAAGTGTAAAGATTGACGGTATGCGAAAAGGCAGATCGCACCATCTACAATACGTTTCCATTTGTGTACGTCACTGACCGTATTCCTCCAGAGCTTTGAGTGACACATCGGCGTGAGTGGATCCAGAGGCATTTCGCACAAATCTCCTTCTCCTCCTGAGGTCGTCCTCCCAGTAGTCTAGACGCCAGAAGTCATGTAATTGGCTGAAAGAATTAGAGGTAGACAGAGGAGTGATTTCATTGGTAGGGACAATCAAGGATGATAAGGTTTGAGTTAAAGCTGACGTTACATTTGAAATCTGTGCTGGGAAATGACAGAACTCCTTTTTACAGTCAAAAGATTCCACGTTATTGGGTTAAAGGGTTGAATTTGGACATCGAGATAAGTTTGGCAAATGTTTACAACTGTGTTTACAATCACAAATAAGTGGCTTCTTCAAAAAAATAAATTTGCTGACAGAAGAACTATGAGAGACGGATCATTAACTCATTGTTACAGCATTATCAGTTTCATTAAAGTGAATGGAGCGGGCATGGTGTGTCCCACTGTAATCCACCACGTCTGTGTTGTTTCACCTCTCACTAAAGAAGACCACAACACATTATGTGATTTTGACTGATGTTTTTTCTTATTACAAGGTGTGTGTTGGTTTCCCTTATTAATGGTCTCCAAACAGATCACGGCTTTCTCTCGTCACGTCCAGCCGCTACATTCGACCAAATCTTGTTACATGAATATATTACATGACCAGACCAATATCCCCGACCCAACTGCAGATTTAGCCTGATCAATTTATTAATGGCTCGGATTATAACTGTCTGGACTTAACGACGTGGTCCGTCAGAGTACGGTAAACATTCTTAATTAGGACCCGGTCGTCAGCTAATGCCTTTAGTTTGCCTCAGTGATTTTATATTCAGGCAAGTCATCGATATCATTAGCTAGCACGCGAAGAGGTCACGACAGCAATTAGGCTTGAGAGGCTGCTACATTCACCAACACTGCAGCCCCCTGTCAGTGTGATTTACACCTTCACAATGATAATGTCTAACTAATGTTAACAGGGTTATCCACAAATGAATGCAGAAATTGTTGGAAAACAATATAACAATTTATTTCATTAAATAACAAAGTAACAACGGCCAGTATAAAGGCCCATATTTATGCATCTCTTTACAATTATGAAAATATTATAGAGAGCTGAATACCGTTGAAAACTTGAGACAAAGCTAATGTCGTAGAAACGGATTGGCAATGAAAAGTTTGATGAGAGACGGTGAATGATGAAGAAAACAGATGAAAAGCAAGCTGTAATCATGCAACTGGGATTAGAATTCGAATTAGAAGAACATGCTAAAAGTTAAAAATATTATCAAGGCAGGAGCACTTCGGATGCAATTAAACTTGTCGTTGTCATCCGAGCACATACACTGTTTATCAGCAGCATAATCGTGGTGCCAAACAGTTTACTCAATCAGCAGTGCCATGGAGGAGACAGGCTTCGGATGCTGCATGTCACATGCCCTCAGATAAAATCACATGGCCCAACCATGTCCGGTGACGATCGCAACCATTTGATTTGTATCCGAGTGGGCGAAATAAGGCGTCCTCTACAGCTAGTGCAGATGTTGATGCACAATAAATGATATTGCATAAGAACCGATTGCTTCATGAAGCATTGCTCACACGAAGCATGTCGTCCCCTTATAAAAGTCTTTATTTCACAACTGCTCAAACCGGGAATCTGGTAATCTGAGTCTGTGATGTTTGTCGCAGTGTTGGTCTGTCCTCGTTCTATTTTGCATTTCCCTGGCTTTCGTGTCACCGGCTTTAGTTCACTTCATCCCTTGGTGTTTTCTCCCCCCTTTTGATTGTCTGCCTTGTCCCTGAGTGAACCCACCTGGGTCCAATCACCTGCACCTTTCCAGAGTATTTAAGCCATGTGTGTCCCTTGTCTCGTCGTCGGCTGGTTGTTATTCTTAATTTACCCAGTGACCTTGACTTGTGTTCGGATGTTTTCTTGGCATGTTATTGATTTATTGAAAGTCATTTTTGTTTTAACCTTGGTTTGCGCTTGAGTCCTCCGGTTGATATCCTGACAGTGTGAAGCTACTTTACTAGCTTTAAGAATATATGGACTCCTTTGTAACCTTTTCTTTATATAAATACAACAATAATGTGCTTAAGTAATGGATAGTGCTGACTTAATAATCACTACACATACTAATTACATTTTCTCATTATCTGCAAGAGCTCCATGTGTGACTTGTGCTGTCAAATGATCCTGAGGAACAACAATCTAAAAATGTCCCAGAGGATAATTCAACGTGAAGGTCCCTTGCATCTTCCCCTCACCTCTGTGACATTGTCCCCCATGCTCCGTGCTTATTGGTCAGGATATTGAGGATTTTCTGTTTCAGCTGGTTAGCGGTAACATGATCTCTGTGCTTGGCGGCGCTGATGAGGTGATCGCACATTTTCTCCTCCTCTCTCCGGTCTGCAGCGTACTGTGCACAGTTAGACTGCAACAGAGTGGGAGGTAAAATCATTCACCACTATGAGCATTACACATTAGACACTTCATGTTACAGACAACCAGAAAGCCCTAATGAGACATATCACCAGATATAACATATGAACACGTTACCTCAAATTCAGCATGTTTGTGTACATCCTCTGCCCTCTGTCTGTTCAGGATGAACTCCGCTTCATTGGCAACACGCACAATGTGATCCTTCATGGCGTGGCACAGAAGTCTGGTGAGGGATTGAAGAGTGAGCGAGAAACATTACAGGCAATAGAAAGACCTCAATTTACAAAAAAGTCTAATGCTCAACAACAGGGAATGTAAGCAAGCTTCCTTTATTTGGATGCATTTTAGGCTTTTTTTCAGTCATACTTTAATTTTGTACAATATAGTTTGAAGTAAAACAGGCACCAAGATTATACCTGGACTAATCAAATGTACACTAAATTTCATTGTAACAACAATGAAACTCCCCACTGAACTCACATGGTACTGTGCACTTATCCTGGTAAGCTTATCACTAGGGATCAATGATATCCACTACCTGCAGTTGCTGACCACTGATAACGGTGTAGCCGTCAACGTGTAAATCACATTACCTCCCCTCGTTGATGAGCTCAATGAAAGCCAGTCCAGCGTTCTTTTGAATGGAGTTTTGCCACTCCTAAGAGGAGAGGAGAAATGATAAAGAATATGTTATAAGTGTGTCAAATGGATGGAAACTAATAATAATTAATCATTTAAAAAAAATCAAGATACCTTCTCACAAAAATCCTGTGATTTCAATATTGCTACAAAGAAATCCTGCATATACTTTTGCATTGCAATGAAAATCATGTATGCTTACCAAAGCTATGCAGGATTAAACAACGTAGTAAAATCCCTTTGTCTATGGCTTTACAGCAAATATTGTCACAGGAAGACGGTTAATCAGCTTACCAACATGTAAGAAGCTGCAGAGAATATCGAAGTTATAAAAAAAACGGATTAATAAAAGAGGAAACACAGATTACCATTATGTAGGAACATTATTGAAAGGGTTCGCTAGTACAAAACTGCAAAGAAAGAGAAACCTCTTTCAATGCACCCGTCAGTCTAAGAGGACGTGAGTGTCTAATGTGTCTGTGCATATTAGAGGGGAGACTTCTGAGCAGGACGAGAGTGTTGCTAAAAGCCTCAAAATATCAGCGCTCCATTAGCTCCACCAGCTCTCAAGGCTATCAAGGACATGTGGGATCTCAGGTTACACCCGCCTCATGCAGAGGATCGATATCTGGGCTGGGGTTCGCTCTCCTGGGCATCTAATGGAAGACAAGGCCGGAGCCAGGGGTAATACTATACATGCTGACGAGCAGCCGGGCAGGAGATTGGAGGGGCGGAGGAAGGAGAGGGAGTGGTGAGAGGACGCAGCGGCGTGGAGACGGGTAGAAGATGAAAGCGGTTTCCACCGAAACACTCTGTTAAATTGGACCAGTAAAGTAGTGACGGTATGGTAGCAGTAGGAGAGAAGAAAGTGGACACAACGGTTGTAGAGTTGAAGTGAAAAAGCAAAGGACTCGGGGTGGGGGGGGGTGGAGGCCGCCAAAGAAATAGATAATATAGAAGACCGACTTCGTAAAAGAAAGAGCGTTCACCTGCGCCATCGGGGGAAAACCTTTGAAGTGGTAAGTACCTCTCTGTTGTCTTATGTTATTACAGAATATAAAGATAGTGGCTTTAAAGATCGAAGACGCCAAGAAGCAATAATTAAGCGGTGATACCTTTGTGATCAGAAACGTTTATGTGCCTGTGAATGACATGGAAGATTGTTTTTGTGCCCTTGCTATTGGTGAGGGAAAACAATAGTATGATGATGAATACGAGTCAATATTATATTACATCCGCAATGTGCTCATTACATCGTCAGCATTACCTCACAGGGCATGTCAATAACTCAAGAGCCAACTCAGCCGTTATTATGGGTCTAAAAAACGAATGGGTTAAAAACTCGATATACTAAGATCTAGATAGTCAGGCTGAGGAGCAAGGTGGCTCACATGTGTGGAGACAGTAAACACAGAGGCCAAAAGGTTACCAACCTGAGAACAGAGCAGCATCACGAGCTCCACCACAGACGTGCTAGACTTCATGCACACCAGACCTGCAGTACAGAGACATACCGCACAGTCAGGAGCCTCTCCTCCTTTCTCTCTGACACACACCTCCGCAGACACAAAAATATCATCAAAGAATACACTGTCGGTCGTTACTGCTATCGTATACAGTAATTGTAGTCGGGTTCATAAAAGAAGCATGCCACAGAGAAGACAGGGACAAACAGTAGAGAGAAACGTGAGAGACGAGAGAGGGGGAGAGAGGAGGAAAGGAGAGGAGAGGAAGAGATAAACATTAAGACAGTGGATCACAAAAACAGGACACCAGGAAGCAAGTGGGCAGAGGGACAAAGTATCACATGTAGTACAATCTACAATAGCAGTAGTATTAATACTAACACTGACCATAATCTGATGTCCTAGCTAGCTGTTAGTAGTAGTAAATACTGTAGTAGTAGTAGTGAATACTGACTTCATACCTGCTCGACGGATGAGTGAAGCAGCTCAACCACACTCGTTCATGCACTCTCACCCAATGGCAGAGTGATACAAGCTTTCTCACACACACGGACCGCGGTGAGGGACAGTGAATGGGGAGACTCCACAGAGAGACGCCAGTGAGAAAAAAAGGAGCCGTGTACAGCACCTGTACCTTCTATGAGCAGTTCCTGCCCATGGCTACCCAGCAGCGTCCTGGACAGGAAGGGAGCAAAGTCCACAAATATCTCCCTCAGCAGCGGCGCCACTTTCTCCAGAGCGCGCTCCAGCTTGGTGGTGATGCTGTGAAGCGCAAACAAGTCACAGAAGAATGAAGAGGATAGGAGAGGAGTTTAAACGAGCAACATACAGATGCTGTCGGAGGAGCGGAGGATTTATTTGGGGGGAGTGGGGGGGGGGTTTACATTCGGTGAGAGAACATGCAAGACAGAAATGAGGGGCAATAGGCGGGAAAGCGCAGGACAAACTGCACAGGAGGGGAGACGGACAAAAGGCAAGCGGTCAAAATAATTGACAGTTAAAATGTACAGAATCAAAGTGTACGTAACGATGGTTACGTATGGAAGCATTATTCCTGGGTTAGTATTGTTAAGGAAAGGTTGACGGCAATATAGTTTTAAGGATATTTTTGAGTCTACTTGGCGTTGCTGGATGGGTGAAGCTGCAGGTGCAATGAAAGCTAACACTCTGAAAATGTGTCCTTACTTTAAACTCAAATAGAAAAAGGTGCTATGTATTAAAGTATTAAAGTAAACGATGTTTGTACACAAGTGGACATCACGTAAAATGCTTCTCTAATCGATGGCAGTTAACAAATGCAGAAGACAAGGAGTGTATTCACCCAAGCAGACTCAAACGTGGAGTCATATAGGCATGTGACCTCTGAAACAGACCTGGGTGCCTAGTGTTTACAAACTCTTAGTTGTTAGCTAAAACAGGACTGCTACAATTTCAAGTGTAAGTTATTTGCGAAGATAGTTTCCGACTCAGGTCTGATCCTGAGTTTGTGGTTCGTGTGTGTGTTTGGTAGAGGTGGGGGCGGTGGTGGGGAGATGGAGTGCGGGGGGAGGGGGGGTGTCTCCTTGCCTAAAACACTGTCCTGCGTCTCGGGGAGCTGCCTGGAAGCCTGCCAGGGAGCTAAAAGACTTGAGCTCAGGAGGCGTCTGGCCGCTGCGCAGCGCACACTGTGCCACCTCACAATAGGCACTGAAATACAAACCACATTACACACATACATGCGCACATGTCATTATCATTTACAAACTGTCCGACACGTGGAGGAGAGAGCACATCGAAATGTTGCAGTTGCATTCAGAGGAATTAGATTTCTTATTGTAATGCTATTTCTTAAATATTAACATATTTCAGAACAACTTGTACTTTATCAGTGTCAAATGTCTATAGATTTCACATTTCCATATGTTTAAAAAAAACACTCCACATTGTTTTTAGTAATTGTGACATTAAAACACATTGTCATGTCCGGGATGAAGAGCGCTATAGTGTCGGCTGAGTGAGAGGTGTGGGTGGTATGATTGGATATGGATGTGAGCAGAAAATATGAATGCGAGTTACCACGGACGGAGTAATTTGAGTACATTTCAGAAGAATAATATTATTAGCCGATATCATCATCCAATACAATATCGGAAACAATTTAAACGTAATCAAATTTAAAATGGGGTTAAGTATTCTAAACATCTACACTGTAGCCGACATCCTTTAAAAGTGATGATTAATTAAGGTAATTCAATAAGCATGTGGGTGCACCTCAGTTGACCCCAATCTAGCTCTGCTGTATAACATCAGTGATGACTGTGAGAATGAGCCACTAATGAGAATATTTTGGGAATGAGGAAGAGCCAAATGTGAAGTAAAAGTGGGACAGGAATGTGGTAAATGTGGCGCTCTTAAAAAAAAGACACAAGTCAACGTTTTGTCTCGGTGGGAGCTCTGACCTCATATTCTCCATTGTGTCGTCCGGCATTGGGGCCACCGTCTGCACCGCTGGCAGGTTCTTACTAGTCGCGCCGTTTACAAATGACGAAGAAGAGGAGGAGGAAGAGGAGGCAGAGTCTGTGGCACCTAGGGAGGACCAGAGGGAAGGGAGAGTGATGAAGGTCAGACAAGCATTATTGGGACATGAATCCAGCGCGAGCGAGATTATCGGGCAGGATAACAATAAAATAAATGTATTAATGTCCCGGTCAGTTGCGGCCAAATTGAATTTGGATAGTATTTCACCGGACGTGCTGCTGCTTGTCTTCTGGTAATGGCCCCCGTTTGTGAAATTAGCTTTGTGATCAATATACCGAATCCGCTCCAGGGAACAAATCCCTTTCTTCCATTATGCATTTGTGATACAGTATGATCTGCTGAGTATGATGCTGCATCCAAACAGCACTAATCGGCCAATTGATGTGTATTGGATTTTTATTACTTTAAACCGTCCGCCATGGGTGTAAAAATATCTAGAATAGGCTTTTTTCAGTTTTTTTTCTTGAGATCAAATGTGTGTTGTGGGTCCATTGTTTGCTCTACGGTCTTGGGGCTTTTCTCAGTAGGGAAACGTAACTCTGCTTCATGGAGTAGCCTTTAAATGGCTCGAGGCCTTTCACACAAACAAAGCGTTGTCACGCTGCGGGTCTGCTGCCTCTTCCAAAAGACACAGTATAAAGACACTGTGCACAAAGGGTTAATACAAGTAACATATTTAGACAGCATATGTGTTTATCCTGAAAGTGCACTCTCACCTGTAGTGTTGATCATGCTCTTGGGGGTTGCTGTTGCAGCTGCGAAAATGTTGGGCGTGCTGCCGGCGCCAGCTGCTCCGCTAGTGGTGGGCGTGGCCACCGTGTTGACGGACAGGCTGCCAGGTGGCGGCTTTTTCACTGGGACCATCACGCTCCTGTAAGGGGTAGGATACAAAAGGCATTGGACAAACGGTCAGGGAGACATTGGATCTGAGGGTTGGTCGCTGGTTGGTTTATGTCACCATAAGAGAGAAAAACTCACGGTGTTCCACTTTGTATAAAATTAATTTGGCCTTGGTTTGTTTTTAACCTCTTATACTATAATTGTTATCATCACAAAATGTAGATAATGCTTTTTGAGAAGCACGATATGTTTATGCTTTGTGCAGCAACAGGAGGATTTTCACCAAAAAGTTTCTATATTGAGTGAAGGTTTAGTTGCAAGCTTGGAATTCATAGTAAGGGATGCTGGCCACACAGCCGCTGTGGTTCATAAGAACTAACATTATTAATTAATAATAATAATATTAATAAGAAATTTACAATGTCCTGGTCATGTTTTATTAATGTAGTATTACTGCAAGTAAAACTATTTTCAAACAAAAAATCTGAAATTAAATGTGATAATAATAATAAGCTCTTGTGCTGACTTTAAACCTTTTATTATCTGTGTTTTTTGTTGTCACTAAAGTAATCAATATGACTGCTGACTCATAAAGAACATGTAAGTTTATAAATGTTACAATCCAAAGGGAAAGGTCCTTTTCTGCATACTAATCAATTGGTTAATTTCTGTACCCTTTTTACCCAAATTGATGAACAGCAATTTAACAAATAGCAGTACAGTAAAAATGCATCACAATAAGATCAGTGATGGCTAAAAAAAATGGTCAGTTGAGGGATTTATCTGGCTGTTAATGACTCTGATGTCACTGTCTGGTTTTATGCTTTGTGTAGGTCAATTATTTACTGGGACTGACCTGTCGAAGGAGTGGAACTGCATGGGTAGCATGGGGTGCGTCTTCAAGGCCGGGTCTGGGTGGTAGGGTGTCGGCCCGGAGTCCTGTCCCGAATCCCCGCCGTCAACTGGAGCCGCCACCAAGCTCTTCAGGATCTCCTGCATTTCAGAGAACAACCAACCCGTGGGGTCACTACAGGTCACAAGTTGTGAGGAGGTCAATGCGTTGACATGTCTTTGGATGTCATAGTGAAAATTAAGCACTTTAGAAGGTACCTAAACCATAAATGTGTAGCCTGTGTCATCCCATTGTTCAATCGTTACTTTAAATGCAATTCGAAAAGAAATGTAGTTTACAGAATGCCTTTATACACACAGCCATCAATGTATGATGTTGATATTTCATATATTTTAAATATCAAAAGAAATTGGTAATATGAGTGATGTTGTAGATTAAATGCCAGTTTATGATGAAAATCTAGTATTTTTCAATTAGTTAATGATTCAACTATTAATCCAAACTTTCAAGACAAACCCTGTATATGAGTAAGAACAATGTGCATGTTTAATGATGCATGACTGTATATCGTACATGTACATGTACCGCATGTAAAGTTGCATTTGAGGAAAGACACTAATCCTATTCAGACCCAGCCTTAAAATCCGATTTCAGGTGATCCATAACTACACATCAAAAAATACAGATGTGGCTTGATCACTAAGACCATATTTGAAATTGTTCAAAGATACATGAAAAATCAATATTGTGGACTAAATCCGCATTTTCCGACCCCCTTGGGCCAGATGTATTATCTATGGATACAGACAGCCAGGTCTGAATGGGACACACACACACACACACACACCGACCTTGACATTGATGCCTTTGCTCGTTTGGCTGATGCTGGAGATGGACGAAGGCGGGGCTTGGCTGGAGTTGGGGTTGTGGGGAGAATCCAGCAGGCTCTCCTGTGACCTCCTAACATCAGACAGACTGCACAACAGATCTGTGCCTCCTCCCCCTATGTCTCTGTCTCTATCTGTCTCTCTCCCGACCAGGCCGAGGCCCAGTCCCAGGCCCATCTCCGAGCCATTCAGGGATCCGGCCACGTGGCCCTCCTCTCCGATGCCTGAGTCTGTGTGGGGGAGGCCAACCCGTGGAGAGTCATCCGCGGGGGTGGGGGTCTGTTTCTCACGGTCAGAGAAGGCTGTGGATGGGTGCTCTGCAACAGCACACACAGGGAAATCACAAAAGAATAGTGCTTCTCTTTGTAAAATGTAAGATTTATTCATTGTCAGCTATTTTCACTTGTCTCAAGTTATAGCCATTTTTCATCTATTTTTCTTCTTTCAATTGTCTCATATTCTTGACAACGGTGTTTCTGTAATAACTGTACAAAAGTTACAATGATAAGTCACCACCAAACCATCCAATATTATATCCGATATTGCAAAGAGAAAATCAAGAATCACCTGTACTGGTTGGGGAGTTTATCTCGTGGCGGATGCTTCTCCCTGATAGGCTGGTGGACCTGCCAATCTCTCTCTGGGGTTCCAAAATGTCCCGGTACTTAGATACCATGAGAACTGAGATAAAGTAGACGACTGCCAGCGCCAGAAACTGAGCCTGCTTACTGTCATCCTATGGCAGAATAAGGACACACACACACACACACACACGTATTCGTTGAAAACAACCCACAAACACAATAAATGTTTTTTTCCCGTTGCACTATCCACACGCACACCGTGTACACAATAACCATACACATGCTTACCACATCTCTGAAAACTACAGCTCGAAGACGATTGATGTCTACATCCTGCAGGAGTCTGTCCGGATCCTGCTAAATATGGTAGACAAAAAGGGGTTTTGTGCATGTTTCTGTGTCAGATTTAAAGTGCTACGTGCATTTGATTTGTGTGTGTGGTACCTTGCCGGTGGTGGAGGCACTGTGGAGGCTGTCCTGGGACTTGCTGCTGGTTAAGGAGGACTTGCAGCTTCGATCTCTCTGTCTCTGCCTGCACTCCAGACAGTTCCTCACTGCCACGCAGCATACTGATGGCGCAAAAAAAGAGATGAAACCTATTGTTTATTGTTTATTGTTACCTATAAGTAACACTAGAGCTGGCTTTTTACATGAATAATAACATTGTGGCGGGTATAATTCCTTCAAATGATTTATTGGCTTCTATTTCTTGTGGCCCTACTGAAAAACCAAGTACATCAAACTAGAACACACCCAGGCGGAGGCATTGCCTCATCAGACCCCCTGACGACATGTTCTTCTCCGCTTCAATCTCGCTGAAGTTGAGAGAGCTGGCGAACACAAGTACGTCCACCATGGCCATGAGGCGAGACAGGAAGGTGACCGCTGTCTCTGAAGACATGCCCTGTGTCGCCTCGATGTTCTCCAGCTCCGTCTGGAAAAGGATAAGTACACACACACACTTGCCCGTTATTAATTGACAGGCTGGATTCTCTCTCACTGCTTTCAGTCAAGTGCTGGTAGTGGTTCAAAGTTTCCTCATGTTCTACGTGAGCATGACCACAACCGTCATGGCTGGTTGTACCGACAAACAGGTTACGCAACCTCCGGTATCATGCTGCCTAAGTGAAATACATACTTTTATGATGAAATCTGGCAACATGAGGTGTCCTAGATAACACACAGGAGGTACAGCCTGATGACACACAGGTGATGGTAACAGCAGGATAGTGACACTAGCAATGTACAGGCTAGCCTAATGGCTTAACTAGAATGTATCTCATGACAGATTAAACAAAATCCCCCATTTGTTGACACCGACCAAAGTATCAAATGTGAAGGAAGCAAAGCAGGGGTTAAAACTTGCAAACCAAGTTTGTGTTTGCTTTGTCTCTGCTTCAGTGGGCAGGATGTGCAGGGCTGTGGAGAGTCGACAAAGTGCAAGCATCTTGAGGCTCACTGGAGAAGGTCAGCACACACATTTGGGGAATAACAGACACACAAGGTGAGGACAGAGGGACTTGGGTTGGTGCTCTTAGCTCTTCCGTTGATGGTGGGAGTCTTAGGTTCTTTACGCACCTCTCCCCCTGCGCCTCCTCCCCCCGGAACAGGGGTCACCTCCTCTCCCTTTGACCCCCTCTGGGGTACGGCTCCTCCTGCCTTCTTTAGTGTTGATACAAATGGGACAGGCTTAGCAGTTGCAACCCCATTGGACTTATGGAAATCCGTCATACTTTTTCCGTCCTGAGACATCTATTTTCACCTCGAAATTTTTTTCTTACTTAACTTTTTGGGATTACCAATTCGGCCTATAACATTTTTAATTCCCCCTTATTTGTATAATATTCTTACCACTTTAGAATATTATACAGTGCATGTCTCTATAAAAGGCGTATCTAGTTCAGTATACATAGTTCCTATAACTTTAAGAACTAGATACACTGAAACAGAGCAGTCAATAGATACAAACAGCATAAGGGGGAGTATTGATTAGCAGCAAAGAAGCACAACAAATAGAAACACTATGGATGCCAGACAAGCAAGGTTTAGTGTCAGTCACAACAGTAAATAGGCCAGAACAAATAATTAGTATAATAGAAAAGGAGGAAGAAACTGCAACTTACAGTGTTGGCACTATTCTTAGAACTCTGCACAAATGCGAAGAAACAGACAAGAAAATACACAAAACACATGTAACACAGAGAGGAAAAGAAAAAAAGAAAAGGTGAATAAAGTAAATAGATTATCAAACAATCAAATTAGATAGATGGCAATTAGATCAAACCTCAAATTAAAGGTTAAAAAAGGGCGCAAGAAGTGTGTCTGATAGACTGCTAGCGAGGTACAGATGAGAGGAACCCAGAGAATGTAACTAAAGTGCTAATTAAACAGAACTTGTTAAATCTAAAATTAAAACTTTAGATTTATGAGATCTATTATGATTTCAAATTTCTTACTTTAACAAATGATTTAACCTATTCAATCCTTCAAGATAAATTCCACCCTGAGCTTGGGGGGGGATCAGCAGGTTGTTTTGAAGTCTGTATTTGGGTTTAACTCCTGAGTTACAGGCCTATGAGGCAGTTGTTGACCTGCAGTTTTCCCTCCCACCACAGAGGTGCAGAGTAGAGCCACTTACAGAAGGGGAGGTCGCGGCAGACAGGAGAGGCAGGATACCTCCACAGGCAATGATGATGTTGTCCACCATCTGAGAGATGAGGTGGATCGTGTTGTGGACAAAGATGATGTTCTCATTGCTGTTCACAAAATCCATAACAGACTTGGTGGAGTGGCTGAAATAGAAGATAAAGAATTGGACGAATGATACCAAATTACATTTTTAGAAATTCAGATGACAAGGACTCTCTGGATATCCTTAGATCAATCAAATAGAATAATTGAATATGTGTGATTGATACCTATGCCCTGAAATCCAGGCATAGGTTCTAGTAGTTATGAGCTCATTAGGCTCACCTCCTCCACACATGTACGTCAGTCTCCAGGGCGAACAACAGGTCAGTGAGTAACCTCTGGTGCATTGGAGACCACTTGAATTCTGGGATGCGGAACATGGTCGTGCGCGGGCCGGGGCTGAACTGTCGCCGCTGCTCCTCCGTCATGGGCATGCCTCTGAAGCCCAGGTCCACACGTAGGTCCCGCTCCAGCTGGGCCGCCGTGCGACCATGGAGGGCCTGCAACCAGGGTCAAAAATTGGTATCAAGAAAACTTGCCATGCATACAAGATAAATCACAGATGACTTATCCTGCATTCTTCGTTTTTGTGGAAAATTAGTTCATATTCAGGTTTTGTCTTCTGTTTTTTAAGGTAATTGATACAGACAGAAATCCCATTGTGGCAGCGGTGGCTTTAAGGTTGGAGAAGGCTTTTGATTAAGCTGTGTTTTTAATTGAAAGGGAACAGAATGATGCTGTACACATTTCTGTTCCATTCTCTATTCAAAATGGCTAACTTAATGGCTGACTATCACAACTACCAATCTTTATTTGGTTTGATAAATACGTGCACTTATCAAAGGATGGGCTGTAGCTGCATGAGACCATTACAGTCTAGAGAGATGCCCAATTGCGGCCCACAATCAGTGCAATTAGAAATAAACCAGAAACGTATTGCAGACTTGAATGATCAAGATTGATCAGACAGATATGCACACGTAAACACACCTGAGTGGTGGCAGTAGTTTGGATCTTCTTTGTGTCCTTGTCTTTCCCGTCATCTGACCTCTCTGTATCAGAGGTGGTGCTGGCTGTGTCCCCCCCAGTCTTAAGCCCCGCGGCCTCTCCTTCTGGACCGGATGTGCCCTCTCCCTCTGGGAAATCGGATCTTAGTGTTTCCTGGATCTGGGCTCGGCTCTCAGCCTCAGCAATCGAGCTGATGTCAGCAAGAGGGCTCTGGATCTCGAAGGGCCCGTCCTCTGGAAGGTCCCCAGAGGAGTGGCTCTGGTTCTGCGTTAGATTGGAGCCGCAGCTGGTCATGTGGGCCAGCAGGCTCAGGTCCTCGCTGGCGCTGGTGGTGGAGTGAGCCGGGACCGGGCCGGATGGAGTTGGCTGGTCTGTACTCGGCAGCACAAGGGGGTCTGTGGCTGCCAGAGCTGGAAGCAGCTTCTCGTCAACCTAGAAGGGATGAATGGGGCATGTATGCAAGATTGCATTAGGAAAAGTATTTTTGTTACTTTCTTTTTTTGGCAAAGTAGAGAGACTAAAATGGACGGAAGGTAGCGGACTGATGTGCTGGTATTATTTCTTAGGTCAGCAGGGAAGGATTATTCTTAAAGTTGACAATCTTCTTTACATCCTACCTTGCTGAAGAGGAATCCGTTGTTGCTAGGGACGCTGTCCTTCTCGTCAGCCAACGTGATGAGCGGACCCATGTTGCCGTCGTCCTCCAGGCTGACTCCAGAAAGCGCCAGGCCCGACCCCATCCCGACCCCTGAGCCCGGCGTGTCATCTTTAGGCGCCAGGTTTCCATTTAGTTTTTGAACTACAGCGCAGTAGGCACTGTCCAGGAGAGAATCCACCTCAACCAGAGGTCCGTTCTCTATTCCTCCCACGCCTCCTCCACCCACACCTCCACTGAGCCCTTCCGGAGACAAGTCCAGGTCATCCAACTTAACTTCAGTGGCCTCCACCTTCTCTGCTTTAATGTCCACCAGCAGGTCATGGACCTCCACCCTCACCCCGGGCCCGGCGCTCTGCTCGCCGGGTGTCAGGGCCTCTCCGTTGGGCCGCTTCACGACGCCCTCCG
The DNA here is from genome assembly GCF_949316345.1 of Pungitius pungitius. Taxonomy (NCBI): domain Eukaryota; kingdom Metazoa; phylum Chordata; class Actinopteri; order Perciformes; family Gasterosteidae; genus Pungitius; species Pungitius pungitius. The sequence continues at coordinate 11,097,596 of NC_084915.1, read as the reverse complement.
CGAGGAGGTTTCGCGAGTCTCCACCGCCGCCCTCGCTGTACTCGGCCTCGCTCTCCGGTGTCTGTGTCTGGGAGTTGTCGTCGATCTCCAGGTTGCCATTGACGACAACGGCAGGCGTAGCGGAAAGCCCAGAGATGGTGGACACACAGCCTTTCTTCCCCTTCTTCATGTTCTCCTCTTCTTGGCGCTGGTACTCTTCGTACATCTTTGCCAAGTACTCTTTATGGGCTTCGTAAGTCACCTGTGACAGATGGTGTGGATATTGTTGGATATGAGATCAGAACACAGGCACTGACATGGGTTAACATCAATATATTCTTCACCGGGAAGTCCTTAAAGGTACCAAAAGCAGCATGGACAGAAGCTGGACACTAGCCTAACAGAGCTATAGTACATTACATTAGCTTTTATCCAAAGCGACTTACATTGCATTTTCGCACAGTGAGGGATGAACACTTATTGGTTATCATATCTAACATCAAATAAAAGTCAGCTACTACCCATATCATAGCCCATGTGTTAAAATAAATGAATCTTCTTTCATCATATAATTTTGCTCAAAATATAAATACTGTATCAACACATTTTGATGTCATCAGTATAACGTTCATTGTTGATGCTTAAAATTGAGATTTTAAATGAAGTTTAAGAAAATATCAACCATCAAATATCAAAGATCTCTACTAACTTCAACAAATCCGCATTTACATTATTGACAACGAGGCAAAGGGAGTTTAAAAAATAAGAGTAATATTGCATTATAGGAAAAGTTGACTCTATTTAAATGTTTATTAATAATTAAATAGTAATTTCTCAGATTGCCTCTTAACACATTCCAGAAAATAGATATAATTACTGCGTTAAGCACTTACATTAATAGAGATTGCAAAGCGAGAGAATGGGGAGAAGGTTTGGTTAAGAACAAATAATATTTGACGCCTTAAAAAAACTTAATGTAATTTGGCTGCATGGCATTCTAGTCCATCTTCTAGATGCAGGAATGAGTATTTGTTCTTCGTATATCTTCATTAACTGAAAAAAGGTGAGTTTAACGAGAAGGCTTTTGCTCCTCAGAGTAAAAAGTACAAATCTCACCTTGGAGTGTGCAATGGACAGGGTATCAACCCAGACCCGCCACCCTCCCCATTCGTATTTAATAGCATGGTAGAGCAGTATTCTAAAGATGTTGTACACCATCTCGGTTATTTTCTGCTCCTCAGGGTTCTTGGGGTTTATGTATCCCAGGGAGAACATCCAGTCCTGCCACACGGAGCACTGCAGCAGGCAGCTGGTAGAGAACAAAAACAATGCATGGAGCATGAGCTTAATATCGAGACATTACAATCATCGCCAAGGCCGTTTAGCTGAATAAATGCAATGTAGTGATTATTGGGCTCTCACCGCCGGTTTTCGCGGCTGTTGCTGAAGAGTTTTATCATGTCAGAGAGAAATAGTCTTCTGACTTCCATCAGCTCAGCACTAGGAGAGGAGCTCTTAAGGAGGGTGGCTACTACTTTTAGAATCACTGGGTGGGAGAAAAAAAACAAGATGAGAGGGTTAAACAAGCAAATATATTAAAGGCATTTTGAATGGGAGCGGAACAAATGTGATGGACAGGGGAGTGAGAGGCAGATCAACCAAGTTGGAGAAGACACGGTCGGCTGCTTAATTGAGGCTTTGTCGTTTTTTCACTGGCATTAGAACAATACCAAAGAACCCAGAGAGGCAACACTGTGTTTGAACTCACTGGGATTCTGGATCTTGACCGTGGAGTCCGGCTCGGGGTGAGGCTTGTGAACCACCTGAGTACAGACCTGCTCAGTCAGAATCTGTACACACAAAAGGATTAAATTAGTAATTAATGCCACGATCATCGTACGTCGCTATAGTGAACGCGCCAATCACCTACCTCATACAGAGTGTTGTAGGTGGTGACAGAGACAGTGTTGGTGTGCATCATCAGCCTCTCTCCCAGCAGTGTGAAGAGACTGTGCGTGTGCATGATCTCCACCTTCCTTCTGCAGGGAAACAAAGACACACACACAGACACACACACACACACACACGGTTCGCCATTCATAACAGGATTTATGACAATTAGATCTGACATTGATTGTCACTGGCCTGAAGACAGTCTGATATTAACAGGTGGCACCGTATGGCCCTGTCAGTTATGATGGGACCAGAGAGGACGAGAGATGAAAACCAACAGGAGACATTAACGGGGGGGACATAAACAGCACGACGACACTGTAGGCGTCGCTGGGGCAACAAATGGCTGGAAATGGTTAACTTTGAAGAACAACCTTGTCGTTGCATAAAAACTAGGGCTGTCAACATAAACGCATTAATCGATGCAATTAATGTGGCCAAAATATTTTAACGCATTTAACATACGTTTGTTTACTTCCTGGCCTGGAAGCAAAGTACACAAGGACAAAGTGCACAAAGAGTGGCTAGTTCCAGATTACATTACATTTAGCTGACGCTTTTATCTAAAGCATCTTACATTGCATTATAACCCATGCATTACATTTTTGCCTGAGGAGGAATTGGGGTTAGGTCAGGGACACTTGGGGAAGCCAAAATTCGAACCGCCAACCTTGCGGCTCCCAGCGCACCGTGCTACTCCACGCGCCACCATCGCCCACATGTTGCACTCGGTGGAATTCTGTCTCCAAGATAATCAAATGTGTGCAGTTTTGTGTTTGAAATAGCATTAGCAGTTAAACAACATTGTCTAAAATGCACGCTTTCTAAAGTGATTACTCTTTACCTTTAAAATTTGGTCTTCAATTAATACATACATAATACATTAATACAATACATTATAATAACAACAACATTCATTATTCTCCATTAATTGAGATTAATGAATTTTAAAATGTGCGATTAATTAGTTAATTTTTTTAAATCTATTGACAGCCCTAGTGAAAACACATTATTTAATTATATATTGTTGGCGAATCATTAGCTCCCATTATTATGCTTTAACTAACTTAATTGGTGAAAAATTCTGATCATTTAAGCAAATAAGCAAAAACTGGGTCATTTTTTCTGATAGACAAATCCAAGCTCTCTATGTCCATTTAAACTATTTGAATGAAAAAAGCTGAGGTTATGATGGTCTACGTCACAAAAAAATGTATACATTACGTCAATGTAGCTTTACTCATGAGACCCAAATGCACAGCCATCTGTAAATATCAAATAGCTCTTGAATCTCCATCACAGTTTAAAGAAATGGAGCAGAAACAATGTCACTCATAACAGCTCTGTTGTTGTCTAAGCGATGGCCTGCTGATGCACCTGCAATGCAGTTCCACTTTGCTAGTAATCAGATGTGAGAACAACAGGCTAAATCTTACATGGATGCAAAGAAACCATAACATTAACAGCAACACTGCCGAAATCATCTGAAACAGCTATTTATTAGATACGACACGGACTCTCCAACTACAGACGGACCAAACTGCTTTATGTGAATCCTTTAGGTCACTAATAACGAACAGCCAATTACTCCAAATCATTAGATTATCAATAAATCACACGAAAAAGGGGTTTGTGCATTTGTATTGATTTGAGAAAGATTTAACGATATCATATTATATTAAATGCATTGAAATGTCTTTAAGAGTATGAATGCATTTTATTCATCACTAGCTTGCAATCTGGATCGACACTACTATTTCCACAAGTATTAAAGCGTCTTGTCAACTTTGAGCCGCAGCCCTGCGGAATGCTTGGTTGGAGCAGATGTTAAGTAGGTGGGGCACTGAAGTGGCATGGCTCAGGTGCCGCTTGGCAGTCTGCCCCCTCGTCGCCCAGCAAGAGGCGCGAATGTCACATGGGATGAAATAAATCCCCCAGCATTCACTGCTGCTCATCATGGTCCCACCTTCCTGCCAGTGCACACTGTCAAACTGATTTTCCGCCCCGATGTGATGACGGGGACATTATCCTCACATGCACACATAAACAAGCAGCCCCTCTAAGGCTCACTGGAGGCGGCGCTGCTGTAGGTTTTCACTTTGTACCACACTGTGCTTTCTCACACTCTCAATGACGGCCTCTCAGTCTCACTACGCTGATGCAGTATTTCCGTTTGTGCTGTGACAGAAAAAGCGGATTAAAATGCTCCCTTGCTGCAGTGATTTCCAGAGCACCAGACATAACACAAAGGAATATACCGGACAAAAAGGACAAGGAAAAAGCAGTACTGACTTGTGACCAAGGTGCTTGAGGAAGTAGCCCAGGACTTTGAGGGCTTGGACCCGGATGCTCTCGCTTTTAGAGGCCAGTAGCTTGCAGATCACCCTGAAACATTTTAAACAAACAGCCATCGTGATTACATTTAGAAAAAGGGGAAAATCATTACGTTAGATGCTAAGAGTAAGAAGTTCTTCTTCGTAGTAAACACCTGCTCCCTGACACTCAGTAAACAGCCTCAGAGTTAGCACCATGCGCGCTGATTGAAGTCTTTTTTTCAGAGGACAAGAAAGTGAGAAAAAAAGGGATAAATACACAGTTTGCCGTCGTTGGAAACAGAAGACTTACCATAGCAACTGGAGCACATCCATGTGAAGTTGTGCTTTAAGGGAATTAGCTGCACAGCTAGACTCCGTCTTTGAAAATGCATGCTGCTCGGCTCAAACTACCTTTTCATTTAGTTGTAAGTGAACATTTAAAAAAATGCCATAATCACAATGCTAAAATTGTATTTTACACAATAAAAAACAGTAAAACTGCATTTTATTTATTTATTTTTCATGCAGTGAAGGGGGAGGCAGCACTCACCTTATTCCATTCCTCTGGTCGAATGCAGGGATCATAGACGCTGGATGTTCGGACATTAGAGCCACCAGCAGCTGGAGCACGTCGTGGATGTTCTCATCCTGCCGATAAAAGAAAGCAAAATCGAACAGGTGAAAAAAGGAGGATGAGGGTTAGGAGGACAAAAGGAGCTATGTTGAGGGAGGGGGCGGGTGAGGTGGGGGGCGGGGGGGTTGTGGAGGAGCAGGTGGTATTTTGGAACAAGAATAGATGTAATTGTTGCAGAAGAGTACATTCTGTTCAGTCCATTGTTGTGCCATTCTTCATGCTGTCACGGCGCCAACGCTGACTCACACTCTCACTCGTTTAAGTGGACCGTGACTCTGGCTCACAAATTAAAATGCACATTTTGCTGCCAGCTCAAACTGACGCTCTGTCTCCCTCTTTTGCCCCCAGTGTCTCTTTGGGACCGAAGCCTTTACCTCATGCATGGTCAATAGGTAGTTGAGGATGCTCTGCAGCTCATCCTCCTTCACGCCCCGGTCCTGGAACAATAACAAAACATGGCGTCTTCAACCAACAACAAACAAAAGAATCAGAACATTTTGTCAACCACAGATGTCTTCATTTATTGTGTTCCTAGTTGATACTTTCTGACCCGTGGTCGGCAGCGCACACACACACACACACGTGTAAATGCAGGAACAAATCAATACAAGCAAACACAAAAGATGCAGTGTTTCATTCAGGCTGCTGATCTATAATGACATTCACACGTATACACACACACACACATACACACACATTTTAGATTAAGCCTGCAGCTCCCAGAAATAGGAAAGACAACCGAGGACATAATGGTTTCTCTCACTGTACCTTTAGTATGAGTTGTTTGAGGAAGAGAAGCATGAAGGCTCTGAGCGAGATGATCTCCTTTTGGGATGGCCGTGGTCCGTCTAAAGAAAGACACACAAATAATCAAATCTTTATTTTTATGCACGATAAGGATGAAATAAGTAGCTTAGTCTGAGTGAGCCCTACTGTGTACTGATAAGATGTTTTATTGCGCTTCCTGGAGAGCGGACATGTTAACACAGGCACACACAAACACACACAAACACACGCACACACTCCACGATTGAAATGTAAATCCCTGTCATTAACTGTAGAAGCAATTTCACAATCTAAATGTATTTTATAGTTGTACTAATCTAACTGATTACAGTAAAGACCTGACAACTCACAAAAATTTGATTGATGGCCCAAATGATCCAAACCAAACAAGCCCTGTTATCCACAGTATTTATTTGAAAGCTCTGGCACTCCACCAGCTGTTTGCCATGGTGGGCTCCAAAAACACAATTAAGCTAAAAACAACAAAAGCGTTGGATGCATAACGTGAGCATTTCATCCTGTAATGATGTCACTGCCTCTTTTTTAAAAGTCTGCTGTCTTCTGCCATTCTTGAAGCATTCAGTCAAACTTATCGTAAGTGCTTCATTGTTTTAAGAGCCACAGAGAGCAACCCGATTTTTAACGGCTTTCATTTACAACTCTGGCTGCATTTAGCAAACAAGAGGCCTCCTCTTACCTTTAAAACTAGGGCACATTAGCCCCTTTCAGGAGATGAAAACTGACCACTCAGTTATTGGCATTTCCTGTTCATTGTTGTAACTGTTATTCATTCATCATTGAGGTGTTTAATGTGTGAGCCAGACAGGGCCGGGATGAAGCGCTTCAAAACGCCTGCCAAATAAGTAACTTATGGAGTGTGGTGCCGAATAGGAAAAAAAAGATCAAAGCAAAAATTAGACAACGTGTTTCTTTTAATGATCCCGGTGGCCGCTGAAGTCCGGTGACGTTGACTTCCCATCAACTACTTTCCTGCTTCTCCACCTTCCTCAACTGCTCTTTAACAGACAAACAGTCCGTGAGAGATGCCCCTCACAAGCTAAATCTATAAGGCAACAATAACCACCGAACACTGAATGCCCAGCCTATTTGCCACCGCGCACTTTGCCGGGTCAGGATGTTTGGAATTGACCTGATTTGATGCAAGCTACAAAAGGACTGCAGTGGCAAACAAGTTTACTATAAGCTCACTAAAATGCACCTTGGCCTCTCGGAACATTTAAACCGACATCCGACCGGCAGGCGCTCAGGAGTGAGAGAAGCAAGAGACATGCATCGTCTCCCTATGCATTTCTTTGTCGTGAATCACGGATGCGTGTGCGGGCTTCGGGTCTGTTCACCTGCTCCCCTCAAAGCCAGAAACACGACACTGGAACAGTCCCCTGTGATTCATCGTCATTATCTGTCGAGCTGGAACATGCTGGCGGGAATGGTGACACTCACCATCCATCATGGGTGCGCGGCAGCGGGCGGATGCACCAGATGAACGAGCTCCAGCGGAACCTCCTTTAAAATGGTCTTTTAAGAGGATTTGAGCAAAGCTTATACTCATCTAAACCACTTCCCAGGGGCAGCTTTAATTATCGTCTTTCACTCTTTGAAATTAATTTTCTTCTTCTGGTGCTCCTTTTATCCTAATCTGACTCAACAGTTTTTCCGAGTCATTTTGAATAAAGAAACGGTTTGGGCCTGCGATGAAATGACAATCTGTGAGGAGCGAAAGAAGAGTTTTATTGTAATGAACCTCTGCATGTTTTGTTTTTGTGCCTCTCTACATGCGTGTGTGTATTTGTGCTGGCATTAGAGTAAATGCAACAACTGCACAAATGACTTGATTATGAATCTATATTACCAAATATATGATAATATTCTCGGCGGTGACGGTTGTTTATGGGGCTCAATCCTGAAAGTCAAACATCAACATCATGCAGAGAGGAAGCCAGACAGCATTTGATTAAAAATTCTAAAAAGCTCCATTGGATCTGCCAATCAATTTAGTCTGTTACCAACAGTAACATGGATGTATTTTTATGGTCAGTGTATGGTCCCTGGCAAAAGCAGAGGTTGATTAAAGTCAGATTTATGAATTTAAATGTTGTGTACTTTCTCCAATATGTCTTAAAGTTGGATTTGCACACAAATAGCAAAAATAAAATGCATTACTCCTAACTAGGGTTGCAAATATTCAAAGTTGGAAACTTTGTTGGTTACTCACCTGTCGGTCGTATCGTCCGCGCCACCCTCCCCCCGCGTCCACCCCCCAGCCCTGCAGTAGTGTGCTCTCAATAGCCCTGCTGCAGTATGATAAGCTGCCCTACTCTCGCTTTTTGATGCACCCCGAAAGCCGTGAAAGGCTTTATTTTTCAAAATTCCCCAAATTCTCGAGCCACAATTCCCGTGGAAACTTTCCGGAGACTTTCCGCCCCTTTGTAACCCTACTCCTAACAGAACAAAAAGAAAATACATTTTCTTTTCCTGCCGTTGTCTCATTCACTCGCGAGTAGTATATAAACATTTGTCGAATGGAGCTGCTTCCAGACATTGGTCCTTAAGGGACCTGCTCATACTCACCTATTGCATGCACATAAATTAGCACTTTCTTTTATGCTTAATCTTCATTCAAATAGGTTTTTTTTATGCCAATTCTCCAAAATGATTATATGCTCAGTTATCTTTTCATGTCTTTTTCACAGTTGATTTTGTGTTGTTGTTTTCTGCTGTAAGCTAAAGCTGATTTGACGAACTGAAAACCTCTATTACAGTGGGTCACTTCAAAGAGCCTCCCTCCATCAAGCGCATGCAAATAAAAGCTACTCTTATATGCTGCATGTAACTATGGCTTCTGTATAAAAAGCCCACAAACTATTATTGTAAAGCGTTCAAACCCTTCACACTCACTTCAATTTGCACACCTGCCCAATAGCTGCTTGTTGGACTCTGATTGTCAGAGAGGTGTTGGGGGGAGGTGTGAATGTTACAGTGAATGTGTTGTGTCTCTATGTGGTTGCTATATTATGGGACGACCCACCCCCCCCCCAGAGGGGGTGACTAAAAACACGGCGGAAGGATAAGTCAAAGATTGACAGTTTGTGTAGATAAAAGTAATTATTGTTAAAATATTATAAAAGCTGTGAGTCATTTCTGTGAGAATGTAAGCGGAGGCTGTAACAATCCAGTAAAACGTGTCTCCAAGAGATAGTTAGCATGTCTAAGACAATTAAAGACAGAGAAAGAGAAGAGGGGCTGGAAGTGTGCACCTACCCAGGCCTTTGGGGGTGATTCCACTGCACTCCAGCGGGTTGATGGCCCAGTAGTAGTACTTGAGAGTGTGCATCAGTTGCAGCACAGTGCCCACACGGCGGATGGTGGTGTAGATGGTGGCGGTGCCGATGAACTCGGATGACAGGTATGTGTAGAGGGATAGCTGGACCTGTACACACAAACATCCATTTACAGAGCACATATGGAAAGGTTGCGCAAGATACCTATTGGGGAGATGCAAAAATATTATGCGTGAGGTTACTGGTGTTCAATCAAAAGGCAATTTAATTGGCAAAAGGCAGCCACGGGGGAATGCAAGGAATCCAGCTTTAAGCAAGTGCCAATGTTTTCTGCTTTGTGTTATTTTTGATGTTTTTTGTGCCTGAGGAGCTCCTGACGCAACGCTGACATTTAAGAAGGGCGCTCTCCAACTGCTTGTTCTCTCCTTCCTTTCCCTCCTCTCCCAACATACCTCTAACTGAGATTCTCCCTCGACCGAACACAGAGCCCACTCTGTGACCGCGGCGCCACGGGTCGGCCCTAACGAGGTAGCGCCGGTTAATCGGATGAAAATTAGCGGCCCGGACCACGCCGCATCACAGCTCACCTAGAATGGAGAGCGCGCTCGGCTGGCTTAAGCGGCCTTCATTACACTGCATTTCACGCGTCGGGCTGATGTGTTTTGCTGGTACGATTAACAACAGCGGGGTCGCTGGCAGAAAGGCACGACATTCCTCGATCATAGGACAAGCGTTTGGGCAGCGGAAATAGCTTGCCACGAGCATTTCTCCATCTCGGAGGGGATTATGTTTACCAGAGGAGCTTGGTGGAGAAAACAAGCGCTCTATTTTCAGTGGGCGCGAGGGAGACGTCGTGAGATATGATTTCTTCGAAGTGTTTGCTGTATGACCGAGGCTGTTCTCGCCAATATTTAACGTGATTATAGAGCCCTGACAGCTGAAAAAGAATGAGGCTCTGCACAAGACGAGAAGGGTACAGCGGAGGTAAGATTAAAGGATTAAATATTTTCTTTGCGTGTTGCTTGTTAAAATAATGCTCGTCTTGTTTGGTTTTCCCTCATTACGTCTCTGCTGAGTTGCGGTAATGTTTACTACCAATCCAGTGTTATTTCCTGTATTGGCCCTATAATCAATAGGCATCCACATGGACATCAACATGAGGTGGATATGTTTACGTTTTACAACTGAAATCCCCTTTATTCTGCTGCTCAGTTGCATTTCCTCTGTCTTAACTCCAGGATGCCCTGGAGAGTGATGCCGCTGTAAGCGGGCGCCAGTCACGTCTCAAGGTCAGCGGGAAGAAGACGAGGAGTCAGGAAGTTCTGAAAATAACAGGAGGCAGGATCCGGCCGGCCCGCGGGAACGCCAGGAACACTCGCAACTAGTTCAGAGTAAGAATGAGAAAAGGGACTACACATCTCCCCGCTGTCCCGGGGTCTTTTCAAATGTCACTTTCTCTTTTTGTTTTCTTCATTTGGCAGTTCTGTCCTTTGCCTGCGTTATGTGCCAGCTCCTCCCTCCGTGTCCTTTAGCCCTCTATTGTTTTATTATTGTAAAGGCCAATGGGCACTAAGATCAGTCCATCTTGGTTTTACAGGTCTTACTTGTCTCGATTTCCCTTGCACAGAAAACTCCTGAGCCTTTTTCTTTCTAATTTGTCTGTAACTGCCTGGGTTTATCACCCCATTAATTCTGCCATTCAAACGATAACCTTGTTTTTTTTTTTTTGCAGCAAGGTCAGGAAAACACACACATATTCAGTAGATGCACACAAGTAAACAGACCTTGGCAGGGGTATGTATCCAGATGGCAGCGTTGAAGAGGACATGGTCACAGAGCTGCTTGAGGAGAGGCGCTCCGTGAGGTAAACCATCCAGATATTTAGCAAAGGACAGGAACTGTTCAAGTACCGCCCTGGTGATGTGGACCCGTGACGACTGGAGAAAAGACGGAAAACATAAACTCATGAGTCATTTGACTCGACTGGTAACGCAAAACCCTGTTTTTGTCAATAACATAGTTGTTTAAAGTGTTAACTAAAACAAATTCTTCATTCAGTCATTTACATCTTACAAAATTGTAAACTGTTAATTCGTAGTTGCCGTGGTTACGGATTGACATAGCAACAAGACACACATCCCAATTTAGAAGGAATTCAGAACAGACAAAAACCCAGATGCGTGAAACTACAATATTTGAAATTAGATTTCCTCTTTCATTATCAAATAAATTTATTTTAATGTAGTTGGTGGTGGTTTTGACTGAGGTTCTGTAATACAGATGGATGATTATGTTATTTTGCCTGACCTTAATAATATACTGCGTAAAAATATAATAGATACACCTGGCTGCAGTGTACAGCAGCCGTACACAAGCAAAAAAACCACAATTCATTATAGAAGAACGACCTGGCTCATTGTGGAAGTCGAAGCTACTCTCCTTACTCACCCAACAACAAATAAATATGGCATGCAACACAAACTCTTCATTACTGACCTTCTCAAGCAGGTAGCCAATCACTAGAAAGCCCTTTCCTCCCAGCATTTGCTCCTGCATCGCAACAGAGCTCTTCAACAGCTCCACCAGGAACGCCAGCAGAGTGGCGCTGCAACATGCGCAAACACACATTTCAGTAACAGTAAAGGGAAATCATTGATTGATTGCTACATGTACTCTGTCAGAGTATATGAGTTGAAAAGGAAAGAAAACCCGGTCCTTGTTTGCTGCAACTCTCCTCATGCCAGCACTCCCTTTCTCAATCATTTATCTTACACAGGATGTGGATTTGTTTGTTTTTTTGTTTTGATACCATTGTCTCCCTGATGATATTTGACAAATAGTTTTTAGATGCTGCTAAACATTACATGTCATTTAGCTGACGCTTTGATCCAAAGCGACTTACAATATGTGCATTTCAACCGTGGAGATACAAACTCAGAAGAACAAGCAACAAGAAAATACAATTTTTGTCAAATAGGCAGTTTCAAAACATGTTTTAGATGCCATTACAAGTGCCATTATAAGTACGATTTAAGTGCTACAATTTGTTAGTGCTACCGTTTGTTAGTGTTTTAGTCAAGGTATAGTCTAAAGAGGTGTGTCGTTGAGTCATGATGTGGGTGAATGCATTAAGGCTTCTGTAATGGAGAGGTATCAGGGTGATTAAAGGGTGAGAACTTTCAAAAAGCAGCTCATTGTTCCAAGGAAAACCACAAAACACTTTCACACATTTAGTTCCAGTTATTTTTGAAGACCACTCACCAAACTGTGGTGTCCACACTGCAGTCATTGAGCTGTTTGTAGTCCAGCTGAGCGAAGAGAGGGAACAGGACCTGGATGCCCCCTATAGAGTGGATGGCACTGTGGATGGAGTGGGTAACAATGGCCTTCACATCCTGTGGGACGGAGAAATGGACTGTTAGTGCCGACAAAGATCATACTGTAACTATACTGTACCGTGTGCATCTATGGACACATAAAACATGGCACACTCACTGTCAATTAAACATGTATCATATCAGACATACAGAAAAACATCTACTGCACACACAGATAAACCATTACTAAAATATTGAATGGTAATTCTCAGAACTTGGCAGTTTCAGCCACAATATGGGATTTGAACACCAAAATATATTGTTTTGTTTATATTATTGTTTATTGTCTAAGCTTCCCTCACGCAGATTTATTTACATCTATTTGAAGTTTAATTGTTGATGCTGTAGCACAATCAAGACCATCTTTTTGCTTTCAGCAAAAAACATGACAGTTCAGAATCCCCATAGTGCTGTTTAACTCTGTGAGCTTGACTTCTGTTGTCTTGAATAAATGAACTGTGGATGATTGCAGGACCTCTGATTGAAATACTAGAATACAATAAGACTCACATGTAGCCTTTGTATCTGTGAATAACTAATTGCTGCCTGAACAGCTGGAGCAAAAGCACATCCTTTGAAATCAAGACGAGCTACTAAACGTTTTAGCTGTAAACAAAATGCACAGGGAAAGAAATGCACTGCCAAACAACTAAAAACAATGAGCTTAAACAAGTTAAATCAAGTTAAATCATCACCTGAGTGTCGCAGTAGAAGGGAAAATTGTGAACTTCATTGGTGATAAATGTATCGCAATGTGGATTTGTAGATTTCTAGATTGTCAGTCAGTGGTACTCTACTTCATCTACTACAGTACTTCAGGCAGAGTGCAACAGATTCCTCACAAATTCACTTGAGGCAAGTGCGAGTCGGACTGTGACGAACCAGCCTGATGACCAGACTGAACTGCCATTTCCTACTTTCACACACGGATCACTGAATAAGAGATTTGGCACTGATTCACAGCTCGGTAAGCAGGTCGTTGACGAGCTCCCGCTCAGCATCCAGCGGCACTGACCTGCAGCATGAGTGCGTGCGGCGAGTGGACGAAGATGGAGGGGTTTTCCCTCGGCGACGACTCCAGGCAGAGCTGTGCATCCGTCGCCTTGGCGTTGTAGGTGAAGGAGATGGAGCTGGCCAGCTTGCCATCGTACAAAACCTGCTTGTGGTGCTCAGCCAAGTGGATGTCACTCTCCGACTTGAACTTGAAAGTGCTCTGCCGTGATGGAGAAACAAGATGTCAAAGGTTGTGTGAACCTTTTTTTTTTTTAACTCTAGAGAGAAATGACTTCTCCAAAGACGGGAGAAGAGTGAGTGTGAGTCTGTGTGTGCGAGTTTAACAGCCAAGATGGAGTCAGCTTGATTGTAGGATGTGTAAACAACCAAGCATTAGCTTAATGAACACAGCGCTAACCCGGGCACTAATTCAATTAGCACAGAACAAGAGATGGAAAAGGCCAATGGATGAGGGGGGGGAAAGGCACCTGCGGCTCTAAATTTAGCTCTTCCCTTTTGTAGCAAACCAACAAAAATCGTACGAGTGGAAATATATTTGAGTTACGCAACATCTGAATATTACGTTACCTTTGTCCTGCAAATAACACCTACTCAAACCTTTTCCACCAGCTGCTGAGCTTTTATTGTGTTGAAATTGAAAAGTATCTTCGACCGGTTTTCCAATTTTTGTCCTTGAATGGATGTTACAGTGGTACTGAAATGCAGACGACACACACAGGAAACTAGAAAGAAATTAACGGAATGTTGTCTCCTCAGCTCACATACAGGCAAATGTTTTTTTCCATAGAGACATCACGTGCTGTCTGGGCCCCACTTTGTGTGTGCATGTACATCTATTTTTTTTATTAAATCAGTCTGTGTGCGGATACACGCATGAAGCCCCAAGAGATGAAAGGCCAGCGAGCTGCTCTGTCAACCTTTGCAGCAGCTCCAGGAAGAAGGGGGCTGTCTCCCCTCCGAGCGCCTGGGTCCCCAGGTGCCTTGCACAGCCCCTGCACATGAAGCAGCCCCGGGTGCTCACAGACCTGCAGGCCCGTCTCCTTCCAAACCTTTCATCTGAGGTTTGCTGCAGAAAACGGGCCTTGAGCGGTTTGAACCATGCAGAACTAAATTTCCCACTGAAGCAACGAGGGCGCTGAACAGTGGAGGCAATATCTGACGAAATCAGCCCCTCCACAGCGCGAGTTCCTTAAAAATATCACGGTCTTACAATATATAATATCACACTATTATCTGTATTTTAAGTACGTGTATAGCACTGCAACCCTGACACCTGCACACACATTAATGTCAGCAACAACATTGTCTACAAGAGAAATCAATGGTACTTACACTGTAGGCCAGCATAAGTTAGACAGCGTCTCGATTAAACCGCCATTCTAAATAGCGTATCCATTCAAACTAACCTCGAATACTGCAGCCGTAGACAAGGATAATCAATCACAAACACAAATAAATTGCTCTTTAGTATATTTTGAAGGTTAGTGGGTCCTCTGCACAATAAATAATTACTGAATAGCCTGGATGCGAAATTAATACACTAATTAGGATGCACATTTTTCTGCAGTGTAAGCTAATTTATTGTGGTGCATTTATGAAATGTGGGTGTGTAATTGTGCAGCATGCAATGTATGGATGTAGTCGTGAGCTTTTATCTATGTTGCGGTGTTAAACAATGAAGGTCGGAAGCTGAAAGTATACAAGATATTTGCAGACTATTCAAAGTATTATTATTGGATGCATGGATCTTTTAACTCATCAACATTAGACAGGCAGCGCGAGAAGGAGGCAAGAGTGAAAGAATCTAAACTATTCCTCCCCCGGTTACACAAACGCACACAGAGGAATGAAAGCGACATCTTCCGCCTCGGTAACATCTGGCAGCTGCAGATATCACACTGACCTGCAGTGATAACCACACACACACACACACACACACACACACAGAGAAACACATACACACACACTTACTGCATTCTGCTCAGCATACGCACAAATTTCTGATTCCACAATGAGTCCTCCCCATCACGTGGCAAAAGTGTTGTTGTAAAACTAATTTTTGTCATTTTGTTAACGTTATCAGAAGAATCAATTACTCCGTATGTGCAATTATAGGGTTGGCTATCACTTGATATTTTTTAACAACTGAATAGAAAACCGGTTTGAAACTTTGAAGTTTTAGTTCTGGCACCAAAGAGCCAAGCAGGCGCTTTGCCCAAACACAATCTGAAATTGATCACACACTAATTAGGGTGTTTCATCCATGATTTTAGGAAAGCTATTGATATTCAGCCAGTCGGTATTACAATGCACAGAACAAAAGACCCAATGAAAGTTTTCTAGAATCTGACAATTACACACAATTCAGATTTGTGTTCAGAAAAACACACAATGCAGGTGTCCAGACAGACACTCAATGCGCTTCATTAAGTACGTTGAAGCCAGATTGTTGAGGAAATCTGGACTGGATGATGATGGGTGCAACCAGCAACACACGTGTGAGTAACGTGTGAGTAACAACAGGACGACAAAACACAAAGACGAAAAAAAACGTTCTCACCACCGGAGCTCACACTGTAAAACAAGATGTCACAGTCCACCTTCTTCTGTCGTTAGGAGCGCAGGGAAGTGCAGAACTGTGCACACCCACAGGCATTCGGTACGCTCAGCGCGCCGGCCATCATGAGCCACGCCAAGCGGGGAGACCTTGAACAGCCTCCCTGTGCTGACGGCTTGTTTGGCGGAGCGAGCAGAGTGGCTGTCTGCTTTTTTCGCTGCTCATTACTGAATAGTAACACCGACAGCGGAGGAGCCCGAGAGGCTGCACAGAGCGACGCACGCACACATGTGTATGCCGATATGTGTAGCACGGATTAGACCATACTCCGAGAGCAGATTGTCACATGCGCGCGCCCTCGTCCCGTGTTTAGTTGTGGTAACAAGGGACGGGCCTCTCCTCCGCGTTCAGACGGGAAGATGTGCGACACAAGCAGAGTCCCACTGGCGCTCTCCTTTAAAAAAAAAAAAAAAACCTCATCATTACAAAACCCGCACCGAGGCCAGCGGCTTTGGAAACAACTGAGCCATTTAATGGTCTCCTCTGGGCGCACGTTGAAGCCCATTCTGCACCACGCGGAGAGGCAATCATCGGACTGATCAGCCACAGGAAACCGTGTACTGTGACGAGGAGAGGAATCAGTATTCATGGCCGAGAAACAGCAAAAGCCCAAGCGAGCAGTCATTAGGAGGAACACGAGAGCACTCGCGTCTATAACGTGCGAGAGAGAGGGGGGGGGGAGGGGTTGGAGAGGGATGCGCTTTGCTCTACTTCTGCATGTCGTCGGGGCGTTTCTCTACGAGTGTCACCTTGGCGGTGGAAAGCAAGTTCCCGATTCGCTGTGTACCTTTTGTAAGAAACTGTTGAAACACCAGCAGCTGTTTACCACACATCAGCAGCTTCAGTTATCCCTGCGTGGTGATGAGATCTCGACAGATTTGGACACCTTCATAAACAAGCTATAAGCGGCCCGAAGCGGGCGAGTCTGCCAAAACAAGGAAGAGACAGCTGGCGAGGTGTTGCCACATCTCAGCTGTCTCCGGTACCCGGGCCGAAAGGCGACGACGCGGGATTCTTTTAAAGTGCTCAGTGGTAGTGATGTCTCGTCTGAATAAATCTATAATGTAGGGGTAAAAAAAAAAGAAAGAAGGTAAAGTGATGTTTATTCATTAAAGGGCTAAATCCACCCTTGCATACTTGTAAACTGCACACTCCAGACATCACTTTGTTATTCCCGAGAGGCATTTAGCAATAGTTTGGGTTTTTACTTCGTCATTATTCCCTTTAAATCTCAATCTGCGTCATCTACTCCAACTTTCTGTAACGCGTTAAAAGAATGCGGGCAATAAAATCCAGGTGGCCTATAAGATTTCGCAAAATTACTTTGTCACGGTAGCCACCACCCTCACTCACACCAGAATCTTTCATTAGGATCCATTGTTGAGAATTTATACATGTATATACGTATAGCTCAGCGATAGCAGTGATGACTTGGTTCACAGAAGCAGAATTTATCAAAATGAAAAACGTTTGTGTCCCCATTACATTACCCAGACGAGACAGCCCCCTGTCAAAAGCGCGGTTATGGACAATAAAATGTGTTGCATCAAGGTTATAGTTTGACTGTGAGGCTATGGTTTACATATTGATTATCTCTGCCTCATGTGCACTGAATATTATTGCTGTAGATGTGTCTGTATTCTGGTTAAAAAAAAGGGTTGTTTAGAATATTGCAAAGTAGATTTGCCTTATATCTTATTTGCCTTATATCTTATTTGCCTTATATTAATCATAAAGTGTTGAAAAAATATACAGATCAAACCAGATGGACACATTTGAAGCATGAATAGCTGTGTTGATGGGAATAAATCCCAATAGAAACCGCCGCTTCGGCCTGCGCAAAAAACAGTACACCAATACTTTAAACTGCAGGATTATTACACTACAAGAGAGAGTACACAGTATGTGAAACATTACACTATACGTATAAACATCAAGTGACAAAACTCAAGCTATCAACCCCAGGGGCACTCTGGCACCCAAAAAAACGGTCTACTTCTGCATTCGACAGCCCATGAATGATTGATGGCCCCAGCCACTCCTCGCTGAGCGGTCAAAGAAAGCATTAAGCAGCACTGACAACGAAATCCTCGCGTTGCCCGGCTATTCTTCCTAAGAAACGGTGCGTGACATTGATGCGCAGTAAAACATCTGGAGGATGTACGGTGGGTGATGAGGACGCACGCGCACAATGACTCACCTTGTATCCCGGGCCCAGCTGGTGAATAGCAAAGATCTGAGCTGGGTTGAGAGCTTCGCTAAAAACGTAAATGGCTCCCAGCTGACCACAGAACACCCTGTTAGCATCGGCAGTCTCTGATGAGCCCAAGAAACACTTGTCGTAGCTCTGAAAAAAAAGAAGAGCACAGCAACAAAACAAAAAAACATGAGCTGTGACATCCAACATTTCTGATTCTCACAGCTGTCCTGTTTGGAACCACAGAAGCAGACACAGTTTATATAGATGGACAGTTACTATGTTAAATCCCAAAATGCATGGTAAAAAAAAACAAAGGCTGCTGTAAAGGATAAGAATTTGCCCTCACAGGATTAATGAAGTTTAAAACGATTGTTAAATACAACATGTCAAGAAGAAAAACGTCACATTTTAAGACGTCTCCAGTTAATGAATTATTCATTTTTAATTTCTGGTCATAAATATGTTGTATTCTACAGTGAGGCTGATTAACTTTTGATGGCTTTCAAGTGATTTTTTTTTGTGCCATCACCTGTTATGACCTTCTACTTGCCTTTCATTTACTCCGTCCCTGCAATACCTTTTATCACAATGAGATCTTCTCACTCCTGCTTCTTTAAAGTTATGAAATGTTGTATCTTCAGCCTTCAGGACAAAACAAACCTCTGATAGCATCAACGCATGTTCAGACCTGTTCTATCACTGGATGGCGTACTGGATGTTATTTTCCTTGTCTATCGGTGGGCCTTGATAAACTATAAGACCTTTTCCAGGCCAAGGTATTTCCTTTCAGACAATAACACTGCTCTTGGTAATTGCAGCCAATGTCAAGAGCAAACGTGGGAAGGGAGTGTGATCAAGGCACTTCAGCCACAGAGAGGTCCGGCTACCTGTCCCCTGGTGAAGGGAAAAATTGGAAGTTGGGAGTTTGGGCGAGCAGCGCTGGACCGGGGCCCAAGGGCGAACTCGTCCACAGCGGACGAATGCAAAGGGCAAACCTCAAAGGTTCGCCAATATCACGATGGGAGAGAAAAGTAGCGCCAGAACTGTAACGGATTTCTTTGGAGCAGCATTTGATTTATAGATCTGATTTTGTTGCGAAAATCTAATTCTCACCAGAAGCGTTTGAATAAACTCAATATTCATAACCGACTCTGCACCCGCGTCTCCTCCGTCCTCGAGTTGATATTAGCGTAATTATTCTCCATAAAGATTGCATATAAAAAAATAAACTCCCTGTAATAAGAAAATATCTTACATCATTGGTGTTGACGTGCCAGGCCATATCGCCATAGGAGACCAGTTGACCGTTGACATAGCAACGGATCTCTGAGTTCCTCCAGCGGTTGTAGATGTGGACGATGCTGATCATGTACCACTGGAAAATACAAAAACACATTCAGAGAGAAACAGGACGATGAATCAAAACAAAACACAAAACTAATAAATATGCAAGATTGCACCAAATTAAAGAATGAGTAAGTTTGATGTTTGTTTGTTTTCCCTCAGGCTTTTATATAGGAACAATACTAGTGGGAGTCTGTTATGAGTCTATGTGAGAACTGTAATGTTGATTGAGGTGTTCTGATGTTTTTGACAGTTTTAATTGATTTATACGTTCTTTCTCATCATGTTATTAAATGTTGTACTTGCATTTCTATGCCTTAGGTAGCGCTTCAGTATTTCCTTATCTTACATTGTGTGGACAATTTATTGATTTAGATACTTATTTTGTACATTTGTACTTTTCATTAATTCACAATATTGCCTAAACTATAGAACTGGGTTGTTTCACGCTTTGCCCTTAATGAATACAACAATTCATTTTAGTCTGTTAGTACTACTGTTTGTTTGTTTGTTTGTAAAACTTGTGTCACTGAATACTGAGAACGCTCCTCCAACAGGGTTATCCCTCTATAATAGCGTTAAGCAACACGAAAGATTACAATGTGTGAACATCATCCTTCTGCCAGAACTCCTCCAAAACTATCCCTTTACTCAACCGTAATGTACATTTAATGGAGTGCATGTGCGCATAAGTGTGCGCGTAGACGAGAAAGCACCTCCCCTGATGACAATACACAGATTCCCTAGAGATCAGACAATGGAGAGAAAGACCGCATGGGGGAGGAGGAGAAGCTCGCATCTTTGGCTTGTGTATACATAACTTAGACGTGCACAATACCGCATGTACGTTCAAGCACACACAGACAGACACACACACAGATTAACAAGTGGACATAATGGGGAAAAATGCTGTGAGACATGGTCACTTATAAATTGGTCAAATGGAACTTTGTTAGGCAGTGCACAAATTCTACAGGGTCAGCAAATACTGCAGAAGGCCGTCTCATCAAGTGAATGTGTGCTTATGGGTGCATGCATGTGTTTGTGTGTGTGTGTGTGTAAATCAGTAACAGAATGCTGACAAAGCAGTAGTGTGGCAGTGTGCAGGTCTTAATTGACAGGCCTTATCTACCCTCCCCAGTAAGTGAAGGGTAGATGGAGCAGAGGGCAGCAACACACTCCGGATGCACAGAGTTACCAAAGTTTGCGCTGAATAAAAAAAAAAATGCTACATTAGAGGGATTTGGCAGGTGTGTGTTTTCCTACCTTGCGGGGCTGGAAGTCATATTTCACACAATGCTGGAAGCCTTTTCCTTTTGACTTCAACGATGTCACGATGAGACAGTTTCCCACAAAGTGAGCGGAGTAACCGATTCCTTTACTGGTGCGGAAACTGCAGGGGAATCAGATGGAGTTACAGTAATGTCAGTTTACAAAATATTGATGGTACTGCTTGATAAATGGTTGATGAACAAAAGCACAGCAAATTATTCAATTGTTTGTTTCTAATTTGACTTGTCAGACCGGCTGTATTTGAAATATATATTTTTGTTTCCACTACAACTGCACCTTTAACACTCATATATCACATTGTTTAAGCCAATACCAGTCAGAAAAGGTTTAAAGCAGTTTCCCATGCCACAGGTTTGTGGAAAAATACCCTCCGTCCCTCCATTTCCCTCCAAATAGCGTTCCTTTTCCCGCACTGCAAACCTCCACGTAAAATCTGCTCTGACAGCTAAGCCTCTTCCCCCAAAACAACAACACACATATCACTTCTAAAAAAGGCCCAGAAGGATCACACATAAAGCAGAGCCAGAGAGCAGATATAAACCCCTCTCAAGTGAATCCCTTGTGCATGTTGGAAGGGAACATGGTGTGTTATCGTGGCTGCTGTGAGACAGGCGGCTGGAGAAGCAACTGCATCTGGAGGGGGATGATAAGACCAGGGCAAGAGGAGGGTGGGAGGGGGGGGGGAGGAAGGGCATGCTCACTTTACCGCTCCACGTTTACCATGACAACGTGAAGAACGGTAACTAAGGCAATGGGATTACATCCCGATCAGAGCTCATCCCCGCGGTGGTATGGGAATAAGCAGACGCCTGTAGACGGGCGCAGCTCCCTCGAAAAAACGTCTCCGCTCATGGAGAATTCGTGTTTGACCGTGAGGGGGAAGAGGGGCGGAGGGAGGACGCCGCTGGTTAGCGTCACAGAGTCAAGGGGTGGAGTGAGGATGCCGAGCGGTGGGGGTTAAAGGAGTTCAATTTTAATAAAAAGGTCAAAGCTAATGAAGGTTCGTAGTGGCTAACGGCACTAGCGGCAAACCAGCGTGGTGCGAGTGGAGGCGTCCACGCGCTAGCACGCTCACAATGGAGTGCTGACATTTAAATGGATGTTCTCATTCATGATCTGCTTACCTATTAACTCTCATTCAGTCTGATGAGTTACCTGTTTATCATGTCGGTAAAGGAACTTGGTATGGTACGTAGTGTGGAAGAGTGTACGGCGGCAGC
Organism: Pungitius pungitius; assembly: GCF_949316345.1. Taxonomy (NCBI): domain Eukaryota; kingdom Metazoa; phylum Chordata; class Actinopteri; order Perciformes; family Gasterosteidae; genus Pungitius; species Pungitius pungitius. The sequence goes on along the minus strand of NC_084915.1, from coordinate 11,075,565 downwards.
AAAAGTCTGCAGCTTTGTGGCACTCTGATTAAGTACAGTGCACTCACCTCAAACCTGTGTCATTCATGTTGACTTCACTTAGTTTGTTTTGACTTTAACCAGAATGCCTTTTGACTTCTACTTCATTGCGCTGTGTGCTTTTCCTTGCCTGGATCAATAGTGATGGCAGAAGCAAGAGGGGCACTTTGTAGGGTCGGCATGAGGTAAACGTCTGACACGAACACGTTTCTCAAAGCTGTGCTGCATCGAGTTCTGTCTTTTTTAACTCTTTTTTACTGAATAGTGCTACAAAAAAGGAGCGTGACAAAGAAACCTTTCATCTGCGATCCTGTCGGACTGACACAAAGATCTTGATTTTGACATAACTGCACAAGCAAAATATATAAACCTGTGTCAGGGGGTCAATAAAAAAGGACAATAAATTCCATATCTAAAGCCAATAAAAACACTGACGGTATGGTATTAAACTGATGGAAAGGGGATTTTTTCAGTCCCAGTTGCGATTACAAGGATTCTATCTTCATTACATAATAGTCCAGATGGACGACGTTCTACTTACCAGTAGAGGTACGGTTTGTCTTTATCCACATTGATGTTGTTGAGTGGATCCTGTCGGAACCAAGTGTTGATGGTGAATCCGTTCTGGTAAGGCCATTTGGCAATTGGCGGCAATGCTATGGCCTGGGGGGGAGGAGCACAGACGCATCAGATCCTGCCCGTGTTTATAGCAATCAATAAACCACTCGGTCATTACTTCACATTTCACCATTCAACTCCTTGCAATGGTGAAGCGCTAATTTAGATTTGCTGACTGACTGCAACAAAAGCCACGCTTTAAAGAAAATATTTAGCATATTCAATATCAGTCTCACCGCTGCACTGCGTCCTGGAAAGTTAAAGAAGGTATCAGGACCGTGTCTCTGGGGCATCTGGTTCAACACCGACAAGAGCTTGATAGCATGTCTCGGCTGAAAGAGAGGAGAGGAGAGAGTGTAAATAGTATGTGGGGGGGGGGGGGGGGGGACTAAAACCGGGAGAATCTGTGTGACATCACATCTGCACCACAACCCCGCTGGATCTATAACTCCTCAATCACCTCCACCCTCCCCGGACAACATCTCATCAATACCATGGCAACCCTTTATCGAACTGTCTCTAGAGGCTGGGGGGGGGGGGGGAATTGGAAAAGACTGGGAAATAGGAGCGAGGTGGATGGGGGAGTTGAGGGGGGCGAGGTGTTAGTCGACAGAGGAGGTGCAGAGAGAGAGAGCTGGGGGGATGGATGATGGTCTCGCTATGGACCACTGATCAGTGACCAGGGGTTGTTGATTGTGGTTGTCCTGGAGCCGGAGTGGAAGGGGAGATTGACGAGAAGGGGCCCGAGGGTGTTATTGACGAGGTTGGCTGGACACACACACATCACACACTAACCCAACAAGTGAGCAGATTTACAGAACCATCCCGAATGTCCACAGCTGAACTCTGAGACTGGCCTCTAAGGCCTATTTCTCTGCATTTTTTGTGAAGCCATTTGGGCAAAGTTCTAGCAGATGTAAGAGTGGTTCATGAGGTTAAGGGAGGGAAAAAGCTTACGAATCAAACTATGTCTGGACTGCGTCCACGGACTGTAACCACACAACCACAGAATACTCAGCTCTACACAGAAGAACCTGTTCTGGGGTTTCTAGGAGATGGTGGAATCTACATGTACCTGGTAAAAGTCTGACAGAGGGGGGAAGAAGAGATAAAATGAGCCCAAGAAGCAACGCCTTTACTCCTGAGGGGCAGCTCGGATGTGAGTGAGAAAAGATCGTGGTTACGTAGGGAGTGAATAAAGGGCAGGATGTTTTGCTTAAGAAATGAGAGGCTCCCCAAAGGGAATAGCCTTCTAGGTGTTTTACCTCCAGCGCTGATTAGCCTGCTTCTGTGTTTTTCCCTTTTAGCATGGATCTATCGCTCTAACAAAAGCAGCACACGCAAACCTCTGTTGCATTAATAATGTTGATTGTGAGAGAAATAAGCTTAACATGAGACGAGTTGCCCTTGTCTTGACATTCACTCCCAAATCAATCCAAACACACACACACACACACACACACACACACACACACACACACGCGCACACACACATACATACACACCCATCCTCTTGTATTCTTGTCTATTAGCACATCCACCCCATTAAGTGACACCCAGACTAATGGCATACAAACAAGCTCGTGCTGTATAATTAATCTAGTATAATATGAATTTAGCTTCCCCCGACAATTAATGGTGTACGACTGCCAGCAAATAGACAGCATGAATGTATCTATTCTTCTCTTAAATGAATAAAATACATACAGATATATGTAAACATTAATCATGGATTTAGGCTTTTTTCAAGAATTAATCTTCATTGAAGCTTTACTTTAACTACAACATTTGGGAATGGGGTAAAGTCACTAAGATAAACAGGGTGATGTTTTTCCACTTTTTAGTGTCCTAAATATCGCAACAACAATACCAACAAACCATCTGAAGCTCTTTAACGTGTCCACTGACTCACCCAGATGCCGTTGTCTCCCCGGAGCATACTGAAGAGCATCTTCAGCTCCTTCACCGTGATGCTGTAACTGGCCATGACTCCCAGCATGTCCACCAGGAGGTCTGAGGAAACACAGACGATAGTGAGCGTAACGCCTGTGTGTGTGTGTTCTTTTTGTTGTGTTTGTGAGTCAGCAGTCGACTATTACTTCTCTGACAAACTAAGGTGAAGTCGCTAATATCTGCTGTTAAAACACAATCATGTTGAAAGTACTCAGACCTACCAGCTGTAGACAAAACACACGTAACAAACATATAAAACTCGAATGGTTGTTGCCTTTTCATCCATGAATCTTAATACTTCAGGTGATATGAGGCCGAACACACAGAGAGTTAAGTACTCTCAGCTGCAAAAAGCAAACAAATGTAACACTAACAACAGTAACAGGCTGTAAATTAATGTTGAATTATTCTAATATAGATTACAGAGCAGAAATTAGCAGAAATGGGAAACACTATTAACAACTATCTTTTCATAAGTGCATCACCATGTTTCTACAGTATCTTACCTCAAGGCCACCTCAGTTTCAGAGATCAGCTTATAGGACAGGAATAAAATATGTCTTGGCTAATAAGTGACTATTTTCTTGCTTCTAATCTACGGATGGCTCTTGCTTCATATTTATCATACACACATTAAGAGTTGCATCTCTCTTCTCAGATAACTCTCGCCAAGAAAGCAAATACTTTTATCTCCCAAAATGTTTTTCCTTTAATTTGTCCACTCAGTCAAAATTTGAGCCGTCAATAGGTTTTTCCTCTGAATGATCTGGCAGATAATCAAAAACTACAACGTGTTAAAAGGACATTTGTTTAGTCCAAATTACCCAACTGCCTCATTGGCTTTCAATTTACAAAGCCACAACAGATCAGTGCGATATGGCTACGGCGCAGTCCTCTCCGAGCGAGGCAATCTGCTTACAGAGGCTCTTCTTTCCCATTAGGCCTGCTGGATATGAATAGAGCCTTCCCACAGTATTTCATTAGCCAGAGCCCAGCAATAGGGAATAAAGCAGAGGGCTAGCTCACTGAGGTGCTTGGTGTGAGAGCAAAACGCAATACACGACGTCCTAGATTCAAAACCCCTAAGCTCTGTTTTTGGTACGATCAATCCATGTAGGGCATTTTAAATAGCTTTTTGAAAAAAATGTTAGAATCACGGTTCAGAAGGGGAGTCGGAGGGAATTGCCACTGAATTGACTTGGGCGGCATATGCTCTGCTGTGTTGAGCCGTAATACGGCAGAAGTTACAAAGCACGTTATCCTGCAGCAGCCGGAGGGACAAAGAGGACACAGAGGAGGAGGGAAGGAGGTGACAAGCACACCGAGGCACCGTTGGAGGCAAGTCAAGGTCAATCGCATTAAGGTAAAGACACAGCTGTTTGTGTGCCGTTTTGGTCTTTCTCTACAAATCACAGCATACACTAAACATACTGGTGTCATTACTGCGCTAGTGCGGCACCACTGGGCTTTTATGAAGTCCAACTGCAGGGAAAACACTCACATCTTAATAGTTATGTTATGCAGGGTAAAAGAGAGGGGGAAAAAATCTTCAAATATTGACTAAAAATAGTCAATATTTGACTACATAAACGGAACAGTTTTTCTTATTGACAAGGATAAATGGTAAAGATAAATAAAGCAAACACTGTAGTGTAGAAGTAACAGAGATAATTATTTCTCGGCCACAAAGAGCTTTATTCTTCAGCCTTGCTGATTTTGTTGTTTTAGCTTCTGTCTTACTTGTATAACTGTGAGAAAGTTTTATTTCTGATTTAAATATTCTTGATAATAAGGCCCAAAATTACATCTATAGGCTAATGAATTACCTTTTTACCATAACGTAATATTTATTAAAATATCCCAACCCGTGTGCTTCAGGAAAATAGTGCTACAATATTAAGAATATATTATTTTTGTTCAGATTGAACTAAAAGTAAAGTGGGAACGTATTAATTGAATGAACGGTTGTATCCGGATTTCAACATACGACCCCTTCAGTCTCCTTTTCTGCCGTTGTGCGTTCTTTAACTCATCAAAGTGCTCATCAAAGGACAGCTGCTTCACCTGCTATCATGTCGTCCACAGTGCTCATCTTGACCAGCACCTGCTGTATGAGGCCGACCTCGGTGCTGGTCTGCAGGTTGCGCACGCTCTTGCGCAGGATGGCGGTGAACATGCTCCAGATCTCGGCCTGGCACGTCACCTCGCAGTGGGACAGCAGCTCCACCATGCAGCCGATGCTCTCCGCCTCCTGGATGATGAAGTTCATCTCCAGGTCAAACTCGCCACCCACCAGCTGGAGGAGCGGGAGGAGCAAGGGGGAGGATGGAGGAGACGGGGAGGAAAGAGGGAGAGAAAAAGAATGATTAAGTGATGCATTTCACCTTTGGTCTGCACCAGAGGTAAGCCTGGCGTCTGATGGATGCCGATTCTGGTTAGGGAGGGGGGGGCACATATATACTGCAACAAATATATGTCCTTCATCCACACGCATGTACACACACCATGTCTCCTCTCCTCTCTCTTTAATGTGAGGAGCACAGCACTCACTCTCAAAATACAGCAGGCCTTGGAAATTGTCCCCTTCCACTCCCTTAGATCTACACAGTCGACCAATGCACACAAACACGGACACTGACTAATATGCATTTCTTTTTTTTTCCTTTCAGATAGTATTAGTCAGAGGACATCAGACTTTTGAAATAGGGTGCAAATGGCCGGTAATGGCAGGTGCGCTGCAATTACTTTTGAAAGTAGAGCCATCATATCAATAAGCCACACAAGCATACACACACACACACTCGAACACAGGCATGCACACACTCGCACTGCGGGAACACAAGCATACCCCCGCAGTTCACCCTCAGCATTATCCAGGAGCGGTAGCCATGGCAACCACCAATCTGAGAGAACGCCAGTGAGATTATTCAATTGGATGGGAGCAAAAAATGCAACAGGTTATGAGACGGGACCAAGGCTCATGAGCAGAAATAAAAGACGCCGAATGGAAGTGTGAACGCGGTCTTTACACAGGCAGCAGAGCGGAAAGTAATGGAGAGCTCAAGTACGAACCGTATTTTTCACAATGAGATGAAAAGGAGAGAGTAGTCTCCCACTATCCGAAAGGAACAAGAGCTGAGTGGTGTCGTGCCGGCGTCGATTTGCATACAGTCAGGAATGGAAACTGGAGCTGAGTTGATTCTGCTTATGACGAAACAGCTTTAAACAACTAAAAGATGGGAATCCATTTAATATTGTCTGCTGTTAACCCAGATCTTGATGAAATGGATTTTTTTTTTCCAACACAAGAGTGGAACTGCTGGCTTGAACCAAAAGCTGAGCCATCGCCATGACAACTGAGCAAACTCCATCGGCTCACAATGACCGCTGGATGTGGTTCAAAGCTCGTTTCAAGTCTTCTTCAATACAGCGCGATGTTCATTTTGTAAATGATGGTTCAGCAGGGTTTGCTTTAGGGCGAGCTACAACTTTTACACTTTCAGAGGGTTTGCAGTTCGTGAAGGTTGATTGCATCGTTTAAAATATTCAGCATCAAAACCGTAGACCGCAAACCGGTGTGTGACGTCACTGCGGCCACCTCGTATTCACATTGACGGCCGATGGTTGTATGTGACAACTAGATAACATTTTCTAAATTAGAAAGGAAAAGTATCTGATTTTGCTTTAAAAGAATAATGCATGCTGGAGCACCTTGCCAGAGAAAAGATGAAATCCAGGGCAAACGAAGGTGTCCTTGATACTACACAATAGTACTGAAAGCAACACCAACATTTGTCACATGTTGGCCCATTGACACACTCGGTGTCAGCCGCAGTGAGACGTAACAGTTTAAGGGTGAAGCCTCGCGGGTCGTGGTTCTTGTGTTGCATCAGGTTTGCCTCGTGTCACCTTGTGATTGATTGCGTTTTAAAGTGCACAATCTCCATATTGTTCCACCAGCTCCTCATCCCTTTACTCTCTCCCGCGAAGAACAATGGCATCTCATTTTTCATTTCTCTCTCTCTCTCTCTCTGAAGTGAATTGATCCTGTGCACTCTGCGATCGCACTGGCACAGATTAGAGAGGACCTCGGCAACAAGGCACGGAATAAAGGGGGGAGGAATTAATTCATCCTGCATCGAGTTCTCCCCTCTCCTCTGAGGTTCCCAATTAAAGGGCACGCAGGGGACTACCGCGTCCGCCAGCATCTATATAACCTGCCTGTCTGAAGGGGGCTCGATATCCCACGGAGCTGAAGCTTAAACTGGATACGCAGCGACTTATAACGAGAAAAACACACACACACACACACACACACATACACACATACACACACATCCAGGACATTCTTACACGTGTACAGCACGAGCATGACTTCCCTTTGTTCACACTTTCCACCCGTGCACAAAACATCAGCAGCAATTGCGAGAGGGGTCACGCAAACGACCGCAACAAATTGGGTCTCATGACCAACTTTAAGGAGACAAAAAAAAGAGAGCAGGTGCAGGGAAAAAACAGAGGGATGAAAGAAAAAAGACGGAAGTGCCTATAGAACTCGTCAAAACAACATCTGGAAGGCAAACTAAAGTTTCGGTGGCACTGGCAAGAAGGGGCTCCCGGACCTAGAGCACCAGGAGAGGGGCCTCGAAGAAGAATGGACAGAAAGAGGAGAGTAGGGGAAAAACATCCTTCAATATGCAAACACTCCATCGAATACATGTTCTACATGTTGAGTTGCTTCCATCAAAATGATGGAGCATTTCCGCGCCCGTTATTGGCTCAAGTGGGGCTTTTAATTGATGTATAAATAAACATGCTGACTAGATGGCAGTAAGGTTGATCGCGAGCAGCTTGAGCGCACTCGAGCGGCATCATCATCGCCGCTCCGCGCACGGACAAAGGACTGCTAATTAGTTTTATGAGGGAACATGCTTGTTATGCATAAACACTCGCAAACCCCCCCCCCCCCCCCCTTCCCGAACCCTTCCTGCACCAGACAACGCGTGTCCACGATGTCAAATCCCATCTCTCTCTTCGCCAGGGAAGTTCTCACAAAAGGCAAGAGGGATCGCGTGAATGAGCACGCACAAGAAGCCGTTACCGCCCTGAACATCGAATCCCAGTGGTTAAAAGGACGCGCACACTTAAACAGGGCCCCACATTATGCCAACCGCGTTAGGATAAAGGGGCTTGGCAGTGCCAACCCCTGCCCCCCCCCCCCCCCCCCCTCTCCTCCAAGGCAGGCACTGACCTCAGTGTCTTGTGGTTGAAGACGTTTGCTTTGGAAGCACTGTGACACTGATTGCTCATGTCTGTATGTTTTTATTCCTTAAAAAGATGGAGGCGTAAGAAACATTAAAGAAAACCAGCGAGTGAGTCAAAGAACCTGTCCTCAGTAGCCGTTTCTAGTGACGACCTCTTTAATCCCAATCGATATCCCTCCTGGTTTTGTGAACTTATGACAGGGATGTGGGAGCTATGAATCTGTGTCTGCATGTGATATGCCTCCTGTACGGTAAACTGCATTGGTTGCTCAAGGCCTTATTCTTACATTACTGACCTCACGGTCTGTAATGTAAGAATAGCTTCCCCTCGGTGAATCAACTAGCGTTGACATAGCTGTCTTTTTCACTCTCCGATCGTGGCGATCATATTATGTGGTTTCTTTTTTTGTGCAAAGCATCAGTCTCATGCGTTATCTTTTCCTTTACTGTGATCTCATAGTCGGAGCAACTTCTCAGTGCTGCTCACACACAGAGCTCTTGGAGGAGGCTGGCATCAACTCTGGCTGGAGCTTGGGAGTTTGAGGAGGACGTGGGGCGGGGTGTAGCTGGGTAGGGGGGGGGGGTTCAGTGCCAGGACCGTCTTTGCGCCACAAGGAGCTTATATGAGCAGCCACCTCGACCTGCCAAAACCGTAAAACAAGGTGCCTCTGTGTGCCTGACTCGTTCTCACCAGCCACACAGCTCAGAAACGGTCCTGCGTCGCGCCGAGGCCAAGGGGGCCTTTTTCTCCCCACCGAAGACGCTCTGATCTGTCGCAGTGTGAGAGGAGAGTAAAAAAATAAAAATGAATGATGGCTGAATTCCATTGAGCCGCCTCGGTGCCAGAGTGCTGGTGTAGTGCATGCTGGCTCGCTGTCACGCTGTCATGGTTACCGCGCCGCTACGATAGAAACCTGCGTCAGGTCTAAATCTCTGCTGTTGTTCTCATTTCCAGTAGCCTTGACACACACACACACACACACACACAGACAAAATGGGTCATTTGTGATTGTCTTTGAAGGAGTAGCTGATTTATAATCTGTTTAATTGTGGTTAAACCTGCGATGTTTTGAATTTTGACCTGGTTTGTGCCTTAGGACACTGCGACTCTCATTAATTCCGTTTATTTAAATGAATAATGCTCATTTTAATTAAAAAACAATGTGAGGCAGACCCACCACAGTTCATTATGCAGTGCTGTGATGCCCCATCAAACGAGCCATTACGCTGGCCGATTACTTCGACTGACTGTTGAATATTGGATGACTCTCACGGCCAAAACGCGGCAATAGAGGCACCTGTTGCTCATTACGGCTGTCAGAGACGACAGGTCGGAGAGGCGAGTGGACGGTCAATAGGCGGCTCTTCTACGTCTGCCCATTCAATTGAGCCTTTGGAGCTGGCATCATCAATATGCAACTTCAAAGCCCCTGAGAGGGAGCTGGAGGGCCGCGTGCTCGTGCGTGTGCGTGTGTGTGTGTGTGAATCATTACATTTGTGTCCCGCACTGAGTGAGCCGCGGCCATTCAGTCCCTTTGTGCGCCGCGCGAGTGAGGAGACGAGAGGCCCATCTAGACATGAGATGGCAGATTATACACTTAACCCTTCGCCGAGAGGGCTCGACGGAGCGCAGGAGAGCACAGCTGAAGGAGAGTGAAGGGCGGAGAAAAGAAAACAGGGGACGAGAGGAGGGAAACGAAACAAACAGGAGAATGGACGGTGAAAACTGCAGGTCGAAGCAGATCGGAGGGAAGAGACAAGAGTGACAAGAAAGTGTGCGTCTGTGTGTGTGTGCGTGTGTTTGAACGAGAGCGATAGAGCAATGCAAGACAATGAGGGCGAGACCGAGGCTGAGAGCTATTGTGCTTTCTTATCAGGATGGCACATCCGTTTTATTGCCCACAGCCGTACATTGTGCAGCGGAGGGGTTAGAGCCTCGACGATGACCGTAGCAAATCTCTATAAAGATATGGATTACATTGGGGCTCAACTGGCCTCGAAACACTCAATAATCCACATTCTGTTTTCTGCATGACCTAATTTCTGGTCAACAGCATTGATAAAAGAAGTCGCTAATTCTGTAGCCGGCTCACATTCATATTCAGGGTAAACTTCTCCTAATCTTAGTTTCTCCAAAGCTTTTGGTAGAGGATCTATGTGAGCTCACTGGCTTTTGGGGGACACAGGGGCAACGTGAAAATTGAATTTAAGCAGAAGATATTGGCACACTCTTAAAAAATGTAATTGTCAGTTGATGATTCGTCAAGCAAAACTTCCCGGGACGTCACCATCGTTTTCTTTGCCTTCTTAAAAGTACACGATTCACTTGTGAATCCTAAAAACGCATTAATCAGATAATTGGATGTTACACAAAAGGATTAGGCGGAAACTGGTTGGTGAACTGTGAGTGTGGCAGAAGAAGTAGGAAAGCAGTGGTGGAGGGGAAAGAAGAAGGTGGGGATGAGACGTCACAGTGGAAACAGGCCGAGCATCTGTCTGTGATTGTAATCAGCAATGACATGTTGACTGAGTGTCGCCTCCAGACACGGGGGGGAGCGGCCGGGACTGCATTTCCCATGGGCCTTTGTACCAGTGTCTGCACAGATGGGACAACACACAGCGCCACAATCAGGAAACCTGGTTCACAGCGACAACACGATGCAATCACGCGCACACGCGCACACACACACACACACACACACACACACGGACGATTCAGCAACCTTAGCGTAATCAGCCATGGAGAGTATGGCGTAGTAAAGAGCTGTTGTGCAGAAAATGTAGGGCTTTCACGTTGGGCTTTATAGGACGAGTGAAAGTGGAGTACGCTGCAGAAATCACAGCGGAGCAGTTTCAGGAGTCAACACACACATCAGACACTGCAAAATTACAATAATTACATGAATCCCACTGGGGATATAAGGGTGGGTTGGGCCACGAGCAAGGCAGGTTTGTGTGTGCAGTGGACCCTGAATGATTTCCTTCACCATAAAACCTGTAAAGAGGACAGAGAGTACCATAATGCATAATGGAAGGATGCAATACTATGTTACATTATTGATGATTTGAGGAAATTCTAAATGTTAAATGCTCAAATGATTATGAGTATGTCATTTAGATGTATTCAACAATATCTCAGTCACTACTTGCTAGATTTTTTTAGACTCAAAATATGAAAACACCGTGTCACAGGCAGACGTCTTCAGACTGCCAGACCCACAACAGAGCAGCAGCAACGCTGCAGATCGCTCCAGGCAGGAGAGTCTCCTCAGTGACGTCATTCGATCGAACAAAGACTGACACTGAACAAACCACTGTGCTTCAAGTCTTCCATGCTCACAATGAGTGTCACTGTATGCACAACACAATGCACAGTAGAGGGAAAACTGCTTAATATTCATGAGCCCGCTGAGGGGCGTGGTTAACTCTTAACCACACCTTTGGGTCTGGATTGAAATGTCAAAACACTAGAATTTGACACAGATGTTTGTAGTCCTCAAAGGGTATTTCTGACCGAAATCGGTGATTCCCTGAATTTTCATTGGCAGCAGGTTGGCCTAAGATGATATAATAACAACTCAAACTAGAGGTACGCAAATATTTGAAAATGTAACATCTGAAATGGCGAGGACTCATGAACACACACACAAATCAGAGCCAAATCAAAATCCTCTTGGTTTTTCTCCTCCACACACACCCACGTATTAGCATTATTAAAAGGTGATGCATTGCATTGTTTTGGATATATTTGGCACAAGCGTTTATGTTCTCTTCAGGTTCCTTCGCGACCTTTGGTTAATCCAATCCGATCTAGGGCCACCATCGGGTCTGCTAACCGTCGGTGTGCTAGCAAGGTCATAGGTGAGCATGCTGACATTAGCATGCAGCTCAGAGCACCCCGGTGCCTCAAAGGATGCCATGCCAGGGGTCCATAGAGATGGAGCTCTATGGACTGCATGTGTATGGTGGAAATGCAGCAGCCACACTTTGACATCAACACTGATCTCATCCCTCACTCCTCTCTCACACAGAAGCCATCGAATCACAGAGCCAATACACAATAATGGGGGGTAAGACGGGTTCAAGTTTTGGTTTGGATCTGCTGTAGTCTTGGTTTGCAGTTTGTTTCGTTGATGATTATCAACCACATTATGAGTTGTGCTTATATATATATATATATATATATATATATATATATGGTTGAGAAAAATATGACATGCAAGTCTCCCTCAAAAATAAAGTGTCTTTATTTAACAATGCAGACAGAAAATGGATATTTCAAAGATTTGGTTGTGCCTCATTATACATGGGTCTTTGTCAGGGTCATTTGCCAATAGTAGAAGGAAAAATATAGTTTTTTGCATTTATAAAACATCAAAGAAAAAATTCTGTAAATCTGCAAAATGTCTTCATACATTTTTAAAAAGCTCTTTGAAGCTTCCTAAATAAATAGGAACTGCATTGCAAATTGATTGATTATTGACGTGGAAACCCGGAGCAGGCCTCAAAAATAAGTTTTATATGTGGGCCTCCAGCAACACGTAAAGCTGTTCCGGACTGCAGCGCTTCATGGTATCAAGTGGCATACGAGGAAAGTCATGTATGCATAAATATTGCGTTCCTTTGTCAAGGAAGGCTTGTTTCCAATCAGCCCGTGTTATTCTTGCAGGGCCGCCGCGCGCTGAGGGTGACAAATTCCAATCAAGCAACAGCTACCTAGAATATAGCGAATAGCTGAACGCTTTGCAGTTCCATTAGATTAAAAATCCAGAGAGGCGTGTTCTCGATGCCAAGAGCTGAACCGTGGGCAGTTTCCACAAAAATAACCATGAATGTGAGTCTGTACATACATCAAAGAGAAGCAAAGCTATTGAGTGCTCCCATGTATTGGCTTGTCAGTTTCATTTTATTCTATTAACGCCGCCAGAAACCCAAAGAGGGAGAGCTGCACAGAATAGGAGGGCGAGAGGGCGAGATAGGACAGTAATACCCGCTGTGATCTGTCTTTATGCTCGTCTCCATTTCTCTGCAAGCCAGTTCAGTGGGACCTTTCCCACCTCCAACATCTGACTCGAGTGCCAGCTTAAAAACATACTGTGCACGCACATATACAACCACATCCACGGCCAACCCTCGCACACACTTCACAAACGCAGCCACAACACACACACACACACACACTCAGTGTTCAAAGGGCAATAGCCTTTTGAATAAATTCATTGCAAAAGGTCTTGTAAGTCTTAGTCATTCGCGCAGACACTCTCGCTCCGTTCGTCACCAAGTCACACACACACACACACACACACAGCAGCTGCAGCGATTCACATGAATGACATCATGAGCACACGACAAGGGGAAAGAGTGTAGATAGAGGAAGAGTATGGGGACGGGAGGGAAGAGAATTCCCCCCCCCCCCCGTCCCCCCAAAATAATCCAACATTACTTGGATGATGAGCTTGTGAAAAAAACAAGCATCTATTTTTTTTCAAATGTCTCTTTACTGAAGTGTGGGAGGTGACGGGTTCATTTAAAGAGGGGAAAGGAGTGGAGCAGCAAAGAGGAAGAGATTAAGAGAAGAAAAGGGAGACCACGAGAACGTCACAATCGGGGCAGAATGGAAATGTGCTGCAGCAGTAACGGTGCGAAGGTTTGCTCGGGGAAAAAAGGCGAGAGAAATGACGGACGAGACGGATGAACAAACGCAGCAGACTGCTTTCAGCACAGCGGACAGCTCCTGCTCTCTGCCTGCTGACAAAGGCAAGGGTCCCCTGTGGAAATCCTTCTCTGGGGCTGCAAAATTCATTGACAAACAGCTGAACCTGCAGGTGTACTAATTGCCGTAGTAATACAGTCAATTTTTTTTTTTTTCAAGGACTTAGTCTGAGTCTGTGACAGCAAAATATGGCTTTGACATGAAATCCGAAAGCTGCGAGAGCTCCGCTGTTTGTGTGTGTCGCAGCAGAAACACAAACGTCCTGTTCTTGGCTGATATTCTTAGAAAAAAAAAAGAAATCCAGGTCATAAACACACGCATTCAAATACACACTTACAGCGGTTGAGAATCGCAAGTGATCACAACTCTGACTTCGTCCAACTGCAGTTTAAAATGTCTGCCACCTGATTGGCCAAAGCGGCTTAGTAACGGATCTTGCAATAAGCCTCGTCACATGCTATTGGGCAACAAACAAAACATATAACCCCTTTTTGTCTCAGAAAAACACTGAATGTGATACTTTCTCTCACCCGTGATTACATACATTGTTTACAGATTCTCACACACACACACACACACACACACACACACCGAACTGGAATATCTGCAAAAGAACGGCATATTGGGACCGAAAATACTGCAATTAAAAAGGAATCAAGATTACGTATAACAACAATACATTGTTTTAAAAAATGTCAGAAAATATTCATACTGCCCAATACCCAAACCAATATGACTGTAGTTTTATACACAAATAAGGCTGTCCGTCTGTTAGCTGCTGATCTAATAAACATTGTGGATGTTGGTTTGAAGGTCAGACATCCTGCACATCAACAACTGAAAGGATGTTGGTGGTGATCTGGATTCAGAATTCCTCCCATTTAAAAGCAAATGATTGCCGTGTTTGTAACTATCAGAGGGTTGGAGACTTGAATTTCTTGAATGTGTTCGCTGAATAATAAATTCAGCATTTTACTATAGTGAAGGAAACTGTGTTTGAGACGGTGGTGAAGAATTACTTAGAAACATTGCTCCCAGCTAATATAATCATCCATTTCACTTTTTCATGAATAAATTTACATCTATCTTCAACTGCATTTTAAGCTATAGCTTTCTCCAATGCGTTGATCCAGTTTCATTGAGTGTTAGTGGGGTCATTACCAGAAAATCAAGACAAAAGAAAGGAATAAATGTGGCCTGATAGAATGCACTTATAAAATATTGTAAAACACACTTGTAAACACAAGTACTGTTAACCATTATGGATGATCAGATAACACTGGACACACTGAGAAATGAGTCAAATTTAATTTAAAAAAAAGGGAAAATCACAATTCCTAAAAAAAAAAAAAAATACAACAAAATACAACATCAAACAGATAACTATCAAAGAGCAGCGGTAGCCACAGGAACACACAGCCTCCATCATGGAAATGCCTGGGCCTCACCGCACGAGAAACTCTCATTAAAAGGTATGGCGAGGTACAAGAGGTCTACTAGAAAGGGAGAGAAGTGTCAAGGCCTACAGAGAGAGAGAGAGACAGAGAAAGAAAGATGAAAGATCTGAGAGAAAAACTAAGATGGGGGGAGGAAAGAGCATCGAGAGGAGAGGGTTGATTGAGAGGGCGCCAACGAACGGACAGGCATGAAACAAATGGGACCTGCTACAGAGGGAAGACACATGCAGTGTAGGAGGAGGCGGTGCTGCGTCTTTTTGCCCTCTTCTGCTTGGGGGGGGGGGGAAAAATCCCATTCTATTGAGGAGACAACGGCGTTTTCCTCTCTTCTTATATTTTTCTCAAGACTGGCAGTAACGAGGGCATCCTTGCGTGTTATGTCACGGGAGTTGAAGCAGGAAGGCTTGCGTAGTCTAACGAGGCCTTCGCGCCTTCTCCCTGACTCGACTCAAATGTGCTCATCTCAAAGAAGCTGACAGGAAGTGGAGCCCTACAGGGCATCCTGCACGTTGCTTACACCTCGCCGGGCTTATAGGAGACAAAACAAATCGAGTCTCCTGACTGAGAGTCGCCATGTGCTCGAAATAATAATCACGTGTCATGTCAGTTCCTCAGTCATTTGTTTGTCTGCCCGTGGGATGAGGCATGTGTAGACCAGCTGATGCTAAGTTCAAGGGTCAGCAGATAAGCCCCGCACTTATTCAGGATGACTTATCTGTTTGTTGGGTTCGGCCGAGTGTATGTGCTGTAGCAGGTATGACGTGTGCATGCACGAGTGCAGGCACTCACACAATTGTGCGCGAGTTACCCGTGTGGTGAAACAATAGAGAGCACTGTTCCACTGAGCCAGGGCCGATGGTGGATAAGAGAGGTAGCAAGCAGCTCCAATTAGTCTCAGTAATCCGTCATCATAAGACAGGGCCGGGAATGACACACACACACACACACACACAAATAGAAATTAGGGTTGTGGAGGTTAGTGGGGCATGATGAGTACTGTATGTTATTGTGCATAAATACCACACACATGTTTGTACGTGTGATCATGAGTCCAGGAAACATACAGAAGCTCATCATGCTGGAGCAAAACAAATGCAACCGTTTGTCATGAAGACAAGAAGCTTCACTTGAGACTCGGCGGCGGCCGTGGACTTCGGCGAAGGCGTTCTGTTTGAAGCTTGTGCAGCTTGAAGGACAGCAGGCACGGCAGGAACAGCAGTGCAGTTGTCACAAGCCTGAGCTTTGGAAGTAAAACCTTGAAAAAGGAACCGTTTGATGTTGAGGAACTAGTGGCCATCAACTAAGATTCAGATTTTGAACATTTTCACCTATGCAATATTTTTACATAAACCATATTTTTCAGATCAGCTCCTTCTCTGTTACAGGGGTAGGTTTTCATCATTTGCATGTCCTGAGGGGATCTGATGCATTAATACTTCATCTCATAGCCTCCATAACGATGGAATAATTTACAAACAGTGGCACCATCCGGGAGAATATAACATAACATGAGTAAAACTTTCAAGTGCACTGAGCTATGAAACTCAGAATGAAGAGGCTGAGCTTCAAACGCTGCAACAAATATATTGTTGTTCATGAGGTTGGATGGGAGACTGAAATACTGATCACAAGATGTTTCATTTCCATGAGGTAGCTAGTGGACTGAGTTCAGAGTTAAACGGCAGCTCCAGTCCAATGTCACTTAAATAATACTACAATTTTAGAATGAAAAAACCCAATTACGATATAGTAAATACAGTTTAAGTGCAAAGTAAAGTTGAGATGTTTCCTTAGAAAGAAAAATATATCAAATGTGAAATCTGGTAAAAACAATTTCCTATCAAAAGGTCATATCAGCAGAGAATCCATTGTTAAATATCAAAGCCTATTGCTAGCATGCACTCGCAGCCTTGAGAGCTCACGCTCTCATACACGAGAAGGCCAAAGGAAAATAAACATTTCATTTGAAAAAGATTGAAGACGAAGATAAAACAAAAACAACAATCGCTATAGCAAAGCCAAAAATAATATCAGGGTGGGAGAAATAAAAAGAGCGAAGGAGGGGGGGAAATAGACAGATCTTATATAGTAAAATAAGTTCAGTCCTTTAGGCAAATTAAAATTAAAAAGTGTCTATACATTCATGTAGTAGCAGCGATGCAACACTTCATGAATTCATTGTGACACTGAGTTTGATTTTCCTGGTAACAGGAATAGATTAGCTTGATTAGAAGACCGTGCTCCTCTGCATTCACATTTGGGATTCCAACCCTACAGTTTTCCTGGAACCAGAGCCGGGATGTCGCGGTAACACAGGGCGAGAGGAGGAGGTGGGGGGGGGGGGGAAGGAGGTGGGGAAGGAGGGGGAGCGGCTAAACACTGAGTCACCGCTGCCCGTTGTTGGCTGCAGTCTCCATTTCCCGACGGGACGTCGTCTTAAAAATCAGCACAGACAACCGAGGACGGGTCGGATCAGTTCATTATTGGATCACCGGCTTCGTGGCGCACGTTGATATTTCAGTTTGTCCGAATAATCACCACTACAATACTCGCTGTACCCAAATACCTTGAAAACCAAGACAGTGACAGCTCGGATAACCAAACACCACGGAAAGGGGGAGTGGACATTGCTCCACTATATAGTGGTCCACACTACCGAACCCCAGTCAGCCCCCTCACACAAAATGATATCATTGAATAAAGTCTCCGTACGCCACAGCAGATGAGGATGCTGGTCTTTATTTCCCTTGCTGGCATGGAGCACTCACACCTGACTTTATTATCTGTGCTAGGGCCGATGT
Organism: Pungitius pungitius; assembly: GCF_949316345.1. Classification (NCBI taxonomy): domain Eukaryota; kingdom Metazoa; phylum Chordata; class Actinopteri; order Perciformes; family Gasterosteidae; genus Pungitius; species Pungitius pungitius. The sequence goes on along the minus strand of NC_084915.1, from coordinate 11,057,741 downwards.
TGCTGCAGCGCTAGCTTGGACCGCATCCACAGAAGAGGGAAACAATAAAGCAGGACAATGTGCCACTGTCTACGGGTCACCAAGACCCGTCTCTTATCAAGCTGAGCGGTAAAGAAATCCCCATCTCAAATCATAAAAATCCTTTAACCCTCACGTTCATCCACAACTCTCTGTCATTACCGGAGTGGATTTATTAGATGAAGTCCTTCAGGTACCATAGCTGTAACCTGCATTCTCTGGTAAAGTCCATTTCAGGGGAAGAACGTGGTACGTTGTTCAATCGGTGCGGACGACATGTGAGCAATAAGAAACTGAAGTCAAAAATGTTTTGATTTATTAGCGTGTAGATGATGAAGGGGGTGTATGTTCATAGCAGGAGACACCAGTAGATGTTGTAGGTATAAAATAACATTAGGAGTACTTCTTCAATGCTGACAATATACACACACACACACACACACACACACACACGCTACAAAGTTTGCTATGATCAACCTTCGGCTACTGCAGTATGCAGCATGATGAATAGCTTCACAGTTAGCTATACTTCACAGTAAAGCAGATGTGTGTGTGTGTGTGTGTGTGTGTGTCTCGAGCCAAGGGAGAAACGCGAAGTAGGCCAGCATGAATATAAAATCACCCCTGCCAGGCAATGATGTGGGCTACAAGAAGGAATGGAGCAGTGTGTGTATTTATGTGCGTGCGTGTGTGCAGATGAAGATGTAGGAGCAAGCGTCCTTAGGAAGACTCATTTATCAACTCTCTTGGATGTTAGGGGCACACACACACCAGGTGAATCAAACAAAGCAACCTGTTCAAATGTGGAGATGAGTGAATTGTAGGGGAGCCAGAATGAAACACACACACACACACACACAAATAGATCCTAGCATAGCAACAAAAACCTTCTTCAAAAGCATGTTTGATCCAAATGCGCCGTAATAACATTCCATAGAAATTCCATTCACAACCTACTCCCAACCTTCTCTCTCTCTTTCACATATTTTAAGGAAGAAAAAAAAAGCAGCAGACACAATGGTATGGAAATATGGAGCATTGAGATAGAAAACAAGAATAATCAGGAGCACAAGCGTCCTGTAGCATTTATATGGGTATTTCTGCAGAAATTGATCATTTCAAAGACAGTATTGAGTAAATGTATCATGTGAGACAACACTGTGATATGTTATACTGTAAGTTATTTATTCAGTGTAAAAAAATGTAGTTGTGTATTTTGCCATGGGCCTTTCATGTGAAATATGTGTTTAATTCCCACTCTTGTAGCAGACTAATGCAATTTATTCATAAAAGATTTCTGATGTCTGATGGCAATTCTGCCGTCAATGCAAACTCAATTGTTACAGCACTATTAAGAAAGGTTGTGCAACACTCTCTTTCCATTAAAGAGGTCAACGTTATATTCAAAAGCTTGAAAAAGACGTCTATTCAGGTCTTTGCCGTCCCTGACAAGAGGATCTTTTTTTGTCCTTCCCTTCAACTCTTCATCCACCCGAACACAAGCGTGGCCACGATACAGCAGACTTATGCTCAGCGGCAAATAGGCCTCCTCCGGACTCTCTTCGCCCAAACGTGGCAAAGATGACGGGAAAGGAGAAAGTGATTGGTGAAAAGGGCCGTGGGTGAAATGTGACTGCAGACAGCTCCATTACCTCCTCACAATAGGGATCACACACATTCACCCACCCGCTCGCTCCACCCAACTACAGAGAGCGAGGGACAAGATTACACCGAGGGGTTAGAGGATGGCTGAGCAGACAAAGAAGCGAGAGACATAAGGGAGCAACGAAAAGGTGTCATTAAGCAAGGACGGGGTATTTATTTTGCCCCCATTCAAGGAGTTGCCCTCAGCCAAAATCTGACATGGCTTATCCTCTGAAAAAATAATAGACATCAGCTAAAGAATAATGAGGAGGGATTCAGAGAAGTGGAACAGAATTCAGAACGTGTGAGACGCGAGTAGGTCAACGGTTTAGCATGGATGTTTGACACCTCACATTTTCACACACTAGAATGATGGTATGATTCAGGTTAACAAAATCTGAAATACAAAACCTAATGCAACCAGGAAATATTAGCATTTTGACCTGGAAAAGCTTGCTCGTCGGTGGACTTTGTAATGGGTTCTTTCTCTCTCCTTGAATATTTGTCAGTGGAAATGGATTTTAGATTGCCTGGCAAGCCTCGGAGTGGGAACTCAATTTCACACAGGAACGCTAACCATGCTAACAAGCCAGCGGAGGCTAATCTCACAGTGTGACAAGTGACTGATGATGAAAAATGGCCAATTAAAACTCAAAATGTCAAGGTATCTCCAACAGGCTTGGTGCTTTGTGTAAAAGAAGGAAAAAGAAAAAAATGTGCAAGCGGGGACCCCCGCTGTATTTCACCAGGAGCAAAGGAGAGGGGACATGGCGGCGGGGGGGGGGGTAGCTCATCAGACCCCCACAGAAGCCTGTAAAGCTGGACGGGAGCGTTAGTACACTCAGGAAGAAAAGAAGGACGTGAAGGACAATCAAAGGCTTTTTAATCACCCCCCCCCCTCCCCCCAAAACTCTCCCCCTTCATTTTACCAACTGCCTCTTTGGAGGATAAAGATGAGCACCCCTCCCGTATCCTCCGCCCCCACCTCTGTGTCTCTCTCCAGCTCATGCAGGGGTCGGCACATCCCAGCTGTGTGATGGATAGTCACGCCGACCTTGCAGTGGTAGCCCCACCCACTGTCCTCCACCTCTTCCACCCACGTCCATGCGTACGTGTGCGGGATACAGGGGGAGAAGCAGGCTTTGGTCCTCAGGTTGGCACCAACACAGCTGTTACCGTCAGCTAAAAAAGGTGCTCACTGGCTGCCGCCCCCCCCCCCCAGGCACAAAGTGACTAAGCTTCTCGACAGCATCACAGCAGCTAATCGTTTGCGGAAACAACCCCCCAAGCAGCGCCTTGCAGAGGCCTGCAAAACGCTCGGTGAAGGACAGAATGTGCATCCTCTTTCCCAAATGTCAGGGTTCCCCCTGAAAAACACTCTTCTTCTCCTCGCTGCATGATTAGCTTGAAGTTAATGGTCCGTTCAAGCATCGTGAAGACAAGCTACAACAGCAGGTCTGCTATGCCGGAAATAACTCAGTTAAAATTGAACTAATATCAGAGTTGACATATTATGGCAATAAACGATTCCTGATTCCTGAAAATACTTTATTAATTGGATTAATTGGAAAATACTTGGCTTGATTGACAGAACTAAGTGTAGTACGTCAGATTCCGGGTATTAAGTTGTAAGTTGAATATTAGCTAGTAGGCAGCGTACCCTTCATGGTTTGTGGGAAGCCAACGTTAGCACTTATTTGTTGGTCACCTAGCAACATTAAAAAAGGCAGCAGCAAACATCGCAGAACTCAATAATCAAAATACCTGTTGGTAGTTGTAGCCCTGATAACATTGTTTTCTGATTTTATTTGTTGTCATTTTAAGGATTTTACACAAGAACTGCTGATCTTATCTAAACATATACAGCAAAAAGCAGATAAGTGCAGCATTTGGACAAACATATCACTGCAACAGTAATAGTAGGAACCAATGAGAACACCTCTGAGCTCATCGGAGTCACTTGATGGCAAAACGCCACACTGCCTGGATCCAAGCCAGAAAGCAGCTCCAACACAAAGAGAAAGAAAGGCCACAATCTCAAAGGAAGGATGCAGTATGTTGATCAAAAAATAGACAAAAAGCCACACTAGCAAAGGATGAGGAAACAACCAACGTCCTCTTTGCATGATAGCCAACAGGAGCCGGTCATCTTGATCATGGTCTCATTAATAGATGGCAAAAATAAAAATCACAACAACTCATTTGATAATAAAAAAGGGGATGCTGTATATACATTCAATTATTTAGTATATAAACAACAACTGAGTCAAGCTTATGTTCCATTACTCTAAAACCTTAATAAAAAAACTAGATGACAGGAGTATTAATTAAAGTCCATCAATGTGCGCACATTTTTCATGGGACTATTAAAGTCCATTAGTGGGATGTTTGCTATGACAGTCGTGTGCATGGCAGTGAGCGCATGATGACGCATTGTTATTCCCCTGCTTGACCATGCGAGCAGATTACGCTGCTGCAGGGAGGTAGTTAGCCTCTGCCCCCAGTGTGCAGCAACGGGGCAACCGGAAAAAACTGTTCAACGGAATTCGCAACAGCCAAAACGCCCCTCACAGGGCTGAATAACGTACAATCACAAGACAAGTTTTGAAATTGGGTGACCTATTCCTTCAGAAGTCGGTGCACTAGGAATCAGCAAGCAGGTGGCACTTTAATCCAGACAAAGTGTCAGGGTAAAGTGTTAACACATTACAAAGCATAGGAACTATGATTTTGGCATGTTTGCTTCCTTACTTTTTACGTTTGGTTGTTTATCCTTCAGAAAAAAAAAGAGACAACCATGGTTTGCTACTATGGCCGGGCCATATGTGATACTAGATAGTGTCTTTTCGGATATCAAGACATTGTGTTAGTGTGTTTCTCTGGCTTTTGGATGCTGCATTACAGTAAAGTTCTGTATTTTTATACACTCAACAAAAATATTGTGATACTCGCTTTCCTCCATATCGCCAAGTGCCGGTTGCCAATGTTTATATGCAAAGGTTTGTGCTTCTATACGTCCGTGTGCGCATTCATGTCTGAACCTACGCAAATGTGCATGCATGTGTATTTTTTGGGGTCTCTGCACGAGAGACTCTGTGTGCCATGCCGACTCCTGGCGCTGCTTGTACTCAATATCGGGTGACCTTGGTGATTGTGGAGTGTGTGGACAAGAATAATGAGACGTTTGCTAACCGAGCGGGACCACTAAAAGGGCTCAGGTGCGGATTGACACTGCCAGAAGATATTGCATCTGACCGAGCGGGAAGGTGAAAGAGAGAATGAAAAAGCAAAGGATGAGCATTCACACAAACAGGGAGGCAGAGGGGGTCGCCAATCTTTTTCTATGCCAAACAAACACTCCAGTTTGATCCCCCCCCCCCTAAAAAAAAGCATAACGACTAGATAAAGCTGTCTATAAATAAGCACAGCTGGTGCCGTATTAAAGAGAGACTGACAGTACTGCCTGTGGTTGCATTTGAATTATATCTCTCAATTCTATAAACCAACAACAGATAGATTATAGTTCAGAGAGATTTTTACTGTTTTCCTTCTGTCAACAAAAAAAAACTCCTCCACGCTTCCTCCAATATCCGACATTGCCATTTAAATTGCATCAAAGAAAATAACCCAAGAAAATGAGACGTTTCATATACGGCGGCCCCTTCTTAGTCGATTAGTCAATACGTCGGTCAAATAGGAATGATTTAGTCGTCTTTTTTTTGCTCTTCATGCTGAAGGACTTCTTTACAAGAAACCTATGAGCAAAGCTGAATGTTGTGAGGGTCTTGGATGGCAATGGTGAAGCAAAAGACCGATAGTCCTGCACTTCAATTATTATCAATATACTTAACGTAGGCTGATATTTACAAAAGAGCGATATTTTCGAGCTGTGATTGGTTGCTCCCAGTCCCATGATATGTGTGTGCTGCAGTATTCCATAAGTTGAGCTATTCTTCCCTTTGGAAGCAGCCTGGATTAATCATGTTGTACTCCAAAGACTCGACATACTGTACATGTGTATATAATACGAGTAAACGAAAGAAGCAGCATCACAAGTGAAGATAGATTCACTGAGTGTTTTAATTGTGTGGAAATGGAATGAATAATAATTCTTCAAAGCCCCCAAATTCCAAAACACCTTTTCACAGGAGATTTTTGATACAGTGTCCCACATGCGTTTTACACAAAATTACAGAAAATTTCCCTCTAAAGATTGGCTCATCTATTCAGAAAAGATCCAGCAGTTTGGTGGCTCCAAATGTGCAACCGTCATCAATCTAAGTCACCGATGTGTCTAAATCTGGCAGCACATTTTTCACTTAAACATTTGTTGCTTAGCCCGCTGTTGCTGTTCGGTGCTAGAGGTCTTCGAGTCGTTATTGTAAGAGACGGAGGCACAGAAATAGAGCGTGAGAGATGGAGAGAAAGGCGGCGGCAGCGTACTGTGACAGAAGTCCGGAAGTGGAGAGCAACACCAGGTGGTCGAGCGTCTGGAGGCAGGCAGTCAAAGAGCAGTGTTGCCTTGACAACTGTGACGCCTTGCTGATGATAATAACCGAGCACCTCGCCACCAGCAGCCCCCACACACACACACACACACACAATGCAAGAGTTTTTATATTGTATATTTGCATCGCATTTGCTTAATTTTAATATATATATATATTATTACCTTATCAGACACAATGTGTTTTGGGCTACCCAGGCAGCAGTGCCTGTGACGGCTACAGCACAGCCACCATTCTGGTCGGCCTTGATTATTATTGTCTTCTCTCTCCTCCTCGCGACGGTGCAGTCCATCACTCGCTGATGGCCAGCATCACGTCGTATGGAGCGAGCAGAGTATCTGATCCAGCAGACAAGCCATCTGTTTGCCCCGAGCCGCAGTGGGATCTGATCAATACAGCCGCGGCGGACGGTGAATGTGGCTGCTGTGGCCTCCCACGTTGACTGGAATAATGGCTCAGCTTTTGGGTCACAGTGGACTCATTGTATCTGCAGCATGACCGCCGAGGTTCCAGCCTCCACACCTCTTTGTTTCAACTCTTTTAATTAAGGCGCCGGGCAAAAGAATTCCCTAACAGGCTTAGCTATTGGCAGCCTCAACAAGCACAACTGATTGTTCAATTCAGGGTTTAGCAAGTAATGCTTTGTATGGACAACACATAGTGCTTTAATTTGTCAGTTCTTTGTGTGTAAATGCACCAGACTGAGATTCACAAATAAAAAACACAAGGATTCATGCAAAAACGGGGTCCATTTCAGCTGAACGCTCTGATGAGCTGATGTGGACCAATCCAGAGTCCTTTTCCTCTCCCGCTGCATCAGCTGGTGATTTCTGAGCACATAACCACTGCAGCATCCTACCACCTCCTCCACTCTCTCTCTCGTTCTCTCTTCTCCTCCCCCACCCTCCATCAACCCCCTCTTCTCATCCTCCTCCTCCTCCTCCTCTTCACCTGCTTTTAAATGCATGGCGTTGCCCTGCTAGGCCAGTCTATGCAGGCAGCATCTCTCCTCCAGAGTGAAGGAGGAGGCTGTGGAACAGGATGGATGGTTGTCAGCCGGTGCAGCAAGGGGGGTGGTGTGTGTGTGTGTGTGTGTGTGGGGGGGGGGGGGGGGGGGGTTAAGGGAAGGAGACAAGGTCGGAGTGAGCCAGCAAAGCCCCTCCGCTCTCCCGTGTAATACCAATAATCGATTGGGAGGGATGAGAGGCGACCTGGATTGGTACGGCTCACCAGTGTAACTGAGGGGGAAGTGGTTTAGCCCAGCTGTAGGCTGTCCCGCTCCCAGCATCCAGTGAGTCAATGGGACACTGGCACCCTAAAACCCTGATATTTTCAACCCTCAGACAAAAACGGAACTGAAATCAGCTTAAACATGAGGTCCACTTTGTTCCACTCCTTCCTCAAAAGAGATTGGGTAATGATCAGGGGCCCCCCTCTCCTTGGGCACATATGTAACACCATGCAGTACACGCCATCGCCTGATGCATGGAGGAGGGAGAGAAAAAAACAGCCTGGCAGTCCAACACACACGTCCTATATCCTCCTAACGCATTAGTCCTCCAGACCTACGTCTGCTGTACATTTAGCTCATCTGTCTGTTCCATGACAGACCCCCCCCCCCCCCCCCCCCCCCCCGCAGCTGGATTAAATCCTATCATGTTTAGGCTAGCAACAGCATCGCTGAAAGAAGGGGGGGGCGCAACGTATATCCGATCCATGGATAAAATGATCGCTGTGGCACTGGCCGTCTCCCTGCACATCAGTCCTTTGCGCACAGGATGCAGGGCCCTGCCTTCAACAATAGGCCCATGCATCATTTTGAGCCATTCTCATACACACACACACACACACACACAACACACACGCGCGCGCGCGCATATATGTCGATGGATAGCATAATGCTAACCGGCCTTTGTTCGTCTTGGGTTGATTTAGTTTCAGTGCCTCACTGGACCTGCGTACTTTAGTGTTTTGGTTCTTTGGGGAACAACAACATAATTCGGTTTGGGTTTCGTGCGTTGGGCGCAACGTTGTGGTCCTTTCGCCGAGCGTCACTCTCCGGGGCACCTATCGGGGTCAGGGGAATGGACTAGAAGGGGATAGACTTTCCCTTATCCGCTACAGTGTGTTCTTCCCCTCGCCTGCACCGCACGCTGGTCATTTAGTCAACAATGGCTGGTGATTACCCTTCATGCCTTAGTGGGGTCACATGATTCATTTAGTTCCTCTATAGGCGTCACAATAATACAGCCTCAGCCTATTTGCCCCCCGCGACACACAGCCCCCATGTGTGCTCTTTTATCTGCAGAAAAGGACCCCCCTCACATACACAAACACGCACGCACGCACACACACACAAACTCTCGCGCGCACACACACACACACACACATCCATCCATCCCCCGAACAAACAAATGACATCATCTTTTGAAAGACACAAAACCAGGGGAGTGAAGCGTCGTAAATAAGACACGGCGGGTCCTCTGCGTTACCAACAGTTCCATATTGTTTCTCACTCACCAGGTTCAGCACCGTCTCCACGATGTCCCTGTTGCTAACCTCCCCGACCTGGATCAGGCCCACGAGCACGGCGAATTTCATCTGGATATTCCTGATCGGGACCGCGGGGTTGATCACCCCGGCCGGGAGGACCATGGAGCCGGCTGAAGACACCATCCTTTCCCCGGTGGCGCCGGAGCCAGCGCCCGCGGCGACCTGCTGTTGCTGCTGCTGCTGCTGCTGCGGCGGCGGTTGGGCGGAGGAGGAGCCCGGCGGCGGATGGGAGTCTCGGTCGGTGTCCGCGAGCGAAGAAGTAGACCCCGGTGGTGCTGAAACCGGCTTCTCGCTCGACATTTCCCCCTTGAGAAAAACGGAGGAGAGGAGCGGTCGCCGCTGTCTCTCGCACCTGGTCTACGAGCACGGACGTCTGCTGCTACACGAGAAACATCCACTGCGCAGGAAGAAAAAAAAAAAAACGAGGGAGAGCGGTGTGTCGAAGGACCCCTTCTGGATTTACCCCTATCCTCCTGGAAATGTGTCGGGATTCATAGGGCTGGAAAAAAAAGGGGGGGATGGAGGTCTGACAGAATGGTAGCCTCCGCTTCTTTCTCTCTCAATCTCTCTCTCTCTCTCTCTCTCTCATTGGCAGGTTGCAGTCAGTGCGGTCGTCGAGGAGAGAACGCCATGTTGACGCCCCCTGTCTGCGGCAGCGCACGCTGGCCGCGCATGCGCACTCGGTAACTTTCTGCTAGGTCGTTGAAGCGAAATAATATGCAGCCGTCAGTGCACGGATTACATTGCCACCCGAATAACAGGGTTTTGGATTGTTTTTTCTTTGTTTTTGTTTTGATATTTTATTTTATGTTAATATTGAATTGGCCTGGAGATATTCATTGTGTAGCATTGTGAAGACAAGGCTGTACAGTGTTTAAAAAACAAAGCCGCAATGAATGCTGGTGGGAATATTGTGGGCAATTCGTATTGAGTTCAAGCATTTTAGGGAGTCTGGCGTCCAGACAGCGGCTGTTTATATATTCAGTAGCCATCCATCTGTCCCACTCAATTCTGTCCCTTGTTTAACCTTTGTTGCCTTATTAGGTGCTACGGATTTTCTCACCTCTCATCTTTTTTTTCAAATGCCCTCACTTTGCCCTCACTGCCTTTTTTGTCTTTCCTGGAATCATTTTCCCATTTGGTATACATGTTCATACCCCAACACCTCTGTGATTCATCGTACTCGTGCCCTCTTGTTTTACATAGCATTGCTATTTCTCACAGGTGCGAATGTGGAATATATCACCTTCATTCTTTCATGTCTGTGTGGCAGGAGAAAGGAATGCACTTCTAACAAACTCTTTATTAACACAGTTGTATTTATTTCCTTCAGACTTTAAACCAATGGCACACATTCGCATACATACTTTAGGGCAAACAGTCATGTTTACAAGTAGTTTCCATGGAAACAGTGGAAATGCTGCAACAATGTCCTGCGTGCACGTTTTTCATTCATTGTTTTTGATGTCGCGCTCTCAGCATTATTGACCCAGCCGGTGTCTCTCATTCACACGTACACCCAGTGTATCCCCTGGTGGCTGCACGGGCCGTGGCCACTAGTTCACTACCCGAGTGCGGACATAAGCCTGTTTCACACTCCTTGTGTTCTTCCAACAGGACACATCTGCTTCGTAGGACTCCCATTAGCAAAGCCTCAACCTTATTCGTCGTCTGTCTGAGTGTATTTTCATATAGGCAGTGATGTCAGTCTCTTTGATGTCTCGCTCCCAATTTCTCTGGAGATGCTGGCTGTTGAGATGGGGGGGGGGGGGAGGCGAGGGTGACATGTGAGTGGCATTTTCTGGCTGTGTGGGTGTGTTTCACATTTGGCGGACGTGCGTGTGTGCGATTTTGTTCTTCCTAAACCCAATCTTCAGCACAAAGGAAATGAGGGAGACACTCACACACATACGCTCGGATGTCAAATGCACACTTGCGCACAAATGCTTGGATCTTTTCACACTCCTCTCCGACTCACAGAAGCAATTTCTCAAACAAACACACGCTATCTTGATGTTAGACGTACACGCACTTCGGTGCACACGCACGCACACCCACACAACTACAATGGCAGGCTCTCTCGCGCACACAAACACACTCCTCTTTGTTTTCAGACAAAGGCCTGCTGCAGCTTTGTCATGATTCCACAAAAGACTTCTTTAGCTTACAGAGAGGTCTTCACCGGGATCTGGTTTTTGATTGGATAAAAGTGCTTACATTGTTCTTCTCTCACTGTCTTTCTTCCACTATCTCCTTCCCCTGTCTCACCTCAAGTAGAGGTGCAGTGCTTGCGGGCAGTCCATCAGTTTTCCCAGCTTCCAGCGGGGGGCCGGGAGTCGGAGTTAGGTGGGAAAAAGAGGTGATCTATCACAAAGGGTTTTGTACAATAATGGAGTAAATGCAGTTTGTATTGTAGAAAAAAAAGGCTGATCATTCTATCAATGCCTGGACTGAAATGTCACCACATTTGATAGAAGTTAAAAGAGAAGAATCGTGGTCCGAAGGTTTGATTTAAGATGCTAATTTTTTTATTTATTCTGCTTCTAAATCGAACAATATAAAAGCTTATCTTTTGTATTGTTTCCCTTGATTTACAACAAAACAACTTTCCTTGAGGTTAGTTCAGCATTTGAATATTTTACCCATTCTCACAATGGCTGTAGTTTCATTAGTTTGTATATTAAAGGATGGCAATTTCATTCCTTTCCTTGCAGAAAATCACATTCTTTAAAACTATTGAAACAGGATTTTTATTAAAAATAGGTGTAAAAAAAACACCTTTCTGCTGAAAATAAGAAATTGTACTTCCTTATAAGTAAGCAGGGCAGTAGTATAAGTATTTTAGTCCTTACTTATAAGGGTATTAAACAAGATCCTCTGCCATCTTGCAACTAAATACTTTGAACAAGCATGTTGCATTGCCTCTCACTTTCCTCTAATACGGGTGGAATTGCAGAGGACAATCCTCAAAGGACACTACAAAGTAGCTTATTAAAGTTTTAAAGATAAAGAGTGCTTATATATATATAAGTCTGAAGGAAAGAGTGCACGAGACAGAATAAAAGGTCATCCTGCTAAAATCTTGTAGTCTGAATATTGCTCATTGTCATGTTTTAAGGATTAAACACTCCTTCACGGGTTAAGAAGATTACACCATCTTTGCTCGTATGAATCCCTCTCAAAACCCCCTCTGTATGAACTCACAAGTTTGCGAAGATGAAGGATAAAAAAAAGCTTCTTTTATCTCGGTCAAAGAAAAAATATTTCATACATTTTAAGTAAGTTTCTTCTGAATAGATGTTTCTCATTTTCATTATCCTAATGGTGAGAGGCGTCAGTTTGTAGTAACACTCCCTTTGGGATGAGGGAGCCGATTCTCTGACCAGGGATCAGGGACTTGACTCTTTGACTTGACTGCCGGACCCTGCTGGTTTCCATGAATAACCCAGCTGAGATGAAACCGGCGGTCCAGCCTTTCTACAGTCCGCAGCCCCCATGGCCATCAGGTCTGCAGGGACAGCTCTGAACACCAAACTGCGTATGAACACGTGTGCTTGAGAGCAGCGGCATCGGCCCTTGTGTTGTCAGTGCACGCGACAGCGATTCCAATATGGGATCCATCTCTTCAACCCCCCCCCCCCCCCCCACCACCACCACCTCCGCTCCCCTCCCCCACCCACGATGAGTCAATTATTATGCAGCAAAGCATAGTTCAAACCCGCAGAATTTCATTTAAAATTCTACTCAAGATTCCCATCAAATCTGTCATGTTTAATCACTGCATAACCAGACGCGCAGCACCAGAATTTACTATGAGTTAAGGGATGTGCTCCATACAAAGCATCTGAGGTAGCTTCAGGGGCAGTGGGATAAAATTGCGCTTCAAAGCGGACATTGTTGGACACACAAACGTGTTCTCTATTCCCTGCTAGGTGAGGGGACATTAGTCATTTGAAAGGAAGAGCGAAAGCCCCTTGGTACACTTGGACTCAGGAAGATGTGGGTATGCACACATCAAACAAGATACTTGCAGACACATTGAGCAGGACCCTTGCTGGTGAACATTAGTTCATTATTGAGCCAGATGTTTTGTCCAGTAGTTGGTGGAGACTCCGCTTAAAGCCGTGCACCAGGTGTCCGGGAGCAAAAACTCCCAATGAAGCGTGTGTTCCGAAGCGTGCACATTTTCAAACCTTATATATCTTATGATACCAGAGAGAGGCCACTGCCAGCCTGCCAACAATGGCTGAGACTAACTGAAGCGAAGACACTCACAGGCTGTTGCTCTACGAGAGATAAGATCACACTTTTCTGGCAATCAGTGAAAAAGCGAGAGGGTCATATGGCAGCAGACGCCAGCGTGGTGAAGGTATTTTTCATCACAGTTGCAAAAGGATTTGATCCAATGTGATTAAAAAAATATTTTTTTAAAGATGATCTTAAATTGAACCCTTTTCATCCTAATTGGAGAAACTAGGAAAGCTCTTCATCTTTCAACTTTTGAGAACGTGTTTTTTTAAATGTTTTGTGTTTAACAAATAGAGCGAGGCCATTAGTCAAGCTCTCTCAAATTTTGGATGTACAAAAATCTTTTTTCATTCAAATTGTTGAGAGGATTTTGAAAAAGAACAAAAAGACCTTTAAGAGCTTTTCAACAATCGCTGGGTGATTATTTATCAGAAAATCAGTTACTTTAACACCAATGACAGAGATATCATCAGAGGCACAAACTCTGTTCTTGAAAACTGCTAATGAGTTTACAAGTGATGCACCTGGGGCCATGGGCCTGAGAAAACACCCAGGTTGGCAGACTTTTTTTTTATATGAAGTGCTATCAGCATAAAGGTTATGGCGCCACGTCTAATTTAGAATGTCAGATGGATCTGTCATTTTATTCCATCCACAATGGCAGCAAGCAGCAGCATTTAAACAAATAAAAGCCAATGTCTCATACACAGGATGTTGTAACTTAGGGCTGCCAACTCAGTTGTTTTAGTCTTAGTCGAGAACGATGTGTTTACTTTTATTATTTATGAGCAAGTCTCTGGTAAACACAAGATTTAAAATAGTGCTTTGTATAAATAATAAAGCTTTGAAAGGTTCAGCGCATGCTTCACTAATGTCATTAATTGTGCATACCTTTGGTTATTGTTTGCCAATACCAGAGCATACACTCAAGGATACTGTACACACAACTGGCAACATGATCTCATCAATAATTCATTCATGGGATAATTTATTCATTAATGACCTTATCATCGTTGTCTAGGAGAAGGCGGTGGATTAGCACCGTCCCAGACGAGATGAATCGCTTTCGCCCTGTCTGACTCTCTCCATGTTCAGCTTTAAAGTAGGAATGTTGTAGGGATAAAGAGAAGCAGCATTAAACACAATTCAAAAGTCCAGTATTACAAACTCAATTCAACTTGTAGTTTTTTGGATAGTGTGATTCGGATGTTGGTCTTTCTAAGGGAAAACAAAGGTATTTTTTTCATATTTTGCTATTTTTACGTAAGGCGGGGGGGAGATTAGTCCTCACTCCTACAATTATTTATTTTATATCTGTAATGCAGGAGAAAAGATATGATAAAATCAATCATTTTGTGATATCTAAAGTGTATATAATAAATACAAAGAAATCCTTAACTATAGAACACTTAACATGTTCTTTATCAATTAAACATATATTAGATATACAAGTATATTTTTTGTGCATTTTCACTTACTTTTGGTGGCCAAAGTATTTATTCAATCAATTTAATCCAAATAGAGCATGGATGGAAAACTTTACCGCTATAAAACATTGATTCGGTTTTGGACTTCTGGATGGTAACAGAGTAGACTTACACATTACTATTATGATACATAATCTTACACATCTGTTGTTGGCCAGCAGCCCTGAAAGGCTTAACTTGACTTATCGAACATAACCTGGTAAAGGAGTAAAAACACTACTAATTTACCAGTATGAGGGATGGCATGTAGATTATTATTGGTGTTAACACGTTTTGCATAAATCTGCCTTTTTTATGTTGTCACCACACTGCAACGAACTACATTTCAACTTGAAATATTTTGGGCTCATTATGTTTCCTCATGTGGTTTTCATCGTGTATCATAAAACGTAACGAGCCCAAAATATTTCAAGTTGAAATCTAGTTTGTTGCAGTGTGGTGATGACATAATAAAGGCAGATTTATTTATTTTAGTGAGTTAACTTAGGCTGTCGTGTATTAACTTTGTGAGCAGTAATTTGCACTCCATCTTGGAGTCATCAATTAGCCAACTTGAACACACAGATACGATACACATATTTTTAGAGTCAGTTGTACTTACATGTCTCGAAGACTCCGATGTTCATGGTTGTTATCTGTAAATCTGTGGATCATAACTGCTATGCTGCAGCAAATTAAGTCAGAATGTGTGCAAACACTGGGCTGAAAAACATCTTTCGAGTGGAATACGCCAAACGTATGAACTCCATGGGAAACATTATACTCTCTGCTTACATCTCTCACACTAAGAAATCAAAGTAGATGGGTCTCGCATTCCTGCAACACCTACGCTCCTTTCTATTCATCCAGTTTTTTTTCTCATGTTTTGTTTGCAGTTTCTGGACGTGCACTTCCTGTTTCCTCCAGAGGAGGTCCCCATCCAATGCTTTTGCAGTTTCTCCCTGCATGCAAGTACTCTTATTAATCCCTTTGCATTGACGTTTGCCTCATATATATAATCCTCGAGGATAACATGGATTCAATAGGGGGAGAAAAAAACAAAGCTTGAATCACCTTTTTAGAAATCCTTTTTGTTCTTTCATTGTGTAATTTGGAACATGAGGACTCCAGAGTAGTGGAGCTGCAGTATACCTGCTGTGCAGAGGATCATTGACATTCAGGAGCTGTAACGTTTTTCCCAGGATGAAATCACTGATGTTGTTAAATGGTGTTAAATGGGGCAGAAGTTAAAGTGAATGTGTCACACCTCTCTGTGTTGTTACACTCCCGCCTAAAAGGAGAACAGTCTGTCTTAAAACACCTTCTTGCCCTCTGTAAGTGTCCCCCTGGGACACGGCTGGATAGGTAAATGTTATTGAGTATAAATCTGAGCTGTGGGGGTTTAGTTTCCTTAATCAATTCAAACGGGGGCATCAGTGAAAGTCACAATGACTCTTCTTACGCTCAAGTTATCTGAACACATTCCAGATTCATTCATGACCTTCACACTCCAGTGGCGCAACAGCGCCACTCAGTGGACACAAGCGCACATCACAAGCCACATTATTTATTGACTTATTTTCATGCTATTAAGCCATGTAATGTTAAAACAATTTAAAATCAGCGACTGAACAACATTTCAACACAGCTTTGTTGAATTCTTGGATTTCTTTATTTTGTTGTTTAGTAACAATGGTTCAGTTTTCTGTCACTTTGCCAGAAATAACCACTGGTCTCAGCTACGCAGATGGGTTTGGAGCCTCTTCCCACGCAGCTGACGGCTCACGTCAAAGTCACTCGCTCACTATTTCTGTCTCTCTCATACACACATATTTAAACAAACACACACACACACACACACACACACACACGGCACACCAGCAAACAGTCTCCACGCAGGGTATTGGTGGCACTGTAGAGATATTGTATCTTAGCAACACCATAGCAACGTCGACAGCCGAAACAAAACAAAAAATAGGCCATGGCAGAGCAAGTTTTAGTCTGCTATTGCTTGAGTAGGATGACGTATGGAAAGTTCACATTTCAGCATATCAATATGATAGGAAGACCCTGAAAAGCTATGAATTTTTGATCCGCTGGCACAGAAAGCGTCATATATATATTTACAATAAAGGCTATACGTATATCTAAAGTGCAGATACACGGGCACGTCCATGCACTCCCCCCCCGCCACACACAGTCACACACACAATTTCAAACATGCTTCCCAGAAGCAGTGAAATGGTCACATGTCTTAGACATTGTATAACATGACAGCTAAAAAAGGTGATAGAGTATACGCGTATATAATGACAATGATAACTTTAAAATAACATTTAAATAAGGTTAACACTGAGAATAGTGATAGAAGTAAATCAACAGTGATATCCAACACAATGTTTCCAAAACAGTACATTTATGGACCTGATGAACGTTTCTCCTTTCTGAGATCCAGACCCCTCACTGAACCATGTAATGCTGACATGTAGCCATACTGTACTGGTCCTGGTCATTCTAAATAACAGGGCGTTTTTCAAGCATTGGTTTATGGTTGGAAAGAAATAATTAAAAGACATTTTAAAGATTATTCCATCTTAACATGCAAGATGTTAATATTGATTATTATGAATAATTTTAGCACTGGATGTACTTGTCCTCACGCTGAATTGCAATTCTTTGGTTGGTTGATGTCATTCTATGTTAGTTATTTAATGTCAATTTTGATTGACTGATAAAAACAGATCTAAAGTATATGCGTTCTGTTTTTTTAAGTCTATTCAATAAAACATCTTAGAAGAAAAGTTTTTTCCGAACGGTTCCAGTCAAAACATTTTGTTGCAAGATATCTGATTAGCCGACGAACATGTCAAAGAATGATCCAGAAAAAAAGTACTCAAATTAGCTGTTTTATATAAACTAGCAATTTGTTGTTATGCAAAATGAAAGGAATGCATGGCAAAAACGTGCATTTGTGTGAACGATGGTAACTCAGTACAGTATGGTACAGTACAGCTGAGTGCGGCTCAGCGCTGTGAAAAGGTACTAATTTCCCTCCTGAGTTCTCAGAGTCAGCTGCTCTTGCAGTGTGACCTAAGATTAACGTTCAGATCTTGGCCTCGGTGCTCGTCAGATCTGGTGGGTGAAAAGAGGACCGGATCCTCTGAGCTTCATTCACACACAGGTAACCAAATACTTTGTTGTACCATTCTGGAGATCTTCCCCTGAAACAAGAAAAGGCAAAGCAGGCACATTGGTGATTGTTTCTCTAAAAAACCTTTACCATGAGAGCACTTGAAGACCGTCCCCCGCACCTGAGGTCCACTCTGGAGATGTGCGTGAGTCTGGTGCCCCCAGTCCCACAGGGCTCCAGGAGGTACTGGGACTCCAGCACCACCCCCCTCACTGCTGCCATGCGTGGGCTGTCATCGTGTTCCACGGACACACACACCAGCGCACAGGAGCCTTTACACAGGTCTGTACGCCATGATCTGAGGGGGTGGAAGGACGACGAGATGAGAAATGAGGTCATCAGGTGGGTTTTTTTTAACAACAGTCCAAAACCTCCAGAGATATTCAATTCATTAAAATGCAAGCGGAAGTTTGAAAGGCAAAAGTAACAAAACATTCCAAATGACACAAAGCATGCATGCAAATGTTTGATTTCATTAATCCTGACCTCAGTACGACATAGTCACTGCTGGGTTGAGGTGCCATGTTGTAGTAGGAGCACTGGTACACGTCTGTCTGCTTATCCGGCGTCTCCAGAACCTTCTCCTGCTGTAGATCAGTACGCCAGACGGGGCGCTCTCTCAGCAGCCGCTGCAGCACCTCGCGCGGAGTCGCCGGCACCTCGACGCACACTCGCCATCGCCTCAGAGGGTTTCCGTCTCCCACCTTGCACACATCAAGAAAGAGATTCAAACGGCATCTGACCACGAATCATTCCGACAAGTAGTATTACAAATTCCAGTGCATTTCTGCAGAGACGCCTGTTTGGCCATCTCTTCTTTCCGTCTTTCTCTACTGTCAAAATCCCACTAAATCCTCGAAATGCAATGAGCACGTACCTTTTTGAATGCCAGTTCTGTGTGGTCAGTGGGCGAGCGAGACACCCAGCCTTTGCTCTTATCTTTGGCCTCTTCAAGCAAGTTCTGGACCAGCCTTTCTAGGTGTGCACGATAGGATCCGTCCTCGTCCTCCTCTTCCTCGTCCCCGTCCCCTTCCTCATCGTGCGCCTTGCACAGCTCGTCCAGCGGGGGCACCATCAGCTCAGCCTCCATGTAGGAGTTGCGAGACTGGGTCACCATCTCCTCCGGGATCTGGGAGACGCGCATCAGATGACGTCACAACATTACACTACGTTAGCTCAAGCGCTACCACGTCGAAAAGCAGGAAATAGACTTTGACAAAAGAAAAAGGTGCAATTTGACCCTGTTGTTCATTCGCCGATCAATTATTTATACAGCACACACCGTCCGCCTCAAGGTTATGATGGTGTACGGTTTGAGAAATGAGCTCATTAAACACAACAATGCTGAGGCCTTGGAAAATAACAACTCAGTAAGGGAAACATCACACTTTGAACAGTTATTCTTTTCTGTTAATGTCACATAATCAGACCAGGAAGTGAATCATTTTTTTGTCAGCACAATTCATTTGCGAAACCTCCGTCACTTGTTATTTTAAATCCTGACCTGGAAGAGACACTGGCACTCGGTGATCATGTGAGCCAGACCCTGGGTGGCTGCCAGGTTCTCACTCAAATCCTTCTGATCGGGACGGCCCGTGGTGTACTTCCTCTGGATTGACCTTGACGAGGAGAAAGGATGCAGAATAGAAGTCCTTTAAGCACTTGCTTAGAGGGAGATAAAAATGCACAAAAACAACAAAAGCAATTTCTATCACAAGGAGTTGTTTTAAAAGTTCAGTCACCATGATAGTAATGGCAAAGGTGGTAGAAGCTATTCTCCCTCAACTTGATAACTATTCACCATTATTTACATGGTTCTGAATATATAAAACCCTTTCAAAGTAAAAAGAAAGAAAATAATGTGGCATAAAGTTGGACCAAAACTGAATGTAGCATCATAGAATAAGGACGTGTTCTTCTCTCAGACACTGTGTCTTATGTAATGCTCTAACTAACAGACCATTTTGCACGGCCAGAGCTTTTTATTTTTGTTTTTTTCTATGGAAGCATCCCCAGTTTGCGACTGCACCTTGGGGAGAGGGTCTCGTTCTTCAGTATGCTGAGGTGGAAGAGCGACGGTCCCAGACAAACGGCCAGGTTCATCGGCGTCATCTGGTTCTCCTCCACCAAGGAAGTCACATCATGCAGGAAGTAGAGCAACGCCTGCAGAACCTCCCTGTTTTCATCTGGCATCAGCAGGATCGCCGCTCTGACGGCCTGCAGCCGCTGCTCCTTTGGGACGTCTGATAAAAATACGATGATACATTTGAACATAAAAATACAAAAAATCACTTGTTTGATTGATTAAAAAAAAAAGGTTTTCCATAAAGGCCTGCATTCAAACAGCCACTTGCTCTGAGGAAGATGCTGGGATAACGCGTTCAGGTATTCATAGCTCTGAGGCAACTTACACTGGTAAATATGCAGGAAGGTTTCCCCCAGCTTGCTTGTTAGCAGAGGCTCCGGCAAGTCTCTGAAGAACTGTTTGACCATGTCGGCCACGTCGTAAGCCGACTGGTCCTCGTAGCTCACGGAGTCGGGGGACAACTCGCACTGCTGCCTTAGAGCCTGAATACGTGACTTCACGCCCGATTTTCGGAACAATCCCACCTGAGAGGGGAAGGAAAGAAGAGCGGCACGGAGTCAACAAGGAAGCCACAACTGTTGGAAATCACTTGTTTAATGCATTGGATTTTCTTAAGCCCAGATAAGTGCAGCCCTCGGTTACTGGGACTCAATGTACATTTCGCTAGCCACCACATGGTAGTGTGCAGGCTCTTTTGCATGTCGTTCTCCTCTCTAACCTGGTCCAGACAGTGTGTTCTGAGGTGGCTGAGGGCCTGTTGTAAACACAGAGGGAGTGGGAAACCACAGCGCTGGACATGGATGATGAGGGGAACCCCAAACACACTCTTCTCTTTGTAGTCTGGCACCTTCATGCGTTTCATAAACTTGGGCACAGACCTGGGAGCGATAGACAGAAAACAATCAGGGTAAGTGTGTGGGAGAAGGATTATCTTTCCCTTCATGTACATGCTGGTCAACGGAATTTCCCTCCTGGGTATAATAAAAAATCAAAAGCAGTGAATGTTTACAACGATGCTTGTGTGGCTGAGAATCTAAGGCCAGTTTCTGACCGACCCTGGCGCCTCGAAGCACGCACAGACCCATTGTAGGAGCCAATATCAGTGTCATACATGAAGGAGATGCACGTGGTCCTGCTGTTTTTTTCGCTCTGATGTCGGGAAGTTTAAGGAAGCACTAACACATGTATACTACACCTTAGGAATTCCCCAAATTACAGATAAGTGCATGTAATATAAGTTATTAGCCCCATTACGGAGAAGAGGAGAGAAGCATTTTTTCTGTGCTGATGTGAGGATTTGGGGACAGAGGAAGTTTCGTACAGACTGTAAAGCCCTACAGAATAAAATGAATTGAATTTGGACAATGTAGGCTGCAGATTATACACCCACCATGTCCAGCCATGTTTATTAGACATTGAGTATTTCTCCATGATGGCGGTGAGCCGGAGCAAAGAGAACTTCTGCAGCAGGCTGAGCTGTCCTGCTGATTGGCTTCTGATCTGCAGTGAAGATGACGACTGGTTGAGATGATCGGAGGTTCTGAAACTGGGCCATCGTAGGCTGGGATGGGGGAGAGAGTACCAGAAAGTAATGACAAACCCACAGTGATTTAGAGTTTTGCTGAGAAAACGAAGGCGAGCGGTGAAATACCCAAACTACTCATGGTTAACATCCATCGTAGTGTTTAGACCAACCATCCGGTTTGACGTTGATCAACTGCATCGCCACTTTCTATCGTATTTAGAGGTTGCCAATATCATTTCAGGCGCATTCCCTTTTGACTTTACTCACCGGGGTCTGGTCAGCGAGGCCCCGACTCCAGAGTCCCGCCTCTCCCGACCGGTTCCCATCGAATCGGTGTCGATCAAGGACACCCCGTCTCTCTCGCCCTCGCTGGGGGTGGTCCTGCCCTCACCTTCCTCCTCCTCCTCCTCCTCCCCCTCCCCATCGTCAGGCAGCACGCTGCGGCTCCAGTGGTCCACTATTTGCTGCAAACCGCTGACATGTTGGATGATGTCGTCTAGATGAGGGAACAGATTGTCCTCTTTCTCCAAGTCCAGCAGGTCCCCTGTGCTGGCGTAAAGGTGGGAGCCCGGCACGTTGTCATAAACGCTCGCTCTGCTGCCGCGTGGAGCTCCGGGACAGGGAGGCTTGGACAGAGCGCCGCCGGACCAGGGCTCAGCCGGGCCATTGTTGGGTGGGGAGGCTCGGGACCGTGTCAGAACGCCGTTGTTACCGTGACCCGGGGAAGGCGCCAGACTCTCTATGGACAGAGCTTTTGGGAAGGTGCCCGGTTTGTGGTCTTTGGGGATGTGAACGAGGAGGTTTTCATACGAGCGGAACTGGTTTCTGCCAAACTGCTTTTGTCCTTCAGTCCTCCTACTCTGAGAAACCAGCTCAATGTCCTCCAGATACATGCTGCTTCGCTTGCCGCCTGCGTGGCGCTTTGCGCGCGCAGGATCGCGCGCGTCGGGCGCTGCCGCCGCCGCCGCCTCGCTGCTGGGGCTAACGCTCCGTGCGGACTGGTCTTTAAAGACATCGGCGAGCGAGACGGGGGCGGCGTCGCTATCGGCCTGGTGGTTGTGTTCCAGTTGGCTGATGGGAGTGCACTGGAGCACCTGCAGCGCAAGAGGCTCCTCCCCCTGCAGCACCGGCCCACTGATGACCAGCGGCGCCCTGCGACTCGAGCTCCTCCGCTTCGTCGACGGCCCCCAAGTGCGCATCATTTCCATGCGCCGCAAAAACTCCTTGGCTTTGCTCCGCCCGCCAGGCCCGTGGCGGCTGCCCTTGATTGGCAGGGAGTTGTAGTGCGAAAGGTCCCTGGGGGGGTGGTAGGAAGCAGAGAGAGATGCCATGGATATAGAGTCGGGCAGGGCGGAGGCGGAGTCCTCGCTGTGCAACGAGGAGACGTCGGTGTTCTCCGTCTCGCTCAGGTCCGTCAGCACACTCTCGATGCTCACTGTGCTGTGCATCAGACCCCCCCCTGCACCTGTCCGACTGCTCTCAGGGGTGTTGTCCAACAGGAAGTCTTGCAGGCGCGACCAACGTCGGCTGCTCCTCTCGAATGTCCACCTTTTACTGATGGCCAATGGGTCGTCTTCATCAGAGTCATCACCCTGTGGAAACGTAAAGAGAGTCATTAAAGCCTTAAATAAGATTTCCTACAGAGATTATTTTGGAGCGAGTGACTCTTTTTAATGGTCCAGCTTAAATTCTCACCAACTAAGAGTTAAGTTTGAACATGATTTATCCACTTTGATAATCACGGCATCACACTTTCAGATGCATAATGACTAGACAACTGAAGGGATCCCATGGCAGGCAACTCAAAACAGAGCTATTTGTGTCAGTAACAGCAAAGCAATAACAAAAGAGTTGGTTGAGTCCATAGCTTACAGATAAAAGAGGTTGTCTTACTTTCTTCTTGGGGTGGCTGACATCCAGTTTCATGGAAGCACACTTGTTCAGAGTATTTAGACGTCTGCAACATAAACACACAGTAGGTAGGCTGGGTATGTCGTGCTGCCGTTTGCAAACACGTCGTCATTTTCACACTCATCACTGTGTCCTTTAGGATTTTTGTTTTCTCATCAGTCTCATTAATCCCTCCCTATCCCTTTCTCCCTAAAACTGTCTTTACTCCTCCCTCATCCCACTCAGCTGCTACTGATCCTCACCCTTCAAAGAGTGCATTTCCCCCAAAGCACTCCTCCCTTCCACTTCCCTACCACGTCCCTTCATCTGTCACACATCCCCACCCCCTTCCACTTTCCTGCTCTGGAGCGTTGCGTGCAACCTCCTTAGCAAAATCGCATTGCATTCTGCACCCACCCTTCCCACCCCACCCCCCCCCTCGCAATTTAGGCTTATGGAATGTGGACAGCGACGTGCTAGGAAGGCAGTGTCCATGCTGGTGCCTTTCAAGATGACGTCATTAGAAACCTTTTTGTCTTTAGGACTTTTGTCAAATAAAGCAAACAGCCTCTAGTTGCTCCGTCCTTTTTTGTGGGTCGCCTTTGCCGTATAAACTAGGATGAAGAACCGACAGGAAACAACAAGCTGTCATGTAAACTGTTTTGCTTGCTGAAAGTCAATCAAGTTTGTTAAATATACAGGGGAACCCCTGAAGTATCAACACCGTGTGCTTCTGCTGCAGGATGCAACAAAGGATTCGTCCCGGTTGAACATATATTCATACAGATTTAGAATGATATGCTCCATAAATGATGACGTATTGCATTGAGCAGTATTATCCAAATTGAAAATGAAATAAAACAATGTAAATAGTGATGCAAGGACAATATTGATCTCATTATGTGTTTCTTCCACAGACAGCAGGAAGGGGGGGTGTGATGTATTCTCTCTCCATAAAGCTTTTAGGAATCACTAATACTATAATTACTGCACACTCCTCTACCTCAGACATTGGAGAGGCAGAGGTGAATAGAGGAGAAAGGAAAAGTTAAAGGGTACCCTGGCCCCCAGGCTGGAAAAACCTCAATTAGAAGAGAGGAATGGGAAATGGGAGACCAAAAGATTAAAGAGGTGTGCAAAGGGACTTAAAACCCACACTCAAAGCCATATGGTACAATATACTGGCATCCCCCTTACTCTTTCCCCATTCCCTTTACCCCTTAGCCCCCCTATTTTGCCCCCCCTCTCCTCCCCTGAGGGGTCTCTGCTCTTTGAATGGGAGATCAGAGCGGCGACCAGATCAAAGCCTGGGCTGTCTTAGGGCAAAACAGGGATGGGGAGTTCATTAGGGGTCGGGGTCAGACATCTAATGATTAGCGGTTAGCACCAGGCCGCAAGGACAAGTACAGAATGTGGGATTTTACTATTGTTAAATGGGCACACCACAGAGGGATGGTTGCATGTGTATGCCTAGGAGACTAGTGTACAAGTGTACAGTATGAACCGCTGTCCTTACCGGCATAGAGGCTCAACCAGATCCCGGTCCAAAAAGTCGTGGTCCCTTTTCACAGAGGAAATGTCAACTGGAAACTGGGAATCTGTATGAGACAGAGAGTCCGAGAGGAAGAAGAAAAAACGGGCATCGAGTTGAGTCAGTTGATGATTGACAGGAAACAGCAGTAAGCCGTTGTGGAAGTCTGTGAAGCATTGCACAACTGCTGCTGCCGCCTGGGACACCTGTCATGTGCATATGAAGTGTACAGAAAATACACACATGCCTTTTTAATCCCCCAAATAAGCGGAATACCACACAAAAGCCCAAATGACTCGAGCCTTTTATTCTCCGCGTGGTGGCCATCCGAAAGGCATCGTGTCCACCCGGGAGCAGCCAAAGAGTCCATGAGGCCTCCGCCCATTAGCAGGCTGAACTGGGGCTCACAGCAGTTCTCTACCCAATGTGTGTGTGTGTGTGTGTGTGTGTGTGTGTAGTTTTTAGAATTACTTCTGAGATTACTGGGGCCACTTCCTGTTTGTGCCTAAACTGTATGAGACCTGATGATCATCACATGCATGGGCGCCCGTAGACTTCACAGAGAGGTTGATAATGGGCCAGAGGGAAGGAAGGAAGGAAGAAAGGAGCTAAATGAAAAGCAAGAGGGAAAGAGATAGTAAAGAAACACAGGGACAGAGTAAAGGTGGAATAAGGAAGAGAGAAAGAGAGGCTGTGAGAGTCCCAGTAGTGATAATAAGGCCTTTCCCATGACCCCTCCCTCTGGACAGGAACTATAGCCTGGAAATAGATCGCAGGGCCCGAGAAGAGGAAGACACTGTGATAGACGGAGGGCAGAAAAATGAAAAGAAACAAAAAGAAATCCAAAAAAAAGGACAGATTTTAAGGGGAAAGTCTGTGTGACACAAAGAAATGAATGCAGTACTTTAGCTACTGTGTGTGTGTGTGTGTGTTACCTTCATACAGCTGTGCGTACTGTGGAAATCCCGCCGCTCGAAGCCAATCACAAGCCTCCTTTGCCTCAATCTCTGTGAAGAAAAGAAAGAAAAAATGTGTGTGAGCGCACATTAACATGTTGATGATGTTTATTCAAGGATATGTCATCTTGAAACTGAAAACACATAATATAATTTGTGTGGACATTGAATTTTCCCCTGAATTCCAGCGCACTGATGTCTTTAATAGGGTTGGCTCGGCTTGCTGTTTTAATTATTTGCTTTCTACAGACACATAAATTAAGAGTTGTGAAGAGCTTAGCATTGCGTCTGTCTGTCCTCCCTTATCCCTCCATTTCTAGCTTGCAAAAGAGGAAGAGCTCATGGAAATACATTTTCCTCTGGGAATTTGCTGGAATGATGAAATTGGAAAAGTTGGAGGCAAGCCAGTGAGGGACAAAGGAAACACTTTACACGACTTAACCAGCCGTTAATGCGCAACTTTAACAAGCCCGACACATGGCTCCTCTCCCCATTAGATGCTGCCGCCAGCACCACAAGAGCTTTTACAGGCACTGGTTTTACTACTTTTTTCCGCAGGCAAACGCGTTGCTCACACCGCTCGACTCTGCAGCGTTCATGTATGTGTGTGTGTGGGTGTGTGTATATGTTTTCTTTGGGAGCAGACACTGATTACATTTTGCAGAGCCTTTGTGCAGACGAAGACATTTGAAAGATCAATGTGACAGCAGTTACTTGAGTATTTGTTTTCCAAAAGAATTGTGGAAAAAACAGCAATAGGAATGAAAGAGAACAATACAGATGCAGAAACGCAATCAAACCTACACATGTGTTTAAATGTGATTAAGTGTGAGTGGAAGGCTTAGGGACATCTTCTAGGAGCTCAAAGAGGACTACACAAATGATGTACATTATAAACAATAAAGTATGGATTAAAAAGCCATTTCAAGTTCTTTAAAAGTGGAAAATATATATATAAATATGTTATTAGAATAACATCTCGCACATCGGAAACCCACCAACTTTAGACATTATCTCAGCATCCTTGTGTAGTTGCTGTCCTGATCTTGTGCACTCGTTTCATTCACTCATTTTTAGGTGCCGGCAGCGATTAGGAGAAGCGCGACAGAAACACAGGGGACAAAGTTCAGCAGGGCAATCAAAAAAAGAAAAAAACCTCTGTCTTCACCATCAGAAATGAGAACCGTCAGCCCGCAATCCAGCAATTACATCCCTCTCAGCATAACTCCTCTCCCTCTTTAAATTACACATGAAGCGACAGTGGACGATAAAACAAAATCTTGCATCACTCTGAAAAATAGAGCGAAAACAGCGGGGAGATAGAGAGACAGAGGCTATAGGGTGAGAGAACACTTACTCGAAGCCCTCATGGTGCAGGTGATGACATGCGTCTATTTATTTCTGCTGCGCTCACTTTCCTCTCCATCTCACGGCACGTCGACCCGCTGCTGCCCAGCTCTCCATCAACTGTTCTGTTCTTTCCTCCTCTCAGACTTTTCCAACCTGTGTGTTTACAACTCTGCCTCCCTCTCCCAGCCTGCCCCATGCAGGGTTTCTCTTCCCTCTAATTTTCTCCTCTCTCGCACTTTCTGCTTTGTTATGATCCACATGCAAAATCTCTCTATTTTTACATCTCTTTCTGCCTGATGCAGCACTAGATTCTTACGTCTTACGTTACTTTCCTTTTCAGTCTTGTTTATTCTTTGTAAACTTGTTACCCTTCTTCCCTTATTGCACCTTTCTTACTAATAACTTAGTCCTCCTCCCCTCTGGTTCTCTCTTCAAAGACAAACATCCCCTTTGCTTCTCCTCATTGGTTCTTCCTCTGTTCTCCCTAAGAGAAGCTGGCCGAGGACACCAATTCAACATCTTCTTTGTCATCCCCAGAGCTGCTGCTGCCCATCGCTTCCATTGAGAAAATGGTTAATCCTAGCTGGCGTTTGGCGCCCCGTGATTACAGACGGGGGACTGGTGGACGCCAACTTCACATGTCAGCTAAAACCTCCTGGCCGGCCGGCAAGGAGACTCTGACCTCGGCCTCTTTCTTTTGCTTCGCTCTACAAAACCGCAGAGCAGCGTAGTATGTGGGAGAATGGAGTGTGCGCGCACACACACACACACACACAAACAGGGGTTTTAGCGCAGTCCAGATGTTACCCCTAGTGAGTCAGGGGATACAAAAGGGATGAGACAGGCAGACAGCTGGGGTGGGAGGGGAGGGCAACTGGGATGGACGGACCCTGTGGGAAAACCACTAAGAGGAGGACATACCACGCCAGCCTCCTGTTTACTGAGATGTCAAAGGAGAGGCAACAACTGCCACACAAAGACCAAAACCAACAAACGAATTCATCTTGCTTCAAGGTACTTCCAGTGTATCTCTTATTTAATGATTATTCACCTGTGCCACACACCTCTTTGGTTAATACATCATTGAGCCTCACGTTGTAGCCGTTCATAAAATCACTCTCCATTCTATTGTGATTTTTGAGGATTTGGCACAAAAACAATACAATCAAGAAAATGCTGTTGTAGATGCACACAAATCTCCTTGCTGTGCTGCAGCATCCTGTCATAATAACGAAAAACCTGTATTGATCATAAATGAAGGGTAGCTCTTTTTCACTGACCTTTCTAGTATGGTGTGTTCCCCAAAAACTTGGAACATGGAACAGCGTGTGTCATTACAGTGTAATAGGCAATGCGTCTTTGTGTTTGTGCACAAAGGTGCCAAGTGGCAAAGCTCCCGTCAGCATGGGAACAATGGCCCCTATTCATCTGTGCAGAATTTAATCAAGAGATTAATTAGTACACAAATGTGTTATTAGTGGGCCACAAAACACTGAAATGCACAGTCGGACCGAGCTAATCCAAGCTGCACACCGTGCTTTCCCTTCAGTCTGTTCTATGTCTCCGTGTTCCTGCTGTGGAAAATATATGACAACAGGCAGAAAGCCACCAGGACAACAGCAGGGGAGGTGGACAGATGCTATGTGCATGAGATGCCGTCAATGTGTGGGACAAAGGGGACAAAGGCAGTTCTTTACATAACAAGGATGCCAGCTATGTTACACAAGCACCCCCGTGTCCTCACAGCCTTTCTCTCTTCTACCTTTCATTTCCTCCCTTTCATCCAACTCCAGTAACCTTGACTTTCTGACAGTCTTTTCTCAGTGTTATGTCTGCCTTGGGCTCGGTCTGGAGGACCATGAAGTGCCACACGTGACATCATTTCCTGCTCTGAATTTCCCAGGCGTGCAGAGCGGCATGAGTTCTAAATACAGCAACAGGAAGTGGACAACTCAACTGGATTGGACATGTCAGAAGGAGGTCACCAGGGATTTCGGTTATACAGGCCATGGGGCCACATAGATTAGGACTAGGGAGTTACATTCAAATTACAAAGTTATGTTCAAAGGCTGTTTGTTTAAATGTGTACTTTCATTCAAAGTTATGTTGTTGACTAGAGAAGATAAACCGCTGTAATACGAGACTGAAAAGAGATCCGTTCACAGTTCTACACACACACACACACACACACACACACACACACACACACACACACACACACACACACACACACACACACCCTGGAAAGAAGCCATATTCCCACATAAGCCAAAGCACTTAGTCCTTCATATTTTAAGGTCAGAAAGGGAAAAAATAAGTAGTGTAGAAGGCAAAAGAGGAGTGATGGGAAAGAGGAAGGAAGGGAAGGAGGGACTAAAAAGCCATGTGTCCTTCCCATCCCGTGTAGCTCATCTGCGATGATGTCGAGACCCCAGGAATGTGCTTTAAAACCGCATGGACACGGTTTAGGATCAGCTCAGGTTCTGAGCCAGCGTCTCCCGTGCTGCACTCACTTGGGTCGGCACAGGTTGGACGGCCTTGTTTATATGCTCCCCTGAGTTAGGATGAATTATGGACATTTGGTTTTGCCACATTCTTCCAGCAGAGGTTGTCAAAGCAATGCTCTTCAGGCTATAATCACATGATGCATCGGTACCACATCTTCATTCGCTATGTAGCAATAGAGCATTACTTGCCCTGGGTGTAGTTGCCTATTTTCTACTTATTTTACAACTTTTCCATTGTGAAAACTACATATTATAAACGCGTTCATTTAGAGTGATGTTTATGGCCACCTGATAAAGGTAAGTCAGATATTCTCTTTCTTTTTGGCTGTTTTTGGTCTCCACCAACTCTTTTCAGCTCCTAAACCTCACTTCCACAGCTGGACTCCACATTTTACCTTTTGCTGTTGAGCAGGTAACATTTTTATTATTACATTATTATAACATTACTGGCTATACATTTGACTCCATGTGTAAATCGATCATATGCACATATAAATAAACTTAGATATGAATCACATGATTGGTTGTTAGATAAGGAGTCCTATTGAGTTCCTACTTTTTAAGTATAGACGTAGTATCTGAGGCTCTGCTGGTAAGAAGCGGAATGGAACTTGGGAGAATGCAGCGACGTCTTTCCATAATTCAGTAAAGCAGCACAGGAATAAACTTGCTTCTCCAACTACATTCCTCACCTGCCGCAGCTGTCCTCTTTATCTCTCTCGGTTTTCTTAGATGCTTCATACAAGAATTGGCTTGCAGAGGACTAGAAAACCACACCTGAAGTGTTTCTGCTTTCTTATAAAACCACTCAAACAAACAACACACCACGCCATGTGAGCTCTTTTAAGTGTCCCAACACGGCACCAGGAGAAAAACCTCACAATACAATCATCAACAAACCCAAACGTCTTCATGAATGGCGGGATGTTCTCCTCACTCACCGGGAAAGTTAAGTCATACAGGAAGTTGAGGAAGGAGCTGTGCAATACGTGTTGTGTAGTAGTTGGAGGAGGGGCGCTCCACAAGTCTGACTAATAAAACCAGAAAGAAGTGTGTGTACTGGCAACCTTTGATGTGTACAAACTTGCCAGAAGAAATAAACAAATTGGAAGCGTAGGGGAAAAGATAATAGATGAGTTTTTAAAAAGTGACAACCTTTCGCTCTTAAAGATTACGTAGTTTGAATCTGCACACAGAAAAAAGAAAACTAATGAGAAATTTACACTAGGTAGAATTAAAATATATAAGTCTCGGCCTTAAAAGTCCATTCGTGTTCGATCTCTCGTTTGTACAAAAAAGAATTCCCCCACATCCAACTAATCTGATAAACAGACAACGTCCGACCAGTCACATATATAATCACGCTGGTGTTACTTAACTCTCTCTAACCCTGACCTTGTGCCAGCCTCTGCAGCAGCTGCTTGCGGGCAATGATGCGTGAGAGGCGCAGGGCAGAGCGCCGCCGAGGGGTGTCGCCCAGCCTCAGGTAGTGCTCCTGCCCGTCAGAGGTCATGGCCTCCAGACGAGGTCCCTCGTCGTTGCTGTCACCGTTACTCCCGTTTCTATCGTCCTCGGCACTTTGAGCCCCGCAGTCCATGAGCTCATCGTTTTCGAAACCCCGTCGGTCTGAAACATCAGCACTGTCGGCGGCGTCCTCGCCCGGGACGGCGTCAGCGCTCTCTGCCTCGTCCTCATCGTTGACAGCCTTCCTTCTGTCCACAGGGTCCAGGCTGTTACTTGCTGCCTCGTCATTTCCTGCAGCGTTTGCTTTGTTCGCCACGCTGTTTATGGCAGAATTATCATCCATAACAGCGAAAGCGCTGTCCACACCCTCCATAACAAAAAATTGAAAGCTCACTAAAAGTCTGCCTCCCCCCGCGTCCTGATGAGTTGTGGTGAGTGCACACCTCCTAAATTCCTGTCTCTAACATGCCCTCACTGGAAGCCAAATTGCCTTCCCTCCCAAATGCATCCTGCCTCCAACTCACTTGAACAAACACAAGACTTCATCACACCAATTGGCATGCATAACAACTTTGTTCTCCCCAAGCAAACACACAATCAATCAAGCACAAATATACACATTACGATCCAGAGGACCCTCACAAGGTTTTTCCTTTTGGTCACATGACATGCAGCCAATGGCATGAGAGCTCACTGAGCACTGTCCTGGTTCCTGGAGCTGTGCCACAGACATAACTCGGGCAACTGAGCACATGTAGGTGTGAGAACAGACCATCTTAGATGGGATCAGGTTACGGCGAGGCCAGGAAAAGAATACACTATGCCAAAGAACATCTGCCACTGTGACATGGGAAAGGGCAGAACAATAGAAAGTATGTCGGTGTGTGAGGCTGAGGAAAATACAGCGGCAAACCAGTTGTTAATCGAGTTGAGTGGAATGAGAGAAGTTCTACAAACCCTATGCCTTTGGATTTATACCCGTGACATTTAACCAAAGACGCTGGATGTAATTTCCCACGAACTATTTTTATATAGATATAACCATTGTTAACCAGTGTTAATGCATAACAATAAATAACAGCTTTCTCAAAACAATATGATGGGCTTTTCTAAGGTAAGCTATTTGATTCAGCGTTAGGATGAGATGCCTGCTCTGCGTCGGGGTTTTCATCCTTCTCTTCACATTTCGTAAACTGTAATAATGAGAGAAGCTTTTCTCCACCACACAATGAAAGACAGCCGAACAACACTTAGGATGAATTGTATTGTTTCTGAATAATATATCTCGCGTATACATGATGTTTCGTCTCTCTGACGCTTCAAAAAAATTGAAAAGCTGTTGAGCAATGAGACGTCAACGTGCTTCTTGCGTTTTCATTGGTGAACAGGAAACAGGCTTCTTTGGCCTGTAGACTCTTCAAACAACACCTCTAAAAGCTCTCTCACATATGCTCGAACATCAGCTGTCACAGTAATCCAATCTACACGCATCTGGTGAGGCTGGGAAATCACACCAGCACACGACCATCAGCACTGGCGTCCCCCAGGGATCTGTGCTCTCCACACTGCACTTCTCCCGGCCCAACGGTCGAGGACGGTGAGGTTAAACATTTGGTCCTCTGGTGTGGACAAAACAACCTCAACAGGACTCTAGAGTATGGTGTGCCTCCGGTACTGTGTCTGCTGTGGAGACCTTTTGGTTAATGGGATCCACAACCTTCCAGGACCTGAAGTGGGCCTCCAGCATCGACACCATTAAGCAGGAGGCCCAGGCGAGGAGCTGCTGGTCCTGTTCTACTCAGCCATCATCCAGTCTGTTCTCTTCCATCACTGTGTGGTTTGTTATAACGGCCATCAATCAGGGCAGGAGAAGACTACAAGGGATCATCAGGTCTGCAGGGGGAACCATTCCATCTCCTCCTCTCTGGTGGGCGCTACAGAGCACAGTACACCAAAACCACCAGGCACAGGAACAGCTTCTTTCCACAGGCCGGCTCTCCGATTGACACTTAGTCAGAGTTAATGTATTCGTAGTCATACTGCACCCCTTTTGCTCCATTTGCATGATATTCTGCACTCACATTAATGGTTGTCTTTGTTGTATAGGTTTATATATATACTGTATATACACTTTTGGATATATATATATATATATATTTGTATTTATGATATAGTTGTCAACTATTTAAACTTGCATCTGTTATACATTTTTGATGTCCTTGTTTTATTTTCCACATTTTCTTTACAATTATAAGAAGACAACATTATTTGCGGTCAAAAAGGGCCTTTATTGTTTGAAAGCTACCGATGGAATTTTGTTATTTTAACAAACAACACCACAGGTGATCTGTTCTTCACTTAATCATAAAATATCTCCATGACCTCATACGGACCAAGTTTCAGCATCCACTTGCTAATCCCACAAAGTCACACTCTGAACCTGCACATATAGACCAAGATTCAATGCTTCTGCCTCTTGATAGCAATACGTGCCACAAAAATCTGTTCTATAGGAGTAACTAGGTTGAAGGAGATATGAAGTTCAGTAGAAGAGTTAAGTCTGAGTAGTGACTCGCTAGAAATGAACAATTTGGGGGTTTAATTCATGTAAGGGATGTAACTGTGGAATGGGGATGCACGTGAAAAGAAGGACATTGCATAGTCAACTTGAGGTCTCACACACACACACACAAACACACACACAGTCTGAAGCCGGGCCATCAAATATATGATTCAATTACCTTAAACAACCCTTTGCAACGTGTCAAAGCGGTGCAGGGTCCAGGAGGCTGACTCACATGACAGTGAGCTATTTAGATGTATGTAAATGGATTGGCATGGGGTTCAGTCTAGTGAGCAGCCAGTGATATGAGATCCATCTCCTTCTCAGTTACGCCAGCGTGGGACAGAAACTGAACCGGACAACTGAAGAGACGACCCGTTGGTGACTAGCGTCCCCCATACGGAGCCCTACCGAGCCAGAACCAACCACAACGGAACCACTGTGAACTCATCACAAACTAATAAGACACGTTAGAGTCTTCGCTACGATATTGGGTATTACCACGCTTCTATGGTCAACCTTATCCTCTAACCAGCAGACTTAGATTACAACCATGGGACCTGATTGGTGAGCATGCAAGGCTGCAGAAGATTAAAAAAAATGTTTTTTAAATGTGACCAGAGGAGATTAAATAAATGTGTGTACTAATCCAAAGACGTGCAGTATCTTCTTGTGTATTTTGAAGCTGTTCAAGAACTTGCTCGCTAACACGGTTCCTTGAGAGAATCAAGGGAAAAGGTAGGCTTGGAACCAAAGATGAAAGCTCAGTTTGCTGATACAGCCTTGAGATTACCTTTGAATGCACTGAGAGGTTACTGAACCTCAAATGCATTCATGTCCACCAGCAAACACTGAACATAACATTTGATTGGATTCATGGTATTTTCAGGACAGCAGCAGATTTAAGGAGGTTATTCAAGGTAAAATACACCAACACTCACACCAAAGTAACTAAAACCCACAAATCCCACACCCAATGGGAGACCCGACCCCAACCGTTCACCTAAAAACTGTGGGATTACCTCTAAATCCAGGTGCTGTTATGTATTCTCATTACACACACACACACACACACACACACACACACACACACACACACACACACACACACACACACACACACACACACACACACACACACACACACACAATTAGAGACCGTGTTTCTGAATGTTTATTTCTGTTCAATTTAAGCACCATGTCACAAAATGTGATGAATTGATGATCTAAAGCTTCTGTCCCTGACCAATACTACACTGTCTTTCAAACTGAACTACCTTATACAACACATCACTGGACTGACTAAATCACGGAAAATGGAAAATGGAAAATGCGCTGCTGGATTCCAGTGCAACGGTGAAGCCAGATGTTCTCATTCTAGGGATCCCCCATCTGAAAATGCGATCCACACAGATGTGAACTGAGTGCGTCCTGAGCTGATGGGTTAAGCAGTGGGGTCAGTGAGGAGGGGGAGCTCTGGGTTTGTGAGGTTGTTTTGGAGCTTTGGAGGATGAAGGGGTGAGAAATGAGGGGAAAGAGGATTACTGGGGCAGCAGGTGCTCACTGCTCTGCTCTCTGACTAATTGCATGCAAAGCATCCCTAAACCAACATCATATTTAACCAGCATGCAATAGTCAAGATGATATCAAACACCGTCGTGCTGGTGACCCTTGCTCACTCTAGTACGCCTAAGAGGCCCAGAGACTCCGTGGCCTGGTGGTTTGTGGCGTGTCAATGTGAGATTGTCATCTTTTAGATTGCTTATGAGGCAGATGACTTGGTAATTACATTAAACGTGGCAGACAGGTGCACCTCTCTCTTTCTCTCTCTTCTCTCATCCTTTCTGAGGCACAGTTGAGAGACAGACCCACTGACCTGCAAATGTGGTGCTTATGCATGGATGCCAAATTCCCCCCCTCCTCCACCCACGTATTCACTCGTTCTCTCAAGGATGCAATAAGCAAAATAAAAACCATTATCCAGATTGGGACAACACATGCTGAGCAGTTGGGGTCTGCAGCCCCTGCCTGACTCCTGTCCACATGCCTGCGCTGTTTTCAGCACTAATTTTGACAATGACCTTCCCAAAATATCACGGACCGCGCCGCGCGTGACGCTCGAGGCATTAGACAGGGGCTTATATATATAAATATCAACTTTATAAACGCCTTTGATGTTAAGTTGGGGTTACGGCAAAGAAAAATAAGGTAGAAAAAACTGTGACCATAGATGAGGTCGGGGAACTATTACCGGACCATGGTTGTGTTAAAAGGTTGGATGAGTACTCCGCCGCTGTTACATGGTAACAAACTTGCGTATATCGAAACAAGCTTCACTTGTTGTTGTTTTGGCTCTCTGACCTGCCAGCCGTCTCTCCCGGACATTCCTCCACAGCAGATCCCAAGCCTTGGACGTGGAGTCCCGCAGCTGCTCGCTGATCGACCGCCGCAGCTGTAGCTTATTGGCGGACCGGCGCTGGGTTGTCATTGCGGTGCAGACGGACGCATATTCCTTGATTTATAAAGAAGAAGAAAAAAAAAAAAAAAACCTCAGCCCTCTGCCGCTAGCCGTTATTCCTGAATCCCTCCTTTTAAATTCCACCGCGAGACAGAGCCGGCTGTCAGGCCCGGGACAGAGAGAGAGAGAGAGAGAGAGCGCGCGCGCCGGGCTGCTGCGTCTTGGCTGCCGCAATGGTCGTCACCGCTTCACCTGATCCCAAGCTCCTCTCGAGCTGCGTCACCTTCCTGCAGCAGCGCAGGGAGGATCAAGCACTACTCGCGGGGTCTGTAGCTTCTCAACTAAAGATACGCCCGTAGGATTATTCCAGCGTTTCTCCGGGTTCAGCCGAGATGCAGCAGTGTTTCACCATAACTTGGGCATGTGTGTCTGGACCTGTGACATGGCGAGCCAGATGTGAGAGGCGGATTCCCCCCTCCCCATGTCTCTCTCTCGCTCTCTCTCTCTCTCTCTCTCTCTCACACACACACACATACACACAGAAAACCTTAATGTTCTCCACGACCCGAACCCACCCACTCACCCACCCAAACAAGGATCTCTTTCAATCCCCGTGATAGTAACACGCGTTCATGCGACGCACACACATGCGCACAAGTTGAAACTGAGATGTGTTGCCGGGAAAAGCTTTCTTTAGCATCTCTGGTCATTAAGTCACAAATTTGACCTTAACAAACTGCTGCAACAAACATTGGCTTCAGCAGCGACCGGCTAAAGAAAAATCCTTCCAATCTTTTCCAATGAAAGGATTGATTTGCAATTTGCAAATTATCCTCAGCGATAGAAATCACAACAATAACAGCAAAATTGACAAACAATTAGCTTATGTGATGACATCACAATATGGAGGAGCTGAATGTGTGCTATAGGAGACACAGAGGAGTCTGCTCCAGTCTGACACCCTGAATTCAATGTGCACAACCATCACCCGTCTGAGCTGCCTCTCTTTGGGACTCACATTCACCCCTCTGACAGGTCGAGAGCTTCACTCTGAGCTCTGAGTTACCTCCCGTGTTATCCCAGGAATGCCAGACAAGGGTGATCAGACCGCACGGGACACCCCCCCCCCCACCCCAGCTGCCGCCCGCCCGACAACGTCGGATGTCCTGGTCGTGGGCGTTGAGTTGCAGGTCAGCACGGATCCGTGAGCAGAGGCCTGATTCGACATTCCGGCCTGTCGAAAACATGCTCGACATCCAGAGTAGTCAGCAGAATCCCGCACTTATCTGGACACAGAACACCACTTTGCTGGGGTGGTTGACCGTCATTAACTCTGCTATGAATAAATCGCTCGGGGGTGGAAAATTAAACTTCACCCAATCTCGGATTTCTGCAGTTGGATTGAATCCGCATCATGTTGGAGGGAAAGGTTGTTAGGGTATAGGGTTCATGGCCTTGCTTTCCCTGCCACGAACCTGGTGCTGCTACGGACTGTTCAGCTGCGACACAGTGATTTATATTCACGAGTTACACCAGAAGAGAACCATGGCGCTGGTTGACCGAGAGGGAAAGTGTTAAAGAGGGAAACCACGATGGACAATGAGTCGCTGACAAGGAGTGAACGAGGGAAGCATCTGAGCAGCTGAGGGGAGACTAAAGCAGTCGATTGATGAGACCACAAACACATTGGACAGGAGGAAGCAAGAAAAAACAGACTAAAGGATTCATAGGGTAATACTTCTGATGAGATCGTCTTTTCTCTTTGGATTCAGACATGAAAAACGCTTTTCACAATATATATAACAACCACAGGAAGATGTTTAAAATGACTATTGATGCTTAAATAAAAGCATTGCACATTATTTAAAGAGCAAAATAGATTTTCTGATTGGATTTTCAATTGCTGTTTTTTTAATACATTTAGTGTTCAGTTATAATAGAAATGCGTAACATATAGAGCTGCAGCTCAATATGTCATGAACATTTGTTAATTCAAATTAAAGGTGCTTCGATGTGTCATTATGTGTCGCTGTACATTTCCCGCACTGTCTTGGATTAAAGAAGGAGCATGCCAGCATAGTTTTGTGGTAGATATGTAGATATACAGTCAGTGTGACAGATTGCATCTGCATTTTGGGGAGTTTTTCCAGTTGTTTGTACAAGTGCATGAGTGTGGTCGAAGGTACGTCATACCTTGTACACACATACACCAAAATGCGTCCTTTTACAACGCTGAAACGCAGCGTAACACCAAAGTGTAACATAAACCCTGAAGGTATACGGAGTGACGGCACAACGACCAGCAAAGAGACTTAAACATACTAACCTATGTAAATAATATGAGACTGACACAAAGCATGCCTGAAGTAATGCATAAGTGGATACATATGTGTACAGTTTGAATGAATAAACATGTATACACACACATTACCTCGTGACTTGTGTTGTCTGTAGAAATGATGTCATGTGTGGGCAGCAGGATTAAGGGACACACATTTTTACAGCCAACTTCAGGCCCAAGGGCTTATAATCAAAATAGTTTGACTTAAAGAGGAGAGGATCAAGTGCCACTAACATTTATAGCGTTTCCTTAAATCCTTCTTGACATTAACCACTGATACTTCTTTCTGTGTAAAATGATACGCAGAAGACTGACCGAGAAGGAGCCGCAAAATGTTAACTTGGGATAAATATAAAACGTTTTTGTCCCGCATTACGCTTGATTGAGCCAAAAAAATCTTTCATGGACCAATCCCAAGGTCCCAGATTAGTCTTCTCTAACAAAAGTACCATTTTTTCCACAGGGGACTCCATTGTACATGAAAGCTTCAGTTAACTCGTCCCATAAAAGTCAGGACATCACAGCCCCTACTGCTTCGGTTTTGAGCATTCTTTTAAAAATCGATATCATGTAAGTCCTACACGGGCTTTATATAATAAGTGGACATAGTCCCCACAATGTTCCCCATTGGTTTGTGGACTACAGATTGGGAGCCTCGACTTTGACATTTTGCCGTCGCCATCTTGGTTTTTTGACTCCAAAAGTGAAACCAAAATTGTACAACCGAACGCTGAATAAAACATTTTAAGGCAACCCCAATGTTACAATGTTGAGGTCCGGAGAACCCTCGCCCAGTGAGAAAGAAAACAGGCTCCAGGGTCAGAAGTTGAACCTTTGTTGGAAAACCGCAACACTACAAGAGACTTTGATCCAGGGTCCGTTTTGAATTTCTCCTGCGTGATGTTGAAAGCTATGATCTGTGGTCGGTGAGCTGGTCCTTGAGGTCAACCTCCACTCCCGGCAGGGAGAGAAAGCTCCACAGGAACTCCCTCTCACAGCAGCTGCCAATCAAAACACCAACTTAACACATTCCACGGCTAAAAACAGCCGATCAAAGCACCACGATGGACACGTTCTCTGGACAAACTCAGATCTGAGTTTCAGAACAAATGCCCAGCAGAGCATGGCCGTGTCCACAGATCTTGCAGCGGTTCCAAATGTGGACAGCGGAGCCGGATGGAACAAGGTAAAAAAAAAAGAGGCGGAGCAGGAGGAGGAGTTTCAAAATTGTATCATCAGCATGACGTTCGAAAGATGCTCAAAGCCCTCTATGGTAGCATCTGTCTCTAATAGCTATAGAGGATTGATTAAATACTTCTGTCAAAGCATCATTCGCACAACACATTTTACAAAAAAAATAAAGAGAATGCCTTAAACGAATGGATTTTGAATGCGTTTCTCATTCTGAACAAGAAACTTCCAGTTTCCCGACTTTTGTGGGTTCTGGGTTGGTGATTTCATTTGATCAATGATTTAACAAGACACGTGCTCAGACTGTGACAACCACATTTAGTCCAACGCACTCCTCTCTCCCAACATGTCTGCTCAGTTACAGTGCAACCTCTTTCCGTTCCTCCTCCTCATCCTCTGTCTCATGTACCTGCTCATTTTCCCTCCTCATCCCTTCTGCTGTCTCTATATTCTATTTTCAGAAACACTCGGTCATTCAGGCCACGCGGCTCAACTCACTGGGCTTTTACTGCTCGAGACCGAAACACACACACACACACACCCACGCATAAACCGCCGGTACTTATACCGTACGTCCCCTCAAACACGGCCTACCTGCAATCTTTGCTTGGACTACAATGAAAACTAAACAAAAGAGGAATCCGGGCGGAGAAGAATGTTACATCCTGTAAAACAAACGCTCTGCAAGTGGAAAACCATTCGATTAAATGAAACTATTGGCCCTGTGTGACCTTGACTTGATTTCTTGACTCACATTATGATCACGTGATCCCAGAACCATACATACACAAACATACACATACTATGATTCACATAGTAATTCTTTATTTTGCACACTTCCTCAAGAAGCATTTCCAAGATCACTGCTGCAGGATTCAAAATCCAACATCTGTTTATGAGTTCACTTGTGATGGTGTCCGTTACCCTGAGCAACACAACAAGAGCTGAAACTGTATATCTGGCAAAAGAGTAGCTTCTTGGAAAAGATAAGTTTGCTTCTGGATAACGACCATGAAGAACTGAACTCACTGTCGACTGCACAAAAATGTGTATCCTTAACCATAGAGCAATTCTTTAAACAAAGAAAAAAATAATTTAGCATTCAAGTGGTGATGTTGTTAACAAGATGTGAGCTTGACTTAATACACATACAATGTTACAGGATCGGCCTGCTTATCACGTTTCATCATTAATGAGCCTCTGTCACTGCTGCTCTGCTCCATTCCATCAGAAAATGATGCCGTGAGGAAAGTGGTCCAGGAGCCACTGCTGAAAGTCTTTCCCTCAGACTCCCCCTCCTATCCCCTCAGTCTGTCGCTGTGAGCTCTCTGAGGCCAGGGAACCGGAGGAGGACAGAGGATGCAGATTGGAAATGGGAGGATGTGGGAAGCGGACTCTGGGGCTGAGGTATACAGTATGGAACTTAACAGGGTGGGGTCGTCATTGTATTTGCAGAAAGACCCCGGGGTTTGAAAGCCGCGTGCAGAGGGCCACGCGGAGCAGACTGTGGTATGGAAGCAGCAGGGCCGGGATGGGAAACAATAGCTAATGGATACAGAGGAAACTCCTCAGGTCATGGGAGTGCAAATCGCATGCCGATAGGCCTTGTTGCTGGGTGTCTCATTTTAAAAAGGCACTTAGGGGGGCAATATATACACATAGCGAGATGTTCGGCTGTTAAAAAAAAACGCGTTTTAGAAGGAAAGTCGTTGAGGACCAACCTCCTTCCTCAAGTCTTTTCTCTGGGTTGGAGTTAGGGTTGCAGGACCACACACAAACCAACAAACAAACGTGTGCAGGGCGCTCACAAATACTCACTCACATGCGTGTTGTCAAACACACAGGCCAACACATCTACACACAAACACACAAGTTTTACAAGTTTGAGCTCATTGTTTTGGTTTTATCGCCTGTAACTGTTTTGGTTACTGTGTTGTTTCCAACTGTTGTAGACATCAGGGACAAAGCTCTGAAACACAGCAGCGTGCTGCCCAACCAGCCGACACGGAGCAACTAGCTGGTGAACATTGTAGAGCACTTATTTAGAGCAATGTTTGGGTCACAGTACCCAAATGTTGGACGTTTTAATAAAAAATAAAAAAAACATATCTTCAAATGAATTTCAATATTTCTCTGTCTCTGCTGGATCTCCAAACAACTTTTTCCCCGTAATAAATATTTAAGACACGAATATGTCAGCATTTACAGCAATTGTTAATTGACCTGATACGTCAATAAATAATAATAAAAAGTAAAATGATGATTTGGGATTTTTACAATCACGGCTAGAAAGGGAGGTACATTTAGAACATTTGAGATAGTAGCAGTATACCGTATATGCACAGTATAATGTGTGATTATTTGTGTATTGATGCATTTGCAACCTTGCAATACAGGATTGAAAGAAAGGTTTAGGGAGACAGAAATATGTAAGAAAGCAAACAACTACACTGAAGAAAAAAAGGATGATGGAAAATAAAAATCCCTCTGGGGGTTGAGTTACAGTTTAGACAATCAGAAAAGACAGCAGAGGGCAGACAGACAGAGGAAAAATAAAAAGGGTGAGATGATGGAAGACTGGGACTACAGC
The DNA here is from genome assembly GCF_949316345.1 of Pungitius pungitius. Lineage (NCBI taxonomy): Eukaryota > Metazoa > Chordata > Actinopteri > Perciformes > Gasterosteidae > Pungitius > Pungitius pungitius. The sequence goes on along the minus strand of NC_084915.1, from coordinate 11,015,662 downwards.
CAAATCCACACACACACACACACACACACACACACACACACACACACACACTAACCTCTAAGTTAATAAGGGACCTCCTTGCATGACAAAGCCTTAATGTATGCAGTCTGCTGCAATTACACATCACAGCTACTAATACACACACAAAACACTACAAAAAGGTACCGTAATTAAGCTAATAAAGGTTTATTGCAAGTTAATTGCTGAGCTGTTTTTCTGTGTGAGGTATTTTATGCATTAAACAGTGGTGGAAGTACTCACACACACACAGATATATAAACACCTACGACATTCATAGATACAGGGACGGACCAAACCCTCTGCACCTTTTACTTTTAAGTTTAAAAGAAAATGTCAGCGAAGGAATGGGCTTCACAAACAGCTAAAAACCTTTTGGTTAAACATTGAGAAATGTCTGTGAGAAGTGGAATCTCTCCAGTCAGGCATATTAAGAACCTATTTAAAGAAATGCAAAGGGACACACTAAAAGGGTTCACAGGCTATTACACACAGCCTCACTGGACACTTTCCAATAACGTGAAAACATTGGATTTTGTTTGTTTTTTAATATGAATCTTCCATAAGTAAGTAAATAAGTGTCGAGAATGTGTGTCAACGTGCGTTTGGTTAATGCCAAGGTCATTCAAGGTTTACCAGCTGCTCTAAAATAGCACTCTTCTAAAATATCTTTGAGTGGCAAATATATCGGAGCAGTAGTGATGTTCTCGTGAGCTGGAATGAAGACCTGGAACAATTGGATTGGCTGCTTAAATTCAGAACTACTGTCTACTACCCGATTTCAGCTGGCAATGCATTTCACATATTGGTTAGTTGGGTCTTTGGTATGATGGTTGGCACTCGCTGTGTCTCCACAGCACGAGGGATAAATCAAAGGAAATGGGTCTGTCTCTCCTTCGTTTCAGGTGAAAACAATAGAATGTATGCATGTGTAGTATAGGTGTTAGGTGTCAACTGTTATGTGACCATAAAATGAAGAGATCGCTCCAATGCAAATGTGTGACATCAAGTAAAGCGCTTGAGCATTTATAAAACAATTTGCCTCTGTTATTGTACTTTAAATAGAAAAAAAATGTATTCAAAAAGAAATCCTTTGCCGGGATTAAACATTTTCCTCTGGACAAGTTTGATTTAAATCCAATACCATCATGACATGGATTGCGTCATACACACACCCACAACAACAAAAAATAATAACATCAAAAGGTACACGCTGCGGATGATTACAAAAACCTGATGAGATGACCCCCCCCCCCCACCACAGAGAACACATGTATGAACACCAGTAGTTCTGGTTTAATCTCAGGAGGAATTCCCTGTTTATCTGTTGGGCAGCAGACTGAATGTCAGCTATGTGAGCACAGATACGTGCGTATCGTATCCTGTCCCTTTGCACATGAGACACGGCCCACACAGGGCGACACACACACACACACGTGATGCATGAGACAGGATCTCTGTCACACAGCTAACGCGTTTCCTCACATCACAGCAGAAAATAAACACGCTATAGTGGGAAAACAAACGTGATCCCGAAAGCCCAAACAGTAAAACAAGTCTACACTTCTCGCTCCGTGCTGCAGTGTTTGGATGAACACACACACACACACACACACACACAAACATACAACCGCGTAGTACGCCAGCAACCGTGCCACCTTTGACCTCTCGCAGCCTCTGGGGTCTCATTACCCAGAATGCACCTCTCCACCGTGGACTATTGACGGTAATGTGACTCCTCGGCGTGGCCAATGGAGACAAACCAACATGTACACAACAGACACACACAAACACGCACATACAAGACGAAACATATAAAAATGAACAATCCCGCAGCACGGCAAACGTGACACATCTCGGTGGGTTGCCGTTAACTACAGTTGCCATGACGCCTGTGCATGTCAGTCAAAAAGGGAAACTGAGGATAAGAGATATGGACAGAGGTCAGAGATGGACTCATTATTCATCTCCTCATCTCATATCACCGTCTCTGGGAACGTGCGTCCCAGCGGGAAAAGGCAAAAAATGTAATTACCAAACAAAACCAAAATATCATGAATGTTCTTTTTAACATTCTCAATGGGAAAACCTTTGTTTTTGTTCTGGTGAAAGTAAGATAAGCTTCCAAGTGTTAGCACATGGCGTATGCCACCAAACAAAAACTTCAAAGCAAGTAATTTTGGTGTGAACTTGCACACATATCTTTGCTTGTGCACCTGAATATGCATGTGTTGTGTATGTGTAGAGGCAAAGATTGCATGTTTTTTAATAGAAATCCATCCTTCTGGGTGGTTGAGGTTTGTCATACTGGATGGAAATCATGTTGGAGACATCCCAAAATATCCCAAAGCGGGAATGCAAACATGCCAACTGAATGGATACTTAATGCCGCCCCCCCACCTCCAACCACATACCTGCCGATCCACCGGTCATCCTGGAAGCAGCCTGTCATGGAGAAGAAGAAAAAAAAAAAGAATAAACCACAGTAAGAAAATACATTGACATAAGCACAGGACAAAATTCAGCTAAAGGCAAAGAGTCCGTTACCCTCGTTCACTCGCTCCTATAACAGCAGCTGTAGCTACACCGGGAAAACGACCCACATTTACAGTTTGGTTCAACCAACAGGAAGAAGGTGTCTTAAGTGAGTCATAGAATGAGAGTAAAACCAAGCAACATAAGAGTTCATTTGTTTGAATGCCAAAAAGAATCAGTTTATTGGAATTGGAAATGTGAAAATGTTGTTAACTTAATTGGAAAACATATTGTGTTTGTGGCATGTGATTGTTTGTTTGTTTGTTGTATGCTAATCTGGAAAAAAGAAAAAGAGAAAATCGATGATGCTAAAAAAAAAAAAAAACAGTACCAAGGGGAGCCAAAGAAAGATAGTGAGGGAAGACAAAATCAAGACAGTATCAATATCAAGAACAGCAAGACTAAGATCCATGAGCAACAATGCATGCCGCAAATATTCAATATCTAGAACATTAACAGAGGAAATAAAAACAAAGACTCTTGACAAAAGGCATGCACCAATGTATTCTGCAGAGGCATGCCATCGCTTTGAGAGATTTAAAGACTATCAATACCCATAACAACAGCGCGTCCATCCTGATGATGATGACCCGGTGATGTTATTGAAAAATTCTATTAAGTGGAATTGGCCTTGTTGGCAACACACGAAATATCGATTAAACCCATTTCCCTCATTTCGCTGCTCCTCAACTCTCTCCGTCTGTCTGGCGGTTGCACCTGTTGTGCTGTACTCGTGGTTCTCTGTTTGCCGCAGTGCTGACGCGGAGAAAGATGACCTCGCATTCTGCCGGACGGCGCAGGGCCGCCTCATCCTTTTACTTTCACCTTGTTTACACAACAGCAGCGCACATGCAGACTGGATAGAAGCCCAGGGAGAAGGATTGAAGCAAAATGTGTACGGCTGAGACAACAAAAAGCAGTGTAAAGATGGTTAAAAAGAAAAAAAAACTGAGGCTGACGCTTCAGAACACGCTACAAAGACCCGTTCTTCTCAGATCACAAACACTCCCGGATCTTCCCAGAGAAGGAGAGCCTCGCTCACCCTGACCCGTCGAGCATGCAGATGCGTAGGGGACGAGAGGGACGAGCGGGTCAGCGGCCTGCTGCGGGTCAAAGGTCGGGAGCGCCGCCTGGTCAGCGGCTCAAGCTTCTCCGAAGCTGTGGTGGTTCCTTCGTCCTGAGGTGGCGCTGGACTCGCCGCCCCGCCCGCCACCGAAGCCCCCTGCCAGGGCGGATAAGAAGAAGTTGGATGGGGCAAAGAGAACGTGCTTTCAAACGTTTCTTTTTCATAGCTTTTTATTATATTGCATGATATTTCAGTGAAAATAATTCTCATCCAAGTTCAGTGCTGTACTTGGAATCAGCAGTTGACAATTACGATTTCATCAAAAGGAAAAATCCTTAAATGGTCCATGAATAAATGGAAATTTATCTTCGGAAAATCTTCCACTGGGGAATTCCTGTCATGTTGTCGAAGGCTCATGGCCAGCTGCTGAGGGGACTTTAGTCATCGATAAAACTAAATGTTTGATACAAGTTGAGTTACCATGACTCACATGAAGTAGGATCCATTTCTCTTCCATGTTAGGTTTTCAACTTAGAAACAGTTTGACCTCATTTTGACTGAAGGATTAAATTGATCTCCACAATCAATCATTCAAATGTTGTTCCCACAGCTGTTCCTTAAGGTTAGTCACTTTCATTTTTGTTTTCCCTCTCCTCTTCCAAGATAATATGCATTTTGAATGTTTTCACAATATGCAAGAAACTGTATTTATTATTCATAATAATGCTGGCAGGAAGAAAATGCCACACATTTGCCTCTTTTATTGTTTTACATTAATCGTTTCCAAAAAGCTGTTTTTGATGCTCTAGCCCTTTAATCTCAGTTTCCATGTAGCCGTTTCTCCTCTGGTCTCTTGCCAGAGGCCCTGTCTCCATGTCAGCAGCTCCCTGTATCTTGGTTTCCGTGGGGTATTTAGCGTTGGTGGTAGCGGAGTTTCTAGAGACATGAGACACTGATGATGATGCTTCTGCCCTTCTCCCTTTCTGAAAAATCCCCCGTCAACCAGCCCATCCTCGCATCCTGTGTGACAATATAGGAAAGTCCATCCCTGCCTGACCTTATGACGCAACCACTGTACCCCCCCCCCCCCCTCAGTCCAAAACTGAGGCAACAACATGGACGTGTGTGAAAATGAGAGCGAAGGAAGAACGACATACATTTCCATGGAACAACATGCAGGAATCCAATCTTCAAACGCACCAAGAGAGAGACACACGTTTTCCCTTCATCACAAGATACAATGCTGGTCTGTGTTGAAAATTCCATCTCTGGCCCCGTGGAGCGTTTGCAGCATAATGCTGTTGTTAACTCTCAAACTATGGGCTCACAGTTAGAAAGCTACATCGAGGGCGCTTTCCACAAAACAAAGAGCAGTTCAAACTGACATTTAATCCACGTTGGTTACACTTAAAGGAACAATTTGCCAATGCTGGAGTTCTTGCCCATGTCCTCGGTTTTGTTGTTCTTCCTGACGTGACATAGCTGGCGGGAAGAAAGTACCAAAAGAAGTAGCTGTGAAAGGCAATGCTAGTCTAACAACATGTGTGCAGAGGATGGGATAAGAGGAGGAGAGACACAGCTGTGTTCAGCAGGAGGAAGAGGCCTCCCCGGATACGGCCCGGCAGAACCGAGCTGTACCGACTAATGCAGCCGGTTTGACATTTTGTTAGTTTATTTCTTTTTAATTTGTCAGATTAAAATCCCTCCGCAGCAGCGCAATGCTCATGTGCCAGCAAGTATCATGTTGTGTTGGTCACCTCAAGTTTAGCGTGTTAGCATGCTAACATTCGTTAATTACTACAGAGCACAGTCGTAGCAACTTTTTAAATAAAACTGTCTATTTCGGGACTTTAACTTAATAATGAACATCATGCTGTATTGATGAAAATGCAAAACGAAAAAGACTTCGATATGGTCCGACTTCTTTTTGGAATCGGAGGAGTTGATATTTTGGAGTCACTTTTCAGACCCGGAGGTTGCTGCCTGTTATTTGGTCAACGATGAATATATAAAATGTTATGGGCTTTTTTTGTTGCAGTTATTGTAATTACGATGGATGGCGATGAAACGATGTGATTACACTATAGCCACGGAATACTGGCTGATCTAAGGTCAGCTATTTCTGCAGTTTGTACACATTAAGCTGTTGACCTTGGATAAAAAACCTGATTCTAGTTAGACAATATTAGACCACAGAACTGTTGTTTATTCCAACAAATGGTAATATATTATAACCCTGCAGAAAGAAGACGAAAGTCAGGCATTACCTTCTGAGCTGGGGAAATTTTATCTTTATTGCCCTATAAATTGTTTGACATTCATGGGATGAAAAGTCTCTTTGCTTCTTTTTCAGGCAGCAGAACTGAACATCATTAATGATTTGTCTTTTTATTGATCATTACATTGTGTTGTATTGCGCATTTTACCTTGATGAGTTGCTTCATATATCCCCACTGCATGTGGCTTTAGTGTTTCATAGAAATACCTGACGTATAAAAATAAAAACGTCTATTTTAATGCTTTATACTGGCTCGCCAGACAGTTTGATTAAGATTAGCTTGATTCAACGCAGAGTTTTTATAAGAATTCCTAAAGTCCTGTGCTGTTGGTTTAAGAGCTATTTGAGGTTACCAGATTTTCCCTTGGTGAGAAAAATGAGGCAGCTGGAATGTAATGTGAGAGGAGAACAGAGGAGCCAAGCACAGGAGGTGGCCTCAGCCTCCTTCCACAAGTTATTTTAAATAAAGCTTTAACGGAATGATAATCTGGAGGAAGATACTCTCTCACTACAGGGCCTGTTGTTCCTGGAGCAGTGATGCTGTTTCAAGATGGAGGCCGGTCGAGTCAGAAATGCGATTTAAGAAGAGCTTCAATGGCGGAAACACAGCAGGCTTGAAGAACATCCTTAATTCATTTTGCCCCATTGAGTAGGGAGAGACTGGTGAGTGTTTGGGTCGCACGTTATGTCGACATTCTCCACATATGAGTGTGTGTGTGGCCATGATTGGTGTGATGTTAAGTATTCACTTTTTTGTTTGTATTTTTCCCCAAGCTAAAAATCACAGAGATGGGACTTTGGTTATTTAGCTACATTGCCGTCTTATATCTAAAACTGTTTTAAGTCTAATCTCATTCACTATCCACACAACTTCTTAATGTCATCTTTATGATTGGACTTTTCATTTGTTAATTTAATCTTTTGTTAATTGGTTTCTATCATGATTCATGATAGAAAGCCAGTTTAAAGCACAGACTTGACATGCTTTAACTGTACTGGACTTACCGCGTTGCTCTGCTGCTCCTCTTCAGCATTGGAGTCAGCGCTTTGGACTTCCTGGATCCCCTCATTGAGGTGATCCAACTTTTTCATCAACAGGGTCATGGAGTCTCCCTCAGCAGCCTGAACACACAGGTTAAAAAGGCACAAACACACACGTGAGCATGGTGTAGACCCCGGGGATAACCCAGCACTGATGTAGGCTGGTCCCCTGGACCAACACACACTCCTCTTCCTCGTCCTCCTACTCCACCCTTCACTGCCTCCAGTCTACTCACACGATCATTGCACTGTGGAGGAGGTGAAACCTTAATGAGATTCACTTAGATGAAGGACAGGGGAGGTTTTCGATAGAGGAGATAAAGCCAAAGATACTTAAACAAATAAAATAGAAACATCAGTGTGGCAAACGCACATTATTTGTGCTGTCTGTGTTGTAATATCCATCCGTGCCATACAGCTCAGTCATGCACGTACTTAAACCCTCACTTTCCCTCTCCACGCATTGGTCATGCACTCTGACTGAGACACTTGTTCACTGGCCTTCCAGGAACTGAACAAACTGCTTTGTTTCTGGGCTCCGCTGCCAATCCCAGAGTCCCACAGGCTGATAGCAGCACATAGGGCCCCTTTGAGGAGCTTGAAGTCCTAAAACAGCCCCCTCACACACACACACACACACACACACACATGCACAGACACAAGCGTGGCCTCACCTACCCGAAACGCCCACCCGCTCACTCACTCACACACAAACACACCCTTCTGTCCACTCCTGTCCTCAAACCCTTCGTGTTGACCAGTTTAAAAAATATCTGCAGTAACAGCTTTGGCAGTAAAGCCGTTTCCTGTGCGTTACAGCCCCCACATCTCCGGATTCCTACACACAGAGGGCTGTCTATGTGCAAGCAGGGGGCTATTTTTACCCTCACTATGGGGTACAGAGCCGGGGCGAGGGGAGAGCACAGAGGGAGTGAGTAACTGCAAACATGAACATATGCTGAGTGGCAAGTAAAACGCACCAACGTGAACACAAATGCACACAGCATGCAGAATCCCATTTGCACACTTTCTATTCACAGTGCTCTCAAAGTTCATGAAATGTTAACAGGCTTCAGACCACAGTATTAAAACAGGGTAGAGCTCACTAGATCTTTGCTATATAGGACCATTTTGACAGTAAGGAAGTGAGGCTGTCCTTTGCTTTGTACAGTAAGTGTTGGTGAATTCAAAGACAATATTGTCTTTGTACTGTTTGATTTTCTGGTGGAGAGGAAGCAAGCAGCTCACTTTAAACAAATTCAGTTGATCTTTTAAATCCAAAGGAGGACTTCACCAGTTGAAACAGCGGATGGCTGCACGCTATGTATTCTGGGAACGAAAGGATGAATCTTGAAAGTTCACACCGTCAAAAACACTTCAGTCTGTACGCTCGAGTCCAAAAGTATTCGACACAATGTAACAACTTGCTAAGGGCAGTTGAATCAGTAATGGGCCCGGTGACCAACAGAATCAGGACATGATGTGAAAAACGTCTTGATTTGCGGACTCGAGTTTGACAGCTAAACTTAAACGCAGCTTTTGATTTTGACCCTAAACTGGCTGAACCAAGATATTCAAGGAATGTGGAACCACAATGGGGCCTCTTTGACTTAACGGGTATTCAAATGAGAACTGGCCAAGTCTGTCAATAAGTGACTTTAAAAGCTACTTGGTCAATCTGGAAGAACGATAACACAAAGAAAGAACAAATCCTTTCATTTCGGTCCAACGGGGGGAGAAGAGTGGGCCTGGGGAGTGTTGTGGGAACGTGGCTGCTCTGACAGGTGTGAGAACGCTGCCAGGGGCAGACTCACACTATCACAACCGCTGGGACATTGCATGCTGGATGGCAAAGTTGATTAGAATTTATGACTTAGGTCAAACCGGCCAATATATCGCTTTTTATTCAGTTTCCCTTTTGCGTCGACACATTTGTTTCTTTCCCTTCAAACATAAATATTCCAGAATATTATGAACTCTTTATAACGATATATTTTGGCAGCATAAAAGGGACGTGTTAGGATTAGATTCATTTTTTATATTTATATAACATAAGAGAGAAGCAAAGGAGGGATAGTGCATTGACGTGTAGGAAAGATGAACCAGCCATAATCAAACCAGATATTACTACAACGTACTACACATTAAACACAAACATTTCTGCATCTATGGACCCAAGTCCTTTAGGATGCATCAGCTACCCTTCTGCAACCACATTGTAGCCTCTCATGTGAATGTTATAATTTATATTGTTCACAGCTTGCAATCCAACTTTAATTATTTTAGAAATATACGTATACTTATAAAATAAGTATATCAATGAAGAGACAATGGAAAAAATACAAGCATCAAGGCATCCAGGCAGCGCGTGGAGCAGTTACAGACAATTTACTGCCCTCAAGTGGTGAAAGTAGGTTCATGGTCACAGAATAGGCCTTTTTTTTAACTGATGGATTTGTTACACAATGAAACGAATGAAGGCTCAATTCAATTCAGCTGATTCAGTTTCAGGCACACAGGCTTTAACTAAACTTAAATAAAAGAGAGCTGTTGTAAATATCATAAGAGCTTCTCCTCCTTGGAGCAGTCAACAGGTCTGCAGTGAAGAAGGCCCTTCTTTCACCTTCTTAGTCAGTGTCACCCCTTTGCTCCGGTGTGGTTTTTCTCACCTGTTTCCCGTTGTTGCGCGGAGGTTCCTCTCCCTCCAGGTCACCTGTGAACGCAGGTGTGCCCTTGTTGGTGGTCTTTTGCCAGCTGCCAGCCGCTGCACCGTTAGGCTGTGCATCCTGCCTCTTCCTCGTGCACTTCCTGTTCCTGCTCAAGTTCCTCCTGTGACGACTGACCAGGAATTCCTTGTATTGTGACGCCTGGGGAAAGTCGTCGTCGTCGCCGCCGTCGTCCTCAGCGGCGGATGGGGAGGAATCTCCGCCGCCAGACGCCGCCTGGTTGTCAGGGCTACAATCGTGATCACAGAACACAATGGCACTGGGCTTGTGCTTCACTACCCTCGGCAGGTCCAAGCGGTCCCGCGCTGCCTTCCCAGATGCCGGGAGACGGTTGCAACCGCATTTCTCCGTGTTGTGACCTGCTCCAGGAGCCACGTCTGAACTCCTGAGCCTGCGTTCACTGGGTCCATTCCGCTTCGAGGCAGGCTTAGTGTTATTACAGGGAGGGCTGATGTCCACCTTCAGCTCCTTCCATCTTTGAGCACGAGTGGCAACTGGAGCCGGGGCGCGAGGTCGCAGGGGAACGGGCTCAGACACGCCGGAGCTTCCAGCCAAGAGGGGAACTTGAACGTGCGGGTCACCCGCAGTGACACCCGGGGGGTGACTAGGCCCGGTAGACTGTTTGTGAACAGACACCTCAGCTACGGGACTGTCACGCATCACGACACAGAACCGGTCCTCATTTGTGGAGCCCTTGATAGTGATCACAATGGAGGCTCACTCAAGCGGAGCCGGGTGAACTGTCCTATCACGTACAGCTGCTAAAATAATGAGTGAATGGAGGAAATTTACACATTTTGAATGGCGCAGAGAGGTCCTTTGATACCTGGAGAGGGGAGATAAAACAAAGAGACACAGGTTGTAACTTTGGGCAGATTAATTTATGTGAATATGCATGTGTACAGTTGTTTCTGTAAATAGATGAGGTCTGGATTTGCTTACAGACGCAGCTGCTGCTTAGTTTATCAACCAATCAATATTTTTCCTCTCAGTAATACGTGGCCCAGTGCTGCAGTTTAATTTAATCATTTTAGCAAAAAAAAAGAAATTCCCACCATTTGGATCCTGGGAGTACTGTGGATATTATATTCACTACTCTGAAGTTTAAGACTTTTTGACAAATGCTTTTGGCTCAAACACATGCTGGATATTTTTGGCTTAAGCCAACACACCCTTTAATGGCCTGGCAAATGTTTTCTTTTTCTTAAAACACCCAGAGGATGGTCTTAAAATGAGGTAAAAGCAATATCTAAATATCTAATTTAATATATAATCTAGATAGCCATAATTAAGCATATGTAACCTCAATCTGCTAATTAAAAAACAGTTTAGAAACAATGGGCTGCTTTTTAAAGAAACACAAAAACGTATATTTCAACATACCAGATATTGTTGTACATAAGTAGTGTCATCAAAGAGCGCGTCCAGCAAAGCAGTCGGAAGGATAGCCGAGGCAATGCAAAGCTCAAAGGCTGTGTGAAGCCCTGAGTTTACTTCTGAAAATATACAAAAAGCTGTGAGAAAGAAAAAAAGAAAAGGGTGAGGAATGCTCTCCCCTCCCCTCCTTTACCTCAACAAGAAGACGGTGAGTTAAACAGGCAGGTGTTTGAGCTACCTGTGCAAGTGTGTGTGTGTGTGTGTGTTACTTTGCAGGCGTCACACCTTTCAATCTCCATTCCTCCTTTTCACCCAGTGATGTAGGATGCCTGAGGCAAAGGATTTTTTAGCATGGAAGCACATTCCTCAACAAAACATGCAGCAATGCTTTAAACACGTCGTCATCTTCTCTAAAAAAAAATCTCTCAATTCATACCTTTTGTGACTAAAGCAACACGTTAAGCCCTGATGTAAAAAAAAGAAAGCATTTATGGTATTTTCAAACCTGACAAAGCATTGCCAGCACACATAGAATTGCATGTGTTGAAGGTCAAGAGTACAAACCTGTTATTTGTACATATTAACATCAAGGAGGTTTTGCTTGTTGAGGCCTGTTGGACTTTGGGGGAGAAGAGATCTGGTCAAGTTAGAGGGTGCACTAAGACTTAAGGTTTGAGTTATTATAATCTCAATAGCTATCTGTAATGTCACCATTATACAAAAATATGTTCTACAGAGTAAATTTGCTTGTTGAGGTATTTTGGATTTTGGCTGTAATTCATTCAAACAGAAAGAAGAACTGCGATGGAAATTTTGCAATTTCGCTAAAGGACATTTAAAAGCAACATTGGGTCTTTTCACATAAAATGATAGGATAGCATTTATCCTGTATATTTCATTGTTATGTGATCCTTGTTATTAAAACCAATGTTTTTTTTTGGTTGACCTGAAACTTTAAAATACTTCCTTTACATAAAAAGACAATACAGAATTTATAATGAATGAACAGTTATCTTGTATGAACTTGATAAACTTCCACCTACTGTCCCAGATGTTTAACTGCCCTAATTAATTCAACCTGCCAACCTGCTGAGACATGCTCCTACATATACAACATTCCTGTCATAGAAAGGTATATTTACCTGGGTCATGCTAAAGAAAAGCAGGAAAAAAAAGAAAAAACGGAGATAGGATTCGGTACACAAAACAATAAGAGAAAACAGCGTGAAATAGGAAATATTAGATGGAACAAAACTTGATTTTGACAAGAAACATGCACATGCATGAAGTCAGATAACTTCCCTGTATAAAAGAAAACATGAAAATACAATTTATCACTTTTCTGATGGCAGCTGATGAAAACATGAAATGGATTCACTATGTGTAGAGCTTTGCTTTACTGATGGGGTCAGGATTAGATTACATTTAATTAAAGTGCAATGCATTTAGTGAGTTCCTCCAAAAATAACCAGCTCCCATTTCTCATCATGCCTTTGAATAACCTTGTGGCGAAATTGTAAGCTTTTTTGATTGAATTCTCACATTCCCAGGTGGTAAAATGTAACACTTGCCAATCTGCTGCTGCGGCTGCAAAAAAGATGCTGCTTTAAGAGACAGATGAATCGTCTAACGACCCCGTAGGTGAACTATTTACTGCTTGGTCTCTTTTAACTTCTTGTGCTCCCCCGGGCTTTCTGCCAACAGGACACATGTCTTGTGTAAATTATAATCACCGCTCAAAAAACATTTGCAGTACATCGCACACGAATGTTAGCTGGCGACGCCTTTAAGTGCTGTATACAATTATTTAACAATACAAAATAGCATTCTGACAAAAACCTTATAAAGAACAGCCTGTTGTTTTTAGACACGAGACACGTGTCGTCGTCTGGTGTCCAGTGGCCTACTTTCAGTCCTGCGGGTGGATTAACCGCTCGCCTCTCGCCTTTTTGACCCCGCGGAGTCTCCGTAGCACATGCGGAAGTAGCAGCGCGGGTCGCTCTATGAACGCTATTTCGCGGGAGAGTCGGTGAACTGGATCCAAGCTGTCACCACGGAACATTACGGTGCTTGAATTTATAAGACAATGAGTTTGTGGGTGGACAAATATCGACCGACTTCGCTCGGGAAACTCGACTATCATAAAGAGCAAGCGACTCAGCTGAAGAATCTGGTAAGAGAAACGACCTGCTTGCTTGCTGTGTTAACCGTAACCAGGCAACATTTAGCATTAGCATCATAGTCCGATGAAGCCCAGGCAAACGTGCATGTGTAAATCCACCAAGTAATACAACCCCCCCCCCCTGTTTATTGTTAATGTTCGTTTCAGGTTCAATGTGGCGACTTCCCCCACCTGTTGGTGTACGGGCCGTCCGGCGCCGGGAAGAAGACCCGCATCATGTGTCTGCTGAGGGAGCTGTACGGAGCCGGGGTGGAGAAGCTGCGCATCGAGCACCAGACCGTCGTGGTGAGAGACGTGGGCCCAAGTGTCCCAGCTGATCCTACAATACGTTACAGTCGGAGCGTGCGGTTACTCGACAGCTCTCCTCCTATTTGTGAGTAAACACTGACCAGGGCTGTGTTCTGTGTTTTTTTTTTCCACCTCCAGGCCCCCTCGAAGAAGAAAATCGAGATCAACACGATAGCCAGCAACTATCACTTGGAAGTCAACCCGAGGTAACTTCATGATGAATGCAAGAGATGATTCCACCTAATTCCAGTGAATTCTTTACGCTATTACATTTACTTGATGGCCGTAGTTGTTACTTAGCAGATTAAAATGTATTAATAGGTCCTCGTGTTTGAGTTATTATTATTATTATTATTATTAGGCATCTACTCTGCAAACCTTTCATGTGAATGATTTTATTGGTCAATCTTTGAACCAATTGAGGCACAGTACACAACGTGTGTTGATTTTTATAGGTCAGGGAAGAAAGTGGCTTCAGCAGAAATGATAAGCTTCCTCGTTCGGAGTTTTTGGCTTTGTGTTGTTCAGTGGTCTGCCGTCTGGCTCAGTGAGATAATATGTGCGCTGCGTCCGACGAGTGTCTCTGTTCTGTTTCTAACAGTGATGCTGGGAACCAGGACCGTGTGGTGATCCAGGAGCTGATCAAGACCGTGGCTCAGTCGCAGCAGATCCAGTCAAGCACCCAGAGGGAGTTTAAAGGTCGTGAAGGCTACAAGTCGCTTTCACTTCCCATCACATGATGGCGGAGCACATCCCTCCATCGTCCATCCACCTTGTGAAAACACAATATCTGACCGTCACTGTTGTGTTTTCAGTGGTCTTGCTTACGGAGGTGGACCGACTCACCAAGGATGCCCAGCATGCTCTGCGGCGGACAATGGAAAAGTACATGTCCACCTGCCGTCTCATCCTCTGCTCTACCTCCACCTCTAAAGTCATTGGGCCCATTCGGAGCCGTTGTCTGGCTATCAGGGTTCCTCTGCCCAGCACGGAAGAAGTAAAGTGTGGATGATGTCCTTAATGTTGTCACTAGCACTCATCTGAACAAGCATAATTAAGTCTACATTTCAGGCCATTCATCCCTCATCTCTGTGCTGTCGTTGTCCCACCAGGTCTGCAGTGTTTTGACATCCATCTGTAAAAAGGAGGGTCTGCTCCTCCCACCTGAACTGGCCAAACAAATCACCGAGAAGTCTGGTCGCAACCTCCGCAAAGCCCTTTTGATGTGCGAGGCGTGCAGAGTGCAACAGTAAGTCGTCACAAGACGCGCTGTCCTTCCTCCACAGCGTAACCTTTTGGATCGGCTCATTCCAGACTGGATTAATCGTTCCCAGGTATCCGTTCTCGGCGGACCAAGACGTTCCGCAGACGGACTGGGAGGTCTACCTCAGGGAAACGGCCAACGCCATCGTCAGCCAGCAGAGCCCTCAGAGGTAAGAGCGAGAGAGAAAAGAGGGTTCAGCTTGCTCTGTAGGAATGAAGGGTAGTAAATCAGATTCGTCGTATTTCACCGCTGAATCTCTACTGGTGTCGGTTCCAGGTTGTTGGAGGTTCGCGCCAGGCTGTACGAGCTGCTCACGCACTGCATCCCTCCCGATATCATTATGAAGGTAGCGGTCACACCGTCCTCTGTGAGAATGGTTCCCAGTGATGTTTGAGGTCAGGGGTATTCATTTAACTCGTCCAAATCCCCTGCCAGGGTCTGGTGACAGAGTTGCTGAGTAACTGCGACGGTCAGCTGAAGACGGAGGTGGCCCACATGGCAGCCTACTACGAACACCGCATGCAGCTGGGCAGCAAAGCCATCTACCACCTCGAGGCCTTCACCGCCAAGTTCATGGCCGTCTACAAGAAGTTCATGGAGGACGGCCTGGATGGGATGATGTTTTGACTCTGAATAGATTACGGCTGCTTGGAGTTCAACAGATATTGTTGATTTCCTGGAAATATTGCTGATTTCCTGGTGATATTGCTGATTTCCTGGTGATATTGCGCAACATAACTGGTGCAAAAGCAATTCCGAGTTACAGCTTTTTCCCCAAAACCCATTACTGTAAATAGTTTGTAAACTTTGAACTGTCACTAGTGGATAAACAATCCAAACACAGCAAGCAATTATTTGTAACAATAAATTGCTTTTTGTATTTAAAAAAATAAGTGTTCTTTGATTTCATTATTATGAACAATCACTCCTGAAATCATTGATCGTGGCCATTGCTTTATAACATAACACTGTCTGATGTCTCCAACTGTTGAGAGTATTTAAGGAAATGTATTACAAGCAAAACAAAAACTCCATTACAAAAACATAGAAAATAGTTTATTGAGTTCTGTCAGGCCATAACACACGTACTCTTTCCCCTACAATCAGAAGTTTCCTTCTTTTGAATTCTAAGCATAAATTAAGAGTGTAAACTCCCTAGCACGCCATTCTGGGATAAACATATAATCTGCAGCTAATAACATAAAAAACAGTCACAACCATCAGTAATACTCTTTGCGTCTCTTGGCTGTGTAGTAGACAATGAGGCCCAAGGTGATCAGCACCCCTGAGCCCACCAGAGTCAGGAAGCCCACCACGGGCTTCTTGGCCAGCACGTGGCAGCCGGGGCAGGGCTGAGGCACGGTGGGGCGGGGCTGAGTTACGCTGGGACACTGCTGGGCCGCAGCGCCCTGAATGGGGAAGCCGTTGTGCTTGATGATGTTGCGATAGTTGGAGAGAGAGGCCTTGATGATGGCCTCCTCCTGAATGTGTCCGTACAAGCCGAAGCCCGGGTCCCTTTGGTCACTCAGGGCGTAGGCGAAGTAACCCTTCAGGTTTACGCCGTCCAGAGTGTGAGCTGCGGCCAACAGGGAAAAAAGATCAATGCTCTACTTCTAACCCCCTCATTCATTTGGCATATGAACCTAACAGATTGGATAATGAAGTTATAAGTCCATCTAAGGACAGGTGTGTACAAATCCTGTTTGCAGCTATTACTTCTATGGAAATATTTTATATATATTGGCACCAGTTTCATGATAAAATTATATAATTATGCTAACGTGATTACAAATGTTTAATGTGGAGGGTTGAAATACTATTTTAGTGTTAATATAAAACAACTCCTGTTTTGATTCCAAATCCTTCAAAAAGTATTATTTGTTTTGACCTGCAGAAAGTAACCATGGTGATTACAAACCCACTAATAATGTTCACATTGATCTCTCGCCGGATAAAAAAATGAATTCAAGATTAAATAGTTCAACGTAAAAAATATGAATTGAATAAACTCTGTGATGGTTGATGTATTAGACCAAATAAATATAATAATACTGTATATTGATATCCATATAAGCTGCTTTCTGTGTGTGGTTGCCCCCTAGTGGTGAAAGAGCACACTCAGATACACAACAATACAACACTATGTGCACATCATAGATTGCCACTGCAATGTTTTAACGTGGCACCCAAAGTCTCCACTGAGTGTAACCTGCTAAACTTTACCATGACAGGGAATCGGATCGGGAGTGACCATGACTCCCCGATGCACGTGAAGAGTGTATCTTTGTTGAGTCAGCTGACTATTCAGGGGTCAGTGACCTAAAATCCTGTCTAATAATTAAGCCCCACTGAGGCCGCTGAGGGGAAAAACCTCAATCCCTGATGAAGGCTTTAACGTGAAAGAACAACATTCTGCAGGTTTTCTGCATTGATCCTGAAAAAAGATAAGTGTCCTCGTGTCACCTTTCAGCGCCTCGTTTATGTAGTTGTACAGGTAGTAGACTCGGAGGCTGTCTTTGAAGCGGGACGGGTCTTCCTGGACGCCATTAGCCATCACGTAGATGGGTACGTCGCGGTAGTGCTCCCTCACCTGACACAGCAGGTGAGCGAAGTCAGTCAGTCAAGGGTCAGCTATCAGAGTTGTATCACATGGAAACAACCGTTTCATTTTGTCCCCTTGGTATGAAAACACTTTTCATAGGAGGAGGAGTAACCATAAACCATAAAGAATATAGCAACCTGGTAATCCTCCCCCATTGAACAACCCAATCTATTCACATTCAACAAGAATGCAAGAGCACAGAAGAGACGCCTCACCCAGTTGAGGGCCTTCCTCAGACCCCAGGGCACAACGGGCCTGGGAGACAACATCCACGTGGTGTCTATCATCTCCTGGAACTCCAGCATCGCATTGTAGGTGTACCTGCACACATGGAGATGAGATTCTCTCTGTATGTCCACTACCTTTAAGCACAAGGTTTGTCTTTTAGCTTCATCAAATCTCCTTCTGCACTCTCCCTCCTCTTTGTTTCCTGCCTGTATGTCACCTGTCACCATGAAGGTAACGGCAAAGGAGCGGACTTCAGCTTACGCGTCTTCCATGGCGTGTGTCACCACCTTGGTGGTGAAGTGACTGATGGCAAAGAAGTCATACGTCCCCTTCACCAGCTGTCTGGCCTTTTCATTGAACACCGGCAGGCTGAGGAGGAAACACGCGCAGATCATTACATGGGAGACACATTTCAGTGCAAAGAGTAGTTATCATTAATGATTAATTGTGCATACGTAAGATTTTTTTTTTCATTAATGATATACTGCTACAACAACATCCGGCTTAATGATATTGAAATCCCGACATATCACATCTTTGAAGAATCCCAGTTAGAATCACTGATCTGTTTCCCAATCGCGGTGCTTCTTCACATGAATAAAAGTATTCGTACTCGAGTGAGTTGAGTTGCCTCAGCCAGCTCCTCATCCCCAGAGGATAGTCCCCGCTGCCAAAGACCGGCTCTGCGAACCAGCCAACGCGGAAGTCTAAAACCCGCTTAGCCGGCTCCACGTCTTCGCGGCTGAATGAAAACGCCGGTTCCACCCAGTCCATGTGCAGAGCCAGGGACACCTGGGGCACAGCACAAACCGCGCCGGGAATAACAACAATAACAACAACCTACAGACGGTGTGATAAAAGTAGTCAAGTAGGTGTACATAACGAACCTTTCCTCCCTGTGCGTGTCTGAACTCGTCGTCGTAGACGCGCCAGGCCAGAGCGTGCGCTCGCAGCATCTTGTGACCCTCCTGGTAGCTCACCATCTCATCGTTGGGCTCGTTCAGAGTGATCCACATCTTCACGTGGGCCCCCAGTTCTCTGTAGCAAAGTCTGGCGTATTCTGCGAACGCCTTCGGAGTCTCACTGGGAACAAATGAGAAACGGGTACGATTTGAATAATGCGCTGAGCTTGCATTTGATGGCAGGCATGAAATTCAGATATAAAGCAGTCACAAAAGTACGTGTTAGAAAACACTGACACAAATAAATGCATGGCCTAAATGATCTATTACATTCACCCGTCCCAGTTCAGGTTAAAATGCCAGTCCCATTATGACAGCAGTGTAACCCCTGGTTTCAGTGATGCCGCTGTATTACAGGAAAAGGAAGGATGATCCCGTGGCAGCGGCTTCGTGATGAAGCGCACACACATAGTAACACACATAGTGATAAACTGTATCTGATAAAAGACGGGTGTTTATTAGCCTGCCGCTCTTCCAAAATCCAAAATGGAAATTCAAAGGGGAAAAGGGGCTAAAAGGCGTCCGACCTGTTGAACCACTTGTTGGCGGCATCCAGCGGGGCCGGCAGGCTGCTGCGCAGGCGCGTGTGGTGCCACAGCGTGACCACGGGCGTGACGTTGGCCCGCAGCAGCTGGCGGGTGAAGCAGCGGTAGTAGCCCAGCAGGGTGGTGTTGGGATGAGCCACGTCGCCCGTGGGCACCACAGCCGACCAGTTGAGGGAGAAGTGGAAGTGGTTGACGCCGACCTGCCGGATTTCATCCACCTGGAGAGAAAGCGAAGTGATCGCTCAGTGTCCTGCACACACGCACACACACACACACACACACACACACACACAGTGTCTATAATGTGCATTTGTTATTCAAACGATGAAGGTTCGACTTGTAGGAGGAACTACCTGTTGTCGGATGGTGACGTAATCCGCACAGTGTGCGGCCCGCCGTACGGGCGGTGCACTGAAGCCCTCCAGCCTCATCAGCTCGCCGTTGTTGGAGATGTTCCACAAGTACACACTGGGGTCTGCAAACTGGCTGGGCGTGGTCTCCACCTAGGACACGAGATGGCGGGGGGGGGGGGGGGTGAACAGAAGCAACGAGCCCATGTAAACATGCACTCTGGCGCCCTATGACCACGCGCTGACCTGTTCCACGCGAATGCAAATAAAAAACAATCGGCTCGGCCCTGTGATGTTCAGCCCGGCTGGCAGAGCTGGTCGGCATGAGGTCATGTGATGTGGTTTATGATTAAGAGAGGACTCGTCGTAGGGGCCGTTTCTGAGCTGGACTTTCTCCCCGAAAAGTGAAAGTTCAAAATAGAGTGATGAACACGATGCAACTTAAGAAAAGGAAAGGAGCAGCTACAGTTTTCCTACCTCGCAACACTATAAGACAATATATAGTGGGCAATGGTGGTGCATTGGGTAGGGTGGAGCGCTGGGAGCCGCAAGGATGGGGGTTCGAATCCCGACTGCCCCATGTGTCATGTCGAAGTGTCCCTGAGCAAGACACTTAACCCCTAATAGCTCCCCAGGCAAAAATGTAATGCATTGGTTATAATGTAAGTCGCTTTGGATAAGAGGGTCAGATAAATGTAATGTAATAATAATAATAATTTCAGAAATAGTGATAATAATACAAATAGTGATAAAACCTAACTACATATTAGTCAGGTTGGTACTGAATCTCTCAGCCAAAGTTAATACAGTGTTAATGTTTTCTCAAATGACTCGTTTAACTCACACACACACACACACACACACACACACACACACACACACACACACACACACACACACACACACACACACACACACACAGACACAGACACACACACACACCTGTATGGAGTTGGCTGATACCCCCCAGGCAAAGTCACACGGGAAGCTTCCTTGTGCTGGTTTGTTCTCTGGGAGTTCTGGGAAACCGTTCTTCTGGATGACGTTTCTTTAAGAATAATAAACAATCATCACTTCAAGAGGAGCTGTACCGGGAGAGAAGCCCCCCCCCCCCCCCAACTCTCTGTAACTGTAAGGCATCGCCAGAGAGACGTCCTTCATCGAACTCGCCACCGGCGGCATGGCGACGCGTACCTGTAGAAGGTGGCGGACGTCTTAGGCTCCCTCTTCATGTCAGGAGCGTTGAAGTCCACGTAGTAGAGTCCCCTTCGTATCCCATATTCCCTGTGCCACTCGAAGCCGTCTATCAGGGACCAGGCTGTGTATCCGATCACATTCACTCCATCTATGATGATGGCTGACACGGACAGACGGACGGACCAGGTTCACGCCCAATGGTTCAACAGTAGAGAGAGAGAGAGAAAAAACAATAAAAAAATCATTACTCACACTTGAGGGCCCCTGCGATGAACCTCTTGAGGTAGAACATGTGCTTGGGGTCTTCGGTCTTAGTGTTGCCGAGGACGTACCTGTGCAAAAAGATGTCCCTCAGTACAACCAGAACACAAGACACGCCGCATCAGACGGACACATTGGTCAACATACCAGCCACTCTGCACCACGAAGATGGGCGGCTTGTCGTACTCGGCGCTGACCCAGTAGAGCAGCATCCTCAGGTCCAGCTCCTCCTGCTGCCCGAACTTCAGGCTGTCGTTGATGAGCTGGAAGCTCAAGGCGGCCCCGTGGGAGAGGGCGAAGAAGTCGGCCGTTCCCCTCACCTGGGCCCTCTCCTCGGGGGTGAAAGAGGGCAGCCGCGAGCCCAGCCGCGCCTTCATGCAGGGGGGGTAGTCTCCGTCGGTGAAGAGAGGCCGGGCGAACCAGCCCAGCACGTGGTCCAGGGAGCACTGGCACTCTCGCAGGCTTTCCAGGCGGGTGCGGCTGGGCTTGATCCAGTGAGAGGCCAGCGCCATGGACAGGCGGCCCCCCTGGCGGGGGCGGTAGTGGCGGTCGTAGAGATGCCACGCGGCGGCGTGAGCCTGGGGGGGGGGAAGGATGGAGGCCGTAGTTCAGTGCAAGTTGATTGAAAATGCTTCAAGATCAAAAGAGTGAGACAAAATAAAGGACTGATAACATTCAGAATTGTAAAAGGGAAACAAATTGTAAAATCTGTAAAAAAAAAATAAAAATTTACTCGAGTAAATACTTTAATGGAACATTTTCAAGCTTAGTTATTTTTATTTAACACAAATGCAAAGGGGAAATTACGCCAAATAATTAACCATAAAAAGTCACTTACCTTAATGAGATTGTGGCCGACACGGAACGGGAGATCGGGGTCGTTCTTTATCCCGGGAGCCACCACCCCGGTACCATACCCGTGGCGCGCCACCACGAACGGGTTATCGATAGTGATCCAATACTTGACGTCATCCCCGAACGTCTGGAAACAGAAATCGGCGTAGTCCTTGAAAATCCCCACAATCTCCGGGTTGCTCCAGCCGCCGAGGGTCTGCTGCAGGTGGTCGGGCAGGTCCCAGTGGTAGAGCGTGACCACCGGCTGCACGCGGATCTCCTTCAGCCTCCTCAGGAGGTTCCGGTAGTAGTTGGTGCCGACCTCGTTGTAACTCCCGCGGGTGCCGTTGGGAAAGATCCTGGACCAGGAGAGGGAGAACCTGTAGTGGCTGACCCCGAGCTGCGCGATGGCCCGCACGTCCTTGTACACGTTGTGGTAGCTGTCGCTGCCGACGTCCCCGGTGGCCATCCGGTTCCCGCCGCGCCGGAACGTGTCCCAGATGGAGAGCCCCTTGCCGTCCTTCTCGAACGCGCCCTCCACCTGGTACGCCGCCGTGCCCACCGCCCACATGAAGCCCTCGGGGAAGGTGTCGTAGAGGAAGGCCTTGTCCCCCGGGTAGGGCAGCTTGCCGAAGCGGCTCCACGTCCTCAGGCCGGCGTTGGGCTTCGCGGCCGCGGAGGCGATGGCGAGGAAGGTGATCAGGGCGAGCGGGGCGCTCATGGTGCGCGTCGGACCTGCAGCCTCTGGTGTCCAGGTGTCCCGCGCTCTAAATATTCATTCGAGCGTGCCCCCCCCCCTCCCCGCCCGTCGGGGGCCATATAGATCGGGCGGCGGAGTGCAGCCGGCCAGCTGTGAACCCGCCACACGTCGCCTCCAATCGATCCGTCAATCATTAGACAATGCACCTGACGCACGGCGGTCCGCGGGCACAACGTGATGTCGAGAGGGCCCCAGGGATTCAGCGCGTCGCTGCGCGGGTCTCACGGCAGCCACATAGCCAATGAACAGGTTTGATTTTATTTTATTCAAGATGAGCATTTGTACTTTAATTTGATTCACCCCACCCAAAGCGACCCAGGTGCAAACACGCCTTAATAATGTGATCTCTGCAGCGGCCCCATTACCTATGCATCCTCCACAGGCAGAACGCCCCATAACTCCATTTAATGCCACATGTCAGCAGCAAGGAAAACTCATCTGTGTCGCTCACTGGATCCGCGAGGTGGGGGGGGGGGGGGGGGGGTAAACAAACAGCAGAGCCGGTGTTCACTCTGCTGCACCATGGTCACCTCGCTTCCTTATCGCCTTTTCTGCTCACGGTTGCTTGGAAACTCAGGCCTCTCACTGCGGGATAGTGTGGCCCAGGTGGCCCCCTGCATAAATAACTCAAGAGGGGTGTTAGATATTGTGCGTGTGCAACAAAGTAATACAAAATGTGCGGCCACTTCAAACCTACATGGTTTACATGTAATCGGCTTTGAAATGAACATTTGCAAGTAAATAATCAATCGGGGAAAAAGACAGTCAGTTGAGATTAAACCATCGGTCCATTAGTCAAAAAAATATAATTTTTTTTTGATGATTCATTAATGGTTTATAGTATTTTTCCAGTAAAAATGCAAAACAACTAATTGTATGAATACATTTATAACGGAATCAATCGTTTTAACGTTGAAACTTTGAATAGGATTTAAATCACAGCTTGGGTGATTTAAGCGTAAATGTGGTACGGCTCAGCAACTGACAGAGGATGGAGAATGTCATTATTTTTTTTTTTTTTGAGTTTGCTTTGAAGGGCAGGTGGTCTATCTGGGCCGCACACAGCTAAAGGCCACAACACGGGGTTCTTTTCAAGATCACGGAGGGAAGAAATGAGTCGGCCAGCTCAGTGAGTCCACATCGAACTTGTGATGTGTCGGCTCACGTGGCGCTGTACCTAAAACTAGGACCCACTTCTTCCTGTGGACTGAAATCTTTTTAGTGGATGTCATGTCCAAGTTCCCGTCTTCTAATTTAGGCCTGACAAAAGAAAATATAGCATCAAATTCATTTTCATAGACTTGCTTCATTCAGCAGCTCATTGTTGTGAAGACAATAGCGACACTTCTATGAACGTTTTACTTACCTGCCTTGCTTTTTAGGAATAACAAAAACAAACAAAAAAAAGAGGCTCAATTGCAGATTAACTTTATCCGTGAGGACAAAAAGGAAACAGATCAAACATGTAAGGTTTTATAGAGAATTATATTGATACAACGGGGATCTGACTGGGTGGATGTGACGTTAATCAGCAGTGACAAACACTACAACCACAGCTGCTCACGACTTCCATCTACCATGAAGTACCAACCTCAAAAAGGAGATGCACACTACAACCTTTATCCAGAGGCCACTCTACATTTGGACATTTGGGTTTTTGACATTTTTTTCTCCCCCCCCCCCCCCCCCCAATACAAAGTAAAAAAGTTTTTAATATACAGATCTGTCAACAAAAATGCATGTTTTAAAGTAAAATGACAATTAATGTCACAAAAAAAGATGGTTGATCTATTTCTGTTTTTAAAAAGGGTGAGACACAGAGGGAATGATTGATAAGCAATATTGCTTTATGGAAGCATTTTAATAATAATATTGGCGGGTAAAAGGCTTTACAGCACCCCCCCCCCGTCAGCATCAAACAACAACAGAACATGAAACAGACATAAGAGACTATTTACAAGTGGGCTTTTTTTTTTTTTTTTTTTTCCTGTTAAAATTATTTTGACTGAACGTGGCGAACATCTTCACAACGCAACACAATGCAACGACCCACAGCGGACGATAAGGATGCACTGATGCAGCGTGCACGTGGCAGATGCAGGTGTGTGAATGTAACAGTAGGAGCGTCGGCGTATGAAAAGTTTTTAAAAAGTTCAATGTCCGTATTTTCTTTTCTACGTCGTTCCTCCACAACACGCCGTCCTCGTTTCTCCTCCCCCACCTTCCTGCTCATCTTCTTCGCCCCGCTGGCTTCTTGCGTCCCTGCAGGAAAATCAACACCAAGCTTAGAAAGTCTTTCACACTTATTATATTAGTTGGCAGTTCAGATATCCCGTATGTGAATCATGTTAATACCGTCGGTACCTTCGGTGTTGGCTCCTCCTCCTCCTCGTCTTCGTCTTCTTCCTCCTCCGAGTCCTCTTTAGCAGCAGCTGCCTTCGATCGCCCACCGCGCCTGGATACCGCAGAGGGGATACGAGGGGGTTTGAGCAATCGTGGAACAAAGAAGCTGCATCCCTGCTCAGTATTTCGAAAAATATCATTCATCATATCATCATTTGCACAAACTTCAAAAACATCTGGACCAGATGTGCATCTTACGCTGGATTCTTGGCGGGGGGCTGGGCCGATTTGGGCGGACGTCCCCTCCTCTTCTGCGGCGTGGACTCCGCCGGCTCCGCCCTGCTGATACCAGGACGATGAGTGTGAGACAGAAAGTGGGCGTGTCCGAGGAGGACCCCCCCACCACCACCCCCCCAGGGCCAACAGCACCGATTTCTTACCCTTGTGATCGCCGCGGCGCTCTGGCTGGCCGGCCTCCCTTGGTCTTCAACTCAGTGTTTTCACTGCTCCCGTCCTCCTCTTCCTCCTCCTCCACCGCCGCCGCCGCCTCTGCTTCCTCTTCTTCCTCCTCCTCCTCCTCTTCCTCATCTCCCTCCTCCTCCTCCTCCTCTGGCGGAGGAGCGGCCTTCTTTCGGCCCCTCTTCCCCTTGGCCGGAGTGTCCTGGCCCGGCGTGGCCGCCTTCGGGGGCCGGCCCCGCCGGGCCTTCTTGGGCGGGCTGTTCTGCTCGTCCTCCGGCCGGTTGTCCTCGTCCCACTGGTCCTCGGACTCGGCCACAGCGGCCGTGTTGGCCGCCGCCTTCTTGCGGCCGCGCTTCGGTTTGCTGTCCTGGTCGTCAGCGGAGGTCACTGCTCGTTTTCGACCGCGGGGCTTTTCAACGTCCTGCGAAGAATAACAGTCGATGAGTGACGTCACTTCTTCCCACTTCGGGAAACGTGTTAACCGTCTCGCCGTGTGGACAAGCTGCTTCAAATCCACCATCTCAGGATTTATGTGAGTAACTAGTCAGATGGCGCTTGGAAATATCGTGACAATCCTGTTAAGACTTTAAAAGGGATGCAACATGGTTGCTCCTGTGGTAGAAGAAACTATATTTTCTGACATTTGGTGGAAGAAAACAAAAACGACTTAACAGCACTGGTCCAGAGCTCAACACCAAGGAAACGACGACGGTGACGCGTCTTGAGGCTGTTGTGAATGATACTCGGCACAAAGCCAACTCACAAATGTTCTCTATCTAAATCCAGCGTGGTGTTTGCATAGTGGAATCTAAGCAGAGACTCGCTCGGGGTTTATGACTGGAAACACTCAACTAGATCACAGCAACAGACTTCTCTCCTGGTCCTAAGCTACTGTGTAACTTCTGATCTGTTTATCATTCTCTAAAATAGGATTAAGAATGTCAGCTTCACTGCTTTTAATACTTAAGACAACATTGTATGAAGAGGGCAAATGTATTGTTTCATGTTTATCCTATTGGTGTCAAAACTAAATCAGAAGTAAATAGCAATTTGGTTCCCAGAAATAAGGTTAATCAAATAGGAGAGAAATAAATACAATCTTTTTTAAAGAGGATTATAATAATAATAAAATTATTTTTGTGATTAGCGGTAATGGCTCCTTGGGATACGTAAATTATCCTTTAGTTGCATTAAAATGATGAACAAATGATGATGATAAATAGCTAAACTAAAACAACCAGTGACATGTCAGAGGACGTAACACCAGCACATGGAGAGCTTTTAATACCTTGTCAGTGGTGTCGGCTCGCTTTAGGCTGATGTCCTCGTTTTCACTGTGATCCATTTCTGTGCTGTCAAGCCTGAAACAGCAATAATTAACGGTCAGTCTTCCATAACAACAAACAAAACAGCATAGAGAAAGCCTTAAATACAAGTCCTGAACACATTTCCCATTGGGCTCATGATTAGATCCTTGAGGTTTTCTGTCTTGCTCGCCCAACAATTCGGCACAACAAAGCCTTGGCGACCTCAGGGTCGTGGCGAGTCCTTGGAGTGTGTGTGTGTGTGTGTGTGTGTACCTGGTCTTGCTGCGCTGCGGGGAGCCCGGGTTGGACGACGGGTCGTCGTTGCTGGCCGTCTCCATGCGCGAAGCTTTGCTCTGAATTGGTTTCCCCGCGGACGACAGCGGCTTGTTCACTGCACCCAAAACGTTAGCCGACTTGGGCTTGATGGGGAGTAGGTGGGGAGGGAGGGGGGGGGAAATCAGAGTTAGATGTGTTCCACTCAACAAGAAGCAGAAATGGGAGGCCTAGAGGATGAATTAAGCTCACCTTTCCAGGTGTGAAGAAAGACTTCATCTCTGCTGGCAGATAGTTTTTTGTGTTGCTGAAGTTCTGAAACGAATAACACACACACACACACACGCGAAAGATTATGAGGGGACGTTAGGTGGCTACAAACAAGTCTGTTAGTGCACTTTTCATAGTACTGCATATGCATTTTTACATGTGCATCTTAACCTGTCATTTAAAAAGTGATGGAGAAAAAAAAAAACACCAACCTTGTCGGGTTTGGTGAAGAAGCATGTGGGCAGCACGGGGTCTTTTGGAGACTCTAAGCTGTAGGTGGTGCTCTTTGACATGATAATGTGCATGGCCACATCGCACACCGTGTAGAGTTTCTGTAAGACACAAAGGTGGTGAGCAGGAAGGCAATAAGAGCAGTAAACATATACGGGTGTCTGTACACAACCTCCCAAGCAAACAGGAAGTTGCAGAGGGGATATTTACCTCGTTGGTTTTGGCATCAGTGGGGGACTGCGCGTCTTTCGTCTGTTTGATATTTTCCACCATTTTCCTTATAAAGGCATGGCTGTTGTTCTCATTCTTGGCCATGATAATCTCCAGGACGAACCACAGAGCCCTAGTCGAAGAGGAAGGGAGGTTTCAAATGTCTCAAATCCAGCCATACTTTTGTAGCTTTTTCCTTTTCATTGTCCTAGATATAATTATAAATTGCATCTGCGGTTAAAGGTCTAACAGCAAGGTGATTAATAGCACTAAGTACCATTAAACATGAATCTCAGTTTATGAAATGTGCACTTCTCAATGCTTAACGGTTCATTTTGTTATCAGGGGTTACGTGCGACCAACTTACTCTTTGATTTCTTTGAGCTGCTCGATGTCCTGTACTTTGACGTAGTCGGGGTCATGTGCCAGCAGGTGGATGGTGTAAGGCACCACGTACTCCGGCAGCAGAGAGAACAGCTTGTCTGTTCTCCCACATGGAAAATAAATATTACATCAACATTTCCACACATCAAGTCCATTTCATTTCCCACTTAGGAAAAACATACACAATATAACTAAAAGGTGCATATCTTCTGGTTTTAGATAAACACTGTGGAGTTAGAAATTAAATAAGACAGGACTTTGTGGCAGAGACCCGCCTCATGTGGGAAATCCTTAAATCTAACAGCGGTAAAGATTTAAGAAGAATTAAAGAAACTAATTTTAGAAAAAAAGTACCACTGATGGCAGCGTGCTGTTTGAGGTACTCTCTGCGTATGTTGACATTTTTCACCAGGCACTGGCGTGCGTGAGCCCTCCTCTCCTTCACGGGGTCCTTGGCGCACAGAGCAAACACCGCCATGTACTCCAGAGGCAGACGGAGGCGGCACAGCCCCCGGTGGAGCTTCTGGGAAAAACCTTGTCGCACTTGGTAGCACTCGTCCTACGAAAGGCCGAGAGAGCAACACACAGAAAACAAGAGCCATCACGAGGAGAAGACAACATGCAATCAGAAGAGGACGCAGAGGCCAAGAGGAGAGGATTCGTACGTTGATGACGAGCGCACACAGCTGGTATTGCTCCAGCGTGACGATTTCGTGATAGCAGGGCTCCTGGGCCAGCTTCAGAAGGGCGCACGCCGCCGCCAGCCGCAGCCGGGACATGTCTGGTTTTCTGTGGGGGGGAGGGGGGGGGGGGCAAGGAGACCAGGGAGGAGTAAACAAGGACGTCTTCATTGATCTGCGAAGGTGTTTGCAAATAAAGCCCGATACCACCACCCTCCAGCTTCTCAAAAGCCAGACACGCACAGCCTTAAGTCTGAGGAGGAAGCTTAAGCCGTGTCATTTACCCCATCCTGCCCTGCTCCGTTAGGTCTCCATCGCTGTGTAGAATAGCAGTCAGCATCCTCAGCGTGGAGTTGCCTGATTTGCTCTGATTGTTCTTCACTCCCAGTAACCACCGGACCATCAGCTTTATTCCCTGGATCTGAACAGAGGGTGAAGAAAATGCATTACTTTAAAGATGAAAACAGAGTCAGATCAAGGTGAGGAATTAACATTGCAATTCTTCTTGTGAAATGATTGTTCAGATATTTGAACAAATAGCAGCAGATCCGGTGGACATTTCCTAAGAGACAAATGAAGGATTCTCCACTGACCTTAGCCAGAGTCTCGGGGGACACTTCCTCATCCGGAACCCAAAGTTTGGTTGTCTTCTTGCCCGGAATCTACAGGAAACATGAATAATACTTAAATACTATCAACTGCCTACATTAGTATTCAAGCTTGTTGGATGCCATTAGTTTGAGACTCTTCAAATGCCTCACACAAGATAAGACGAAAAGGGTCAACAAACCATGACTACTGAAAAATGATTTGAGTGAAATAAAATGTATTCTACAAATGACAAATGTGTTTTTCAAATATACACCCACATGTTTCTAATTTTGCAAGCACATAAATAAATAAATACACCCATTCTGAATGTATAAACGTGAAAACAATTTAAAAAAATGTTTGTTCCTTTTGTTATGTTTGGGGACATTAACATAATGATGTCATTAGTGATTGGGCCGTTCTGTTTTTAAAAGGGTTAATTTCCAGGACAAGAAATGACCATGCAGATCCTATAACTGAGAAACAGATTGCCAGACTTTACACCTGATTATTCAGGTTTAAAATGTTAAATAGCTAAATTGCAAGAGTTGTCTCTCAACCCGAGTCCGGTATATGTCGTAAGCGTACCCGGTCATTCATGAGCAGATCCTTCACAATGAAGTTGGCGACGAGGGATTTGAGCGGCGCAGCAAACTGTTCCGGGGCCAGCTGAGCCAGATGACCCAGAGTGGTCAGAGGAGTGATGAGCTGCTCAAGGTTAGCAGGGTCCAGGCCTTTGTGCAGAGGCTACAGACACACAAACACACAAAAGCCCATTCAGCGTTTGGTCCACAAAAGATCCACTAGTGAAAAATGGCGCACTGTGTTTGAGCTTTGGGAGGCGTGTCTATCAGTTCAAAGTGCAATCTGACTGAAAGCGTAAATATAAAAATAGAAATACCAAAGTGACTAACCTCAAAGATTTGGGCGAAGTGTGTGTCTCTGTTGGTGAACATGGTGTTGATGCAGTGGATGGCGTACTTGGCCTGGCGGGGGGGCCCTCGCTTGGCTTTGGCCTGCAGTACAGGCAGCAAAACGCTAGGGAGAGCAGGCGGGAGAATTAAAAAAAACACACAAAGTAGCGTCACCGGTCAGAAAGAGTGCAGCATGCTCAAAGCGAGCCACGGTGATTTCAAAGTCCGATGGACTACTGCCGTGTGGCCGCGTACGTCCCGCCGGAGGTCAGAACAAGAGCAGGCTTTGAGTCAGGCAACGTACGATTTGATGTGAGGAAAGCTCTCCTCCATCTTGCTGCCCGTGTTCTTGAAGATCTGCAGAGCAGCCTCCGCGACCTTCTCGTCATCCATCTTCAGGCAGCCAAGCAGAGACTCAAACGTCTCTGCAGAGTGGAACGACACCGGGTGTGTGAACGAAAGCACCTGGGACGAAAAAAAAGAGGAAAGTCTTACATGTGGTTAAGTGAACTAGATCGGTTTGCATCACTTTAACGGCTGCTCATGCTTGCGTTTCTGGCTGCACTTTTATTTTTTACCTTTAGCAGTTCCAGTCCTGCTCTGATGGCCTCTTCAGTGGGGACGCCCTCCTCCTCGTCATCAGCTGTTCCGTCTATAGATTTGTTAACCTGTTTCACCAACGCGCTGTTTAAAGAGAGAGATTCAACTCAAAGGTCAATCACTGCAGGAGTGAATAAATGATCACTAGCATTTCAATTTTATCACATACACACACACTACCTGATGGATTCTGTGTCGATATGTACGGGAGCAATTCTCTCCAGAAGGAACTTGACCATTTCCAGGAATGGATTGCTGGGCTGTTTGGGGCTGCCGAGCTTTTTGGTGATGTCTCGCTGAAAAGGTGACAAACAATTTTGCTTTAAATATAACAACCCCCGAGGACCGCCCTGCTGGGCAAACTAGTTCTGTAGAACCATCTTCACTCCTTACTACAGATAGAATGACCCTTTCATCCACCCCTTTATACTAATGGGATGCCAATCTAACATCAAATAGTATCACGTGTGTGTGACAAATAAACGGGCGGCGAACCTCTTGTGTTGCGAGCTCCAGAGACCAACTAACTAGTGTAAAATGGACTTAATAAATGGGGAAATGGAACAGTGACTTAGTGTGACCACCGGGGAGTTTCAGAAATACATTTATCTGCAACGGTGCGTGAATCATAATCATGAACGCTTCTGCAGGTAAAGCCAATTGAAGGTAAAGCAATTTCAAGGAAAAAAAAAAAAGTTTTCCCCTTGCAGTGCAACTGAAGCAAAACAGGGTTTAAAAAAGTATAATAAAACATCTATAATAGTAACAGTATATTCATGCATTCCCTCTTGAGCCAACAGGGTGGATGAATACATTTGTATCCAGCAAATGCTTTGCATGCAGCATGTGAGCTTAAAAAGTCCCAACCTAATATTCTCATATTCAAACTAAAGGGCAGCAGATCAAATAACATGTGTCGTCATGTCCGAATGGAGCCGTAGGGCACAATAACATTAACAGACTCTCTTTCTGGTATATGAAACATGAAGTACCTACATCAGTCTACAGGGTATTTAACATCAAAAAGATGAGACTATATTCATTTTACCTTAAAGATGATTAAACCATAAAGTCAACCAGGGTCTGATACTTACCACACAGACTTCGGCCTGCTTGCAGGAACACGAGGGGCTGACCAGGGTTTCCAACTGATCTCTGATCCGCTCGTCATCATCCAGGACCTGAGCCAGCTTCTTCACAAAGTCCTGGGCCTTTCCCGGGTCTGGCAGGTTTCCTAAAGTCACACAAAAGCTTTAGTCTACAACGAATGCACTCGAAAATCCAAGTTCGCTCAGGCTGCCTCAGCAATGGCATTAAAAGTTTGGTTTGTTGTGGCTGAACGAGACGGTAATTAAGACACCAAGATGTAGGATTTTTGAAAGAAACAAATTAAATGTGTGTCTCTTACTTGTGATCACCATGACTTTGGCAAATACGGCCTTGCTTGATGCATCAGACTAAAACAAAATAAAAAAATCAAAATGTGAGACAAGAAGAGTATGTTAAAATCAGCCTTTTGTGTGCTGTGCCTGAGTTATTTACCTTGGGTTTCTTGATCAAGTCGAGCAGGTCTTTGACATGATGCCTCAGCAGATTCTGGCACTTCCACATCTCATTCAAAGCTCTGAGAGGCAGCGAGGAAGAAGAGTCAAAGGATGAGGGTGAAAAACAGATGAGGAGGAGGTATTGCAGTAGCACGGTTGGTTTCTTCTTAGACGTTTGTTCAAGAAAGTTCATTTGCTCTCTGGACTGAAGTGGACTCCCCCACGCTGGCTAAATCTTCTCCGAAAACATTTCTTTTCACGATGAAAGTGACGAGTCATGGTTTGCAGGTGCATTGATCGGCCTTCTGTGAGAAACACTTACTTGACAGCATTTGTGTCCAGGGTGGCGTACAGGTAGTACAGACACTTCATCCTCTCAGTGGTTTCCAGGTTGTGAGGAACCATGTACTGGGCAAAGACCCGCTCCACCAGCAACCTGTGCACATGGAAGGAATCCTTTGGGTTTCAATGGAAAGAAAATCCCCAGGTGCCCAGTTTCTTTCCCAAAGGTCTCAGCTTGGGAGTCCTGAGAGGCCTCGAGCTGCCATTGGATTTGGTTTAATAGGATCATCCAGACCTGGGTCTGAAATGAAGGCCTTGCGTGAAAAAGTGACGTCTCATAATCCCTTCTTTAATTTGGAGAAATAATTATGCACGGATTAAATAACGGCTCCTCGCTATCAGTATCTAACTAAACATACCAGATATGACATAATTAAGTAGACAGATATGATTCCTCAGCACGAGAGGTATAATCTCATATTATTAAATGAAAAATATTCATAAATTATCCTTACATTTTTAGATGATCACTTTCAAAGTTTTAAGAGAGCTACAGGCTGAGGCAAGGTCCTGCTACAGTAGAGCGTTTTCCTGCAGCTCCACTGCGGCAGTCATTCAAAAGGATACTTTGCACCCTCTGACACTGCTCAGCATATTTCCACATTTGAGACAACAAAGGCTCTTTTAATGTTTGCACTGCAGAATCTGGAGAAACAACAGCGCACCAAATGTCCCAAGTTAAAGTGTACAGAGGGATGCTGCTTTTTTCCTGCTGGCTCCTCTAATGCTTTCAAACATGTTTCAATTGCACATTTTGAAGCCCTAAGGCTACAATAGGTGTAAAATGTATGATTATCAAACTGCAGGGAAAACATTGTTTGAGTCTAGAGAGAAGCATCTGCTTGTGGGATCCTAAAGGGCTCATATGAAAAGCCAGATTTTACCGTTGGTGTTTGAGACGGGTTGAAAGCGTCGAGACACTCAGCTGGTAATCCGTGGGACAAGATACATTCACCCAATAAAACGATGGGAGAAATCCAAGCGACTTTGCCAATAGCTCAAAGCACACAGAAGCTGTGATTCAAGGAGCGCCCTGATCTTAATCACCATCTTTAAAAAGGTCCAGGGTTAAATGCTCTACCTTTGATTTTTTCACCCCAGGTATTAAAATGCTTTATTATGGCGCATAAAAGGAATTTGACTTCTCTATTTGTGTAACTGAAAGGCCAGGAACACATTTGCACAAACCTGTCATCAATGCTGTTTTGGTAGTAGATATGAAGGAGCTTGTCTTTGATCCAGGAAATCTGCTTGGAGGCCTCCCTCCCTCCTTCTCCCTGCAGAGAGTACTTCCTGTAGATCGATGCCAAGCCCATCATGGCCTCCTTACGTACACGCCACTGATGAGGAGCAGGATAGGGCAAGAGAAAACGGAAGGTAATCACCAATCATGACAACGAGTTAAATGGGAACTTCATGAGATGCTACAGTGATTGTAAACACCGATAAGACATTGTCTCAATAAGACAGCCTGCTTTGCAAAACCACAAAGTTTGACTTTTGGTGGTATGACTTGATGATTTTATCCAATTAGACATCAGACAGTTTGAAATCATCTTGAGCAGCAACATGTTAATCAGTTCATCTGAGTGAACATTACATTTTTAGAAATTCAGAACAACATTTTTTTAAATCTAATTGTCTAAATCACAGTTGAATTTAATAACAAAATGAAAACGCCACTTACTCGCTTGTCCAAAGTCCTCTCCTTTACAAAATTGAGCAACGCATCATTTACTAGAGACAAGTCTTTCTTGGCAGCAGTTACTATAGACACGATGACATCGTGGCGGATGGCTTCTTCTGGGTCATGTGATCTAACCCTCAGGAACTCTGTGAGGGAAAAAAAACGGGACCAAATGAGTGGGATGTGAGAGAACGGGACTCTGCCAACCGAGAGAAAATATCAGGCTGTTACTTTACGACACAAAAATAATGCATTTGTTAACAATACGCTTGTAAAGAGAGTGTTGTGGAATCCCATCCCATTAAGCCGATTTACCTGTGAGGTCTTTGGCCAAGTCCGGGTGGTTCATTAGACAGTGACTGGCGAACTTCACACACTCCAGCCTGATGGGCACGTGGATGTCGTTAAACCTTTTGTGAGGGGAAAGAAATTAATATTAATATGAGCAACTCAAAATGACAAAAACATGCACAACCCAGAAGGAAGGAAGGTAGATTTGAATGATCTAGATGCAACAAAGAGATTCACTTCAAACTAAATAGAGAAAATGATTTCCAAAACGTTCTAGTAATATTATTATACTAATATTATATTTATATATATATAAAAAGATTAATTTTTTCGAAACATCCACACCCACCTGCCGAGGTAACACTGCCAGAGCGGTTTGTTCTGTGCAGCCAACTCAGAGTCCTTTGCTCCAAACATCTTAGCCAGCAGCTTCACCACTTGCAACCTCTCGTCATTATCATTACTCTGCAGAGACAGAGCAAAGGGGAGGGGGGGAGGGGTTACGCATGGATATTTGTCTGTAATCACATTGGCAACATTACTTGTTTCAAAATCCAAAAGGCTGTTTCTTTGGAATTAGTCTTCTTTTAGAATGAGACGCAAAGAAGAGGCAGAGGCGGTGAGATGTAAAGAGGCAGGAAGAGAGGGGCAGAGAGAGCGGGAAAAGAAAAACTGGGGGGAATTAAGGAGAGAAAAGAGAAAAGGTGAGGATGAGACGATGAATGAGAGCGAGGATGTGTAATTCCTGGGGTTGGGGGGGATTTTATTGCAGCGATCATTTTGGGGGATGCAGCGGTGATCTACACTCCCCGTGAACAGCTAATGAGTGCTATCCATCAGCAGGAGGCAACATCATGCCGACTGCTTCGTCTTTTCTAATACCAACCAACACACCTGCAGAGAATACAAAAATGTGCAGCCATGTCTGTTAATAGGTTAAAGAATGTGGTTTTGTTGGTTTGGTGTGTAGCTATACTCATCAATACAACCTGAGCATTATTGCTACTTCTATCCCCGTGACCATTAACAATACAGCAAAATCTAATTAGAGCAAAGACCATAATGACGCCGTGCATCTGTCGAATGTCCCCATAAAGTGCAGTCGGGTGCAAAGACCATTACACCAGCGCCACGATATGACAAATGTCAAGGCGCTCTATTTGATCGCCCCTCGCACACAGCGACAGATAGCCATGCCTAACTGAACGAGGGCCTTTCACTACCTTGAGCTTAAACTCCAGCTGCGGCAACACAGAGAGCAGCAGGTGGCTGTCGATGTTGTAGAGCTCCAGGATGAGGTCGAAGACATGTTCAGACAGATCGCTGACCGAGGTCTTCCCCAGCATCAGCACCTGGTTGAAGAACTGATGGAGAGGACGGAGAAGGAGGAATGAGGGTTATCGATAACATATCCTGAAAATCAAGCCGGGACTTGACACGTGACCAGTTTCTTTTTAGGGGCAATATTGACATTATGATTATTGCAAAGTGCTCTAGTTTCTGGCTCCATCTCTATGGAGAGGTCAAAGGGTCAAGTACACAACAGCATGCCCGAGCTGTGTTTAGTCCCGTTTGCTTTGCATGAACAAGGCACCTCCAGCATGGATGATAGTCTACAACCCTTTTCAGTAGCCTGTGTCGATCTCCATTTGCAACACTGCAGCAGCATGAAAACACTGAGCCTCAGCGTAGATATTTGGTGGATTTTTATGGCCGCGGTATCAGTTAGCTGCACAGCTTTACGGATATAAAGCTCTTGCAGCACCAAGCCGCCTCTGGCGTGGTTGGCCTTGGTTCAACCGCACAGGTTAAGAGAGACAATCCTTGAGCCTACAATATGCACCGTGTCCCCAATAACTTGTTTTGACTACTACACGAGAAATGATGTACAATGTTTAATTTCTGAACAGGAAGCTTGTTCTGCACTGTAGAAGTGTTTAAAAGACAGTGTGTCAAAGATGTGATCTTACGTTGGTGATGTATGGTTCAATAGCCTGAGCGGTTCTCTTCAGCAGCGCTTTGGCCAGGTCGTACGCTTGTTTATTCAAATTCTAGACAGACAGAAAAACAATTGTGGATGAAACGGCAGGTCAGAGATCTTGTTCAGACTGATGACAAAAAACACACTAAACTGCAAAAACATCATTTCTTGTTTTTCCACACGGCAGGATTGTAAGTCGCTTTGGATAAAAGCGTCAGCTAAATGACATGTAATGTAATTCCCTTTGGAGGATTTTGCCCAATGGAGACGACTCGAGAGGTTAGTGCAAAAAACCTCATCGCTGCGTTACCTCTTTTCACCTGCAGGGGTCTCATTGAATTACAGGGTATGGAAACGGACAAACTGACAAATTAGTTCAGTTTCAGAGCACTGTCCAGAGCAACATGGATTGTGCGCGTGCATGAATGTAAAGTCTTCTTTGTGCGATTGTATAAGTGGAGTGCGTGGGCATTCTTCTGTGCACATACCTTGTGTGCAGGGACCAGGTTGACCAACACAGTGTCCAGCAGCTCCTGCGACACAGTGTCTCCCTCACAGATGATGGAGCTCATCAGGTCGACCATATGCATGTGCACCTTTTGGTTGTGGCCGTTGCTAGGGAAACAAGGTGGGAAGGGTCAGAGACCAAGGACGTCGTCATCGCATCACTTCAAATAAAATATTCCATTGTGATGCAGCAACCTAAAATTGACTGGGCAAGGTGAGAAAGTGAGAAACACCCTGGTAGGTTTTCCACAGTTAAAATTGACTCCACTCACCGCAGGCATTTGAGGCTTTGTGTTTTTCACTCGCTGAATATTCCATTTGAAAAACAAACTGTCCTCATACAAACAGACTGAGATGCCCTGATCACACAGAGAGGGGGGGAGGGGGCTGTACTGTATCAGTACAGCGGGAGGTAGCGCTTACTACCCAGACTTCTATGTCGGCGACTGCTGTCCGCAGAGCCTTACTCGTCTCATTAGCTTCTATTCACACAGCACTCCCCTGCACCTTCAAGCTCACTGCACTATTACAAGCAGACCTCTTTACATTCTCCCATGTGTGTGTGTATGTATATATATATATATATATATATATATATATATTAAAGAAGAATCACACAATCATTTTGTTCCAATGGCAAAGAGACAAATTCCGCGCGGCAGAATTCAGCCCACAAGGTTGTGGTCAGCAGAGTGAAACTGAGTGCAGGGTTGGAAGGAAAAGAAGATAGTGGTGCAATCAAAGACAAATAACTGGAGGGCTACTGTGGGGGGGGGAGGGGCAACCACACCGAGTTGGGCTGTGAAGCAAATACAAAATAAACACTTACTTGATGACCTGGAAGAGTGTTCTGTAAAGCTGGGTGAAAATCTCATTGCTGTCTTCAAGCTCAAAGCAAATATTGTAGGACTTCACCCACGCTATGTTCTGAACAAAAAGAGAGGAGAGGAGGCCGGATGTTAGCGACGTACCATGTACCATGCAGCCAACTAAGTAAGATGAGAAGGATTGGGTGACTGGAGGAAGGTAGTCACACATTCGCCACCTTTCAGCTCGGGTTTTGGTCTCTACAGACTTCTGGGGGGGGGGTGGGGAGGGGGATGTCAGTCCCTTTAGCTGCTAAAATGTACCAACTACCACCCCCGGTCTAGACGGCTGCTTGGTGCTGAGCAGGTAGCGTGCAGCGGGGGTTACGGCCTTTTCCTGGAAAACAGCTGCAACAACACTGAGAGCTGCGCCGCTGGACAATGAGCTGAAGGTCCGTATTAAGCTGCGTAAAGGCGCCTCTGTTGAGATGCTGTCTGTTTTCAGAGAGCTTAATGTGATCTGTGTAAGCTTGAGATTCCACTCCACTTTAAAATCAAACCACTTCCCCCATCCAGAGAGGCAACCTGAAAAATGCTGGCGTTTAGAGGGCGCGATAACAACGGAAGCACGAAAACAGCACTCGTGGACTTAACATTAGACATTTTGATCGGGGAACCAGCGATCCCTGAAATATGGTATCCAGACTGATATATGCAAATAGTCTCTTTGCATTAAACACAGGAGTTGGGCTCCCACCCAAATTTGTTGAGGTCCAACAGGAAGTCTCAAGTTGTATATTTTATCTTTGTTATTTATATTACAGTAGAAAACATTTAGGGAAGCGGGCTCGTCACTATAGCTGCGACTCCTCTTCACCAGGTACCAATATAAAATCGCTAAAGACTGTAGTCGCTCGTAAAAAAAAAAAAACCTTATTAATTGCAGTGTATATTTCACTGTGTCAAATACATTTAACACTTTGCACATTGATTCATGAAACCAGCCACTTTCAAATAACTCAAATGTGTATTTTCCCATTAGTTCCATAGACTGTGGCGCCCTGCCAAAGTCAATTTTGTACTTCCAGTTGCAAAATGAACAA
Source organism: Pungitius pungitius (assembly GCF_949316345.1). NCBI lineage: Eukaryota > Metazoa > Chordata > Actinopteri > Perciformes > Gasterosteidae > Pungitius > Pungitius pungitius. The sequence goes on along the minus strand of NC_084915.1, from coordinate 10,976,625 downwards.
AAAGTATTTTCCCCGTGTGCAGCGGCTCTAGTTTGGCTCAGAGGGAAAGTCACTCACAGCTTTTTAACACTCTTCTCAAAGAGTTCCCAGATTCCCCGGGGCCGTGACCCGTAGCGACCTGTTGTGACTACGCTCTTCCCCCAGTTGGGGTGGGGGGGGGGGGGGGGAGGGGTTGCTTAGGTAAAAGGTCAAAAGCAGTATTAAGATATTGAATGGCCCGTGTCAAATAATTAAAAGAGAGGACCTACAATACATGCAGTTACGTTTTAAGAGCACCTCTGAGATGTAACGTCACGGCGGAAGTTATTACATGCCGCACACGGACGCTCAGAATTTGACGCCGTTTTCTGCCTCTTTTTTTTTTTGTCGATTGCCCGAGAAACGTAAATGATAACGGCTAAATTCATACATGTCAACGAATCCACGTGTCAAATCTCATAAATATATATAGATATTTACATGTCCAACTACTGCAAGAAAGTTACTTTGATGAGAGAAAGTAGCAAGACTCACTTAGGCAAACAAAACCAGAGAGGTTTGATTGGGCTATGTGGAGGTGTTGAGACAGGATATCTTATTGTGAAAGGCCTGGATATGTTGGCAGCATCAATGGTCATTTTGGCGACCCGTTAACCAATGTTTGATCTCTGCGAAAAACTTTTACAATGACGACGGACATCCATCCGGGTCCAATTCACCGGCGTTAGAGTCCTTTTACTGACCCTGGTTACGAAAATTGTTACTTTCAGAATTAGTATTTGGCTCGAAAAGGTAAGGAGCGAACACCTACTTTAACATTACACAGTCATTTTAATCAATAGTTTTTCCGGAAAACCTGCCAGGTCAGGAAACAGTGACGTTAGTTACATAAAATGTAACTATAACTTTGCTACAACAAGAGCACAAAGATGTTTATAGATCTAGCCTCGGAATTTTACTCCTTAAGTACAAATGTCTGTACAGTTATATTCATCAAAGTATTTGTCCAAGGGAGCACGGCCTCCCCCCATCAACAACACTTGGGAAGTGTTTTTATGGTGTAATGTTGGCTACTAAAAATGATTTATAATGCTTTAATGGGAGCAGGCACTACACAGAAGAGAGGGAGACAAGGAGAGCCTCTCCCACATTCCTCCTCCTCCTCCTCCTCCTCTCCACCTGAGGGATTCAAACACTAACACACTACTCCCGGCTGTTAAACTGTTTTCGGACCAGTTTAGTACCTTTAAAAACATGTCTACCCTTACTCAGGGATAAAAGTAGCTCATCAGCTCAAAGACATTGACCCGGCGCAGTCACTTTTCAATTTAAGCTTAGCAAGGTAATCTGGACCTCATCCTCCTTTTAATGATGCAGCTGCACTGTGCGAGTATTTGTCACGCCGCCTCCCTAAAGAGTGTCTTCAGACTAAACCGACCAACGGTGATCTTCAAATGTCTTAAAGCCAAAGCGTATCAGAACCAATGCCGGATTCAGAAAGGATGAAATGGGCTCCCAAAGCAACTCGACCACCGATCCAGCGGTCACGTACCTCGAGCAGATAGAAGTATCTGTTGAACTGAGCGCTTTTAGTGTCCTCCAGTCCTTTGAGCTGTCTTGTGATGAACATAAAAATGTCCTGCACCGGAAAGAAACACACAAGTGAATGAGCAACGCACAGATAATATTTACTTGTAGTAGACTGAGCAATAAATGATGCAACCGGACCCGTGACGGATCCCTTCGGAGCGCAGTGAGCTCCACTTTCCAGTATTTGGTTTTGTTTGCTAAAGTGGACCCTTCCCCACCTTGAGTTTGTCTGGGGAGGTGTAGGGCGCCTCTGGGGCGTAAATCCTGAATATGTCCGCCAGACAGCAAGCCACCAGTAGACGGACATCTTTGTCCGGGTGTTTGAGGAAAAAGTCGGAGGCCAGGTGGAGGGCCAGGTTCAGGTACAGCTCCTTCTCTTCCTCGGAGTCCTGGTCCATGTCCATGAAGGTCTTCACGACCATCTGGAAGGAGGGCGGGCATAACTATTAATTAACACTGGTTTACAAAACCCAATTTGTACCCTTAAAATATGTGAAAAGGATCTTGATTGGTACAGATTCCTATACAAATACTTGAAAGAAGGCGTCAGCGCCCGACAATGAGCCTGTGATGTGTGTGAGGAGACACTGCAGCAGCAGCAGCAGCAGACGACACTGACCTTGAGCCTGCGGACCATTTCCTCTTTGGAGATTTTGTCGGAGATCTCCTTGACCCCCGGGGGGTAGGTGACCTTCCCATCTGTGACTCGAGCTTTAGAGTGAGCCATTCTCTTTAGCTCTGCGCTGCCTGAGGAGAAAGAAAAGTACCGCTTGTGATCAATCAGAGGAGCGTCAGGAAGAAGATGAATGAGAGAACACACATACACACTTGGACCCAGAGGCAACGCTTTCTTAAAACTTCAAAAAGAAAAAAAAAAGAAGAAGAACTGCAGATGGGACTTTGGAAATAGTCAGCAAAGAATTCACAGTACACAGAAATGGCTTTCCAGCTGAATCAGGGATAAAAATGCTGCATTTGGAGAGCCAGCCAACATTTCACTGCATGCTGCCGCGACCATTGGGCTGCACATTTCATCCCACCGTCACTACTCAGCCTAAGAGGACACCCAATTCACGTTTGAGACATTAGCACGGTGCAGATGGTGCTTTGACTTTCACTTCATTACCCTGCCCGTGGCCAGACCACTTAAAACTGCAACGCCGCTGAATCGGCTGATCCGGCTCACCTGCCCACTGCGTTGAGTCCATTAAAAGATGTTAAAAAAAGACGAAAACGTGACTTCATTGCTTACATCCTCAACTACGTCAAATTCAAGCCTGACTCCTTGTCTGTGAATCTACAAATGTCTGCATGCTCAACTATAAACGTGTCGTGATAAAAAACAAGTAAGATGCGTTATAATGTGGGTTCATTACATTTCCAATAGATTTATAACAGCAGCGGGGCTTAAAGTCAAGAACTCCCCAGCAGTTTGGGTCAAAGAGTCGGACGGTTTGCAATGAATGAATTAGAACGCTACAATCAAACAGCCTCAGACACAGGCTGAGAAATAGATAAATACACCAAACAATTCCTCTTTGCTCCGTCCTATACAATAGTTTACTCAACTATTTACATCAGCTCTTTTGAGGGGGCCTCAAAAGTGATCTTGTAACCAGCGATTATCTAACTTAGTTTTGACTGTTAATAACAATGTTATGCAGGGTGTTACTCACAATTTAGACATTTGAATCATTGGGCCAAAACTAAACACAACATGAAATGACTCTATAAATGATATTTCCCTACAGCATATACCCGCTGCAGGCAAATTCTTGAATGACTAAAAATGAACTGTTTAATGTGACTGAACCAAGCCACGGATTGGGGGTGAAAGGGAACACGGTGAAGGCGCTCTGCTGCAAGGTCATTTGAATTCAATAAGCCAGACACACGTTTATAGGTCACTCTTACCCAACACACTTTAGAAAAGCCCCCCCACCCCGGTGCTGCAGCACGAGGAACCAGCAGGGCCACCGCTGCACCATGCCGGGGGGGGGGGGTTTGAGTGGTCGGCCGTGTGGTCAGTGTGGGCAACCGGCACCGGCATGTCAAGTGGCCGACTTGTTCTGCATTTCGAATCAATCCCCTTTCAACAAAAGGACAGCGACTAACAACGATCATCAATCACCCCGCCGATCCCTTTCCATGAGGAATTAATAAGACCGTAAATGGAAAGCCGTCGGAATTTGGTCGGATGAAACAAGCGAGCAGGTTGGCTTCGGGGAAACCGTGGTGACCGCATCGTAAAAAACGCACCACAAACTCCACGTCAGCGCGGAGCTCAGAGGGCTGATTAGATCGACGCATTTCTGCCAACATTTGTGCTGTGTGTCCAGATTTTGTAATAATAAAGAGTGAACAACAACCATGTGTGTTTAGAGCCGAAAAACAGTGGGCCTGTGGATAATTACATCCCACTCTATAAACCAAACTACTAATTAATCGTCAGATGAACGGATAAAGATAAGAGCGTGTGTAAGCCTTTTACTGCTATTCAACAACAAACATGTCTCCTTTTGACCAAAGGCCTTGATTTGGGCCTATGAATACATCTGCAATATAATGCAGTTAAAAGAGTAATTGATCTCATTTCTATTTGTATTGAGATATGTCTGAGATATCCTGCATGACGGACGGACAGAAAGTCAGGAGGACAACTGGACAGACGGGTATGGGACAGTGTGGTCCACGGTCCCCACACAGTCCTGTGTGCTGTTACCAGTTAAGTACCAGGGTGGACTGAATGGTGCACACCCGAGGCGTCTGGTATGTGTTGGGCTTTCTTTGTGAGCTCCGATATCTCATTGCACAACAACCTCCTCTATCAGGGAAGAAAACAAAATGTAAAAAAAACAGCACCCGCTCTTACTAAAAGCGCAAATAAATTGGCAGATTACTTTTACTGTCTTTGAGTATTCTGAAGCTGGGTGAGAATGTCTGCCTACAACAGTAGCTTTTATTAACATACAAACACACACACATACAAATGCAAGCAGGGCCAAAAACAGGTGCGCGCACACACACACACACACACACACACGCACGCACACACACACACAGCCAGATTGTTTGATTCTGACCTTCTTTTCCACCCCACAGCTGCTGCCAAATTCGAGTACATCTCCCTCTTGGTCTACCAAACAGACACACACAGAGCTCTGGCAGCCAATCAGAGCAGAGTATTTGTCAACCTGGGCGTCTGTCTGGGTGCCATCCAGCAGAGAATATTTCACTTTGAATAAAAAGCAGCAGTAAATAACCACACACAGACTACCGTCCACTCAGTGCTGGTTTATCAAAGTAAAACACATGTTGCTCAGGCCCTTCCCCACGTCGCCCCCTTTGACACAGCTGCCAGCCCAGAATGTGAACACTCAGATGAGCTCTCCTAAATCAATCTGAACCCTGACACCTCAGTTTTCTCCCTGTGGGTGATTACGGGGACGAGAGTGACTGTCGGCAAACCCTAACAAAAGCGATGGAAGCACTACGAAAGACTATTTCAAATGAAATTAAATAGACATTTTCTGAACAGAGCACGTCCGCCACATCTGAACCAGCCACGGCCACGGGTCAGAAACGACAACAAAGCAGAGGGGGGGGGGTTTGAGATGAGTAAACCATGATTTGACACGTGACATGAAGGACAAGGCGGCGTAGAGTCAGGTTGAGCACACACACGTTTCCTCCTCTGCATGAATGCAAAACCATCTGAGAGAGACAAATAGAGACGCCCATCGGGGCTTTGCAGACCACACATCATTTAATCAAGTCGTTCTTCTAGATTAAGTTAAAGGGCTGCAGCCAGCATTCGGGCCAAAACCGGTACTAGAAATGCTCCAGCTTGATTTCTGATGAAAAATTGACCCGTGTGAGCTTTGGAAAATATGCCGATTCTTACAACACAATAACGGATTGGTAATGCCGGCCCATATCAATACGTGACATTCCACACTGGCCTCACACGAAAGTTGTCATGAACAGTACCGACTTTAAGTGTTAATGGGTCCTGATGAAATCTTATATAACCTGCAAAATCACACGCAATGCAATCAGTTATTTCAGAGAGCTGTTACCACGTTGTGATTGTGGTCCGATGAACGATCCCTAATATGGAGTCACAACAAAAACATGTTTGTTTGTTTTTTGCAGATGAAAAGCCGACCGGATTACTGTTACTTCTATGAAGTTAACGTAAGAGGACGCAATGAATAGCGGGTTCAGTTGATGCGGTACAGCAGCGTGATCGAGGCTCGGGGACTGCACGGGACAGCTCCGCACCGCCTCGTCGCCGTTATGTTGCCCGTGAGCTAACCTGGTTAGCTTCCTTCAGCTAACGCTAGCTTCTGGCGACAACGCCGACTGGCGCAAACGTTAGCTAGCGTTAGCCTAGCGGCAGCTAAGCTCCGTGACGAGAGGGCGGACGTGTAGTAAACGTTACGCCGAACAAAAACACCCCCACCCCCCCCACGCACCCGGCTAACACCAGTTCTATCGCTCTAGGTTTACTGACCCCGCGTCTATGGGCCGAGTCGAGTTATTGCCCCGGCTCGTCCTATGGAGCCTAGCGAACGGGCTAGTTTTTGACTAGCTAGCCATTATGCGCCGCGGGGACCAGGTCAAGCCAGGCGTTGTGAATCGGACACGGCTGCCGAGAACACAGGCGAGCGACGCGGGCTTGAGCTGTGCTGCTTTTTTTTTTTAGCGGCTAGGCAGGCTGGCTACTCGGCGGATCCACCCCGGGGTTCGTTACCTCTTCGCCCGCAATAGCGCTTGAAAATAGTCCGAGCCAGTCGATCAAAAGGTTCGCTTATTCGTGCAATGTATGAATTACCTGTTACGGTGAATTGTGATCGATCGTGTCCTCCTCTGCAGCTCTCTTCCCCCTCCTAGCTCCAAAATGGCGCCAATATGTGTGGATCGGAGTGCCCGTGGGTACGAACGATTGGCGGGTGTGTAGCGCCACCTATGGAGCGAGTGTATGGAGTTTTTTTTTTCAAGTGGTGCCCTTAAAATCCGTTAAAACCCGACATTTATCCATCTATTTGTTTAAACAAAATAAATAATTAGCTGCGTATTACAAGTCGTACTCAGCAGACAGTCCGCTCAAGTGTGACGTGATTTAAAAAACTACATAACAGACAATCAATTATTGAAGAGATCAACATACCAGTCGTGTTGTTTCGTAGCATAACGCGGGATTCTGTTTAGCCAACAGAAAGGGAATCGTTTAGTTCATTTGTGTGAAGTAGTCCACGTCGTACAGTCCAGGCCGAATGCTTTTAAAAAACGTCCTGACGGGCTAAACAGCGCGCATTTCAAATAAGCTTTTATTTTAGTACGGAAACGACCCCATAAATGACACACCCAATAAACATAACTGCTCTCGTTAGGGTAACACTGAATGTTTTTCCAAGTAAAATGTATTTACGATTAGTTTAGCTGCCTCTTAATAATGCTGTTAACATATGGGAGTTTTAAACTAGTCAGAACGTCCATTCATTCATCCCTTTCTCCAGTGCTGTGGAGCCTTTATTTCCCTGCTAAGCTATTCAGTGATGCGCAACATACAAGAACAGCTGTTCCTCACGCAGCCTAAGTGCATTACTTATGAGTAAGTCATTCAACTTGTCATTGCATTTATCTTACTCGGGTTCTCCAGCCGAACTACAGGGAGATTTCCAATACAACATTTCAGATGTGCTGGTGTTTTTACACTACTACTACTACAGGGGCAGAACACTATACCAGAACAATACCTGTTAAAGCATAGGCAGAGAGCAGGTTGTCAAATGTTGAAATACAATTTAATGAAATTACAGATTTATTATCATTTCAAACTGAACCCAAAACGCCCAGAACAAGCGATTGGATCGTAGCATTTAAGAATTACCATCAGTTAACATTGAATATTTATACACACAAACAACAGAGTTGTTTGTATTACGAGCATCTCTTTATTTACGCGCACGGAGACTTAATTGGATGACGCGCGGTCCTGTTCTCAATCAACCAATCAGCGGGCGGCGGCCACATTGGCGACCGTTTAAATCCCAGCAGGAAGCACTCAGACTGGTTTCATGGCCCCAGGATGGAGGGGTTCTTGTCCACGTGTCCGGCATACAGCGTCGCTGTTCCAGCCCAGGACATCGGCTGGGCAAAGAGAGAGGGCCGCTTCCTGATCCCCCACGGCCTGAACTACCTGGAGCTCTGCAAGGCCATCCTGGCCCAGGTGCACCCGGGTGCGGCCCCTCCTCCGTTCCGGAAAGCCCCCACCAAAGAGTGCGGCGTGCAGGTGAACGCCAAAGTGGATAAAATCGTGCAGTGCTCGCTGGGTCCCAAAACGCTGCTGTGCGCGGAGGGCGACCGTCCCGGGTCCCCGAGGACGCCCGACAGCCCGCAGCCGATCAAGCCGGAAGGGAAGGCACCGTACGACACGCCGCCGCTGAGCCAGCTGCGGTACCGGAGGCCCGTCTCCATCTACTCGCCGGTGTTCGACCGCCGGATCTTCACGAAGAAACTCGACCTTACCGGAAGTGGGGACGAAGCTGACGCCGCCGAACCAGCGGGGCGTGAGGCGGATCCCCGTGACGAGGTCCCGGTGCCGGAGGTGAAGGCCCTCCTCCGCGGGCCTTCAAAGGGGTCCAGCTTTCAGGTGGGGTTTCTCTTGACAGGAGACCGTCATGTGTTACTTTGATGCGCGTCCGCATAAACCTTGTTTTTGTGATGAATATTGTTTGATCAAACAATCTAAATTTGGTCATTCTGCAAACTGCAATTATTAAGTCGTTTAAATTAGATTTGAAACAACGTGGACCCTCTAAAATGTATTGGTAAATAAAGATCACCTTTAGCAGCTGTCATGCTGGTTCCTTCTACACTACACACAAAATTAAGGAGAGATGAGAGAAACCCGCCAATTAAAAATACAGTTATGGGGGCCTTAGTTCTGACTGCAACGGTTTGGGGGATTTCATTTATCATCAATTTGTCTTTGTTTTTTTCAGTTCCTGGAGCAGAGGTATGGATTTTTCCACTGCAAAAAGTGCAACATCCGGTGGGAGAGTGCTTATGTGTGGTGCATCTCTAGTACCAGCAAGGTAATCCGGTTTGTTTGTTCAGCGCAATCTATGGTCCAGCATGCACCCACTCATGTTTGCCAAAATCTGCATATATAACAATAAAAAGTAGATTTTTTTTTTTTAGGTTTACTACAAGCAGCTCTGCCGGAAGTGTCAGGTGGGGTTCAACCCCTACAGAGTGGAGTCCATCGTCTGCAAGGTACATTTCCTCAAGCTGTGAGGCTTTTCAGCTTCGTAAAACTTGAGCGCCCTTCGCCCGGCGTTGGGAGAGTCCTCTGACTTGCTCGCTCTTTTGCTCCTCTGCGCTCAGGGATGCTCTCAAACCTGCTGCAGCTGCGAGAAGAAGCAGAGGCACATCAACATGAAGAGGCCTCATCGCCAGGACCTGTGTTGTCGCTGCAAGGGCACCAGGCTGTCATGTGACGTCACCTACAGCTTCAAATACATTGTCTGAACCGCCTTGCATGTTCACGCTGGTCTGGGATCTGTTTCTGTAGAGAGGGAGTACAAATCACCCGTGGAAGTTGCCTCCACTAACAGACCGCAGAGATTTATGTATTCTCCTGCCAGCGAGTAGATGAATTCTTGGCTTGGTTGTTATTTTGATGCAACTTCTCAAAAGGGGTTCTTTTTGTTTCCTTTCATCAATCCTGGAGCTCAACTTAAATATGAACTATTTTTGTAAAACTAAAAAAATCAATATATAAAATAAAGAAATTGTATGTCAAAAGTTGTATTGTAATTTCAATTAATTCATAACTTTGCACAATCTTTTTATAGCGATAAACGCTCCCTGGTTTCACAAATGCATGCAACTTCATGCAATAAAATCCGGTAAAGAGGAATGATGAAATGCAGAGGAAATAACTTGATATGTATTTTACTTTGACAAATACTTGTACAGAGCATCAACTAAAAAAACTTCACAAAGGCTGTAAAAGTATTTACAAGGTGGAAGGAAAAAAAAACTAGTCTTGACCTAAAAAGCTTTAAAAATGTGCAATTTGTTGTTTGGCATGCACACACACGTTCTCCCACACACAGGAAAGAAAAAAAAAAACATACCCACATGGGCTTAAAGCCCCCTTTTGTACCTCACACAGATGTATCTTTCAGATAAAATATGATTTTTGTTAAATAAATTCAAACACTTCAAGAGTCATGCATGGCAGTTTGAGGGAAACTAACATTGATATAAAACCCAAGTCAAATGAGCGATTCAAAACCGATCAGATATAAATAGGAAAAATATATTTGTACAGCAAATGGGGGGAGGGGTAACCAAGGAGTCACAAAAGGGTTGACGGCAGGAAGCGTTGGACTTCAGTAGTAGCACAGGGTTTTGTTTTGAACGCCAACAAAGTGCTGAATGTCAGCATTTCCTTTGCGTGAAAGGTACCTACAAACAACACACAAACATGTGCTACAATAGTCGTGTGCCCATAACTATTAATAGTATACAGAAAAGGACAATATTTCAAGTGTGTACATGCACCTTCCTCCTAGCATGAAAACACAAGGTCAACGTGTTACAGTGAGAAATATACAGTGTTTACGCTCGCTAATGATGCTACAACTTGCCACAGAGGAGTGCACAGATGTTTACAACGGGGGTCCGGAGACGAGCTGGTTCACTGATGCACAATATCAACAGAGCTGGGGCGGCACGGGGAGATACGCTCTAATATTCTGCTTCCGCTCGTTGTCGATCAGTCTTTCAGTCAGTCTGGAGGGGTCAGACTTTTAGGGAGCCGAAGGGAGGCTAGTACAGTGAAAAGCATTCATCTGGGTCATGCATTGCACAATTTCCACCAAGGGAGGTCTCAAAATAGTAGACGCAACAGGGGAGAAGTTATTCCAGCTTTTGGCTTCTCAGTGAGAGCGACAGCCTTTTTCCTCTTTCAGTGACAAAAAACACAAACAACAACCTTTCTGTAACAACTTTTTAAAAAACTAATACCAAAGTTCCATTTAGTGCAAAAGCGGAAACTCTACCAGTGTTTTGACACAGTGACACGAGTAGTTTCCTCACTGTCTCTGTCAATACTAATAAGCACACTGCGTCCTTTTTTGTCAGAGGCAGGGTCAGTTCCATTAAGTTCTTTTGGGAATCAAGTCAGAACTCAAAGCTTAAAGCCTTCACAAGTCGTCAGGTGCAGAACAGATGTAGTGCCGTGTGATGACCCTAAGGCAGGACTCACACTCGAAGCGCATCAACCCTGCGGCATGTAGCCGTAGCGATGTTAGCGCTCGCATGGAATCCCATCAGGTCGTGTTCATCACAAGGCAGCAGTCCAGGTTGTATCTAGTCGGTTCAGTGATCCCGTCATATCTGGGAATATCACGATTCAATGTTTTTAAATGTGTAAAATCAGTACCTCTGGGACGTCATCCTCTGCTTTTCAGATATGAAGATCGGAGGGTTGCTCAAGGACAGTTGGCTTCTTTTAGGATTCAAGTCTCAGCCCTTTAGGTCCTCTGGCACAGTAAGCTTACGTCTTAGGTCTGGACGTCGGAGGGTTCGCCATTCAGGAGCCCCCCTACTTTCAATAGGGGCAGGGCGGCGTGCCTCACCTTCCAGAGGTAGCGAGATAAGGGCGCAGAAGCTCCAGCGAGGGAACAACAGCAACCCCACATCGCAGCCTCTCCTGGGCCGGTGGGGCGAGGAGTAGGAGGAAGGAGAAGGGATGAAGATGGGGCCGGGCCATGGTATATCATGGCCTCTTGGCCCGGGTGTCCCATTGGGGATAAACCTAAGTGTTTGTAGGGAGAGCGGGGGAAATCGGGGAGATGTGAACCCTGTGGGCCTTCGGGACATGCGTTTAAGTTTAAATGCGTGAGCCTGGTCGGTTCCGAGGTTACTGTTGGCAGCATGCCGGATATACGAGACGGTATCCAGTGTGAGCTCCTGTGTGTATGTAAAAGCAGCGAACTGTGCGACGAATGTCCTCTGAAAGGATGGTGAAGGCCATCGCTCTCATTGAGGCAAAGCCTCTGCGACTCTTGCGCTTGCGGCAACGGAAAATGCGGTCGGCCTGGCGGGTTTGAGCAGCTACGCGGCGAGAACAAGTCCGGCGGTTTGGGCAAATCGAATAAGGCGGGATCAGACTCTACAGCGGATGTGGGTGAGGAGAGCAGAGGGACGTCGTAATCTAAAGAGGGCGCCGAGCGAGGCGATAGGCAGGTAGCCGTCCGTTGCCATGCAGATGACGAGGCGGCTTCGGAAGCGTCAACGGTTGCGAGGGCGGGCGCGGGGGAGGTAAGGGTGGCGAAGGAGGGGGCGGGGGGCTCCTGAGCTCCTGTCAGAGACTGGTCCCGGAGGCGCTGGAGTCGGGGAGGTAGGTCGTGACCACCCGGTAGCCCTGGGCGTGGCAGATCATGTCCCGGATCTCCCCGTTGAGCTCCAGCAGCTTGGAGCAGATCAGGCTGAGGTCCTGGCGGGAACCCACCAGGGCAATGGTGCCCGTCTGGCCCAGCGTCTGGTGGCGGAAATAGACGTTGAGCAGCGTCTGCACCTCGCTTTCCGAGCCGCCGCCAAACACGCCGCAGGGCCACTGCCTCCTGCAGACAGACAAACAGAAAGAGGGAGAAGATGTGAATACTAATCTATGCAGCGTGTGCTCGTATGACAGCACGTTCAGTTTGACTTTATTCATGATGACGGATGCCTTTTGTATCGGAAAGCAAAAAGAGGCAGTGGGGTCATGCTGATGCGGGCTGGGCACGTTGGGCTTTTTATTCATTTCCAAAATAGATCATTTCTTATACTACAAAACATGTGCGATGGATTTTCTTGCGGATGCACTGCTACTACAGCAAACACTAAATATAAGCACAAATCACTTGTTGTTCATTTCATCTGGCAACCGACATCTTGTGGGACAGAGAATTGCCGCTCACCTGCACTCCTGGATGTAGCGCACGGCTTTGGTGAACTCATGGTTCTTAAGGCACTCCAGTATGGCCTGCACAGCTGCCTCTGAGGAGGAGAAGCTGGGCACAACCATGGCTGCCACCTCCGTGGCGTGCGATCGAGTGTGGGCCAAGTGTTTGTGCTCTAGGTCGCTGGCTACGGCCGCCTCAGCCACCTGCAGGCTGGTCTTCAGATCGGAGAGCTCTCGAGACATGTTCAGGAGCTAAGAAACAGATGGTGGTTGAGTGTTAACATAATTTTCAGCGAAAAAAGAAGTCTACGGAGTATGCCGCTAATGTGTGTAAATTGGGTGTTTCTGTCAATGCCATCATCTGGAAAAAAGAGTAGCACTTTTGTATCTTTTGTATGATAATTTACTTTCATGGATCAGTGGGTGCCAATGGGCCGTGCATACAAGGTAAGTGCATGTTTACATTTGAGTGGATATGTACAGTAATGGGCTCGTATTCTGTAAATCTAATGTTGCATATCTGTGTGTTTTACAGCTCCTTGAGCATTTTTGTACGAGGCTAGTCAGGGAAACGCTGAGGATACTGCTGTATGGCTGGAGTTTTATTTCTTCTTAATATTTGTATGGGCTTAATGGTGTTTACAGTCAGCCTGTGATTTTCTATTTTCTTTGTTGACACCCTGAACAGTGTGAAGACTATTAACAACGTTTTTGTGAGCTGAGACTGGACTCACCTCAGGCACAGAGCTGATAGCATGAACTTGACCAATGAGAGAGCAGTAGGACTGGAATAGTAGGAGGAGCTGGAAATGCAGCTTGTAGAGCCTCTGACAAAGCTCCAATTGCTAGAAGACATTTAAGAAGAAAACAGGTCAGTTTTATACTTAACAGAGAACATGCAGCGTAAATAACAAACATATACACACGCAAGCAAAGCAATAAAAACACACGTCAACGTAACTAGCAGATTGTCTGGTGCAAAGTATATTAAGCAGTTTAACAGGAGGTAGTGAAGTGAAGAAACTTGTAAGAGAACTTACTGCAAGAGACTCCATTTGCTAGACAGCGAGAGAGCATGTTAGGGCATCGGAATGAAGTGAGAGGAAGACAAAGCGTCAATCAAACACATGCCCAGCGAAGTGTACACCATGACCATTCAGTGAGCTAACAAGAATTAGTCAACAATGTAAAACACCTAGCAGCCCCACATTTCATTTAGTGCGTGGTGGCTGCGTGGGAAAAAAGAGAAGAAACTAGATAACACACTGCAAACATGCAAAGAGAGCGGAAATGTGACGAAGAGGAGATGACAATCAGTATCACAGGGCACAGATTGCTGAAGTTACCCATATGTTAAGTTTGTTTGCCTGTAAACCCTAGATGACTTATAAACAAGCTGCCTGTACCTTCTCCTCTGAGTCTCCAGGCTGGCAGGTTACCACACTATCCCCGGGGCACCTGGGAAATGTGTCCTTACAGTTCCTCAGCCACTGGGGGTGGAAATGAGGAGAGATGGTGAATATTATGGTAGTTAAATAAAACCATTTTTAAATTTGTAAACAACATGTAGATGATAGGTTACCGATATAGCTGCGTCCTCTCTGGTGTTGTAGGTGTCCAAGTACTCCTGCAGCTCCAGTGCACTGAACTTCATTTTTTCAAGGAGACCATATGAAATAATCTGGAAGAGCAACAAATGAGTTAAACACATTAGATCAATGACAAATTAAGACACAAATCCCATTTCCCACCTTTAAGAGAACTGTTTGATGATCCAAACCCCGCCTTGTCAGGGTCTAGACAATTATGTTTGCAATACTCACTGTGTCAGCATCAATGTAGATCATAGGACAATCTGAACAAGTGGTTAGCATCTGAGACGACATGAGGAACTTTGATCCAATGCCCCTTAGGCCCTCTCCAAGGTAAGTGGCAACATCAGTGGTCAGTAGGCAGAATTTCCCCTGGATGTTCTGGGGAAGAAAGAAAGTATTGTACAGTTGCAGGTGCATGTCTGTTAATTCCACTGTAGTGAAGCATCATAGTTTGTGGTTTACCGTAAAGAGAGATGAAAAGACTTGAAAAGTGTGGACAGCACAGGACCCATCGGAGTCGGTCACAAGCTGGCTGATGTGACAACGCCATGCCTCCTCAGCATCGTCACACACTGTGGGTTGGAAGGCTGCCAAGATGGCGGAGAAAAATGGAGAGGGGGGAGGAGGAAAACCGAGGTCTTCCAAGTCATCTACATCATCACGTAAGCTGTCACCATGGAAATGGGGTAAAAAGAAAAACGGTTTTGATACGTTCCCCCCAAAGTGGTTTCTATCAGAATCAAGTGCACAGCTGCCTCACATTTTTCGGATGCCTGGCACAGCCTACTGTAAAGGTTACAGGAGCATCACAAGGGCCAGGATTAATATAAATCCTCTAATAAGAATATAATAGTTTAACCAATAAAATTAGGGCAATAAATGGCTAAAACTAAGAAACCATGTACATATACTGAATCTGGCAGGGATATAACATACAATTTGTAGGGGTTAAGACGTACTGTCAAGCTGCCAACTAATTCCGCACATACATCACAGTGTTTTCATTTAGTGGTTTATTACTTGCACAAGGTTAAAGTCTATTGGTATGAATCCTTTCTTATTCTTTTTAACTGGGGGAGGGGGGGTTCTTATGTGAAAAATATTGACATAATACTTCACTGTAAATGACAGCATTGAACAAATGACATAATCTGTCCCAATGCTATATACGGAGGCACTCTGGTTGTGACAGATTAATATCAGTGGTTAACCGAGGTTTAGTCCCAACATCATTCAATCGTCCGGTTGAATGACAATATTCCATATATTCCATATTGTTTCCCGTTCTTTTACTCCTGTCTGTCACATTCACCTGGGCAGACAGTTGGGGTCTAGAAAGTCCAGCGGTGGTTGGCAGTAGTCTGCACTGAGGCTGTGGTCCAGATTGGGCAGATGATCCAGAGGTTGGTCCGGCAACTCCAGGGTGAGACTCTCGCCGAAGTCCGAGCCATGAGGGAGCTCGTTGGCGCTCAGCGACAGTTCGTCATCCTGGACCTGAGTGTCCTCGTCCCCCGCACACAACTTCCCCTGAGGATGCAAACCTATTAGATATTTCAAGGAATAACAAAAAAGCATTTCTACATTTTTATGTAATGTAGTCCTCACATCTAGGCCACTGTGGTAATCGTGCAGCGCTCCCTGCCCCGGTGTGGAAGCGTTGAGGGATTGTGCATCAGCAGATGTGTCGTAAGAAGTAGACAGAGAATCAGTGTGATTCGTTTCCTCCGATGGAGAAGGGTTCGTCTGAAACGGGAAGCCCAACAAGGGGAAATCTATCATTTTGATCGACTTGTTCGAGCCAATCCGGCCATTGCAATAACAGACAATAAAGTATTTCAGGCTTCAGCGGATGTAAATGTAGCAATGATCCAACAATGGAAAGTACGCACGAGCTGAGAGTGAGAGAGGCTCTGGCTGGTTGAAGACTCCTCTTCCTCCGAGGACTCGTCTGAATCGTGGGGGTCCTCGTGACCAAGACTAGGGGTGCTGCCTGAGTGCTGGCTCTCCTCCAACATGTCACCCAGCTCCGTGCTGTCCAGAGAGCGCCGACGCACGCCCCAATTAAAGTTATCAACGCTCTCGCCCTGGATAAAACACACACAAACACACACATTGGGAGACAAGGGCAGAGGCGATGACAGCGGTGAATTTTGCTGCTGTGAGGAGAGCATTTTCATGAAAAACATCGACAGTTTCTTTCCATTAGCGTCCAATGACAAGCAAAAGCTTCAAAATGTTATTCATAGTATCACAATATGCTTGGCTGTCTGAATATAATATATATATACATACATATATGTATATATATAATAAAATAATCTAATTTAACTATATAACAACATAAACATAGTCCTGCCACAAAGCTGTAACGGGAAGCACAACTTATGCCTTGGTTTTTTTCAGCGGGAAACAAAGAAGCCATTAGTGTGCTGGTTAAAGCCAATGTACATGCTCAGTGTGAGAGACCTTACCTGGAGCTCCTGGGCAGCGAGGGGAGAGAGAGAGACAAAGAGTTAGACATAGAGAGACAAGGACAAAGTATTGATGTTAAAGAAAGTCATGCGGATACATTTAAAAATGCATCAAAGGTGGGGAAAGGGAAGGAAAGAGACAGACACTTTAATATCTACGGTTAAAAATCAAGTGAAATACATTTAGCACTCAGAGGGACCCAAAGTGTGTAAAGTACAGGGAAATGTAAGTCTTACCTCTCCGTCCTCCAGCTCCACATCCAGGAAGTCAAAGTCTCGGAAAACCCTGAACTGCTGCTCGCTGGCGGTGTCGTCTAGTGTGTCCTCTCTGGTTCCACCCTCCTCTGATGACACGCCACTCTCCCGCACCTCCATCATGTCCAAGTCGCCACACGACGAGAAGATCACCTGACAAGGAGGAACAAAATGGCATTTAAATCTGGTGACCTTTACATAAAAATAGCTTCTTATAAAATAAGTAAATATCTTAAGAGAAATATTAATTTATTTAAACGTGGAAGGAAAAATGGAAAAATGAACCCTGCTAAGATTAATTCATTCAGAAGATTTGACTTGTACATACACAAGTGAAATAAAAAAAGACAGTATAGAAGTTGACAGTACAACACGTGGAAGGCAGCTTACAGATGGGTTCTTGGTGAGTCCAACTTCTTGTCCACAAAGAGATAAAACGTTCACCAGCTTCTCTCTGGTTCTTTTCTGCATGAAGGAGGTATAGAAGATTAAACAAATTACTCTAAATCCAAGCTGGAATAGACATAAACTCTTCCCTTCTTGGGTTGTTCATTGTTAACGGCTCCAGATGTTTAAATAGCAATAAATCAGTTGAGCTCTGTGTTACCATGGATTTAGCATTTAAAGTACACTTGCATGGTTTTGCGTGTACTATAAAACTAATCAGGCATATGCACAGAAAAAAAGGAAAAGTAGTGGCAGTTCTTTTCACAGTGGTATTGTACAATTTGCAACCAACCTAAATAGTCTAACTCTACCTGAGAGGACTGCGGCCGCCTCCAGCTGACGGGCACCAGGATAGTGTTGGAGTTGGATCCAGAAGAGGTGGAGGAAGTGCTCCGCGTTACAGCCATGGCTCTGGCCTTTCCCTCTCTGCCCCCCGAGCCTTGAAGCTCGTCAAACCGACGCCCAATCACTGGAGTCTGTAAAGGAAACAGCAAAGTCGGCCCTCGTAAAAAAGCTTGAGTGGTGTGGATTTCACAAACACATGTAGTCCTGTTTTATTTCTTTTTTTTTCACCTCAGAGATGTCAAAGGTGAAGTCCAGTGTTTTCCCAGGCAGAGCCTTGGCTGAACCGTCCCACACTCTGCTGACCTCCAGGTTGGACAGGTCGCCCTGTGAGTGGCCGTAGACCGGATGAACCAGGCTGGCAGAGCGTGAGACCACCAGCTTCAAAATGTTTAAGGCATCCTTCCAGTGAACAGTCTGTGGAATCACAAACACAGTGTTGAGTTTAAAAGAGGCAGCAGGGTGCACAATTTATATCACACAATACATAACACGGAGAAGGAGTGAAAAAACGATTCGGTTACCACAGGGTATTGTAAGGAGTTACCTGAACAAACTTCTCAATGGTTTTGGTGACATCACCGTTGAATTGTTTTACTTGTACGGAAGTCAGGTCCATGTGGCTGAGCAGGCAGTAAATGATCTGGAGGAGAGACTGTTGCATACTGGGAAGGCCCTTTTCCAGCAGCTGAGAGATGAAAAAGAAATGTAGTGAGCGACAAAGCATGCAGCTACTAGATTCATTTTGCAATCTGTAGCGGGCAAAGACAGAAAGGCGTATCGTCAATGCAGAATTCTGAAGTTTGACCTTTAAGGAAAATATCAACACGATTCCATACTGCACATCATAAAAGCAAATGATCACTTGGTAGCTGTCCTTACTTTGCAAACACTGACAACTTTCATCAAAACAATACACTAAACATTTCTATCCTAAGTTGTTCATTATTGAGTTTAATACATTTAGTTCATCATGGAGCAATATATATTTCCCAGCACTTGCCTCAGCCATGTAGGTGACCATGTTGAGTGTGATTTCGGAGAAGGCTTCATGGAGGTAGCGGCAAACCACACTGACCCAGGAGAAGGGGTCCCGTGTGTAAGAACGTGTCTTATAGAGAGTCATCACATGGGCCAAATGGGAAAGCTTTGTGTTCTTCTCCATTAAACACACCTGACAAGGGGAAAGGGAGAACTTGTACTTAACTTTTCTGTTCCAGTTTCATTCCACAGGCCTTTATTTGGAGAAGCCCGTGTTAACACTTTAATGAAGCCTAATACAGCCGACATGAAGCTAAATTAAAGGAAAGAGAGAAGAATGGCGTCGTACCTGTGCGATCCTCTCAGCACTCTCCTTACAAAACTGAGTTGGATGGCCAAAGTGCTGCACCAAGTGAGGCAGCAGACACAGCACATTCAGAGGGAAACCTGCACAGGGAGGAGAGGTTGAACTTCCAACACCCACCCACCCTTATAGAAGAGAAACTACAGATGTGTTGGTTTTAAGTATAGAATAAAAACCATAGATCAGCGTGGTCTCTATAGACTGAGAGCTGTACCTATAGACTGAGAGCTGTCGACAACAGGCACGCGGGAGACTGGCGTGAGCTGGCAGAAGAGCTGCAAGGTGAGGTCAGAGGTGGCCTGCGAGGTGAAACCTTTCAACAAAAGTTGCTGAATCCCAGAGAATCCGCTCCACCTCAGCTGAGCCTGGAGCTTCTCCAGGCGCTCGCGGTTTTCGGCTCGGTCTAAGGGCACCTGGGAAAAGAGTCTTTGGTTTTAATCGAACCTGGCAGTGAATTATATTAGTATCCTAATGGAATACATTCTGAAAAGATTATGCCTTTGTAGCGTCCCATTGTCCGTTGCTTTTAATTCAGCACAGAATGCATTGCTCAAAGATGCTTTATATTTATAAAAAAGTGAATGTTTTTATAAATATAATAAACATGGCAGTTTTGTAGCCCCATTAGAAAGAGTGGGAGGTTCCTGAGATGGCCGGTCCAGTTGGCAGTAAGAAGCAGCACAGCTTTTAGACATCGCTCTCCTAAATAATGCTGCTACAATGACACGTTTTCTGCTTTAAGATCAGTACATTTCCTCTCATCTACCTTCGACAGGAGCTTGTGAACGAGGCGTAGTGACATCTGATATTCAAACTCAAAGTCGGACTCCATGAGGGCCACCGCCACCCAGAAGACTGTGGCCAGTATTGTTGAAGGATGGGAGACGTGGGCGGGGTCCGATAGGACGCTTGGATCGATGCGGTTGGTGGAGGACGTGCAGGACCCAGGGGTCCTTCCTGTTCGGGCGAGGCCATGACTGTTGCAGGCCTGTCGATTGATAAATGAAAGACAACTCTGAATTAGCGAGATCCACCGTGTTCAACAAGCCCCCTCCAGCATCAAGGTGCCGCGCCCAGCAACAATTGCCCTTTCTTGCCTGTATGCGATCCAAAGTTGCACTGCGAGGAGGATCATTCAACTGGTGGCCGCACTCGCCGAACTTCTTGGGGACCGAGTAGGAGCGCTGGTGGCGTTGTGACGACAGGCCGACAAACCCCGGGCCGGGGAAGTTCAACTGGCCCGTGCTCTTTCTGTTCATCAGTTTCTCGCTAGTAACAAAGTCTGGCGAGGATGTCCTACAAATGAAACATGGTAAGATTGTATGTATATACACCGGAATATGGTCGCATTTGTTGAACGTGAGGGAATTAGTTTGTGCAACGTAACCTCTGGCTGAACTGCATTCTTTCCCCGCATAAAGATCAGAGCCCTACCTGGTCAGAGCTGCCATAAGGTCACTGTTTTTCAGACACTCCGCGAGATTCACCACCACCGACTCCAGCGTCAACAGCACTTCCATCACGTAGCCCTGAAACGCACCAGCATGCACTCTCATTTACAGGGCTAAGAGGGTGTGAGATGCTGCAGTCGCTCTCTCATTGGCCGCAGCTCACCTGCACCTCGTCTCCGTGTTCTCCCACCACCTCAACGAGGCGCGAGACCAGGTCAGAGACAGCGTGGTTGTTGATTGGCTGTTTGAGGGCTCGGAAGATTTGGAAGGAGCGCCCGGCATAGTGACGAGAGGAGCTGCACAGAGCCGTCTGTAAAGCCACATCGCTCAGCTGATGCTCCAAATGGAAATCTGTATAAAGAGACACATAAAGATACATGCATGCAGGTATTTTTGTAGATAAGCGGTGTTGTATTAGCAGACTCTATTTGCTCCTGGACTTTATCATTTATTTTGTGCCAATGTGATTTAGCATGACATGTATTTTTGAGAAATGCTCCATGTGAGCCCTGATATTTTTTATACTTTAACGTGAGCAGTTCCTCACCGGACTTTGACTCTTTAAAGACGGAGACGACGTGCCGCAGGAAGTTGGAGAGCTGCTCCGTGCTCTTGGAGTTGGGGTTCCTCGGCGTGATGTCCTCGTGCACCCACAGCGGCCCAAACGCTCTGAGCAACAACAACACAGTACTCCAAGCACTGCATACCCACCACCAGTAACACCGCATACATGTTACACGAGTACTTGAGCGCGTGCCTAGTGCGAAGAGAGTGCACTTTGCTAGCACACCTGCTGGAACGTTAGTGTAGCTGCGCGTACCTGGTGGAGAGGAACTCGATGAGTTTGTTGGTCTTCTCGTCGGTTTCGTTGGTCGTATCCTCCAGGTCCTCCAGGTCATCGGGTGTTACGAGGGGCAAATTTCCAACACTGCCTGCAGTGCTGCCGCCACCGAGACTGGCAGAGGAGGAGTTGGAGGTTGAGCTGAGGCCAGAGTCTGCCATTGGAGACGCCTGCCACTCTCGCAGGAAGTCAGGTGTATCTAAATGGATGTGAATATTGAGTATACAGAGAATACAATTAATATATTATCCCACAGCTTTATGGTATTGCTACTGCACGGTTTCATTGTCTCTCTCATGTGATCATCCAATCGATTTGAATAAATGGCAACAGGATAAATGAATATGTGTTGGCATGTAGAGTATTTTTGACTTACGGGACTGCTGGTACTCTGTGTGGTAGCTGGACTTAATAGTGAGGGTCTTGTTGTCACTTATCTCTCTCGTCAGCATCAGAACTGAAGCTATTACCTAGAGAAAAAAAGGAAAATCCTTTAGTGGCTCTTTAAATATATTTTTGACAAAATAACTTTCCATTGCCAATATATGCAACAAATTTGAAGATCTAACTCTGACCTGGAAGTTGTTATTGCAGGAGAGAGCAATGAGGAGGTGGAGAAGGAGACGTTTACTGTGTTCATAGACCTCTGGTCTGTAGTGGTCCAGGCCTGTCAATAAAAAACACATCCAGAATACAACCACATAATTAAGAATACTACACTATCACAGACAGCTACAGACACAGAGACAAAAGCAAACTAATTAGTGTACATGAGTGTTATTTCATTGATTTGTAGGAATCTATTATTTATGAGGATATAATTTAAATATTGGTCGTCACTGTTACTGTGTCCAGATATGTTGGTGTACAGTTTCTTAAAGGCACACACGTATCAGGGCATGTTGTTCTTCATCGGCTGCCCTGACAACACTACTTCCAATACACAGATGTGTCCATAGGCACGTCATGCACGCAGTGGTACAGATTGGATGATGATTGGAGGTTTAGTATGCTGATAATA
Source organism: Pungitius pungitius (assembly GCF_949316345.1). Classification (NCBI taxonomy): domain Eukaryota; kingdom Metazoa; phylum Chordata; class Actinopteri; order Perciformes; family Gasterosteidae; genus Pungitius; species Pungitius pungitius. The sequence continues at coordinate 10,954,319 of NC_084915.1, read as the reverse complement.
CAATATAACAATACAGCTGACAGGGTAAGTATGCGTCTAGATGTCTTAAGAGAGAAATGCCGACTATAGAGAATGTGTCTGTGTCTTTGGTGACTCAAGGGAACAGTTCGTCATGGAATGCCTGTCTGTGACCCATGGAGTTAAAACTTCACACTAACATGTGATGATGTTATTGGACGTCACAGACATCACAGATGATTTTTAATCGTTTTTTCATCAAGTTGCTTCATTTCCCCCTTATCTACCCTCATTGGGCTTGAGAACTCCAACATCGCAGTCCTCAATCTATTCAGAACATGCATTCAGGCATTATTTTACCTTTGTCTTTCAAGAATAATCTCATAATGGCTGGACTTGCACCAAGGGAAAGCTAGATCTGATGTGTTATGTGTTTGTGTGCATGTGTTGTTTACACCTACCCAAGAAGAGGGCATGTAGTAGCAGGGGCAGGTGTAAAGCCCAGTCTTCTCGCACACTGTGGTCCACCACCATTTCTGTCATGAAGATCACTGCAATGTTACACCTGAAAATCAACACAAGCACATGGATCCAATGAGTGCACAACATATCCACAATGCCTCCTCCATCCATGACCTGTGTGGGGTTTTTGTGTGATTTCAGCTAGAGCTCAAGTCAATAAAGAACAAAAAGAAAAACGTACAATAAAAATAAAAAATACATTAAAAAAACCCTAGGATAAGTTTTACCTCGTACATTTCCTTACACTCACAAAGATGATTCATATCCGTAAGTTAAGTTAATGTGTTAATGTGCTTTTGACACACATACAGATTGTGCAAAAACATTATTAAGGTTTTTAGCCACACCTATATCACTCAGTGCACATAATCGTAACTTGTAGCACTTAAATTGTACATATAATGGCTCTTATCTATAACAAGTTATAAAACAGCTTATTTGATGAAATTGCAATTTCTTGTTTCTTGTTCTTCTGAGTTTGTATCTCTACGGTTGAAATGCACTTATTGTAATTTGCTTTGGATAAAAGGGTCAGCTAAATGACATGTAATGTCATTTAAGTCTTACTCTAGAAATTGCATCTGTGTGCATATTGCTTTTGGAATCAATGCTTCTCCATAACAATAACTGACACCCAGAAACTGCATTTCCCTGAAACCCCCCTGCACTATTAATGTAATACATTTTCCACTAATGACTGAGATGTCGAGAGAGATGGAGAAAATAAGTTACTAAATCCCTTCTAATATTTAAATTTTCCACACAGCAACGGCAGAGCCGGCTGGCTGGTTTTTTGTTCATCAGACCATCTGGAAGAGCAGGTGTGACTAGTCTGTATGAGAAAATACCTCTCTTTGCTGAATCTGATACTATGGTGCTGAAAGTAACACAGCTGTTTTAAATGAAAACGGGTTGTTTGAGGGTTTCTTCCTGAATGCGTCTGTGTTTGTTTGTGCATACCGATGCAGTGGTCCTCTGGGTGTGATGGTTTCCGGCAGGTAGTCCACCAGAGGAGCCCAGCAGCCTCCGTTAATCGGCATGGGTAGCGGCTGAGGGTGGTTGGTTTCCAGAACGCCCAGCAGCCAACCAGCGTATGGTGGGAGAGGGTCGGCTACAAAAAACAGACCAATTCCAATGTTTAGTGCATCGTAAAACCTCATCTCATATGTTCTCTCTCTCTAGCTTTAACCTTAATGCCATCTATTCAACGTGCGTTGACCGTAGACCCTCAAGCACAAAAAAAAGTCTCTTCCGAGTGGAAATCCGAGCAGTGTTCTTCAGCATGTTTTCTCTGGGACTCCATAATAACGCAAGGTTGGTTTATTTCATCTAAATATACACAGTTTTGAAATGTATTCATTTTTCAGATGTTCATTATTTTATTAAATGTTAAGACATATTTGCTTTCCTGTCAAGAGTTGTTGAGACGACTGAAAACAATAATGAACCTACAATGAATATCAAAACTACAGGCTGGCAGAAAATCCCACTAGCACCTCTGAAGCTCACAAATTAACACGTTACATTTCATTTGCTCAGTACGTAAAAAACCCCAAAACAACAATTAGCCATTTCTTGGGCAATTGCTTTACGCCCAGCAGAAACCTAACCTACCACATAACCTAAGGGACATCCTTTCATTTTCAGCAGGAAAGCCACATTTCTACAAATGAAAAACTTTTTATAAGAAAAAACATTTGTCCTGCGGAAGACATTCTCCTCTTTAAGAGCTTGACAACATGAAATGCTTTACCAAATATCATGTTAAGCATGATTTAACTATCTCATCAAACACTGGCTTGATGAAAGATGTGACAGCTTTCGACTCTTTAAAATGGACCCACCCTTGTACTTGGCAGATCTGCTCGATCACATGAGTGTAACCAGCAGCAGAGTCACGCCTCGAAGCTTCCCAACACACACGCCCGCTAAAGATAGACTGGGCAGCACCACTGTGGTTGAGGTTAAATCTGTGTCAAAGGGCACAGTGGTGGGCCATGGCTTGTGTCCAAACAACATGCTGTATTAACAACTACAACACAAACAACAAACATTCAACACAGTAAGTAAGACAGACACACACACATGTTTTAGTTTGGCCACACCAGAATAACAGACAGATGTTAGTCCCCTTGTGCTGTGTGTGTGTGTGTGTGTGTGTGTGTGTGTGCGCTCGTGAGAAAGAGACCACATTACTGAAATAATGTTTTTTACATTCATTCTCATGAGAACCAAAACAAACTTACTCTTTTCATCCTCGTAGGACCCCCCGGAGCTGTTGCTGTAGCGAGACTCTAGTCTGTTATGAGCCCTGGCCATGCTGAGGCATAAATAAAAAACAAAAACAAAAAAACAGAATCAGTAACTGAAAACGTTGAAAGTCTTTATTTGACTTAACTGCACAACTGGACTCTGAAAGTTTGGCATATTTTATCTACCTGCACGAGACGCTTGAGAGACCGTTGCAGTTATTTCAAAAAAGACTTACCGCTCTTCACTCTCTCTGACCAGCTTCTTCTCATCTGCGTCTGCCAGGTTCTCCTGACCAGCCACCACAGTGTTACTGCTGGACGTGGTGCCTGAACGTAAGACATTTCAAGGTAATCTTCAAAAATGCAGTCAATCATCTCTCACATAAAAAGCTACCTGGTTCAAAATGAAAGTCTAGGGTTGAGATGAAAATAGGGGATATGACAGGAACGTCTCGTCTTACCTGTCTGTGAGGTGGGTGCTTTGTTGCTGGCAGCAAAGCGATAGAATGGAGGGTTGTCACAGTGCAACACCACAGGGTTGACAGGGTCAGTCTGTTGCAGCTCAAACAGGAGCTCCTCCATAGTCTGGATGGTGTTATTGCGACACAGGTAGATAACCACCTTCTTTATCTAAAACACATACAAACATATAGTTTATATTGTTTTTTCATCTCTGTAACAAGGGGCCCTCCAGTTGAATTTCAGATGGGGAGTTCTTCAGTAGTGTGACTACACTTACAAAAGGCAGCAGTGTCGTATCACTGCTGACTCCGCACAGGCTGATGAGGAACTGCAGGGTGATCCGCAGGTTGTTGCTCCACCTCTCGTTGGACACCAGAGCGTTCCAGGCATTCTCGATCTCTGGGCCGGGAACCTCGTCTCCGTACTGATAACGTGAGGTGAAAAAAAACAAAAAACAGTTAAAAGGAAATGAGATTTCCTCGGAAAAGGCGGTGCCAATTCACAAACACAAGCACAGCTTCCTACCTTAGCGGTCATGAACATGAGATTATTGAGCACCAGTGACGTCGCCTGTAAGGAGCCCCAGCCGTTGCCTCTCAGACTGGGGGACATGCCCTGCCCCTGGCCGCAAGGTTCTTCTTCTGGTGTGCAGGGGCTTGAGGGTGGGGGTAGGAGCCCCGTGTCCACCAACTCAATGTTACTGAGCCAGGGCAGCAGGTAGGATAACATTATCTGTCTGCCGTTGGAGTGAGTGGTTGAGAAACGCTGGCTCACCTCTGGACGGGCAAAGAAAATGTCAGAGGAGTAAAAGTCAGAAGATGCTGAGGTAACAGCAGAGACAATAACAGAGACATTGAAAATCTATCTGAGGGAGCTTACTGCCCTCTTGGCAGTTTTGAATGTGAGGGTTCAAAGGGATTTTGCTGTATACGGATCAGGTACATTAATCCTTGGGATTAAATAGGATGCAAACATTCACACTGAAAAAATGTGTACCTGAGAAGAGAGGCAAGGTGAGCTCAGGGTACATGCTGGCCAGCTGGATGGAGAGTTGAGACAGGTTGACACTGTACAGCGGAGGCAGAGGGCCGTGTGTTCCATACAAAATGTTACCGGGCTTCTGCTCCACCATTCGCTTGGAGTACGCACACAGCTTCGACTCCAGCACCTGCAGAATGATTATCTGTTACAGCAATGATGCTTTACAGGTCTTGTATTTGTGTTTGTGCTCGCTTTTCCCATCACGTTGTGTTTATGTTCCCTTTATTTATGTGTGTATAAACCTGCATCAGCTGCATCGAGATCTCATATATTTCCCTGCTGGTGTCTGAGGCCTTGAACAACACCAGATTGAGCAAAGTCACAAGATCACATGGGTAATTCCTGGCAAAGTAAGGAGAAACAGTCATTAGTCCCTGCTTACTACCTCCATGGATGTAAACTACCTATGGATTTAAACGCCCTCCTACATGAGGGCGGAACGCAAGATTCCCCACCTGTTGCCGCAGACAGTGGCGATGGCCTTGAAGCAACCAGAAGCTAGCTGGTAAGACCCAGTGAAGCAGCGGTCCACGGCCCAGTTGAACAGATTGATTTGGTCCGGGTTTAGTTCTAAGAGCAGGATGACCACCTCGCACCCCAGCCGGTGCACCTACGACAAACCGGTTATTACAAGGAGGTACTAATCCACAAGTATAGAAAATGACATGAAAGGAGGAACAGACTTGAGAAAAACTGTGTACAAAAGTGTACATTAATTAAAAGTTGGGTTAAGCTAAATGGCTCCAACTTCTGTGGAATCAAGTTCATCGTACTTTTTAAAGGCTGAAATGAAACAAATCCAGCAACACACAAAAAGCTCCTGCACAACAAGTGAAATGCAATTGTTGACCTACCCGTAGGTCATGACAAGCCAAGATGTTGTCCAGCCATTTGTAGAGATAGCCGTCAGTAGAGAGACCCACATTGTCAAACACTGGGCCACAACACAGAACTGCTGACATGGCCTGAGGGACAAAAGTTCACCTGAGTTAACGCCAACGCAGTGAATGACAGAAGGACTCCTGTGGTGTTGCAGGGTTTGGGACGCTACGGAATCGTTACCTTCAGAGCACAGTACTGGTAGCGAGTGATCTGGTGGTTGCGATCACTGTAACGGTCGAGGGGGGTGAACATGACACTGAAGGGGCCAGCCCATTGGCTGAAGAGAATAAAGAGATGGTGCCTCAGAGACTGTTGAGGAAAGAGAAAGCGCCTGTGGTGGACTGCGCAGATTTGAGATTGAGAGAAAGAAAGAGAGACACGCAATGTCAAAATAGAAGACAAAGGAACATGTGGTGGATTACTAATGTAAATTGAAGTCTGACTGGAACTTAGTTTGGTTGAAATTGTGACGCATAATGAAATGTGAAACGTAGCAGTGATTTACCAGGAACACACTGGATGAGATTAGCCACCATCCCGCTGAAATGGGCTCTGATGTCTTTGAGCACGTCCATCTCCTTCTCATTCTCAGCCTCCAGAAGCATCCGGGTAAGATCCACATACTCAAGGAACAAGGCACCCAGGGCCAGTGAATCACGCTCCAGTGCTCCATTTGTGCTGTAGGGGAGGAGAAGATCACTTTTAAATGTGCATCAGAGGGCAAGAAGTGACACTCCAGATTAAATATGTGTGGTACCTGTCACTAATAACGGCTGCATTAGCCAGCAGTTCAAAGATCCTCAGCAGCTGCAGCCTGAGAAGGTCCCTCCTCTCTCTGCGCCGCTTGTTCTGAAAGCACAGACAGGTTTCCCAGTTACTGGTAAATGTGTGTTTAAACATGAATTTTGTTTTGTATTTACCGGATTAAATAAAGGATTTTTAGAGACTCAACATTAGCGACCATTTCCATAAGTAATGGAAAACACCTCTAATAGATATAAGCACACACCATGTATAGAGCTACTAAACTACCTACAACTCATTACATTTCGTCAGGATAAGCTAAGGATTGTATTTCTGGAATCATCAGAGTAGAATCTGTTCCTGCCAGTGTGTTTGTGTGTTACCTCCGGCCTACGTTCCAGTGCTTCCTTCATCAGTGGATGGAGTTCTTCAACTAGCTCCCTATAAGCATGATCAGAGAGGGACAAAAAAATCAATTGATGCTTCATTGCTAAATGAAAGTGATCAAATCATCCTTCCTTGTAGATAGAGGAGGGCCTGCTTTGAGGAAAACAGAATGGTTTGTAACAGATATCCATCTTGCGCAACCCAAATGTCACATGTCCTATAAACCACTAATCCGCATACAGACCTGTTAGACAAATTTGTCTGGGGAGACCTTAATCTCTTTGACAAAAATGCATGCTCTTTTCGAAAACATTTAGATTAAAAATAGCTAATCTCTTTGAAAATGAAATTCCTCCCTTTCACAGAGGAACCGCTGTCTTCTAAAAAAATGCGATATGTCTCCGTCCCGCTTTTCTGAATGTCAAAGAGGCATGCAGCTGAGTTATGAAGGGAATGTAGGAGCGGAGGGGATTGAGTAATAGAAGAAGGCAGAGTGAAAAGACTTATGTAAGAGAAAAAGCTCAAATCTAGCACATTAGCTCTAGCTCCATTTTCTGCTGTGATCCTGTCCAGTGGTATCCTGTTTGTTCATGCTCTCTTTGTTTATTTCAAATTATAATTTTAAATTAATATTTTTAATTATTCGACATCTTAGAAGGATAAACAATATGTAGCACTCGTGAGAATGATGTAATCTTTGGGTGTATTTCTGTGTGCTACCGTTCAAATACCTGAAGACCAGAGCGTTTGTGCATCCGAACCCGAGCACCAGAGACTCCGTGATCTCCAAACTCTCTGCTCTCATCAGCGGGACGAGCTGTTTCAAAAGCCAGGCGACCGATGGAGTGCCTATCACCTGAGAAATAAAAAAAGAAATACACAAGCATTCATCAGGATACATCAACAGGGGCTTTTCAAAATCAACTTCAGTCTTGCTAGAATCTAGAGGGTCTTAGGGTTCAGGCAACAAAAGCACTTAGTTGGGTTTAGGAAAGAACCACAGAAAGATTTTCTCATACAGTTTGAAGTAAACTTTACTATCAATATATTTATGTGATTAACAACTAACAGTTCATGTGACTGGGAAGTAATGGGAGTCAGGTCACTAACAATGCAGCTTTCGGAACAAAAGTCTGTGTGTGTTTGTAGTTTTTTCTAGTGTAGAAAGTATTATGATTAGAATGTATTTATATGTTTCACTTCAGGTTCTGCAATTTTTTGTTGTTGTTGTTGTTTCACATTTTAGAGAAGAAATTGGCTGAATTATCTATAGCAACAATAACGGTTGACTGCAGAACCTTTTTGCCAGAAATTTTCAGGACATTTAAATAAACATATCCAGTACAAACACCCACTTTGTTGTCGTAGGTGACGCTGCCGTCGGGCGTGGTGGCCGTGATCTCCGGCGTGGAGGCTCGGAGGTGACCCGGCGACATGATGCTGGGTTTAGCCACACCTAGACACAGGATGAGGTAGTTACGCCACAGGGAGATGTAGCTGTCGCTGGAGCCTGCCGTGCTGGTCTTCTTAGCGTTCACAGGACTGCTGCGCACAGACAAATAGGAGAATAGGCATGGGATCAGATATTTTAATGTCCCATACACATGGATCATTTGTTGAATTATCTTTCTATGGTCACATTCTGTCTTTAAAGCAACAGTTAAACACAACAGGTCCTCGTACTTGGGGTCGACCAGGGGAAGTAGCAGCTGTAGCCGCGTGAAAGCGTAGGGCCAGGCGTATCCCAGGGCAGTGGGGCAGTGTTTGGGCAGGTGCTCCTGCCGCAAGAAGATGTGCAGACAGAGCACCCACGGGTCCTTCACACACAGGGCAAAGATCCAGACATGGCTTGGGCTCTTCACGTCGTAGGAGCTGCTCACCAGCCGAGCCGTCCACTCCACCAGCCACTGGAGGTCAACATGGTGGCTGAGGGGCAAGGTGGACTGAGAGAGGGGAGCGAAGGGGAGGCGATCAGGAATGATGAGGAAGTGACTTTGAGGATTGTGATAAGAATAACTTATTGGGTGTACTAATGTTACTGGCCCATGCTTTGCATAACCACGCTCACCGAGTCAGAGACAGCGACGTGAACAAAGCTGTCCATCACAGCTGGGCTCAGCTGGTCCATCACCTCGATCATGGGTTTGTCATCATCCTGGAGGGAGATTAGCTATTTTTAAACAGCGTCATACGCACATGCCATGACCAGAGCTTAAAATTAGCAGAGAAGCTTGTGATTTGTTTGCTGGGTGAAGCTGTGAACTTCCTGTACTCACGTCAGCATGTCCCAGGGCAGTGAAGAGGCAGCGTATTTCTCTTAACACACCGACAGCCAGCTTCCTCGTGCTGATCTGACACGAGCAGAGCAGCAGCAGAGCCAGGCCCTCAACCGCGTGGAGCACGGAGCAGTGGGGGCTCCGCTCTGGCAGTCTGGGGCTGGACTGATGGAGGAAGAGGACAAAATGGGGGGGGGGGGAGATTAAGTAAAGAGTACAAATGTTACTGTGAGTCACTTTTTTTGATTGGTTATTAAAGCTATAGTCACAGCAGCTCACACTTTACACAAGTATAAATACACATACTTAAACAATTCAAATCTGTTATCAGCTCATCGCTTTAATTTTTGTGATCAGATACATTTTCGAACGTATTTAAAAATAAGAAAAAAAACAATAAACCAGTAATCTCCCAGACATTAATGATGTGACGGTTGGACAGATACTGTAAAGTAATGGTTTTAAACTACAAACCTCAACTCCACCTCGCGTCTTTCCTTGAAGCTGCAGCGCCAACCTCCACTGAGTGAGCAGCTGGAGAAGGAGCTTCACCGAGGCATCCTGCAGACCCTGATGGGTGTCTTGAACCTGGAATTGTTTAGAGAAGAGAATTTACAGACGGGCTACCAATGTCACGTTAGTATCATTTAAAGGGGATCATGCTTTTTGAATCATTGTAGTATTTTTGAAATCCTGAGATCCTTATGCGATGGTGAGTTACACTCTTAAGTGTAAACTTAAACCACGGAGACAAATTAATTCAGACGTACCTCGCGCAAAAGGAAATGTGTGTAACCAAACAGGACGTCCTCCCTCCAGTCTGAGAAATCAAGTAACAGGCTCTGCAGGGAATTCTGGGAAATAAGACGAAGCTCGTCGTCCATGTGCACTGTAAGTCTGAGGAGATGGGTGAGAACAGACGAGATGAGTGAACAAGATCTTATTATACAGAAAGACAAAACCATATAATTAACAAAGTTTTTTCTAATCAAAAAGATAACTTGACAATATAGCCCTGAAATAGGCTTCTTTGTGTTTGTATAGTTAGCAGGTTAGCATGCATTTACTCTCACTCACCGTGAGAGGAGGTCAATGAGCTCAGGTTTGGACATGGCATCAGGAAGGATTCGAGGAATGGCCGCCACACATGTTCTGAACAGGTCGATTTTAGGTTTCCTTTCACCACTGTCAAAGTTAGAAGTGGATGTTATGCACAATCGCCCAAGTCAGGGGAAGTTAGGCTCAGCTGCAAATATTGGTAGGTCATGTTTGAGATGTCTGAGACATTGAGATAACAACATCTAAGATATGTGTCAGCAAAATCATAAAGATTTTTTTATAGTATGACAATAACCCACAACACTGAGAAGCTGAAAAAAGAAAAATGCCCTTTGCAATTACATACGTGATCATGTCCTCTGGTTCTTTGTTGAGCATCTGGACGCTGGTGAGCATCATACAGCGACCCACCTCCTTGTCCAAGTGTCTCAGGATGTTGTCCAGAGCCTTCCGTACCTGGGAGTAGTACAAGGACATACCTGTGAAGGACAGGAAGAGACAGCACATGAGTTAAGAGGCTACATTCATATCACCCTGTCTAGAATGCCAACAGACACACACAGACCTATAAGTTTGGCTTCCTCCTCTGTAAGTGTCTTGCTGAGATAAGTTTTCTTTTTCTTCAGAGAGTTTCCAGAAGGCAGAGTGGCTCCTGTGTTGGGCATAGGAGGCTCTCCGTCCTTCTGTTGCAGAGCGTCGGCTATCACCAGGAACGCCCGCAGGCCGATGTTCATTCGCTGGAACACAGAGAAAGCACAGCATCCTCACCATGTGCCAGAGTGTGTTTATCGATAGCAGGGATTCAATGGATGCTCATAGACATGAAAAATGTAGGAGCTGGAAGACACACAATAGAATTTGTGATACAGTGTTTGAATATATATAATTGTTTAGACATTTAATATTTCCGTCCCTTTTAAAGGAATGTTGTTCTATGTATATGTGATCTCAAAGTTTCTGTAATTTACTGCTACATCATGTACTACTACATGCAACAACTGTTTATTTATTGTATTGCAATTCTTCTAATTATTCTCTCAGCGTTGGCAAGTGTTAATCATTTCTTTACTGTGGTTAAAATAATACTTAGATGAAACCTGATGCCACACATAATCTTTTTTATTCTGTGCGTACTTCCTTGTCAAACTCTGGCCTCTCTGCAGTATTTACAAAAACACTGCAATGCCCAAAGTTCTGTTGGAGATTTGATGGCGTTATGCTAGTCAAAGCTAAACTCAAGCTGAGATGACGGGATGGCCAAAAGTTTTTCAGCACTTTAATTAATTAGATCTTCCTCGGGAGTCACAGCCTTCTGGCACTTCCTTTCACATATTCATTAGTACTCCCAACGACCTCTAAACCAACTTAAAGTATTAAAATCTCTTGCCCTTTAAACTGAATTGATTGTAGCGATTCATTTCTGTTCATATGACAACCGTCCCATAATCACATTAGACATGATCAACCCTAATTATATTTCTTTGCTACAGCTGAAACATTTCCTACTTAATGCTGCAACAGAGAACATACCGTTCATCGCTGACTGAGGACTACAAACAAAAACAGGAATGCTCATCCGTGTAACATGGCCCAAGGGATACAACGGTGTACTGTGTGCGGTTGTGTGCACGATTGACGTCTGTGTCCGCTCCCCTTACCTCCGGGTTGAGACTGAAGGCTTTGGCAGGTTTCCCGACACTCAGCAGATCAAATATGATCTCCTTCATGGCAAAGTCCAGTCTCTCCTGAACAGAGGTCAAATTAACTGGTGTTATAGGATTTCAATGTACTGTACGTCACCTATAGGACATTTTTATTACAGTACGTTTTTAGACAGAGACATTTTCAAATTGACAAATGGAGATGTACAAGTACAAGGGCTTGTATGGATATATTAAAAGTCTGATTCTTCCATATGTGTTATTTACAATAAATGTTATATATGCCATTTTGTGTTCAGGTTTTATCAGACAACTAGAGAAACTAGATAATAACAGTAGCTTTTGACCAGTTTCTGCAACTCTGTTAACTAAAGAATGTGGCTGACCAGTGTTTTTATTTCTTAGTGATAGCAGAAAGAAGTACAGAATAAATCTTGGATGTTGGCACATTGTTGGCTCTGCACTTAACACAACATTGCTTCATTTATTATGCCCTAAAGCCTAATGTACCAACTGTGTGCATGAGGGTATGTGCAAGCGTGATACACACCTGGGCAATAAACTGGATAATCTTGACAAAAATATTCAGAGGCATGTCTCTGGGCACAACGCTCCGACTACCTTTGGGGAATAGAGTGGAGGTGATGGCCGTCAGGCGACTGGGGGAAGGAGGAGAGACAGGGAGGGGGGGAGAGTTGAGACAATATCATATCAACATGTTTCTCTTTTGAACGATAACAAACATCACCACTAGAATGGTAATTTGGTGACTGTCCCAAATATTGTATACAAAAGAAGAGGCATAAAGAGAGTTCCCTTCTTTCGTTACTTTCAAGTTGCATCTTACATCTGATCGAACACAATTATGACACGACATGTGGTCGTTACCTCTGAGTTCCTGTGTTGCTCTCGCACTTTATCCGGATCATGTAGACCCAGAGCAGGCGGTAGAGCGATTCTAGAGCCACACGGGCCATCTTTGGATCTCGATTCTGCAATTAGACACAGATATAGATTTGAAAGCTAACCCCAAATCCTTCTTCATTAGCACATATCTAGTGCACTGGCTTTGATGTTTCTGCAGTGTCAATACAACACACGCGTATTGCGATCTATACAAATAACTCCTACTAGGGTCGTTTTTTCATTTGCATGGTAAGGACCTAAACGCTGACCTTGAGGTTTGAGAGGCAGTTGTTGAGGAAAACGTGCCAGCGGCTGAGGAAGAACTGCTTCTGACTGACACACAGGAGGCAAGTCACCAGAGGATACAGAGCCTGTGGTGGAAGAGAGGAGACAGATGGGAGAGACACTTGCATCAGGGAATTAAAATTGAAAGTTCAGTCATTGAATGTAAATATAAAATAGAGCTGCCTCACTGGTTTTCTACATGGATGCCAAAGGAAGTCTATTGCTTTGACACAGCCTTTTAGATGTTTAATAAAGTCGCTTATTAAAAGGACTAGGAATCAGTGTTTCCCCTACCATTTTAACAGAGCTGTCAAAAGTTGAGAAATTAGAAAAGTTTAAAAAGGTTAACATTTTTTTATTGTTTGTTAAAAAAAAAAATATTAATTGACTTGGAATTCATTTTTTCGTCCATTCCATGAAAAAAACATGAATCAGATTAAACAATACCATTGCACGGTTCACATAGAGGAGTGTCTAGGCTGCAATCATCTGGTAGATAAATGTTAAACCTGAATGTTTTCAGTGACCCGTGTGAGTCCAGCTACACCCTTGTCACGAATGGTTCTGTAAATACTAGGTTTAGGGAGTGCATTATTTACCTGTCGCTCCTTATCAAAGTTGCCAATTGTTATCTGTCACCCTCGCATTTCAGTGTCACCTCTCGTGTCTATCTCAGGTGCTCAGATTGCGGCACGCCTGTCATTCCTAACATGTCTGCCCATTCGGTCTGTGCACCGTTTGTCTCGAAAACATTTGCACGCAGAGGCGGTATTTCGGGCCTTGATTGGTTTGCTCTGAGCATTTGGAGAATTAAAAAAAAAAAAAAGATACCGGCATTACGGCTGAGTAACATGTCTGCAGCCCTGAGGCCGTGACTGCCCGTCACAATGGGAGGTACCCGAAAACATATGACAAAGAAACCGAAGTGAAAAGCATGAGATTAAAACAGGTTATTGCGCTAACATAACTACCTGATCTTTCTTGTATGCCTACGCCAACCGGTCGAGTTGCAGTTTACGTCCTTGTCTGTACCAAATGTCATTTTATTACTAAATATCTATGTGAAAGTGTCATAATTATCATATAAATCCTTGAGGTCATTAATCAGTTCAAGAAGACTGATGTATGCCAATTTACAGCATTGGTCTGTGTAGTCAATGTAGGTCTATGTAAGCTTGTTTCCAGCAAAACGATGAACTAAGATGAAAAGAAACAAATAGGAAAGATTTGGCCATCTTTGTTCTCAGGAAATACTGCTGCTATAATCTGTCTAGCCTGCATCACAGGTTATGGCCTGTCCCATTATTTCCTTGACATTCATTATTTGAAAGAAGGTCCTTTTCATACCAGTACTGAAACTGTAACAGCGGTTTGTAAGTGAGAGACCACTATCTTCATAACAAAGGTGTACTGCTTTTAAAACGCCTGTACACTGCGTCCTGCACTCCTGTCAGCACGATAGAAGCCCGCATATCGGAGAGTTCCAGTAAGCGCTTTCACCGAGTGCTCTTAATGGAGAGGAATCGAAGAGAGAGGAGCACTGATGAAGTAGAATAAAAGGAGAAACTTACTAGAGAGTGTTTCTTCCTGGAGGACAGGTCAAGCGTAGTGTCGTACAGACTTTCTACAAAATTTCGCAGACACGGCACGTTCACCTCGTTCTTCACGTTCTGCGAGGAGGAAGAAAAGCACAAGAGTGAGTTTCAAGAAGTGTTTTTGTTGGGTCCCGACACTGCTTGATGATATATTCAAGCTAGACATTTGTCTTATTGTTCTCATTACTCTCTTATGATCAGATAACACTGTATATGGAGAACAGCAGATGTACTGTGCGGCAGAAAGACGGAAGTATTTTGATTTAAAAGACAAAAGCTAAAGTACACTGAGGTGCTCTTAGCAGGAAGATTAGATGCACTTACAGCAGCTACAGGTACAAGTATCTCCACAAAGAGTCCGGCTAACGAGTGTTTAATATCTTTATCCTTCACTTCCAAGAAATACTGTGCGCACTCCTGAAGAGACAAAGAGAGTAAGAGACAGTTACAGAAACAAGGTATGTACTTGACAATGCTGCAAATGCTAGGTGGTCTCCTCTAATCCCTGTGCTGTTACAGGGGTAGGAAATGAGAAACATTATCACCACTGCAATTACCATCAAAGGGGTAATAAAAAAGGCACGTAACCCCTAATTACTCGAGGGGGCCCTCTTAATAGTCGAGTTAGGATAGCTCTCTGATAGCACTAAACCGTTTCAGGGAATGTGTGCAGAGAAAGAGCATTTTTACAATTTGTTGGCATGTTATAATCAGGTAAGGGACCAAGTGGTTTCAGCTCTACCTGCATGAACTGGAAGGAGGCTTCAAAGTCCTCCACCGGGTACATTTTGATGCGGAAGAACTTGAGTCCCATGATGAGGCTGATGGTGGACTGGATGACGTAGGGGCTCTGCTCCTTCTGTCTCAGCTCCTTCAGCTCGGAGATGAACTTCTTCCTTACTGCTGGGAACCTGCCGTGTAAGGTGGCGACCACATGTGAACAGTTGCTCTAAGTGAAATGTTTTCATAAATAGGTCTCAGGTGACTTGTGGTGTGGTTAGTGGAATAACTTAAGGAATAGGTTTCTTGAAGTGTGTTTATTTGCTATTACTAAACCGATCACATTTTGTGATCAAAATATGTCTGGGTGTCTTTGTGTGTCCATATGTCCGACAACCAAATCGACTTTACCCACAGCGCTCTGCAGCCCTATATTTAGAATGGCATCTGGACGGGTGATTTGGAGGGAATGTGCATGTGTGTGCGTGCTCTGATTCTTTGGCCGTCTGCGTTTTTTTTTCCCAGCCCCTTTGCGTGTTTCACAGGGGTTACCACAGCGGTTCAGTATGGGGGGGGGAGGGGGGGGAACAGTCATTGGCCTTCTGTTTACTGCAGAGTGTTTAAATAAGATACACAAACACTGTGATCCATAAACCAAGCTGGAAAAACACACACACACACACACACATATGCCTTCATAAAAATAAAGTATGCACAACTTTTTCACAGCTTTGTGTGTGAACAATGAAACACAACCAAATAACGATGATTACGTCAATGAGCTGGAAAAATTGAGATACAGGTACGTGTGTGTGTGTGAGCGTGTGACGGCAGTGACCAAGCCACCCTGTGAAAGCTCCTCCATCACAGTAATAACCTCCTGGAAAATGGGAACAGTGCTCATCTGTTATCACAACATTACACAGACGAAGATCCGTCATTATGCTCAGTTGTCATCAGACATCTACACACACAAGCACTCACAAGAGCAGGCATTCGCTTGTTTCTTTCTCACTTGTACTCAAGACAGAGGTAGGGCATTCATGATGGGGGTCAAGAGGAGAACTAGCTTCTACTGTAACGAAATGATCAACTGGATCACAAATCAGCCTTTTGTGAGACAAATTTAAGCTGAAAAATAAGTAAATTAAAGCCACGTATGTAAGTGAAAGGTAAGTAAAAAGGTAATAAATGAATTCACTGTAACACTTAAGCCCTTTAAGATATTAAATGAAATGCAGGAATGACTGAAAATATTTGGGCATATGGCAAAATACAACAAAGTTATTGTTGATGCTGTTGATATAGAAACATTTAAAGCACTCACAAAGAAGCAGTTTAACACTGATTTGCACGGTACCTGGACTGAGCTACAACTCCCACGACTTCAGCATAGAGGTCAGCCACAATGTGCATGTTGCCTGTGTTGGGTCCCAGATACCTACGAAGCGACCACAAAACATGAACATCACAGTATGTGGTGCTGTGCAGACTGTGAGAACAATACACACATTTGACACATTTGTATGAGCTGAGCGTAGAGTAATTGCATGTTGAGGTCAATTGCGCGTGTCAATACATTGGGAAGATTTGAAATAAGAAGTAAAGTATTCCACTGAAATTCGATGCATTCAAGAAAATGTGTTGGCGTTCTACATGTGAACGTCTGTCTTACCCTTCTTTGTATTTGAAGTGCTTGAATGTCAGGTTTATGACTTCTTGGATGAGTCCATCCAAAAGAGGATGAAGGGGGATCTGAATTTAAAGAGAAATACAGTGTACCATGAGCGGGGGCAGGAAATATGGGACAACAATACCAAGTACGTTGTTGACGGGAGAATTCACAGTGTGGTATTTGGAGGTCCAATCAGCATTGACAGCAACTGGAGTCAATAGAAGCAGTACATTCTACATTGTGTGCCTGTCTTTAAATAAATAATTTATTGCTTCAATTGACAACATGTACCATTAGCAGTGATGTACACGTGAATTAGTTAAATCTCCAAAATCATTTCCTGACTAAAAGTACTTTGTCTAACGTCTACAGTGCGGCTTTCCTTCCAAGTGAGTGATATACTGTTTCATAACAGGCTTTTACTTTAGAGTAAAACCCATTCAGGCTATTAAATACTAGGGAGACATGTTGTCTAAGCAGTAAATCAACACTCACCTGCTTTAAAACCTCTATAAGCACCAGAGAAAATATGAAGTCTATTGCCAGATCCCTCCGCTCCAATAGGTAGTCTTTCTGTTGCTCGTCACTGAAACAAAGAAACAGTTTGTTCTTACACTTGCCTTTGTACTCAACACATGAGAATTGGCTTTTATTACATTTCCGACGATTAACTAATTGAAGGCACCATCTGGTTCATTTTGTAGCTGTTGTGTGTACTTGTGTGCAGTGTGAGATATGGAAATAAGCTTCTGCTAGTGCAGGATTGCTTATTGTCTGTTGTAATATACTGAAATACATCTGACATGGTGGTTTGTTGTAGTTTAGCTTTTAGCTTCACGATTTATTATTTGTTTCTGTAATTAAAACGTCAGAATCTACTCCGAACAAAATGTAACTCTAATCGAAGGCATGTCCCGTTTGTGTCCACTCACTTCTTCGACTTTGTGTTGGCCCTGGGTCGATACTCGTGGGACTCGTCCTCGAGACCGTTCTGCCTCTTGTACCAGTCAAACAGCGTCCTCAGGATGGACGGCAGGCAGTACTCTGCTAGAGAACTCATACTGCTGATGAACTGCTCCGAATGAAGGAGCGGGCCATGTGAAGGTGAGCAAAGAAGAAGAGAGAGAGAGAGAGAGAGAGAGAGAGAGAGAGCGGTAAATCCCACTTCCAAAATAAAACAATGCTGTGGCGAGTGTGAGGACAGGTAAAATGTTTCCTTATCAGCTATACAAACCTGGTCGAACTGTGGGTCCTCTCCCCTCTGCAGAGATTTGTTAAGTGGCTTCTCCTGTGAGATAAGAACGGACAGAAGGGAAAACATGAATTTCCAAGGAGATGAGAACAGGTAGACATTTTGTCATGAAACTTCAACCGGATATCCAACGTTTTGGTAATTGAGTATTCTGCAGATCGACAGTATACCAAGCGAGTGATATGATGTGAAATACTTTACGCAAGTGGCAAAACGTTTCTTTATGAAATAATATATGAAACCTATTTAGTGCCATGTCATACTGTGGGGTTTGAAGAAAAGATTTTATTAATGCATTAAAAAAAAATACATATATTTTTAAAAGTATTACTTAAATATTGAAGACACGCTATGTTGGTGTTGCACTTTCAGCTAAATGTAAATGTGATTATCAGCTAAGAGCCTAAAATCAGCCCAGGACGGAATCCCCACCTTGATATTAAACATGCTGCTTAGACACCACCCTTGTTATGTTCCTTACATGAAACATATTAGGTGTTCAGCATTAAGTGCGCTTAACATGCTGTAAAGCTTTGCACAGACATTTCGATTGAAAACTATAAGAATAGAAAATTGGCCTCAATTAAAGCTTCTGGTTAAAGTTTCTGGTACATACAAAAGTGAGAGAGAGTAAGAGGTAGGTTTATATATATATATTAGTGCTGTCAGTTAAACGTGTTATAACCACGTTAATGCAAACCCATTTTAACAATGTCAATTTTTTTATCGCAAGATTAACGACTTCTTAAAAAAAATAAAAAAAGGGGTCTGAAAATGTCAACAGGCTTGTCTGTTTGAGTAGCTGGCTGAAAGCAACGAAGTAGTAGGCTTACCTAACTGTTACGGTTCATTGTTTCTGAAATAAGAGGCCTGACTGCTTTGTTCACAGAAAACTTGAATAAAAGACAATGTTAAGCCATGGTTTAACTGCACCATAGGCGGAGTCCTTGTTTATCTGAAATGTGCATTTTGGCAAATGGCCTGTTGTTTTTTAGTAAAATAAAACATTTGCATAAAGCAAGCCAATCCATTTTTCCATGTTGATAAGAGCATTAAAAAAAATATGCAAAAAAAATAAAGGAGGGGACATTTATAGTTAGTAGTTAACTATGACATAAATGTGATTAAATATTTTAATCGTATATATATATATACACACCCCACAGTACTGGGGATATACTATTCAGCACCAAGGGACATTGCAGGCATCCCTTCCACTGCACAAGGAGTCTACATATACTGTTATAAAAAGCGCTCTGAATGACCCAATCAGATGAAATGGATACCTAAATGATTCATCAACCTGAGAGACACTGGACAAACAAACAGAATAAGATACAGTTGGAAAGTCACTCACCAGCGGTTCAGCCATGATGATGCGAATCTTGCGTTCGGAGAGCAAGGTGAAGTTGGCAAACAAGCTTTTTAGGACGAACTCGCCCGGCTTGCTCTCAGGGTCCACGTTGACGGGCGCCATGACGACAGGACCCTTCCTATCTCCCAAGGTTCCACTGACTGGCGGGAGGGGCGGCTTCTGTCCCACTGGAGAGGCTGGGGAGTCAAGACAGGTCAGTTAGTCAGAGACAGAATTTCCAAAGTCTTCCAAATAAATGTGTGATTAATTAGTTTTAAAAAAAAGATCTATTGACAACCCCAGTATATATATCTGTTGGTCACGACTCCGAGCAGAACTGTGAACCACTGTGAGCTAGGTGTCACAACCACTTCTGCAGCTCAAATTGCTACAATACAAAGACTCTGCTGAGACCTCCTGCTCGTTCTGCGGCCTCCTGTCCCACTAGACCTCACTCCTTGAAAATCCATTCTTCATGAATTCTTGTGAAGTTAAAACTCCTTGTCCAAGCTTGACAGGCAACACTTTCTAGATACCCAGACAAAACACGCACATACACGCGCACGCACACACACACACACAGACCAAAACACGTGCTGGGCAGGTCATGTTTTCATTCCTCCCCTCTGATTCCATCATCATTACGGAGACTGGGCACATGGGGAAGATAAATAGGGAGGGGCTGAATTCTTGTGGGGATTTGAGTGAGAGACATTAGCATGGACAGGGCACTTCCTGTCATGAGTCTCTAGAAATACTTGCATGCCCTTAAAATAGAACAAACTCCTCACTCTAAGATATGGCGTCGGTTATTTCACACTATGGGAACTTAAGCAATAACTGTGGATATTGTGTAACTTGTATGGAATTCTATCATATGTCAACCAATGCAGTTTACCAAAAAAAATAGCAAACTAAACTCAAACCACACTGAAAAGGTTACTTGTATGACTGGAGTGGGTTTGAGTGTTTGATTCCCTAAACATGCCGAAAGGAGCAACGTGCATAAAACACTTTTCAAAAAGGTTCAAACGAAGCAATAATTCCCCAGAGCATTTCCCAGAAGCGTATCGAGTGTGTGAACAGTGTCAGGTCTAACTGACCTTTCATGACCACGTGACCCAAACTCAGTGGAGAGGTGAAATGTAAAGGCTGATTCCGGGGAAGTACGGGCCCCGGGGGCCTCGTAGACCTTTTTGTATGAAAGCCGAGCGCTCGATTGAGGCAAAACTGTGCGTGCGTGCACTTGGAACGCACACACCCCCTGCATGCTTACCAAGGCCCTTGATGAAGCTGATGACACTAGCCCTGCTCCATCTATTTGGCACTTCCATGGTGCGGGCAGCCAGACGGCGAGGAACAATGGCACAGTGGGTAGACGTGGGTAAAATGGGCCGGAACGGACGGATGGAGGAGGGACACGAGAGGGGGTGCGGAGTTGTGGAGGAGTAGCTGCGTCTACAAGGTGTTAAATGAAGCTCCAACGACAAAAAAGTGGACGGAATTCCTTGCGGAGCGACCGGCAGCCACCGGAGAAGGTTGCCTTTGACATCCAACTATTCCTGCCAAGACAGCTCTAACCAAAGCTGAACGTGTGGAGCTCCATCCTTCCGCTAAGCGACACACAGGTAAAGCGAGCTGTATCCCACATTCAATCCGAGTCAAACAGGAGCATAGGCGGCAACCGCAGACCCCGGGGAGCCATCGCCGGCCTGAAACCGCGTCCAAGAGTCTCAACCGCGGCGGAGACAGAAGACGCCGAGGCGTCTCCTCAAAATAGCAGAAGAGACGACCAACTCTGTCATGAGTGAACTCTACCAAAGGGGAACGAGATATGTTCCACTGCACTGCTGCGGCGGAGGCTCGGGTAGATCCGAGGCTGCGTAGGGCCCCATGCTCCAGAACTGCATGAGGCTAACTATCAGTTTCAACTTTGACTTCTGCTGCGACTCCGGCCCGCTGTCACGCCGCGGCGCCACAGCTCCCGCGCGACCTTGGGACCCCGTGCATTGGAAAAATTGCGTAGAAACGAAGCGCTTCTTTGCGAGGGTTGTCGCGGCTTCCCTTTTGGTTGTCAGTAGCAGTCAAGGAAAGTCTGCTTGTCGAGATCTGACCAGAAGAGTTTGTTGGAATTTCAACACTGCCCCGAGAGAGAGAGGCGGGGGGGGGGGGAGGTGCTATATTTAGACCACTGGAGGTCACTCTCTTACATACCCACCACTCCCACTGACCGCCACTCACACACAAGTCCACATACGCACACACACGCAAACACTGACGCCGGCACGCTTGCAAAAGTGTAAGCAACGTTTTTTCCCAGGCAGACAGTGGCAAATCAGGAAAACTCTGTGATCTAATTACACCAGAAAGTAAAAGGCACTGATCTAATTCAGAGAATATAAAGTTGACTCCGAACAGATAATCCGGTAAAGCTTCTATGTGACATAAATTTAAGACGCGTATACATGTCTGTGTGTGAGCCTTGGGGAGAAGAAATGAGAGTAGGAGGACGTAACGTCTCCAATAAAAGCTGTGGATATATAGCACACGGCTGCACTTCCCGGGACCCTAATAAACAATTGCATGACTTAGCATTTCAAGAGATTAATCAGCAGTAATCAGACACTTTAAGTCATGACATTTTTTTAGGAATATTTTCATATCCCTAAAGGGTTATTTAATAGCCCTTGGATCCCAAAAAGATGAGAGAGAAGCAGACAGGGAGGATAGGACAACTAAATGCATTGGTTGATTAATTCATGCACATAAAATGAATCCGCAACTATTACGATAAAGAAAAAGACTTAGCATAAACAGAGGCACAAAAATGCAATGATCTATAGATGTTGTAAATCCCGTTACTACTTACTAGTAATTAATATCTAGATTCAGGTTAACCTTCAACCATCACGTCATACAGACACAGAAGAATTCTGGAGTAATGAGTAATGCCGGCACGTGTGACAACACACGAAGGTCACCTGACTCATCAAGAACACAGCTTTCAAACTCATGTCATCAACATAGAGGTCAAAATCCAGACCCCAGGAAGTCGACCCGGGTCGGTAAGCATGGTAACGAGTCATCTTCGCTTATAAAGACAAATCTATCCTGTAAAGCTCGTACGGCTTGTTGGCAGTGCAATGAGTCATTTAAAAAAAAGAAAACAGGCAATTACCACCAACACACTGACTGCCGTGGACATGACCGAACAGAAACAAACCTGTACACCGTCAGAGGAGGCAGCTGACTAATAATCATTGCATTTTGTTCTTTTAACCAGCTGGGTTGTCTCCAGTGTGTGTGTGTGTGTGTGTGTGTGTGATGAGGTGGTTGATACAGGCCAAGACAAGTGTACTGATGGCGTCATATGGAACAAGTTCAACTAGATGAGGTCAGCTGTTAATCTAGCAATTTTCATTTAGTAAGTAACTCCTGCTGGACACCAAACCAAAGCCTTCTGACCGCGTTCATCCTCACGACCTTGGGCCGGGCAAACCAAGGCGACTAAATAAGGTCCTTCACCTAGAAGATGCCGGTCCTTCCCCATCTCGTTGTGGTTCCTAGGATTTCGTATTTTTTAATGTTGAAATGTTGAAAGTTGCGGCAGGGAGATAAATCAACACATGCCCTGCAACTCCTCTGTCATCCTCACACCAACATAGCCCCCGCTGACAGTAACCTTCAGCACACCGCTAAACGGCTTCCCCCACATGCACGTTCACACGCGAGAAAACGTCTGATGACACGCGCACAAAGACCATTGCACAATATAATTTCAAAGCAACCCACCACAAAGCTCCGTGCAGAGATGATAGCTAACAAAAACAGTGTGCAAGTCTATGTGTAAAAACGGCGATGACCAGGAGCAAGAAACATTGAAGGCTAACCTGCAGGCTGCATGGTCCCGATTGTATTAGAGTCCCATTAATGAAGCAGCTGTGCTCTTTTGCTCACTGTCGCGTCACAGGTTCATGAGCCTGGAGTTGAAATTGGGGAAAGTACAGCGTGTACAGTTGGCGACGGACGCAGAGGATGTTGTTGTTGGGCATTGATCACCGACATACAGTAGCCATACTTTCTGTTTGGTAAACACGGGCTCACTGACTGGAAAGCTGATTTCCAAGATGACTGTGAGAAGCCCATGTATTAAGGTTGACACAATGTCAACACAGTCTGCGTGTTTCACTTTTAATGCCCGTAGATTGGAAGAAAGTCAGAGACTGTTTGGATAAAAAAGCTGTATAGGCAAAACCGCCAGATTTACTGTCAACTAAACCAGGGGGGCTGTTTTCCCTCGCTCAACCCTCTGTCTTCTATTATTCCATTACATAACATCGCCAGATATTGACAGGGTGGATCATGCTGCATGCCGCCTGCAACACAGATTAACAAAACTCAAACATGCGTAGTCAGTGCTCTGCTCTGAGCGCGCCAGCGTCAACGACTGCGATGTGGTTTGCTGTACTCACTCCCTCCTAAGGACTTGAGCAGAGACTTGATGCTGATGTCAAAGAAGCCCGAATCCTGCTGGCTGGTCGCCATGGCTGCGGAGGCTGTGTCGCCACGGTGACAGACAGCCGAGGGAGGACAGGACGGCAGGATGAGGTGCCACGCAGGGAGAGAAGGGGCTGGGAGAGAGAGAGAGAGGGATGCGGGTGGGCACAGCCGGCGATGCGGATGTTGCGTCTCTCTGCTGTCAAGTGCGTCCCACTCTGTGCGTGCGCATGTGCACAAAACCGTGTGTGTGTGTCAAAGAGAATGAGGGGGAAAAAAACGGCAATCAGCCTCGTCTGCGCTCTACGTTGCTATCTTGCTGGCTAACACTCCCCATCCCCTCTCTGTTTTTCTCTATCAGGACAGTGATACACAGATGTTGGTAGACGCAAGCAGCCAATCCTCTCACAGGAAGATGCGAGAGAGAGAGAGAGAGAGAGAGAGAGAGACAGGGAGGGGGGGAGGGATGCAATAACATACAGTAGATGCCGCTGCACGGAGGGAGGCACAGTGAGCAGACAGTGGGAGGAGGGATAATGGAGTCGTGAAGATTATAGAAACAAAAAGGACGGACATCAAATGTTTCCCAATCACTTAGGTTCTGTTCTGACTCACAATTAGTGTAGACCAATGAGCCTAGAGCGGCACTGATTGGCAGTCAGTACCAGCCAGTAGTCAGCAACAATAACAAGGGGCATAGTGAGTCTATTCTGCAGGTACAGTATATTCTCACGTAGGTCGGAGTATGGAGTGGGTGCATAGTGCTAGTTTTGTTCCACAGCGCACTGCACAATGAATTGTATAGAGGTTTCCTTTGTGAGTGTACAAAATCACTCCTTGTTACCTATATGATTAATTTGTGGGGATGGAGGGGACTTGTGTTGATGTGACCCCATCTACTGCGTTTTTCTTTTAGTTTGACATACTCGAATATAAAACATCTGGTAACATATTCATGCATGTGTAAATAGTAAAACAAAATAAACAACATCAACATGCTCACATGGCAATTAATAGC
The DNA here is from genome assembly GCF_949316345.1 of Pungitius pungitius. Lineage (NCBI taxonomy): Eukaryota > Metazoa > Chordata > Actinopteri > Perciformes > Gasterosteidae > Pungitius > Pungitius pungitius. The sequence continues at coordinate 10,929,773 of NC_084915.1, read as the reverse complement.
TGTCCCAACTGTTTACCAGTTAGCTTCATTTTATGTTGGCTGATGGAAGGAAACAGTATGAGGGAGTGGACAACTCCATTGCATTTCAAATAAAACCAAACTGTGTTTTCAAGCACCGCTGTTTCTGACTCTCACAGAACTACGTGATGGATCGGCTGCTGTTTTATTATGTAGTTCTAACCAGAGCACATTTATTTTACACTGTCAACAGAAGGCAGGTGATGATTTGCCAGGTCATCAAACGACACACTCTAGGGCGGCGCTTCTGACAATTTTCTATACAACGTTCGGATTGGCGATTGGATCCTTGCTCATGTGCTCACTTCAGCACCAATGATTCTGGACACAGGGTGATTTTGCAAATATAGTTGCGGCCTAGGAAATAATTGATAACATCTGCTCTTGTAGTTTCATGTTTTTTATCTTGTCTTGAGAAATTTGTGTGGGTAAACAACGCAGCTACCGGGCTTGCCCGATAAAACGTCTCGTAATGACCATTTCAACCAGTTTACCGTCGCACCCACATTTAATTGGTCACTCACCTCCTCCGCTAATTACGCTGGCCAAAACTCCCAACCTTCAACCACCCTTTGCTTGCAGCTAATATGAACCTACCATTCTAATGCATTTATAGAGCTTTAGCATTTCTTCTCACAAATACGGCAATGTCGAGTGAAACAAAAGGCCGACGAGGCACGGCGGTCATTGTGACAGTGGCGCCCCGGTTGGGCGGCCACGAGTGGAAGCACCAGTAGATAATTAGGGTCATTGTGCAATTCCCTGGACCAACTGCGGAAGTGCCACAGGACATGTGAGCGGGTGAGGAGGGGGATACAACGCGGTATCACGCGAGGCACAGGGTGGCCTGGTTCACATTAACAGACAATTACGCTCTAATCCCAGAGGAGGAGGAATATAGCGAAGGCCTCCGCGTTCACCTGCTGACTTAATGAGGATCATTTGAACATTTGAAAAAAAGTGAACCAAAAGCGTTCTGCTCCTCTGTGCAGCACGCAGCCAAAAGATCGTTAGACACTATTTGACTTTCTTTGTCATCTCTTCATGCTCACGAGAAAGTCTGAACATCAACACACACCCCGGTGGAGGTCCTAGGATTCCTCGCATTCTGATCAGGGGCCTGGGCATGCCAGCTGTTGGAATGTGACTTTCCAAACACACAAACACACATACATGCACACACACGTACACAGTGAACTCTTATGACATGTGCTTGTGGGTGTTAACTGGTCCATCACAATGAACCACCCACCCAACCACAGACAGACAGACACAGGGTCACAGTTCACACAGTGGTGTCTCCTTGACACAGCTGGGCTGATCAAATAGATAGATCTAGTGCAGAATGTGTGTGTGTGCGTCAGAGGTTCTCATGCCTGGCATACCTGTCTCTCCAACATCAAAGCCTCACATGCTATTCCTTTTGACATTATCACAGCAAAGAAGCCCATTGCATTCATGAGGGTCGACAATTTGAATTTCATGATCGATGTGCTCATTAATTGAGAAGTGCGTTCCTCCTGAAACACATGTTTGTACTTTTTTCACGGTACACAAGCACGTATCTCTTCCCATTTGCAGATCATCCAAATCCCACAAAACTATATTGTCAGATACCAATCCATGAGTTGAGAGTTAAGGATTAAAAGACAATTCTATCGATATTGTAACATTGATTCACTCTGGACAATGGCATAATATGTAAATTGTGATTTAGCCCTGACAATGGCTTTAGTCAATTACTTTAGTCGCTTCTGAAGTTAGACAAGGACGAAGCTCCCCCCCCCCCCCCCCCGTGCTCGGGCGAACCGTTTGCCCGAATACAACCCCCCGCCCCCCCTGACGGGACTCAGACTATACCTATAAAAAAGATTAGTGGAGCAGTGTCGTGCCGTTTCTCTCTAAACAGAGAGTGTCGCTCTCCACGGGCTCTAAAGAAACCAGCAGAAAGACACTTGTCACGTGGAGTCATTAAATGCACAGCGTGGAGGAAACCTCGCTGTGGCGTACACAGAGAGACAGGTAGAAGGAGATCTGAAACATCCCAGGTTGGGTAAAAAGCCCAGCCCACATTCCAGCGGGGGGGGAGTTGAGAATCAGTCTTTCAGCTTGATGTCCGACCAGCTTTTCCAGCACGAGAAAAAAAGAGAAAAACAACCTCGGGCTGCTCAAAATGAACTTGTTCTGCATCACTCACTTCAACAGGGAAATTGTTTTCTCACCTTGTTGAGTTCACTCTTAAAAAAAACAAAAAAAAACACCAATGCCTGTCGGTCTGCACTTACCGTCAATGATCCTGGTCCTCTTTTTGGGCCACTGGATCTTGGTGAACCTCCCGGTAAAGTCGCCGGGGTCAAACATGTCCAAAGACAAGGAGGCAATGCGCTTCATGACTGCCCCATCCTGGCCCTGGCTCTCCAGGTCCAGACCTGAGTGGCCGTTGCAGTGGGCCGAAGTGCCGTTCGCGGGCCCGAGACTTGCGGTGCTTCCTAAGTCTTCTAAGGACATGTCTTCTAGTGACATGTCTCCACGACACGCAGGAGGTCAACACCCCCAACTTCTTTTGTTTCCTGTCAAGAACCTGCCCACCTCAGAGCTCGTGGGGAGACGCTACATGATGCTTCCACAGTAGACTCCAAAACAACACAAAGATGCACGAGTCGCCTAGTTCCAGAAAAACTACTCTTTAAAAAAAGAAATAAAGGAAAATCAAAGAAATTGTTTCGGCGGTCGTAAAAATTCCTGTTTTTGTTTTCTTTATCTCCTTTTTGTCCTTTTTTGGGTATCAAATTTCTTCTGGAAAAGGTTTCTTGTCTTCACAACGCCTTCATTCAATGCCGAGCCAGTGAGCTCACTGCTTTGTTGTTTCAGATACACGGCCCTCCTGAGAGTTCACGTTCTCCCCTCCAGAGTCCCTCACTCTTGCATTAAGGCGAAAGAAAATATGTGTCTTCTTTTGTCTGAGGGGCAATTCTTGTGAAAGTTAAGCCATCATCCTCTTGTGCTCTCTTTTGTCTCTAACCTGGTTCCTTCTTCCTCTCTCTCCAACAGGTCTCTCTCGCCGATCTGAGACCCAGCTGCGTGTCTCCGCTCTCAAGTGATGAAGAAGGAAGGGATCCAATTCCAAAAAGGCATCTTGATTGGGTGTTTTGGGATCTTATCCCCTGTCCCGCTCACCGTCTACTTTCCCTCTCTCTCTCTGCCTGGGGTTTTCCAGCCACCTCCCTCCTGTCACTCAGCATTCACCGAACTACTTCTTTCCGGGCTCGCACATAGTGAAGAAGCGGAGCGCGGCATGCTTGTGCTTGATTCAAACAGCCAACACATGGCCAGGTGGGCGGTGGCGTCTCTGCACTCACTGGTCCAGGCTGTTTAGCCAGTTACTGTAAGCTCAATGCGTTGATGGTGTAGGATTACAGGGGGCAGACACACCCCTTTACGGAAGGTGGGGAGGGGGACAAAGCCAAACACTATGAACGCACAGACAGTGTTCTGTTGAAAGTCTCAATTAGCAGATGTATTTAAAAAAAACAACCTTGAGGTTTGAAATCAGCGCCCACATATTCAAATACTCATCTGTTTTACAAAGGTTGCAAACACACATACACTCAAAGTTAAACTGCAGAAGTTCTTCTTGATGACAAATAAACATCTCAAAAGCCAAACGACCTCGCTGTGGCTTATCTACACAAACCATCTTAGAGGAAGTACTGCGCTGCGTTTTGGTCTGGCCGGCCCTAATTACATGTGGTCCTGTAATGCTGGACAATCTTCACTCTCAACAACACATGCATGTTCTGCCTCCACACTTTGAAGGCAGAACGTCAGAAAGGCAAAAAAATAAACATAATGTGCCACATTAAGTTTTTCCCAAAAAGGAAAGAGAAAGTCACTGACTGGAGGCACTAAGCCGGTATAAGTTGATCAAAGGTGAACAAAGTCGAACAATCGTCACACTCTGCAGGTAGGCTAGCTAGTATCTCTCAGCAGACACCTACCCTGAGGGGACTTCCTGTTGTTTATGACACCATTGTCATGACATCATCTCCATTAAGTGCCTCGCCCCAAAGCTTGTGTGTGTGTGGATTGGAAAAAAACAAATCGTTCACCTCCTCTTTGTCCTTGAGTAAACACAATGAATGAGCGACGGTGTTGCAGCACCGAAGATTATCACTGCAGAATAGCCTTAGAAAACATCGCTCTTAAAATCTATTTTATTGTAAATGGCAGATCTTCCTTTCTTTCTTAAAGACCCTTTTAAGTGAGATTTCTTCTGGGACATTTGTAACAATTTCTCCAGCAACCACCTGGCACAGGAATAGTTAAATGATGGCCAAAAAGCTCAGGGGGGGCACTGTGCCAAGGCCAGTTGGAGAGGTGGGCCGTCCCTCGAGGAAGTCCAACACAGCAAGTATTGAGGCAGACGCACTCGCTCCTACCCACAAACCGGAGGTTGCTTTTTTTTTGTTTTCCTTCTTTCATTAACTGACAACCCCTGTGACCGGCCGGTGAAAGAAAACACAAAAGTTACCCAATCAACTTGAGGAATGTGTTGGCAAACAAAAAGCAGGCCGCTGGGCGGGAGGAAGGGGAGGGGAGGGGGCGGGTGGGTTGATGACGGTAGAGACACGAAACAGACGCAACGGCTATTCGTCGCTCATTTGTTTGCTCGACTTGGTGAGTCAGCTGTGATTATGCTCAGTGGGTCAAACGCTTTACGTTGTCACTCTCGGTGTCGGTCCATTCACGTGCACTCTTAATTCTGCAATGTAAATTAAACAAGTGCCCGATTGTTTTTTACGTGAGAGGATGAGTGTGTGTGTGTGTGTGTGACCACGCCGATCTGAGATACACAAGGTGGACAAAAAAGATTATTTGCATACCCCCAAAAAATCCCGCAAGGTCAATTCTCACGCTCCTACCGGTAGATGTTGCACATAAATCAGCCTGAATTTGAGTTATGAGATGCCTTTTTTGCAGCTGTACAGACATGCTCTGGGTGGCTGGGACAACCAAACACACCCAAACAAACATACACACACACCACACTGGATGAACAGCAACAGCATCTTAATAACTATAATTTATCCACCGTCTCAGCGTCCATTCCTTCACGTATTTCTGTCTCTCAGTACTTCATCCAAACCCAGACTTTCCCTCACATCCGTACAGCTTCATCATATCCGATGGCCTCTGTGTTTTTGTCTGTGGAGCCGGAACTAGGAAGAGGTGAGCAAAGACAGAGCAGTGCCAACCGGACAGAAACATGAAACCATTTCCTTACAGTAAAAAAGGAGGCCACAAGGAATGTGCTTTTAATTTACTTGATATTAAGCCTTAGTATGTGTTGAAAATTACCTACCTTAATAAATCTTAATAAAATAAGTTACCAACTGTGTTGTTAGTTTACATCTGGGTCACAAGATGAGCCAGTAAGCATTCTCCGAAAATTGTGTCCTAAATCAGTGCCATATCTGACCACTTTATAAAGCCTGAGTTCAGATTGTTAGGTGCTGGCGCGCTTAAGTTGAGTGAGCTTTTAGGCTGGTATTTCTGTAGTAGGAGCTGTTTTTTGATTAAAATATTGTCGGTTAGCTGGAGCACAGAAATTTGCCTCTCACTCCACATCTCGCTCACAAACGCCCCCACAAAGGCTATTTTTGATGGGAAATATTGATAGCATGTAAATAACAAGTGTTTTTAACACTTTGAATATTATTTTGGATGTTTCATTGTGGTATAAACTGTTGATTTGCCGGTTTGCAGCCATTGCATCAACTGACAAGTGCCCCCAGGGCACATTTTGAAAGTTATACTTTCACTTCATTCTGCACCGATGGTTTTGACCATTTTGCAAAGTTCTTCTTGACAGGCTTTGAGCCTATGGAGGCCGTCCTGAGGCGGCTGGTCATTGTTTGTGTATCAGGGCAGCAGCCTTGTTATTACATTGAACCGCCCTGTTATTTTCACTTCACTTCTTCATCAGAGATGACTGTGGACGTTCTGGAACCGGGCCAAATAAATAAACTAAAATGAACTGAACATATTTTGGATATCTCACAAGTGTCATCTCATGGAATGAAGATGAAGTTAAAATAATTAGAAGACAAATTAACTACCACAAGTTGTAGTCAAGTACAACTGCTAGAGCTATCATCATAGTCATAGGCAGCATCAAGCCCTGACATTGGCTCTACAATGGTGCCCCCTTTAGTTCATTAGGTATATAATAACTCACCTTATGCAACTGGTCACATTTGTGCAGTCACACATTAAATTATTCATTCATCATTATTAGCCTGTGATATGTCCACATACAAACAGTATGCCCTGCAGCCTATGGATATTTATATACAAAAAGGCAAAGAGAGTGATACGTGAAGAAGATCTTTGGGGCATTTAATTTGCAGATTCATGCTTCCGCAAACAGCCTCAGTGCCGTCAAATCTAATAGCCGTAAGAAGACCTAAAATCACACCCTAAATCAAACACCCTAAGACACACATGTCAAAGGAATTAATTCTCAACCAGACGTCTAGATAGGTACATCAACACAAGACTCAACCTGACTTTGACAACCTGAACGTATTGATTACTGATTATTATCTGATAACAGCTATTCTATTGGCAAAATTGAGGAGATGAGTTTGACAATAAAATAAAGCACCTAAGGCAAAGCCAGAAAGGGAGTGTGGTGCTGTGTGTGCTGTGTTTATAAGTGGACCGGGTTATGCAAGCCAGTGGGAGTGAGGTGCCGGCACGTATCTATGGGAACGAAAGATAGTTTATCATCTGAGAACATGCTTCACCAGTGGGCAGCGAGGGAGAACTAACAGGCTTTCTGCACCTTACCCACGAGCAAAGCTCGTCAACATCAGGGGTGGGAAGTTAGTGATCGGTGGTTTGCACACAGCGCTGAGCAACAGAGCGCGTTGCTCGTAGTTCACAGGGTTTACTGTGGACTGTACCATCATAATTTAACTTCCAAAACAGCGTGTTAAACCAAATATGACATTTTAGTATGGAAAAGACATTAGCTATTAGTGTCAACGTGGTCAAGTAAGAATTTTCAAAGTGTCGCGGGGGGGTTGGGGGCGAGAGATGGGGTACACCATGAATTGGTCCCCAGTCAATCACAAGGCTGACAAAGAGAAAAACAACCATTAACTCTCAATTTCACACACAATTCAGTGACCAATTAACCTAGCCCCAGAGCATGCTTTTGGACTGTGGGGGAGGAAGCCGGGACCCATGCAGACACGGGGGAGAACGGAGCTACTGGGCTGAATCGAGCTGAAGGACCTTCTTGCTCTGAGGCGACACCTTACCGCCGCTGGTGTGGTGATTGTGGTTAGTTAGTAAGTAAGTAAGAATGTGAAATAATTCATTGGAAAAACGATTATTTTTTTAACCAATTCCTTAACATTTTTTTAAATTAACCTCATGTGACGCTACTAAAAATCAATCGACTGGGTAGTTCACCTGGTTGCTAGTATAATATACAGTATACTGCACTAGCTACACAGGACACCATAATAAACCCCCTAATGCTTGAATATATGTGATTAGAAAAGATTACTACATATAAGTCAGTGGGAAATCCTCACATTCTTTGAAACATTCATGTGGCTCCCCTGAATTCTTGTTTCTACAGTTATTTTACACACCTTAAAACAACTAGAGAATAATACATCAAGGCAATACGTCAACTGGAAGTAGGGCAAAAAATGGAGAACCCATATGGGAGTGAGGGGAAGCGCAGTGACACACGCCATGCTCTGTGTGTGTGTGTGTGTGTGTCACTCAGTCCAGACACAGAACAATGGAGCAAACTGGGTCGCCTTAACTGACCGGCAGTGCCAAACAGCTGGGGAGATGGAGAGGGAGATGACTGGGCTGGGAGGGGAGGGAGAGGGTGAATAATAAAGGAATAATTGACTTAAAATGGGGGCATGGATAGACGAGACTGGGGAGGAAAACTAGGCAAAGGAAAGAGGTGTGATCAACCATGATAATTAACTTCACTGGAAAGTCAGTGGTGTCTTTCCAGAGCAGCACAATATCAACCCAATAAAAAAGATGTATATATAATATATATATTCATTTTATTTTTTGAATACATATATATATATGTATTTTTATATACGTGCAATACGATGAAATTAAGCAACTCCTAATAAAGTGCTTTAGTGCTATCCGGCTGTATAGGAGTGCAGGTAAATAATGCATGACGTAAAATGATGTAAATATTCACTGAAGCCTGTCCGTTAACTCAAAAACTAGGTTATGATTTCCACATTAAAAAGGAGGGGTGGTCAATATTGCATTGACACACCACGAGATGTCGTGCACCGTGTTTATTAAAGCCCACGGACTGTACTCGTTAGCAATGGTGACACGGGGTCGGTCGTAAGCTAACGTCACCAGTTACCTTGGTGGTGGCTAACGTGCCATGTTAGCATTATCTTTCACCGCCATCGCGAAGTGTGTATTTTACAAACCGCCGCCTCGGACAAACACGAAGACTGTTGCTCGGCTCGTCCGCCCCACAAAGCGACGCGGCTTTGTTCGCGGCGTGCGTCCCACCAAGGAAACGTGGAGCGTGTCTCATTAAGGTTGCTCACATTTCATTGTGTTGTGGCTGTCGACCAACGGCTCTGCGCCTGTAGTTAGCCAACTCGGTAACGTTAGCCAACGAGCTAGTTCAAGCCCCTGTGGTAGTTAACGTTATATCGATGTTGAAGCGAGACGTTACTCGGTTTGCCTCAGTAGTCAACACAGCACCATTAAAACAGCACTGGACACGGCTTTAATACGCCATAAACTCAACTGTACCTTGTCTGTGTCGACCGTGGCGACTACAGGATCATATCTTGGCACTGGTTCTTTGTTTATGTGATGTAGTGGCCTGTTTCATCAATCCGTCTCGTCTCTCTCCTCCGGTAGTCGTGCTGCCCCGGCTGACAGCACTACTGCCTGGGATGTCCGAGCCCCGCCCTTAGCAACCAATTGGATGCCGAGGATCTTGAATCCCAGGCTGTGCACGTTTCCTATTGGCTGTTGGTGGTGTCCATCGACGCGTCGCTAGGGATGCAACATGGTCCAAGGGCAGAACACCTGCCAAGGCGGGATGCTGAGCACCGCATGTGCAGTCAAATTAAGGGATGAAAGGGCGGTAGAAAGAGAAGACACGAGAACAAAGACGTTTCCCACAGGCTGCTCCACACGCAGACCAAGAGACCAAATAGACAGATTTCCTTTGATGGTGGATTGAAATCATGTTTCCATAGGTCTCCTTCTTGGTCTTATTGTGTGGGTGTTTTCTATACCACCCATGTTTCAAAAGTATTCAAATCAATTAGTTAACAGTAGGCCTATCTTACTGATATTTCTTGATTAAAATGTTGTATTCCATATTTTGCTCATTCTTAACCAACTATGGTAAACTTTTGATAACTCATGGGAAGTGCAGTGTTGAGTGATCATACGATGAAAAATGAAAGAAACCTAACTTATTTATGTCCTCAACAGTAAACGTCACTTACATTCAGTTTGAAGTATGTAATTAGAAAGCTCTTCTACCAAGTTCTCCAGAAAAACAAGAAGTGGGTTAGTGCTTTCAATTGGTACAGAGCATTATCATTTTAGAACAGAATTGTTCGGTCATTGTTCAGTCAGCTCGGTCATCTTTTTTTGAGTATTGTAAGTGTGTGTGTGTGTGTGTGCATGCTGGTGTTTTCTTTGTCAGCTTGTCCCTTTTAGGGGGTAAATGTTTTAAGGTACCTCAAGTTTGGTATATTTTTTCTTTTATTAAGCCAGTCAAAGGGTGATATCTGTGTGGATACAAATGAACAGAAAATCATCAACCGGACTGCAACAAATACAATACATTACATAACATACATCAACAAGACAGACTCCCGTAACAGATCTTGTACAACAAATATAAACCTGCACAGAATAGGAAACCATAGTCCTTATTTCACAGGAGTACTTTTCACTCCTCGGCATACTGCTATAGAAATCAGCACACCTTTATAACGTCTTGTTTGTCTTAGTACGATCTGCTTCTTGATTGTCCTCAAATTCAAAGCAACCGGCAGCAAAAACAAAAAAAGCAGTTTATCCGTATAAAAAATATAAATAGAAACATGAACGTAATTCCCGCTGATGTCGCACAAGCCCAGTGACAAAAAATCCAAACTGAACGAAGTCCTCATGTACGGATTAGTGAAATGCGTAGCATGCTGTAACCAACCATTTTAATCCAGTTCAGTCATGCAATCAGGAGGTCTAAACAATACAAGTATGACTTAAGTGTAGCAAGATGCTGCAGCACATTGAATGTGATTTAGAATCAGTCAAAGCACTTAGTGTACCATTTACGTTTGTTATGTTTCTTTGTATTTTGTGTTGCGGACTTAAGTTTCAATTGAAAAGTACATGCAGATGGATTGCAAAAAAAGTCATGTAAACAAGTCAGGGAAACAAATCACATTACACTCATTAGTCATTACATTAAAATATAAAGTATGGCAGAAACTTAGCATCAGCTACACATGACTGCTGCACGACATTCACTGATTGTCGATTGTCAATCTCATTCACTCACGTTTTTTGGAAATTACCTGGTTTCTCTCATATTTTAGGTGCTTTATACATGAACTTATAATCCTGCCTTAATTTAATAAACAAATGGCAAATACATCTTCACATTTTGGTACAATTCAAATTAAAAAATCCAGTTTAAATAGTCACTGTCAAAGCATTAATTAAAGGTGATTTTATTAGTAAAATCAACATTAATGTTTAAAATGATCGTTCAAAAGTGCTATTGATCTTTTAATTTGCAGATTTCTTCATGAATTAAATATAATTCGTAGGTTTTATTTAACAATTTTTCATGCAGTACTGTAAAATCAGAACTCATCAGGCAATAAAGCCAATAATTGAAGGTGCATTAGATTTGAACAGAAAGTTTAAAAAATGACAACACAAGACAGAGAGGAAGCAGAAATCATGATAAATGGAATCTTTCAATTGAACCTTACAATACCTTATACTGTTTAACCAACTCTAATTTTAACTTGCTACATTTCAAGTGGTAGATGAAAAAAAAAAATGAAAGAAAAAAAAAGCCAGCTGAACTACATTATTTGACGTTTCATTTGTATTTTGACAACAGTATAATTTCATAAACCACGTGTGAGTTTAAGCCATCCCAGACTTTTGCCTCTTGTTTTTTTTGGACTGAAACCAACATATTCCTCAGTTAAAAGAAGTATTTCTCAGCCTGTCCAGTGTTACCTCAGTGGTTCAGTGACCTTTGACCCATAATTCAATTGTAGAAAATATTGTACATGAGGGCGATATTTTGGCTGTTCCTCTTTCTCAAAATGTAAAACTCCATTGTCCATTGTGACGCTCCTCTGGGTCGTAGTGAAATGTGCAGTATCTGCTAGTGTTCATCCTCTCGTTCATCTTCTTTGTTATTCCTGTCTTCACTGAACCCCAAAGGGCTTCCGGTCTGTATATAGCTTCTTCTTTTTACATTGTTTTTTTACAAATATGAACCACGCCAGAGCCTGTGATTGTTAATCTCGCTCCACTGAAAAGTCTGTTTGATGGAAGCAGTGCAACTGCCCCGTAGCAGCGTGAAGACAGAACCAGCAAGAGGCCCGTTAACAAGCAAGTTTACAAAGCGCCAGGAAAGGTCCCCGGCCTCGGTTCAGGCGTAGCGCGGATCCGCGCCGGTGAGCGCCAACTTCTGGACACAGACTGGTGGCTGGTAACAGAGAGGCCGTGGCGTCTCCATGAAGATCGTAGAGGAGGTGAGGCTTTTGCGGTCTTTTTTCAAAATGTGTCTCCTTTGCCAACGACAGAGTAAGACTTCCACCTGCTCTCTGAAGAAGCTGGTGGTCAATGTGTAAAGGATGGGGTTCAAAGCGCTGTTGATGGGGAGGATGAAGACCACCATCCAGCTAGAGATGGTGCCTGAAGGAAAACGGGAGCAAAGCGGACCACATTTTTTAAGCAGTAAGCGCCTGTGTCGATGTTCCTTATACATACTGTTCAATAAGTAAAGGGTAGCCAGTAGATCACTGATGTGTGGCAGCTGTTACAGTAATGCAAAAACAGAATCATTTCTTACCCGGTATCTCCACCTCCAACAGTGAGAGGACCTTCACCAAAAATATGGGAATCCAGCAGAGGGCATCAGAGAACACTATGAAGAAAAATCTGTTGGCAACAGCCACATCTCTGTGCAGTCTGCTCCTCAGATCTGTGGCATTGATACCGGTTTTATAGATGGAGTAGAACATGCTGGAGTAGGAGAAGGCAATAACCAGGAATGCCACCAAGTTTAGACCTAAAGAAATGCACATGGTGAATCACACACATAAACGCATATTCAGGAAAAGTACCAATATTGTAAGGTAAACATTGTTCAAAAATTGCAAGTACATTATAAAAATGTACTTAAAGACAGTGTCAGCAAAAAAAAAACCTTCCACTGATATATTATAGTAAATTATACTATTAAATTATTATTATTGATAAATGATTGAGCAACATTTTAATGTTGTCGCTGGTTGAAGTCAAGACTGTTAGACAGTTTAGTCCTATGGTTCCCAACACACGGGATGAGTCTTCTGCTGCCTCAGTGGTTGTGAGATTATTAATATTTACACGAAACGAAAATAATATAGAAAGTTTTAGTTTTCATGACCTGCATGATAAGCAGGAGTTATGGCTCATTGGATTTAAAGCTCACTAGTTTCCCAGTTTTTGATGCAACCGATTACTCAACGGTGGGGGGGGTTTTCACGTTGGGGGAAAAGAACGTTTCATTTGTTGGTCACAAACACAAAAAAAAAGCTGCCGCCAAGTTTTGAATTCATTGCTAAAGTCAGCATTCAACGAGGGAAGACTTTACGTGAGAACATGACATATCTTTTTTTTCAATTTACCCAGAAAAATCCCTGTTGAATATCCTTTGGCGGTAGGTTTTTCTTGCCTGTCAGAGTGCAGGGGAAAGCAGACCCCATTACGTCCATAGTAGTTTCCAAACAACTCCTCATTCATCAGTGGCACTGCAGCTATAATGAACCCCACTAGCCAGATAGACGCCAGAACCACCTTGCAGCAGGAGGGAAAACACGCTGTTAGGATATCTAACAGAGTGTTCTTCAAAGCCCACAGTTAAAAAAGCATTTAAGCAAATTTCAATCAGACTTGCATCAAGGATGAAAGAACATTACTAGCAAATGGCTTTACAGTCACATTCAGCGAGGAGGGGCGGGGTGGTGGAGCTGCAGCTTTTGCCCGATTATATCAGCAGAGAAACGGCGAATGAACAGAGCCGCCGCAGCTTGTATGTAGTCAGCCACAAAGTTGTGAGTGATGCAGTTATCGAGAAGCATTAATGATCTTGTATATATATATATATATATATATATATATATATATGAATGTATGTATGTATGTATATAGATATTTCAATTTGTAATCTTTATGTGGTTATTACATTTTCAACAGAGCCTTTTTAGTTGAGCCGAACTTCTGTGAAGCCAGAAGCACTTGTTTCGGCTGTGAAGGTTAAAAGCATATTTCTGTGGCTTAGTTGTAATTATTGCAGGGTCATTCAAACTGAGCTTTGCAGTCTGAAATAAAAGAGACTGTACCGCTACGCATTGAGCGTTGTACTTTCCAGCAGCTCTACTCGGCTGCTATTGATCTGCTTTAGAGTATAATTATTTATATGTACACAATTTTAGTTTAATTAACGTAGCGACAGCAAAGGCTAAAGGAGGGTTTTACACAAAGTGCACTGAGCACTAGGCAGAATAACAATAATAGTAATAATAATAATTTTATTTTCTATGGCAATTTTCAATCGCACTGGGCTTTCCAAAGCTGATCTTTACCACACTACAAAATCAAGAAATAAAAACAGCAAAATACAAGTGTACAATTAAAACACATTTGCAGATGAATCATCCTAAAGCATTAAAAGGTAAAACTATTCATATAAAATACAAATGAACAGAGCTATATTTGAAAATAAATAAAATACATGGCTCAACATAACACTTTGTTCTTTAAAAATAAAAGCTAATACAAGATGGTTGAAAGAGTATTTTTCAACACCACTGTGAACTGTGCAGACGCTCGGTCTTCAGCTGTCCTTATTTTAGTATTATGATGATAAAGCAGCTCACCACAGTTTGGAGTTTGCTCGGGCGCAGGTTGCTGAAGGGGAAGACGATGACCAGGAACTTCTCCAGGGTCAGGTAGGTCAGGAGGAGGACAGACACCTGGGGGGGAATTATTCACTGTAAATCTCAGACGACTGTGAACAATGTACTTTACACTACAAACATGATGTTTGTTAACTGCTCCTCTTTTCTGCTCTTAATCATCCCACATTTCATTTAGCAGTCATGTGTAGTTTTGCATGATGTATAGGCGACAACGTGCATTAATCCCTCCCTGCCCAGTAGAATCCCGCTTCGACAGTGTTCTCTGTTCACAGATATCCTAAACACTCTGCACAACATCAAAGGTAGTTTAGGGATGCGCCAATCTAATCGGATATCCACATCACGAGAATAATTCATAAAAAGCCTTGGGGAGTTTTCCAATTATAATCTAGTTTTCAGTCAGTTTTTACCAAAGTACACTGTGTGTCCTTAAATTCCTTCCACAGAAAACATTTGCAATGATCCACATTTCTAGCGTTGGTTTCCAAGGTAACAGTAGGTGGCGTTAAAGGCATTGAATTATGGCAAAAAAGCAAAAATAGATTTAAACATCTCTAAAGCAAATGTTTGGTGACAAAGTATTCAAGGGTATGTTGATGGTCCCTCCTTCTGTATGCACAAAACAGGAAACAGCTTATAAGAATATAGATTGATGGGTCTATGCGGAAGACAACTCCCCAGGGTGCCTTACAGACACCGGTTTCTACGTCATAGTCATTATAAATGCAAGCTGTCAGCTCAGTTTGAACTCCTGACAATGCCTCAAGATTTCAGCGACTTCAGTTCAGCATGTTTATGCTCTGAATAACTGTAGCCAGGGTCCCCAAAATGCTGAAGCAGCAACAGCAGAAATGGGTGTGAAAAAGCAGCATCAGCAGAATAAAAGTAAGAGCAATCAACAGCTTTTAAATAATATGGATACTATATATTCGCATAGATTTTTTCTTTTACAATGAATATCTGTCACAGGCAGTGTTGAATCAACCAAGACTTGACCCTGAGTTTATATCGACACAAAGTTTTTCAGACAAAGTTTCACCCTCCAAAAAACAGGTCTTGAGTTTGAGTACCTAAACATGACATGTTCACCTCCAAGCAGCAGGCTAGTGTGTGTGTGTGTGTGTGTCCATAGTGAGTTACCTCCGAGGAGAGCATGGCAAGGAATCCAATGGTCCGACACTCAACGCTCTCCATCCAGAGCAGCGCGTTGCGGTTGTACTGCCCGCGGAATTTGATATCAAACACACCGACGAAAAACAGGTACACGCCCATGAGGCAGTCTGCACCTGAGGGAGAGGAAGAGATGACAAAACATGAGTCTGCTAACGGAGAGAGAGAGAGAGAGAGAGAGAGAGAGGTGCCAAACGGGGGATTGTCTTTCAACATCTGTCCGCTGCCGGCATCACAGAGCCAACGCTTCTCGCTAAAAGACACGCGGCGACATTACGTCTACCCTCCAGGGCACCCAAGAGTAATCACTCACTTATGAGGTGAGTTAGCAGGTTCAATACGACACCATGCCCCGGTGCTTTCAACCTCTTTTTATAGACAACATACGGATAGAAAAGAAATAAGACACGTCGAGTGTTTTTTCCCCACTAAAAGAAATCCTGTATCTTGAATGACGGTGAGAGAGCACCTGTTTTACAACATAAAGCCTGGGGGATGAACAAAATGCAGAGGGGGCAGAGGGAAGAGAAGCCACCGGCACAGAGAGCGATGGGGGTTATACAAGTGAAACTGACTGAGAATACAGAACGGAGGCAAGTGAGAGAGGAAACAAATGGTGCTCAACAGAGGAGAGCAGTAAGGTCGATTAAAAGACAGCGTGCAGACATTTTAGAGAAGCTCTTTTATAAGCCCTTCCATCGCTTTTTAATAATTGATGTCTTTTGAAGTGGTAGTTATTGATTTATAGAGCAAACCCGGCAGGATATTTTGAAATGAATCTTGATACCACCCTGAAGGATTCCCTTTTATGCACCTGCTTGCTTAGTTTCATTCCCACAATTTTTAAATCCCACATCTACTTTTTAGCCCAATTGTTGTTGGAAAACAGGTCACCTCTACCCTGACTTGCACAGCCATATACAATATGTATTCATATTTCTGTATTTGCACATTGTATGCGCATAGTGCGGGGGGGTGTACTCACAGCAGAGGACCTTGATGCAGGCGGCATGCAGGTTGTTCTCTGCTCGTATCAGTGACCTCATGCCGATGACAAACAGGTTACCAAAGCAGGTAATGAAGGCCATGACCCAGACAGACACCCGCAGCACCATGTTAGCCAGCAGGTCCTCAAAGGAAGAGATGCCATCTGTGTTGGGCTTACAGGACCTGACATGAGGCGCGTAGGAGCAGTACTGGAACGTCTCAAAGTAGCTGGAAGAGAGAAGGAGCAAAAGGCAAACGGAAGGTGTTAGCAGAAGAAATGAATGAGCGAGAGTTTAATAAGCAATGACACATTGAGGGGAGGTGGGGGCGGTGGAGAATTATCCCTGCAGGTTAGTCGGCGATGGCAAGCTACTTGAGTAAGATTGTACACACATGTGGGAGAGGTTCTTCATAGGCAGGAACATCTTTGTCTGGATGTTTGAGATCTCTATCCCCTCCAGCGCCCTACAAAAGACACAGCATATCTCAGCACAAACGGGCTACAGCCAAAGCGTGTGTGTGTGTGTGTGTGTGTGTGTGTGTGTGTGTGTGTGTGTGAGTCTGCGCTCACAGAGACTGAAGATGTGTCAGATGGTTGAAGTGGCTGGGGTGAATCCGGAGAAGGGGATTGTGGGAAATATTTCTGCAACAAGAAACAGATTTTAATGAAGTCGATGCTGCCTGGATGATGTGTTACGTGTGGGAGAGCATTCGTGTCGTATGTCTAATATTATGTAGTGCAAGCCTGGCAATAGCAAACAGCAATGCTTTTGAGCAGGGTTGGTTTCTGTTTGTTTGGACCCAGTTGTTGCTCTAATCTACATTTCATTAATCCAGTTTGGCCACAGATGACGGACACAGACTTTTCTATGAATACGGTGTAATTAAATGTCCCTTTGCCAGAAAATATGAACTGTAATAATATATTATGTATTGAGGCTTTAGAGACATTCAAACCACAAACTACGTAACTGCTGCTGGCAAGAACCATTGTCACGCAATACGAAACAAACGCCTTCGCCATCAATGCATTCGTCTGCAAATTCTAAACTCATTTGGTCAGAGGAAGAAAACACACAGCAGAGGAGAAACAGATTCAATGCAGCATACTAACAATTAACAGTAATGTGCTTCATGCCAGCTGCCCGGTCACCTACAACTATGCACCAATTCCACAAAATTACATAACGTGTAGCATTCCTTCACTATTACACAACTGGAAGTGCTGTGGTGTTTACTGCTTGTGGGTCCGGCTGTGATTGTTAGAGGTGACCTCTGACCTTTGGTTACTATAAAAAATGGTTACAGGAGTGAGTAGATGAAATGTGTGTGTGAGACTTGTTTTGTATGAGGACAATCTAACTCTAAATGCATCTATCTGCATGTAACCTATCTTGAGAGCAACTCATCTGATCTTCTTTTATGGTCGTGTGTATTGATTAGGAATCCAAATGTGGTGCGATTTGACCAATAGGCATAATCTCAATAACAAAATGTAATACAAGTCATGACATTGTGTCTAGATTGTATTTTGACTAGTGTCCACATTTCCTATTAATATACTTCCTAAATGCTTTGTCCTATTGGAAATATTTAGATAAATCATTGAAGGAAAAATCCTAGACAGGAGAAAAGTCACAGAGGAAAATAGTTGCTTGTCGAGAAATGAACAGCAACAAAAAAATGATGTGAAGTTTTCATTTACATTCTCAGCAGCAGTTTATGATTACTTTGACCTTTGAGAGATTCCTTCAAGAGAGACTTGAAGGAATCAACACATTAATCAACTTAGCATGCAGCCACTTGACCTCTGCTTGGTGTTACTACATCTTGTTGAAAATTCTTCAGTGAACAGTAATTGCTAATTTGATGTCTCTCTCCCCTCCTTCAGCACTACCTAATTAAAACCTAATGAACAACATGCTGTCATCAGCGGATTAATTCCTGGTATCTAACCTTGAAAATTATATAAAATATATCTATATAGATATATATACCATAATCAGGACCGTTAATTACATTATAGGAATCTTTTTTCTTAGTGCACACACAATCTAATGAATCACTGGAAGGTTGTGATGCCTGCAGCTGAATGTCATACAGAATTAAAGGATGCCGATAAAGCTGGAATTTACACTATTCAGCCAGAGCCAGTACGTGTGTTCGCTGCGGGAGATATTTATTCAGGTTTTAGAAGCCGTATCAGGATGCATGAACGTACCATGCAGCAGGATTAAAAGACACTCTTATATTCTACAGCGAATAAACGATATTGGGTTTTGGTAAACTCCTCAAATCCAAGGTCTTAACTTCAAACAATGCCATTTTAAATAACTTCGATTCATTCTAAACTGCAGATAAAACCCCAAAAGCAGTAAAGAAAAGAAAATCCTCTTAAAAAGAACACATTTCAGAACCTTCATCTGAACATTTGATTATTCTGGAAATGTTTGCCTTGTAGAAACATACTCTGCTGATCAAAAGTGCCGGTTTAGAAAACTTTGAGACAATGTGTAAAACTAAATACAAAAAAAGAGACGTGAACACTGTATCAATAAACCACAGCAATCTCGTTCTCTTCCCCCTTCCTCCTCCCCTGTGCCAAGTTGAAAATGGGCTCATCTAGATGCTCCCCACGTTGCTCTTTTGTGGCTTATGAAGAGCAGCTTAAAGCGGCTGCTGGGTGAGTGATGGCGACTTGAGAGAAGTGCGTCAGGACGAGTAAAAAAAGTGCCGACATTTGGTTCCCGCCTGGTGACAGACGACTTTGAGCGCAGAGTAAAGCCGTTTCCATTGGAATGATAAAATATTTGTGAATGTATTCTGCGCATCAGTAGTCATCTATACGATTGTCGCGCAGGCCGAGCGGATTTAATAACATTTTGTGCCATTTCCAAGGTCACGGTTTACCTGCCTGCTCACTGGTAACACAAACAGCACACCGATGGAACAAGTCGTTTTTATGTGATCTGTTACACTTTTTCCTCGCATACAACAAATCAAAAAGGTCTCAAGTTGAAAACAAATCTAGTCACATTCAAATGTTTTTCCAGACAAGCGAAATAACAAAAGGAGACGGCAGCGACTCAGTTATTTTGGACACATTTCTTTCTAAAGTTGCCAAAACACTTCTCAACTACCCTCAGTAATCTTTACACAGTAACACTGCAAAACCAGACATCAGTTACTCACAGTTTAAGGAGGGACTTGGAGAGGCTCTTAAAGGTGTTTTTAGGCAACTCTCTTATCCTGTTGCTGGACAGATTCCTAGATACAGTCGGAAGTCAGAAAATAAAATGCAAATTACTCACTCAACTTATATTCATCATTATTCATAACTATTCTGAAAAAATAAAATGATCAGCTATGAGAAACCATCACCACCAGAGCATTCAAAGAGTCCCAAAAAGACATTTCAATTCCAACCGAAACCCAAACTAACCTCCTGCTATTAATATTTAATGTCTCTTGATACAAACATAATTAATTATGTTAACAGAACGATAGAGATTCAAACAAATTGTCTGGTACTCACAGTTCAGCCAGTTTCCACAGAGACTGGAACGTGTTTTCAGGAATGCTTCTGATCCTGTTGTCCATCAGTAATCTGAAAAAAGACCGGATCGCCGTCAGAAGCAGTGTGCAGAGTGGGTTTTTCAATCTCACTTGTTGTCGTATGCGAACATTGAGTTCTCAAATGTCAGAATACGCCATCCGTTAACAGTGAGCCCTGACTCAAACAGCTCCGCTTTAGAAACTAATACAAACTGGAGTTTCTGAAACTACACTGACAGATAAAAATAAATGAATACGCCTTGTTGATGGACAGGCCGATAATGCACAAACAAACCTCCACTCCATGGTCGACTGAAATGTGGGAACAAAGACCGCTTAAAAAGCCGACTTGAAACACTGCATGTTTTATTCTCATTCTGAGGCCCAGCGTTTCTAATTACATTTACGTTTGAACATGAGACTTGATGTGGTTTGCCCTTAATTGATAGTCCGAGAAAAGCAATCTTCACAAAGGCTTCAAAAATCAGTTTATACTGTGATTTAAGGACTTTGAAAACATTGGAGCAGAATTCCAGCCAGCTGGTAGACGGGTGAAGCAAAAAGATTTCTGTAATTCTCCTCATAACTGGATTTTGAGGGAAATGTCTGCAATCTGCAACATGCAAGATGATGCTGCCAGTTCCAAAGAACATGCGAGCACAACCTGATAACATCTTTATTGTTTTAATTTACACTTTAACTTACACTCACCGGCCACTTTATTAGGTACACCTGTCCAACTGCTCGTTAACACTTAATTTCTAAGCAGCCAATCACATGGCGGCAACTCAGTGCATTTAGGCATGTAGACATTGTCAAGACAATCTCCTGCAGTTCAAACCGAGCATCAGTATGGGGAAGAAAGGTGATTTGAGTGACTTTGAACGTGGCATGATTGTTGGTGCCAGAAGGGCTGGTCTGAGTATTTCAGAAACTGCTAATCTACTGGGATTTTCACGCACAACCATCTCTAGGGTTTACAGAGAATGGTCCGAAAAAGAAAAAACATCCAGTGAGCGGCAGTTCTGTGGGCGGAAATGCCTTGTTGATGCCAGAGGTCAGAGGAGAATGGCCAGACTGGTTCGAGCTGATAGAAGGGCAACAGTGACTCAAATAACCACCCGTTACAACCAAGGTGGGCATAAGAGCATCTCTGAACGCACAGTACGTCGAACTTTGAGGCAGATGGGCTACAGCAGCAGAAGACCACACCGGGTGCCACTCCTTTCAGCTAAGAACAGGAAACTGAGGCTACAATTTGCACAAGCTCATCGAAATTGGACAATAGAAGATTGGAAAAACGTTGCCTGGTCTGATGAGTCTCGATTTCTGCTGCGACATTCGGATGGTAGGGTCAGAATTTGGCGTCTACAACATGAAAGCATGGATCCATCCTGCCTTGTATCAACGGTTCAGGCTGGTGGTGGTGGTGTCATGGTGTGGGGAATATTTTCTTGGCACTCTTTGGGCCCCTTGGTACCAATTGAGCATTGTTGCAACGCCACAGCCTACCTGAGTATTGTTGCTGACCATGTCCATCCCTTTATGACCACAATGTACCCAACTTCTGATGGCTACTTTCAGCAGGATAATGCGCCATGTCATAAAGCTGGAATCATCTCAGACTGGTTTCTTGAACATGACAATGAGTTCGCTGTACTCAAATGGCCTCCACAATCACCACATCTCAATCCAATAGAGCATCTTTGGGATGTGGTGGAACGGGAGATTCGCATCATGGATGTGCATCCGACAAATCTGCGGCAACTGTGTGATGCCATCATGTCAATATGGACCAAACTCCCTGAGGAATGCTTCCAGCACCTTGTTGAATCTATGCCACGAAGAATTGAGGCAGTTCTGAAGGCAAAAGGGGGTCCAACCCGTTACTAGCATGGGGTACCTAATAAAGTGGCCGGTGAGTGTATATTATCATTTATATTATCATCATTATGTAAGCTGCAGGAATCACAGTTGACAGTTCTGACAATTTTCAATTTTCCACAAATGATCTGAAATTATATTAAAACTAAAACTTTTATAGAAAGATTGATACCACTTTGAGGAATCATGCTTGATTAACACAGTTTTGTGTGTGAAAACAACGTGAAAACATTGATGGCTAAAACACAATTGCTGAATAAATGTCTGGGGTAGTGTGGATTTCGAATGCAGCTTGACTCAGAAAACCTTTTCACGTACGACAGTCAACAGAAGGGACTGCACATAATTTGGAGTTGATGTTTTGGAAAATTTTAAAAGCTCCCTAAATGGAATGGAAACACGCCTCTGACTCGACTCCTAAAAGGGATTGTGTTTCAATCATTATAGACTTTTATTACTTTAAAAAAAGTGAAGTGGGATACTCACAGAACTTCAAGCTTGCTGCAGGTCTTCAAGATCGAGTAGTTGAGAGTTTGAATCTGGTTTCCCTCAAGATCCCTGATAGCACAACAAAAAAATGGGAAAGTTAACCCCCCCCCCGTCGTCTCTGTCTGACGCCTGTGTTTACGCATGCACACAAGCACACTCGTACCGCTCCGTCTGGTCAATTATTTGCAGCATAGATATCTAAGAAACACACACAAACACACACACACACACACACACACACACACACACACACACAAAGACACACAACACAGCAGACTCACAGCCAGTCCAGGGAAGGCATGTGCTGACAGAAGCTCTGGTGTGGAAGCTGCTGCAGTGAAGTGCCCACCATGGATCTGAGGATGAGAGAAAACGTGTCATTGCAAACAAGAGATTCAACTCAACTGAATGAACGTCTTGCACTGAGGTAACTTCAAAAAACGGGTTGAACCTTTGACCTGCAAAACCAATTAAACCCATCATTAGGCCATAATTAAGCTTTTCTCATCAAACATACTGATTAAATGACTATTACTACGGAATCCAAACGTTTACTGGGCATTGTTTTTTTTGCTTTCTGATAAGACGCCTGAACCACCTCAACGGCCCAGGACTCCGTACAGCAGCTGCAACTTTACTCCCAGCTCCTTCCGGATGTCTGAGGTCCTCAGTCTATTTCTAAGGGAGCTCAAAAACTCATTTGGGCTCAATCCATCTTCATAGTCCCCCCCCAGCTGAACCAAGCCTGAGTCAAGCCCCCCTATCCCCTTCTTAAGTCGTCAGCGGTTCCTTGAAGCCTCCCAAAAGACCTGGACTTTAGCCCATGTGTCCAGACAAGCTGCCACCAAGTTTTGCTCTAAATCCTATGAAGCAGGAGAGGATGTACTGGTTGTTCTTAGTTGTGCCCTAGAAATCTAGCTGACATTACCTCATGTTCCCTACATTGTTCACGGGAACAGTTTCTTTGTTGCTCGGTCCGGCCCAGCTCAGTGTTCCTTGATTCCTTCAGACTCTCCTGCCAGTTCTGCTCCCTTGTTACACCCTCCCCCTCCCTGAGCCAAGCTGCATCCAAATAAAAATGACTGAGCAACAACAAGAGCATGTTGAACTCTCGAAATTCCCACAAAAAAAGTTTTCATCGCTTCTGTTCTTTATTATTGGACTATCTTTTATGAAAGTGAAGAAACATTCCGCAACTAATCGCAGCAGCACAGCGGCAGACCTGCAGCAATAACACCTGCCCTCGCCTGATTGAGCATCCTATTGTAAGTGCAGTATAGCGCGTTCGGTATGACATTTTTCCTTGACCTCGTGACATTTTCCGAAGAAGTGGAGGACAGGTGATAAGGTTAAAAAAATAAATAATTAAAAAAAGGAAGTTAGGCATAGAAAGTAACTTGTTTGATTATTTAACCGCATCCCCGATGACATTTTCCTCATCAGCCGTGCAGTTTAAAACCGGCCCTTTTTTCCCACACAAACCTCTCCACCGTGTTGAGGTGGTGATTTATTGGAATTCCCCATGTAATCATGGCGTTTCACGGTTTGCGAGCACAAAACTATCAATCTCTTTTAAAGTTGGCAGCCAATCAGCAAACCGTTTAATTCAAAAAGTAAAAAAACATGAGCAAACGTGAACGGTTATGCCAGAGTGAGATCTCCCTCAACAGTTAAAGTCAGCTTTCTGGTTAAAAGCAGCTGTAGATAATTTTGGTGGCAACACTTCAGACGGATGTTGGGAGAGCGGATGTAGCAGAGACTGGGGACAAGGGACAGCACAGCTGATTGAAGTAACCAAACGAGGGACATATGGTCACCTCTGACTAAGAGTGACTCCCGAGAGGTACAAACACTCTTTGAAGAGGCAGACAGAGTGCGTTCACAAAAGGCCTTTTATCTTTCAACCAGAGACATGAAAGGGGATTTATTGAAATGAATTACTGCTGTGACTAGAAAGCAAACAGAGAAAGATTGAGTCAAGTGCAAAGATGAATTGAGGAAAGACAGGTGTGAAGCAGAGCACAACATCGGTCCTGCTCACTTTACTTACTTGCCCACATGCACATCTGGGCCCACTCAATACAGAGGAATGTTGGGAGCAGGTTGAATTCTCTGAATGCTAAAGACAGCTGTGTCATTGCTTCATCTTCCCTAGCCCTGGACCGAGTCCTTTTCATTGCCATGTGCTTCTTGTTAGTTTCCTGGTGTCTGTTATCTGTAACCCCTCAGCCCTCCTGTTTGAACATCTGTCTTTTGACTTTGGATTGCATGGTTATGCCGGTTGGACTGCCTTCCCCGTGCTGATCCTCGATCGTCGCACAATTTTGTAAGTCCTGTAACAATACAACTTGAAAATCTCACTTCGTTACATTTGACATGCTTTGAAGATCTCCCCGGGATGGAAAATGAGACCAGCGGGATGGCCGTCATTATTTTCTTTAATAGTCCTGCATCTCCGAGGGATGATCATTTACCATATGCAAATATTCTCAAAGAGTAAGCGTTGCTTTTGCGTACAGTGTACATATAACACTTGTACTTCATTGGTATAACTGATATCCAATGCATTTCTTATCTCAGACTCTGAGCATGTTTGTCTCATCTCAAATGTTGGAATCCCTTTATATCAAGTAATCAGTCCGATTTTGGAGAGAAAACCTTGAACTTACAGGTACATGAGCGACTGGAGCCCGATGAACGTGTCCTGCGACAGGTTGCTTAACGGGTTATGATCCAAAATCCTGCCACAAAGAAACATCGTTAATCATTGTTCTCAAAGGAATAACATTTTGTGGAAATATGCTTAATTGGCATTTTGCCAAAAATCAGACAAGATGATCAATACCAGCATGTCTGTACCCTAAATATGCATCCAGCAGGGTTTTACCTCAAGGCGCAGAGACAGGAAGCAGACAGGAAAAGCTAGAGAAGCTATAAAATCTTCCTACCGGCACCTCTAAATTTGACCAATGAGCACTTTCATCTTGTTCTAATAGTAAACAGACATCAGAGTGGCATCAATATAATCCCACGGCAAGAATTGAATTTCCCAAAGTGTCCAACCATTTTACAGTATTACAATGTTTTCTAAAAATGAGACAGAAAAATACAACACATGTTCAATCACCTCACGTGCACGCTCACATGCACAAACATGCCATAAAAGCCCGGCTTTACAAACAAAGCCAGAAGACGCTCCGATAACTGCAAACACAGAGGGAGGGTGACATCATTCTCTAATTGGGTAGACATTACCGCCCTATTTCTTCATACAATAAATAGTTCCAAGCTTTATTAATGTTCAGAATGTTAAATAGATCCTTTTGCGCTTAACAGGGAACAGGAATTTGTTTTGGTTTTATCAAGATTGAAATGTTTTTTTCACAGGGAAGATGAGACAGCTGTAATGAATGTAGGACTCCAATGGATGAAAAAAAGAAAACTACTCTCCCAGCCCTCCGTTCAGCAACCCAGATGATATCAAGCACGTAAGGGGGGGGCGTTTCAGGACCCTAAACCAGTAAACAAAATCTGAAAACAAACTCCAGGTGCTTAAAAGGATGCCGATGCGTGGTAATATCTAGATTTTAATCAAATCAGCCAATAAAAACAAAGTATCAGTTCCCCATTCAGGCCCATAATGACCACTACCACTACTGTGTAATTGAATGTACTCTATATTACACAGTGTACCTCCAACTAAACTGATTATAAACTCACAGCCAAGTACACAACTCAATAACTTGTGTGTGTGTGTGTGTGTGTGTGTGTGTGTGTGTGTGTGTGTGTGTGTGTTACTCACAGCCAGACTAACTGATGAAGATTCTTGAAGACACCAGGACTGAGGGAAGATATCAAGTTCTCACTGAGAAACCTGAAAGACAAAGTGTGAAGCAGAGAAAGAGGTGGTGATCATCTAATGTAGTTACTCTCTACCTCCCTAAATAGAATTTATTTGTTTTCTTTTGTGTGTGTGCTGTCTCATGTTTGCACAGTGTCACAAAGCCTCGGTGCAAGATGGTCACCCCAAGAATCCAAAGTTTTCTAAAGAGTTTATGTTGATCTATTCCAGCCAGAGTTCAGGGTTTCATACATATCTCACTTTTTAGGCATTCTGTGAAGGGCTAATAAATATTTGTATATAAATACAAAAAGTAATTGTTTCCTTCCCTTTGATTCTTCATTTGACACCGGATATAAGGGATGCACTCATTAAACAAAGATGTAACCGCAAGGAAAATAATGCAAACTGAAAGGATAATAAAAACCATGTAGATATTTCATGAGCGAATACAGTCTTTAATCTAGCAGCGAACTTACAACTTCTTTAAACTGTGCAGGCCGCTGAAAGCATGGGTGGATATGAACTGGAGGCTGTTGTTTTGCAGAAACCTGGGAACAGAGACAAGAAATCATCAGAAACGCTCCGCTTCTGACTGTTGATCCCTCTCATGCATGTAAACACCGTCAACAGACACACATACACACACACACACACGCTGCTTGATTAGAACGTAGTTATCAAGCGATCGTCATTATATTCCGCTGCGGTATCGTCCATTTCCCTTATCACACTTCAGTAGGGAGCAGTCCATTCTCCCCATCATCAAGGAAGGCTGTCAACAACAGGGAACAATCGTTTGCTAAATGCAAATTATGATCCTTAACAACTCATTAGCAAGACAGTAATTACGTACCTTTGTTAAAGTTTACACAAGGTGGAGCTGAACTTTTAAGAGAGTGAATATGTTTGTGCAGGTGTGTCATTCCTACCGATCAGATTCTGCAGAACAGACCATTTTTGATTGAAACTATAATTACAAGTCAATATTGATTTTGGTTTTACATGCAGGACAGGGGGACAATACCTCAGATATAAAGGTAGTGAACTGAAGGGAATGCCTTGTGCATGAGAACTTAAAAAAACCCACCTTCAATTCTTTGTCCATTTGTGGTTTATCATTTGAGTCCCATAACGAGACCATTAAATGACATCATTTCTTGATGAACAATTGCTCTTATTGTGGATCTTGACAAACAACAATCCCAGTTTCCAGGTGCACTTCAGCTCTTTTGTCTGTCATTGCACTATTTCAGTAATCATCAGCAATTAGGGAGAACATTCCAAATTCCACCATCTGACTTTAGTTTTTCACCAAAAGTAAATTCCTTAGACCGATGCCGCATCTAAGCGTCTTATAAGCCACCAGGATACAAGGGTAATCATTTGTAGTGGGAAGTCACAGTGTATTATTTTAGCGACGTAAAGTTGTGGGGGTTAAAATGTTCAGCGAAAAGATTTGCACCTAAATCCAAAAACCCGATAATATCTGACATGAAAGCAGGATGAGACGACAGCGAGGATAAAGCAATTTATTTCGGTTCTGTTATTTTGTCAAAGGATTTAAATCAACTGAGCCGCTGGTTTGTAATTCTGGTGATTAACTATTACAATAAATGTCCTTATGACAGTTGTAAGAGGCTTGTTTTACAGTCGGTCTGCGCTTACCTCACGATTTATGAAGCCCATCTTCATGTGTTTTCCCGGAGAAACATTATGCAACTCACGCAGGTATAAATGCTAACAGAGATGATTCCGAGATAAAAATGAAACCTGCACTAGCAAAGAGCCTCTGTGGCTCTCGTGCATCTGTCATCACAATCAGAATGTGCTTGATGAAGCATAACCTTTTAATGACTATTGAGTAACCAGTATATCAAACCTAGAGACGCCAGAGAGATGTAAATGACCTTCTGCTGGCCTCATTATCAGTTAAAGGTTTTACATTATTTACTTTGTCTAAGGTAATAGTATCAGTGCAGAATGAGCTCATTAATGTACCACAGTGACATTAGTTTGTCCAGTTCAGCCTGCAGAGACATCAACTAACTTTGACAACAATAACATACAGAAAATATTTTTTTGATTAACTGTGGTGCAAGGAAGTCATTAAGTTGAAAAAAAGCATTAACAGTCAGGGGCCCAGAATAACTGATTCAAAACCGAAAAATGTGAATAAAAATATTTACATTCTAGAAAAAAACCATGCAAATGTGCCAGCATATTATAGATTTCTATGTATGGAGAGTTGATTCAGGGATACATTTGTCCACGAGAGACAAAGATGTGGAAATAGATTTGACAAATGGAAAATAATAATAATGTATCTTTCCTTGAATAAAAGGAATTTATGATGATTGCCACTTCTAATTATTTTACATTGTGAATTCAAATAGTTTAGTAGCATGAATGAATGTTGTGATAATAATGAAGGTTGTGTTGTATGTAAAAGTATTTTAAACATTTTACTTTATCTAGATAGTTTAAGCCCTCCTTTCTATTGTAATATGTAATAGTTATGTGTTTGTTTGTTTTTTGTTTGTTGTTTGTTGTTGTAAGACTGGTGTATTCTTTACACCTGTAAAATCTCCTCTAACCCATTCTGAGGATTGAGCCCAATTGATTGTGTTTCCACACTGACAGCAAAATACATTAAAATAATGATGAAATCAACAAACAGTTCCCATTGTGAGGATGTAAAAAGCGGCATAAAAATGACTCACAGTTTCTGGAGGTAAGAATACTCGGAGAAAACGCAGTCTGACAGCACTCGGATCTCGTTGCTCCTGAGCGACCTGGAACAGAAGCCGTGACACGTCGCAGTCAGTCAGGGAAACAGAGCGACGTTTCACACAGACGGAGTGCAGATGCACTCCGACAAAAGGAAAGCAGGTTGAGAGAGGACAAAGCGTCTGAAGAATTATGAGCTAGGGAACAGTCACATAAAAACATCACTGCTGCCATTTTATTCAGAAGGGGTTTTAAAGATCTCCCATCACCAATACAATAAAAGCACCAAGAAAAGACTTCAAAAAGGTTCCCCGTTATGTAGCTTGAACAGGTTGGTAAAAGGACAGGCACATCAAAATTACAGAGCATGAATTAATTTCCAATCCACCCACTCACCTATACACACACACGCGCACACACACACACACACACACACACACACACACATATATTAGAATTCAAGCAAACAAGAATTCAAGTTTTGAACTTTTTTTTCTGTTCGACCACAGCAGGTCACACCAATTGTAGCAAAACAGCTTATTTAAACAAAATCAAAAGCATATATGCCTTAATTATGCAGACACCCACGCGCCAGCACCAAAACAAAATCAATAAAACACATTGGCAATAAAATCCAAATGGCCCTTCATTAGCATAATACAGAAGAGGGCAACACAACCGAGAAACTCATTCAATGACAATGCAACGGGTCACAAGGACCTAAAGATAATAATGAACATTTTCTTCGGAGGCCAAAATGTGACGCTTGATATCCCAACGTGATGCTCCGGCTGAGAAAGTAATAAAATGTAATATTTGAACATAATGCTCGAGGTTGAACCAAACCTTGGAATAAGCAGGAAAGAAGCTAAAGGCAGAGAAGATGGAATAAGCATAAAATAGGGAAACCATTGAGATGGGACTAGAAATTAGAATGGTTTATATTTTTTTAGAGGTCATGATCATCATCTCTTGATCTACTGCCTTTGGGTGGTTAAATTGACTTATTTCAGCTGACAGACTGAAGAGTTCAGAATGATGCAATGGCCATTATCCACACCCAGTAAAAGCACAAAAGAACTTCTTTGGAGGTCGTGGCAGTCGATTGTCTACGTGTTTTATTCTGATCAAGAGAGTCTTTAATTTAATAAAAAAAGGCTTGGACCTAATAATTACTATGCATTTTCTTTGTACCATAGATATAAACACCTAAACTGATTTTTAGCAGGTTTTGTGTAGCTAAGAGAACAAAATTGTTTGGTAAATCGAACTGAATTGTGGAAATTGATGCAGAAGGGCCCGAGATAACCTGACTTTTAAAATGGATCTTCTCTGAGCTGAATCACGGCTGTCAGAGCAGACAAAGCCTCTCTAGAGCCACGAGGCGGCTAAACCGTATGTTAAAAATCTGTATTGTGATGGAAAAACTTTACAAAGTGCTTCATGTTCACAGCTACAGAGAACAAACGACAGTTAGACTGAAAGAAAATGTTCGCCGGCTAAGAAAAAGCCGAATAACAGAACAAATCCACAAGAATGAACAGATGTGCATATCCCATGTGAGAAAGTCACTACAACACACACACATCGAATGTCTATCCAATCTAATCTCGCCAATGTGTGTGCAATTATGGAAAAGGACTTTTTGTGTTTAGGTGTCAGATAATCTTAAACTGTGCTCTGGGGGGCTTAGTCACAGTTCAAATTAACATCAGCACCAAAGCCAGGCCACAAAGTGCCTGAAAGGCTGAATCATGGAATTGATTTTGTACTGCAATTTTGAAACCGATTTCCGGGCCGGAAAAAAAGCAAAGGAATAAACACATAACATGTCGGGTTTCTGAAATGCAACGACCCACTGGTCCAAATAAAAGTGAGGAAATCCCACTTTAAGGGAGGAGGAGGAGGAGGAGGAGGAGGCAGAGGACCTCGTTGTGGTTGACTGGAGTGGACCACCCAGGGGTCCGAAGAGCTGGTCGGTGGCTTTCAGCACGCGCTTTTCAATCCGTGCACAGTGAACGCGACGGAGGAGGAGGTTTCTCACTTAGGGACCAAACTGAGACGGAATGAATCAATCAAGCAATGAGGCTTTTTCAGCCGTAGAGCAGCTGAGACGGAGATGAATGTGTGGACACGTCCCTACATGACAATAAAAAGGAAATGATCCACTCGTGCTCATGTCTTAAACTCTGCAAGTGGGTATAAATGATGATTGATGGGTGCATATGAATCAAGGCTGGTTTTTCAGTCGGCCTTCAATCAATGATTGTTTACTCAAAAGTGGTGTCACTTCCTTTTGTTGCGGCAGTCCTCTGTAATTAGAGGAAAAGAGAAACAGCAGAGGCTGCTGCTAGTAAATCTACTTTTAACTCAACCGCTAAATAAAAAGAGACAAAATGAGACAATCAAGTTATCAAACAACTGAATACTGACTGAGTTATATAATGAAATAGCTTACTTCTAGAATTCAGTCTTGAAACTAGCAAACGCAATAGGAAGTTTAGCAATCGATGAAAGGAGAGAGGCAAGTTTGATTGAATAGTTTGACATTTAATGTTGTTGAGTACTGGGAGCAGAGGGGGGAAAAAGGCCGAGCATGGCCTGAAAAGCGTAATAGATCATAGAACATTGAGAACATCTGCATTGTGTTTGGGAGAGCTGAAGATTTAGGAGAGTGACAGAGTGGCTCACTGGTTTCAGAGCAAACATACTTTTTCTTTCATATTACACCATAAACTTTGACCCTCTGGCTCATATATCAGCTGCACAGAGAATTCAGGGTCAGAACATGCAGAAAAGCGCGCTGGCTCACACACTGCAAAACGTCACGGCATGTGGTAGAACATTCTGGGTTTCTGTGCATTCTACGCTTTAGTACATGCTAAATGTCCTTCTGTTATTCCACAATGTACGTCAGAGTGGAAATTAAAAAATTCTGAAAATGTCTGCATGGACTATAAGGACTTTGTAAGGACTTTGTATATGATTTACTCAGAATACAAATTCAGGGTACTTCTGCAGCTGCGAAGAGACTGACCGGCAGATTGTCCGAAACACTTAGTTATTCTGATAGAGCAGATAAACACTAATGAGACCAAGAAGCAGCAACAATGAGGCCAAATCTAAACGGTTGCTCACGTGATCTCTGGATATTGCGAGTAGCTAGCTGCAGTGTAAAGGAAGCCATTGGTACAAAAGAAAATAGGGAGGATTGTTGGAAATGTTAAAATGGCAACAAAAAAAACAATATAGTTTTGAAATCAATTAAAGGGCAAAATAAACTTTGGAAATGAAAACCATTTAAAAGTAAGCAACCATTCACTAAATATATGTATAACCACTCACTGTCGTCATCTTAGTGTTTTGAAATGGATTCATTTGATTTATCTGTCGGGGTTCATTGTTATGAGCATCGATGCCTTTACCTGCAGTAACAACAACCTGAAAACAGCATCATTAATCCTTTAAAAAGTCATTTGTGAACCAAAGGATTGAAGAATTTCAACTCAAATTGGTAGTCAAAAACCCGGAAGTGCGCACGCACACACACACACACACACACACACACTAATTACAATCAGAGGAGACTTACAGAGAGGTAACATTTGTAGAGAGCAGTGGAACATCCTGTAGGTTGACCTCCACACACTCCACATCCGTCTGAATGCAGTCACAACTCTCTGGATACTCCTGCAAGACTTGACACACACACACACACACAAACACACTTCACTATAACGGTTATGTAGAAGTAGCCCTGTGGTGGTCGATGATTATTTCCCATTATTATTTCCCATTATTATTACCCGTTAAATTAACACACTTTCTGAGAACCCAACGGCGATTACTTTAGCGAGGATTCCCACACTTGCTAAACAACAAAACATTATATAACGATCCTCGTCTCTTTACTGTCTGAACACACAAGTATACTGTGCACACAAAGTAAACACATACACATATACAATCTACACACACACTTACAACACTCATCCTGGAAGTACTTGTCCACATCATTGGCATCTTGCAGAGTTTGGCCAATTAAGTCGGCCCACCCGATGTTGTCCCCTGCAAAGCCAGTCAAGGAACAATAAATATCCGCACATCACGGAGATATGTGAAATGATGGCAGTGTGCACGTTTGAAGGCGTCCGAACATAAAAAGGAAAACTACATGCGACAGCGTACTTTGATCATAAATGCCAGTGACTTCAATAATCATCTGGTGTTCAAATCAGTGTCAACAACTGAGAATGAAGGACTCGTACCTTAAATTTAGGAAAAACTGGGCTACGAACAGGAAACACTTATGATATATTTAACAAAAGGAGTTGTAATCCCTCCATCCACTACCTTTAACTGCTTATCCGGTTCAGTTTGATTGGGGGAAATGGAGCCAATTTCAGATGACACAGGGGGACGGCAAAGGCAGGGTACAATTAAATTGCGTCGGATTGAACCAATTCTCTTCTTCGCTTGCCGGGAGTCAGCAGAAGCTGACAACTGAAAGTGCAATCCAAGAAGAGTGGATTTCAGCACTGTTTCCCAACTTGAGTGTTTCATACCCCCGGAACACGTGTTGTAAGCTAAAACACATATTAACGTGTTTTCATGGTTTGTGATACTAGCTTACAACACCAGTAATGTTCCTCTGCTTATTAAATTATTAAATCCACGTATTGGCGAGAGTAGTGAAAATAAGTTTAATGTTAAACTATAACCTACTAACAATAAAAATATTAATAAATAACAATACAAATCCTGCATTAAAATATTAATTTCAGGTGAAGATTAAAACAATGTCCTTACATTTACTAATAACTGCTTTAAATTCTAATGGGACGCTGGATAGTTTGATAACAGATATGTATCTTATTTCAAAATAAAGATAATATTTTCATTGTTTTATTTAAATAAATATGAATCGACTCTGCTTTCAATGAAAGTAACATTTTGCAGCAGCTGAAACCAGGAAGCGAGCACATTGTGCGTGTGCACCAGCTCACAGCCCGACCTCCAAAAGGGGGCTGTAAGTGAACCTGGACGAGAAGCAGATTGGAACAGTCACAGCCGACGATGAGCAGATGTGATGCAGTTGTTTTCGTCTTTGCACAAGCGTTTGTTTTCTCCGTCATTAATTCGTCTGGTAGTTCATACCTAACATAAATGTCATCTGTGCTATAGGGATATTTGAATTTTTTAAGCTGTGAATCACGCCGAAGGTTTGGTAAGCACGGCCCGGGAGGCTCAGTGCTGATGTAAAATGACAGATCATCAGGGCCCGCAGTGGAGATCAGCCTTGGCTGTCATACATCTACTGAGCTCTCTCCCAAGTGAGACCCCATGAGCACCTCCTCAACGGTTTTCCTGTCTGAGCACACACTATGCCCTATATTAATTCATTAAAGCACTTAATTAAGCTTCACTTTTAATTTACGCTCCAGAATGAAGTGTTGCCAAGGTGCTTTTCCACAGTAGTTACTGGAGGAATAAGCTGGTCTGTAGTGGAGCGACACACTCCTCCTCAACATCTAATCATAAATATAGAGTAGAAACTGCAGCATAACAGCAACATTCAAAGAAGCTAAGTCATTCGCCGTGTGCATCACTATTTAAACAATCCGTAGCCTTCCGTTGAGACATTCCTTATCCATTGATCATCTGATAGCTGGTCTGCAACTTTTCATTCCCACAGCCAGGGTGATTTACTCCAGCTTTCAGGGCACGATGTAGTGAAGGGCAGCACCTGGAGGACTGAAAAATCTATAAAAGGGGAAATATTCATGCTCCGATCCACACCTGTGACTAAAATCAAAGAGGTCCCAAATATCGCTGGAGGGAACTTGGATTAAAGAACAACCCATTTGAAGGTGCAGCTGTTAACCAGTTCTTCGCTTCTACACTGAGCTCTAATCAGACATTTAATTACATGAAATCTCCCTTGATTTAAGCAGATGTGGCCGAAATCAAACAGGCCTTCAATTTTAAATAATTGGCTACCCCACGGATACAGGTGCCTGCTTTCATACTTTTGCTTTTCATACTTCTCGGTGTGCCGAACTCTGATTAAGATGTTTGTGTGCAGAGGGTGTCCCCGAAATGGCCTTTTCGTCCTCTGACTGGAGAATTGTCCCTTTATTTGCAACACGTTGTATTTCTCTATTTTCTATTATTTCTCTATTTTTTTTTTTTACCTTTGGTCCCCAGCAATCAAATGAAATCGTGTTTTACAACTCAAGACCTCACCGGAGTTCGTATTGAGCAGGACGCAGCCAGCTAACACAGATGCTCCAAACTGAGAGGAAAACAATTCGTAGGTCTCCACTGAATTGGTATTGCCTCAAGGTGACTTCTCGTTACTTATTTCTGCTGACAAGCAACTAAAATATGACTGAAAGCTGCTGTGTGGTGGGATGCATTAACAAATATGGAAAATAAATCCAAGAACTAAGTTTAAGTAGTGAGGCATCAGTGGGAAGAAAGGAAGTGCTGGATGCTGACACTCAGTTAGTCTCGGTTGTCCGTATGTGTCGGTTTCAGGTTATAACCATGTTTTGGTTAGTTTGACTAAAGCATTTTGAGGAAAGTGAACAACGTTAGAACAGAAATCTATGCAGTTTCATATCTTAATCTCAAAAAGAGAGGGGAAGTCCGGCAGGCTAGTGACTTTCTTTGCATGGCAAACGAAACAAGTACATTTGCATTAGGTGGTTAATACACCGGCCACTTCACCAGGAAAGAGCAACTTTTGTGTGGGCACTTTTTGTGTAATTCATTATGCATGATATTCACACAGTGTTTATATTTTAAGCCCGTGTAGGAAGAAGAGAGAGCAAATGGCTGTGCTCAAAGTTGATCTGAGGACCAGCAGCTTGGGAGGTGTCCCAGGGTGACAGGCTGAATGGGGTGTGAAAAAAGAGGGAAGGAGAGAAGGAAAGGAAAGGAGAGAACAATGTGGGGAGAGGAGAAGACTCAATGATTGATTCAATATTTTGTTAAGAACTTTTGATTTGGAATCAACATCTATTTCATCGATCCATATGAGTGTGAAATAAATATAAGTAAAACATGTTCTGGTGATATGCAACTTTATCTTTTAGAAATAATTAAAGAATGCCCTTTGTTCGCTTATGTAGTAATGAAATGCCTGTGAAGACGATGCTTAATGTGAGAGGGCCTGGTGCCCAATAGGTGAGTCTTTCTCCACAAACTCTCATTGCGGCAACGTTGCACGTCGTCGGCTTTGTGATTACTGGCGGCGTGGCCTCACTGAGTGCTTCCTCTTGATTGAGCTGATGGGAGAAATCATTTTTAC
Organism: Pungitius pungitius; assembly: GCF_949316345.1. NCBI lineage: Eukaryota > Metazoa > Chordata > Actinopteri > Perciformes > Gasterosteidae > Pungitius > Pungitius pungitius. Next base: position 10,893,520 of record NC_084915.1, on the reverse strand, counting down.
CTGCGGATAAATTAAAAAATAAATTCTAAATTGCAGCTCTTTATCAGAGGGAGGAAATTAATCTGATCACCTACATGATCAATGAGCAAACCCAGGATGTGAGGAGGTACATTAATTGAAAAAATAGCTCATTTGCAATATGTTTTTAATAAAAAGCTAACGGAGAGTTATGAGAGAGCTTCTTCTCTCATAACTCTCAGCAATTAACAAAAGTCGTCTTGCTTAAATACTCAACCGGGCACTTGTGTTTTCAACCTATTTTGTGATGCTACCCAGACTGTTTGTGTTCCTCGTGCTTCTATCTTCTTATTCTTTTTATATTCTTCTGCTCAGTTTGTTAATAATTGAAGAGGCTACAGAGTGTGGCGAGGGTCTTCCAGTGGTTCATCCGGATGACCACGGAGAGGCTACAGGACAGCAAGGCGCCAGTTAGTCCTGAAGCCTGTCACCGGTTTTATTTTCCCCCAAAGTAGGACAACCGTGTCGGCTCTCAAAACACAGCTGCGTACATCACTCGAGGTAGTTTTACTCAAAGTGACTTGCTAATGCTCTGGCTCAAACTATTTAATGAAGTATTTCGTCCAACAATGCCAAAATAAAAGAGTCTTTGCTTTTCTAAGTGAAGAAATGTGGATTATAATGGGGTTACTGTTGCCTTTCACATCCCTGGAGGATTCAAACCATCAGGCATTTCTGATTAATACCGAGCCAAGTTTTTCCTTTACTGCTTGGCTGAATCCAGCAGGACACGGTGTCTGTTTTGAGCTTGTGTTGACTGGATAATGAATGCATGCGAACGCCTTTGATTAATGAGCTAGCATGGCGTCTTAATCTTGTTTAATATGTAAGATGGGGGCTGTTTTGAACAGTTTAAATAATTGCTCGATGACCTCTTCTCATCCGCTCACTTGCAAAGGACATAATCTACTGTATTATGGAGCACATCATGTCTTGGTTTCCCCACTTATTGCTGATCATTCATACGTTTGCTGGGGGCGAACAAAAAGAGGCCAGAATGTGATTGAGCAGAGACTCGAAACTTATTAAAGGAGGCAATTATATTTTGAACCATAACCTTTTGCGGCGCAAGTGTTGAGTGGCGATTTCCCCTCAGGTCGCCGTGATGACATTAGACCAAATTAAGGCTGTCAGACGGAGAACAGGAGGATCTCTCTGTCGTTCTTTTCCTTTTGTTTCATTTTCCCAACCCGCCAATGTTGCCATGAGGTAAATTTGTCACACTGCAATGACTTTTTCTACGCACACACTTACCACAGCGGCGCTCGTCGGCTCCATTGGGACAGTCTTTGTGCCCGTTACACTGCAGAGCCTGGGGGACACACTCACTTATGTTCCCACATGGAAACTGGCCGAGGGGACATCTGGCGTGTACATCCATTCGGCTGGCCAGCAGCGCTGAGGGAGAAATGCAGTAGAGAGAGAGAGAGAGAGAGAGTATGTTTATATGGGCGGTTTCCCCCCCCCCCCCCCTCGTTAGAAACATCAAGTAAAAAGATTCTCTTGGCAATGAGCCTGTCGCATCAGCGAACAAAATGTGAGTGATATTTTGCAAGTTAAAGCAGGCCATTAAACTGGGAACATAGTTATTCACAGCAAATTATCACTTGGGAGAGATTATGAGTGGGCTGTATTTTTTTTAAATAACGAATTTATCGCAAATTTCGAAATTCATTAATCTCGATTAATGGCGATTAATGAATGATGTTGTTGTTACAATGTTGTTTTCAATGAATGTTTGTTTTTCTTCTAAAAAGTGTGTATTTTAGACACTGTTGTTTAATATTAATTTAAACACAAAACTACACACATGGAGGCAGAATTCCACCGGGTTGAACTAGCCACTCTTCCTGCAGTCCTCTTGCACTTAGCTCTCAACTCTCCATAATGTAACGGCTTTGTTTGAAGTGCCAGCAATCTCTCCACATTTAGCCAGGACGTTTTCAAACCACGGTCTTTTAGGGACAGTGTGCCGAACGTTAGATGTTGAGATGGAAGTAGCATAGCGGCTAGCTTAGCCTAGCAGCTAGCTTAGCACAGCAGCGAGGTCCGTTTGATACTCACAGCTGATCTGTTTGACATGTGGAGTAATTCCTCTGCACAGTTCTTTGCTGTATGTTGCGCCTCTGTTTTATTTATTTCCAATGCAAAACGCTCTCTCCATCTTGATATAACTGACTGCAGCTGGCGGCCGTTTCGTTTCCGCGATCAACTTCTGGTCCCGGAAGTAAACCGGAAGTAAACAAACGCACGTTAACTACATTAAATTATTGTTGCATTAATTCGGCCACATTAATCGCATAGATCAATGCGTTTATGTTGACAGCCATAATTATTAGCTATTTGTGACACTCATCAATCTAAGTTACTGACTAAAGTTATATCTTTATGAACATTTCAATCTATAAACCCCTGAAACTGTATCTTTTAGAGTCTGCGACCTCCTTCTTTTGGAGTGCAGTTTGAGGCCTACAGCCTTCTTAGTCCCCCCGAACAGATGGAAAAATCACCGCTATCAAATTTAATCGGATTAGTTAAGCTTTTCTGCTATACCGACTCCCCTTTAAAGCAGATAATCCATCCAAATTGTCATCAGATTTTCAAATACAGTGACTCCTTCCTTCTTAAAACCAAGACACCTTTTTTACCCTCAGTGCACTGACAACAATCTGTGCCGATATTTAACCCATGACCCATAAGTTTGATTCACAGGAAGCTTGTAAACGTGTGCGACTGAACAAGTACTTAATTTGCCTCTCATTTCATCATAGCGCTATTTATGATCAAAATATGAGTTAGAAACCCAACTCTTAAGCTGTCATGAAGACTTATTTTGGCTTATCAGTAACTGCATCATGTCATCTCTCTGGCCTGAAAAACAAGCCATTAAAGCCGGCCAGCAGGATAAATACCGCACACATCTGCAATAATACAGATGCAGTATTTCTCCTTTCTGACACCCAACATAACAGACCTAACATGCTCCTTTTTAAAATAATCAGCAAACAACATCTTTTCGTGCAAAAAGCAAAATAAAAAAGTTTTAGATGCGTAAATGAAAGAGGAACAGGAAGCTTTTACCATTTTAAGGGTTTTTGGTTGCCATATTCAATTTGTTTTTAAAATCTTTGTAAAAAATAATCTGGTTCTTTGTCTGATTATTACCCTTCTTTGTAATGTGATAGTAGCGAGGAGGAGCCAATTCACAATGTTATTCACAGTATTTCTTCTCTGTAGAAGTACTATGGTAGCACTTTTCTCTCTTTATGAATCCCAACCAGTGATTAAAATTCACATCTTCAAGCCCAGTTAAAGCTGCCATTTTTGCATCTGCAACACCGGAATTCTGCGTTTATAAACCCGCACTCACAGGCCGCATCCCAGTCGAGACCAACCAGCACCACTCTTCCATTTGTGGAGGATCCCCAGCAAGAGGGATTAAGAAAAGCAAACACAAGCAAGAGGTCTTCAGGTAAGTGGACACCACTCTCAGAAAAAAACAGAACTGGGTGGGGTCACTGCTGGATCAGGAATCCCAGGTGTGCAGGACAGGGACGGCTCATTGAGGGCACCTAGTGGACAGGTGAGGAACACACACAGCAATTGAGGAGGCCAACTTGACAACTCTGGGGGGGCTCGCGAAGCACAGCTTTTTTAATTCAGTGAGAAAATGTAAAAAAGAGAGTGGCCTGGTTGCCGAACTCACCGAAATTATCACGGTGAGGAAGAAACATCTACAATTTGTTCAGCGGGAGACACAAACTGTGAACACCTACAATATCTAAAGTAAGAAATGTTCTTTCTCTCGTGTTTTGTCTCTGATTTATTTCACTTTGGCGGACAGTGGCTATAAGAGAACCTACTGGAAGGCGTCGCACCAAGCCAACGTCCCCCTGAACACAAAGTTCCCTCATTACATTTCATGACATTACCCCGATAAGCTGCAACATCTAAATCAAAAACGACATTTTCCCTTTCTCGCGCCCCGTGTCTGTTCCTTCAGCGCCTCATTTCAGTCTTGTTCATTTTTTGTGCTCGGCAATCACAGTCACATTGTATTCACAGTGTAACCATTTAATCCATTCGCATGAACACGCAGTCATGCTTTGGAAGTGTTGAGATTTGATCTAAGATGTGTCCGCAACGCTATAAAACTATAAAAAGAGAAACGACATGCCGACTTTGAAAACAAACACACCCTCTGCCCTGAGGCTCTGCAGAGCAGAACAAAGAAACAAGTGTGGTGTTCAGTCAGTCCGAAGTGTCCACGTCATCTGAAACATCTCTTTGGCTGTTAAGAAAGAAATGATTGTTTTTATATAATAATTTTCCAACTGTAATTGGCAACTTCATTTTCTTAAGTTCCAATTTTTTACATACAGTTGTGATTGAAAGTAAAATGCAAAACTACTTCATGTGAGCTTAAACAACTGGATATGAATTCTAAGATACAGGTTAAAGTAATGATATTCAGTTTAAATAAGAGCATTGAGATTGCACTGATCAACTGATCAACCTGACTGGATGTCAACATCTTTAGAACTGAGAGTCAGCATGTCTCCACAATCAATGTTTTTTTTCAAACTCAATGTCCTGGAACTAATTAATGTGTTTGTTCTTATGAGCAGCGTGAGCCTGAGCGGCTTGGCTGAACAGACAATACAAAGCACAGTGCTCGTAAAAAGGTCATCCCCATCACTCCAAGGAAGGAACACACATGCTGTATGAAAAGTGACATTTTGAACAAACAGCTGAACAAAATAAACCTCAGCAAACAACGTGGAAAAATGGCCTGAACTCCACAGACTGATACCCAAATAATTTCAATACATTTGTTAGACCAGCGGGACATGCATCTCAGTTCGGGGGTTGATTACTTATCATCTTATCTTAAAAGAAAAACACTTAAATAAAGCAGCTAATGGGAAATGAGGAAAATGTTGCTCCCTGTGATGACAATGACCTACTAATTAACTTTAAGCCGGCTTGAGTTTCTATCCTAATAGGTTTGTCATGAGATTCAATTTGTTTCTTTATTTCTATAAATATTCTGTAACCAACCAAAGAAAATATGACATTAAAAACCTCTGGCAAAGCTCCCCACCGCTGAGACAGTGAGTGAAAGTACAAGAAGCGTACGCAGTGTGACACAACACGTCTACCAGAGGCAGGGAACATTTCACAAGGAGACTAAAGCCAAGAAATGACAAACACCGACATCAACCTTGGTGGCCCTGCAGTCTGAAGAATGCCTGCGCCACATCTGGGCGCTCGCCACAACTGTATCCACTCAGTGACCAACTGGACAGACATACGCATACAGAATAACTCGATGTATAATAAGAAAATACTTGATCCGACGATGTCCGCGAGCATCAGTGCTATTTGCTGTTTTCTGACGGGGATTCCTCGTACTTTAATTTAAGGGGGTGAATGACTGCATGTTTTCCTCATTTCCATTCCACCGCAGGAAAAGGTCATATTGTTTGTTACTGATTTCTCAGCGTCGGACTGAAGCTCTGTCGCCTTAATGGATACATCTGAATCCTTCTCAATAGTTTATCAATTTCAATATATGGAATTGATTTTAGCTGTTCCCGGCCCGAGGTGATGAATTGCGGTCGGGACACACTGCATCTCTTACTGTCATGTGGTGGACGGGATGCCGATGCCTGTTTTGTACATTTTGCTACGTCCCCCCCCCTTGGTGATTGGTTTGTACTTTTACATCGTAATGTTTCTAACATGTGTGGAGTGGACGTTTTGCATTATCAAGTCATTTCACAGATTGGAACCAAACCCCAGCGGCATATGTGTCCTACCGACATGCTCATCACCTGCGCACACACACACACACACACACACACACACACACACACACACACACACACAACGACATTTTCAGTGACATTTTGACACAGTCTGGGATCTGAAGATGAGTCACAGAATGGGAAGTGAGTGTGAGTGGGCATGAATGAATAAGATAAGGGTTGGATTTAGATATTTCAGATTTTTTTTGGCAGCTCAACCACACAGTCAAAAAAACACATCATCTGACAGATTGACAGAGAACAAATAGATGTTTGTATAATTTACTAGATAAAATGTCCTGAATGTATTCCCACCCAGAGAGATCATTCATCTAAAAGGTCAGAAAAAAATCCTAAATCGTAAGATCCTTTCCTTACTGGCTCACCTCCATCTGCTCAGCAGGGTGGTCAATTCCTCAGCAGCAACAACATGTCTCTCAAATCAAACTACTGGCATTACTTGGTGTTTACAAATCCATCGCCCATGGGGCCACAGGACCCAGCTGGGGAGAAAATATTTAATCACTATGCTAGTGCCGCACATGTTGTGCATAACCGTTTCAACTCAATTGTGGGTGTCCAAGTGTCCATTCACAAAAGCACCGTGAATAACTTGTGATGAAAGAGAACGTGGGGGGACAAATGCAAACAATAAGCGGTCTGCAGACAAGAGATTAATCCTGCTGCGTGTTCCTTTACCTGTGATCTCAGTGTGGGTCAGGAAGATGAGCAAAAAGAAGACAAGTACTTTCATCCCGAGGCTCACAAGTTTTTCTGCGCTCATGTCGCTCGGGCTGTGAAAAGCTTCCGGCCGATCAACGGGGGGTCGGGACAAAAGTGAAAAGTCAGCCGAGGTCAATTAGTCTGTCCAAAAATGTTAGAACGTGTCCGACATTTAGAAAAATCGGAGAGGAAAAAAAAAGAAAAAAGGTGAACTAAGCCATTGGAAGAAGTAGCGAGGCGGTGCACACAAGCAGAGACATCCTCTCCATGCTGTGTCTCCGGAGCTGTATGCAGAGTCTCATCGAGCGACGAGGTCTCTCTCTCTCTCTCTCTCTCTCTCTCTCTCTCTCTGTCTCTCTCTCTCTCTGTCTCTCTCTCTCAGACATACAACACGCACCCACGCACACACACACACACACACACACACGCACACACACACGCACACACACACACACACTCACAAAAATGGCTCTTACAATCTTCTTCCTCTAAAAAAACATCTCTTCAGTCTTGGTCATTCGTTTTGTCTTACAAATAAAGTAGAACTAGCCCTCGGATAATAAGCTTTTCATTAATTTATTGTGATTTAATAAGCAAGCCGGACTTTTTTATTTTTTTATTTTGGTAATATACTTTATTGGGAGTTAAATTAGAGGAGTATGCTAATCTTTAGCCTTTAGCCATAGGTGACGTTAGCTTTAGCATACTGTAAAAACAGGAAGCAGGAGGGAAACAAGTACCATGGCAAAATAGAAAACAAATATACCTATCTGTAACATACTGACTGTAATATACTTTACTGTGCTAATTTACTGGTTTAGAGGTGCTGTTTTCTTTCAGTTTTCGGGCTTTGTGTCACGCTGAGCTAACTGTCCCTGAACACGAACGGGACAGATACACCAATAGTACACTAAAGGATTATTAGGAACACCTGTTCAATTTTTCATTAATGCAATTATCTAATCAACACAATCACATGGCAGTTGCTTCAATGCATTTAGGGGTGTGGTCCTGGTCAAGACGATCTCCTGAACTCCAAACTGAATGTCAGAATGGGAAAGAAAGGTGATTTGAGCGTGGCCTGGTTGTTGTTGGACGGGCCGGTCTGAGTATTTCACAATCTGCTCAGTTACTGGGATTTTCGCGTACAACCATTTCCAGAGTTTACAAAGAATGGTGTGAAAAGGGAAAAACATCCAGTATGCGGCAGTCCTGTGGGCGAAAATGCCTTGTTGATGGTAGAGGTCAGAGGAGAATGGGCCGACTGATTCAAGCTAATAGAAGAGAAACTTTGACTGAAATAACCACTCGTTACAACCGAGGTATGCAGCAAAGCATTTGTGAAGCCACAACACGCAAAACCTTGAGGTGGATGGTCTACAACAGCAGAAGACCCCACCGGGCACCACTCATCTCCACTACAAATAGGAAAAAGAGGCTACAATTTGCAAGAGCTCACCAAAATTGGACAGTTGAAGACTGGAAAAATGTTGCCTGGTCTGATGAGTCTCGATTTCTGTTGAGACATTCAGATGGTAGAGTCTGATTTTGGCGTAAACAGAATGCTTGTTACCACTGTGCAGGCTGGTGGTGGTGGTGGTGTAATGGTGTGGGGGATGTTTTCTTGGCACACTTTGGGCCCCTTAGTGCCAATTGGGCATCGTTTAAATGCCACGGCCTACCTGAGCATTGTTTCTGACCATGTCCACCCCTTTATGGCCACCATGTTCCCATCCTATGATGGCTACTTCCAGCAGGATAATGCACCATGTCACAAAGCTCGAATCATTTCAAATTGGTTTATTGAACATGACAATGAGTTCACTGTACTAAAATGGCCCCCACAGTCACCAGATCTCAACCCAATAGAGCATCTTTGGGATGTGGCGGAACGGGAGCTTTGTGCCCTGGATGTGCATCCCACAAATCTCCATCAACTGCAAGATGCTATCCTGTCAATATGGGCCAACATTTCTAAAGAATGCTTTCAGCACCTTGTTGAATCAATGCCACGTACAATTAAGGCAGTTCTGAAGGCGAAAGGGGGTCAAACACAGTATTGGTATGGTGTTAATAATCCTTTAGGTGAGTGTATATCTTCTCATATGGCTCTAAAGAATAATATTTAATTACAGTGCAACACAATATTCTGGTTTGAACAAAGTGGAAAATTTGGAAGTTGCAGGCTGAGAGCATTAGCACATGATTCAGTGCCGTCTTCGTCTCTCATGAAAAGGCCATAATTAATCCAGGCTTTTGTGGCACCCTAACAGCCTCCAATTTTGAATTGTAAGATTCAGGCAACATGCCTATTTTAACATAATATGTGAGCTATGACCTTTCCTGTGAAACTTGAGGAGCAGGCAGCCCATTTCTAACGAAAAAGTCAACGGGTTAAAGTTATGACCTTTCATTTGTCAGCTAATAGGTCACTTTACATTACATCTTTCTGTATTTCTTTAACGAGGAGAGTGGACATTTATTAACAGATTATGGATTAAACAAAAGGCCATCACATTTCTTTGCACAACCACTTGATATATTTGGTTAAGTGGAAACAAGGTAAACTGACGAAGGTTAAGAATAAGTTTGTCATTTCTTTGTAACCCTTGCTTGAATTAAAGAAAATGTTTAATTTGACAATTTCTTTTCAAAGATTCACGATAAATTAATCACAAATCAGAACCAGTGAATGTTCCATAGCAGCCGCAAGTTCATTGGCTGATTTCTGAACCGACAGCTCTGTGAGTCCCAGACATTAAAGCATCATTGTTTTAAAGACACCAAAGAAACAGAAGTAAATCACAAACCTCACAATTCAACTTAGAAAAAACAGTTACGGGAGGATTCAAAACCATGGCTGTCTTACATTAAAAAAATAATCACCCGAAGCGGTTTTCATTTTCTGGAAAACAGATGACAAAGCAGCTCTGCCATTATAAACTAATCAGGATATTGTCATTTTATTTATCTAAGATCTGCTGTTTTGATGCAAAACAAACACAGACCAAAAAATGCAATATAGAGGAAGAAAATGAGACACTCGATGTCCCCGAAAAGAGAGCCCTCGCGTTACATCTTGGGTGATGGTGCGTGTCATCAGTAGTTCAATCGGCCGTGTTTTGTTTGTGGAGCAACACTTGTTGTTGTTTGCATGTTGTTTGTCTCAGCATGAGACCTGGAGATGGAAATGTACCCCCATGACATCTGTGATCTAACACATTTTACATCAGTACAAATGAATTCCGAATATTTGATGATGAGTTTGCAACCAAATCCACAACATGTTTCTTGGCCAAGTCGGGGCAGTGAAGTAAGCTCCGACCACTATACGTTATTAGCTTTAAAATTGTATGTGTCAATGCAAGTGTATCTTCAAACAGTTGTGTATTTGGTCCACCGGCAGGCAAACGGATTGACATTCATTTGGAGGCGTGTTTGCTTTTGCTTTGCACATATGTTGCAAGAACCCGAGGAAAACGATTCACTGCGACTTAAGATCTGGAGGCCGGAGAGCATCTGCCGCTGTCAGCGATCTAGTGGCGACGAGTGGGAGAAGAGCCGTCCGTGGTTGATATGCAGGAGAAACCATGCGCAGGTTGTAGCCAAGTGTGTGGTGGACCGAAGCGGGAGAGGTGATGTGCTGATTGCTCACAGGTGGGCTGCTTGGCAGAGTCCGGGTGATTGGCAGGACGTAGGCAACACGCGCGCGCACAGACACAATCTGTGCACATGGAAGACACAAGGAGGGTGGCAAACACAGTGATTCACAAGGGGCCGGGGCATTGACAGAAAACAGTTGGTGTAGTTCACACATTAAAAATGATCTAGCATTTGATCAGAACCAATGAAAGCATTCGACAGCTCAGAGACAATAAAAAGACCAGAGACACCATAGAAGGCCCCCAGGTGTGCGCTCAGAATTAAAAGAGGTAGAGAAAACCACCAAATAAACTTTTACCAGGCATCAACCATCACCATGTGCAGTGCAGACCTAGTACATTTGCAAGGACAAATATGCACCCAAACACCCATGAGCATGCATAGACTACAGCAGTTGGTTTCACCCAAAGCACCGAAAAAGGTGTTTTAAAGATTAAAAAAAGGTTTATGTTTATGCATGAGGAGTTGCATAAGAACAGCTGGGAGCACAAACCATTTGGCTCCCGGTTTGGAGACAGTTGCATTAATCAACACTGATGAACTTGAAAACAGAAACAATCTTTCTTATTCATCATCACAGTTTACTAATTGCTTTCATCTCTCGTTTAATTCAAGTCAAGTCAAGTAAGTTCATCTGAATAAGCAAACAAAATGTTCTACATATTGTAAATATGCTTATTTTATTATGGTTTTCATCACCTGTGTGTGTAAGGAGCCTTGAAACTGACTAAAACTATAAAGAAAGATATATCAAAATTAAACCTGTGTTTTGTTGTTTGACCTCCAATCAGCTGCTATTAATTCATTATTTTGATCATTACTCTGGCATCCTGGATCGGCGTTCCCCCAAATGTCATACCCAACTCATACAAGCGTGGGGACAACTGGAAATGTTGTTACTAAAATGAGAAACGTCGCTTGAGGGATATGGGAATTAGCTAAATAATTAAGCTTGTTTGAACCAGTTATTTAGAAACAGCCTCCGTTTGTTTGGGGCTATTGGAGTTACTTCAGTAACACACAAGTTCATTAAGCACATAGATGCATTAAACTGTATTTGAGTATTTGTTTTTTTATTTTATCATTAAGACAGTGTAAAATCAGGACAGTTTAGATACCTTTAAAATACATGTTTAAATGTTATTTTGTTGACTTACTGTGATTGTGATTCACACAGACATCAGTCTGGTTCCACTACATTTGTTTGGAGCTTCTTCTCTAACTCATCAGTGCATTTCATTAAAAACTTGTTTCAGTCTGTAAAGTATTTTTTTCAAATCGTTCTTATGGAGCATTGGTAGCAATTTTAATTCAATTTGGGGTTAAATTAGCTTGAAGGACAAACTTTCACTGAGTATGTGACTGGAATTTGATGAAACCACTTCAATTCAGCCAAGAAACTACCTCAGAGGAGTTTTGGGTGTTATGATATATATTTTATGGCCTTATAATAATATATTCAAACAAAATTGGTCTCGAGAGTCCTAACTCATCAGATGTTGTTAATATTGCAATCTGATAAAGCTATTACGCTGCCTTTGTGCAGGCCCCAACCTCTGTACGTGCAGAGGTCATTGTAAAATGCACCCAGGCGTTTCAATCAGCATCACCCGATATGGTCATCAAACATCTCTGGAAAAAAAATGGCTATATGTATTGAGGAACTTTAAGGGCAAATTCCAGTGCCAAGTTCTTGTTATAGAAGCAATAGAAAGCCCCCCGGACTGGAAACATGACACGAGTTTGAGTGTTTTAGAGTGTGTGATTAAAACTTCCCAGAACATCATTGGCAGCCACCTAGCGAGCATCAATGATACGGGTGAGAAGAGGAGCCTGCCAAAAGCCCAAAAGATACTTAAAGACACTTCCCACCCGAGTGACAGCCTGGTCACCCCGCTACCGTCTGGCAAGATCAGCAGTCAAGCAGACCAAGAAGCAGCTTATTTTCCCAGGCTGTGAGACCTCCACCCTCTGCCACATTTAATAGTTTGGCTTTTCACGTGGGCTTCTCTATTTTCTGAGCTTCATTCTATTCTGTCTGTGGCCGAGTCGTGAACATTCTTCCTGGAGGGCAATATTTCAACTTCCAGTTGCGAAAATAGAGGGAAGGACTTTCAAACCCTGACACGCACACTTCATTGATTTTATTTGTAAGCTAAGCAGCGCTTTTTTTTTCTTCAATTGCAGCCATCGGTATCAAATTATATTTACAGCCACTTAAATACCCAAAGGAATTTCCCTGATGGGTATTTCTACAAAGGGCATGTTTGTGCCTTCCAAAGAGCAAAGACAATAATTCCATGTAACTTTCCATCCCTCCGTGCCATCGAAAAATGGGAGTGGCAGTAGAGGAATGTGGAGGATGTGCAGATAAATGACCGTGTCCACTCATATAGACTCGGTTTGTGAACCAAATTTTCAGAAAGAATGTGAAAAAAAGGTTGTTACCAGCCACAGCTGTTAATGTTAGTAAATATAAAAAATTGGTTCATCAAAGTGAACTTCTGATGATGCTAATCATCCGTTACTGACCTTGGACCTTGGATGGAGAGTAGCACACAAAAAGGAAAAGGGGCCTTTGCCTTGTGTCATTTCTCTCTTGTGTGAAACGTATCAAAACTATTGGATGGATTGTCATGTTACTTGGTGCAAACACTCTTTTCTCCCTCAGGGTGAACTGTCATAACTTTGACGATTTCCAGATCTTTCATTTGCACCACTGTCCGGTCAAAGTCTCAATTTATCCCACTGCGGGTAAGAAGAACAAAAAACGTCAGGGCTTGTGTGGTAAAATTGCTTCAGGATTATTATTTTTTTAAGTGCGTTGAGTAGAATACAATCATTTAAATGATAAGATATTGGGTAATTGTCCTGTGACTATACTTGGATTTTCAAAGTACTTGGCTGCATACTATCAGCTTTTCCTCCTTCTCGGAGGGATTTATAGCGTGGGATATATGTTGGCTCAGGACCCAGTGTAAGATAATTTATCATTTAATGTGTCTAAGAGAACACACCGCACCTGGCCCTGTAATAAACAAAAGGCCTCGGCAGGCAAACCGCCGACGTTGACGGCCATATAAGTGTTAACTGGGGTTAAACCACAATGTGGCTGATAAACACCACCTGACATTTACCATTCACATTAAATACATTTTCATCTTTTCCCAGGCCCGTGCAGTTGCATTTTGTTCCAATTATAATACCAAACTTGGAAAATACAAGTGAGACAAAAACAGAAGCGGGAGAGAAAGAGTGAGAGGTGCTGTATCACATCTTTGCAGCAGATCAGCATTTTATCAAGAACTCTGGGTTCCCTCTTATTCACATCATGAATTTTTAATACAAAGGTGCTGGACCCTCTAGTCTCATTATAAATGTCACGGGCAGGTCAGGTGGAGAGCTCTGACACATTTAACAAACAGACCTTCTCGCTCTCAAACCTCACATTCATGTAGCGGCTGTGATGCCTCAGTGCATCACGGTCACCTTGGAGTCACCTTGATGTATTTCAGTAAGCGATGGAAAATGTTGTCTCACTTAATCTCAAATCTTTTCTCACTCCCAACCACGCAAACCTAAAATTGGCCAGTGCTCCTTTGTAAAAGTAACTGTACTATTAACAGATAATACCATTGCAATTAATCAAGTTTCCCACAATAACTGTTCAGTAAATACATGGTATAGTGACGATCCTGTAGAAAGCATTAGTAATGCATAGTGAGTGTTGCTGTGATGTGTGATCAGTTGTAATGATTCCTCAGAAGAGAAGTCGAAGTAAAATCAGATGGTTCTGAATTAAGTGTAATTTATCCAAACATCATTCAGCTAAAATGCCAATAATATATTTCATTTTTTTTTATACTGCCTTTATTCAACCAGTCAGGTGCCTAAGAACAACAACGGCAGCCTGGCAATCACTGGTTCTGGCTTGGTCGGTAATATTCCAAACATTTGTATTATTATTAAAGTTTTGTTGACGGAATAACAGGCAGATTAATCAGAAAGAAGACAAAATGAGAGGCTCTACAGCGCTGTATCTTCATCTTTTTGTGAACCAAACTGAAATGAAATGGTTGTTGGAGGGAAACCTGACTGACTTTAATCATTAAAGGAGTTCTGTGTTCTTACATGATCAATATTTTAATCTTTTTGATCAATTGTGAAACGCGGGTTAAATGGGGCTGCTCATCGGTGGAGTACTTCTCCAACACCAGAAGAGGAATTGATCCGACTGGTGAGTGTCGGCCCGACCGCTCGACCGGCGCCGCGGGGGATGATGTCAGAAAGATAGTTGAGCACAAGAGTGTTTGAGATAAGGGGTGATGGAGGAATTGATGTTGTGTCCCGTCTGGAGGCAGTACTGCACAGCCCTGGTGGTAATTAAATCCACCTCGTCCAAACAACAGGACATTTTCTCAGTGCTACCTGTGCCGAAGCGAAGGTTCTGTCACAGGACCCAAATCCTCAGGAAGATAGAATTACCATTCTAGTCAAATTACTCAAAAGTGAGATTAAGTGCTTTGCTTTTACTCAGACCAAGTGCACCTTATACTATGAGGTCAATAGGGACCAATTTCCAACAACGAGGCGGCATAACATGCAGGCCCATTCGCAGGGGAATGTTTAGAAAAAAGTTTTATTAGAAAAAAGCAAAATACGTCGCAAAATATTTCAGTACATTCAAATCTTGTGAGCTGAGAAACGGTGGACGAACTGTGGTGTTCCTTCGTCCAACAACCCTTGAAATCTTGATCAACTTTCACAAAGGCTTGATATTCAATCGATGGAAAAGCCACGATTACTTGTGCGACGATGTAGAGGTGCAAGGCGGCCAGAAACATCTAATCCAGAGAAGGGAAAGTCAGCACTTCAGTCCTTAGATCTTCACCTGGACACCAGTGGGTGAGGAATCTCATCTTCTGACAGCACACATAGATTTCGCCCAAGCTAGCAGCAGTTTGAGGGTGTACTGTCTTTAGTTACATGGCTCCTATTAAAGCTCAGTGTCCATCATATTTTATATCAACTAACGCATAAATTGCTATGGGGAACTGTTACCCCTTGAGGATGTGTCTGATGAGCCCATAAGATCTGTTCTCACACCGGCCATGACAGAGACAGCAGTGACTGCAGGTTAACTAGACTCAGGTAGGGCACCAACCGGATGAGATTAGTTTAGAGGATCTGTTCCCTACTGCCCAGAATATGCGTTACACACTGTATCAAAAGCTGCTCCGATTTTGTGACGCTAATGGAAATATAGTGACGAAAGGGCTCGATTGGCAGTAACCTGATAGCTGCTTAAACATTCCAGAGACGGACGGGTGGCCCTAAAACAGAGACCAGAAGAGACAGACTTTAGCATTTCGAGAAGAACGTGTGTTAATTAGGTGATGGAAAAATTCAAAGCCAATGAAACAACGGGAGAGAATAAGCCGGAGAAGACGGATCGTTTTGGGAGGGGACGGGTTTGTGTCAGTTTGCCAACGCTGGCTTTTATCCAGCATATCAATTAGTGAGGGAAACCAGAAACCATCTCCTGCCTTATTTGATCCCTTTTTATGCCTGTGGTGGAAATTTGTGGATTGAAGCCTTGTGAGAAATCAAAAGTGTCTTGAACTCGCTTTGTGATTAAGTATTTATTACTAACTAGAATATAGAAAAATGATCAAGAAAACAGAAATCACAAACACAAGCCGCAGACAGAAGTCAAATGACGCCAATTCAGCTGAAAAGGGAAAGATTGTTCCTTCTCCCTCAGAGGAGGAGGAAGATCTGACAAGGAGGAAAGGGGCGAGCAGGAGTATTATACACCTTGAAGAGGGACCTGTGTCGTCCCAGCAGAAACCCCCAGGAGAAACGGCGCCCTGTCAACAAACATTTGAGGGACGGATAACGGAACAGGATAAAGACCAGTCAAGGCCTCCGTGGGTCCCTCTGTTTAGACAGGAGGCCATCGTGAACTCGGACAGGTCACAGGTTTCTCAGGAAAAGGTCACACACCAAAGTCCAGAGAGACTCACACTATGCAGCTCACCGGGTTCTCGCGCTTAGAGACTTTGCTCCAGCTTGTAACTCTCTTCTATCCCCTTGTTCCCACAATACTAAAGAGTGCAAATAAAACGGAGCTTGTGCTACGAAACCCACATTTTGAGTTGGAAAAAAAGACAACTAAAGTCTTTGAGTGTTGCATACAGCAGAGATACTGTGTTTTGGTTTTCCCCCAATGGCAGAGAGTCGACGACGTGTGTTGCAACATTTTCTTTTTCCGATTGAATGAAACACCAACACTCGGCCGCCTTACGCCTCAAACTAATAGGCTCTAAGGAGCCCTTTTCATGTGCCGCTAGTGTGTCCGTTTCCCATCGTTATATGCATGCTGTCTTTTCAAAATAAGCCTCCATCTTCACAAGAGGTTATCTAAGGTTCAAGAAGAGAGCGCGCTGTATGCTAGCTCACATTTTCATCCTGAGCATCCGTCTGAGTAGGTCAAACGTACCGTTTTCAGTGATCCGGGACGGATTCTCCAGCATGATAGTGATAGGAAGATGGAAGTAGAATCTCCATCAGTGATCCACTAATTCTACCTCATGTCTCAGCTGCTCAAGGTTTATCAAGGCCACTAACCAATTCAAATTCATCCATTTCTATATAATTTACTGTACATTATGAATTGTACCTGTCATTGTCTCCTTAAACTCCATAATGTGTGATGTATCTTCCTAGTACTCACTACATCTTTCATTAATGGATAAACTGATGACATGTTTTGTCCACTATTGCACTAGTGTGGTTCTGAGAATGAGCATTTTTTATCTAGAAAAAATGTTACGTTTATGACACTTTAAATCATTGGAGGGATGGTGCCATGAAGGTATTGAACATTAACATTTTTATTTGAGATCATAAAAGTAGTGCCACCATTCTACTTTTTTAGATTGCATATACATTGATTAATCGATCACGTGCCCTACACTCAGTCAGACGTCCCCTGTGAGCCTTTGTGAGATGTATTTATATATAACAAAGAATAATTCATGTAGCTCATGTTAACCATCAAAGAAACCGTAAAAATGATTGTGTCTGTCGTGGGGGAGGCAATAGCAAACTACAAGAGGAAGAGGAATGCGGCACAGATACTACAATAATGACACTCCCAAAGCGACGGGAGGCAGCTTTTTGACAAAGAATTACAGCCCTGCTGCTGGGAACAGGATCTACAAATGCTAATGTTTATCTTCTTATCTTTCTTTCTGCCATGTACATTTCTTAATGTTTCTATTCCTAAAGCTGCTTTTTAATTAAAGCTGATTTGTGAGTTGGAATTATCTTTGAGTTATGATTTAAGGCAGGTGATTATTATTTTTAAGACTTCAGACCACAGCAGGTCACTTCATAGCCTACCAATGTAAAAAGAAGTTAGGTTCCCTTGTTGAACAAGCATACATAGTGTTCTGACCCAGCTATTATTTAAGACATCTGCTCGTTTGCAACATCAAAATATTTGGATTGACTTAGCCCCAGCTGTCAATTCGGTATGCTGCTTTGCTTACTTAAACTTAGCAATGTGCACCTTCCATCCTCCTCCTCATCCCGCATTCTCCTAAGCAACAGGGCGAGGCGTCGCTGCCTCCTTCCTGGGTCCAGTTGGCTTGTGTGCTCTTTGAAACTGTGGTGATTACAACCACGTTTTGAAGGTTTGCTCACAGATATTTGGAAGTGGTAAAACTACAGTTCATAACATTCTGTCTGTTCAGAAAAAAAACCAACTTTCATGTTCCACCGGGCAGCCCTAATTTAAGGGTTGCCATGGCGGCATTGAAATATTAATACTCAGCATTCCTTCTTCTCGATAATTTAAAGTTTGACCTAATATATAGGAAGAAAACGCAGTAGATGTACTTTATGCTGGTAAAAATTTCAGCATCTCTTGAAAGGGTACCTCTGTTCTTCAATACACATAAAGGTTTGTTTAAAGGTCTCACGGACTACTTGTGCACATATTAAATCTTCCAAAGGGAGCTGCGCAATGTTGGATAAATTGCCTCAAGCCTCAAGCGAGCGTGATTTGGGAGCATTTTGAAAACGAAGAACATTCTGGCGGTGTAGAGTTACCGACTTCGCACACGTACAGACTCCAGAGCTGCACAGATCGGCTGCTATTCATTGAGAATTGGACGTGGGGTTGCAGCCCGGGACGCAATCCCAGAGCCAATTATACTCATTTGAACGCCTGCAGATACCGAAGACAGAGTTGTTTGCTAAATAGTGGAACTGTCTGAGTTGCATTGCGGGTGATGGAGGCGCCAGGTTTCAACAAAGCATGAAAACACATTGAGGAACATGGTAACTCTGGTTTGATTTTTACTTTCCATGATGCATCTCATAAGAGTGCTCCACAAATAGGGTGCAGTGCTTTTATGAAATGTAACCTGATGAAAGTGACCGAGCAAGTCAGCGTATGATTCCAAGTATTCTGGACTATGTAGGGATGGATTATCAGTTCCCCAAAATACGACAGACACACCTTCTCTATTTCCTTCTTCTTCACACCCCTTTCATGACCAACTGCTTTTTAAGGCCAATCAGCATTTGGTCTCCGTCTCCAGTATAGATTTCATTCAAAATGATGAATTGAATGTGTTTTCCTTCCCTTCTTTTATATTCAAATGTCTTTGTTCAAATGCTGAAGGTCTGAGTGGGGCTGCATAAATAAGCCACTGTCACACTGCCAGTGTTCAGCTCCATGCCACAATCATTCGGCGCCCAGACATTTAAATTTGTCCCTTTTTCAGAAGTTGCCACTGATCAATGATGGAATCCAACAATCTGATATTCGTGGTTACTTTTTTTTGGTCAACTTTGTGGCTTTGAGCGGATGCTGAGGGAGCAAAAAGAGCCAAAACGCCTCCAAATCAACCAATGCTTCTTAGACACTATAAGTCGAATTAACCTTAACATGAGAGTGGAGAAAAATGTACCAAACAACACCAGCAATTAAGGTTCAGTTGGGAAGCAATCATTTATTTCCTCATTTCTAAAAAGGAGCCGGAGAATTGAGCCGCCACTTTCACAATGCATCCACAGACCATTGTGATGGAATAAGTCTCATTTTCAGTTCTCAAAAGGCAAACACACAACAACGCTGTTAATTCACTCCTCTGCATTTAGCGCTTCTTCAGCTGTTCATTGACTTTTGTTTATCAAAGGATCCCAGCACTCTTCACTTTCAGTTATGTGTTATACTGCTTTTTTATATCTCTATATTTGTGTCCTGAAACACATGATGGAATGTGCCATTTCACTGTTGTTGCTACCACACTGGGTCAGTGAGCTAGCTTTTAAAAAGAGAATGCATCTAATTATAGTATGTTATAACTTCAAGTGCTTTTCTCTGAATGGATGAAAACATGAAATAATATCAGTTCATGGGGAAAGTGAATCAACAAAGCACTTCAAAAGATTTGACTGCGTTCGCTGCTACAAAGCTTCAAAGTAATACATAAACTGTGCACAATCTGCTCTTACGTCCCCTGTGAATGAAATATCAGAGCATTACATGGCTTTTTTAAAACTCAATTAAGAAAAAACAATAATCATAATCATATGCAACCGAGGAGAAGCTCAAGGCGCGTTGTGCCCACTCCTCAATCTCTTCTGTTGCCTGTTCAGTTTCAGAGAACAGTGTGTTTTCTACATGTCATCATGATTTTCATGTGCTTGTGTAACATTCCTGACTGACAGAGGAACCCACGATGGAGACATTGATTTAATATAAAAGGTTTCTACGGTGGGAAAGCAGACGGAAAGAGAAGTTAACCGGAGGAGAGGATAGCTGAGGCTTCATTTCCCTTCCAGATGTAACTGCCGTGGCCTTGCAGCAGTAAACAACGTAATCAAACCAAAGCCCAAGAATGTGGGGATGCTGAACATCTTTCCCGGTCATCTATTGATCAAGTCAAGACATCAAGCATGTCTGACTTCATAACAGCACAAACCTGCAGTGCCCCAATGCTTCAATCACTTTAAATACCAAGCAGCTATGTAGTGCTAGACAGCATACGAGGCCCGACTGACGTCAACAAACCAACTGATGGCTTGTTCTAAAACAGACTGAACAAACTAAATTAAGTTTTATACTGATGGAATGGATGCACTTTATTTTGATAGCTTTGACAAAAGTTCCATCAATAAAACGCACTTGTACATAAAGCCAGGCCCATAATGAAACCATTTTACGAGTTTAGTGTGCGGGAAACTTAAGCCTTATTTCTCAAAAGAGTTGCTGTTATTACTTAAATGTTATGGCGCATAGTTTTTGTTCAACTCTAGCGTGCGGGAAATGTTCGGAGTGTCTACAAACGTTTTGGCTGTGAAGCAAAGAAAAATCAGTTTGAGAGGTATAATCTTCTCTTTTTAATGTTGTGCAGTAAAAGCAGCAGGTGACCATCATTGATGCACGCTCATGGCTAAGCAACATGTCCCATAAACCAACGACGTCACAGGAGGTATTTTTCTAATGCTTAGCCCTACACATGAAAAGGGAGAGCAAATGCATCCTGATCCATTCTTAGCAAAATAAATGCTGAGGTTGCTATTTAAAGCTTTGAACCTCGTGCAGCGAAAGGCTGCAGTTGTGATGCCACGTTTGCCAGAATTTAATCGCAATGTGAGCAGATTAAGTTAATCTCTTTTCTGTTTCAAGTTGCTCCCTTCTTCCGTTCGTGTTTTGCTGTTTAGGATAATAAGCCTGGCTCAAACGGAAATATCAAACTCAAACATGAGTGTTGGTGTTTCACAATTGTAAAATCACGGCCACAGAAGCTTCATAATGCGAGAGCGAAATCCGCAGATAGAGATGGCAGCTGCCTAAGAGCAAAAATGAGCAGAATGATATTGTAAGAAACAAATAACACTCTGTGTGAACGGCTGCTTCACCACAAGCAGGAAACACTCGGTGAAGTGAATCAGCGATCTTCTTAAGGGTTCATCACCCTTTAAAACCAGCAGGAAGATTGATGAAAACGTGATATTGTTGCTCCACAAATCTTTTTTGCAGCATTGCAGCACAGCAGCAACATAGAAGAGCCAAACATAAGGTTAAACAGACCGCACTGTTGCAAAGGTTACATTAAATACATATTGCAGCAAATACAGAAACAATGATAAATTCGTCTGCTGTACGCGGTTGATGAAATACTCGGGCTCAAATACTACATTCCTGAAAACACACAAGATAGTGAATTTCATTTTTAGCCGAACACAACGACAGACAAGAGCGCCTCGTCGCTAAATAACACATTAAGTACGGAGCAGGATTTTAACAGCAACATGACAGTAGGTATATGGGTGTATATCTAGTTTATTGTAGCGCGCCATGGACTAATACAGTAGGCTCTGCAGGGACAGGCCAACGACGCAATACCTCAGAGGTAGGACAGGGAAACAACTGTCATGGATTTTATGATGTCTTAAACTACCTGCAGTTAGAAGAGGTTGTTAACATTTCTGCATACCTTTTTTTCGGAGCAACGCCTGCAGGACGGTGACCCAAACAGACATGGCAACGAGGCTGAAAGCGCACTTATCCCTTTCTGCTGCCGGAAATAAGTGCACATGTTTTCAATGCATTCAACGCGTATCGGAAATATTTGAAAAGGCTTTGACAAATTAATGCAACACTGAGTGCCGACAGCATGGAACCAAAAAATATGAAACACAAATGTCTCCACTTTGGGTTGGGATTCATTTTTTGAACAGAAATGCAATAGAATTTCAGATGAACTGTAATTGGCCAAAGCAGACACACACCCTCAATCAGACGGAGCGTGTGCCTCACTTGCGTCAGACCAAACTGAAGGAAAGAAGAACCCGAAAGTGAGCAAGATGAGAAGATGGCTGCCACACAAGCCAGACGGAGTGTGACAGGAGAAGCATCGGCTTGGTTGACTGAAAAATAAAAAATATCTGACGCAACCGTTCTTTGACATTGCTCATCACCAGTTTGTTTGTTCACCAGAAACATGATGCACAAATGAAGCGGGCGCGACGGCAGCTGTAGCTTACAGTCACGAAATTGAGAGGGTGAGCAAGTGGCGCCTGTCCGTGGGTTCACATATTTGATGTGATCTGTGTTTGCTTTGCCAGCAATTAATCATTCCTCTGATAAACCTCAAAAGCGGACACCCATGATAAATGGGTTCTCATCAACATCGTGGAAGCAGCATTGGAATTAAATCGCCTGAATTCATTAATAAAACCCTGGGGTCTTCTCTCAGACTAGGCCAGAGAAGTGTAATAATTAGGGTTTTATTTTGCGGCATTATTCTACTCGAGATGAGTAAATAAGATTAGACAAAACAACACACCACATCCTGGCAACAATACCAGAAAAAAAGTGTTGTTTTTTTTTAACGACCCTCTGAATGTCAGCAGTTCTTGAGAATAAACTGAGAAATGATTTCAAATCGGAGAAGCCCGGATATCTTTTTCCAGTGTAATGCTGGAGGGCAATGCTTTGTGCTTCTTCTGCTTAGCTACAGCTGGCTGATTAACAAACAGGTCAGTCAGGCGGCTGGTTTTTTCATAGAGTGTCACGCACAAAACCCCACACACACACACACACACACAAAGGAACAAAAGAAGCAAACAAAAGCTGTGTTTACAGGCTTTTTAAGTGATCATCAGTGCAGCAGGATATTAACATTTAAAAAATCCAAGACGCTTTGAGAATGTGAATCGTACAATCAGATTCTGGAGCATCCTTGAATAGATCATTTGATATCAATATAATATGTACTGTTTGTTCACATTAGCATATCAGAAATTGACCATATACGAAGCTGAATCCATTTGTTAAACTCTTACCCAAACAAATTATTCGTCTGTACATGTGTGCACCGCAGAGCCTTAAAAATACAAGACTTCGTGCCGTTGGCTCTTTCTTTTCCATCAAGGCATGTTTGCATCCTCTAATTCTTACAAACAGGGGGACTTGCTAGGGATTAATTAAGAGCCTCAAAAGAAAAGGGGGAGAGAAAGAAACACACATTAAACGGAGGTCTCCAAAAGAAAAGGAGGAGGATATTATGTCTTGATGAAATACTTTGGCATTTATTCAAATGTAAGTCAAGAAGAAGGTCCATGTGTCAAATTACCCCTCAATACTTGCTGCTGATTGGATATTCTATCCCGCTCATCAATGTGTGATTATGCTTCGTAAATGGATGACAGTGGATGACTTACTGAAAAAACATCAGTGCTGGCTGATCGTCTTACTGAAGATTGTTCATTATAGAGTCAACAATTCTTCCGATCATACAGAGATTTGGTTTTGGTTTATTCACATAATTAATCAGAAATACAGTGAAAGCTAAATAAACAAGAGGCAACTTCACAAGCGAGAAGAAGAATTTCATTTGACATTCAAAAACTGTTGACAGACTGAAGTGAACGCGTCTAATTGTTTTCAAATGCAGGCTAATGCAGACACTAAATCCCACTCATTATGTTCCTTGATGGAAATTGGAAGAAGGGGGAGGACTGAAGGAAGAAAATTGATTGTTCATACATTTATAGGAAGTGTAATATAAAAGGAAATGTTAAAGGCAATTAAACAAAAAAAGGTATTGCCCTAGTCATGCTTCAGTCTTCTTCTTCATTTGAAGACGCATTTTAAAACAGACGCATTAAACAATTTGAGCACTCCGGCGATGTGGATATGGGGACATTTCAGTTTCCTGAAGACAGATGTTTAAAGCCTATTTATGACAATGTGTCTTCTGCTGGACATCACAAAGGACTTCCAGAGAAACTGTCACAACAGAACTGTCCCTATGGGCTGTCAATGTCCCTGTTGCTACAGTAACTGATGTCACAGTGACATGATACAAAAGGGACTTCACAGCTTACGAGATTCGGGCCTCAATGAGAACGACGAGGCTGGAAAAATGAAAAGGCACACACACTGAGGCAGAGAGAAGAAAATCGTCAACAGAATATCATCCCAGTATCACTCGGTAATCATGTTCCGCGACTTCTTTCCCTCAATTCTGTCAGTCCGTTATGAGGCTAAAATAAAACATGCGTCGAAACGTTCTGTTTAACAAAGTAAATATTTTATTCTCAAATTTCTCCGAATTTGTAAAATCAACAGGTTTTCAGCAAGCATGTACAAACATTTATATATTTAAAAAAACAGCTGCAAAACCTGAAGATACGCTTTCCAGCTGTTGTGGTACTTTTACATCTTTTAATCTACAATGTCCAAGCAAAATATACAGTTCAAAAAGGTGCATCATTGCATAATGATATTTACATTTAGACACATACAACGTATGTACAACTTTGGGTTGTGGAATATTAGTATCAGGAAGAAATAGAATAAGAGCAATTCAAATCATGTCATCAAATTGTTACTAATACAATAAATATACTGAAATAAATTATGTTCCCATCTACAAACATATTCCAGGTTAAATGACTATGTGTCCCTTATTTGTCTTTATTCTTAGCTCACATTTTTTATTAATCTGTTGTATCTGCTTATCTAAGCTGGTTTTTATATTGTTTTGTCTGCAACTTTGCGTCTCCCTTTTAGAGAAATTACACTTAATGTCTTGAGGCATCAGCAAAACAGATATATCAGGTCACGCAAATACATCAAAACACTCTTTCTTCAATAAATTGAACATATTACTTCATGGTTAAAATGTTGCTTCAGGGTAAAGTGACAGCAGTCACACACACACACACACACACACACACACACACACACACACACACACACACACACACACACATCCACTCTCATTAGTTAGAAGTAACTAAGATTCTGATCATACCCGCTCATCATGATCGTGGGACCTGATGCTTAAAGCCGCACAGCCAGTGGAGGCAGGGGGAGATTTGGATTCACTCAGCAAGTTGGTCCAAAACATACAGTCAATGCACAGCCCATTTAACCAAAAGGTTGGGCTGAATGAAGCTAGGTACCCAGACTACTTCTCTGCAACCACCTTCAACATTACACACACTCATTTGATCTTATGTAGACATGAAAAATACTCATCAGTGCAGGTGCTTAGGCGTTTAAGAGCAATGTTTCAGGGAGCTTTAGCTCTGGGTTGTTGTGCAAATATAATTTTAGTGGTTTCTACAGCGCTGTAAGCTCGATGTCGTTTCTAAACACACATTGTTTCTACAGTTCATCTCGTGTTTGTGTGTCCTGCAGCCAGAGGTTGTACACGGTCACAGGATCTATGTTCCAGTGCTTGTGGAAGGAGACGGCCTGCTCCAATGTTTCAGAGTAGTCCTGCGGTCGGGCCTAGAAAATCAAGAACAAGTGGTTTGGTCTGTGTGTGCGCGTGTGTGTCACTGTGTGGGTGCGTGTGTGTGTGCGAGTGCGTTCTTGGGTTGCTGCTGGGTAATTTAATACCCTGTTTTTGAAGCCTGCATTACCCGCAAGCCAGTTTCTCTCTCTTTATGAATTATGAAGAGAGCAGAGCATCACCTGACACTGGATAAAAGGTTACGCTCTTAAATCTGTCGGCTATTGGATGTCCTTTAGCTGTTTCGGCACAAAGTACTATTTCCACCAAGAACTTTTTTGGGTGTTGGCCCTGCGAACAATTTTCAAACCTTCTTGAGGTTCATCACAACCATTTGGGGTTTGAAAACCAAATTAGCAGATGTCTTCATAATCCCATTAAGGAGATGTACGTGTGTGTGTGTGTGTGTTCCCTACCTGGTGGAACAGGGGACTGTGTGTGATGGGGACACCGAGGGAAGTGAGGCACCTGCCCAGCACCATGTCATCAGGAGCATCGTCATCGTAGCAGCGGCAGCCGCTGGAAACTAGCATGGACACGGCGGGGCGGCTGAGCACCATCCTGCCCACAGAACGCACATGTTTGAATAAGAAAGGAACTTGTATTCAGAGAACATACAGGGGAGACTCAAAAAGTTAGAATATCGTGCACGGGCTCATTACTTTCAGTAATTCAACTTAAAAGGTGTATCTTAAAAGTAATATCTTATATAGACTCAATACATGCAAAGTGAGATGTTTCAAGCCTTTATTTGATATATAATTTTGATGATTATGGCTATATAATATATAGTGTATATATATATATATATACACTAATATATTAGTTTCACCTTTTAAGTTGAATTACTGAAAGTAATGAGCTTTTGCACGACATTCTAATTTTTCGAGTTTCACCTGTATAAGCTGTATGCGTCTGTGTGGGATTGGCGGACCATGAGGAAAAGCTATGTTTTTGGTTTTTGGTTTGTAATCATGCAATCGTGGAAGTAAAGGATTGTACAGTGTTCCTGGAATCTTGGACTGAATGTATTCTTTATATGTTCACACATCACCTGCTTTGTGTGTCCAAATAATGTTAGCTGGTGTACAAAGTGGGACATTCAGCAGCTACCTTTCCCACAGGACTTGTTAAAGGTGAAATATCAGACTGACTATTCATTCAGTTAAGGATCAAAAGTAATAATAATGTTGCTCTGTATGTGCTGTACTGTCTGAAAACATGTTTTCATGTAATGATTAAGACATTTCAAAAAGGTTAATTCAATATTTGCTGAACAGCAGCTCTAATAAAGCTTTAGTATGAATAGGAGTTCTTCACTGTACAACACAGGTAACACTTTTAAAAAAGACAAAAAGGGAATCTGTGCGGCACCACGGGTGGAAACATGCAAAGTCAGTGGAAAGAGGTGACGTGATGCTTGAAAGCGTTTCAACTTAGCAGCTGAGGTTTACATGGATCTGCTTCAAAAACATGTAAAGTGAGGGGAAAAAAGGATCAGGACTGGAGGGAAGTAACAGAAAGCACTCTCGAGACTCTCGAGTGCAGCTCAGTCCGACCGCGAGATGAACACAAAAACAAAGAAGCATGTGACACCTCCGTCCAGAACTCACAGCTATCGTCTTAGCGGGCAATAGGAAGCCTGCTGGAGGGGAGGGGGTGAATAATCGAATTCAATCGACTCTCCGTCAGAACATTTTAACTCCAACTGCTGCGGTACCACCCCCGGGCTCACCCTGCTCCCCCGGTGGTGTAGCTGTATCCGTTGAGGAGCAGGCTGTAGCCGTATCTCTCCCCCAGGCTCACGGCCTCCTTCGGATCGTAGCAGCGCAGCAGCCGCCGCAATCTGGGTAGGCTACAGGAGGACGGGAGTGAGGTGCGTGCATACCATGTGACTGTGTAGTACGGTAAATATCCACAACAAGACACTTAACAGGATCTTTAGAAATTCAATAACATCTCTCAAGTTGCGTCGGTGCTGCCCAGAAAAGTACTTAAAGCTTTTTCTGTCTGACCTGTGTAGGTGTTTTGGTCAGCTTTGCAGCAAATATCAGTAAGTGGCGGTGGAGCTTGATCTTGAAATTGAGAAGTCAATTATTATTTATCTTTAGTGAGCCACCGCTGCAGGCCGAATGGAAAAAAACACCTGAAACTAATGTTTTTTGTTGTTCTGAAAAGTCGTGGACGGTGTGTTAAAGCCTCCTCTACCAGTTACCTGATGAGTGTGTCATCATCGACAACCAGCAGCCAATCAGTCTGTGGCACAGCTTTACTTAGGAACCGCTTCAAGATGGCAAAAGTCTTCCCACAATGCCCTGCAGGGAGGCAACGTGAACATAAAAGGAGTGACAGGGGCGATGCAGGTTTGAGGCTCATGAGTGTGCGGCTCGACAAAAGGGTGAACTCCTTCCTGTGCCACCCAATTCTCTTTGTGTTTGACCTCTTTGTCCCCGCTTCATTGACGCTAAGCAATGTGATCGCTTGAGGGCAATTTGGTTTGTTTATTCCGATGAGGAGCAACACCCTTCTGCTTCCATAAACCTCGTCTCATCCAGAGAGAAAGTGAGAGCAGACCACAGCTGGGTTTATTCCTGAAACGCTCAGATTTTATTTTCATTAAATTAACACTTGTAGTGACTTCTTCCCGGACATGACAAAACGTGTTCTCGACTCCTCGTTTGTACAAAGTGTAGAAGTTGTGGGTAAATCACCCTCCTTATGGACATTTCTTCACCACCTCAAACGATCTTGATTCAGTGGACGAGCCATTTTGAAGTTTTAATTTAGGCAGAGTGAATGAGCATCCTTTTTTCCCCCCACTCATCAATAGAATAAACAGGATGTTCGGTAGCCTTTCAGATCAGATTAAATGTTCTAAGTAGCCCACATTTTTCCCCAACAAAGCAGACATTCAGAATTCCTCAAGTAGCACAAAGGTCCCCTGCAGATATAAATGTTCAATTAAATCCACTAGAAAGAATTCAAAATTTCCCAAAAATGTTTTGGCAACCTCGATCAAATGTCCTCCGACCCACGCGAGGGCCCCGAGGGCCCCGTGAACCACCGCTCTGCATCCGCTCACCTCTCTCCGTGTTGGGTACACCTACACTGACGGTGGGTATGGAGGCATCAGCGACGTCGCTGTAATACTCAATAAACCCGGCATCTTTCTCCCAGGTGGCCTTCACGACCGGTACTGCGAGGAGGAAAAAAAAAAAAGCAAGGTTGCAACATTACAACGACATTATCTACATTAAAACTTGTAACTGCCACGCACACATGGTTCATCGGGGTCCAGTACACGGCTCCAGCTTGCTCTGTAATCCTAATGATCCGAATGTAAAGTAGCAGCCAAGTCAATCACACAGTGATTCTTTTCTGCTTGTTGTTTATTGCCTTCAAATAGTCAGTCCACAACTACGGCCTCTTTTTGACTCCTAAAAACCGACACACATGTTTTGGATAATTACACAAACTGTTGCAATTTCAGCAGACAATCTAGATGAGGTTGTGGATTTAAATATGCAGTTCTCCTTTGACAAGTTAACTGCGACAAAATGACCAGCAGACTGTTAAGTGGCGGGAAACAAAAAAAACTCATTAAAATTATAATTGTTAAGTAACACTTTTGGCAGCTAAATGTCCGGTAATTTCCATTTAATTCCCATCTCCTCTAAATGATGACAAACTGAGAGTTCATTCTTTCAGTTTGGTCCTGTGAAGAGAGACTTACTCCTCGCTTGGCCTTTACATCGGCTAAAACATTGTAATATTGTGTTTAATAGAATTCATTCATTACAATAACAACCAAAACAACAATACAATCAGCTAACACCAAGGGTGGAAAGAAGTTCTAAATGTACTTTTTTCATATTAAGATCAACACCAGTGCAGTCAGGTCACATTATTTTGGATTCTTTAATAACATTTGACTAATACTACTTTAACGAAGTAGGATATTTAACACAGAGCTTTTACAAGTGATCAAGTATTACTACATTAACGTGGCATTAATTACATTACATTAATTTGGCCTTTTACTTAAGAGTCTGAAGGGCCGTGCACCACTGCAGAAGATAATGTTTAATGAACGGAAACGGAAACCGAATTACGCACCTCGTTCTGAGTGGAATTTCTTGCAAGTTTTCACAGCAACAAATACTTCTTTCCTTGACACCGGACTTCCCTAAAACAGTGAAAGAAAAAACATTCAAAATAAATTATGCACCACAGGTATAAAATTGTAAAAAGTGCACGGAACACAATCAGTGGGAGCTGCAATATATACAGAATGTAATAGACTTTAAATTGAGTCTGAATGGCATAATGAGGCACACTAGGTCCGTACAGTACTATCATGTATTATCATCCGACCAGACATAGCCTACTTATATCCCTATTGCCCTGAATTCCCATTTCAGGTGTCGCTTCTTCTTTCAGATAATTATCTACAATAATGGGCAACTTATTACTCGTTTGGAGCGTTCTTTTTTTTTTCTGCCAGCCTTCAGTGATCAGCATGAACCGCACTTGTCATGATGCAGAACACTAATTCCTGTAAGCACACCATAAGCGATTATTAATGTATCCTTTGTGACAGATGGTCTGAAAACGTTTGCCCCTTCATGTGAGGCAGAAGAAAGAGGAGTTTTCTCATTAAGTCCAGTCTTGTACATTGTGTATTGTTCGCCGCCTTTCTTCTGTAGTCAAACTCCGGTCCCTCATCCTCGCAGTCAAACAAGACTTTATTTGTACTCCTGTAGAAAAGGCCTCAGCGTTGGAAACGTGCGTAATGTCCTCTCTGCTTAACGTCTAATCGAGCCGTACGGCGGTGTGATTATTGCAATTTGAGGCGATGGGTTATAAAAGGAATCCGGTCCTTAATGTTCTGCTTTTGATAATCACCTCCACCAAAGTCGAGTCATGCCCGTATTATTTGTTATTTTCTTAACCTTTATTTATTCATGAAAGTATCACTGAGACGAAGCATCCGATATGCTGGAACACTCTAATTACATTTGCACAGTTAGTCACATTTCCACAACAACCAGTCTGATCTGCTGGCCACCGAGCGGCTCCACTGCTGGAGTTGGGCTTAAGGGCACCTCAGTGGTGGTAAGGCGATCACAACATCCCTTTTCTACTCTTTAGGCCACCAGTTCTGTTCACAGTACATGTTCATCGTGTTTACCTACTAAATACGTTATGTTATGTGTTTTAATATTTCATATTGGGTCTGCAGAGACCTACAAAATTAAACTTGTATATTCAATGGCTATAAGAGACACTTTAATCCACTTACACTTGTATCACGCATGCTTGCTCACACATACAAACACAGAATTCCTTTCTGCAGATATAGTGATGATAAGCATCAATTAATACGAGTTGTACGTACGCAGTGTGGCAGGTAGGTTGTAAATGTCGTAGCACAGTTTTCTCTTGTCTCCGTACAAAACTCTGGAACTGCGGTGAGCTTTGGACCATTTCCATCCTCCCAAATGTACAAAGCAATCTCGAGAAAAAGAAACGGACATGAAGACAAACAGTAATCGTTTTTCTTTATTTCATTCATAAATAACAAATGTACTCATTCTTAATCCCATTCAGAAGTAGAGCTCTTGCATGAATAATATCGTAATAAATCTAAGGAAAGCTGCAGGTATGCAACGCTGCTAAAAGCGTTTTTAACAAAAGGCTGGCCAGCCCCTGAAGGAATAGTGTTTTTATCATCGTTATATATCCAGCATTTTATCCAAACAGGCATCCTGTTAGATGACACTGATGGAGCTTAGTAGAATTCTATTTTCCCTTAACATAATGTGGGTGGGTGGGGTTGTGTTATATTATTATTATCTGCTACTATTGTTTGCTTTCTTTTTTTATGTCCGTATTTTGATTATATGTTTGTGCATGTATACATATGTGTGTGTATGAATATTTTCATTGTAATGGATGATTGATGCATATCTTGAAAATCAATTTAAAAAATGTAATTAACAAAAAAAGAGTTGTGTAATTTAATGAAAGGGGGGGATGACACAGATTTACAAAGCTCCAGGACATTGTTCAAAATTACCTCGTGTTTCAAGTCGATAGTGAAATCGGACTTGGGTTGCATGTGTCGGATCCGCTCAGCGAGTCTGAAACACATGGAAGTGAGAGATGAACAACACGATAGAAGTTGTCTGCATTGTATCAGAGAATGTACATTGGAAAGTCAAAGTTATGGAAGTTCTGAGTTTTTGGTTTTCACCCATTTGTTTGAATCGTTGTTTGTGTTTTGTGCATTTGAAAAGAGCAAAAGCTCCACATTTGAAGGGATCTTATTTTGGGACCTTTTATACAAACCAATGGAGCGTCTGTTGTCAGCCTAGACAAAAAATGTGATTGTGGATGACATCTTTTCTTTCCATGTATTGTGGTTAGGGTCTCTAACGCTGAAATGAACGAATGAATGAAGGTTTTGCCTCAGCCATGGTCATATTGTCCAAAAAAGAAGAAAAAAAAGACAGAAACACATGAGTGACACATTCATGCATACACACCTCCGGAGCAGCAGCGAGCTGAGAGCCCAGCCTGCTGCAGGGTCGGGGTAACTAAAGGAACCGGGGTCCTCAGAGAACGCATAGTGGTGGATAATGGAGGGCTCGTTGTCATGGAGACGCTTACCCAAAAACCATTCCTTGGAGTTGCAAGGAAAAAAAGGTAGACAGTGATACATGGTGATATGAAAAGAAAGTTGCTCGTTCATTTTTCAGGGAATGCAAGTTTAGTAAGTTCTTCAGTGCAGAAAACTAGATCATCTATAAGGCGTTCATTTTGCAAAAACAAAAGTAAGCGGCAGGGCGTGCGTCTCACCTCTTGGACTTGATATCTGTTGAGGACCTGCAGCAGCTTCGCCAGCGTGACGCTGGTTTGCTCCTCTATGAAGAAAAACCAGGATGCTGACAGGCCAGAGGTGGCAGAGAGACTGGAAAGATCCACACAAAGTCATTAACTTCATGCATTCATTTCACTCCAAATTAATCATTACAGCTGAATTCAATTAGGCCTTATTGAATTTGATTTGATTAATTTGTTTACCATCTCCATATGTGTCTACTAGACTCACTTAGGAAGCAAAGGGAGGATGCTCCAATCTCGTTCAAACGTGGACAGCTCATGGAGAAGAACAACAACCGGAACTCCCTGCAAAACAACAATTTGAAAATGTGTTTTTGTGTGCACCTACCGAAGGGAGACGAGAGGAAAACATAGTAAACAACAGTTGGGTCAAATTGGCACGTTGTGCATTAAAGGAAAAAGAAAGGAGGTACTTGTGTCAACGGAAAATCTCCACTTGAAAAACAGTGAATAAATAAGTAAAAACCAGAAAATAATAAATACCTGGGAGATTTACCAGAAGTACTCATTACTTTTGTTTTCTGTAAATTAAATGTAACACCATGATACATAGTCCACTGTTCCACATGTTCATCCAAATACACCCGGACATCCTGGTGGGCATCGACTGGCGAGGCCTTCCATCAACCACACGGGGAGTAACAGCATGTGTGCACCCTGCTGTGCGCGCCGAGTTTTCGGTGTAGTTCTGACAATGGCAACGCTGAAAAGTAGGGCAGGGGGAGCGGTCGATTCTGAGGCTCCTATGACACTCTTCCCCCCCCCCCACATCCCTCCCCCCAGTGACTCATATGGATTACTTCACGGATCTCGTCCACGCAGGTATTCTTAGCACTAACAGAGACGCAGCTGTAGGGATGAACGTAATGCCAAAAATAGCCTTGTAATATATATATATATATATATGAATGTTTTCTTGTGTCTTGTCTCTGCAGAAATCAAGCCCCTCATTCAATTGCATCCATGTTTAACTCAGGAGTGACCTAAAGCAACGTTAATAGTTTTTAGATTCATGACAATGACGAGGCCGACGAAAAGCAATGTGTCAATATAAAAAGCACTGTAATGAAATTTAGCTACGCGTTTCACTGCAACGTTCAGAGGATTGATTGTCATTTTGCCCGCCCTTCATGAACATAAATGACACTAAATGCACACATAATGTGTAGTTACATCGTGCCCGAACAGACAAGCCTCGCATTGAAAGTTCTCAGGTCCACTTCGGATTCTGAGGGTGCAAAATGGGCCTCTTACCAGGTGCTGTAAGTGCAGCGGTAAGAAGTGGGCGAAAAGAGCTGAGCATAGAAGCTGTAATGAGGTGGGATGATGAGGCTGTAAAATACGCTACATTGGAAACGATGTCTAGGATTAAACGCCTGCACTTACGGCAAGTAACAAAAGGGCCGTGTGACAAGGCTGTAAAAAGAAAATGGTTTATCTCTCCCTTACCTGGAAAAGATGTGGCTGTGGATCTGTGTAAACAAGGCAGTAAAACTGAGGTACATCATGACTAAATGTCCACGATGAACTGTCAAAATACTCCTTCAGTGTCAACAAATAAAAGAAGAGTCAGACAAAGAGTTGTCAACATGTCAATCTGTTTATGCGTTAGTCAGAACATGCGTGACGCACAATGTGTCCTCATTCAAACCATCTACCTGGCATAGAGATCCCATCTAGAGAAAGCTTTTATTCAACTACCTGTACACACACACACACACACGCCGCTGATGATCGTAGCAACCTCAACCTCCCATCATTAACCACTCAACCTTTTCCTTATCAGCACTTTCAGAAGCCACAGAAGCCGTTTTCCCAGCATGCAGTCTGATTTTAATTAATCACTTATTTTTTTCCCCACAAACCGAAGCCTCACTCAGTTTGAGGAAGCCGTTTTTGTGAATTGTCATTTCTGGATGAGTGCTATAGGGGAAGAAATCTTCTGAAATTATATTCTAAAATCCATCGGATCTTCCGAACCCCAAGACACTCATTTATATTTATATATATACATTAGGCCAACATTTGATTTATTTTAGCAGCAGTAGAAATAGTAGTGGTTGTGCTGCGGTCCAGTTACAGAGAGGACAATAAGAGGCTGTGAGAAGGTCAAATTGAACTGTAGCAAAGGAGGGGGGGGGGGGGGTACATGTGAGCATTTTGTATAGTTTATAGATCCTCTTCACAGCTTCATGGGTGATTTTCCGGATTGAAAATGAGTTTTGAGGAATAATCGAAAACTGCACGGCCGTTTATATATTTCACAATACCCATAAATTCAAAGGAAAATCAACAATTCTGCGTCTCTACTGTCAGGACCATATGCCTGTCCTCTCATTGCACTGGGGTCCATAACGAATGAGTTTTTCCAGCTACTCTTCAGGTTTCAAATGTGTAAATAATAGCAGTATGAGAGCATAGAGCCTCTTTTCCTCTCAGCTTATTTAGAAGAGCTCTGAGACAAGGAGGACACCTATTGGTGCGACGTAACACCACAGCAGTGCAAAACCTCAAGTCAAACGTTATTGTCCCGTTAATGCCAGCGAACCGCATTTCATGCACATAAAAGAGATTGTGGAGCCATTGATGGTGCGCCCAACACAAACAGAGCTGCTGCTTGAAAATCTGCTTCATGATGTAAAATGATTAAATCATGCGCCTCATGTTAAGGGACCACATTTTAAAAAGGGTACGCGAATAACTTTGCAATCATATTTGGTTGTATTTGTTGACATTATATTTACAAAACAAACAACAGATGAAATGCTGCAGCACATTTTCTTCTTTGTGACGGTGAGTTTTTGAAGATGCAAATGTGGTATTTTTTACATTCTTAAATGATCTGAAGTGGAGGACTTTTTAGTGAAATACAGCAGGTGTGAAGCTCTTGATGTAGTTTGAGAGCCAATTAAAAAAAATGGTTGTGAATTTATTTTGCCAGCAATTCTTGAACTGCTTTTAAACCCACTTCATTTGTTGAAGTAACTAAAATAAAGCGTTCATATTAAACTATACCTGCCCCTGTGTTTTCCCCTACAAGATTAAAGATTTACAAATTAATCTAAAATCAAATGCAGATTAGATTAGACCACTTTGTTATCCATTTTACCAGGATGGATAAATAAAAATTGAATAGACACTGAATAAAAAGGTATTATTTAATTTCATTAAATTCTTTTAAGAGAAATAAATAAACGTACATGCATTAGATCTAGACCCATCGGATTAAAACGGAGATTCCTATTTACCTGTTGCCATGGTGAATCATGGATCAGGACCATATCGATAAAGGCTTTTTTGAACATCTGCCACACAAAAACTTTACTCGGCGCAAACAAACTCTGATCCGCTTTTCTGGAACTAAAAACTCAAACTAAAAAAAAAAAGTTTCCCATTTCACAGTCAGTCAGCTTAGAGGTTACGGTTCGGGGTCAGAGTTTGTTAGAGCTGCTTTCTGAAACAGGGCCAAGAACCGAGATATAAAGCCCAGCGACGGAGCTAATCCAGTGACCGCCAGATGTTACCTGCCCCAGCTCAGCTGCCTGCTGAAGGATCTCCACCTTCCTCTCACCAGCTCGGCGGGCGTGGAAGGAGTTCCTCTGGCTCTGGATCACTATCACCACGTCCGACAATCCTGCAACAAAAAATAAAATAAAAACAGCACAGCACAGCAAAGGTGGATGGACGACAAATTAAGAAAACCTAAAGAGCTCAAAAATCGGTTTGTCACAGACAGAATATCAGACCACCCGCCGTAGACTCACCAATAGAGGCGTGTGATGCGTGCCCCTGGGGCTGTGCGGCCTGCGGAGGGTCCGACACACACACTGCAGCGCCTCGTGACGAAGCCCAAGCACTGCGGCAATCTGGGGCACTCACATGGGCACGGCCTGTAGGTTTGTCTTCTGCGGAGGAACCTTGGGGCACTGAGAATGAGGCATTACATCATTAAGTGTATGA
This sequence comes from Pungitius pungitius, assembly GCF_949316345.1. Classification (NCBI taxonomy): domain Eukaryota; kingdom Metazoa; phylum Chordata; class Actinopteri; order Perciformes; family Gasterosteidae; genus Pungitius; species Pungitius pungitius. The sequence continues at coordinate 10,857,108 of NC_084915.1, read as the reverse complement.
ATTAGTGACGCGAATGACCAATTCATCTCGGAGTAGATTAGACGATTCGTCGGAGGGAAATCAATTTACAACAGAAGTCGTAAAAATGAATGTGTTATTTTGAGCTCAGGCACTTTCCAAGCACTCAAATCATAATAAAAAACGAATAGACGCATTTCATGTCATTTAGCTGAGGCTTTTATCCAAAGCAACGGAACATCGCATTAAATCCCATGTGTTACATTTAGCCTGGGGAGCAATTAGGGGTTAGGTGTCTTGCTCAGGGACACTTCGACATGGCACATGGGGCAGCCGGGATTCAAACCACCAACCTTGCATCTCCCAGCACATCACACTACTCCATGCACCACCATCACGCCGTCGCATTAAACCAGGAATGTGAATAATTGGCCGGGTGGTAAGCAAATATAAATCAGTATTCTCTTCACTTCACTCTTTAAAACATTAGCAGAGCAAGTATAAAGAGTGTATGCATAAAAGGCACCACCTTAATAAATAAGGAATAAATAAACTTTGCCAACGCTTAACATCTTGACACATCTTTTAGAACATGACATGTAATGGTGCAAGTACCAACCCAGCAGTAGCAGGTTCAAAAGCAGTTGTAAACTTTTTCAAGGAGGTCAAACCGAGACTTTAGAGCCATCACACCTTAGAGCAAACTTTGAAATCACAGCTGGAGCTACTCATCAGTGTGGGGGGTTTGTGATGGTAAACATATGCCCTGGTATCCGCACTGCCACTCACACATCTGGCTGATTTGATGTATTCTCTTTGTACACAGAAGGTTCTGTCCGTGTACCACCAAAGCGGTAAAACAAACCATCAGGTGTCTATGAATGTGTAGCACTAGGAAGCTATAGGAGAAAAATTGATAACTTCGAAAATGATATTTCTTTATGGATACTTACCATTGGCGTTATATATCTATCCAAATACATTTCCATCAGCCAAAATGTCTCATTCATAAATATGGCAGGAAATGCACAGGTGTAATGAGTATCATGAATGAACGAGATCCCTTGTAAAGCCAATAAATTGTCTAGAATTCAGCAGCCACATTGTTTCATATAAAAGAGTCTCTATCAACAAAATGAAGGTCTATTGCACTAATGACATGATATGCGTTCGTCAAAACATTGTATTATAAATCCCAGACTAAAAGGGATTTGTGTTTCCAGTTTCTATTTCAAAGTCCCTGCACGTCCACGTCACACCCACACAGCGGTTTTCTATTAGTTTGCCTGATTAGACCCCTTCTCTGGACTCTGTTGGCCTGCACACACTGTGTTTGATGGACATTTCCCATCAGCCTCCCAATCAGCCCCATCACATTTCTTTGCTCATATTAGCTCAGGGCAACATGCACCTTAATCACTCACCAGTAACGCACATCAGCGGTCGGTGATCCATAGTAAATTGGAGCATAGACCTGGTTAGCCACCATGAGAGATTTTTAAATGATTCCTGGCTGATATTAATAGGCCACTATTATGTGGATGTAAATTACCTCTACGTTGTATTCATAATTCATTCAAAGAATATGGCGACTATAATTTCTCAGGGTTACAGACAAATGATGCGTTCATGAAGCGGAGACCAACTCTCCCCAGACACTTTTATGTAATCTGAAGCAAGGCATGCAATCCAAAACCCTGATATATTAAATAGGCCTCAATGCTAAATTAAATATAGATCAGAGGAATGACTGACACCAACTAATGTCTGTGTTCTTCGTTCTTTATAAACTTGGCTAAGCAATGTTTTTCATTTTATTGACATTTTGGTGTTCAGGACTTTATATTGAGACTTTTGCTGTTGTAATGAATCCTAATTCACTTCTGATTCGTTTTTAAAATCGTATATGTAATTTTTAAAAACACTTTATTATTCATAATAAGGGAGGTGGGCCCTCGTTGTACTAAAATCCTAGAGAAACCAGTGTTTTCGTTTCATGGTTTTTACGGTAAAAGGGACTATCAAAAGTTACACGGACCACGGACTAAAAAGTTGTCAGTCTGTCTTGTTTTTTTGATCTAATACACGGACCTGGTTGCTACCTGCCCCCAAAACTCACTTGCTGTGCATTTAAACTGCCTTTTCACAAACCCCATTGCATCGTCTGCATGTTGAGGTGCACCAAGTTGTCCAAGTTGTTAAACCAGCGTCTGTTTTGAGTTTTCAAAATAAAGCAAAATATTTAATAATATCAATTTTTTGTAACAAACCAAAGACAACGCTGTCACTTAAGAATAACTCAATTGACATGTTTGGGGTTAAATAAGTATATATTATATAAAAATCAGAATGCACTTACTGTCTGGAAAAAGTTAAAAACTAAGATGATATTGAAGGCAAAAATCAATCACTTCCGGTTTTCTTCTCGTGCCTTTTGCAGTGAGTTAGTGCTAGCGGTGGAGCTAGCAGCATCACCTCAGCAGTGCACCGAGCCCACTTACCGAGCCAAAGGAGAAGCAGGGCGACCACTTCGCCTCCGTGTAGCACATTCCGGGGTGCCATGGTTCCTTTGTCCGCTATTTGACCCCGGAAAGAACCGTCTTTTTACGGCTCTAGACCATGGTTAGCTTCATTGCCGTAGTGGAGATAACTGCGGTCTGACTGCAGTGAATGTTACTGGAGAGTTACACTGACCTCTAGCGGTCGGTGTTTTAATAATTTCTAAGGATCTAAAGGATTATTAGGAACACCTGTTGAATTTCACATTAATGCAATTATCTAATCAACCAATCACATGGCAGTTGCTTCAATGCATTTAGGGGTGTGGTCCTGGTCAAGACAATCTCCTGAACTCCAAACTGAATGTCAGAATGGCAAAGAAAGGTGATTTAAGCAATTTTGAGCGTGGCCTGGTTGTTGGTGCCAGACGGGCCGGTCTGAGTATTTCACAATCTGTTCAGTTACTGGGATTTTCACGCACAACCATTTCTAGGGTTTACAAAAAATGGTGGGGAAAAACATCCAGTATGCGGCAGTCCTGTGGGCGAAAAGGCCTTGTTGATGCTAGAGGTCAGAGGAGAATGGGCCGACTGATTCAAGCTGATAGAAGAGCAACTTTGACTGAAATAACCACTCGTTACAACCGAGGTATGCATCAAAGCATTTGTGAAGCCACAACACGCAAAACCTTGAGGTGGATGGTCTACAACAGCAGAAGACCCCACCGGGCACCACTCATCTCCACTACAAATAGGAAAAAGAGGCTACAATTTGCAAGAGCTCACCAAAATTGGACAGTTGAAGACTGGAAAAATGTTGCCTGGTCTGATGAGTCTCGATTTCTGTTGAGACATTCAGATGGTAGAGTCTGATTTTGGCGTAAACAGAATGCTTGTTACCACTGTGCAGGCTGGTGGTGGTGGTGGTGTAATGGTGTGGGGGATGTTTTCTTGGCACACTTTGGGCCCCTTAGTGCCAATTGGGCATCGTTTAAATGCCACAGCCTACCTGAGCATTGTTTCTGACCATGTCCACCCCTTTATGGCCACCATGTACCCATCCTCTGATGGCTACTTCCAGCAGGATAATGCACCATGTCACAAAGCTCATTTCAAATTGGTTTCTTGAACATGGCAATGAGTTCACTGTACTAAAATGGCCCCGACAGTCACCAGATCTCAACCCAATAGAGCATCTTTGAGATGTGGCGGAACGGGAGCTTTGTGCCCTGGATGTGCATCCCACAAATCTCCATCAACTGCAAGATGCTATCCTGTCAATATGGGCCAACATTTCTAAAGAATGCTTTCAGCACCTTGTTGAATCAATGCCACGTACAATTAAGGCAGTTCTGAAGGCGAAAGGGGGTCAAACACAGTATCCTTTAGGTGAGTGTATTTACAACGTTATGCACCGTTTCTTACTTTTGTAAAGGTTTAAAATTTTCTCCCACCGGTGAAGTCTAGTTTTTATGAGATTAGGATTCATGTAAACATAACATTTTTCCTTATTAAGGAGTAGTAGTAGTAGTACTGTGTTAACTATAATATCTTCCACTAAAACTAATTGTCCATCAAGTGCATTAGTTTCAGAGACATTTTTGACATTTGTGTTTATGATTAGGACAAGTACAATTATCATATCTTAAGTATATCATAAGTTCTTTTAATAATTTCAGGAGTAAATACGGTGATACCTAAAATAAAAACGGGAGGAAAAAATATAAAAACAGTAACAACAAACAATATATAAACAGTTAAATACAAGCTGCACTTTATGAGCTTTACAAGGGTTGGGCTTTTCTGGGAAATTATACATTTTTAAGGGCGGGTATCATTTACAATCTCATTCAAGGAAAAGTTTGCTATGAAAGACTTTCGGCCATGCAGACTGGTTGAGACATGGTGACTGAGGTGTAAAACAGGGCCAAAGTTCATCAGGTTGGTTTGTAAAGGATGTAAAAAAAAAAACTGTTGGTGCTGACATTTCTGTCCGTATAAACCAAACTTTAGAAATCAAAAGGACAGAGCTTTGTTCTGTGAGAATAAGGAAATGCTGGTGGATAAGAACTGCACACAAAGCTTCTGGTGTTTCCATGTCAAGTCGTGCAATATACATCCAAAAGTTGTTCTAATTCTTTAAGACTTTAATATATTCATCTTTATTCCCTCACTCACTTATGCCTATATACATTTTGCCCACCCTTTGTGCCCTTAGTGTCAAGTTCTTCTCCAGACGAAGATATCAGATCATTTGCAACCCCATTACTTGATTAAATTAATAAGTTGAATGTGGTCCGCTTTTCTGGTTTTATTTACTATCTTTTAGAAGTAGCTTTATATCGTTTTGCAAATGTACGTAATATTTTTATGAACTTTTTACACGGTTGCCATGTAATAAACTCTTCAGTATATCAGATAATTTTCAACCCCATTACTGGATTAAATGAAGTTTAATGTGGTCCTATTTTTCTGGTTTTATTACTATCTTTTAAAAGTAGTCCGATTAGTTCATCGGTTGTTTTACATTAAACGTCAGAAAATAGTGAAAAAATGCCATATTTTGGCTTCCCTACAGTATATAATCATAAAGAAAAATCTCTTAAAACGATCTAAAAAGATATATACTTTTTAATTTCTCAAAAATGCCCAGTCTCACTATCAAACGTATTTTTAGATTGATTTTGAACTTCAGGACCATTAACCTCAGCCACACTACAATTTGATTTAATTGCAAATAAAATGTCCAAAAACGAACCCGGAAGTGCTCTCGTGACAGCATATCCAGCTTCACGGCCGTTTGCAGAAGTTATAAAACGCCGCCGCGCGCACAGCGGCGAGAAAGCACGTGACACCATGACGACCGACAGACTGTCGCACAGCGGGATGAGGGTGACAGAAGTGGAAGAGTTCCTGAAAAACCCTCCGGCCGGTTTCTCCGTGGAGGTCCTCTGCTCGGGTTACCGGGTCCACAGCGACCCGGAGAGCAGCCTGGTGCTCATCGAGGACTTTGACTCCTGCAGGGGGGAAATAGTCTTCGCGCAGTCCCTGGGAAGGTGTGGGAGAATATAGCCACGGGGGCTTGTATTTATATACACGCACACGCCAACAAAACATCACATCTGATTTGCTTTGCTTTTTCTAAACAGGAAGGTTAAGATGCAGAATTTATGGGAATATAGCTCCATGAGGAAAAGTCTTGTGTCCAAGTGGATCTATCTGCACGCGACTGCCTGTGAAGAAAACCCCTCTGTGGCCATGCAAAAGGAAGGCAACGAAGCCAGAGGTAACTGTAGCCTCCCACCCATTTTACCACAACACCCCAGCGTGACGCAGACGCACGTTTCTGTGTGTAATAACACATCACTCGGAAAAAAACTAGATGCATTCATTTGAAACCCAGTTTGCACTCGGTGGGTTTGGCTGCATTGGGTGACTCACGCTAGCTTCCCAAACTTTGGCTGTTAGCAATGGGCGGAGGCCTTTTGCCACATGCGACCTCTCCTCACCGCGTGCCCCCCGTGTTTTCCTCTTCGACCCTGTTCTCAGTGCTGAAGCAGTTCGTGGTGTGCATAGACGGCAACAATCCCTTCATCAAGTGGCAGATGGAGAGAGGCCTGGACTGGACCATCTCCTCGGTTGCGGGGGAAAGTTACAGTGTGGATGTAAGAAGGACTCGGTATACACTTTCCCCTCCATGGATGCTTCGTGCACATTTCCGACACTCTTCGTAAGTTGCAGTATTGCAGTATTTTGTTTGCTGAAAGTGAGCTTTTCTGGTATCAGATTGACTTGACTGAACCACTGGAGAGCTGGGCAGCGATAAACAGCCACACGCTAAATGACAAACTGCTACAGGTCAAACCTGTGTGGAGAGATGCCTCCTTCACCCTCAAATATCATTCTGATGCCCTCTTTGACTTCCCACACTGGTTTGGCTTCAGCAAAAGAAAATTTAATGTAAGTATCTCCTTTTATAGTGATCGCAGCAGACTTATTTTCCGTATTTGTCCACGTGTTGCACTTCTCTAACCCGTCTTCCCTGCCCATATCTGATACCATTAAAGTTGAGACTGAAGTGAGCCAGCAGTGGATGAAGAGCAAGAAAGTGGAATTTGTTTCATTTTTGGCTGGAGGCTGCGTCTTCTTCCTCAAGAAAGATCAGCAGACGGATTGTTTGTAACAGAGCAGCCCTCTTTGGATTCTTGTGTTCAGTGGGTGGACACGACAGACGAGGACATTCTGTATGCCATGAATATTGTTTAAGCACATTCTGTGTACAAAATATATCTTTGACATCCGATCTGCTGGAAAATCTATTGCACTGCTGTGTGAGGGTGCCGAAAGTGTGCCACTGCAGAATGGCAGGCTCGTAGGTTTTTGTACATAAGAATCAGCATTTGTTTATGAGAAGCTTTATTTTTATCAAACACAATAAAAAAAACAAAAGAAAACCAGTTGTTGTTTTTTTAACTCCCTGCTCCTCAGATACAGGATTGTATCGGTTGTTGCCAGCGCGAGACACACACACACGCGCACACACACACACACACACTGCACTAAGGGATGAGGAGAAGGGCGGACGCGGCTCCGGTGATGGTTTCCACGTATTCCTTGTAGTCGCTGCCGTAGAAGCGCACCAGCAGGTAGTTAAAGATGCCCACAATGCACATCGACAACAGGAAGAAGAGGATGCGTTTTCCAAACATGTAGCCTGGGGTGCTGCCAATCGATGTGAAAAGATATTCGTTAGACCATAACTCTAAACACACACACACACACACACAAATGACATACATACCTCTGAGAGGTTTGTCCCATGTATCCAACAAAGTACTTCTGCCTGACAACCAGATAGATGATCCCGGCAAAGGCAGCAGGAGCTTCAAATATTTCAGAGAGAGAAGAAGAAGAAATAAAAAAACACAACCCTGTTTATAAGCTACTCGCGGTTTCTGGAGACACCACACGCATGGCGTCCATGCCGGGGTCAGTTTCATGGTTTGGCTTACGGCCCGGAAAAGGCAAGTCTTAATGATTCACCATGCAATGGGCGACCATAAAACTGTTGGCAGTGGCCAAAGGGAGACCTTTCTTATGCTTGGTAACACAAAGTGGAATAAACAAGTGGTTATCAATGTTTACAGGGCTGCTGATGATTCATAGGGTATCAAAGGTTACATTTTCAGTAAAAAAAGTAAATGTCGAAAGACAGCTATTTCACTGATATGGGCCCAGTCTCTGGGTTAATTATCGCATGAGGTGGCTGTATTTTCACTGCTCTTCGTGTCTGGTGAATTCATCTCAATGTTAACATGCATGCGTTTGATTAATTCAAATATTATTCATTATTTTCACAATTTAACTGGAATGCTAAACGTTTACATGAATCACCTCACATGTGTATTCTGGCAATTTGATGGTGATTCCCTGCAGCCATGGTTTAAAAATCTTGTGAAAAGTCTTCTCTGAAGCTGCACATTAAGGCCAATTGTTTTGTGGTGTTTCGTGTCCACATGCTTTAGGGCCATATTGTTGCTAACTTTACTATATATAGATGCAGTTCTGACGATGCCACTTCTCAAACAAAGAGTATAAAAAAATCAAAAATCATATCCACAGAACAATTAATAGTGTTAAGCGTGTTTCAAGTGACCTTGTGTCTATCCTATTCAAAGGGCAATAGTCTCTCATAGCCCTTTAAAGTGACCGATTAATGATTACCTTGATTGAGACACAGGCCGGCACACCACATCACTGCCAGGAAAGTGGGATACGCATCCATGCAGTTGCGACTGGAGGGAGCAAAGGCAAGAGGTGCGATTAGAATTTCAGGAAGTCCCCTGCAATGAGTTCAGATGGAGCAACCTTCTAACTGTTAGAGACAGCGTGAAGACCAACGCTGCAGGGCCCGTTTGCTGCCAGGAAACGTTCTGAACCTGCAGACCACAAATGGCTGTAGGTGAACACAGCATGAGCTTGAGTGCTGGAGGATTAGAGTCCTCTGAGGCAGCCCGCACTGGCTGTTGCAAGACGTTGCAACAGCCAGTACAACGTGTTGCACACACAGAGCCGTGTGATCCCAGAGCCTCAATGCAAAATACGCCACACCTCAAGGACAGTTCTCAAACTGAGGGGGCAATGGACGGAAAACAGAGGTTGTCTTTTGATGTGAAACACTCGATACTTTCACCACTTTCCACCCAATAAGAAACCCTCTACAAAGAATAAATGTTTGCATCACATTTCAGAGGCTAAAGTTTGAAATCCCCTTATTATCCACAAGACAGGATGTTGCTCAGGTGTTTCCTATAAGAAACAGGAAGTGCATTGTTGCTCGTGGACTGAGACATCGACTGGACCAATAACAGCAATGTTTGGTCAGTTACAAATTTGGAGTTTGCATTTCAAGCTTCATTCTCGTATCTAAAGCACATCCAAGGCATGTTTCATGACTCGTTATCATCAGCAGTACTGCAATTCATTAGTACTTGCATCATAGATTACTTTGTTGAGTATTGTTCAGAATAATCCTCAATCAATTAATCAAGTGAAATTAATCTCAATTTCCCCAAACCCCAGGTGACGTATTTCGATTATCCGATCATCGGTTAAAAACACAACCACGTTCAATTTATGGTAATGCTAAACAGGAAAAGCAGTGAAATCTGACATTTAAGAAACTGAAGAACATCTTGAATTGAATTGAAAAAAAATGAATTAACAAAAAAGCTACACATTTATCAGTTAGTAAAGTAAATGATGTTTTGATTGCTCAAATTAGGAATATAAATTGTTGGGTAAAGTTTCTCTGCAGAGGGCAAAATCTTTTTTGTGCCAAGTTGTTTTGCAACAAGCCTAAACATTAATTATATTGAGGAACAAACTTGTAACAGAACTAGATCAGTTTAACAGACACATGAATACTAGCAGTATTCCCTCCAACACAACTTTAACTTTAACAAAGTATAACTGAGAGGCTAGAAGATTTGATTCTCCATTCAAATGACGTCTGTATCCGTTTGTTTTCCCGTAAGGGCGCAGTCATGCAAATGAGGACGGCCTCCAAATGTGGGTTTGTACTTGTAATGTAAAACCACATAGAAAGTTCCTGAGTGTTATAGTGAACCGTGAATGAAACAAATCCAATTGTTTTGCTGGAACTTTTTTGGAGATCAACAGAAAAGCTGAGTATGAAAAGGTACTTACTTGGCACAGCGAACTCGTTCAAAAGCAGATGTGGGGATATTTTGACTGCTGCCCTCCTTCTCGACCTTTAGGGCAAAGAAAGCTAAAAAAAACCACACACACACAAGATCATTAATGTTATCACTTTGCTGAATGCTGGAACGTCTTCCACTACTGATTCAGAGTTTAAAAAAACATTTTTTTCACCATTCTGAAGTACGCTGATCAGGGTGACGAGGACCAGCAGGTAGATGTGTTCCACCACCACGCTGTACATGATGGACCTTTTAAGATGCAGGAGCAGGTCGATGGAAAGGGCCGAGCTTCGCTTTCACGTCCAGAAAGCGCGTCTTTGAAGTCAGCTTAAAAAACATCAACTGAAAAACATCAACCTGATTCGCCTCTGACATCACGCTCCCCCCCGTCCCACCTCCGTCCCACATACACACTCGTGTTTTTGGCTTCCTCTTTATGTAAATGATGCTCTGGCTTAATACAGAGGGGTGCAAACAAGCCTGCTACTTCCTCTGTGTTTGTGTGAGAGATTACACGCAGGTGCACATAGTTAAATTTGCATTGCAGTGGCTGTGTTCATGTGTGTTGTTTGAGGCTCGCTTTGGACCCTTTGTAAAGACCAACGCATTTGTTGTCCGCATAGAAAAGTCATGGTAGAAATACCCAGATGTTACCCTTCAACAAGTCATTGGTGTTACTGATTACAACTGTGCTCTTCCTCTTATGAAAAGTCAAAATGTTTTCATTAGTGGTGGGGAAAGGGACAGATCTTTTACCTAAGAGCAACAATAACACTATGAGCACTATCACTAAGAGCAATGAGGAGCATAATGTAATGAAAGAACAAAGACTTGGCCTGTTAACAGTCAAACAGCACCTCCAGCTGCTTTTAAGTGGTAATGCAGCAGCTTTACCTCGTGGATGTTATGGTTTTATTGTATTTTCCTCACAATTTTCACGTAAATTCCCCAAAGCTGTATACGAAAATATATGAAGTAGAAAGACATTGTCCAACAAATAATGGAATCGCATGTTTGCTGACATGATTTATATTAAAGATATCCATCACAAAGAGCATGTCCCATATGGTCTAGCGGTTAGGATTCCTGGTTTTCACCCAGGCGGCCCGGGTTCGACTCCCGGTATGGGAACACGTATTTTAGCCATTTTCAGAAATACATGATGCCCCTCATGCCGTCTCTTACTATTTAAATATAATCAGTTTTCATACCGCTAACTTTCATGCACGTGTCTGTTGGTGGCTCATGTTGAGGGATTCCACCAATACAGGTATTAAATTGTCCAATATTAAACGTCACTATAACATATTTACCTCATCCTAAAGATAATTATGTATAGATCCTAAATCAGAGTGATTGCATCTTGTTTCTTACAAATGCTTGATTTATTTTAATTTAAGGTTATCTTGCTATTGATAATTTAATTGCATACTGACAAATATAATGGATTTATTACTTCACAGATCCACAAATGCCATTATGACAGTAAGACATTTGTTTATTTAAATGCACTCACTTGTCTAAAAAGTGCAAATACGTATATGTCTTAATATGATCACATGCTCTGAAAGCAGCACACTGGGGACAAGAACTAAGACTATGGACTTTTAAATTTGTATGTTTCAAATGTAAAAGTTTGTGATAAGTCTTCGAGCAGGTATTTACAGTAACGAAAAATATAATTTATTAGAACAACAACAAGAGATTTCCTTTATTTTCCAATAATTACATTTTGTAAAACAAACACAAAAATCATTAAATAACAAATTATTTTTTCATGAAAATATTCAAGTTGTCAAAATAACAAAGCAAACAGACTTTGTCTGTAAACCTGATTGCTTCCAACAACTTGGCAACACACTATGTAAAACGTGCCAGAGACTATAAAAGTATACAAATACCATCCATGGTTCAACCAACTCCCCCAAGGAACACGGCCTTCAACCCCATCAACTCTTCAAGGTGAACGGAAACATAAACCTTTAACTTCAAATAGAACCGTCCATCCTGCCAGATGTTCCAGAGGCCGAGAAGTGGTCGAAGCGCTCGGAGCTCAAACGAAGAGCTCGAGTGCGTTGAGCGCCTCGGTCTCCATCTCGGTGGGCCTCTGATCCACGGCCTGCGACAGGAACTCCTCCAGGAAGTTCTCAGGGGCGGGCGTGTTGGCCCGGGGCGCCGGGGCGTCGGACCGGTCCCCGGCTCCGTCCTGCCCGTTGGCGAGCATCTCCAGGAAGCCGGTGCTGTCCGGCGAGAGGTTGCTGGCGGTCGTCGCCGGCGAGAGCAGGTCCGACAGGAAGTCGTCGCAGAGGGAGCCGTCGTAAGTGCTGGAGGTGACCGTGTGCGGCGAGCCCAGGTCGGTGCTGTCGGGTCGGGGGCCGGCCGCGCCGTTATGACCCAACATCTCGTTCAGCTTGGCGAGCTTCTTCTTCTTTGCCTTCAGCTTCTTTATGAGCTTGTACCGCAGGGCCTCCGTGTCGCTCAGGCCCGGGGGAGGCTTCGAGGACCGGCTGCTTTGCGTCTTTGTGCCGTTTATCTCAGGAAGGCGCCACGCTCCGGACAGAGGAGGCGATGCGCCAGACGCCACCGCCGGGGGGTTAAAAGTCCCTGGCTGAAACGGCTTCTTTCCGTCGGGACTGGCGGGCGGCGGGATTGGACTTTGGGCGCTCGAGCTCCTTGTCAGGAAGCCGTCGTACATCTCGGCAGCTTTTAGCGGGAGCCCATCGCCCTCTTCTGTCCGGAGCTGTGGTTTCGGGGCGAATGCTCCCGGGGATGGCGGTTTTCTCGCAGGTTGGGGCGTCGACTGAGTGGGCGCAGCAGGCCGAGAGGGCTTCGCGCGCGTGACGGCCGTGGTCGGGTGAGACGGGGCCAGCTTGGCGATCGCCCTTTGGACTTGGTTCAGAGGTTGTTTGCTGAGCAGGAAGGACCATCGGGCGTGCTGAGACTGCATCGGTGGACTCCTCTGACCGCCGGACAGGGGGGACGCATCCGTCGAGGACACGGGGGACACCTGTGCTTTGTCTACCTTTGGTGCCGCCTTTGCCTTCGGTTCTGCCTTGGCCTTCGGTGCCGCCTTGGCCTTCGGTGCCGCCTTGGCCTTCGGTGCCGCCTTGGCCTTTGGTGCCGCCGCGGATCGGGTGGATGGTTTGCCTCGTCTTGTGCCTCGCTTTTTCCTTCCATCGGGCACAAACAAAGGATCGCTGGATGAGCTTCCTGCGGAATCCGATTCAGTGGGTTGGGGGAGCTCTGCGCCAGGTCCGTGGGAAATTTCGGCAGCTGTGAGAGAGCATGAGCTATCCGGGGCAGGGTCAAGCATTTCGTTCCTGCTGGGACCGCTCAGATTCTGCGTTTCTTCCTCCTCATTTAATTCCACCAGCGTGAGCGTGATGATGTCGTCGTGGGAGAGGCCCTCGAAGGTACTGAGCAGCGTCGTGGAACCTATGGACGTGTCGCCAATGGCTTCCGCCGGGGCGTCCATGACGTCATCAGATAAAGAGAGGGCACAGGCAACGTCGGGGGAGCCCAGCAGAAACCGATGGGCAGTGCAAGAAGACAGTCTGTCCGCTGGTAAGTCTTTTTCCCCTTGACTGGGGCTCACCTCCTTCTTAAAGGGGGGAGATTCAGCAAATGTGGTGGAGGAAGAACACGCACGAGGCTCTTTATCCTCCCTAACCTCCCAGAAGAGAACATGCATCTCCTGAGCAGGAACCGGGAGCTTTTGATGGCTTCGACACACTGGATGTTTCAAGTCGTCGTATTCAAGCCACGATCCTGGAAGGACAATACGGGGTTAGAACCAATGCAGACTGGGGAACATAATGCAGACTAAAAGCAGACTTGTATATAAATAAAATATGGCAAGAATAACCATAAAATCTGTAAAAATGTTGGTCAATAAGGACAATGAAGAGTGCCTTCTGCACGTTACGCTGCATGATTTGTCCAGCAGAATGTGCTGTTGGCAAACTGCAATGCAGAGGAGCAAAAGCATCAACCGTCAGTTTACTCTAGCGAATGCTTCAGGCTTTGTTTATGCTCGCGCTCGGTGACGTAGCGCCGGGTCTGAACAGCGGCGTTTACACTGGCTACGAGAATCTCTAAGATGCCAGAGGGCGCGCACACAAAAATAACCGGGAAGAATCAAAGATTATACAGATATGGCAAAAATGTGGAGGGATTGTTACCCGTTCCACGTTCATTGACAAATGTATTGGTTTGTTAAAGTAGAAACAAGAAAAGGACATCATAAAGACACAAAGAAAGTCAAATAAATTAAATTAAAGTCATATACAGATTTTGAAGACTGCCTTTTTCAGAAGCATTTGATCAGTGATTTTATCAAAACACAAGTACAGGGAAGACAAAATACATGCCCCTGTGATTCTGCTCAATTATCCATGTAAAAATACAGACACAACTGGTATTCATTCAGAACAACATATGGTCCCAAATAGATACAACCAGGAAAGAGGTTTGGTCATAGAAAGCAGGCTGCCATTGACAGCCAATTCATTTACCAACATGTCGATGATAAAACACCTACCATCAGAGTTACGAGTCCAGGTGACAAAGTGCTTAAGTTGACGGTCGTACTGAATGACCGTGGTGACCGAGTAGCGACTCTCCTTGAAGGTGAAGGCGTACGCGCCGACATCGTTGTCAGGAAGCCCCTCAACAAAGTGCAGCGCAAACACCGGCGGCACGCTAAACAAAACACAGAAGTATCGTTAAACAGCTGGAGAAGTTGTGGCCTACGAGGGACTTTCTCTAATTGGGGTTAAAGTTAAAGAGACCTTAATGACAGAGCTGGCTGCAGCTCCACACCTGTATTATAATAATAATAATAATAATCCTAATAATAAGTTGGGCTCTGGGGCCAGTTACAATTCAAGCTGCATCGTTTTGACCAAGCTGGAGATAAGAGATTGAGGTTTGACTGGCAGGCAGAGGGAGTAGCAAAAGTCTAAACCATGAGTTCAAATACAAATCAGCACAAGATGAAAATGACACATTTCTGAGGTGATGGAAGCAGGACTCCTCTAACGTTTGGTCAGGCACACGTTTTTTTTTGTATTCTGTTGATAGATTTTGTTGCTCGAAGTTAGTTTGGCAGCTTTATTTCAGGTCCAATGTGGCCTAACACACAGAATTATGATCCCAGTCTACTCCACACAGTGAGGCGTGCAGTTTATTAATCAACGTTGGTATTAGATTCATAACAGCAGGACTGAAAATGTCAGATCAGTGTTTCCTTCTTGACACAGTAATCAAATATACCCCATGTGCTTCAGCAAGTACAGTTTAATCATTTCCTATGATTAGATGTAACTAATCTGCATATAGTGGTCTGATTCAAAGCAATCGCACCACTTAAATGGTCTTAATTTCCTAGATTTGTTTTCCACACATAGACCATCTCCTCACCTCTCCAGCACCATGGTCCTCCTCTGATTCTTCCGGCAGCACACGTTGCACGGGGCCATGTGGACGGCATTGAGTGGGCACCAATCAGGCAAAACGTTTGTGAAGGTGGGGAGAGTTTTCAAAACCCTGAAAGCACAGCGTGAAATATATTTAGGATTTATACCGTTTCGCAAAAGGAGACTGTATCGGAGAACAGTGATATGTAAGGGTATTTGTAACGCTGTACTCAATACAGTGATACGATTTGTCTGATTATTTGGTGTGGTCAACTTTTCTTAAAAGACAAAAGCTAAAGACTGACGAACAGTCTCAACAAATCAGTGATGAGCAAAGCAAACATTAATTTGTTACAGGTAGTCCAACCTGTGGATTTAATATCCTCTTTTGTATTATTGTAGTTTCATTGCCCTTGATGTTAGAGAAAGTTATCTAAAACATCTGGATGACGTCACTTTGGCCTGAGATGGAATCAACAAATCAGAAAAAGAATGAACGAAACTAGCTTTTGACGGAAATAAAAGGAAGAGAAAGGAACGAGTGAGAAAAATAAGGAACATTGCTCACTCCAAAACCAGAAAAGTGGACAGCAAAAATGGGGCATTTCATCCAGAATAGATAGACTAATTTCTGTTCATACTTCCCACTGGGAACACTACTAAACACAAATATTCCTAATTAGCCAAGACGTTCGAGTCCAAATGTGAAACAGAAAGGGGAAATTAAACTTTCTTCCTTTTTTTCTGAATTGCAGTTTTCACATTTTATTTATTTTTTCTCTTATTTTGAAATGCACCTCTTAAAAAAAAATAATCAACTTCAACGCGCAGCATTAATCATTTCATACCTTTCTGCCGACATAGCTTTGCATTCACTGCACCTGAACACCCAGCGAAAGGTGGACTGGAAGAGAGGCTCGGCCCACGGGTCCAGCGCCAGCAGCAGCGGCATGGCGAACACAGGAGTTTCCCTCTGACCTGAAAAGAAGCACCAACGCGCAGCAGTTAACGCATCGCCACGGTAACGAGTTCTGACAGAAGTTGCGGCTACGCTCTCCACTTCCAGTTTAATTTCATCTGTGGATGAGACTGAGGCCGAGTTACAGAGATCACATGTGTCAGCATGCCTGTAATCAAATGGTGTGTATCGCCTGTCGGTATCTTAACTGTATTGGCATTGTTCATCCCCCCCCCTCACTGTGCTTGCCCATCCTGTTGTATTTTCAGTAAGAAATGAGAAGAAACCAGTAAGCAAGTTGCCCCACATTCATTGAGCCAAGCAGGATTTCATGTCCAAACCTGTCACTTTCTGTTTTGAGGTGATCCCGCGAGCACCAGTTTGAGAAATACTCGCTCAGACATTTCTTTTGACAATTAACGCATTGTTCCTGAAATACATTTTTATCAGTGCAATTGCCAACTACAGAAAGAATAAATATTTTCGTCCCCTGTATGTTTACACTTTCAACTTTCTGTTCAACTTCTCCAAGAGTATCAGCTTGGTTGAGCTTACCCAGTTTGCAATGCAGCTTGGGCTGCAGCAGTTTGAAGATGGACATCCTGAGACACTGTAGGTCTGCATCCGCCTTGTCCAGCACATGATTTGGCACGCTGGCGGCACCATCTAAAAACGATACCCATAAATGCATTGCTTTAGGTCAACAAAACAAACATCTGTTAGCTCCTTTTTAGTCAAGGGGACTTGTATCCCCTGAAAAAGTGTAGAATATAAAAATAAACATTTTTCCCCATGCACGGCAGTTTCACACTGACATGTGAATATGTGCGTGTGGCATTGAACTGACTGACTACTACCCCCTCAGCATGCCTAAATACGGCTCTTTAAGTGACATTAGTAGGGTTATTCAAGTATAGTCCCAAATAAAAAACCTAAGATAAAGAAATCAAACATGTTTATCTCTCTTTTGTACCACACAAACTGTTGAAATGACTCTACACTCAAAGGCCCGCTGTAGATAACCTGTTTAACTCACCCCCGCCGGTCTGTTGATGCGTTCGGATGGAAGCACAGATGTCTTCGTATCCTCTCATCAGCTGCCAGACGGATGACTGCTCGGCCTCGTCTTTAGGTTTACACTTTCCCAAGCTCCTACAGTTTACCAAAGCGACCAGCAGCGAGTCCAGCCAACACAGGTTGTCGCTGTTACTCCAAAAGGGCTGAGTTGCAACGGACACCAGCTCCTCTGACTTCGTCGACGACGCGGAGGACAAACTCTCCATTTGAATGCCTCCGCTGTCTTCACATTCGGGGACGTCTGCAGTCAGTGATTTCCTTTGTGTCCCTGCAATCCGCTCGTTGTGCAAAAGCATAATTTCAGCAGTATAATCGTGGTCGCTTGTGATAAGGGGCGGATTGGAGTCCGGGCTGCGAGGACTCGCTACGGCCTCCGAGGCACCGGGAGCCGCACGCAGAGGAGAGCACGCAGGCTCATCCCCATCGTTGATCAACAAGGCTTCAGGTGAGCACTGCCGGCGGGCAGAAGGAGTCCAGCATGTACGGGCAGCTAATCCATCCACAGACGCAGCGATCGCCGGTTCCTTGACCAGAACATCGTCCTCGTATTGTACCGACTCTCTGCCGGCGGTCTCTGCACTTGAAGAGTTTGCATATCCATTCGCCTCACTGTCTTCTGCCTTTGCCGCTGTATGATGGCCATTAAAGACACCGCTTACAGCGCCGTGCTTTGCTGGGCTGCTTAGTGTGTCTGGAATACTCGGCGGTCCGAGACAGTTACTTGATCGCAGGCGTTTGTGTGCGGGTCTGATCAACTCTTCCGTTTCCAGTGCTGAGCAATTCTTTCTTTTGTTCCCAACCGTGGGCCCCACGGGATCCAAGCCGGCCAAAACATCCTCCAAGGACCGGCTGACCAGGGGGAAAAGGCACTAGGTGGGAATTCACACAGAAATGTTAGCACAGCAGCAGGAAAGCATAGAAAGAAGCCCTGAAATATGGCTGTTAAACTGCGTATGTGTGTGTGTCAGCAGTACTGGGGCTAACCTGTGGGTTTGTGCAGAGGGTGATGGACTCCTGGAGGTTGATGCGGTAAGATCGCAAAGCATAGGTCAAGCCCTTCGAAGTACACCAGGGACACTGCTCCAGTGAGGCAGCTCTTTCCTGAACCTTATATTTATTTACAACATAAACAAAAAAGATAGTGTGTGAGTTATGAGCACATACCTCTGCCAAAAGGGTTGGTTCTCTTCAACTCTATTATACCCAAGTTTTTGAAAAATTCTAAAAAACTTGCAGCGCTTGAAAAAAAAAAAAATTCTCATTTCAAAATACTTGTATGTAGACATGCATAATAGAACCCAAAATTTAAGACAGTCAAGTATATTTACCTTGCAGAACTTGAGCATACAACTATGAGTAGGAATTACTAAAAGGAATTTTCAAATTGTAGTCTTTGCTTCTTTTTTGTTCAGAGAGTTTAAAGGATGAAATGAACATTTTATCCACATCAGTACATAATACATTCTGTACAGTACACAGTTTCTCATAAAAATTCTTAACACTAATACCCTTAAAATGTGCCAAATACTTTCGCCTTTTACTACCAAAGATTTCCATTGGTGTTTTTTTGTTTTGTGTGGTTTGGATTGGTACTGCTGGGTCAGTTTGGTTTTTGTTCAAATATAATTCAGCTTTGCGCAAGTGACAAGAGTTAGAGGAAAACAAGAGCTCTACTGACTTTTCCCAAATACCCCACCAGTGGCGAGGCCAAAGCCCCCAAACCAGTGTCTTCACCAGTCATTGGCAACCTGTATCTCTTCTGGTCCACAGCTTTCCAGAACGATTCAAAACATATTACCATGTCACTGCAACCAGGCTCACCTCCGGAGGACCTGGGGAGAACAATACAGCACCACACGGCGCAGTTACTCCATGGCTGCATCTTACGTAGGGAAATAAGAAATGCACATATATGACATATTGGAGGAGCCTAATAGGATTATGACACTGCGGGACAACGGGAAATGTCTTCTGCTATGACGTATGACGCCCCCCCTCTCCCCTCATTTACACACAACTAACCTCAACACAAATGTATGTGGACACACGTGGGAACCACCGGGCCGGCTGCAGCATATTATGCCACCTATGGTGAGGCAAGAGAGGTTTGTGTGTTTAAAAAATGAAGATGAACAAAAAGGTTGGGATGTACGGCAGCGTTTTGAGGTCAAAACGCGACGTTACATCTGACCGCGCTGGGTCAAGATGCTTTGGCGACCGCAACTACAGCAAATAACGTAGTTATTTTAACTAGGAATGGTGATTAATGGCTTGTTGTTATTAGCTGGCTAATACATTAAGATAAGGCCATGCTATAATGAAACCGGCCAATCCTTTAAGACTACATCCACTAACTAACCTGAAACTACAATACACTGCACTTGGCGGCTAGCATGCTAACATTGTAGCCTAACGCAGTACATTCATTCCAGTCGCCGCAGTCTCGCGTTCTGTTCCCATGAAGAAGAGAAGAAAATGCATCCATACCGATAGCAAATTTAAATTGCATATGAGAGTATGATGATGAACGGTTATCTCCATCCACCCAGAACGTTGTATGATTATAGATTCCTGCCCGCGGAGTAGGTCCATGTGCATCCTTTTGCTAGTTCGTGTATGAAACGTTGGTTTTCCGCTCGGCAGCCGTTGTGCGTCAATGTTAGTCTTCCCCCCTCTGACGGACAAAGGTTCCGTAGGCCCCCACATGGTAGTGCCAGTGTGTTGCAATATTTGGTGGTGAGATTATTGTTCGTGTTAGGAAGGAACCACCCATGAAGCCGGGGCTGAGATTCAGTGTAGTACGTGAGCAAGGACGCACAGGACTGCACAGTTCACATGGATCCACGTAATTATACGTATGTATGCATTGACTTCCGAGGCATGATTTCAGAAGATAATACATACAACCATGAATGCCAGAGGGGAATATGAAGTGCTTGTCTAAAAATTCTAATTCTAATTTTCAAAATGCTTTACTATTATTATTCTTAGTTGGAGGCTAGTAGCAGCTGCAGAAATAGTCAGGGTAATGGTTATTTAATTAGATTATTATTTAGATCATGGTATAATTCAGATATTTCAGATATAAGCACCTGAGATATTTCTATTTTGAATGACCTGCACAAATGTCTCCTTCATCCAATCTGTAGCTTAGTTTTCTGGGTTTACAGTAGCAGGCTGATTTTTTCATTTGAGAGAGTCCCACATTCTGATTCTGTAATACAGCCCAATTCTCACACCTCTTGCTCCAACCCCCCATAGACATTAACAGACAACGTCTCCCTGCACCCAGTCCCGCCTCTCTCATGTGCAATCCTGCTTTAAGCCCCTCCTGTATCTGCTGCTCTCCTGTCCTCTATTTTCCTCTTGATGACAAAATGAATTTGCATATCTTTCCCTGTGAGTTCTCATTAGAATGCATAAACTGGCCGCCTCCCAGCCTCACAAGCAGGCTATAGCTCCTTTGCTGTGGCATCTCCTGATGCAAAACGACACAGCCAGGCAGCATCACAGGCAGACATGTGGCTCGAGTCTGTGTTGTGATTGGCATTTGGAATCAGCTCACCCTTCCCTTTCTAAATTCAAGGATAAAACTCTGCGTCGGCCATCTTTCTTTGTTTCTATATTAGCTGCTAAGCAGATGCATATTTGTTAGATAACTATTTCCACAACAAGGGCATGTAGAAACAATCAATACATAAAGAAAAATGTGGAGTTATTTCCATCAGAAGGCAGATGATTATTTTTTGTAAATCAGGGAAATGTCAGATACTTGCAATGCATCCACTTTGAGTATAATGAAAAAGTCATATAAAAAGAGACCACCTTTACATATGAACTCATCCTCTGAGTATCTGCAGGCTGGCGAGTCAAAAGTATTGCCCTTTTATTCTCTGGTTATATATGTGTGACAGAGGTTTCCCTGTGATTGGTCCCTATAACAAACATCAGTATTATATACCTCCATAAGTTTAAAATATAAACAGAAAAAGCACATGCATATTCTTAGGTTATAATACCTAACATCTCTCAGTAACTCTAGATCACAGCAAGGGCAATGTTGAGATGTCTACATTAAATTGCATTACTGTGTAAAATATGTTGTTGATCAAACAAGCTAATTAGTGACATATCTTTACTGAATTGTTCAGAAGATGCAGTTGGTTTCAGCGTGTTGTTGAAGATACATATGAGAGGGAAACGGGTGGTGAAACCTCATGTAATAAACCATCTAAGATGAAATAAAGTTGTTCTTAGGTGAAATTACATTTAGTCATACGATCCAACGCAATGCAACTTCAAACAAATCTTTGAACTGCTTTTAATGCCCTGGTCTGTTTTCATTATATGCAACGGCTTTACATTACATTAGAATATCCTTTTTATCTTTTTCCTTTGTATGTACCTTTCCCCATTTAACTGCCCAGAACAATGAAGGAGCCAAAAGGCCCTATGAGGCTATCATCAAGACCTGTTATATCTATTGAATATGCAATTAGTACATTTTAATGTAATGCTAAACATACCAGCAAGCTTTATTTAACCCTAACCCTAAGAAAAATAAAATAAAAATCCTGCAGAACAAAATGATTTTAAATTAGTTTTGTGGCTTTTTGATCTCCATTATTATGTTTGGATTGTGGATCAGCACACTTTCATATTTTATCAGCTATTGCAAATGAAGCCTAGAAAATTAGACAAAAAACTCATTGCGCTGTGAACAAAAACAGTGCAATTCAATGTCTGTTGATATACTTTTATTAGCCTAATATGGACTACAGACATATGCAAACATCTAAGCAATAGCATAAATAAATACCTGCAATTGTGTATACCCATCAGAGACAAAAAAAACTAAAATAAGCGTTAATAACACTTTTCTGAAATAAAAGTCAGGGTGCAATTAAAAAGCAAACTATTAAACACATTTGAATTGTGTTTTCATTCTAACTCATACCTAAATCTTCTAAAATCTAGTGTGATCTAGTGTGTAAATGTGCCCTACGGTATGAGCAAAGGTTTCTATCACCTTTAAAACGCGAAAACTTGACTTACACATTATGCCTTTTTTAGGCAATAAATTGCAAATAAGCACACGCGCATTGGGGAGAACGTCCAATGGAGCTTGCTGATGAAGAGGTGGACAGTCCGTCCGACACGAGCACACACCATTGTACAGCCGACCCCCGGCCTGATCACGAGCGCTCCACGTTGTCTCATTCATTCAACTTGCCTACTGTACACCGGGCTCAACGCAGTGAATTCAATACTATGGCAAACACACTACACTACTACCAGCTCCAGCATGCTGGGACACGAATATTTTTGTATCTACGCGCTTCAGAAAACATTGGTGACGTTTCACAAAAGGCAGCCAATGGGTCCTCGTCTTCTATTAGGACAATGAAAACCCTCCATCCAATGGGAGGGGCTCCAGTCCGGGCGCTGGCCAATGGCGCGAGAGCTCCGCCGAGAGTAATGTTAGAGAGCTGAAGACTGAAGACACTGCGTATCGCCCGTGTTTCCTCACTCACAGCCATTGCAGAGCATTGAGATCCAGCCATAGTCCGTCGGTAAGTATCACACACGGAAATATTAAGTGTTCGTGATGATGATAATGACGGTAACATGTCGAAATATCGTACTCGCGTGGTTGCTATGATTGAATAAGAAGCCTCTTATATCTCAAAAATGATTTTTATCGCTGTGAAAGGTGAAAAAAAACAACATCAAAATAACCGGCGCAAAGCAGGTAGCGTTACGTTACCCTGCCTGTGAGTGTAGAGCAGACGCTCTATAGGGAAAAAAAGACGAAAATAATATTAACCTTGACCGAAAATCGACGGAAATTTTGGATTTCGTTGAATACAAATAATTCTGTATATTAGTGCCGTGTCGTTTATACAAAATGGAATAAAAGCAAACGGTGGATATCGCGTAAAAATTGAGAAATGTCAAGCGGACAACACGGCTTAACGACAATGGTAGGAGCCTCCGTTGGCTAGCCGTTGCAGTGCTTTGCGAAGATGAACGCCTGTCATGTGAAGACTGGGAAGCTTGCGGTTTTTTAAAATTTTAACCAAACGGAAAAAAAATGCAAAAACATTATAAAAAGAGAGACCGTCTCGAAACGCACACAACCATATGCCTGTTTGCTAAAATTCTGTCGAGAAAGACGGCGAAAAAAATTACCTCACGATCTGCGCTTTACTGTAATGGCTGACTGTATTCGCATCGGAGGCGAGTGGTGAAAAGCTAGCGACGAGAGGCGCAGTTCACTTCAACTTTTTCCAACCGGGTTTTCTCGCGAAACAAACCGGCAACTATAAAATGTAACGACGGCAAAAGAAAGTTCCACCTTTCGTCTCTCCAACGGCGCCACCGCGATATTTTTCCGAGGCTTTTGAGACGTTTTAACGTGGGGTCGAAGCGGAGTGGGGTCGCTCTGCCCTCTATCGCATGCAGTGACACAAAGAGAAGGAGCCATATTCTCCATGTTAGTGGATGAAGACGAGCGGCCATTAGGAGCACATAGAAAACCAAGGCAGCGGTAGCACAGCCCCGCTCATAGACACAGAGCACACCCAATGTATTGCTATACAAACCGGCCAGTGCAATAGGAATCAATCGGGGAAATATTTTGTCAAGATCGCCGGCTTTCCCGACGTATTTGTCGAGTTGCAAAGCGAACCGAAGGGCGGGAGGAGACATTTGAGGGGGACTTTCTTTCATGAAGAAGGCATTCTCACAAAATGGAAGAAGAAATATTGCCGTCGTTGTTGACCTCCTTTTCCACAACGAAAGCCTATGCGCCATTACTACTTCAGCTTAACTGGGAGTTACAGTAGCATTTGATGGGGGGGTATTTATGCGAATATTTTTAGTAGTTTTAGACATAATGACAGAATTATTTACAGAATAAGATAAAGACGAAGACTGAAGAGAAGATTGAAGAATTACATTTTAAGCAGATTGTATATCCAATAAATACGCATTATTGTGAAATTTGTGTCTTTTTTGTGTCAAAGTTTTACTGTTTGATAAAACACAAACATGAATGAAACAGTTTCCAGAATGTCTGTTGTTATGATATTTGACTGTATATAAACAAACATATATGTATATTTAGGAAAACGAGTGCGGTCCCACCGAGCTGGCTGGTTTGTTGTGTTATGCAGTTGCACATTGGGAACTTTCACAGTTTGGTGTGAAAGGAGATCGCGTAAATAATGATTTCAAAAAGTGTTTTTATGATTATTTTTTTTTAATCTCCAATCTGTCGCGATGTGTTTTAGCCAGTTCAACCCACGCGACACCTCAGGTTTTTTTTGCAAAACAGGTCAGATTATATCGACCGCGTCTTCCGGGTCGGCGGAGTGTTTTCATCTGGTCTTTTAACTTCGTGCAGTTTGACAGCGCGGAGGGCGGGTCACTCAAGAAGCGCTCTCTGCAACACTAGCGGTCTGATGGGGAGAAATCAAAGTTCTTGCTTTTTGTATAACACGAGTAACAGGAGAAGCTCATAGGTTGCTATTCATTGCTGTTCATAATATATACTTAAAAATTTCCCGTATACACAAATAAATATTTAGGTTTTTAAAAGTGTATGGATACACAAGTTGGGTAATATATCCCAACATCTTCGCCAGTTGTTGCTTCATCCTTTTTCTGTGGTAGACCTAATGACATTGAATATTTATTAAAGGCTATTTCACAGGTCATCTAAATGTTTCCTTTTATTTTTCAATTCTATAAATAGAGATACTACCGTCAAGATGGTGAGAGAGCCAGGAAAGCCAAGGGGCAAGATGTCCTCCTATGCGTATTTTGTCCAGACCTGTCGGGAGGAGCACAAGAAGAAACACCCCGAAGCTTCTGTTAACTTTTCGGAGTTCTCCAAGAAGTGCTCCGAGCGATGGAAGGTAGGCCCAATGGATGATGGTGATCTAAAAGACTGGTCAGGTTCTTAAACTACAAATGTTGTTGAGAACTAAAATGACTCTCTTAATTAGCCTACTTCAAGATAATATGGTTTCAGGGTGTTGGATAATATTTATGACACGCTGGAGAAATACCTTAAACGCTTGTGTACAAAGGTGTTGACACAGATTGTATAATAAGTGAAGTAATTGTGTTTTTTTTTATTTTCCCAGACGATGTCTCTTAAGGAGAAGGGGAAATTTGAGGACCTGGCCAGACAGGACAAGGCCCGCTATGAGAAAGAGATGATGAGCTACATTCCCCCCAGGGGAACCAAGAAGAAGAAGTTCAAGGACCCTAATGCTCCCAAGAGACCCCCGTAAGTACTCCAAGTGGACACTTGAAATTATATTATAGCTAAAATGTCTGAATCGTGAGCACTTGACTTATGTTACAAAGACTCAACGTGAACCATGTAAATGACGTGCCCACTCTTTATTTAATTTATATAATATATATTTTTTTCTTCTCTCCTCTAGATCCGCCTTCTTCATCTTTTGTGCGGAGTATCGCTCTAAGGTCAAAGGCGAGACCCCCGGTCTGACCATCGGAGATGTCGCCAAAAAACTGGGTGAGATGTGGAACGGCACCGCTTCGGAGGACAAGCAGCCCTTTGAGAAGAAGGCGTCTAAACTGAAGGAGAAGTATGAGAAGGTAAAGACATGGTTTTGCTACATTTTCTTTCCTCGCTGCTCTCCCGTGGGAGCTTCTGATTGGTCGCTCGGCAGCAGTTCAATATCTTGGCGTCCCTCCCTCGCAGGACGTCGCAGCGTACCGCGCCAAGACCATGCCGGCCGCGGCCGGGGCGCCCTCCGCAGCCAAGGCCCAGCCCAAGGTAGAGAAGAAGGTGGAAAACGACGACGATGACGATGATGATGACGACGATGACGACTTTGATGACGATGACGAGTAGATTGCGGACATATGTAGTGGTCATTTTCTTGTTTATAAAGCATTTAACCCCCTTGTACACAGTTCACTTACTGAAAGAAAATATGTTAGTATCCAAGGGGTAGAAAAAAAACAACAAAAAAGGCTGTGTATATCAGTTGTTTTTATGCTGTACAGTTTTTTTCTCCTTTTTGTATAGTTGACACTACACAAGTATCGTGTCTATCTTTCTGCCAGTCTTTTTTGTCTTTCTTTTTTTCGGTGATAGTTCCTAGACCACCATCCTGCCTGGTACAGTGTAAAGGGGTGGGCTTACAGTATTTAGCCGAGCTAGTGGTGCACAGCACATAAAAAGCGTTCTGACTTAGATCTGAGTGTTTCTTTTTTTTCCCTTTTCCTGTGTTTTTATTTTTAATGACATGTTATCAAAATTAACGTATCACAGTTCTTTTACTGATCTTTATGTACCACTGTAATAGCAAGAATAAGAAAAAAAGCTTGTTGTTGGAATTGAAATTGCTTCGGATGTCAATAAACATTTTTCTTTTTTTTTTAAATAAATCTGTATTGTGTGCGGTGTCATGAGGTATTTTCACTCAGACTACTTTAAATAAATACCAATACACAATTCCTCTGCGAAACTAAAATATGCCTGGCGTGTAACAGCAGGGGTGAGCTAAGTGGCAACTTTATCAAAACGCTGAAATATGAACATTGATGCAAATAATGGATCAATATCAAACCCGGCGTTCCTTCTGATGAAGACAGAATGATCGTTTTCTGGCGGGTCGTTTGAGGCGTACTCACTTGATGGCACTGGGAGACAATTAAATAGAGCAAAAACCATCCTACCAACGACAATCTGTGCTTCAAGTATGATCCCGCTTCCTAACAGTTTATGCACGGTGTGTTGAAGCCTACCGAGGACGAGCCAGCAGTGCAGTGGGAGCTCGGTGGAGGTGCACTGAAGGTTCTAGCATGATTGCTGTGCATGTCTACATGCATCACTGACTGTCCCTGTTTTATTTAGATACAGCT
The DNA here is from genome assembly GCF_949316345.1 of Pungitius pungitius. NCBI lineage: Eukaryota > Metazoa > Chordata > Actinopteri > Perciformes > Gasterosteidae > Pungitius > Pungitius pungitius. The sequence goes on along the minus strand of NC_084915.1, from coordinate 10,830,068 downwards.
GCTTCATCTGTCACGTACTCTTATCTGAGGACGGGAGGGGGAGAACATTTATGTAAGAAGGATTATGTGCTTTGAAAAAAAAAAAAAAAAAACTGACATAAGAATATGGTTGTGTACAAACCACCGGTGATGAAAAGGCACACGCTCGCATACTGTGCATTGTGGTGTCAACAACACAGCCCCTCCCCATGGGGGAGAGCTTATTTAGACCGGGGTTACCAACACTCAGCCTGACCACAGAAACGAGCTGAGCGGCGCAGACGTGTCTCGGAGCCGTGGTATAAACTGAAGACGGTGCGTCGTCTGCTGTGCTGCAGAGATGTGCTCAGTGGGCGCGCTGACGGCGGCCTTGGCCTACTAACTGAGCCCTCGGCATGGAGCAGACTGGAGCACAGGCAGACGAGGGGCAGCAGCTGACCTCTGCACTGCTGTGATAAAAGCCCAGCCGGTCCCTGAAGGTGAAACAAGCTCACGCTATTCCTGATCATTCCTCGCACTCACTGACGATGCTTTATTTGCTTTTGCCCAGTTAAACGTGGGTCCAACAGGTGGTGACAGCCCCCCCCCCACACACACACACACACACCACCCCAACCTTGAGCCATATAATTGAATTGTTGGCTACACGGAACGACTCACTGCAGGCAAAAAATACACGATTACCAAACATGTGACAACTGCAAGCTGCTGCCACTGCTGATTATTGCCCCCCCCCTCCCACACACACACACACACACACACACACACACACACACACACACACACACACACACACACACACCACGTGCAAGGCCTGCCTGACAGCCACTGCAGGGCAAAGCAGTTATAATGGTGAATGTTCACACACACAATCCACTGATGTGGCCAACTTGATTTCATGTAGCAGAGTAAAATGCAGGAAAATAGAAAGGGGGGACTATGCTGGAACAGTTGCGGAGGCCTGGTGGCTGCTCAGCTGTTGATCGGGTGTCCGTGCAGGCCTGTGCAGGCCAGAAAGTGCGCATACGGTGCAGCAGGGTTAGCCACACAGCGCCACTGTGGGCTCCAAAGCCCGTTAATCCCAGCCACCTGGTGCCCGGCTGCACACACTGCGTCAACCAGTGGTCTCTGGTGACCCTTAGTGGTCGCATTGCTGCAGCTGCACCAAGAATCAAAATCCATCAACATCAGATAGCAGGTGTTTGTTTTCTAATGCATTTTGCAATGACCTTTTTCCTCCAAAAGAAGAATACCACACGATAGGAATAACCAATTATACTAAAGCAACAAAACATTTTTGTCAGAATTGCTCACATGGAGTACTTGAGGATGCAATTGATATGTTAAATCATCATTTATGAAAACAAAGCAAAATCGTGTTATTCTCTGGAAAGGTTTGATTTGATGATTTATGTGATGTTTCAAACTGAGTTACATTTACATTTGTCATTTATCTGACGCTTTTATCAAAAGTGACTAACAAAAAATCCATTCAGCAAAGAGAGTACAGACCCAGAACAACAATAATCGAGTGCCATATCAATAATAGAAAGCCAAACTACAACAACGTGCTGATAAAGAGCCAACAAGTTGGAGGAGGGGTGTTTTTAGTTTACATTGGAAGTTCTACAGGCTTTCTGGTGTCCTGATGTCTTTGTGAAGTAACTCTTAACCATTTGTTTTCATAGTTTCCCAGAATATGTGAAAAAACACTTTTCTTAACAGGCATTTTGCACAGCCAGGAGTCTGCAGTGGGCACAAGAAGCACGTCATAACGCCTGTGTCTGTCGAGGCCGGGCTCACTGAGCATATCAAACTTCTGCATAATGCTATGACTAGTTGCTCTTTTTCCAAATAAAAGAGGAGTCTTGCCATTGGAATTGTGACAGTAAGTTTCTAAGATTTTGTTCTTTTCTATGGGAAGTTGTTGTTATAACAGGGTTTTCTTTCATAGTGGTAATGTTAAAAAACAATATAGAAATTGATCACTGAATCCAGATTATGCCCACAAGCCGACGAACAATGTTACATATTTATGTATGTACTTTTTTATGTGTTAAAATAGTTTCAGCTTGTTATTGACAGGAAGTGTAGGGTGAATTCAGGTATATTGAGACATCAGGTAATTTGGGACAGCATAGGGAAATGGCATTTTCCTTCTGCCTTGAAAAGGTTTAGTTATTAAATACTTTTTGATTTTTAAAACCTGAGCTAGTCGACTCTCTGAATCACCGTATCCTGCCTGGACGAGAACAAAGGCAAGGTGGTCTCCCCTTCGGCCTTCAGAACCCAACATATGCAATTGATATCTTCATTATAAAAGAGGCATTTTAATATTTTCTGCAGATGTCTCCTGGAAGTGGGGGACCAATCAGGTGTATTTTCTGAGGACCAGCCTCCCTCTGCACCAATCACGTGACAGCTGACTTCCCCAGGCCTGGAGCATGAGGGTCCTCGCTGTCTGAGTGGATCGGTTGAAAGAAAAACATATTTATTAATACTATATTTGCATTGAGCATTAAATTATTCTCATAGATTGTATTGAAGCAGAGAGTTAAAGATATATATTCTCCCCATTTCCACCTTGCCGTATACTGTAATACAACCTGTTCCTCCACTGGGTGATGCTGTTTTCAATGACAAAACCACCATGTGTTTGCCTTCAGACTGCTTCTCATGGTTGGAGCCTTTCTATGAATTCTACAACCACCACATTAGAATAAAGTATTACAAATATTTACTGAGGAGCATCAATTGCTACACGCAGAAATGTCGTCGCAGTGTGTAAGGTGCATCATTCTGTTTTCACAGTCATATCCTGGAACAGGTGTAACAATTCAGCATTTCTAATCATATTATAGACCCCCCAAAACGTTTTGAAAGGTTTCTAAGTGGGAGTCAAGATTCAAGTGCCTCTGTGCATGTCTCTGAATGGGAAAGAAAGCAGTGGAGTGTGTTTGCATGTTACTGAGCTTTTAAGCCGACAAATGCTTGTGAAAGTTTCAGGAGGAGTCTATTCAAACGTGGAGTTCTTGTGAAATCAGATTAGTCATGCTGCACTCATGGTTGCATGTCATTTGTCATCTTGCACCTCTTCCGTGTGTCTCCGTGTCTCCGTGTGTCTTTTGCATGAGACTGATTTGGTGTCTTGCCTTGAATGTAGTGGTGGTTGCGTGTGTATTTGTATGTGTTTCTATGAACACTCGGTGGCATCTGTATGCCGTTACACAGCAGACAGAAGTGTGTCATGTCTTGATGCACCAAAAAAACAGGAAGACAGGAAGACAAAGAGAGTTACTAACACCAAATTGGGACGAGACTTTTCAAAATAAAAAAGAGGAGAAAGACATGCTAATACATAGTTGACATACAAAGGAGTGACAGATTTGTTCAACTTCCATAGAATAGATGGGATTTTTAAGTAGCCCTACTCTTTAAGTGGAAAAGTGGATTCTACCATAAAACTTTCAATCAAATCAAATCAAATGTCAGTATAGGTTAAACCAAGATGCTCAACAAGATGTTAGTGTGCTGAGAAACAGCCTTTTTCCTACTAAACAGTCTGTTGGAGTATGGCTTCCAACTTTATGGCTTCCAACTTTTGTCTTTTGTAAACCTTGATTGTTATATTGACATTTTAACCAGCCGGACAACCCCCCCCCCTCCATCAACTTAAAATAATAATAATCACTTTCTTGCACTTGACCTTTTTTGATTCTTTCAAGCCTTCTCTATATAAAGGTCAGCTCTGACCAAGAATGTTCTCGATTAGACCCCGAATCAATTAAACCTTCAAGCTTCGACAAACGTGGATTGATTTCTATCAATATGATATTAGATTTGCACCGAGGAAACTGATGAAACATTCATTGCTTCCAGGATCAAACACATCCTTCTGTTTCAAATCTGTCAAAAGAGAAAACAAATAATAATATTTACTGACAGGGTGTTATTTGTGTAGGTTTTCAGCTGTATGCCACAATTCACAGTGACAAGAAAGAGGGCCATCCAAATAAAACACATTGTGAATATAATGAGGGGTGGGGGCTGATGACAGCTGTAGAACAAAATGGAAGCATTGAGAGGATAGGAAATGTATTCTCAACAGCAGTGTTAGACCTCGGTTTATTGATCCCTGATCAACACCTTGGGGCTGCCACATTCTCCACTGAGTTTCTCCATCAGTATTTCATGTGTCTGCTGCTGCTGCTTCATTATACACACTAGCAAAAATAAAACTTGCGACAAAACGTAAATATCACACGGGTGGCTCAGTGTTGTCTTAATATTGAGAGAAAAACCAGGGAAGATCACATTAGATGGAAGATGTGGAGAAAATGAAGAAGGGAAACAGAATGTGAATAAAATCCAGACCAAAAAACGGGTATGCTACCAGCTTGATGTGTGGACACCTGTTGAGATGAAAGGCTGTGCGAGGCAATCAGGTCATCGACTAAAACTCACAAAAATACAGGATGCAGTCAAAGGTGCAGGTGCAAATGTGCAGTTAAAGGAGTGTAGTTAAGACAACATTCAAAACTTTCCAAAATTAGTTTAAAAATGAAAGTGGTTGGAGGAAGAGGAGCGGGAGTAGAGGAAAAAGATGGTATCTTTTTATTTGCCTTGCACTAATTTGTGATTATGCAAAATAACTGTCAGACCAGAGCATCGGCCTCTTAAACCTGAGAACGCTGTGGGTGATGAGAAGGACATTGATTACATGTTGAGGTACGGGTAACATTGTTGCCGTGACAGCGATGCTAATATGACATGTAATGTAATATTATTTTTCCGGGCTCATAAGCCATCACTACCACTCTCTACCATGCACTCATAGACCTTATAGGTACTTGGCTATTCCCCACAGGCACTACGCTACTCTTACAACAACGTGATATACATGTGGATTATATTCAGAGTAACCTTTTTTTTTCTTTGAAAGATGGGAATGATCCAGTTTTTTGTGATATTTAGCATAACCATATTTTAGGTTTAGGTACAAGCAGCTGATCTGATCCAGCAAGTCCCACAAAGATCTGTTCTTTAGGTAAAGTAAGCAATGCTTGTAAAAAGTTAAAAATGTGTGACTGAATGTTGCCACACAGTAACTAGGTTGGAGGATGAATGAATGAATGAATTGTAGTGAAGGAGTTCAACTCTGTTGCTGCTCCCTCCTGGAGGGAAAACCTTTTATCTTGGAGTTTGAGGTAATACTGTGTCGCTGATAATAAAGTGTTTTGATATTTTGTCAACTGAAATGTGCATCACGTCACACCCCTCTCCCTGCAGGTGGCCAATCAGGATTTGTAGCAATTTAAAACATATTGACATTATATGTGCCTCAGTCCGTTACGATAGGACCTAGAGCATCAGGCTTGGAAATCACACGTTGGTTGTTCCAACAATGTTTAAAATGACAGTCAAAATGGTAACCAAACTGTAAAACCTTGCGTATCCATTATAAACCAAATATGCAGGGTGGGTGTGATAAGCCCCTAAACTATATTGAATAGTTTCGCCTCGACATGAAACAACAAGCTGGCCCGGTTATTTTAACGAAGAGCTGATTCCAATCTACTAACTTGGTACCAAGCTGAGACGCAGTTCTCATACAGTGCTCATGTCTGTTCTGTATCTCTGAGCACAACTCGGGTTGCTCTTAAAAAATGCAGCAAGGATTTTGTTGTATCCAAGTTCACTGATGTTTTCAAATGTAACGCTGTTCACAATTTAGTTTTAATCTCTCTAAAGTGAGCTTGAAGGAAGATTGAGAATTTGGGCCCCCTCACAAATATAAGAAATGTACTTTGAATAATGTCAAGTAATATTTGCAGCATGTTGAGTAATATTCCAGGTCGTTTAATTCAGGGTCAACTTAAAATGCTGAATCACTCCAAGCCGTTGGTGTCTAATCAACTTTGTGTGTGCGTGTGCGTCCATGTGTGTGTGTGTGTGTGTGTGTGTGTGTTTTAGCGCACGTCAGCTCTTGACTTTAAGCCAGAGAATTTCCGCTGATGGAAACCAAAGCAGGAGGTGAGGCGCCGACAACAAACGCCGAGTGGAACTTCCCTTGTGCCGCCCTGTAAATTAGGATTTGGACAGTGTCTGTGAGTGAGCGCTGGTGGACCTCTACCCATCGTTTGTTTTTAACTTCATCCTTCTGCACTGTCACGCTCATCGAGGTTGAGAACATCCGCTTGTAAAATGTCAACGTCATGTGGTTACGCCACCAAAGGGTAAATATTGAAAGTCCTCTTGCTCTTGTTTGGAGCCGCTCGTCTAATGGCAGCTATTTTGTGACATGGTGACTGTCTGACATCCACGTAGCAGCCGAAAATGCCGCAGCCGATAACGACGCCTCACCTTCTACTTCACACCTGCGGAGTCACCGTGAGAGAGGGAGGACGACGAGGAAGAACAAAAGGGGAGGGAGGTGAAGAAGCAAGTGAAGGGTGACTCTGGTACGCAGAGGCTGGCGCTGCATGAGGCTTGCTCTAAAAATATGTAGGAAACCACAGAAAAGCTTTGTGACCATAATGACAACAATTGAAAGTACGGTTGTGTCAAGGAGGCAGGAAAGGTGATAAAGGTGTCATCGATACATGCAGGGTGTCACAGTGAGAACTGGATTTGAATTCTATAATTGAATAAGTGCCTTCCTGCACATCCTGTCGGTCTTTGTACATAGGAACGAAATGTTATATAAACCCCCACCCTTGAAATAAAACTAAAATGAAGTATGCACATCTAACTAAGATAATCACTCCCTCTATAAAAAGAATCCACAGCCGTGCTCAACGCTCCGTGAGGCTGTATTGCTCTTTGTAAAGAGGGGCTCAAGTGCTTCGGCCCGAACACAATTAAGAAAAGACAGAGTGGATGGCTGCACCGTGGCGTTCGGTTGGCACCGTCACAGCAATCGGGGCCCGGGTGGAATCCCTGGACCGGACGGCCCTCTGGTGTCAACGTCTCCCGGCTCCTTCCAGCAGTGCAAACACACACGCAGCTCGGGTGATTGATGACTCTATATTGCCCCGGTGGTGTGAATTTGAGCGTGAATGGTTGTTTGTCTGCGTGTGTGTGTGTGTGTGTGTGTGTGTGTGTGTGTGTGTGTCAGTGTCAGCCCTTTGACAGGCGGGAACTGCCTTCTCCCAGCGTAGGCTGGGATCGACCCACCAGGACCCTGAACGGGCAAAGTGGTTTCAGATTAAGTGAGTATTTGGGAGATTTTATTGAAACAGCTCACACTTAACCAAAAGCAATGTAATGGTGGGGATAAATGAGACGTCAGAGGGCCATCACCTTTCTTTGTCTGGGAACCAAATACTGCGAGAAATCTGGTTGGTGACATATTTCAGTATCGCCCAAAGTGACACACCTGTCACGGCAGCCGGGGTGGCGTGGCAGGAAGGAGAACTCAAATGCAGCGTTTACACAAACAAACAAAAAAGACTTTAATAGTCAAAATTCAAAATCCAAAAAGCAGAGGGGAAGAAAAAACAATGACAAGACGGGGACCAGGAACTTACAAGACACAGCATTAAGGGTAGCCCTTCACAAATGCCATTCAGGCAGGACATTCAATGACACGACAAGGGACAAGAGGCACGCGTGGCTTAAATACACAGGGGAGGTGATTGGACACAGGTGGAAACAATCATGGACATGGCAGACAACGCCAGGGGATGACAGGCCAAGGCAGGAAGTGAATCTAACCCAGGGACACAAGACGCATGAAACTACAAAATAAGACTGGACATGAACCCAAACCATGACAACACCAACCTGGTCGAGCAGCTAAAACTCTCTTTCTCCGTCACACACATGCTTGATTCAATCAGACACTAACTCCCATATACACTCAGGCAAACGGGAAGAGAACTGGACACATCCCCTCTCTCAGGTACAAGTGAATAGATATGCAATACCCACACTGAGCATGCGCCATAGTCCCCCGTGTGTGTCAGACAGATGGTGAAAAACATTCCATTGCTGTTGTTGTCTTGTATATCTCAACTTGAGATCTCAGATACAACTTGTAACTCTGATTTAGCCTCCAGAAGGATACGTCAGAAGGCTTTCAGGACAAGTCTCTGTGTATACTTACCACTGATGTCCACAACAACAGTTCATTATAGATAAGCCCGGGCTTAGGCTGTCTCCTGATAAACCTGAGACAAATCCAACTCAGGTTTTGGCTGTTCCTTTTGAGAGGGACATGATCCTGCGCACTAAAGGCCGCTCTCTTAGGATCGGAGACATTGTCCAAGAGCTGAATGGGTGCATGACAAATGCTGGTGACGATGAAAGGAGGACATATATTTAGATGTACACTATAGACGAATCCTGCGGGCGCGTGGACAGGTCAGTCAAGCTACGGGACTTTGGACATTCCACACACAGAGTTAGTTCATATTTCGGGTGCCTTTATTCTCTCGGAGGAAGACTCTCAGTCTGGGACGGATGGCTATATGAGGGACAGTAGACGAAAGAAATTGTGTGGACATGGCGGGAGAATAACGTCCACTGGGAGAGCTGAAGTGTCACGCAGGTTGTTGAGTTGCTGGGGGGGGGGGGGGGAATCTCAGAATAGCCGACGGCACTCGGCAGCGCGTTGGCTTTCTGTGGGAAACATGAGGAGGCCGTGACAGCGAACCAGCGGGACGTTTGTTGTACCGCTGGGCCGAGCGCCGGTGGCCGCCACGCGTGTTGTGCACGCCGAGGCCAAATAACAGCAATTGTTTTGACGTGACGCTGGAAACAGGAATAGATCAAAGTTAATCTTCTGCTCTGTCAGCGTTCCAGAGGATACTTTCTACTGGGGGGGGGCGACTTAAATCATGTCCAAACGCAGAGACTCCTCTTCAGGTTCTCCATATGTGTTTGATGTGTACTTTATGTCTGTGTGTGTGTGTGGTCCGAGCGACACAGCAGGCGCTCAGATGAAAAATTGTAAATGGGAACATAGTCGAGAGGCTTAAAAGGGTTACAGAGTTTTATTGTATTAACACAAAATGAAACGCTTATATTTGATCAGCAGACCTTAGAGAGAAGAACTGAGGGGCTGTAGGTGACGCGGTGACTCATATTACACAGACGTGCACTGTCGAACAAGTACAGGCAGGTACTTGACGGGGAAAACACACACACAGCGTACATATGCACTTGATCTGGATACATTCTGGATACACACAGGTATTTATGGAAAACCACCACACGCATCTGCTGTTGCGTTCCTAAATTCTAAATATTGAACAATACATATTGAACCGAAAATAATAGGATTTTTCCACCGGAGCGTTGGACATTAAGTTTTCATGGAGTCACACTGCTGGAGCCTTGAAAGCAGAAAGACGTGAACATTGAACCAAGAATATCAGTCCATTCTTAAAAGGCCACAATGACTGTAAACAAGAGAGTCTCATTCATTCATTCATTCATTCATTCATTCATTCATGTGTTTCACATTCATATTGATGTAACTAATGAGCTAGTTCCTAATTGGGAGCAAAGCTTTTTTCCTTAATTGGACAAGCCATCCCCAATAAATAGTCCTAAATCGTCCCAGAGGACGGAAGAAACACACATGAACCCCCACCCCCCCCTCTCTACTAGGATCTATATACTGTATGAATCCAGTCATTGAACACAAGAATATGTGTGCCTTTGTTTCAGAGCTGAAACGAAAAGTTGAAAAAAAAATCAATAATAATATTGTGTGTTCATTTAGCAAGCTTGCAATCATTTGCTCTGCTTGCTATTGGCTTTCTCATTCATATCAACACGTTTACTTTCCTTTCCTGAAATCCAAGATTGTTGCTGAGAGAGCATAAAAAAATGAAAACCGTCATCTTGAGAGCATTTTCCAACATTGTACACGTGAAAACAATGTAATTGGAAAATAATCCAGGGAGGATTCAACATTGACAATAGTCATAGTTGCTGCCCATTCCGAACAAGCCAAAAAACATACAATGGCCTTCATTTTAAAACACAGCCAACAGAAACAGATTCACAGTTTGTTTGTTTTTTTGCAAGCATACTTATGTGTGTGTGTGTGTGTGTGTGTGTCAGACTCACTACCCCCTTTCCACTCTCCCTTTATGGTGGGGAGATTAGGTAGTTAATCCCGTAGATCTCAGAGAAAAGCCACTTCTGGTGCCACAATGGATTTTACTCAGTCCACCACAGAGAGGACAGACCTGCTGCCGATACGCATCTCGACCTCTGACGGAAAACACACACACACACAGATACACACACACACACGGGGCGGAGCACTTCCCCAAGGACAGGATATTATATTACAAATGTATTAGGTGCGTGCTATAAATAACATCACTGCCATATTAAACTATTATGAAAATGTTACGTATTATTAATGCTCTTTATGATAAAGCTTACTTTATTATGTATTTAATCAGTGTAGTACTTTTGATATTGTATGAAGAAATAGTAATACTACTATCAAAAAGTATTTGATGTAAACATTTTTTTTTCACAACCAACCTGAAATTGTGTTTCTCCAGCTTTGCGGGGCATTGTCCACTTTCTGTCACAGCGCATGTAGACCCAGGTATTGATTTTCTTATTTATTGATTGAGTCATTACACAAAGGTGAGCCACCTTTTCCCCTCGTCTTATCATCTAAGACCCTGATCACTTTCAATAGACCAACTATCACCTGGCATGGCTGCATACACTATGAATCCAGTAGACTCAAGTTGAAGGACGTTGAATCCAGATCTAACGGGGCTTACAGCACAGCCTGGTCTTTAAGCTTTCTAGCCCTTTTTAAAAATTGTGAATAGAATATCACTTTAGTATTAGTTAGAAAAAGGTTTGATTTTTTTCTATCCCCACTTAAAATCTGAGTCCCTTTTTGCAAGAAAAAGACCCTCTCCATACTCATTTCTCCAGCCTGTGTGTAGTCACTCCTCCACCTAAACTGCACTCTCTCCCCCTCATGATCCCAGTATTTACAGCACCTACTTTCCTATTGAATCACCCATCAGGGGACTGGCGCCATGTTCTTGAAGGGGTTTCATCAAGCGGCACGCTGAGAAATACTAAACCCGGATATAACACAATTCTGACTTCAAAATAAAACGCATTCTATAAATGAAACGTCTAAATACAATAAGACCACGAAGTCTCACGATGTTCTTACTATCAAAAATGTATTGAACAAAGTCAATTCTCATTTGAAAATGTATTATCTTAGTTAAGTCCAGCTTGACCAACCACACCACTAAATACAGCTTACGTTCCAATACATATAAATAAAATGATAATGTAACAAAGACTCTGCATGCTTAAACTTTTGATGCTTTTGATGAAGTACATTTTGTGACCTCTATGTCTGTATTTATAAAGACTTAGTTATATTTATATTTAATTAGGACTTATTTAACAGTAACAACCGGGTTCTTATGCCACGACAAACACGGGGGACTTTACTTGTTGCGGTTGACAAAAGAAATGCTAATTTAAGTTAATGTGATCAACTCAGGTATCTAACCGCTGAATATTCTGAATTTTTAACAAAGCAGAGTTTGGTGAATGTGACTCCATTTTACCACCTTCTCCTTTTGTATGTATGTGCCCTCACTGTCAGAACGGTGCTATGGAGTATCATTGACACAGAAATCTACCGTCTCACCATTTTTCTTCAATTCCTTACTTGTATGGAAAGCATGATAAGCAGTTTATTTTTTTATGATTTTCTCAGGCTGACATATAACTGTATTATTAAAGTGGTTTCATTTTCCTAACTACCAACCGGAAGTCCCGGGCGTGTTTCCGCTGCTGCGTTGCCGCTGGCTTTGAGCGGCAGGCTGACAGCTGAACGGCTCGCAAAGGTACAGCGACGCAGTCTGCGACGTCTGATCAACAACCACCACAACAAACTCCCGTTTTAAAGACGACACGTTCCCACCTCACGCGTCGCGTCTTCCGACCCGCGCGAGCTCACCAGAGGACGGTAACCGTTAAACCTTGCGGATATCTTTTATAAACATTTTTTTTTTTTGGTACCTTTTTTTTCTCACCGAGAGAGGAACAGAGCCGTGTCCGGATGTGCCAGCAGTGTCGGCTTTGTTTTTCTCTTCGCATGGCGTAGGCACCTTTAAAAAAAACAAAAAACCCAAACCCATTTCTTCTAAAGGCAGGATATTCTTGATGTGTGGAGGGTCGGAGGAGGCCCTCGGGTCCGCACCGTGTCCCGCTAACATTAACCGTTCCTGCAAATGTCCCCGTTTGTGTGGGAAATGATCGACGGAACGGTTGTGCAATAGAGAGGAAGAAGCGTCGCAGGTCACACATCCCGACATCGCAGAAAGAGAGACAGAGAGAGACGGAGAGAGTCCCCGGGATTTCATCGATTCCTGCTCGAGGACCCCGACAGCGACGTCCGTCGTTTGTGAGACGGACACAAATCAGAAGGAGGCGATATCCGGCTCGTGGTGTCGTGTGTGAACCCCTCGGAGGACCGGGAGAAGCTTCACGATGACGGGCAGCAGCAGCAGCACTCCGGCGGACATGGTGAGAGAATCTGACCACGTAAATCCGTTCATTTCCTTCCAGGTGACCTGACTGATGTATGTATGGATCCAGTGTGACGTCGTGTTTATGGAAGAGTGATCAAAGTTTGGGCCGGTGGATCTACAGTAGAAAGTCGACTTGGCTCGTGAACTGACAGTTTAACTTTGTTCTCATCTCGTGTTTCCACTGTTTTTCTCCTTATTTTGAACCCTTGTGTACCTTTTTATGTACTTATGAACCGTTTTTAAATGTATTTATGTATAAATGAGGAAAATTTTCCTCTGATGCCTGCTATTGATTACGAAACTTTCCACTGATTTGCATCAGGATGTTAATGGGAGTCTGACCTCATCAAACATTTACATATCATTTCTTTTGAGTTACTTTTATATTGTGATGAGTTGGTGGGTTCGTAGCGAATGACCAACCAGAGGGTTCTATATCGTTGGCATTGTTTAAATAATTGAACCAATAGGACTTGCAGCTGTCATTCAGCTTTTGATGTTTTCATTAAATTTTTTATTTGATCTGTTATTATCATGTCATCAGCTATCATCATAAACTTGATATTGTTTAACTTTTAATGGTTTTTGACCTTTGATTTGGTTGATCTTGCTTCTACAGTGTATTTATTTATTTATTACATTTTTTGAATGTTGCTTTATCAGAAAGTACAGCAGTTTTTCAGGTTTGATTGTGGTTTGAGCGTGCAGCTGTCCAGTTACTATACTCCCCATTTTAAGCAAATTATTGGAGAAAATTGTTTTCAAACAGATGCACAATACTTTTTTGGGAGTAAACTACATAATAGACCACAATTACTAAACTTCTGGATTCAGCATTATGACACTAATGCCCGGTTGATGTTCATTTAATACGTTTGTATTGAAAACATCTTGTTTTCACACTGTTGGTCAGCAGAATCACTGCTTTAAGGATTAAAAGGGCGACCTGAGCCTCAGGAAATGGACATGGGCTGCTGTCGGTATTTTAAACGTATTCATGGCCTAAGTGAGTCGCTGCAGAAGTATTGGTCAATTATGTCAGTGACAAAGAAATATCTAAGGGCGAGGTGCTCCCCTGCCCGCTCCCAAGTGCACATTGACCGGTAATTTCATTGCTTAGTACAACCCCATCATGTCACACAGACTGATGTAGTGGGGCTTTTAAAGGAGGCTAAACTATGACCTCAGGTGACTTCATCAGCTTACCTTCCCAAGGCGCTGTCCTTTTAGGACTTGTTTTGGCTTACTGTGTGCTTTATGAACTCTGGTCATAAAGGCCTCCTGTCGGCACCTCCCGGGCAAGCTGTTAAAAGTGGTGTAACAGGACTTTAATTCGGCTCAGCCAGTCTTCGACATGATACATCCCCCTGTGTCGGTCATCTTCGCTGCTCTGGGAATAATTCCGAGTCTAAGTATAGAAAGGATAAACCTCGTAATGTGCCCCTCTGCTGCACAGATCAGCCGACCCGGCTGTGCCCCTGCTGCTTCGTCCAAGTCTGTGATCCCCTTGGACAGCAGGTCTGTCATGTTGTTGGGATAACACGGCGTGGAAGCTAGAGGTGAGCCGGCCTCTACGTGGTCCGGTCATATAAAGTGTCTAAGTATAGAGCATCGCAAAGACTCTCCGTGGATATAATCACATCGTGGAACGGTCCTCTTATGACTGGTGGCTGAATCTAGATCTAAAGTTTAGAGACGGTCTTTCCTAACACTGCTATCCACGCGTGTGCGTCTGAGGCTTCCAACTGCCAACTCTCAAGCAGTGTTTGATATATTTGTTGTAATTGTAATTTGCTTAATTGTCTTTAATCTCATCTTATCAAACATAAAGGTCACTTTTTCGCACACAAGTGAGACATTTCTGGCTCCTTCCCGGAAGAAATTTGGGGAAATATCAACAATGTGCATTTAACTCTTACTGTGTTGTTAAAATCAACCCTCATTCTGTCTAGGAAATGAGCAAGTGTGTGTGTATGTGTGTGTGTCACACTTATAAAAGCTGTGGAGAGTGGGAGCGAGAGTAGGAGGAGAGGAGATGGCTGGTGCTAAACATTGTGGGTGAATGAATCTGAGGGAAGGAATAGTCATGCCTCTTGAGGATGGAGGAGGGCTTTTTTTCCATCCTGAAAAGAAGAAGAAGAAGGAGGAGGAGGGAGGTGTGGGGGGGGGGGGGGGGGGGGGGTGTGTGGTGGGACAGGAAGAGTGAAGGATGGGGAGGGAGGGCTAATTGCCTCGCTCCGGGGTGGATCGCAGAAGCGCTGACGGGGCTCGAAATGGTTCCCATGGCAACAGCGGGACTCTTTTTGATCTGAAGTCTGGATGCCCGCCCGCGTGAGTAGGTGTAATGGTCGGGCCGGTCGCACTGCGGCTACGTGTGTGACAACGAGCTGACAGCAGATGAACAGAGCGTCTCGGTGGAGATAAAAGGACCCGCTTCCACTGCCCTCATTGTCAGGTTTTCATCAACCCTGTGTTGCCGTGCTAATTGACGGCTTTTTTTTCTTCTCTCAAGTGAGAATCGGCTGCAACTATTAGTCAATTAATTCATTACTTGCAACCATGACTTTGTGACGTCGTCTCCTACTGTTGGGAAGTGTTTACTCAAGTCGTACAGTCACACGTCTGGTACCGATACGATGTGAACCAACAAGCACGGTTACCACACAATACACACACACTGTCCAGCGGCGTTTGGTGATCCGTGTTGGAGGTGGACATCACAGAACAAATGAACCAAATAAAATAGTTTCTGAATTTCCTTGCACACCATGTGGTTTTATTGACGAGTGTGTGGGATCATGAGCTCCAGACTGCGGAGGAACCAAAGCTTTGTAAAAGATTGATCGATCACTTGTACTCTCTCTTTTTTAAATTTTTCATCATTCATCTGCTCAGGCAGCACCACATGATGTCTGTGATCTGTGGGGTCAATTATCATTGTTGCAAAATACCGCCGGTGTCTATTTGTGGGAAACGTTCATAAAGTTGTTATTTGTAAAATGTCAGAAAATAGTAAAAAAAAAAAAAGGTTGGGACTAATTCCTAAAGCCCAATGGGATGTCTTTTTAAATGTCAGTGTAGTATTGCAATGCGGGAGGGAAACACCGCAAGAATTGACATCGGATAAGCCAAAAAATGACGTTAAATGTATGAACCGTTTTATTTGTAAATCATCTCAGAATGGTGTTCTTTGGGTACCAGCATGTGGCTTCAAGCTGCTCACCTCTGCTACTCTGTGTGTGGCTAATTATCATGACGGTGCTTTGAAAGCAGTTTATAGTTCATTCCCACATTGTTCGAGTCCCCCGGGGGACCCACCCACGCACACAAAGGAGTCAAAGGTTGCGGGTCGGAGGTCAGCGGTGTGTTGCCTGCATATGAAAGCACAGCGGCCGCTGCAAACCGCCCTCCCCGTCCCTCCTCCCCAACTTCAAGCTGAGCGCAGCACTCGTGACACCGAGGAGCTCAAGACAGGGAGAGGTTGGCGTGGGCGCGACGTCAGCCTCCTGCGGGAGCTGCCAACGGGGCCTTTGATTGACACGCTGCCAGAAAGAGCGCCTTTTAACGCCGCGACAGTTGGATGAAGCGCGTTGGCGAATATGTGTGTGCGCAGTAGCGGGCGCCGCGTGTCGCAGGTCTGAGTCACAGGTCAGGATTACATCACCGGGCGCAGGGCTTGATGCATATTAACTCCGAATGTTGTCACACGTAGGCCGCGGCGCGAGGGAAAAGTTCTGAAAGCAGTTCTGAAGATGCCGGAGTGGTCCTGGACTACTCACATATTCATTTCGAGCAGATCGGGGCACCGATGACTCACAGCTGAAATGCTGACAAATTGTGGAACGAGGCGGCTCAGAAATGCTGTACAACGAGTTGACGATTGATGATGATAATAATAATAAAATAAACGAATGGGTGTCTAACATGCTTTGATGCTGCAAAGTGTATATCACTTGTATCAAAGTGTTGTTCAGCATCGGCGCTTCGTTGAGGTGTCGGTCCGGCAGCCTTTTGTCAACGTGTAGAATTAACTCTATTGTATTGATGAATGTCGGACACACCAACAGGAAGTCCCATTGAGAACCTCTGCCCCATCGATCGCTGTGATGTAACTGCGTCTGTGTGCCTGCGTAGCCTCCAGCGCGGCCCGTGTCTGTGCTTCCGTGCAGTGCCCCGCATGAAACGTGACACCTGCTGCACATACCTGTCAACGCCGGCTTTTTCCATCCGCCACGTTTGTTCCAGCAGAGCATTTATGGGTAGATGCATGGCCCCCCTTTTGAGGGTGGGGAAGATTGTTGCATCAGAAATATAAGTATAACCTGAGAGTTGGGAATATTTTGTTTTCGCATAAACATGCCGTGTATTCGACTTATAATGGAGATGTATTCAAAGCCAAACTGCTTTACTGTGAATCCATCAGTTGTGACCGGGTCGATTTAGCATTTGTAAGTCGATCGCTTCTAATCATCACGGCCGCGTTCCTTTCCGTCACAGTGACGTCGAGAAACGTAGCCCACCACAGGGGGCTGTTGCATATCCAATTATGGATTTGATTTCGGTAGTCTAAATGATGGACCATGGGAAAGCCGCCGCTGTCTATAGAGTTTATTGTACATTTAAATGACTGTAGTGCAAGGCTACTATAAGATATACCTTATTCCCTTTTTTATTAGTGTGAATCTTGCACGATCAGCACTTTCTGACATTCCTATTATTTTTATGTCGCCAGACAAGGCATTGTGTGAGTGCTCCAGCATGTTGTATCCACAGAATGCCATCCGGTGGGCTCAGATAACACTCCGACACAGAATCTCGTGTTACCGTAAACATGCACCGTGTGGCTGTATGTGCACTTCAGCCACACGTTTCCTAAAGAGTTATTTTTTTAAATTTTGGATTTGTCTATATCATTATTTATTAGGGAAATAAGGGAAGCTTGTTATGCCAAATGACTCTGCTGCTGCTGCAGGCCCATTTCCTCTCTGTTGGTTCCCTTTGCAATGCTTGGAAGTAAACTCATCTATTTTTTTATTTAAATAAAAAGGATGAATTGATAATCGTTTCATAATTGCATCGGTGCCCTTGGAATCAGACTTAAATCTAATCGTGAGATGACTAGAGACCCCCCCCCAACGCCCCCTCACCCCGCCTGCTGGGAACCACACAAAGCAAACTATAATAACCAGCGAGATTACATCTTTAGGATGAAGCTAGCTATTAGATTTCGCTCACACGGTTGGAAAGCGTGAGCATACCTCCTTTTGTTGTTGGTTTCTATTTCTGATCCGCCCAGCTAGAAGACTGAATGGGTCTGTGAGGGTAAAAAAAAAAAAAAACAGTGTATGCGTGCTGGGATAAGGGCTTATTCTGCCTGGAAATCCCCCCCCCCCCCCCCCCCCCTTCCCTCCCCATCTTTTTTTTTTTTCAGGAGTCAACATTGGCAGGTATGGCTTTGCTCAAGCGGAGGAATGTGTTGAACTACTTCACTGTTCCTCGGGGCTCCCGAGGTCCTGGCTGACGAGAAAGCTTCTGGACTACACCCTCTGAGTACGGCCCTGAACCCTCTTGACCATGAATACACACTTGTTTTAAGCCCTTGGACATTGATATCCTGCAAGCAGTGGCGAGAAGCTGCAATGAGCCCCAAATGCAGGGCCTCTGTCATTCACTGATCACTGGGTTCCTCGCCCCACATGCTGGACCCCGCGGGACAGACGCAAAGTGAGGACACTCTTCTGTTGGAGCCACAGTGTAGTATCTCGCTTATGAGCCGTGTGCACATTTGCATGGCGCACAAAAAAAAGAAAGCGGCGCTTCTTCCTGTTTATTGTGACGTGTTTGCATTTTTGGCTTTCCCAGAAATTTGTAGAAGAGCGCACACCACAAAAACGAGAGCTGTGTTTTAAAGGGCGTTGTTTTGCGCATACGGGCGCAGTGTGGCCCTGTGGTCTCCATCTCTGTTTGTCCCACTATTCACCAAAAAGCTGGGGGGAAACCCCTGATTTGCTTTGTTTATTGAATAAAAATGATAGTTGTTGTTCTGGTGGCTGTTAATATGTCAATGTGGAAGGTTAAAAATGAGTACTAAGCAATAGCGGACGTGACCTCCTGGTCCTGACTCTTAAGTTGTGGAGAGGAAGGCGGACGGCCAAATGAAAGCTCATCGTGATGATTTTACTTTCATACTGTTCTCAGTACCTGAAAGCATCGGTGTGTTTAACCTTTTGGCTCATTTGTCTTTTGTTGCATGAAGCGTTTTATGCCTCATAAATGATTTCATTAGAAGGCAGTGTTTGCCAATCATTAATGGAGACTCAGGGGTCACCTGTTCCTATTTCCAGTTTACTTTGACTAAATCATGGTTCTCCCTGTGATGATTTCAGTTGTTCACCAGCCATTCATTTAATTGAAAAACTCGGATAGAGTCTTTTATGGTGAGGTTTCAGGATGGGGTCTTTCCGTACGCTGTCATTTTCCCACAAGAATTTGAATAGATGTGTGACAACACTGCCTCTCTCTCCCTGTAGGTCTAAATGTTGAGTAGAAATCGAATGCGAGTGTGTGGAGGAGAATCGAGGGATGGGGAGGGGTGGTGTTTGACCAGCTCAATAAAAGGAGCCTTTCAGCTGCCCTGGAAACAATTTCCAGCTGACGGGACATTTATATTAATGCGTCGCCTTTGCCAGCACAGACTGTGACTGTGTGTGGGGGAGGAGGGTGTAGGGGGGTGGGGTAGGGGGGGGGGGGGGCACCAGGGCAGCCAGCTAACAAGAATAAACTGTCCCTCTTCAAGATACATTTTGGCTGCCATTTATTAAAGAGTCCTAAAATCGGTGTCCGTATCCGAACGTCCTGGTGGCAGCGCAGCCAGACGGACAACCCATCCGGCAGGAGTCAGAGGGCCAGTGTTTAGAGTCTTTAGGTCCCAGACAGGGCGGACATTAGCGACGGAGCAGTCATCCAAAGGTCAGGCCTCATCGACGGGCTCCTCCAACAGGATCAGCTGGCCTCTAGATCGCACGTACATGCCTTTTAAACCCAGACTTGTTCCCTCCCAGGGATGTTCAGCAAGCTTTTCAAAGTGTGAACGACCGTCTTTGTATTTCAACTCAGCAATATTTGAAATCCTTCATGTTGTATAGCTATAAGGGCTGCTGCTTGTGGGGCTTAAATAATCATTCCATCCGTTCATTTTAGTTGAGAATTACAATTTCAAATGTCAGGAAAAAATGTAAATGTAAATTTGTTCAATCCAAAACCAAAAGATGTCGCATTTTGAGTGACACAAAATGGATAAATAAATAATGTAATTGATAAATACATTGATAAATAATTCTCAATAACAAAGATTGAATTATTAAAACGTAAGACCATAACCCATATGGTTGTTTCATCACCCAGTGAAGCCGAGAAATGTGAGAAAGCTGACCAGCGGGTTTCCAGGCTTCCCAACACCATGAATTGACTATTTGTTGCTAGGTAACCATCTCCAGAGGTCATCCTGGCGAAGCTTGTGTGTCAAATATACCAAGAACTAACTAAACTAGAGCCTTAATCCTCAGCTGATAACGTAAGTCAGCTTTAGCATTTTAGGGATTTGGTAACATTCTGTGCGGACACTAATCATCCTGCAAATGTTTCACATGGTGGACATCAATAATGAAAGAGTGTCGGTGTGAATGAAAAGGCGAGCATAGAGAGGGTCAGTTCGGCCTTCATACCGTCTCGCACAAATGTATCATTGCATGTTAGATGCTGTGGAGCAATTTGACTATAATTATCTAATCGTCCCAGCAGGCGTTTTGTGTGTGTGTGTGTGTGTGTGTGTGAGCGTGAGCGTGAGCTTGAGCTAGTGGTAATAAAGCATTGGACCTTGCACAGGAACGTTTCTTGGGTTTCTTGAAATGAGGAAGCACTCTTTTTATCTTTAGGGAACCAGCAGAACTCAGACTCAGAAAGAGGACGTCAGATATCGACCCAGTGTTCAGCTTTATTACACATGTCTGTCAAGTGGCCCTCTGTGGGCCAGAGATCATTTGACTAAACACACGGTAACCACAACAACGGTGTTTGTTCATGAATAAGGCTGGCATGTTTTGGCGGCGTTGGGCTGACTTCCACTCGGCCCGTCACAGAACAGCTCAGTCAGCTGACCTCGGTGTGGTTACGGTTCATAGAGCAGTGTTGTGTAAGGCTCACCAGAACCCCCGAAGGCTCAGAGATGGCAGGTGCATTAGTCCAGTTTTATTTTTTAAATCTAAATTTAGTGTTGAATAAACATGGCTTAAGTGATCTTGATCTTTTTTTAAGCTGCCTTTGCAAGCTGCTGTTAACTGTTGGATGTAAAGGAGTAATCATACTATCTAACATGGCTGTAGACCTCTTAATTATGTCTACAAAATGTCTGCTAAACACCACCCTTTGGCCGGTTATGACGTCTTTTTTTTATTTCCTCCTCGGAGTGGAACAATGTTTGTCAAAGATCTTGATTGGGTCCCTGGGCGCCCCCCCCCCCCCTCCCAACCTACCCCCCCCTTTCTCTTGGTCCTGAGCCTTCCTGTTGTTGCTCGTGTGAACGGTTGCCTCCACTGTCTCCCGACTGAGGCCGCCTTTTTCCTGTCGTGCACAACAAAAACACGGGCCGAGTCTGTCTGTTGTGACTGTATTGGATTGTTGTACCTACAACTGAATATAGTGCAGCATTTAAATGACCTTATTGAAAATACACCATTTTATCAAATTGACCATTCACCAAGATATTTTTTGTTTGGAGACTGTTAGATTTTGATCACACTACACATGATGTAATGCCCCCTCTATAATCTTATTCATATTATTATTAGTGTTTATATACCATATATGATTAATTACAATGTGTCTAATATATCTGATGTTTTACTGTTTGCTTCTTACACATGTTCCCTCTAACTGTATGAGAAGCTTTCATTGCACGTAAACCTGCTTCTATTCCCGGCACTGCATGCTTCTTCCTTCCTGAATAGGCAAAGAGAGTGTGTGTGTGTGTGTGTGTGTGTGTGTGTGTGTTAGTGGTAATACCTCTGGTTGAATCTGTCCGGTGCCATCTGGTAAATTCCAGCACAGGGGGGAATTTTTGCTTGCCAGAAGTCTCTATCTATGGCCTTTCTCTCTCCAACACACACACACACACACACACACACACACGGTCATTTCATCACGTGCGTTGTGACTGCAGGGCAGTACTGTTTTCTGGGGGAGAAAGAGAAAACGCAGTGTTGTAGATGTAACTGGATGTCTCCCAGACGTTTCTCCTTTCTCTCAAGATGATGCTCTCTCTCTCTCCCCCATGTTACATCAGTTCATTCCATGTCTGCTAAGCCTTTATATGATCGGAGGACACGGACAAAGACATTTGTCTTTCTTCAGCAAAAAAACAAAACAGCCAGTAAATCAGATTTTTCTCGTTTCACGTTGTTCTCTGTAAGATTTTTCTTTTTTTCTAAATTGTTTAGGGGATGGCTGCGACAGATGTATTAAATCAATTGATGAGGAAACAAGAACAATATTTCAATAATGGCTCTAATGCTTAGTTGTGCACATGAACTACACAGAGTAGTGTGATGTGAAGGAAAAGCAGAAGGGTTATAAATCATCCTTCCAGCAGGGCATTAGCTACACAGGAGGAGGCGAGGGGGGACCACCTAGGGAAAAGGACTGGACAGGGAAAAAAGGCGTGAGGGGGAGGCGGGGGAGGAAAAAGAGGTCACCACATAGTGGATGTGGTTCTCTTGGGGGGGGGGGACAACAGCATCTGGATGCTTAACGTGACTCGGGGGGGCATTTGACACACCGGGGGGCCTGGTAAAACACGGGGGAGGTAGTCACATTAGTTCGACACACTGTGACGGAAGTGAGAGGAGGAGGAGGAGCAGACGGCTGCAGAGCAAATGGAAGGAGGTCGAGGACAGGAGGTCCTTTCATCGGGGATCGCCAGCCCTCTGTGTGGTCCCTTCACACCAGCGGCACGCCGACACGTGGCTCCTCCGCCTTTTGGGATAGGGTCGGAGCCCGGAGAAAATTGAGGCGCGGGCGGGGACAATTGCAGTTTAGTTTGTGAAACGGTACCGCACCGAAATGGAGTGGGAATGCAGCCCAGTGGCGATTTAAACAACACTTAGACACTAACAACATGTTTTCTTCCAGTCACATTTTTCTTGTGCTACAGTATTTCAAAGTGCTTTTTAACATTTTACCCGAGACAAAAGCTGAAACACTATATACTAAAGAGATGAAAGTCCTATTCATTCCTAAATGTCTTGTTAGATTGAGCCCTAAATAACTTTATTCAGTGAGCGAGTTTTGAATGAACATTTCCAAGCTCGAATGTATGAATGAATGGAACCTCCTCATGTTAGCCGTTAGCTATGATGCTGCTAACGTAACTCGCTGTCCTAACAACAAGGCTCTGCTATTGGAAAGCTTTAACGGAATCCAGTTTGCCCAATGAAACGATGAGCAGCAAAACCATTGTTTCACTCTATGATGGTTACATTGTGAAATGAATGTGTGGCTCACCAGGGCGTCGAACCGTACAAACCGACCACAGACCGTCACACCCATACTTCTTTATGACATTCATCCACCATTCTCCATCCTATATCAGGTCTCTGGGAGAAGAGGACTCGCATTTCTAGACGCTGACTGAGGCATAGGGGGGAATCGAATTAAGCTTACAAGGGCGATTTCACGTTTTGTCCTACGGCTTCAAACGGCGATCGTTTTGAGTGTGCGTGAAAGCGCTTGTGTTCATTGCTCATGTGCGAGCGAACGTGTGTGAGCTGATGCTGAATGAATGACCTGAAGGAACCAAGTAGAATTCCCATTCACGTTTCCCTCTGCCCGCCGCGTCTCCCTGACCTTCGCCGCTCCCTCTTTCAATCCTCTCTGAGCTCCCGCTTCTCATCCCCCCCCCTCCCCCCCCTCAGTTCCACAGGCTCGCATCCAAAACCTCCTCTGTGCCCCCTTTGGCATCAGACCTCGTCATCACTATCAGGGCGTCGCTACAGCATCAGCACTTTGGAGGTGATGTGTAATACAGGACTCTGTTGTCTTGTTTTATTCTTCCCCTCTAACAGAGAATTCTCCTGGTACGTCGCTGAGGTCCGATGTGGGAATGGGGATGTTGATTGGAATCTAATCAAATCAAGCGACACCTTCTTGGTTCTGTCTCACTTTTACTACGTTTCCCTCCTCTTCTCGTCTTCTCTGGTCACTTAGGAGAAGAGTGTGTGAATGTGCGTTTGTGTGCGTCTTGAAGAACGGTGGCTAGCGGTGAGCAGCTTCATACCTGAGGATACTTTGGACTTTAGACGCCCGCGGTCACTACCAGTCTGCGGTAGAAAAGGTGACGTGTTTCCAGACCTCTCACCACATGTGATCAGGACGCAGGTGTCTGTGGTGGCAGACACCTGCGACACATAATGAAAACTAAAAGTTAGTAACAATTTTAAATCTAATACTGTCCTGTAACGTCTGATCCCCGATGACTTGTTTGGGACTTAAAAGTGGAAACACAAAGTAGTCACATGCTCCTTTTCTTCAGATGCAAAGCGGAAAGCATTGAGACGTGTGTGTGCGTGTACGTGCATGCATGTGTGTCGAGCAGAGCAAAATGAGGAACTCATGGTGTAGAAGACGGTTGTAACCTCAGGTGTCAAAACAGTCTCAGACAAGCCTGCTTTAGTTTGGCCTAAAACACCGTGTTTAGTTAATGATCCATAATCTGCTCGCACTGTAAAACCCAAATGTGTTTTATGCTCAAGGACTCTTTAGTCATTTTGGAAATACATTTTCTTTTGACACACCTTTTCGCAGAGTGTTTGATAAAAGTTAGATGTGTGAGTTTCTATCTTCCCCCTGATTAGCTAAGAGTGGCTTAAACACACATTCAGCCAACAATCATTGTCCGGGGTGGGGAGGGCGCGCCCGTGCGTGCGTGAGAGCGACACAGTACAGTAATTAACTTCAGTTTCGGCTCACGAGTGTCACGTCGACTCATTGTTCCCCGGGGTGTTGAACAGCCATTTTGAACCGTGGAGAAGCGAGACAGCGAGCGCGGGGAGAGAGGCGGCAGGCGGCCATTTGAGACCAACCTGCGTCAAGCTCTTTGCGATCACAAAGAGGAAACGACAGGAGGAACGTGTGATCAGAGGCGCATACCTGGCGCCTGTCAGGAGACTGGAATGCGGCAGTGAGGCGTGTGGTTTTTTTCAGAGGAGAAAGCCAGGAAGGAGGGGGGGGGGGATGACAGCAGGAAAGGGCGCTCCAACCCGTTTCTTGAACGAGGAGAAGCAGCTGATTGATTAAAGGGTTATCTGTTTTTAAAGAGAGAGAGAGAGAGAGAGAGGGATGGAGAGCAAGCTGTCACTGGCGGGGCGCAGGAAACTGCCGATCACGCCGGTTTGACAGGAAGGAGAGGAGAGCTGCGCTTGTGATGAGGATGTCGGCTTATCAAAGGACACATCTTTTTGAGTAACAGAACAAAAGGGGGAGAAAGACGGCGAGATGAGGAACGATGGGGCAGCTGTGTGCAACCAGAAGTACCACCAATCGCTCATTTTCTGTCACAAGCAGCACCACCGACACGTTGAGGGTCAGAGTTAAAGTCTGAAAAGAGGAGTTGAAGACACCGAAATCCTCACCATCGAACAATGACTTTTCCCTAATGATCATAGCACGAACGTGTATTTAGTTTTTGCTCGAGGGCTGAAAGCGGAGCGTTTCATTGCTTTGTGCAAGTAAATGGCCACAGGATGTTTTGATGCTACTCTTGAAGGAAGAAAGCCTTCATTTAACAGCTCTGATAAAGCTGGGATGCAGCCATTAGCAGCCTCTGCCACAGGAAGTGCCAATCGGATAAAGGTATGTGGTGTTGGCTTTCAGGGCGCCTTGAATGATTCATGTGATTATTAGCCTTAATGGGAAGGTTTGTGTTTTATGCCCAATGGGAATTGGCCCTAGACGTTCCAGGATCACATGCTTTACGTTAGTTACTTCCTAAATATTCCATGCACACTGTTAATGTTCTGTTATATCCATTGTAATACCTAACGCTTTGTCTTGTTGTTTCCTCAACCTTTGCACCTCATGGAAACAACAGATACGTTTTGCATATGGTGCATGTTGTTCGTTAATCAGGGCAAAACAAACTATGACACACAGGAGCATAGTAGATAAGTGCCATAAGAAGATGGTAAAGTTAATAACAAACACACTTCTACTGGGTCAAGGTCCTGCTGTTTGTTTTGAGAACATTACTGCAGTGAAAAGGACAGCATCTGCTCTATAAAATGTGAACATATTTCAGCTCCTTCTCCTTCTCAGATGAAAGTTGGTTGACTGTGTTTGTTTAATTCCGGTTAGTAAAGTGTTAGATTTATTTTCAGGAACATACTTTGAGGTGCGGTAAAAAGAAGTCTAAGAAACTGATTGCAGTAATGCAGTACAACACTGAGACGCACATAATCACACCCACACTGAGACCACAACCTCTTACTTCTGGCTGTTATCAGTCAGCACACAAAGGAACTCTCACAAATAAAGAAAACCATAATAATCTATTTTTTACCTCAAACTCAAAATTAGGCTATTGGACAACTTCAAAGAGCTTATTTTCTCTCCAGCTTCTGACTTGAGAAGAAGAAGAAGAAGAAGAAGAAGAAGAGCTTCATGCAGCAACGCTGTGCCATCACGTACATTGATTGGGATTTCTTTTCAGGCTATTTTTTCATTAAAAAAAACAATGTGCTCCACGAGCGAATTAGTGTGCTAATGACAGTTCATCACCACAGTAGCTCTTATTGTGTCTGCTAAAAAGCATTTTCTTTTAACAGTTTTGACTAATTAGGAAAATCTGACTAGTGTCTTTCTGTCTGCCCCTCTCCATCTCTTCTTCTCTTTCTGTCTGTTTGTTCACAGCTTGTTCAACAAGCCGCAACGTACCCGCTTATTTACAACTAATAACAAAACAACCACTGATAATTCATGTGGGATTTGTAATCTACGTAACTACATTCTTTGGCTTGATAGGCGAGTTAAAAACTCATTCTTGCAGTCAGACATCCACGCTGTCAGCAGCGGCCAACCTTACACAGACTACATATAAAGCCTAATATATTCCCACAGGAAGGCTTCCCTCTCCATTATTTGTTGGCTGCTGCAAAGAGCAGCAATATTCTTTTAATGCACTTATAAACACAGCGCATACTCTGTCGCCTGGAGGAACAGTCGGGAGTGGTACTCGGGGAGGAATAATTATAGACGGCGTTGAATTTCCTGCTCTCCACCGTGTGCCAAACAGTGTTTAGCCGAGAGGGGTTTGCTTCCCTCTCATGTTTGCACCATGGCACTACTGGGAGGCAGGATCACATGCTTGTAGTGCGCATTGGAGCCGTTGTCCCCCTCTCAAGACAAAGAGTTTTTGGGTTTTCAAAACAAACAAAAAAGATCCCGCAAGCTTTTTTTGTTGGCCCCGTTGGCCTTAGTTGGAACAGTAATGTGTCTAAAATGACACGCCTGGAAACACACGTCAACACGTGTACATTACTGGCCGTTGTCATCGGGAAAAGCAGATTGTTTACTCTGTTGCTTTGTTACAGAACATTTGTGCCTTCAAACATCCCGGTAGCAGTAGGAGCATCATAAAACATGTAGGCAAAATAAAGAATGTCCGCAGTGATCTGTGTGCCCTCTTTCATGCACGAGAAGCCCGTTTCTGTAGGTTTCATTTTCCACAGATGGGCGCGGGAACAGAAGTTGCTGCTGCTGCTTCTGCTTCACCGGGGCGTTTCACAACTACAAATACTTTCACACACACACACACACATTGGGGAAGTGATACATTCACCATGTTCTAGTTCTCCATGCGCTTTGCAAACCGCCGAAGCCTTCATACAGAAGACGTTTGACGGTATGAGCTTCGAGCTGTCATCGGGTCAAGCCAACCACCAGCGGCTGTCGCCACGGTAACGGCCAGGTGATGCACTTGGGAGAGAGGGAGACTTTGCTTCGGTAAAGGGTCTTCCTCTCCACCGCGCTCCTCGTTGTCGGCGTGCTTGTGAAGAGCCGCCAGCAGCAGACGGGACGACTTGCTGCACATCCGCTCACTGAATCGCCCACATTCCGCACATTCCCGCTTCATCATCTGCAGCCAACCTCCATGGTGGAAACTCGTCCCATGTGAACCGCGGCGGGAAACACACACATGCAATTGCATGAAGCGGGCTCTTTTAACCCTTTACGGTTCACTAAAATCTGTACATATAAATATAAAGTCTGATCCCGTGGGGGCGGCTTTACTCGTTTAAATGAGCGTCTGTTGGGTCCATGTTTAGGGCCACTGGGTGTGATCGTACGTGGCCCTTCCATTTTTAACCCCATAAGCTGATCTGCTAACACGCTCACAGAGACGCCTGTTTCAATCCGTCGGTGTTTGCGCTGCGTTACATCGCCCCGGCTGACCCTGTGTGCGACTTTGTGTCTGTGTACATACGTTTGCGTTGCTCGACGGACGCTTGGCGCGAGGGAACCCGGTCGAAACACAATGACACGTGCGCGTGTTCCGCGCATGCACTGCGAGCCAGACACACAAATGCAGACAGCCAAGTCAAACACACACACACACACACACCAGAGACCTTTGTTCTGTGATGTTTGTGTGCGCTCTTAAAGGCATATTGTACTACTGCTAAACACAGTATTTGGGGTCTTTAAGGTGAGATATGAACTACTGAAAGACATATTTGGGCCTCCCGTCTTGAGTGTGATTCATTGGAAGCAATCAATTGGAATCAAGTCATTAGTTTTTCTTTTTTCAGTTGGCATGTTGAAGATGATGATTTTTAAGACTGAAGGGTAAAAGTGTTGACTATTAGTGTATAATGCTTAGGTCGCTGCTTTGTGGTCCTTCACAGTATTTAAAAAATGTTTGACTTTTACCAGATACGATTAAGGTTATTAAGGTGGAGAAATAATGCCAACGCTACTGTCTCTGCTGTGAGTGAGAGTAATCCAATCCAACCGGTTTCCGTACGCTGACTCAGCAGAGCTGAAGTCCACACTTTTTCCAGTGAATAAATGTGCAAGATATTGTGATTTGTTTTCGTTGTTTTTCTACACTACTAGTAATGTTTTTTAGGGTCGAATAGTGCACTCATTTCCCAGGTAATCAACCTTAAAAAGCGACAAATCAAATGAATGGCATGGAAAATGAAAAAAATCGTCAATAAATGCATACTGTGTCTAATTTACAGTAAAATTAGCTAATTTAAATTTTTATCTCATGAGGATTCTCATAAAATAGAGTAAATGTGATAAAACTCCAGACTAACAAACACCTGGATCAATAGTGGTGAAGGTGACTGTGAGAGAATTGTACAGAAGACCATGAAGGAGACCACGAGGGGTCGGAGAGAAATGTGAGGAGGAAGTTGGAGAGACATCTGGAACTTAATCCTGCGGAAGGACACTCGTATCCCTCTCCTACTTCCTACAAAATGAATTCACTTAAACTTTTGCGCTTCCTGAGTTTTTCACTGTGTTAAATGTCACACACGACAGTTCCTTGTGTTCCTTCCATTTGATTTTTATTCTTTCTGACAGACATTTTCCCCTTTTTAAAAATCTTTTCTGCAGATAAACCTGCGGCTTATTTTAGTCAGCGGGAAGACGAAAGAATTCCTCTTCTCTCCGAACGACTCCGCGGCCGACATTGCCAAACACGTCTATGACAACTGGCCGATGGGTGAGTAGCTGTGTTGAGGAATGATGGTAGCAACAATGACAACGTTAAATCGCCCTGAGGTCATCCAGGCATTTCATTTTCTACAGCCACGTATTATCTGTACCTCTTCATTATTCATTTAATGAAGTCTCACGGGCCTTTTGTTCACTGTCAAGCTGACTACCGACTCACCACTTAGACGGTCCAATGCTCGTTCAACTGACTTCTGATTTATGGTGTGCGAGGTTAAGTTAAACATACTGGGACGTTTGCTAACCCCCCCCCATTGTGCAGATAAATGATATAGTCCTGGTCTTGAATAAACCATAAGCTCACATAAGCACAGCTGCTTGCACACGCTGTAATAACTAAAGATGTAGCTGCTAAAGCATCAAGCCTGGTGATCTCATTTATCTGGGCTCTTGTTGTAGCTAAAGATGAGATCAGCTGAGGGGTTCAGTCTCACTCTCAGAACCCAAGCAGACCCGCTGCCTCTTGACTTGCATGTGGGTCAAAGTAGCAGTGTGAGAACGTGCCAATCTTTGCCGTGGGTTAACTAGAGGGAGCGCCTCCTTTCGACTTGATTATGATCTCGGTACACCCTCCTCCCTTCTGTAGTACACCCACTTCCTGGATGCCTCCGCACGACTGATGGAATTCCAATCAAATCGGGTTTTCCCACGGCGCTAGAACCACATTTTGGAGAGGGCCACATCCCCGAAAAATATATAAAATTACACATATGAACTTGAAGAGGATCTGTGTGTCCCTCAGACAGAGACCCAGAGCAGGCCCTCAGTCCGGCACCATCCGTTTAGCTGGAGACAAACATCTGGTTGCCAGACGCTGCTGCTGTGCAACACCCCCCCCCCCCTCCCGTTTTCTCATTTAATGCCTTCACTTTCCTGTCTGTAGCTCTTTCGAAGGCCACGCCCCATGTTCGTCTTTTGCTTTCCTTCTTTCCCCCTTTCCGTAGTCTCCCTCCGTGTCGGTGTTTCTATTTAACCCCCCAGCCTCCCTTCTTTGATTTTTTTTTCTTCTTTCAGACTGGGAGGAAGAGCAGGTCAGCAGTCCTAACATCCTGAGGCTGATCTACCAGGGCCGGTTTCTGCACGGCAACGTAACACTAGGAGGTGAGGAAGCACAGAGAGTACAACTCCCCAAAAAACAACAACCCTCATCACACAAATGCACAGCCGCGAGTTGCTAGGAAAGTTCTTTGCTGCTCTCGTCTCTTTTCCCCCGAGCAGCGGAACAGAGGCACCTCAGTGCTCCGGACAAGTCTGCTTTGACCGAGAGAGGGAGGAGAGGGAGGAGAGAGGAAACGCAGAAGAGAGGGGATAAGGGGCATTAGACCTTAGGCATTAGTTTAGACCTAAAGCAGCACAATAAGGAGACGAGAAAGGGTATGTTTAAAATAACAAAACATATAGATTATATGAAATGAATTACTCGTGTTTTTGTCAACATTGAGATATGCAAAGGAATGTTTACATCACAGAAGGGACGATACATATAACAGCTGTAGTGTTCAAAGCATTTGTTGTGTTCCAATTTGAGCCCAAGCTCTTCCTGTTCAAAGAGGCATCTGTCAATAACTGATTCTGACGAGCATCGATTCGGACAACATAAATAACATGATCGCGTCATCGACACACATATTGATTTGTCTCCCAGTCCTACTGAAAGTGAACGCTTTCCAAAGGTTTCTCTTAAACAGCTTAATGAGTTATTTTTGGAAGGTTATATTTATTTTCCCCTTATCAGGCTCCTTCCTCACCGGCGAAGAGATTATTCTGCAACAAAATGCCACAGCTTTATTATTTATTATTTTAACTTAATGATTCTCTCAGAATAACCTTTGCATCCTCTCTCCCCCCCCCCCCCCCCCTCTCTCTCTCTCTCTCTCTCATCTCCCCGACTAGCTCTCAAACTGCCCTTGGGGAAGACCACAGTGATGCATTTAGTTGCCAGAGAGACTTTGCCTGAGCCAAATTCCCAAGGTAACCGTCCCTTCTTCCCTTTCAGCGGGCCTTTTCACATGCCGAGCAACATTAAATGTTGTGCTGCCAGACACTATGTATCCCCCCCCCCCCCTCACACACAGGTCTACTGTGTCAGGAACAGCCACTGCTGCAAATGATTGCCCCCTTTATGTGTATCCCTACGATACGGCACATTGTGTAGAATATACAACCGAAATAAGTCATATTAGGTCACTGGTCTCCTGTTTGTGACCGTGTAGTGGAAGGGCTGACTGACCAAACAAACAGTCTAGAGTTTGCTAGTGTTTCTGTGTGTGTGTGTGTGTGTGTGAGAGAGAGAGAGAAATGGTTATTGTGGTCTATAAAAACACTGTTTTTGCTCCACCACATTATTACCGTACCACAATAGAGCCACGCTTTTGTTGAATAGTTACAAATGAAGTAACAATGATAGTCGCCGTCGCTTACTTTTAAAAGCGGAACAAAGCTCCTGATTCGATTACCATGAGGTTTTGTCGTAGTTTTAAGCATTTAGTCTTGAATCAGTCTGGATTGAGTAACATATCCACAGGTTTAAAGGCTTATCGGACCCTAAAATCCTGCTCTACGAGACAGGATATAACGGCTACATTATCATTTAACCATTAGAGTAAATCTACCGGGAATGTGTGCCTGCATGTATTTGATAGGCCGACATAACACCTTGTTGGATGATGACGTTGTCTGTTTGTGTTCTCAGGTCAGAGGAATAGAGAGAAGACCGGGGAGAGTAACTGCTGTGTCATTCTGTGAACACACGTCGCCACCACCGTCCCTCCATCCCTCTCCTCCGTTCCCACGTCAACATGTTGGACCGACCCATTTGGTCCCCTGTGCTGAAACGTGTCCACAATGCGGATTTGCATACAGACAAACATACAGATACACCTTTTCCTTTTGTTGTCCCTCACACACACACACACACACACACACACACACACACACACACACACACACACACACACACACACACACACACCCATTTAGAAAAACAGCAGGCTCATGCTGCTTGCTGACACACAGTAGGGAGCAGGAAATGGATTCACTTTAGAGTTGATTCCTTTGTCTCAACTGATAAATTAGTGGATGAACTGGATTTGCAAGTGTTTTTTTCTTTTGATCTTTTTTTCTTTTCTTAATGCACACCTTTTTTAAGCCTTCTGGCACACAGACAGACAGACACACACAGACACACACGTACCTGCAGTACACACAAACAACACGTCCAACCATCCTCAGTCGGCCTGTTTAAAGCTCCTCGTACTAGCTGGTTATTATAGTAATGCAGTGCCCAAGTCTGTGTGTGTGTGGCCTTGTTTTCTCATTCAGACCGCTGAGAACTTTTAACCACTAACAATTCGCCAACACAATTACCCCCCCTCCCCCCACCCTCCACACACTCACACACACACACTCTATGACTTCCTGTCTACAGATCCAACCAGATGTGCTTGTGTGATCTCCCTCGGTGCAGCAGACAAAGCTCAGATGTGCCTGATAAGAGAACTCAACTCAAACCATGACACACACACACACACACACACACACACACACACACACACACACACACACACACACACACACACACACACACACACACACACACACACACACACACGTGTCCTTTTTACTGCCCTCCTCTGCATGTGCCCTCAAAGGTCACAAGAGAGAAATGATTCCTTTCTCCTGCTGAGCGCTGTAGAGGGCGAACGCGTCTTTTAGTCGCCATATACTGAGCCAAACAAAGCCTAACGGACAAACAAATGCACAACAACCCGTGCTGGTGGTCTTGTTTTGGTTATTTGTTTGTCCATGATATTTGTGACTGTGTTTTGACAGTCACACGCATATTACTGAACGACCAGTGTTGTGATTTAATAAAACATTGCGTCAGGTTTTTTTTCCCTCCCTGATGCATTTGCAATTGTGATCCTTTTTGAAAATAAAAAAAGTATTGTGAAGGATCTCTCTGAAACCGGCAAGGAATTCATTCGGAATGAAAATGTTCATCTTCATTCGTCTTAATTCGCTCCTCGGTCTCATTTCAAGTTTCTCTCAGCATTAATAAGTCCAGTTTGCACAACCAAAGCATGGGCTCCTTCATCAGATTAATACAAATGTATAAAAAGGTTTATTGTTTAATTTTATATTTTTCCAATGGAACTATTGTTCCACACTATGGTAAGGTGTAGAGTATATTTAATATGAATCCTATAGAGAACATGATCAATCTAATCTCGTCGATACACAGTATATTGGTGTGTAGTCTATGATTGTGTATTGGGTTAGCTTCTAGCCAGTTCACAGTCACTCGCTGACAATGTCTTGCGCTTAAGAGCAGCATCACTTCCCTAATCATCAACAGACTGTATCTTTATTTACTTTCATCTGCGCTCTTTATTATTATTTTTGCATTTGTTTATAATTTTTTTTTGCTTTAAAGAATCGCTATGTAACAGCACTAGGTCTTAAAAAAAAATATGTTTATATTGATCAGGGTTCAAATATGTACAGAGCTAAATGTTTTCAAACCAATTGTAAATAGCACTAATGCCCCCCCCCCCCCCTTCTCCCCCCTCCCTGCCCCCTCTGCCCCCATCCGAACTCCAAAATGGAATACATCTGTAAACTAAATAAAGGTTATTCAAGTGCAGTGCCTTTTGTCATGTCTGAATGTATACGTCTTTTGAGGGTCACCTGACACGGACAGCCTACAATCAATAACATATTCAACAGACGGATCGATAATATTTTATTTTACGACTACGGGAGTATTTCTGCCGACTCTTTAACAGTCGTTTGGGAAACTCGGTGACGAGAGACTTCCTGCAGTTGTTGTTATGTCCATCGTTACGCAACAACAACACACGTAGCTATTAGTTATTCGCCAGTGATGTGTGGTTGACACATTTTGTCTTGTTTTCTTAACTTGCCACTTAAATCACCCATTATCACTGCAAAATGTTATCATTATGTTTTATGTATATAAGTAAAACAATCTGAACTCATTCCGCCACATGATTGTTGCGTGCTTTGTGTAAAGTATTAATCTGTTAAGTAACTCTAGCTGTCAAATACATGTAATAAAAGAAGGGCTCAGGTAGAAATGCGACGTAGTAGAAGTAAAACTTAACAGCACTGAAAGAAATGGAAGTAGGACTTAGGTAAGAGAGCAGCTTTGTGTGGCGGACTCTTTTTCTTGTGGGTTGGCTGTCATTCATTCGATTCTGACGGTGGTTGACAAGTAATTACGACACCACCTTTAAGTCAACTATTGTTTAAGTTGTTGCTTGTCAGTTAAGACCTGACAGTCGATTTACACGAAGGACAATCACTGATGGCTCAAATGAAATTGCATAATTCTTGACAACCATGTGATCCTGTCAAGTCACTTCCAGTCAAGTTTTCACAACATTCAGTCGGCCAAAGTGCAGCAGGAAGAAGAGTGGAATATAAAGTTCAGATATGACACACTAAACCAACAAGAGATGCTACATCACCAGAGGATGTTTTTACCCAGTTAAAAAAAATGCAAATGAATCTCTTAAATTCTCATGAGTGTTTTGAGTGGTTAAATAAAGAACTTTTAATAAAAGATGACAGCTGTGACTGGACTTCTGTTGACTTCACTGAACTCC
This sequence comes from Pungitius pungitius, assembly GCF_949316345.1. Taxonomy (NCBI): domain Eukaryota; kingdom Metazoa; phylum Chordata; class Actinopteri; order Perciformes; family Gasterosteidae; genus Pungitius; species Pungitius pungitius. Next base: position 10,795,117 of record NC_084915.1, on the reverse strand, counting down.
TGTGTAGTTTTTCACTGCTCCCTTTTAATCCCCTCATTGACATGAATGCAACTATTGTGTATTCACACACACGCATTCACACACACACACACACACACACACACACACACACACACACACACACACACACACACACACACACACACACACACACACATTCAACTATTTAAAAGTCTAAATGGCGACAGAGAGGATTGCGGTTACAGTAACACCATTCACAACTGCACATTCTCTTTGTGCGACAGGGAGCCCCTCGGCATTGCTGCTGCCCGGCCTCTGATCAACACACCAGTCTCTCTCTGTACAGACACACTATTGTGTCAAGGGTATAGTGAGTCTTCATTCGTAAACAATTTGGAGTATCATTCGTATTAATACGTTATATTATCAACAAGGGTATAAAGCTAGACTGTAAATATGCGTGGCAGGTTACGTGCATCCCCCTTTAACACGATGTGTAATGAGGCAAGCACAAAAAACAACATTGACACATGTAGTTGAATTAATATCTGTTGGGATCATAGAGCTATATATGAACGGGATACTGTCACTCAAACATGAGACAAACACTTCTATCTGCTTGGCCCACGTGTCAGGTTTGAGGACGTCGCCATCTTGTGGCTGAACGCCTGCAGAGCAGCTCTGCTGCCCAGTGACGGACAGCAGAGGGTGCTCGGGATGAAATATTCCATCAAGTGCTACATGGTAGGTTAAGTGAATGATTCTAATCATTGCACTCCAAATATGTTTGTATCTAACTGACTATTGAGTTCATTTCTATATTCAAAGGAACCTACTATAACTTTAAAAGAAGTCAATATCATATGGAGAGAATAACGTGAACGGGCTACTGAGCGATTTCCCCATCTGTCCACTGAATCAAATCAAAATTCAGCGGCACAAGGACAAACAACGTTGTGTTTTGACTCAAAGACGGATTACATCTCTACACCTCTGTATGAAAGGACATTTCCTTTAAAGTCTTCTGTGCACCATCTGTAGTACATCTTCTTTCTGGTTAGTTTTTAACAGGCCATCTTTAGTATGTCTGCAGCTTCTTAATATTAATATCAGTGTCTTACATCATGTCCAAACACAGCAGGCACATTTTGCTGCAAAACAATGACTGGAGAAATATGTTACATCATGTCAATGTCATACTGTATATGACAAAGTCTAAGACTCTACTCACCCTCTTCCTGCTATATTTCACATTCATTTTGCAATAATTTGACTTATAGATAATTATATTATATTCACATTCAAGACACTGCCACTGAATGCATGATACCTTTTTTATTTAGGAATTAAAGCATGATTGGACTCATACAGATTGAGCAAAAGCAGGACAAGGAGCGGACAGACAGGCGTCTTCATTTTCCCACATTTTTTCTTTAATAAAAATGACGGATCACTTGTCAGTTGGATGTCGTGCCATTCAACGTTTGGCACAATGCAGCTTGTAGCACAATGCCCTCGCCTCTCTTCACCCAGGGTTTGCTTAATCTCCCTCGTTCTCAGACAGGAGGTGAAAGGGTGGCTCAGTGTGGGGAAAAGACTGTGGAGGAGAGTGCGGACTACAGGCCTGTCTCAGGGGTCATCGTCAGGTAAAGAAGGAAAGATGAAGAAAGGCGATTCACAGACACGCTGACTTAAAACGCACAGATGCATTTTAGGAGATTAAACCAGTTGATTTCTTACTTAAATAATCAAGTGGAGATTTTCATGAGGACGATGTTGGCCTCTTAACTTCAGTAGTAATATTATGGTTTTTCAAAGGATCCAGATTATGCCCTTTTGATACGGTTCTTTGTGATCTGAATGAAATATCTGAAACAAACTTTGGCTTCCTGAAACAGCTCCGCTCAAAACGACCCGTTTGGGGTCTTAATGCTAATGAGCCAGATACCCGGCCCCCTCCTCTCCCCTCCACCATCCACACTCATTTGTGGTTTGAGCCTTGCAGGGAAATCCTCCCCTGTGACATCATGAAATGTAAAAAAAAAAGATTATCGAAAATCATGTGATAGAAATGTAGTTATTGTACAATTCCAATCATTCCATTGAACCAGGAACCAGGAAACATTTATTAACATAATACGAGGCATTTGACTTGGCAATTGGTGCATGACAGCAGACAGTTTGACAATTGACAACAAGACAACATAGTGCAAGAGGGATAAAATAAAATATAATAAAATATAATGCTATGGGTTAGTAATCTAAGGCTAATGGTTACTAATCATAAATCCACTGCATCACTGTCGCGTATGAAGAAATACATTGAAGAAAAGATATTTATTGAAAGATTAGAACTACTTGCATCTGAAATCTTTGCAGTAAAATAATAGGAAGTCCTGAATCAGAGGTGCTGACAATTGAGGAAGGGAACCAGTTGTTTTAGATCACTAGACCCAAACAGAAGGAGACTCAAACTTTGTCTGATGATGTCAGCAAACCCTGAAACTGCCAGACGAGTCGTTTTTATTAGTATTAATTCATTACAGGAATATTTTTTTCCAGCGTTTGGGGGTTGGCACACATGCCAGACAGCCACATTAACATCTAGATGACCTATCCAAGTGGAATTTTCATATGTCCCCTTTAAGTTAGACATGTGAGTGTGAGTGTCAAATCCTCCTTCAGAAAAACTGTGATTTTGCTTTCTGTCAGACGGCCTCAGATGACTAACAGGAACAAACCTGCTGAGAAACAACCCTCCAACAGTTACTGGTACTAAGGCGTAGTTAATACTAACCACATTCATGGTTTAAAACTTCAATGTGACTAACGTGAGAGCTGAAGCCATCAGTTTAATAAACAATATGTCAATATATGGTATAATAATTGTCTAGTTCTGAAAAAAAAAGAGATTTTGAAAGTGCAATAAATGCATGGTTAGAACTAATCACATCAATTAGGGTTACCTTCTACTTAAGTGTCACAGTGCACAATGCTCTGGCCCCAGAAGTGGGACACTAAAACAGACTTGTCATAGAAAATATAACACCCCATTTTGTGAAAATATATCATTTTGCTTTCATCATTTACATGAACCAATGATTTGTATTTCGATACATTTCTGCCCCCTTGTGATCAGGAATGTGTTCTCCATGTTTTTGGGTCATTTTTAACAGCAAGGTTTAGACTCAACTGAAATGTACTACTCAGACCAACACACTAAAGGGGAAAAAAGGCCAAGCTATAATGTAAAGCATTCAGTCAATATGAGTGAATTTCATTCTAAAAGTTGCAACTCTGGATAATCACATTATTTTCTTGCTGAACTAAATATTCTTAGAATTAGAATGGGATCCCGTTCAGTGTTAACATGGAAATAAAGAACAGTTTTGCTGCCTAAATGAACAACTAAATGACTGAATTAAGCATAAGCAGTTGCTCAATACCCACAATACACAAGGGGCTTATGAAATGGTGGGCAGATGTCGGATCAGTTGTCGTGGGAGGTCCACTTTAAAATATTAGTTCATTGGTTCAAAATTAAGAGATGTGTAAGCCACGTCAACATTTGAGGACCACCAACTTTCTCCTTATAGTTTAGTTTCTTCTTTCATTTATCACGTTAGAGCCAACTTACTGACAATAACTTGTGATTTTATTGTCGTATTAGAATTATTTGACTACTCTCCCTTTATAATAAATCTATAATACGCCTGGAATCAACACCAGTCTGCACGCGGAGCTGAGATGTGTGAGACATTCACGCCTTTACACTGTTTTTCACTATTTAAAACATTATCATAACTGATAAATATAAGGCCCCAAAGGTTTGAAGACAGAAGCAGCTAGAGGTGAACATTTTGATTTTCCAAAAAAGCTTGTCCGTGTTTGCCCGCCTGCCCCCTCCACCCATCCCTGTGCTGATGCCATTTTGAGTGTCGGCTCGTCCAGGTGGGTTTCACATTTCACTACGTTCATACATCTTGCATGATTATGAATGGTCAGAACCTGATGCGGAGAGGGAGGCAACACCGGCCGCTTGTTAGATGTGCTGCTTGTAAGTTTTTCTTCCTCCTGATGAGTACTAGCCTTCTTAAGTTAAACACAGCGTCACATTGACCCTCATTTCATTACTCTAATAAAGGACAAGAGCTTCCATATCATGGCAAATTGAAAAGAATAGTCGATTTTCTATATTTTCAAAACATACTGAAACACGTTGAAGATAAACAAAATAAAACGCAGCTCAGCCAGAACTCATTTTTTCTCTTTCAAAAGTTAAAAAAAGTACTTACGGAGACGAAAGTACTTGAACAACAATCAGCTGCGTCATTTGTGTGATAAATATTTGTGTCCTCGTTCGTCTTGGGGGTGCAAACACTCTCGAGATCAATTAGTCAGTTTGGTCATAACACGTTTAAGCAAGACTGTTATCCCCTGAGACACAGGAGGAGAAAAACAGTTCAGGTCCCCAATGAGGAGAAATGAGAAGGTGGGGTGTCATTGTGGGGGGATTCCCCGGAGTCACCGACTTACAGAACGGACAGTTTGCAGTTGACGAAAGTCTGAACTTTTCAAAGTGCTGAAATAATTACTTTATTCATTGCTTGAGTGACGGCAAATGTATTTGTTGTTTTTATTCATTCCATAAATAAAAATGGCAAGATTGTGTAAAGGGAAAGCGAAGTTGGCAACTTATTGCATTCTGACATCTTGTGCAAGGGAACTGGTCAATTGATTTGTTGAAGAAAGTGAAAAATAAATTGATAAGAATAAAATCCTTAGCTAGTAGTAACTAGTATCTGTGGTGGATTCTCTCAAGAGGGCAATTTGCAAGCTTTTTGAAATTCCTTTTCTTTGCAGAATTTGAAATAGTATAAAGAATCGTTCCCTGCAGGCCTGAGGCAGAGGGTGGTCCTGTCATTTAGCCTTATTTGTTATGTATCATCAGAGGACAATTCTCTCCCTGGGACATTATAAACACCTGTAATATACCCAGGGAGCTAATTGTATTTATTTGGCGACAATATCTTAATAGTAAATCCCCACAGATAACACTCTGTGTAATAGTTTAAAGTGAGATCTCTCGAGTTTTAATATTCTCTGGATTATTCCCTTGTTTTAGACCCAATAGACCGAGCTAGATGAAATTAATGAAAGTTATTAATGTAAGTATCCGGGGAATATAGAATCGTCTTAGGTAGGATATAGGGTTTAGTCATTCTCCTTATTGAGTACAGTTATATTGCATATAAATTTTTTTTTAATATGATGCTAGTTTTTATTTTCAATTGTAAAAGTACAATTTGTGTGTACTGACGGACGTAGTGGTGTACTTTTTCCGGGAATTTAAATACATTTTAGGGACAAACAGCTATACCTTATATGTATAAACCTTTTTCCACTTGGCCTTTAAATTTATTTATGCTTCAAAATAAATTGACAACTTAAAATGGAATGTTTTCAAAGTTGCTAGACAGTTTTCAACCATGTCGACTTCAGTCTACTGATGTGAACTTGAAATGCTACTTAATTAGGTCTCTTGTGAGACCTGCACTTTTGTTTAGTTGGAAAACAAAGTACAAGTAATGATGCAATACTATATGGCAACTTAACAAGGCCATACAGTAAGATGAAAATACAATGTCATGTATGCATGTTCTCTAAATAGTTCAACATTTTGAGAAATACCTCCTTATGCCCATGGAATATATGTGATGCAAGACAAGCAGTTACATTTCTTTAACTGCAAATTTTAGAACTAGCTCATTAACATGGTGATAGTAATGTCACACTTGTTTAATATACAAATGCATTAAGGAATGTAGGAACTTTAATTAATGGTTTCACAGGATTTTCCTTTTACAGGAACCAATTTTGCAATGCGCTTAATTACCAGAATCCATTTTTGGTATCGTTATCAATCACATAATTGAGTAATAAATGCAAATCCCTCCTTCACATAATCCATTCAACCCCAGTTCATGGACTAAAGTTAGTTGTGTTGTGACATGGGGGGTAGAATAGGGGAACATTTTGAACTCTTCTTAACAAGAGTTTTACTCCATTTGAGAAAACTTAATGCAGAGTTGTTATCCCATGATTCAGATTACAACAGCAATACAGCAGTTTCATAAGTTGTTGTTTGGGAAGTGTTTAGCTAACTGTTATGGGATATGTCGTCATGCTGCGAGCACAGTGTCGACCAACAACTCATTAACAGCCTCAATAGACTGAGATGTGGCAGCTTTCAGCAAGGGAGTACAGCACACTTCACTTGTGAACTTCTCATTGTGGAAGACTGCGACAATCAAAACAATCAGAAATAAAATAAATAAAAATATGAAAAAACAAAAGTATGACTTTGCATTCTGAGTAGATAAACACTAGTTGTAATAACACATCTCATCTGCTTTCTCCTTTCGTTGAGCATATTCTGAAAAACACGTACATGGTAAAAGATGTTTGTTACCAGGAACTGATCTTTTTGCTTAATAGCTTGAAGGTCAAGAGTACAACAGATGTAACATTGAACAAATCTAAACGGCCGTTGAATCCTATTTTTCCATGAAGGTCCACCGCTGCATGTTTTCGGCTATAGACACCACTGAATTGCTTGTGAATCCCAAGCTCCCTGTTGAGTTCATGCACAAACTAAATCTTGATGTACTTCGTATGGTATGTGGCGGCTGCAACTAACGTCAACGTGTGGTGATGACGGAGCAAGTCAGGAAATTGCTTCATGCTGGTAATAACGAATTATGCTACTAGATATCCAGAAGCTTTCCCCCTGAAAACTGTCACGCCAAAGTCCAATGCTTTTTGTTACGTGCAATTCTTTGCAAGGGTTGGGTTTTCAAAGAAAATTCTCAACGACCAGAGGACAAATTTCATGTCCAAGTTACTGAGAGATGTGTACAAACTGCTCTGTATTAAAGGAATGGATTCCCTGGGCTGAGCGGAAAGACTTGTTGTTGATTAGGCATGTAAAGGAAAAGGACGACAATGATGAACAGTACCTTCCGTTACTGGCTTCTACTCTCCCTGACCTCACCCACAGCCAACCCAGGTCCGTGCCCTCTGCGTCCCAGACGTTTTTAAAGAAACTCCTGTTTGTACACAAATGACAGAACACAGAATTGTAAAGAAAAAGATGCAGCGGTACGAAGAATGAGCTACAGATTTTCTCTTCGCCTGCTGATGTGGTTAGAAAAGGAAGTAGAACCAATGCTGTTCTTGGGCATCCTTGAGGTACCGGGGAGTGAGTGGTGCAACCCCATTGTTTAAGTCCCAAAGAAAGATGGCACAATAAGATTCTGCATTGACTTTTGTTATCTAAATTCTATTTCTGAATTTTCCTTGTGTTTATGAACTAATTGACAGGTAAGGTAAATCCAAATTTCGAACCACTGTTGATCTCTGCAAAAATGGTACCACTGATTCGGCAGGCCCGTGAATTAACAGCCCTCCGCACGTCAACGGGTTCGTGCCAGTTCACGGCCATTCCTTTTGGACTGCGTGGCGCCCCAGCAACTTTACAAAGATTGACGGACCAGGTATTGTTCGAATTGTCCGATTTTGCTGCCGCATATGTGGATGACATTGTTGGACACCTTGGAAACTGACAATAAAGCCCTGAAGTGGATGGAAGGCATGAAGAGTGCTAATAGCCGCATCACCCGGTGGTACCTTTCAATGCAGCCCTGCTCTCATGGCGTAATAACAGAAGGTCAACCTGTGGTGATGACAGAGTTCCAGCCAATGACAGAGCTTTGGCCTCACAGATTAATTGGTCCACTCTGCAGCCGGCAGACGGGCGTTCTCGGAGGCCGCCGCATCTAACCTGCAGATGAGGAAGGGCGGCAACTAACCCTGCAACCCTGCAATTATTGGTGCACTGACCAGCCTGCTATGAACATGCAGTTGGGAATAAATCAGGGTGGGTTGTTGTTTGTTGGGGAAGGCACACATGCGTGCGAAAAAACACGTGTTAAACTCTGAATTATGTTTCATTTATTTAATTGGTCTAAGTTCAACCTTTGTTCATGCTATTATCAATGCTGTTACCAATTTTGGGTAAATAAAGTCCCTATTCTATCGACCCACTCTCCTCGCGTCATGCGTACCCTGGTCCTTCACGTGGTACTTTTCTGACTATCATGACTTGCTCTGGACTGCTGCACACGGTGAGCACTGTGGAGCCAAGGCTTGGCAATACACCATGAAGATGATCTATCGCTCTATCTATCTATTGTTTGGCTATACAGCAATATACTCTCTGTATGAATCTCAATATATCATTCAAGACTTGAAGCTAACTATGGAGATTATAAACTCATGTTTACAATTTTTAATGAGGTAATACATCAGAAAGGGAGAAGTAGATTCACTTTCCTATTGACTTCTATACACTCAGACTTCTTTTGCCACAAGAAGAGTCACCCCCTGGTGGTCAGTGGAGAGACAAAAGCTTACGGATTACGGATAGTGAAGTGTGTTCACAGTTCAGGTTTTTTTTCAATGATCAAATGCTACAACTTTCTTTCTCTCGTACTAGTGAAGGAGAAAGTCAGTTGAAACTTTCACTCAGACTCTTTCAGTGAACTGACTGGTAATGTGGAAAAGTTACTGTCGTTATGGTGAGAGGCCACTCCCCTGTGTTGACTCACATACAATAGACTCAAGGGGTTTCAGGCTATGACTTTAAGCATTTAGAGCTGTTCATTGTCATAAAGAGATAAAAACTCATGTGTTTGACAGAACACAGAGTTGATGTGTAGTAGCTCTCTACATTTTACATTGCTTTGTGATGTTGAAAGAATGAGAACATTTTTACAATGGATTCTTTCAACTCAGCTCTTGGAAAAAACATCACTTTTGTGCGTCCTGCATACTTCATAATACAGGGATTTATTGGCATTCCTAATATCAAGTATTACTATGTCTTCCTGTGTTTTGTTTATATTGTTTCAGTGCTTGGAAATACAGTTGTGATGGCAGTAATATACTTGGATCATAATCTGAGAACTCCTAAATATATTGCAGTTTTTAATTTAGCATTTGTGGACTTGATGGGTAGCTCTGCTCTGGTGCCGAAGCTTCTTGACATCTTTCTGTTTAACCATCCCTACATCTCCTACAACGACTGCTTGACGTTCCTTTTTTTCTGCTACACCTTCCTTTCCATGCAGGTGTTTAATCTGGTTGCACTCTCCTATGACAGATTAATTGCCATCATGGACCCTCTGCACTATCATGTGAAGGTGACCCACAGGTTCATGCTGTCTTTGATTGCCTCTTTCTGGGTGTTTGCTATAACTGCTGTACTCATTGCAGTTGGTCTTCTTACCAGACTTTCCTTCTGCAGGTCTGTGGTTATTAACAGTTATTTCTGTGACCACGGCCAGATGTTCAGGATGGCCTGCAATGACTACACACCCAGCCATGTCCTTGCAATGTTCTTAGTAGCTTTTGTTGTATGGATTCCACTCGCATTCATCCTATTAAGTTATGTATGTATTGGTTATGCTTTGTCTAAAGTGGCCACAGCTCAGGAAAGATGCAAGGCCTTTAGAACCTGCACAGCTCATCTCTCACTAGTGGCAATCTATTTCATCCCAATATTGATCACATACACCCAGATGGAAAAAATTCATCCAAATGCCAGGATCATAAACTTTTCTCTGACATCGATTTTTCCTTCCATGCTAAACCCAATTATTTATGTTCTACAGACACAAGAAATCAAAGCATCAGTGAAAAAACTTTTAAAAGTCAGATTTGAATCCAAAATGAAAGTGAAAAAAGTTATCATCAAATGACAACGGTTTTGTGTTAAGCATTGTGATTTTTACATTTAAAACATCTCTATATCTAGGAGATATTATTAATATTTAAACATGAATCTAACTTTGTTCTATGTGACACTAATAACAATCTATCCATGGCTACTATTGATTTACCATTTTCACATGTGGTCTTTTTCTTAACTGTATGTCAGTTAAAATGTCTGTCAACATTTTAATGTAACCTGACGACCCATGTCAAGCCACTCATCCTACAAAAATTAATTTACACATTTCATTTGTGCTGATGTGCTTTTGCATTTATGACCATACCCCAATGAGTCATATTAAACCACTAAATGTTTGATTCCCACTCTCCTTTCCCAGCGTAACATCACATTGTTAGAGCCGGTTAAGTGACGACTTTATTTGGCTTATTTGGAACTATTACAGTTTAAAGCATGGCACAAATAACAATCTAACTTGCTAGCAGACTGCTGTATAGTCAAAAGGCCTCTGCTGGAGCATCAGCAACACTTTGGGTTGAGAGTGGTAATGCAGGGAGGGAGACAACATGAGACTTTCAGATAATAAACCTTACCTTTACAGTTTGTTGGTAATCAGAGCAGGTCAGAAAAATAGTTCAACATTTTGAGAAATCCTTCCTTTTGCACATGCAATACATATGAAGCAAGAATCAACGTCACATTTCTTTAACTGCACATTTGAGAACTGGCTCATTAACATGGTGATAGTAATATCACGTTTGTTAAAAATAAAAATGCATTAAGGAATATAAGGAACTTTGATTAATGGTTTTACAGGATTTTTACAAGAAGTCCTAAACCAATGTTGCGATGCACTTAGCTACCAGAATCTATTTCTGGTATCATTATTAATCATATTTTTTACCCAACGTTTATAACTGCAAATCCCTCCTTTACATAATCTATTTAACCCCAGTTCATGGACTAAAATTAGTTGTGTTGTGACATGGGGAATAGAATAAGTGAACATTTTGACCTCTTTTTACTCCATCGGTGAATATTTATGCAGAGTTTCACCTCATGATTCAGATTAGATTGCAAACAAGTAATACAACAGTTTCACAAGTTGTTGTTTGGGACAAAATGTTTACCTAACTTTTATGGGATATGTCGTCATCGTCAGAGCAGTGTCGACTAACAACTCATTAACAGCCTCAATAGACTGAGATGCAGCTTTCAGCAAGGGAGTACAGCACACTTCAGTTGTAAACTTCTCACACTGGAAAACTGCGAGAATCAAAACAATCAGAAATAAAAGTATCAAAAAAGTGATGAAAAAGTGATGATTTACATTCTGACTTTATGAATATACAGCAGTTTGTAATAACACATCTCCTCGTTTCGTTGAGCATATTCTGAAAAACACGTACATGGTAAAAGAAGTCTGTTAGCAGGAACTCATCTTTTTGCTTAGTTGCATGAAGGTGAAGAGTACAACATCGAACAAATTAAAATTGTTGAATCCCATTTTACCATGAAGGTTCACTGCAGCATCTTTTTGATTTATTTATTAATGTGATTTATTATTGCAAAAATGTCAGCTTACAAAACATCACACTTGTAGATTTTGCCGGCAGAGTGGAGTCCCTCTAAACTTCGTCGGGGAGGGTCTAACACCTCAGCCTTTCCAGGTATGAATCCATTGTAGGACGATTGCAGGCAAACCTTATTTATTTAACTTGTGCGAATGTGTTTAACTTTCAGGTGGTGTCCAACTACTGTTTTGCTTCACATTTTGCAAGTAGCGATCGAGTAATTTCAATCTGGTCAGCATTGTAATGTTGTGCTTCCTGTGTTTCGTCGTTCGTTTTTTCGTGTACTCTCCTCATTTTATTTTATTGATTTCGAGTGGGGGGTGCTCGCTGTGCGGAGGAATAGCGTAGGCACTTTATTTGGATTGACCCTTGCATGTGGTGTATTATTGATAATTGCAATAATCATTTTTAACTCTTCCTTATGTCATAGTATGAGTGAGTTTGTAGTGTTTCATGTTCGCAAGTTGCACTGGGTGGTTAAATGTACGGAGGGATTCGCTGTCCCCACACAGACGGCCGCCCTACTCTCGCCGTGGCTAGGGAACTGGGCGAGTATACAGATTTTTCTACGTTAAGCTTTTAACAATAAAATTGTGCCCTGTCATACTGTTGTTCCAATAAATCATTGTCTTGTATGGTAACATTGTCTCTGTCCCTTGAGTAAACGAACCTGGGTTGCTCAGTCTAATTGGACGACATCTCCTTGTATAGTAAAGTGTCGTAGTGTTTAAGAACTAGACGACCGGCCCGGTGCCACATTAAGATAATCCTTTAATAGTCCGCCAATAGGGGGGCGATTACGGATAGTGAAGTGTGTGTAGAATTCAGAGTTTTTTTCACTGATCAAATGCTACAACTTGCTTTCTCTCCCACTGGTGAAGGAGGTTACACCCAAAGTCAGTCAAAACTTTCACTCAGACTCTTTCAGTGAACTGACTGGTAATGTGGAAAAGTTACTGTCGTTATGGTGAGAGGCCACTCCCCTGTGTTGACTCACATACAATAGACTCAAGGGGTTTCAGGCTATGACTTTAAGCATTTAGAGCTGTTAAGACCTTCATTGTCGCAAAGAGATAAAAACTCCCTGTGTTTGACACAACACAGAGTTAATGTGTAATCGCTCTCTACATTTAACACTGCTTTGTGATGTTGAAAGAATGAGAAAATTTTTACAATGGATTCTTTCAACTCAGCTCTTGGAAAAAACATCACTTTTGTGCGTCCTGCTTACTTCATAATACAGGGATTTATTGGCATTCCTAATATCAAGTATTACTATGTCTTCCTGTGTTTTGTTTATATTGTTTCAGTGCTTGGAAATACACTTGTGATGGCAGTAATATACTTGGATCATAATCTGAGAACTCCTAAATATATTGCAGTATTTAATTTAGCATTTGTGGACTTGTTGGGTAGCTCTGCTCTGGTGCCGAAGCTTCTTGACATCTTTCTGTTTAACCATCCCTACATCTCCTACAACGACTGCTTTGCTTACTTTTTTTTCTGCTACACCTTCCTTTCCATGCAGGTTCTTAATCTGGTTGCACTCTCCTATGACAGATTAATTGCCATCATGCACCCTCTGCACTATCATGTGAAGGTGACTCACAGGTTCATGCTGTCTTTGATTGCCTCTTTCTGGGTGTTTCTTATAATTGCTGTACTCGTTGCAATTGGTCTTCTTACCAGACTTTCCTTCTGCAGGTCTGTGGTTATTAACAGTTATTTCTGTGACCACGGGCAGATGTTCAGGATGGCCTGCAATGACTACACACCCAGTTATGTCCTTGCAATGTTCATAACAGTTCTCGCTATTTGGTTTCCACTCATATTCATTGTGTTAAGTTATTTATGTATTGGTTATGCTTTGTCTAAAGTGGCCACAGCTCAGGAAAGATACAAGGCCTTTAAAACCTGCACAGCTCATATCTCACTAGTGGCAATCAATTTCATCCCAATATTGATCACATACACCATGATGGAAAAAATTCATCCAAATGCCAGGATCTTAAACATTTCTCTGACATCGATTTTTCCTTCCATGCTAAACCCAATTATTTATGTTCTACAGACACAAGAAATCAAAGCATCAGTGAAAAAACTTTTAAAAGTCAGATTTGAATCCAAAATGAAAGTGAAAAAAGTTATCATCAAATGACAACGGTTTTGTGGTGCGCATTGCGATTTTGTACATTTAAAATATTATCTAAGAGATATTTTTAAATATATTAAAATGAAACTAAGTTTGTTCTAAGTGACACTAATAACAATATGTCCATGGCTACTTTCTGGTGAGTTAAGGGTTTCATTGATTTACTATGTATAATTCATGTGTGGTCTGTTTTTTAACTGTATGTCAGTTAAAATATTTGTCTGTCAACATTTTAATGTAACCTGATGACCCATGTCAAGCCGCTAATCCTTAAAAAATAATTTAGACATGTTGTAGACTGGTGTGCTTTTGCATTTATGACCCTACCCCAATGAGTCATATTAAACCACTAAATGTTTGATTCCCACTCTCCTTTCCCAGCGTAACATCACATTGTTAGAGCCGGATAAGTGAAGACTTTATTTGGCTTATTTGGAACTATTACAGTATGAACTCATGGCACAATTAACAAGCTAACTTGCTAGCAGACTGCTGTATAGTCAAATGGCCTCTGCTGGAGCATCAGCAACACTTTGGGTTGAGAGTGGTAATGCAGGAAGGGAGACGACATAAGACTTTCAGATAATAAACCTTACCTTTACAGTTTGTTGGTAATCAGAGCAGGTCAGAAAAATAGTTCAACATTTTGAGAAATCCTCCCTTTTGTCCATGCAATACATATGAAGCAAGAATCAACGTCACATCTCTTTAATTGCACATTTTAGAATTGGCTCATTAACGTGCTGATAGAAATATCACGCTTGTTGAATATAAAAATGGATTAAGGTAAGGTATCTTTATCAATCAAGTTTTTTACTCTACGTTAATAACTGCAAATCCCTCCTTTACATAATCTATTTAACAAGTGAACATTTTGACCTCTTTTTACTCCATTGGTGAATATTTAATGCAGAGTTTTCACCTCATGATTCAGATTAGATTGCAAACAAGTAATACAACAGTTTCACAAGTTGTTGTTTGGGACAAAATGTTTACCTAACTTTTATGGGAAATGTCGTCATCCTGCAAGAGTAGTGTCGACTAACAACTCATTAACAGCCTCAATAGACTGAGATGTTGCAGCTTTCAGCAAGGGAGTACAGCACACTTCAGTTGTGAACTTCTCACTCTAGAAAACTGCGACAATCACAACAATCAGAAATAAAAGTATGAAAAAACGGATAAAAAAGTGATGATTTACATTCTGACTTCATGAAAACACAGTACGTTACATGTCATTTAGCTGAGGTTTTTGTCCAAAGCGACTTACAATTAGTGCATTTCAATTGTAGAGATACAAACTCAGAAGAACAAGTAACAAGTAAGTACAATTTTCGTCAAATAATCAGTTTCAAAACATGTCATATCGAAATGCCTTTAAGTACAATTTAAGCGCTATAGTTTGTTAGTGCTACAGTCTGTTAATATTTTAGTTAAGGTATAGTCTAAAGAGGTGTGTCTTGAGTTTTTTCGGCAGAAGATGTAAAGGCTCTCCTGATGTCATCAGAGAGCTCATTCCACCATATGGAAACCAGGCAGCAAAGAGTCGCAATCTCGCCGAGTGCTCTTCTTTCAGAGAGAGAGGAACAGCTTAGTCATGAAGTCTTTTGAACGGCTAGTCCTGTCCCACCTGAAGACCCTCACGAACCCCCTCCTGGACACCCTGCAGTTTGACTACAGAGCTAACATGTCTGTAGACAATGCTGTCAACATGGCCCTCCACTTCGTCCCCCAGCATGTTGACTCCCCAGGAACCTACGCCAGGATCCTGTTTGTGGACTTCAGCTCTGCTTTCAACACCATCATCCCGTCTCTGCTGCAGGACAAACTCTCCCAGACCACGTGAGGCTGGGGAAACATGTCTCAGACTCTCGGACCATCAGCACCGGTTCCCTCCAAGGCTGCATTCTTTCCCCTCTGCTCTTCTCCCTGTACACCAATAGTTGCACCTCCAGTCACCAGTCCGTCAAGCTCCTGAAGTTTGCGGATGACACCACCCTCATTGGACTGATCTCTGGTGGGGATGAGTCCGCCTACAGGTGGGAGTCTGACCATCTGGTGACGTGGTGCAGCCAGAACAACCTGGAGCTCAACGGTCTGAAGACAGTGGAGATGGACCCACCTCCCCCCACCACCCTGTGTGACTTCCATGTCACTGCTGTGGATTCCTTCCGTTTCCTGGCCTTCATCATCACCCAGGACCTCAAGTGGGAGCTGAACATCAGCTTCATCACCAAAAAGCCTCAGCAGAGGATGTTCTTCCTGAGGTAGCTGAAGAAATTCAACCTGCCAAAGACGATGATGATGATGCACTTCTATACGTCCATCATTGAGTCCATCCTCTGTTCCTCCATCGCTGTCTGGTACGCTGCAGCCACAGCCAAGGAGAAGGACAAGGGCTGCAGCGTGTCATCCGCTCAGCAAAAAGGGTGATCGGCTGCAATCTGCCATCTCTTCAAGACTTGTTCGCTTCCGGGGCTCTGATACAAGCTAGAAAGGTTGTAGCCGACTGAAGGTTGTTGTCCATTGTCGTACTGTCTGCTGTTATGCACCAACCGCCAAGTCAAATTCCTTGTATGTCTGACATATTATGGCAATAAATGTTTTCTGATTCCTGATTCTGAAAAACACGTACATGGTAAAAGAGGTTTGTTAGCAGGAACTGATGTTTTTGCTTAACAGCTTGAAGGTCAAGAGTACAGATGCAACATCGAACAAATCCAAACAACTGTTGAGTCCCATTTTACCATGAAGGTCCACTGTAGCATCTTTTTGGCTTCAGTCACTGAATTGCTTGTGAATCCCAAGCTCCCTGTTGAGCTCATGCACAAACTTTTTTGACTATAATGACTTGCACTGGACTGCTCCACACGGTGTGCACTTTCGAGGCAGGGCTTGGCGGTAAAGATGATATAAAAGTATTGTTTGGCTATACTGCAATACATTATATATATTAGGACTGTCAACAGATTAAACAAAATTAACTAATTAATCAAACATTGTGAATTTCATTTGTTGCCATCTTGTTTTTCTTCTGCAACTATTTTACTCTAAATCCGACCAAATTCGACTAAATACACTCCATAATTTACTTAAGAAGATTTGAAGCTAACTATGGAGATTATGAACTCATGTTTACGATCTTTAATGAGATCAAACATCCGAAAGGGAGAAGTAGATTAACTTTCCTATAGACTTTGATACTTTTTGCCTCAAGAAGAGTCAACCCCTGGTGGTCAGTGGAGAGACAAAAGCTTTGAAGCACTCATTGACTTGCGTTTTATTTCTGCTTTTAAGTTCTGAACCTAGTGATGACTGCACAGCAGCAAAGGGGTAAAGTGCACTCGTAGTGCAGACATAGTGAAAAAAAAAACAAGATCCAAACAGCAATAGCAGTAATAAAATAAAAAAGAGTATGTACACTATGTGTACATAAATCATTTTTTGACTGTAAAATCTGTATGTTACAGCTTAACAATTTTTGTCATAGTATTTGAATGATACCAATCAGGGTGGAAATTACAGATAGTGGTTGTGTGTACAATTCAGGCTTTTTTTCACTCATCAAATGCTACAACTTGCTTTCTCTCCAACTGGTGAAGGTGGTTACACCCAAAGTCAGTTGAAACTTTCACTCAGACTCTTTCAGTGAACTGACTGGTAATGTGGAAAAGTTTCTGTTGTTATGGTGAGAGGCCACTCCCCTGTGTTGACTCACATACAATAGACTCAAGGGGTTTCAGGCTATGACTTTAAGCATTTAGGGCTGTTAAGACCTTCATTGTCGCAAAGAGATAAAAACTCACATGTTTGACAGAACACAGAATTGATGTGTAACAGCTCTCTACATTTTACATTGCTTTGTGATGTTGAAAGAATGAGAACATCTTTACAATGGATTTTTTCAACTCAGCTCTTGGAAAAAACATCACTTTTGTGCGTCCTGCTTATTTCATAATAAGTGGTTTCTCAGGCATTCCTAATATCAAGTATTACTATGTCTTCCTCTGTTTTGTTTATATTGTTTCAGTGCTTGGAAATACAGTTGTGATGGCAGTAATATATTTGGATCATAATCTGAGAACTCCTAAATATATTGCAGTTTTTCATTTAGCATTTGTGGACTTGTTGGGTAGCTCTGCTCTGGTGCCGAAGCTTCTTGACATCTTTCTGTTTAACCATCCCTACATCTCCTACAACGACTGCTTGACGTTCCTTTTTTTCTGCTACACCTTCCTTTCCATGCAGGTTTTTAATCTGGTTGCACTCTCCTATGACAGATTAATTGCCATCCTGCACCCTCTGCACTATCATGTGAAGGTGACCCACAGGTTCATGCTGTCTTTGATTGCCTCTTTCTGGGTGTTTGCTATCACTGCTGTACTCATTGCAGTTGGTCTTCTTACCAGACTTTCCTTCTGCAGGTCTGTGGTTATTAACAGTTATTTCTGTGACCACGGCCAGATATACAGGCTGGCCTGCAATGACTACACACCCAGCCATGTATTTGGGGTGTTCTTAGTAGCTTTAATTCTTTGGTTTCCACTGGCATTTGTTTTGTTAAGTTATGTATGTATTGGTTATGCTTTGTCTAAAGTGGCAACAGCTCAGGAAAGATACAAGGCCTTTAGAACCTGTACAGCTCATCTCTCACTAGTTGCAATATATTTCATTCCTCTAGTAATCACATTTACTGCAGGTTCAGCAATACATCCAAATGCCAGAATCATAAACCTTTCTCTGGCCTCTGTTTTTCCTCCCATGCTGAACCCAATAATTTATGTTCTGCAGACACAAGAAATCAAAGCATCAATGAAAAAAATAATAAAAGTCAGAAAGGAATCCAAAATGAAAGTGAAGAAAGTTATCATTAAATGACCACCAATTTTATTACTTTTCAGGCTTTGTGTTGAGGATTATGATTTTGAACATTATATTTGTCATTTCTGAACCACTGTTATTTTCATAATCTCAATCTTCCATTACATTAAAACTCCTTAACCATTCATGAGCAAACCAACTTTTATTCAAGAACTTTGTTGTGAAACACCTACAGAAATTGCAAATTCTTCGGAGCTAAAAACTTACATTTTGGTAATCAGAGCAGGTCAGCTGAGAAGCAAATTAAATGTTTGTGTTAATGTAGTGCAATAAGTTTTTAAGACTGAAAAGAAGTTGGTCTGATCCCTAGTGTGTGATGGACAAGAGAGATCAGACATTGACCTTATTAGACATCAAGTCAGAGGAGGATTTAAAAGCCACTCATTTCAAAACATTTAAAGCTCATCGGGGCTTCATCATCACAAGCAGGACCATGATGACTTAGAACCGACAAGTGGACTACATCAACTGCTGCCCTGAGGACAGAAAAGGCTTGACAGCTTTGTACAATGAATTCATTTAGCTTCGCTCTCAGGAAAAACATCCTGCCTATTTCATAATAAGCATTTTCTCAAGCATAGCTAATATCAAGTATTGACCCATAGAGCCAATACGGATACGGCATAAAGATGATACAGGTGAAACTCGAAAAATTTGAATATCGTGCAAAATTTCATTTATTTCAGTAATTAACTTAAAAGGTGAAACTAATACATTATATAGACTTATTACAAGCAAAGTAAGATATTTCAAGCCTTTATTTGATATAATTCTGGATGATTATTGGCATACAGCTTATAAAAACCCCAAATTCAAAATCTCAGAATTTTTTTTGCAGTGTGGGCAGGTGCCAAAACCTGCTGGAAAATAAAGTCAGCATCTCCATAAAGCTTGTCTGGCGAAGGAAGCGTGAAGTGCTCTAAAATGTCCTGGTAGACGGTTAAGTTGAACTCCTGAAATAAACAAACTTTTGCACGATATTCTAATTTTTCGAGTTTCACCTGTATATCAGTGGCTGTGATGTCACTGTCGGCTCCAATGTGTGCAGAAGGAAACCAGGACATTGATAAGGAAGTAAGAAGCAGCACTGAACGTGTTTATTTCTTGGTAAACAATTAATTCAAGTCCGAAAGTGATTACCTTATAGGTCCCAGAAGTTGGAAGATCTGGCTATGTTGATCTGAATTTTATACACATTCAACCATAAACTCTTTTTTGCTTCATGCACCACCAAGCCACTTTCACACGAACAAACCATTTCTGACACGGTATGCAGTTCTTTTTTTACATCCATAGCTCAGTGGACTGTTAAAGAAATCAACGTAGTCGTTGTGATGGCAACTATCGGTTTGTGAAGTCTGATTTTGAAGATTCAAGTTTGGCATCATGCCATCATGGATTTGAGAGCAGATGTCAATCACAACGTAGCCACACCATAGTCATACAATCTCTAGTTCTGTCAAATTTGGACTACTGTCCTGTTATCTGGTATAGTGCATTAAAGCAAGAACTTGCTCAGAACAGAGAAGCAACACTAGCACTTCAATGCTGTCAGGAGCAGTGTGGATGATAAGCATGACAGGCTGTCATGAGGGTGGATGAAAGACTGGCATGCAGCCTTATACTTTTTATAAATAATGTATATTTCTTACAGAAACCAATCAGTTTGTTCTTACAGCTATCTCACATGCTTATAATACAGGCACATGGCTGTGCCTGTATTATAACATGGTTATAATAGTGCCTGTATTATAAAATGGTTATAATACAGGCACTAAGTGGTGTCTTTACTTTTCCTCTACCCAGAACCAATGCACTTAAGAAAACAAATGTACAGAACTATTGCATACTGGAATGTGCTCCCCTCATATTTGAATCTAACAAATAATAAATGTAATTTCAAAAGGAACCTTAAGGCAGCAATAATCAGAAAGGAAATTAGAATAGATAAGGATACTATTTTAGGTATTTTCAGTGAAACAACATGTTTTGGGGATCCTTAACAAACAAACGCCAGCTTCCCTGCAACTATTTTACTCTAAATGCGACCAAATTTGACTAAATGGACTCCATAATGTATTTAAGAAGATTTGAAGCTAACTATGGAGATTATGAGCTCATGTTTAGGTAAAACATCAGAAAGGGATATTATTATTTTATTATTATGAAAATGTTATTTGTTGGTATTAACAGAAATATGAAATAATACAGACTGGTGAAGGAGGTTACACCCAAAGTCAGTCGAAACTTTCACTTCGACTCTTTCAGTGAACTGACTGGTAATGTGGAAAAGTTACTGTCGTTATGGTGAGAGGCCACTCCCCTGTGTTGACTCACATACAATCGACTCAAGGGGTTTCAGGCTATGACTTTAAGCATTTAGAGCTGTTAAGACCTTCATTGTCGCAAAGAGATAAAAACTCACGTGTTTGACAGAACACAGAGTTGATGTGTAGTAGCTCTCTACATTTAACACTGTTTTGTGATGTTGAAAGAATGAGAACATTTTTACAATGGATTCTTTCAACTCAGCTCTTGGAAAAAACATCACTTTTGTGCGTCCTGCAAACTTCATAATACAGGGATTTATTGGCATTCCTAATATCAAGTATTACTATGTCTTCCTGTGTTTTGTTTATATTGTTTCAGTGCTTGGAAATACAGTTGTGATGGCAGTAATTTACTTGGATCATAATCTGAGAACTCCTAAATACATTGCAGTATTTAATTTAGCATTTGTGGACTTGTTGGGTAGCTCTGCTCTGATGCCAAAGCTTCTTGACATCTTTCTGTTTAACCATCCCTACATCTCCTACAACGACTGCTTTGCTTTCTTTTTTTTCAGCTATATCTGCCTTACCATGCAGGTTTTTAATCTGGTTGCACTCTCCTATGACAGATTAATTGCCATCATGGACCCTCTGCACTATCATGTAAAGGTGACCCACAGGTTCATGCTGTCTTTGATTGCCTCTTTCTGGGTCCTTGTAATTACAGTTGATCTTGTTGCTGTTGGTCTTCTTACCAGACTTTCCATCTGCAGGTCTGTGGTTATTAACAGTTATTTCTGTGACCATGGCCAGATATACAGGCTGGCCTGTAATGACTACACCCCCAGCTATGTATATGGGGTGTTCTTAGTAGCTCTAATTCTTTGGTTTCCACTCATATTCATTGTGTTGAGTTATGTATGTATTGGTTATGCTTTGTCTAAAGTGGCCACAGCTCAGGAAAGATATAAGGCCTTTAGAACCTGTACAGCTCATCTTTCACTGGTTGCAATATATTTCATTCCTTTAGTAATCACATTTACTGCAGGTTCAGCAATACATCCAAATGCAAGAATCCTAAACCTTTCTCTGGCCTCTGTTTTTCCTCCCATGCTGAACCCAATCATTTATGTTCTACAGACACAAGAAATCAAAGCATCAGTGAAAAAATTATTAAAAGTTAGGAAGGAAACCAAAATGAAAGTGAAGAAAGTTATCATTAAATGAACAAATTTGTTTATATTTCATGATTTTGTTGAGGATTGTGATTTTGAACATTATATTTGTCATTTCTGAACCACTGTTATTTTTATTACAACCGTCCTCTACGTTGAACCTCTCCAACCGTTCATAGAAGTACCAACTTTTATTGAAGATCGTTTTTGTGAAGCACTTACAGAAATTGCTAATTCTTTTGAGGTAAATACCTACATTTCAAAATATTCAAAAATTAATTTTCACAATATTTTTTCACATTTTGATTCAGAGAGAAGTTGTTATCAAGGTATGAAGTCCAATAATGACTACTAAAACCAATTGTAAGTCTCTTTTCATTATGTCATTGCACTATGGCTTAGTGCACGTTATTTTTGTTGCCTGGAAAGCTGTTATAAAGCAATCAGATTGTTATGAAATACATTTTTGCAGTTTTCATAACCTCTTGTGTTATAAATATAGAAGAAATATTGTAATAGAATACACATTTTAAATAAAGTGTTGTCCGTTCTTCATGTCTACTGTTGCCAATGTAACCTTTTGGCTGACTTCTTTTGACTAGAACAGGCAAGTCGCAAGTGACACAAAAGTAAAAGTTTTGAATTAACAACTAGAATTAGCAGTGGAATGTGAATGCTGCGCCACTAAAAAGCCAGAGTAAAAGAGCAATATTAAACAACTAAATGTTTTACCCTCACCCTCCTATCACAGCATAGGATCACATTGTTAAAGCCAGATGAGTGACAACTATATTTGGTTTATTTTGGCACTATTAACAAGCTAACTTGCCTAGCAGACTGCTGTATTGTCAAAATGCCTCTGCTGGAGCATCAGTAACACTTCAGGCTGAGAGTGATATTGCAGGAAGGGAGACAACATGAGCCTTTCAAATGCTAAACATTATCTTTACATCTTGTTGGTTATCAGAGCAGGTCAGAAAAATAGTTCAACATTTCCTTTTGCCCATGCAATACATATGAAGCAAGAATAAACATTTTATAACTGGCTCACTGACATGGTGATGTAATGTCAAGCTTGTCTAATGTAAAAAAGGCACTAACACATTTCCATTGTATGCATTAAGTGGGGGGGGCATGTTTGGACACGTGGACAATTGCTCTGCCATGACCTTTTTGGTCTCTTTAATCCACGCTGCACTGCATTATATTACAGCACCACACAACGCCACCTCGATGCACAACACGCTGACTGGCTGTTACACCGTAAACAACTGTCTGCTTCCCATCCACACCTGTGCTCGTTAGCAGTCACTCACTTAATTGCATTTCCATGGCAATGTGTCACTCTGTGGTTACAATGCAGGAACTGCATGTCCCAAATCAGCCGGTGTTTCCCTCAAAATGAACAAAAGCCCCCAAACCTGGCTCCAACAAATCGGCCCCTAATTGTTAATGGCAGGGGGGCATTAACAATTCAATACATGAAGCCAATAATGCAAAATATTAAACAAATTCCCCTCTGGTAAGAAGTTATTTCTTAATTATGTATGTATTGCAGAAGAGAAAGTTAGCCCGCTGGCTTGTGCAGCGTAGTCTTAGTTTGCACTTGTACAGATTACATCAGTCCTTTCCTGTCTGGATAGGTATTTTAGAACTGTACAAGACTTCTTTCCTTAGTCCAACCTTTGCCACTCCTGTAGCATAGGCAAGTATTCTATTAGCCATTTTCTACGCTTCCAAAAGAGGTCAGAGATGTGCTGTACTTGTCTTCATCTTCCTTTTGATAGAGGGCAGTCAATCTATTCTATGCTTCCCTGTAAATTCCTATCTGCTTTAGCTGTCCCTTCTGACCAAAATTTACCAGCGTTAACTACCCCAACTCTTTCCGGGAGCCAAAATCAAACAAGCAAATCAGCAAAGCATTTATAAACTGTTCAAGCAAGATTAATTCCTCAAGATCCTCCCTAGTATCTGCCTTTGAAGCAACACATCAGAGATTAAAATGAGTGGTTAAATCACGAGCAAACTCCATGTTAATGTTGCACGGTGTACCGGTAATAGAAATGTACTGCGAACGCATCAGAGGCACGTGTTCAAAAATTGGAAGCCTGGATGGGGGAAGTCTGGAAGAATTCAGCCAAACAACTTCTCTCATTCTGGTAGATTTATTCGTTAGATCACAGGTCAAGTATAAGCGCTGCATTTGCAAAGGCAGGAGCAATCCTGCCGGCCCGCAGGCCGGAAGAACACACTAACATACATCAGCAAGAACATCATGTTTTATAACCCAAAAGACAAAGAAAAGATTTCTATTGGCCCTAAGCTGGCGTAGGGGAGGATCTTCCTCCCCCCGCATCTAAAGATCCGGTCACATTCAATGTCCAGACCACCTAGCCTAACGTAAACAATGAATAGAGTGTGGATGTTGGATCGTGTGGTGTGAACCCCCCCTTATCTTACACATCTGCTGGTTGACCCGCTGACCTTGCTTCCTCAGTCAAGACAGAAACCGTTCCCATATATGTAACCCAAGAAGCTTCTGTTTATACGTCTGTTTTCTAGTTCTCAACGACATCAGTCAGAGCACCCCCTCCTGCCAGACTGTCTGGCCTTGCTGGCACATCCTGCTTGGTCTCTGACTTTGAAATCTTCAGAAAAACAGATTTCCTAACTCAGCACTAAGAAAAAAGCTTTTGATTATCACTTGCAACAGGCAGTTTAGGTACGAAGTATTTATTATTTTACGCATTTCTTACGTCTCGAAAAGAGGAAATGTCCGGGTAAGAGAGGACATCTGCTTTGTCTTGTGTTGCGTTGCACTTGCTTGATGTTTGACTGTTAGGAAAGCTGTTGTCTAGCTAGCCAACACAGCTACAGGGCTGCCACCTCTCACGGTTTCCCCATGTGACACACGCTTTTGCGTGTTTTCACTCGCACTCACGCCACACATCCATGTCTCACGTTAAAAAAAAACAATCTGCGCTGGTTCATCTCCAACCTCGCGGTTGGGACAATAGGCCTACAGAGCCGTGTATAATCAATGCTATGATTTTACCATGTCGTTTTCAGTAATATCTTACTGCGGGCTAATACTAATTTGAATGCCATTAAGTGTTCAAAAAGCTGGGCAGGAACATGCTGGTATAAAGGGAACCTTACATATGTTTTTTTATTACTATCATAGATAAATGTTCCAGTATCTTATTTGTGGTATCGTATCGGGTATCGTAATATTTTGGCAGGTATAGTATCGAAGTCATAATTTTGGTATCGTGACAACCCTACTCCACGTGAGAATGCCTGTCTTTCCGGAGTAATCTGAACCACTGACGGTAAGCCTCCGGTACCAATTCATATATAGCAAGGACAGCAGTTTTAACCAACTGCCACTAAACACATTCTGTAACTACCACTATCCAAAACACTTTGGGCCGAAAATGCCTCTTGGGCCTTGCCGGCGAGGACACACTGATGCAAAAGGGTATGATCAGCATCAGACCAATGTCATACCCCTGCTAAACGCTCAATCCGGGTCCTTTTTATTGAATTTTGGAACTAACCAAGTTAAGAGCAACACAAAATGAGGGAATACCAGGCACAGGTATTACTGATTCTGCAAATTGAGTGGATCAGCCCAAAGCTTTCCTTTACTCATAAGCTCCAGTTTGTATCGCTCCAAGTCTAACTGTTGTCTTGCCTGAACGTGGACTAGTTCTGCCTCCCTAAGATGTGCATCTCATCTTAACTTTTCTAATTCCAAGGTATTTTTATGTCCCTCGTGCATTTGCAGAAAGAGGAGTTCCTTTAGTTGCGTGAATGTCAAACCAACTCCAAGTCCAAACAAAACAGGAGCCAACTGGGAAATTTTGACAGACTCACTCACCCTGGGGGCTACCTTTGTAAACGTCTCCACTTCCACAGGGGCCTTTTCAATCCCCACTATAACAGGAAAGGAAGGAAGGAAGGAAACAACCTTTAATGTGGCCAAAAATTAATCTTTATTTAACTTCTTCTTAAGTTCAACACTATAATGGTCTGCTAATTTCAAAAGTTGATCTTTTTTGTAGCAATTTAGCAACTCATCAGTTGTCTTCAATGGAAGCCATTTTGGTGGTTCACCTTCAACCCTTGTGCCACCCACAACACAGACTTATGTTTCCACAACAAATCTAAACAACAACAGGCTGCTTTCCATAAGGAACCCAAGTCCTCTAACTCAGTGGTTCTCAACTGGTCTGGCTCCGGGACCCACCATCACACCTTTATGACAATCCGCAACCCAAATCGATCGGTCAACGGGGGGGGCTAGCGTTGTCGACGGGGGGGGTGGGTGCTTTCGCGTTCTACTTGCCGCGATGACTGAAAACATGGACGGACGAGCCGGCAAAAAACCGACACTCCGCTGCATTTGAGAAAGTCCCTTCAAAATAAAATCACAGGATGATTTTTTTATTTTTTTATTTCACCATGCAAAGGCCCGCGAACCACTACAAAGTGGGTCGCGACCCACCAGTTGAGAAACACTGCTCTAACTGACTGTTTAACCAGTTCTAACCGAGTAACTCACCTAGTCTTCATGCAGGTTAGTGGCAGTATAAATTAAGCATGCTGCAGGCCCCGGCAGTGAGAGAGCGACACTCCTCGAAGTGATGTCTTTTATTCTCTTCCTGGAAGTCCCAATCAGAGTAATTGGTGCGAGGCCATAGTCCCAGCTCCTCTCACCAGGAAGCTCCTGGCAGAGCAGGAACACAGCCAGCTTAGTGGGAGGATCGTCACACAAGTCAACGAGTGCCTTAAAGTTTTGGTCTCTCCACTGACCACCAGGGGGTGACTCTTTTTGTGGCAGTCTTGAAATTGGCTTGACATTGAATAGAAATATATAGGAAAGTTAATCTACTTCTCCCTTTGTGATGTATTACCTCATTAAAGAAACATGAGGTTATAACCTCCATAGTTAGCTTCAAGTCTTGAACGATATATTGAGATTCATACACAGGCAAATTGGTGTTTTCTAAAGCCAAAAAGATGCTGCGGTGGACATTCATGGTAAAATGGGATTCAACAATTGTTTAGATTTGGTTCTATGTTACATCAGTTGTACTTTCGACCGTCAAGCTATTAAGCAAAAAGATAAGTTCCTACTAACAAACTTCTTTTACCATGTACGTGTTTTTCAGAATATGCTCAACAAAGGAGCAGACGAAATGTGTTATTACAAACTACTGTGTCACAATGGAAAGTCATCATTTTGTTTTTTAATACTTTCTTTTCTCATTGTTTTGATTCTGGTAGTCCTCCAGAGTGAGAAGTTCACAACTGTAACGTGCTGTACTCCCTTGCTGAAAGCTTCAACATCTCAGTCTAATGAGGCTGTTAATTTGTTTGTTGTTGGTCGACACTGCTCTTGCAGGATGACGACATATCCCATAGCAGTTAGCTAAACACTTCCCAAACAACACCTTGTAGAACTTGTATTACTGTTGTAATCTGAATCACGAGATAACAACTCAGCATTAAATATTTACCGATGGAGTAAAACTCTTGTAAAGAGGTCAAAATGTTCACTTATTCTACTCCCCATGTCACAACACAACTAACTTTAGTCCATGAACTAGGGTTAAATGGATTATGTAAAGGAGGGATTTGCATTTATTGACGTTGAGTAATACATGTGATTGATAAATATACCAAAAATAGATTCTGGTAATTAAGTGCATCACAACATTGCTTTATGATTATAAGGAACTTACTTCATTTGAAGTCCTGAACAGAAAACAATTCCAGCGCAAAACATCCCGTAAAACCATTAATCAAAGTTTCTACACTCCTTAATCCATTTGTTGGAGCCATAATGCAAGTTTTGGAGATTTTGTTCACCAGGTGAATTGGGACGTGCAGTTCCTGCATTGTAACCACAGAGTGACACATTGCCATGGAAATGCATTTAAGTGGGTGACTGCTAATAGGCACAGGTGTGGATGCGAAGCAGACAGTTTTTGACGGCCAATCAGGTGATTCCGTAGCTGGTCGGCATGGCCAGATTCAACCGCTGATCGAATAGACATCACCTGATGTTGTGCCTGCGTTGAAATATGGATGGACGACTGATGAGCCCCACCGTAACTCAAGCTACGAGCTGAAAAATTGACAGAATGGTCTGAACAATTGTAGCTCTACCAATGTTGCCTGTAAAAAATGTGTGCGCCCTTTTATTTTGTGTATACATCCCATATCGTCATAATATAAGAGTTGTACAGATGGTTTCAATTTGAATTGTTTAAAATGATGGATTCTGATGTAGGCCTAATAGTGTCAAACCAAGGCACTATTATTGAGGAGCCAATCACAGTTGAAACACAGTCAAATCCCAGTGAGGATAATAGTGAAAGGGAAACACAATCTGTCAGGAAAAGTTCTATTAAGCTGACACAAAAGCCGTTAATGGGTAAACTGGACAACCTACAAATAGCTCGGAACAGCAAACTAAGGAAGCTTCTGGACAAAAGGACCATTCAAGACCTAATCCATGACAAAGAATATGCAACAGAGGTGCAGACCAGACTCAAGGATTTGGAAAAATACTTTTATTACAATAATCTTTTATAAAAATGGGGGAGCATTGACCACTATGCAGGAGACGTTATTGAAACAAAGGTTTCTGTTCAGACATCAAGCAGAAAAAGTTGCACCAGCTCAAGAATTGTCAAATCTTCTTCTAATTGGATTCAGATCGAGGCAGAGAGAGCAGCACTGGAACTTTGCGCTGCAGCCTTAAAGAAGAAGCACGGGTTTGACGACCAAACTGCAAATTGCTGTGGAAGAGAAAGGAAACCCCGGAGGTTGGCACGAACTGGCCGCCTTTGCTGCTAAATTGTCTGTATTGAATGCCTCTGGTCGCCAAGCTTTGTCAGATGGAAGGGAGTCATACTTAAAGGAAGTTTAATTTAAAGGAACTCTCTACCACTCGTAGCCAACATAACAGAGCATATCAACCAACCGAAGTGGGTGTGCAACAACAATCGATGAAGACAATAATGAAGTCCGTCAACTGAAACCAGATTATGGATCACACAAAACTCTCTCGGATCATTCTCGTGTGCAGCAATCATATCCAGGTGTTGTTCAGTCTCAATGCTCTCATAAAGAAAATAATGAAACATCAGCTCTCTACAACTTACTGCAAAGGTGAAAAGGAAAAAACAGGCTTGCTTATCCAACAACAAGCCTCTAATTCCCCTGGTGGTCAGTGGAGAGACCAAAACTTTAAGGCACTCGTTGACTTGTGTGACGATCCTCCCACTAAGCTGGCTGTGTTCCTGCTCTGCCAGGAGCTTCCTGGTGAGAGGAGCTGGGACTATGGCCTCGCACCAATTACTCTGATTGGGACTTCCAAGAAGTGTCGCTCTCTCACTGCAAGGGCCTGCAGAACCAGCCTCACCTTAAAATAAACTGTATATGGACAATGTTTGTGGGTGGCCTCCCTTTTTGTTGACACCTCTGAGCCGGGTGGTAACACTTGCCTTTAAGATCTGCTTTTAAGTTCAGGAAGTGCTAGGAAATATAGTTTTGATGACAGTAAGAACTCGAAAATATATATTGCAGTTTTAAATTTTGCATACTCAGCTCAGGAGAAATACAAAGCCTTTAAAACTGACACAGCTCATCTCTCACTAGTGGGAATCTATTTAATTCAAATATTAAAAACATTTACTGCAGGTTCAGCAATACATCCAAATGCCAGGATCATAAATCTCTCTCTAGCTTCTGTTTTTGAAAAAAATGAAAGTAAAAAGTTATAAAAGAATTTACACCTTTTCGTCCTTTGTGTTAAGGATTGTGATTTTGTAAATCACAATAATATATTTGTCATGTCTGAACCACTGTTATCTTTAGGGCCTGAGCCGACTGAAAGTCGGGCAAAGCCCTATTGAAATTGCAAGAATTATTGTAAATTAATTTTCCTTCACATGAAAACTCTCCAACCATTTTTTGGCGTACCAACTTTTATTAAAGAACTTTGTTGTGAAACACCTACAGAAATTGAAAGTTTTTTGAGCTGAAGACATACATATCAAAACTATTACACTGCTGTATAGTAAAAAAGCGCATGAGAAAGACTTCAGTCTGAGTGTGGTAATGCAGGAAGGGAGAGACATGAAGCTTACAAACGATTAACTTTATCTTAATATGTTGTTGGTAATCAGAACAAGTCAGCTGAGAAGCAAGTTAAATGTTTGGGTAAATGTAGTGCGATAAGTTTTTAAGACTGGAAAGGAGTTGGTCTGATCCCAAGTGTGTGATTGACAAGTGAGATGACACATTGACCTTATTGGAGATGAAGTCAGAGGATTTATAAGCCACTCATTTCAAAACATTCAAAGCTCAACAGGGCTTCATCATCACAAGCAGGACCATGATGACTTAGAACCGACACACCCAAGAGGACTACATCAACTGCTGCACTGAGGACAGAAAAGGCTTGACAGCTTTTACAATGAATTCATTCAACTCAGCTCTCGGGAAAAACATCACTTTTGTGCGTCCTGCTTATTTCATAATAAGTGGTTTCTCAGGCATACCTAATATCAAGTATTACTATGTCTTCCTGTGTTTTGTTTATGTTGTTTCAGTGCTTGGAAATACAGTTGTGATGGCAGTAATATACTTGGATCATAATCTGAGAACTCCAAAATATGTTGCAGTTTTTAATTTAGCTTTTGTGGACTTGTTGGGTAGCTCTGCTCTGGTGCCGAAGCTTCTTGACATCTTTCTGTTTAACCATCCCTACATCTCCTACAATGACTGCTTGACGTTTCTTTTTTTCTGCTTCACCTGCCTTTCCATGCAGGTTCTTAATCTGGTTGCACTCTCCTATGACAGATTAATTGCCATCCTGCACCCTCTGCACTATCAAGTGAAGGTGACCCACAGGTTCATGCTGTCTTTGATTGCCTTTTTCTGGGTCTTTGCAATTACTGTTGATCTTATTGCAGTTGGTCTTCTTACCAGACTTTCTTTCTGCCGGTCTGTGGTTATAAACAGTTATTTCTGTGACCATGGCCAAATATACAGGCTGGCCTGCAATGACTACATGCCCAGCGATGTCTTTGCTCTTATATTAATATCTTTAATTCTTTTTATTCCACTCTTATTCATCATGTTAAGTTATGTATGTATTGGTTATGCTTTGTCTAAAGTGGCCACAGCTCAGGAAAGATACAAGGCCTTTAGAACCTGCACAGCTCATCTCTCACTAGTAGCAATCTATTTTATCCCAATATTAATCACATTTACTGCAGGTTCAGAAATACCTCCAAATGCCAGGATCATAAACCTTTCTCTGGCCTCTATTTTTCCTCCCATGCTGAACCCAATCATTTATGTTCTACAGACACAAGAAATCAAAGGATCAATAAAAAAAATATTAAAAGTCAGAAAGGAATCAAAAATGAAAGTGAAGATAGTTATCATAAAATGACCAACTCTGTTTAAACTTTGTGCTTCCTGTTGATGTATGTGATTTTGAACATTAAAATAATATATTTGTCATTTCTGAATCACTGTTATTTTCTTATATCTTTATTCACATGAAAACCCCTCAACCATTAACGGGTGAACAAACCTTCATTAACAAACTTTGGTGTGAAACACCTAGAGAAATTGCAAATTCTTTGGAGCTTAAAACCTATGGAGCCAAACCCAGGTCAAAAGTTTTGTTCATTTGAAAAACAAATGTGAACCTGAAAGTTTAAGTTTTATTATTGAACACTGAATAATACAACACTGTATTCAAAATAAAAATAAGTGGATGAAAAATATTTTCTGGTTGATTATAGTTTTGACTTAGTTTTATCATTTTTCCGAATATTTTCCATTCTTCAGTTGTATTATTTTTTATATTTACTGTATTATATTTATTGGCTACAGATTTAGTATTTTCAGATTCAAAACGTATATTTTCACCTTCAGATATTTTTTTGCGTTTGAATCTTTTTTTTCTTCACATTTAGACTTTTGACCCTGATATGGCGTGAAGTGGCAGGGCATCAACTGTGAGGGGCGTGTCATCATAAGTGACAGTTTAACAAATAAGGCTTAGGACAGATTCGGACATCCCGGTTCAATAGTTCGTCAGTGAAGCGTTGTTAAAACACAAACGACACCTCTCTGTAACCGTAGTGATGTAGACAACCAGCTACAACCCCCAGGCAAATAAGTCCACATCGGCGCGGCCAAAGTGACCCCAAAGAACTCCACCGCCTCTGGGTGGAGTCTCCAGTCCCCGGGCCTCGGCCCCTGCCTCGACAGGGTGTCTGCCCCTTGGTTCAAGACCACTCAGGATCGCACCCCAGCCCGTGAGGGAAGCGTCTGTTGTGAGGATGACCCGACGACAGATTGCCCCTAAAACGGGCCCTTAGGCTAGAAACCCAGGGTGCCTCCCATATGACCAGGGCCCTCAGGCAGCGCCGAGTGACTTTGATCAGGCGGTGCTGGCTCCCCCTCGGGGAGAA
This sequence comes from Pungitius pungitius, assembly GCF_949316345.1. Lineage (NCBI taxonomy): Eukaryota > Metazoa > Chordata > Actinopteri > Perciformes > Gasterosteidae > Pungitius > Pungitius pungitius. Next base: position 10,762,800 of record NC_084915.1, on the reverse strand, counting down.
CCCTTTGGTCTTGAGCCACCACTGCAACGGTCTCAGGATAACAGGCCGCGAGGGATCACATTGGATGCCGCTGCCAGGAGACCAAACAGTCTCTGGAACTGTTTCACAGTGAGTGGCTGGCCTAGCCTGCTGAACAGCAGAGAGGATCGAAACTACCCGAGCGGGAGACAGGTGTCCTACGTGCTGGGGACAGCACACTTTTCCTGGTGTTGAGTCTCAGCCCCAGACGGTTGATGTGAGCGAGCACAACATCACGGTGTTTGGCCACCAGGCACTCGGAGGGCGCTAAAATCAACCAGTCGTCCAAGTAGTTCAAAATACGGATGCCCTGGAGACGCAATGGCGCCAGAGCTGCATCCACGCATTTGGTGAACGTACGGGGCGAGAGGGCTAGGCCAAAAGGAAGGACATTGTATTGGTAAGCTTTATCCCCAAAAGCGAACCTCAGGAACTTCCTGTGTCGAGGGAGGACGGGAATATGAAAGTAAGCGTCCTGGAGATCTACCGTGACAAACCAGTCCTCGGACCTGATTTGTGCCGCGATCTGTTTGAGAGTGAGCATCTTGAAACTCAACTTCGCAACAGCGCGGTTCAAACGGCGGAGATCCAGAATCGGACGCAAACCCCCATCTTTCTTTGGAACGAAGAAGTACCGGCTGTAATAGCCTGACTCTCTGTCTGGGGGGAGAACTCGTTCTACGGCTCCCTTCCGCAGCAGGGTCTGTACTTCTTGTTCCAACACCAGAGCCTGCTGGGGGTCTACCACCGTGGGTAGTACGCACGAAAATGCGGTGGCACCCTACCACCTCCGGTGGGGGTCACTCTCCGGGCCCTGACCCTTACGGTGTCAGGGCCTGTTGGACGAAGTCCTCTCCGCGGCGGCCATCCTCAGACCAGTCCAGCCGCGAGAGAACCTCGTGGAGCGTGGAGTTTATCCGCCACGGCCCCCAATGGCACCTCCAAAGAGGGTAGTGGGGGAGAGAGGGGCATCCAGGAGGAAGGACTTCTCCTGCAGGCTGGAGTGGCTCAGCCAAAGGTGCCGCTCCCGGTGTCGGAATCCTCTGTGAGATCCATTTGTGATCCACAGGAAGGCATCCGGGGCTCCGCCTCGGCATGAGCCGAACCGGAGCCGCGGGGAGCACGCCTCGTCGAGCCGTCCTCATTGAAGAGAGCTCGACGGGAGACGCGAGATTGCCACGGCAAATGCTCACAGTCTGCACAGCTAGCCCCCTCAAGGGCTCGCTGGGCGTGCTCCATGCCTAAGCAGACAACACACAGGTCGTGTGAGTCTCTGCCCGTAATAAATCAGGTGCAAGGGGGAACACATTGGACAAACCGCTCAGCCATTTCTATCTCAGTGGAAAAACTTCACACGTACTAGATGAAGGCACAGCGATGAATGGTCCTGCCCTTCGGGTCCCTCTATAGCGCACTGGTCCGGCGTCCCCGCCTATGACGTACCAGCTTGTCATTGGCTAGTTTTTACACGTGCTTCGTGACGCAGTCACGCAGGGGCGTTCCCACAGCGTCTTTACGCAGCTCGAGTTCCCTGAGAGGGAACTATTACATTGCTGTATAGTAAAAAAGCGCATGAGCAAGACCTCAGGCCGAGAGTGGTAATGCAGGAAGGGAGAGACATCTTTTAAATGATTAACTTTATCTTAATATTTTGTTGGTAATCAGAGCAAGTCAGCTGAGAAGCAAGTTAAATGTTTGGGTAAATGTATTGCGATATGTTTTTAAGACTGGAAATGAGTTGGTCTGATCCCAGGTGTGTGATTGACACATGAGATCAGACATTGATCTTATTGGACATGAAGTGAGAGGAGGATTTAAAAGCCACCCATTTCCAAATATAAAAAGCTTAACAGGGCTTCATCATCACAAGCAGGACCATGATGACTTAGAACCGACACACCCAAGAGGACTACATCAACTGCTGCACTGAGGACAGAAGAGGCTCGACAGCTTTTACAATGAATTCATTCAACTCTGCTCTCGGGAAAAACATCACTTTTATGCGTCCTGCTTATTTCATAATACGTGGTTTCTCAGGCATACCTAATATCAAGTATTACTATGTCTTCCTGTGTTTTGTTTATGTTGTTTCAGTGCTTGGAAATACAGTTGTGATGGCAGTAATATACTTGGATCATAATCTGAGAACTCCAAAATATATTGCAGTTTTTAATTTAGCATTTGTGGACTTGTTGGGTAGCTCTGCTCTGGTGCCGAAGCTTCTTGACATCTTTCTGTTTAACCATCCCTACATCTCCTACAACGACTGCTTGACGTTTCTTTTTTTCTGCTTCACCTTCCTTTCCATGCAGGTTCTTAATCTGGTTGTACTCTCCTATGACAGATTAATTGCCATCATGCACCCTCTGCACTATCAAGTGAAGATGACCCACAGGTTCATGCTGTCTTTGATTGCCTCTTTCTGGGTCTTTGCAATTACAGTTGATCTTGTTGCAGTTGGTCTTCTCACCAGACTTTCCTTCTGCCAGTCTGTGGTTATTAACAGTTATTTCTGTGACCACGGCCAGATGTATAGGATGGCCTGCAATGACTACACACCCAGTTATGTCCTTGCTAAGTTCTTGACAGTTCTAGTTCTTTGGTTTCCACTCTCATTCATCGTGTTAAGTTATGTATGTATTGGTTATGCTTTGTCTAAAGTGGCCACAACTCAGGAAAGATACAAGGCCTTTAGAACCTGCACAGCTCATCTCTCACTAGTGGCAATCTATTTCATCCCAATATTAAATACATTTACTATGAGTTCAGGAATACATCCAAATGCCAGGATCATAAACCTTTCTCTGACCTCTGTTTTTCCTCCCATGCTAAACCCAATCATTTATGTTCTGCAGACACAAGAAATCAAAGCATCAGTGAAAAAAATATTAAAAGTCAGGAGTAAATCCAAAATGAAGAAAGTTATCATAAAATGAAATCTTTTGGGCTTTGTTTTGACTGTTGTGATTTTGTATATTAAAAATGAAATAATATTAAGGTAAATTAAAACAATGTTCTTATTTTGGGTTTTGTGTTAACGATTGTGATTACATACATTAGAACAATTTTTCAGAGTTTAAAAATATATATTTAGACATGAATTTAAGCATGTTTTAAGTGACACAATAACAACATGTCAATAGATAAGGAAATAAGGGTTTCTTTGGTTTACTATCCACAATATACGTGTGGTCTGTTTTTTGTTCTGTCGGTTCTCATTGTCTGTCACTTTAATGTTTTCACTGTTTCTTATTGAAAATTTGTGACCCATCAGAAGGTGTTTATCCTAAGTAACTAAATGTATATTTTTTCTTATTACTTTTGCGTTTGTGAACCTGCAAACGTTCACTGTAAATTTGAATATTTGTATAGTTTGCATTTTATCTTTTATGAACCACTGTAATGTTTTCTTTTAGCTCAACCCTCCTTCAAATTAAACCTCTCCAACCATTTATGAACGTACCAACTTTTATTAAAGAATTGTGATGCACCTACACAAATGGCAGACTCGGAATACATTTTTTTAAACTTTGAAAAATGTTTTGACTTATTTCTTCATAGAGAGGTTGTCATCAAGATGTGAAGTTCAATAATCACTACTATGACCAATTGTAAGGCTCTTTGTCTTTTTATTGTGTCAATGCAGCATGTATGCATATTATTATTGATGCCTGTGTGGTGGGGTTGAACGTGTTGTGTTATTAAATTGTAGGTGTGTTAAATTCTCTATACTAACAGTCTATCCTCCTTTGGTCCAATGCTGTACAATCCTGTGCCGTACAGAGAGAACATGCTGCTGTTTTGCTATTTTAATTTTGTAGTCCTATGTTTTCTTTGGGTTACTTTCTGTTTTCCTAAAGTGTTTTGTTTGCAGTGTTTGCTGTCTTAAGTCCACTTGCCTTTTTTAAAATAAATTGTGGCAAACCAGGGGGAGCTCCAAGCTCCGGTTGTAAGCAGGCTGAGGTAATAAGGGGGATATACATCCTGTGCAGGTGCTCCAGCCACTAGGAACGTGGAACTGGTCACACCTGCGGCCTATCAGTTAATCAGAGCAGACACTAGAAAAGGGGGAGATGGAGACCGATGGGACGAGAGACCGGGCGGCCCAGATGTTTGAGAAGAGGTAACAATCAGGACCCTCTCCTCTGCCCCTAACAGGACGAAGACGCTGGCGCCACGTTGGAGAAGACGGGGGGACAGTAGTTATTTCTGTTGGAAGTCGGCCTAGAGAGCCAAGTTTTTGACCTGGTTATTAAAAGGACCCTTTTTGTTTGCAATTACTGCCACTGATCCTCTTGTTTTACACCTGAATCTGCCCCCCCCCCCCCCCCCCCGGGTTACTACAAAATCTTAACCCAGTTTTTAGTGATTTGTGTTTAACTTGGTTTTATTGTCTGTTATTAAAACCTTTTTTCGTCTCTGCCTAAATCCACAATAACTTACATACGTGTCTTTGGATCTCTATTTCTCAGGGTGTAAATCCCCATGGCCAGTTGTTGGTTTTACCTGGAAGGCTGTTATGACACAACCAGATTGTTATGAAACAACCAAAGAAACCCTTATTTCCTTTCTTGCAGTTTTCATACCTTCTAATGTTTATAGAAGTAAAATTGGAGTATAAGTGTTACGCCTCCACCCCGGCTCGGAAGAGGAGGTGGGGCGTAACTGCCCAAGACCACGCTTGTTGGATGCCGGAACCCGTACGCTATACACTACAATAGCAATCAATTAAAAAAAACACACGCAGCTACAAAAGCACAGAACGGTGGGTTTATTTTTCCACAAAATAATAATGAAAAGAAATAACCAGTACATACCATATAAACACACACAAAATGGTAGACAGGGGATAGGAGGGCTAACAGGTAGCAAGGCCTGTGGAGTAGGGCGGTGCCAGCGGTCTGTCAAAGCAAAGAAACAAAACAAAAGGACCCTGAGCTTCCCTATTCCTCTAATCCTACCTACCACAATCTACCCTATCAAACCACTTACCTAAACTGCTACAAAAACTGGGTGACAGCCACTGGCTTCTAACCTAGTGTGTCTAACAGAGGTTTTTCCTACGTGTGTATGTAGACCCCAGGGTATCTTACCTAGCCCTGCTCCACACAGTTTTAACAAACAACATAAACCAAATAAATCTCTCAAAGTTTGTCGGTCAAAGTTTGTCTCTCAAAGTTTGTCTCTCAAAGTTTGTCTCTCAAAGTTTGTCTCTCAAAGTTTGTCTCTCAAAGTTTGTCTCTCAAAGTTTGTCTCTCAAAGTTCTATCCCAACAACCCTCTCAAGCAAGCTCTCTCAAACAAACATTTATACAGGAGAGCCGCGCTGGATTGGCTGGAGAATCACCTGCCACGCCCGCATCGTCAGCAGCAACTCACCGCACCTGTGAAGCACAGATTGAAGCAAAAAAAGGATGGGGGGGGAGAAAACACAAGCAGCAGCCGGACGTAACAATAAGAAACAATTCTTTTAAAATGAAAACATCAGGCTTGCTAGTGTTATCCGTTATGTGTACTGTTGCCAATGTGACCTTATGTAGCAGGCCGACTTCCTTTGACCAAATAAGTTTAAGGGAAGTTAAACAAGTTGAAGTAACAACTAAAAATGGTAAAATTCGGCAGAAATCTTGACTGTGTGGCCGAAACTGCCCATAGATGTTGCAATATACACAGTTTAAATATAGTATAAGTAGAAAACCTTTGGGATTTCTGGCCCTAATGAAACTCATTGATCAACACACCACCACTTAAAGTAAATTTAGTAGTTATGATGCTGAGCACTTCATTCTTATCTTAAACATTTTAAAATACCCAAGTGGTAATGGGATGGCATTGCAGCTCTCTCCACACCAAATATCAAATGAATCTACCCAAAATAATATGATTAAGGCACATTGTTTTCTACAATATGAGAAGTACAGATTTCTGAGCATAATCTACACAGGTGGTAAACTAGCTAACGCAGCTCTGTGATGTAAGAGTGACAGAGAGGAAGGAAAACCATGGCTTGACTAACTATCTCAAGGTAGTGCCTGCCCACGTTGTAAACGTGTCTCTAGCTGTGTCTCAAGTCACAAGGCTGCATCCTTGTAGCCTCCAGCCTTCAGCAGCCTTCGCGGTAGACCTGGGCTGAGACCTCCAACAACGCATAGCCTGAACCGAACGGTCTCCGAAATGGGGCGGTCGGGCCTACATAGGGGACTGTCTGCTTGCGTCATTAGCATTACCTCTGCTGCTCCTGTTGCCTAGCAACCTGCCGAGCTTAACAATAAAAGCCTTAAAATCCAAAATACTTTTTAAAGTACAGATAAGATGAACTCAATTCATTCAGGAAGATATGCTTCTCCTCCGGAGCGTGATATAATTCAGGCTGTTACGTAATTTAAGTGATTTCATAAACTAAAGCGTGATGCTGGGACGCAAAGGCAAGATCCCATGTGTCCTCCAAATCGGCTCCTGGAGGGCTGCGTGCCTTGACCGCGTTACGAGGAGCCAACGCAATGGGACAGGCAAGTCACAGCCGAGTCAGCGGAAGTGATGTATGCCGTGGATGAAGGCGTCCTTAAGGATGCAGCCTAGCGATTTTGAGACACAGCTTGTGTCAGACTATGTAAGGGAGAGACAGAGAGTGAGTGCTTTCAAATGACTGTGTCGTCGTCATGGAGACTGCAAAACCGGGATTTTACCTTGAACCCTCACCTCAAACAAGTTGTTGTAACCGCAAAACTATAATACCAATCGAAAAAAGAGATGTTGAGAGAACGCTTGGATGTTATGTATGTCTCTGCGGGTAATAATACGGCTCTAATGACAGTTTCCAAAATGTGTACCTTCTGCTTTCTCTGAGAAATAAGTCACTCGATTTGCATTGGTCCTTATGGAGCGAGAGTTGTTGTTTCCCCTTGCGGTTCTGTGGTCAAATGTGTAGTCTGTTGGATTTCAAAAGTCAGATATTCAGGACCAAAACCAAATGACCAAACGTCTTATGCAACAATAACGCATGAAGAGTAATATTTGTGGACACGTTTAATTTAGCGATTTAAGAATATTACTTTTACACACATTATAAACGCAGGAACGGTCTCACATTTTTCAAAAACTTGAACTGTGATTACAAGTAAGCCGTAGGAGGTGTGTGTATGCACTTTTGGCTCAATAGAGTCAAGACTATTTCTTACTTTTGAAGCTTCAAATAATTTTTCAATGTTGAAGTATACGGAGTCATCATGGCCGCAAAGTAAAAACAAAACTCCATTCATTCTGATTGAGAATTTTGGCTCTGTTTTGAGGAATTCATGGGAAACTTGTCAGTACTTTCTAATAGAAAAGTCAAGGCACACGATTACCGATGAGTCCCAACACTTGGATGAATTTTGAGGCATGTGCAAGCAACGCTGCGGGAGGAGCAACGTGGCAAACTTCGTATGGAAGGAGAATAATAAAGAAGAAGTACTCCGAATAATACAGAGCTTCGCAGGCCACACTAAGCAGTCGAATATTAATACTCCACCTCTAAAAAGCCAGAGTAAATGAGTCCTATTAAACATCTTCATGTTTGATCTCCACCCTATTGTCACAACGTGAGTAACATTGTTAGAGCCATATAAGTGATGACTTTATTTTGGCTTACTGTAGCTACTATAGTATTGTGTAACGCACCACAAGAGACAGGAGTGAAACCCAAGCGCAGAGCGCAGCTTTATTGTGGAAGTACAGACAAGGGTTAGGCGTGGTCGAGTCCAGTAGGCGGGCAGAGGGTCGAAAGCCAGGAGAGCGGGGATAAACAGAGGCACCGTCAGGGGGTCAGGCGTGGTCGTATCCGGAGTACAGGCGGGTGGTCGAAAGCCGGGATTACGTGGAGTTAGGCAGAAGTACCGTTGAGGATCAGGCAGGAACGAGGTCTGGGACAAACGAGAGGTCAATAACAGGCAAGAACAGGAGATCGGGAAAACGCTCGGAATGTGATGGAACATGCACAAGACTTCGCAAGGAGCTTTGGGGAGTCACAGGCTTAAGTACAGGGCTGGCCCTGATTAGTGACGAGCCCCAGGTGAGTCGGTGGGCTGATCCCAGATGGCACAAACCATTATGGCTCAAAACAGAGGGGTGACTGAGGTCCCGATCTTCGCACCTCAATATTCCGGGGACGGGGAGCGTCTGCCTGTGACATATTGAAGCATGTCAGAATTAAGAAGCTAACTTGTAAACAAGCAGAAAGCTGATAGTAAAAAGGCCTCTGCTGCAGCATCAGTAACACTTGAGGCTAAGAGTGGTAATGCAGGAAGGGAGACTACTTGAGCCTTTCAAATGTCAAACTTTATCTTTTGTTATTTTGTTAGTTATCAGAGCAGGGCCCCGTTCCTCATACGTGGCTAACTGAGCTAGCCGGATCATTTTTAGGATAAGCAGCAGATAAGCAGATTTAAGATAAGCAGATCAGGTTTTTCGGTTCCCCGAAGCAGGCTAAATCCCCATAGCAACACATCAAAAATCTAGTACCTGCTCCAGCGCAATTTCATTTGAGCAAGCTAGATTAGTTTGCCACTCCCAAAGAAAGGGCAGCCCTCTACCTCATTAATGAAGGAGCGATATGAGTTAGATTAACGCCTTATAGGAGAGAGTTCTCTGACATCACAAAACCTGTTAGGACATCACGATGACATCATGTACGAGCGCCATCGATGCTGAAGACAAGGAATCATTCATTTACATGATTTTTTCGTTATGTGGTGAACACATTGTCTCAATTCTCTCATACGTCTCATTTTCTCAAATGTCTGATTATGGATAATAGATATATACTGATTCACCCATACACAGATTCTCATAATAAAACTTCTAATTCTATATCAGGAGTATTCAACTAAAATCTGAAGAGGTCCAGTTATAGAATACTTTTAGAAGCAAATGTCCGGAAGATCATAATATGAATACTTAGCTTGGTTAAATAGAGGAATAGAGTTGTATCAACATTTGACTAACAAATCAAATGAATTTAGTATGATTCTAAAACTCTGGTCAATAGTTCTATATGGTCACTCATAGACATTGTGGCAACCCAGGGGAAGGTAGGCCAGATTCAGGTATAAAACAAGAGGTTCGGAAGCACTAATTATAAAACAAAAAGGGTCCTTTTATTAACAAGGTCAGAATAATGGCTCCTTAGGTCAACTTCCAACAGAAATAGTCATTGCCCCTTGTCTTCTCCACCGTGTCACCGGCTCCTTCGTCCTGTTAGGGGCAAAGGAGAGAAGTGAGTCCTGGTGGTTACTTCTTCTCAGCTACTCCTCTGAGTGGAGGGTCACCTCTGTCTCCTGTTGCTTATGTCTCCGTCCATCTATAAGTGTCTGAAACCCTCACATCGGCACAGGAAAAACTCCCCAAAAAATGAAAAAGCATTTGATGGGGAGTATAAAGGGAAGAAACCTTTAGAGCTACAGAGGAGGATCCTTCCCCCGGGATGGAGAGACAGCGATGGATTAACCGAATGAACAACGTGAAAAAGATGTACAATACATTCAATTCAAACGATACAAATGATTCAAATACACATATTATCTCCTTTCATGATCATCTCCTGCTCGTCAACGGAGAAAAAAGACGCTCTTTAAGTTAATTTGCCCTTTGACAAGAAATCTTGGACAGGAAACTTATAAATGAGTAACTTTATCTTAATATTTTGTTGGTAATCAGAGCAGGTCAGCTGAGAAGCAAGTTATATGTTTGGGTAAATGTATTGCGATACTAAGACTGGAAAAGAGTTGGTCTGATCCCACGTGTGTGATTGACCCGTGGGATCAGACCAACTCCGTTCCAGACATTGACCTTATTAGCATGAAGTCAGAGGAAGATTTATAAGCCACTCATTTCAAAACATCTAAAGCTCAACAGGGCTTCATCATCACAAGCAGGACCATAGATGACTTGACAGCTTTTACAATGAATTCATTCAACTCTGCTCTCGGGAAAAACATCACTTTTGTGCGTCCTGCTTATTTCATAATAAGTGGTTTCTCAGGCATACCTAATATCAAGTATTACTATGTCTTCCTTTGTTTTGTTTATATTGTTTCAGTGCTTGGAAATACAGTGGTGATGGTTGTAATTTACTTTGATCATAATCTGAGAACTCCTAAATATATTGCAGTATTTAATTTAGCATTTGTGGACTTGTTGGGTAGCTCTGCTCTGGTGCCGAAGCTTCTTGACATCTTTCTGTTTAACAATCCCTACATCTCCTACAACGACTGCTTGACTTTCTTTTTTTTCAGCTACACCTTCCTTTCCATGCAGGTTTTTAATCTGGTTGCACTCTCCTATGACAGATTAATTGCCATCATGCACCCTCTGCACTATCATGTGAAGGTGACCCACAGGTTCATGCTGTCTTTGATTGCCTCTTTCTGGGTGTTTGCAATTACTATTGAACTTGTTTTAGTTGGTCTTCTCACCAGACTTTCCTTCTGCAGGTCTGTGGTTATTAACAGTTATTTCTGTGACCACGGCCAGATGTTCAGGCTGGCCTGCAATGACTACACACCCAGTTATTTCTTTGCTCTGTTCTTAATAGTTCTAGTTCTTTGGTTTCCACTCTCATTCATCATGTTAAGTTATGTATGTATTGGTTATGCTTTGTCTAAAGTGGCCACAGCTCAGGAAAGATACAAGGCCTTTAAAACGTGTACAGCTCATCTCTCACTAGTGGCAATCTATTTCATCCCAATATTGATCACATTTACTGCAGGTTCCCAAATACATCCAAATGCCAGGATCATAAACCTTTCTCTGACCTCTGTTTTTCCTTCCATGTTAAACCCAATCATTTATGTTCTACAGACACAAGAAATCAAAGCATCTGTGAAAAAAATATTAAAAGTCAGAATTGAATCCAAAACGAAAGTGAAGAAAGTTATCATTAAATGACCACCGTTGTTTATATTTTGGGCTTCGTGTTGAGCATTGCAATTCTTTACATTTAAAATATTATTTAGGATATATTTTTAATATTTAAACATGAATTTAAGTTTGTTTTAATTTACTCTAATAACAAACTGTGCATGGCAACTTTGTGGTGATTTAAGAGTTTTATTGATTTACTATGTACTGGTTTACGTGTGGTCTGTTTTTTGTTCTGTAAGTCAGTTAAACTGTTTGTCCGTGTTTTTCTTTGTTTATTAAAAACCTGGCCCATCTCATGGCACTCGTCCTAGAAATAAACATTTTATTCATGCTGGTGTGCTTTTGTGTTTGTCACCCTGAACATATTTATTGTACATTAAAACATGACTATGACTACAACCAATTGTAAGGCTCTTTGTTTTTTATTATGTCATTGCAGCATGTATGGACATTATTTTTTTTTTTGCCTGGGCCCTGTTCCTCATATGCTGTTCAACTAAGTCGATCAAATATCGCATTATCCAGCTCAAATTAACTAGATGAATGATGCCAGGCTATCTTGTTTCCTCAAAGTCTGATCCATGCTCAAACTGTCTCGTTGAGTTTAACTAGATGTCAATCACCGAAACCAGAATTTTTTAACAACGACAATTAAAATTTAAGGAAGGGTGTCTTGTTTCTCCCCTTACGAGCAGGATATGATCATGACCGCATATAAGGTGATAATATGTGTATTTGAATCATTTCTGTTGGATGAATTGAACGTATTATGAATCTTTTATGTTGTTCATTCTGTACATTACATGTCATTTACCTGGGGCTTTTATCCACAATGACTTACGATAAGTGCATTTCAAGTGCATTTCAAGGATACAAACTCAAAAGAACAAGAAAAGGCAATTTCATTAAATAAGCAGATTTACACCTTGCTATAGTACATCCATCGCAGTCCGTCCATACAGGGGTAGACATCCTCCTCTCTCTCTCTAAAGGTTTCTTCCTTTTATTCTTCCCATCGGATGCTTTTTCCATGTTTTCCTGTGCCGATGTCAGGGTTTAAATAAAATGAATTGAATCAAATAACCATGACAAAAACGGACACCACTATCCTGCAAGGGTTACAAGCCCGACAAAGTATCGCACACAAGTTATCAGGAATCAGGAAACCTTTATTGCCATTATATGTCAGACATACATGCGCAAGTGTTGGGAAAATGTATAGTGCCTCATCACTCAAATCAATTAGATTATTTTCCTTTAAACGTCCATGCTGTCAGGGGGCTTCGTGGAATTTATCATAATCCAATGAGATCATAGAAGATAAAAACAAGCCTAAAGAGTGAATAGTATATTGGCTACATGTACTACACCAACTTATCTATGTGTAAATATGTATTCATCAACAACAAGCATCCAAAACGTTTATTAAGTGACAAATAAATGATTAATGCATTTTGTGCTCTTCGTAAAGTTCTTTACGAAGAGCACAAAATGCAGCGGCTTTCCAAATGTGCTCTGCATGGCAACACGGTATAGACATGGACAGTATGAGAGACATTATGAGAGAGTGTGTGGGACATTGTTTGAGACAGTCTGTGCATGATATCTACAACACATTATCAGCGAAGATGACAAATATTCAGAGACTAAGCAAAAGTTATCTGAATATTTTTCTCCCAAGAAAAACGTACTGTATCAAGTATACATCTTCAGCTACAGGAAACTATGAGAAAATGGACAGTTATCATACTAGGCCAAAGATGTTAGCTAGTGTTGGGATTTCCGATACCTCGGAGTTGGTTGATGAGAAGAATCTGACACGTCAATCAATCAAAGTTAAAAAAGTTAATATTTATTTAGAAGAGTCAGATACATTGAGCAATTCTCTGCAGATATATCTGGAGACCCTAGCACGCATCAAAAGCGATCCCTCCCAGAGTCTGTCTGCTGTCCGACTCTGACACTTTTATAATCTCCTCATGCCCTTGGATGGTTGTTGCACGGAAGGTTCTCTGTGATCTCCCCTCTTTGCCACTCTGTGCCAGGTGTACTGTGTCAGAAAGTGATTTATCGTCACGCTTCCTATACTCCTTCATCCCTCAGTTTCCATATTTGCCTTATATGGTCACAGCATTATTTCCTGCATTGTCACAACATCTGCTCTATAAGAAAAAGAATGTAAAAAGCACACAAACAGGAACATACATCTCACACTAGGAACTGTGGATTTACAGATGTCGGTGCAACGATTAAAATGCAAATCATACAAACCTGTTCCTCATCCAGGCTGCGCAGAAAAGCGCTAAGGGAACCTGAACTTGGCCTAGAAGAGCTTCTTGATCATGGAAGAACACTTGAGGTGTCTGAAATGTAAGCAATTGGCATAGAAAGAGGCGCAGCAGCTACGGTGGATCGAAAGACTGCAGAATCATCCAAACAACAGTCGATGGTGAGAAAAACGAATGACAACAGTTGCAGGAACTGTGGAGGTAAATATGAAGGCGAATGTCCTGCTAGAAGCAAATGTAACCGGTGGGTTGTCTGTCCCTAATGAGCCGCCGTAGAGGGAATTCCCCCCCAAGCCGGTACGTAGACTTCCGCATTCCATTACATTAGCACTCGTATATAAACACACAGCAGACACCCGTACTGACGCTACATCCCTGTGCCACTTGCGCCAATCGTGGTCCCTGGGGCGGGTATTCCTCTCACTGCTGAAGGCCTGGTAGGTGTGTTTGTGCTCCTCATTTTTTAGTGAATTCTCAGTTCTCCTTTTTGTGTTTTAGACGCTGGCTCAGACTGCTGCGTGTGTAAAGGAGGCGGTCTGCTATGACGTAGCCGCTCTCTTGTAGTCATACTAGGTAATGCCAGTTTACAAGTAGAGAAGGAATATTTATTACATGTGTTAACTCTTTTCTTGTCCTTACAGGCGCTGAGTGCCTTGCAGTTTTTTTATTTGGGTCTAATTGGCATTTAATTTCGTTTTTTGTTGTTTCTTTACTTAATTTACTTATTTACTATTTACTGTGTTTGTTTGGTGCTTAGTTGATTTTAATATATTGAACCCTGTGATTGGGTACTTGTGCTCATTGTGTCTTTTCCTGCTCAGGGTCTGGTCCGGGCGTGGCTTCTCATGGTGGGGGGATTTAGTGATAGAGTTGCTCACTGCTGCGCCATCACTCCTTTTGAATGCCGTGGTATTTTGCACTTCCCTTCACCACTTGTACAGTTTTAGTTTGCCTCTTTTTCTTGATTTGGTGTGTATGAATGTGTGGCACGGAGCGTAGTGAGTGCTCTATTCCAGCCCCTTAGTCCTCCATCGTTGTTGTGGCCGCTACTGGCCAGCCCTGAGTATGGCTCTCTCTCTTTCTGGTTCGCATTGGAGCACATAGATTATAATTGGTATTTTTAAATGATTATATTCAATACAATGAAATAAATATATATATATATATATATATATATATATATATATATATATATATATATATATATATATTCCGATTTTTTAAGTCTCATTACGCCAAATAAATTGCTCAAAATTGTATAATTTGTGTCTAGTCAATTACTTGTTGCATGCCACCATCATTGTCAGGATCGCGCGCGGTCACAATTGGCGTTGCTGGCAGGATGGCTGGGATGCAATAGTGATTGTACTGACTTGGGCGATTATTCTGTATGTTTTGTATTTTTTTTTGTTTTTGTCCAATTAGACCCAAATAAAAAAAAACTGCATTGGTCATCGAGGAAGCCAGCTGGACCTCCACAACGGCAACGGCTCCTACTGTCTCCTGTACTTTCCTCACCCCTCAACAATCATGGCCACGGAACAAGAGCTCAGAGACTTGGTCCAGCAGCTCCAGTCTGAAAATGAACGGCTGTTAGCCGCTTCCAAAATGAACTCTGGAGCAGCTGCCCCGAGTTGCTCCAATGACTGTCCAGCCCCCCTATCTAATGTCCATTCCAGCGATGGGGAGTCTATGGAACGCCTGCTGTATATTCCCAGAGAACGCAAGTGCCCGCTCTTCAGGGGGACTTCTGGGATACCCATAGAGGACTGGATAGAAGAAATGAGGGCCACACTGAGGACTAGACGACTGACTACTGTAGATCAAGCATATTTTGTATTTGACCATTTGGAGGGTGAGGCTAAAGATGAGATCAGGTACAGAACAAGAACAGAGAGGGAAGATCCAGAAAGAATTATGTCTATTCTGCGGGAGTTGTATGGCTGCGTACGTTCCTATGTGTCCTTGCAAGAATGTTTTTTTTCCAGAAAGCAACAGGAAGGAGAGTCACTGCATGAGTTTTCGCATGCCTTATGTTGTCTTATGGAGAAAGTCGAGCGTTGTGCTCCCAGGAAAATGGCAGACTCCCACATCCTCTTACGCGACCAGTTTGTTGAGCACGTCCTAGATCCTAACCTGCGCAGGGAACTAAAAAGGTTAGTGAGGGAGAAGCCTGAGTGCACGCTGTTGGAGGTTAGAGCTGAGGCCATGAGGTGGGAACGAGAGGGTAGACCAGATGAGCCACGGGGTAGGAGCTTTTCAGTCCCATCCTTCAGCGCTGTTCATTATTCCAGGGCCCGCCCACCTAGCCTAACGGCAAACTCGGAGTTCACAGAGCTGCGACAGCTTCTAGAAAAGCAACAGGAACAGTTAAATCAACTGACCCAGGGGTTGTTGGCATTGCAGACAGCCCCCCGACCTCCAGTCAGGCGACCTAACACCTTACTGTGCCTTCGCTGTCAAAAACCCGGCCATTTTGCTCGGGAGTGTGATAATGAGCGGTTCATTCCACAGGCTCGGCCTCAGCATGTGGCCGCTACCTCTGCTCTTCAGGAGGCGGGAAACTTCAACCCTCTGGTGTAAGGAGCCAAACATCAGAAGGGGAAGGTAACGGCTCACAGATACAAAGGCCAGGCCCACATCGCCCAATTGACCGCCTTATAGCAGCATGTCCGGAGGTAACTGTTAGCTTAGGGGGAGTAACTGCTAAGCTGCTCCTAGACACTGGCTCAATGGTTACCACCTTGCCAGAGAGTTTCTTTAGGCAGAACTTTAAAGGCACCCCTAAATCCTGTAACTGGCTGGAGCTGACTGCAGCTAATGGCCTTGACATCCCTTATGTAGGCTTTATTGAGATGGACGTGACTGTATTTGGCCAGGTTGTACCGAACCGGGGTATTCTGGTTGTTAAGGACCCCCCAGGGACAGGTGAGGTAAGAGGAGTGTTGGGAATGAACATAATAAAAAAATGTTATCAAGTGTTGTTCAGTGGGCATGGCCCTAACCTCTTTGACCTCCCTGAAGTACAGCAGGCATCTGTAGCGTTGCAGCAGGCCTTGTATCATTGCCACTACACTGAGACCACAGATTTGCCACCTACGAGCAGTGTGGCTCGAGTGCGAGGTAGGCGTCCTGTCATTATTCCTGGGGGCTCAATGAAATTGATTGCTGCCACATGCTCTGCTCACTTTAGTCAGTCTACAGGTACAGTCCTGATCGAACCGGTGGATATTGGCCAACCCCTACCTGAAGGCTTGTTGGTCTCACCTGCAATGGTCACGGTCGAGAAAGGTACAGTTTACATTCCGGTTGTCAATGTAGGGCAAAGAGGGACTGCACTATACCCTCATCACCCGATAGCAACACTAAGCCGAGCAGATGTTATTAGCATGCCAGATGGAATCTCATTCACACAGCCACATAGTATAGGGGCCACAGTCTATTCCCAGGCCGCTTTATCTGACTCTGTTAGGGGCCAGATTGCATCACTAGACCTCGCGTCACTAACTGATACCGACCGGCAACGTGTATTCTCCCTCTTGCTTGAACATGAAAAGGTCTTTGCGTCATCTGATTTGGACCTGGGCTGCACCTCCTTAATTACCCATGACATTCCACTAAACGACGATGCCCCAATCAGGCAGAGATACAGGCGCATACCCCCATCTGATTATGATGAAGTTAGGGCACACATTCGTCAATTGTTGGACAACAAAGTCATTCGGGAGAGTTGTAGCCCCTATGCTTCGCCGATCGTGCTTGTCCGAAAAAAAGAGGGCAGCTTAAGACTATGTGTGGACTATAGACTCTTGAACAACAAAACTAGGAAAGATGCTTTCCCACTTCCTAGAATTGAAGAGTCCTTAGATGCCCTCTCGGGCGCAAAATGGTTTTCCACCTTAGATTTAGCTAGCGGCTATCATCAAGTGGCAGTAACTGAGGCAGACAAAGCTAAGACCGCCTTCTGCACCCCATTTGGACTGTTTGAGTTCCAGAGGATGCCATTTGGTCTCTGCAATGCCCCTAGTACCTTTCAACGGCTAATGGAGAGGCTGCTAGGGGACCAGAACTGCCAGTCCCTGCTGCTATATTTAGATGACATCATTGTGTTTTCATCCACTGTGGAGGAGCATCTTGACCGCTTGAGGCTGGTTCTCAGTCGCCTCCAAAAAGAGTCACTCAAGGTGAAACTGGGCAAATGTAGTTTCTTCCAGAACAAAGTGGGGTACTTGGGACATGTCGTGTCGGCAGCTGGGGTATCTACGGACCCAAAGAAAATTTCTGCTGTGGAGAAATGGCCTACCCCAAGCACAGTAGCCGAACTCCGCTCGTTTCTGGGGTTTGCGAGTTATTATAGGCGTTTTGTAGAAGGCTTTGCCAGGCTCGCGGCCCCCCTGCACCGGGCTGTAGCACAACTGGCTGGCAAGAAAAACCGCAGAGGTCGAGGTGTGTCCCTGAATGATGCATGGACCCCACAGTGTGACTCCAGCTTTGGAGAGCTTAAAGCCAGGTTGGTGTCCTCTCCGGTGCTAGCATATGCAAATTTTAACCTTCCTTTTATTTTAGAAGTGGATGCCAGCCATGAAGGCCTAGGAGCTGTTCTGTCCCAGGAACAAGATGGCAAGACCCGTCCCATTGCATATGCCAGCCGCAGCCTACTCCCAGCCGAAAAGAACTACAGCTCTATGAAACTGGAGTTTCTTGGCATGAAGTGGGCGATGTCAGAGAAATTCCGTGAATACCTGCTGAGTAACAAATGTGTAGTGTGGACTGACAATAATCCCCTCAGTCATCTGGGAACGGCCAAGCTGGGGGCTACGGAGCAGCGCTGGGTGGCAGAGCTGGCCGTTTTTGACTATGTGGTGAAGTATCGCCCTGGCCGCACCAACCAGAACGCAGATGCCCTCTCCAGGCTACCTCTAACACACCCCCCAGTTTCATCTCGTCCAGGTACACTAATCCCAGTGGAAATCGACAAGGCAGTACGGCCAGAAAGGGTGGCTGTTCAATCCGCCATCTCTGCCTTGCCGGAACGAACTCCCGGTGACTTGGTAATCATACAGCAAGCAGATCCTCTTATCTCTTTTGTGCTTCCCTATGTTCAGCAGCAACGGATGCCAAGCCTGACCGAGCGACAAGACAAGGGTCCTGCGTTGAAAGAGTTACTACGCCAGTGGGACCGGCTGCGCACCCGAGACGGACTATTGTACCGGGCTTATCAACGATCAGATGGAGGGGAGGAGGTCCTACAGCTGGTGTTGCCAGAGAGCCTTCGCGCAGAAGTCTTGGAGCAGTTGCATACACATCACGGTCACCAGGGTATTGAGCGCACAACTGAACTGGTACGGCAGAGATGTTACTGGCCTGGTATGCGGTCAACAATCCGTGACTGGTGCCTGCAGTGTGAACGATGCTGTCTGGCCAAGAGCACAGTGCCACGGGTACGCGCTCCAATGGGTCATTTATTGGCCTCTAGCCCAAATGAAGTCCTGGCAATTGATTTTTCGTTTTTAGAACCAGCTCAGGATGGCAGAGAACAGGTGCTAGTGATGACAGACATTTTCTCAAAGTTTACCCAGGTTGTTCCTACCCGGGACCAGCGTGCCGCCACCGTTGCTGGTGTTCTAGTCAATCACTGGTTTTACAAATTTGGAGTCCCAGCGAGGTTGCATTCAGACCAAGGCCGCAGTTTTGAGAATGCCATCATATATCAACTTTGTGATTTGTATGGCATTAAAAAGACCAGGACTACGCCCTACCACCCGCAGGGGAACGGGCAGTGCGAACGTTTTAACCGGACTTTGCATGATCTTCTTCGAACCCTTTCGGCTGATCAGAAGCGCCACTGGCCGCAATACCTTTCCCAACTCTTGTTTAATTACAATACTACTCCGCATCAGTCAACAGGCTATTCCCCTCACCACCTTATGTTTGGCAGAGAGCCCCTGCTCCCCGTGGACTTCATGTTGGGTAAATTCAAGGACCCAATCCCCGGGGAATCCAGCCAGTGGATCAGGGAGCACCAACGACGGATGCAGGTGGTTACAGAGAGTGCTAGGGAGCACATGCGGGCGGCTGCTGAACGACGGAAAGGGAGAGCTGACAGGCAAGCGCAGGAGGAAATCTTGCCGGTTGGACAGCATGTTTACCTACGGGACCACTCCCACCGAGGAAGATCAAAAATCCAGGACGCATGGGCCCCAGAAGTATTCCTGGTAGTCAAGCCCCCTGAGCCCGGTGGGGTGGTATATGCTGTGGCCCCGCAAGAGAGACAAACTGAGGTACGCCACGTCCATAGAACCATGCTTAAACCTGTGCTTGCTAGGTGGCAATCTCCTAAAACGAGAAGAGGAACATCCCCTGCGACCACCAACAGCGAACCTGAGGAGGAGGGCCTCTGGCTAGCCAGCGACGCTCCAGGCAGACCACTCGCAAAGGAACCTTGCATCGGAACTCCGGTGGAAGCAGAGGTGGATCCACCAGTTCAAGAGAACCAGAGTTGCCCAGTGAACTCTGACCCCCCGTCACTTAGGAGGTCCAGTCGAAGGACCGCTGGCCTGCATTCAAATCCATATAATCTGCCAGCTAGATGTAGGGGCAGAGGCAGGGCAGGGGCTATAACCTCCTAGATACAGTGCTGTCCAACCACCTTCACACATTGCCGATAAGATTGTGGTATTGTCGGGCCGCCAATTCAAGAGCCCCGGGGTGAATGTAACCGGTGGGTTGTCTGTCCCTAATGAGCCGCCGTAGAGGGAATTCCCCCCCAAGCCGGTACGTAGACTTCCGCATTCCATTACATTAGCACTCGTATATAAACACACAGCAGACACCCGTACTGACGCTACATCCCTGTGCCACTTGCGCCAATCGTGGTCCCTGGGGCGGGTATTCCTCTCACTGCTGAAGGCCTGGTAGGTGTGTTTGTGCTCCTCATTTTTTAGTGAATTCTCAGTTCTCCTTTTTGTGTTTTAGACGCTGGCTCAGACTGCTGCGTGTGTAAAGGAGGCGGTCTGCTATGACGTAGCCGCTCTCTTGTAGTCATACTAGGTAATGCCAGTTTACAAGTAGAGAAGGAATATTTATTACATGTGTTAACTCTTTTCTTGTCCTTACAGGCGCTGAGTGCCTTGCAGTTTTTTTATTTGGGTCTAATTGGCATTTAATTTCGTTTTTTGTTGTTTCTTTACTTAATTTACTTATTTACTATTTACTGTGTTTGTTTGGTGCTTAGTTGATTTTAATATATTGAACCCTGTGATTGGGTACTTGTGCTCATTGTGTCTTTTCCTGCTCAGGGTCTGGTCCGGGCGTGGCTTCTCATGGTGGGGGGATTTGGTGATAGAGTTGCTCACTGCTGCGCCATCACTCCTTTTGAATGCCGTGGTATTTTGCACTTCCCTTCACCACTTGTACAGTTTTAGTTTGCCTCTTTTTCTTGATTTGGTGTGTATGAATGTGTGGCACGGAGCGTAGTGAGTGCTCTATTCCAGCCCCTTAGTCCTCCATCGTTGTTGTGGCCGCTACTGGCCAGCCCTGAGTATGGCTCTCTCTCTTTCTGGTTCGCATTGGAGCACATAGATTATAATTGGTATTTTTAAATGATTATATTCAATACAATGAAATAAATATATATATATATATATATATATATATATATATATTCCGATTTTTTAAGTCTCATTACGCCAAATAAATTGCTCAAAATTGTATAATTTGTGTCTAGTCAATTACTTGTTGCATGCCACCATCATTGTCAGGATCGCGCGCGGTCACACAAACAATGCAAAAACTGTGGTAAGCTAAATCATTTTGCTAAATGTTATAGGTACAAGAATGAGTACCAAGTAGGCGGGATGATATGATTCTGTAAACAGGTCACACAAATGACACACAGATCTTTCACACCTGGTCATTGCACCTCCTTCCGCAGAATTTGGAAATGGCACTCAAACGCTGTCTAATTGAGCACCACCCTGCCTCCTGCTGGCTACAGGCTGGAATGTACATTCTATACAACTTTAGGTATTTCAGTTACCTTTACAAGTTATAACATTTCTATGAAATATACTGTTCACTTTAAATTATATTGTTTATAAATGTAAGAAAACACAACTCTAAAACTAACTAATTATATAATTATAAGTTAACAGTGAACTAACAACATGTTTTAACTGACGGTTTTATCCAAAGCGACTTACGCTAAATTGTAACTCATGGCTTACATTTTGCCTGGGGAGCAATTGGGAGTTAGGTGTCTTGCTCAGGGACACTTTGACATGGCACACGGAGCAGGATTCAAACCGCCAAGCTTGCGGCGCCCAGCGCAACACACTACGCCATACATGCATCAGACATACTGCGGGGGGTACTAATTCCCAAAGCCCTAAAAGACAGTGTTACAACTAGCCTACAAAGGACAGCAGGGCATTTATCAAAACGAAATCACTACTTAGAACCAAGGTGTGGTTTCAAGACATCGATCACAAAGCAGAAGCAGCAGTACGCAGATGTCTCGTATGTCAGGCCAATACACCGGTTACACACAAGGAGCCGCTAAAAATGTAAATTCTGCCAAAAGTTCAATATCAAAGTGTTAGTGCCTTCTGGGTGTCTAATGGACACGTGGGATCAGACAATGACCTTATTGGACATGAAGTCAGAGGAGGATTTATAAGCCACTCATTTCAAACATTCAAAACTCAACAGGGCTTCATCATCACAAGCAGGACCATGATGACTTAGAACCGACACACCCAAGAGGACTACATCAACTGCTGCACTGAGGACAGAAAAGGCTTGACAGCTTTTACAATGAATTCATTCAACTCTGCTCTCGGGAAAAACATCACTTTTGTGCGTCCTGCTTATTTCATAATACGTGGTTTCTCAGGCATACCTAATATCAAGTATTACTATGTCTTCCTCTGTTTTGTTTATATTGTTTCAGTGCTTGGAAATACAGTTGTGATGGCAGTAATATATTTGGATCATAATCTGAGAACTCCTAAATACATTGCAGTTTTTAATTTAGCATTTGTGGACTTGTTGGGTAGCTCTGCTCTGGTGCCGAAGCTTCTTGGCATCTTTCTGTTTAACCATCCCTACATCTCCTACAACGACTGCTTGACGTTTCTTTTTTTCTGCTTCACCTTCCTTTCCATGCAGGTTCTTAATCTGGTTGCACTCTCCTATGACAGATTAATTGCCATCATGCACCCTCTGCACTATCATGTGAAGGTGACCCACAGGTTCATGCTGTCTTTGATTGCCTCTTTCTGGGTGTTTATTATAATTGCTGTACTCATTGCAGTTGGTCTTCTTACCAGACTTTCCTTCTGCAGGTCTGTGGTTATTAACAGTTATTTCTGTGACCACGGCCAGATGTTCAGGCTGGCCTGCAATGACTACACACCCAGTTATTTCTTTGCTCTGTTCTTAATAGTTCTAGTTCTTTGGTTTCCACTCTCATTCATCATGTTAAGTTATGTATGTATTGGTTATGCTTTGTCTAAAGTGGCCACAGCTCAGGAAAGATACAAGGCCTTTAAAACGTGTACAGCTCATATCTCACTAGTGGCAATCTATTTCATCCCAATATTGATCACATTTACTGCAGGTTCCCAAATACATCCAAATGCCAGGATCATAAACCTTTCTCTGACCTCTGTTTTTCCTTCCATGTTAAACCCAATCATTTATGTTCTACAGACACAAGAAATCAAAGCATCAGTGAAAAAAATATTAAAAGTCAGAATTGAATCCAAAACGAAAGTGAAGAAAGTTATCATTAAATGACCACCGTTGTTTATATTTTGGGCTTTGTGTTGAGCATTGCAATTCTTTACATTTAAAATATTATTTAGGATATATTTTTAATATTTAAACATGACTTTAAGTTTGTTTTAATTTACTCTAATAACAAACTGTGCATGGCTACTTTGTGGTGATTTAAGAGTTTTATTGATTTACTATGTACTGGTTTACGTGTGGTCTGTTTTTTGTTCTGTAAGTCAGTCAAACTGTTTGTCCGTGTTTTTCTTTGTTTATTAAAAACCTGGCCCATCTCATGGCACTCGTCCTAGAAATAAACATTTTATTCATGCTGGTGTGCTTTTGTGTTTGTCACCTTGAACATATTTATTTTACATTAAAACATGACTATGACTACAACCAATTGTAAGGCTCTATGTTTTTTATTATGTCGTTGTAGCATGTATGGACATTATTTATTTTTTTGCCTGGGCCCTGTTCCTCATACGCTGTTTAACTAAGTCGATCAAATATCGCATTATCCAGCTCAAATTAACTAGATGAATGATGCCAGGCTATCTTGTTTCCTCAAAGTCTGATCCATGCTCAAACTGTCTCGTTGAGTTTAACTAGATGTCAATCACCGAAACCAGAATTTTTTAACAACGACAATTAAAATTTAAGGAAGGGTGTCTTGTTTCTCCCCTTACGAGCAGGATATGATCATGACCGCATATAAGGTGATAATATGTGTATTTGAATCATTTCTGTTGGATGAATTGAACGTACTATGAATCTTTTATGTTGTTCATTCTGTACATTACATGTCATTTACCTGGGGCTTTTATCCACAATGACTTACAATAAGTGCATTTCAAGGATACAAACTCAAAAGAACAAGAAAAGGCAATTTCATTAAATAAGCCGATTTACACCTTGCTATAGTACATCCATCGCAGTCCGTCCATCCCGGGGGAGAGATCCTCCTCTCTCTCTCTAAAGGTTTCTTCCTTTTATTCTCCCCATCGGATGCTTTTTCCATGTTTTCCTGTGCCGATGTCAGGGTTTCGAGACAGTTGATGTCAAAGAGATTGTAAAGCCTTCTGAGGCAAATGTGCAATTCTGTGCTATAGAAAATAAAATGAATTGAATCAAATATACCATGGTCACAACAGGTCACACAAATGACACACAGATCTTTCACACCTGGTCATTGCACCTCCTTCCGCAGAATTTGGAAATGGTGGGCCGACGCATTTGGGAGCCGGTCGATAGGCCTATACAATTTTAAATTATTATTTTTTTGCTTTCGACCGGCCCATAAAGCAGGGACAGCGGCCCATTAGTTAATTTTCCATACTAACACTGGGTTGACCCAATCATCTCTTAGCAGGCTCCACCCCTCCCTCTCCGTGTGTCAGTCAGATGCATTCGGTCAGAAAGAAATCTGTGGATTAGGATGGAGAAACGTAACGTAAGAGCAAGGGGGGTGCGGAGAAATTGCGGGCCAAAAAAACTACTACAGTACCTGACGACATGTTGCAGAAACATAGGGTTGCCAACTCTCCCAACCCCAAATCAGGGACACTTTCGCGGGCTGACGGAAGGGGGCGCGGGGGGGGTGCTAGCGGTCGACGGCCGGGCTTGCACAATCTATTTTTTCTTTGCAGCGCCAGCCTCACTGCTCATTTCAACAGATAGGACAGCTCTGACCCGGCACCCGCGCGCACACTGGTCTGATGCGTCACAGCTTCACAACAACCGGGAGTTTTTCGCCCGTCATTGACTTAGCAGGCTGTGATTGGAAATCGGGACTGGAGCTGTCCCAGCCGGGACGCCCATAATTCGGGATGTCCCGGGTAATACGGGACGGTTGGCAACCCTACAGAAGCAGCAGGTGAACATAGCACATGGAGGAGGAGAGGTGACTAGCCACAGCGATAGCGCTGCTTGCGGCTCGCAGGCAGCAGAGGAGAAGGTGCAGCCGGTGTCTGAGTCTGACAGTGAAGTCAAGGAGGGACAGAGTGAGCAGGAGAGTGTAATTGAAACGGTAAGCAAGCAGGTAGCTACATGAACAGGGAGGGAGTGTTAATCAGGGCGGGTGCATGAGGATAGTGTGTGTGGGCCTGGCTGGGCCACAACGAAAATGATGACAATTTAACAGTTACCTAGATAAATGAATATAATAATAAGGCAACAAACATAATCGTTGTTGCTATTATAAAGTCTGAGTGTCAGGTTGTCATTTGTCAAATTGTCACTTAAAAGTTACTGCAATGGCCACTCAGTTAGCTAAAGTCAAATAACACAGCACAAGCTATTTTGCACTGTTTTTGTAGCTAGCAGAGTTGAGAGTTCACTTATTCAATTGCAACTTGGGATATTCTAATGTAAAGATTTAAAACTCATAACGGCCGTCGACGGCCCTTCTCTAGAAAAAAACTTAAATGATGCCATTTGATTATTTTAATAATTACTCACCCACGAGTTACACGTTAGAAGAGGTAGCTAACGTATGTTTTTTGGGGGTTAAAAACGCGCTTTGCATTTTGAAAGCTGTATATTCAACTAACGATTTTTTCTAATGTTTCATCTGAATTTCCAAAATCATCAAAATGCAATATTACGGCAAGTGAATACTGTTATATATAGATTATCAGGACGTTTTGTGTGAGTAATTTGTTTGTATAGGTTTTTTATGTGAAGTATCTCAACAATTAGAGGTAAATGTTGTTTGGTGTCATATTAAAGAGGGGTTTGTGCTCTTTAAAGGGATAGTTCACCCAAAAATGAAAATTGTGTCATCATTTACTCACCCCCAAGTTGTTTCAAACATGTATGAATTTCTTTATTCTGCTAAACAAAAAGAAAGACATTTTGAAGAATGTCGGTAATCAGACAGTTGATGGACCCCATTGACTTCCATAGTATTTTCTTTTTCTTTTATTTTCACAAAAATGTAAATTCTGCCAAAAGTTCCATGTTAAAGTGTTAGTGCCTTCTGGGTGTCTAATGGACACGTGGGATCAGACAATGACCTTATTGGACATGAAGTCAGAAGAGGATTTATAAGCCACTCATTTCCAAACATATAAAGCTCAACAGGGCTTCATCATCACAAGCAGGACCATGATGACTTAGAACCGACACACCCAAGAGGACTACATCAACTGCTGCACTGAGGACAGCAAAGGCTTGACAGCTTTTACAATGAATTCATTCAACTCTGCTCTCGGGAAAAACATCACTTTTGTGCGTCCTGCTTATTTCATAATAAGTGGTTTCTCAGGCATACCTAATATCAAGTATTACTATGTCTTCCTGTGTTTTGTTTATATTGTTTCAGTGCTTGGAAATACAGTTGTGATGGCAGTAATATATTTGGATCATAATCTGAGAACTCCTAAATATATTGCAGTTTTTAATTTAGCATTTGTGGACTTGTTGGGTAGCTCTGCTCTGGTGCCGAAGCTTCTTGACATCTTTCTGTTTAACCATCCCTACATCTCCTACAACGACTGCTTGACGTTTCTTTTTTTTTCTTACACCTTCCTTTCTATGCAGGTGTTTAATCTGGTTGCACTCTCCTATGACAGATTAATTGCCATCCTGCACCCTCTGCACTATCAAGTGAAGGTGACCGACAGGTTCATGCTGTCTTTGATTGCTTGTTTCTGGGTGTTTGCAATTACAGTTGATCTTGTTTTAGTTGGTCTTCTCACCAGACTTTCCTTCTGCAGGTCTGTGGTTATTAACAGTTATTTCTGTGACCATGGCCAAATATACAGGCTGGCCTGCAATGACTACACACCCAGCTATGTCCTTGCTGTGTCTTTAATAGCTCTAATTTTTATGTTTCCACTGGCATTCATTGTGTTAAGTTATTTATGTATTGGTTATGCTTTGTCAAAAGTGGCCACAGCTCAGGAAAGATACAAGGCCTTTAAAACTTGCACAGCTCATATCTCACTAGTGGCAATCTATTTCATCCCATTGTTAATAACATTTACTATGAGTTCAGGAATACATCCAAATGCGAGAATCATAAACTTCTCTCTGGCCTCGGTTTTTCCTCCCATGCTAAACCCAATCATTTATGTCCTGCAGACACAAGAAATCAAAGGATCAGTGAAAAAAATATTAAAAGTCAGAATTGAATCCAAAATGAAAGTGAAGAAAGTTATCATTAAATGACATCCTTTGGCCTTTGTGTTGAGTATTGTGATTTTGTACATTAAAATATTTCTCATTTATGAATCACAATCATTTTTTTGAATCACAACCTTTCTTCAGATTAAACCTCTCCAACCATTCATGGACAAACAAACTTTGTTGCGAAGCACCAATAGAAATAGTAGATTCTTTGAAGCTGAATTTCAAAATATAAGATTAACAATGGAAATTTTCAAAAATGTTTTGACATTTGTCCAGAACGAAGTTGTCATCAATCAAATAATAATTATTATTTCAATAATGACTACTATGATAATATGTAAGGCTCTTTCTCTTCTATTTTGTCAGTGCAGCATGTATGGACATAATTATTTATCCCTGGAAGGTTGTTATGAAGCAACCAGATTGTTATGAAATACTTTTTTGCAGTTTTCATAGCCTATTGTGTTATATTTATAGAAGAAATATTGAAATGCATTTTCCATTCAAATAAACTTATCAGAATTTTTAGTGTCGTCCGTTGTTCATGTGTAATGTTGCCTTTTGTAGCGGGCCGACTTCCTTTGACTAGAAAAGCTGAAGGCAAGTCACACAGAGACGACACACAAGTGAAGGTTTTCAAATTAACATCTAAAATTAGTAGTGGAACAATAAAAATCCACCTCTAAAACGCCCGAGTAAATGAGTCATATTAAACATCTTAATGTTTTTTCCTCACCCTCTCGTCACAGCATAGCATTACATTGTTAGAGCCAGATTTCAATTCAGTTCATTTTATTTTGTATATCCCAAAATCGCAAATTAATAATTTGCCTCAGAGGGCTTTATAGTCTGTACACATGCAACAGAAAGCTGGAAGATGAGGACGATTTAAGTTGGCCTAATTTCTCTAACTACTATAGTTTTAAAGTATGGCACAATTAACAAGCCAACATACTAAGTAACAGAGTGCTTTATCGTTAAAAGGCCAGCTGCAGCAACATTACTAGTACACTGGTGGTGGTAATGCAGTAAGGGAGAGGACATTTTATCTCAATATTTTGTTGGTAATCATAGCAGGTCAGCTGAGAAGCAAGTTAAATGTTTACATGAGTGCAAAAAGTTTTTAAGAATGGAAGGGAGTTGGTCTGATCCCGAGTGTCTGATGGACACGTGGGATCAGACAATGACCTTATTGGACATGAAGTCAGAAGAGGATTTATAAGCCACTCATTTCCAAACATATAAAGCTCAACAGGGCTTCATCATCACAAGCAGGACCATGATGACTTAGAACCGACACACCCAAGAGGACTACATCAACTGCTGCACTGAGGACAGAAAAGGCTTGACAGCTTTTACAATGAATTCATTCAACTCTGCTCTCGGGAAAAACATCACTTTTGTCCGTCCTGCTTATTTCATAATAAGTGGTTTCTCAGGCATACCTAATATCAAGTATTACTATGTCTTCCTGTGTTTTGTTTATGTTGTTTCAGTGCTTGGAAATACAGTTGTGATGGCAGTAATATACTTGGATCATAATCTGAGAACTCCTAAATATATTGCAGTTTTTAATTTAGCATTTGTGGACTTGTTGGGTAGCTCTGCTCTGGTGCCGAAGCTTCTTGACATCTTTCTGTTTAACCATCCCTACATCTCCTACAATGACTGCTTGACGTTTCTTTTTTTCTGCTACACCTTCCTTACAATGCAGGTTCTTAATCTGGTTGCACTCTCCTATGACAGATTAATTGCCATCATGCACCCTCTGCACTATCAAGTGAAGGTGACCCACAGGTTCATGCTGTCTTTGATTGCCTCTTTCTGGGTGTTTATTATAATTGCTGTACTCATTGCAGTTGGTCTTCTTACCAGACTTTCCTTCTGCAGGTCTGTGGTTATTAACAGTTATTTCTGTGACCATGGCCAGATGTTCAGGCTGGCCTGCAATGACTACACACCCAGCAATGTCTTTGCTCTGTTCTTAATAGTTCTAGTTCTTTGGTTTCCACTCTCATTCATCATGTTAAGTTATGTATGTATTGGTTATGCTTTGTCTAAAGTGGCCACAGCTCAGGAAAGATACAAGGCCTTTAGAACCTGCACAGCTCATCTCTCACTAGTGGCAATCTATTTCATCCCAATATTAATCACATTTACAATGAGTTCAGGAATACATCCAAATGTCCGGATCATAAACCTTTCTCTGACCTCTGTTTTTCCTCCCATGCTAAACCCAATCATTTATGTTCTGCAGACACAAGAAATCAAAGCATCCGTGAAAAAAATATTAAAAGTCAGAATTGAATCCAAATTGAAGGTGAGGAAAGTTATCATAAAATAATCTCTTTTGTTTATATTTTAGGCTTTGTTTTGACTGTTGTGATTTTGTATATTAAAAATGATATAATATTAAGGTAAATTAAAACAATGTTTGATTCCCACCCTCTTTTTAAAGCATAGCATGAAATTGTTGAGTGATGACTTTCTTTTACTTATTTTCTCTAACTACTATAGTTTTAAAGCATGGCACTGCACAACCTAACATGCTATCTAGCAGACTGCTGTAACATTAAAAGGCCTCAGCTGGTGCATCAGTAACACTTCAGGCTGAGAGTGGTACTGCAGGAAGGGCGATCATTTCAGATAATAAACTTTATCTTCATGGTGAAATTAGTAATGAGTCCTGTTGAGTATTAAATATAATCATGCATGCTCATGCTAGACTATAATTTCAGTTTAACAATAATTTAATAATAATAATGAGTGGAAGCCGTGTATGACCAGGAGCACATGGACATGTTGATAAAACGGCTGCACACACTCTCAGGGTCACGTCCATACATGGGACTGGGTGGCCAGGGCTCACACGCAAAACATCCTAAATATGCAGTGAACCTTTGCTAAAGAGCTGCACGCACTCTCAGGGTCAAATGTAGATAAAACAGATTATTGAGAATAACATGTCTCCCACACAAAACATCTTAAGTATGCAGTGAACTTGTGAACAACGGGAGGCGTGATGATCCGAGAGCCTGAAGGGATGGACATCCCTGTGGTCCAATGGAGCTCTCCGAGGGTCCTAAACAGGAACCGCCTCCATCTTAGTGAACCAGTCAAAAATGCTCTTAAAGACTTTATAATCCGAGCACACTTTGTATTAAGCGTCCTTTCATTGCTGTTGCTAGACAGCTTTGAAACAGGTCCGTGCACGTATGACTGCAGGACGGAATACTCCTGTCACAAATAAACATTGTCATATTGCTTTGATTAAAGTCTCAAGTCTGGTCCTTGCTTTGCTCCCGCGACAGTCCTTACTTTAGACCCAAGCCGGGTGTTTATTTCATAAACTTCTAGAAATTATCGCACAGGCTACACAATTTCACTTGGCGGGAGGTGCGCGCACTGGGCCGCCTATCGAACTATGCATGTGCACTTCCTAGAGTACGGTGTCTCGTAGCGTGCATGCAGAGAACGAACATAATCATTCACCAAAATGATCTACACTTTACATTTTGTTGGTAATCAGAGCAGGTCAGAAAATAGTTCAACATCTTGAGAAATCCTTCCTTTTGCCCATGCAATACATGGTTATGTAGTGTTATGCTTATTTAATATAAAAATTGATTAAGGAGGGTTTTATAGGAAGTCATAAACCAATGTTGTAATGCACATTATTACCAGAATCTATTTTTGGAATCTTTATCAATCTCTCATTTTACACAATGTTAATAAATGCAAATCCCTCCTTCACATAATCCATTTAACCCCAGTTCATGGACTAAAGTTAGTTGTGTTGTGACATGGGGAGTAGATTAAGTGAACATTTTGACCTCTTCTTAAACAAGAGATTTACTCCATTGGTGAATATTGAAAACAGAGTTGTCATCTCATCTGATTCAGATTACAACAGTAATACAAGTTTTACAAGTTATTGTTTGGGAAGTGTTCAGCTAACTGTTATGAGATATTCCGTCAAGAGCAGTGTCGACCAACAACTCATAAACAGCCTCATTAGACTGAGATGTTGCAGCTTTCAGCAAGGGAGTACAGCACAATTGAGTTGCGAACTTCTCACTCCGGAGGACTTCAAGAATCAAAACAATCAGAACGGAGAAGTATGAACAGTGGGAACTAGCGGTGAACGGCTAACGACATTAAACAGCGACGTTTAGTTGGCCAGCGTCCTTTTCGGCATCAATGAATGAATGTGTTTAGTCAAAAATAAATGCCTTAATATTGTCAGGTATTGCCCCACCGGAATAGACCCAAACGCAGATCAGTGAATCACCATGTACTTTATTTCTTTTCTTTCGGGAAAAAAGGCACCGGACTAAGAGGTGACTGGGTGGTGACAGGGTGGTGACGGCGATCCCGGATTCCAGATGTGGGGAAAACAAGGTGGCGGGATCCCCAGGAAGGTGCGTAGGCCGAACGGCCCGTTCAGGTGCCTGGGTTGGAAAAGGGGAGACAGGACACTGGTTAGTAAGAACAGCGGCCTCTGACTTTTTGCTGTCGTGGACCAGAGTTGGCAGTCTGACTCACAAAACAAGACTAACAATCCGGCGGGGAAGAGGCTTCGGGGCCGCTCCTAAATACCTCCCCTGATTGGAAGGCAGCACCAGGTGGGTGATTGTAGATGAGACGCAGCTGGGCCCCGCTTTCACCTCCGTGCTGACGTCCGGCCCCCTCGAGTGCTGGTTGGTGCCAACACACCAACGCCTCCTGAGGGTGGCGACCTGACAGTACCCCCTCTCCGACGGCGATGGTAGTCCCTCACCATGACGGCGTCCAGGATCTGGCGGCGGGGAATCCAGCACCGCTCCTCTGGACCAAAGCCCTCCCAATCCACTAGGTATTTGGTTCCCCGGCCCCGGCGTCTGGAGTCCAGAATCCTATGCACTGTGTAAGCCGGAGCACCGTCAATAATCCGTGGTGGGGGGGGGGTTGCGGGGGAGGGGGCAGGAGGGGGCTGAGGAGGACCGGTTTAAGACAGGACACGTGGAAAGTGGGGTGAACACGAAGGGACCTAGGCAACTTCAATCGGACCCCAACCGGGTTGATGACCCCTTCAATTACGAACGGGCCAATGAATCTGAGACAGTTTTCTAGACTCAGTCCTCAGTGGAAGGTCCTTAGTGGACAGCCAGACCTTGTCACCTACTTTGTAGGTCGGGGCGGCCGTCCGGTGGCGGTTGGCATGGCGTTGGTAATGCTCAGAGGAGCGGAGCAAGGCCGCACGGACTCGATGCCAGGTTCGGTGACAGCGACGGATGTGACTCTGTACGGAGGGCACGGCAATGTCTCTCTCCTGGGATGGGAAAAAGGGAGGTTGATAGCCGTACAAACATTGAAAAGGGGACATACCTGTTGCGGAAGAGGGCAAGGTGTTGTGCGCATACTCTGTCCAGTGGATTTGGGAAGCCCAGGACCCGGGATTAGCAGACACTAGACATCGAAGAGATATCTCCAGTTTCTGGTTAGCTCTCTCTGCCTGACCATTGGTCTGTGGATGGTATCCCGAGCACAGACTGATTGTGGCCCCAATGGCCCTACAGAAGGCTCTCCAGACAGCCGAGACCAGGTCACAAGGCAACCCATGTATGCGAAACACCTCCTTGACAAGGATAGAGGCCGTCTCCTTTGCTGACGGGAGCTTGGGGAGTGGGACGAAATGGACATACTTGCTGAAACGATCAACCACGGTGAGTACAACTGTGTTACCTTCTGACGTGGGTAGTCTGGTCACGAAGTCCAGTGCCAAATGAGACCATGGGCGTCGTGGTATGGGCAGGGGGCGTAAAAATCCGGCGCTAGGTCTATTAGATCCCTTATTTTGTGCGCACACTTGGCAAGCAGCGACGTATCCCTTTGTGTCGTCAGCCATGGTTGGCCACCAGAACCGTCTCCTTAGAAATGCCATGGTCCGAGCCACTCCGGGATGGCACGTCAGCCTCGAGCCATGAGCCCACTGCAGGACATTAGTTCTCACATTATCTGGAACAAATATCCGGCCCAGAGGCCCATTACCTGGCCCCGGGTTGACTCTGAGGGCAGAGGTTACCTCGTCTTCTATTCTCCACAGGGCTGCACCGACCAAGCAGTGTTTGGGGACGATTGTGTCCGGCTCTCGACCCTCCTCCTCTCTGGAAAACACTCTAGACAGGGCGTCTGGTTTGGTGTTTCGTGATCCAGATCTGTAAGTCAGGGAGAAGGAAAAACGTCCAAAAAACAGGGCCCACCTGGCTTGACGCGAGTTGAGGAGTTTCGCTGACCGGATGTACTCGAGATTCTTGTGATCTGTCCAAACGAATGAAGCTGGTTGTTGGTCGAAGACCAACCCACATTGTAGTAGGAAGGCTCGACAGCTGCCAAGGTCGCCATCGTACCTCTCCGGGGTAGGAACCTGTGGTTCCCGATGGTAGGGAGGGACTGGCACTGGCGGTGTTTGAGCAGGATCTGGAGCCGGAACCGGAAGACTAACCGGGGCGCTAAGTCGGTGTTGTATCCCGGCGACACTGGTTGAGAGCTCCTGTAGTCCCTTCATGATCTCTTGAAGTGCTATGCTGTGTTGATCTAGCAGGGCTCCTTGATTGGTGACGGCCCCGCGGACAGATTGTAGATCTGCTGGGTCCATGTCTCTGGCCGGATTGTTCTGTCAGGTATTGCCCCACCGGAATAGACCCAAACGCAGATCAGTGAATCACCATGTACTTTATTTCTTTTCTTTCGGGAAAAAAGGCACCGGACTAAGAGGTGACTGGGTGGTGACAGGGTGGTGACGGCGGTCCCGGATTCCAGATGTGGGGAAAACAAGGTGGCGGGATCCCCGGGGAGGTGCGTAGGCCAAACGGCCCGTTCAGGTGCCTGGGTTGGAAAAGGGGAGACAGGACACTGGTTGGTAAGAACAGCCGCCTCTGACTTTTTGCTGTCGTGGACCAGAGTTGGCGGTCTGACTCACAAAACAAGACAAACAATCCAGCGGGGAAGAGGCTTCGGGGCCGCTCCTAAATACCTCCCCTGATTGGAAGGCAGCACCAGGTGGGTGATTGTAGATGAGACGGAGCTGGGCCCTGCTTTCACCTCCGTGCTGACGTCCGGCCCCCTCGAGTGCTGGTTGGTGCCAACACACCAACGCCTCCTGAGGGTGGCGACCTGACAAATATTCCGAGTTGCTGTAAGAATCTTACAAAATACATGCGGATGGTGCGGCCGACGGGGGAGGGGGTCTCAAAACGAATCAAGATTAAAAAAAAGACACGACCAGCCTTTTGTCACAATAGAGCACACCCACACTCCGGCGGCGGGCCAAAAATGGACGCCGCAGCGGGCCAGATCTTACCCGCGGGCCGCAAGTTTGACGTTAGCGTTTTAGGCGGACACACTGATATCTGCCCAGATTCTGTTTTGAAGTTTTTATATTTCTTTTAACTTTAAAAATTCCATTGACCCTAGTAGGTAAGATAATCCTTTAGTACCGCAACAGGCAAATTACAGACCGCAGCTAAGGAGTGCACTCAATTTGACATGCAGTCAGGTCCATAAATATTTGGACATTGACACATTTTTCATTATTTTGGCTCTGTACACCACAACAATGGAGTAGACATGATACAATGAAGATGTGCTTTAAGTGCAGACTTTCAGCTTTCAGGGTATTTACATCAAAATCAGGTGAATGGTTTAGGAATTACAACAAATTCAAATGTGGCCACCCTGTATTTAAGGGACCGAAAGTAATTGGGCAGTTGGCTGGTCAGCTGTTCCAAGGTCAGGTGTGTGTAATTCCCTCGTTATTTCATTTAAAAGGAGTAGATAAAAGGTCTAGAGTTCATTTGAGGTGTGGTATTTGTGTTTGGAATCTGTTGCGGTCAACTCTGAATATGAAGTCCAAAGAGCTGTCACTATCAGTGAAGCAAGCCATCATTAGGCTGAAGAATAAAAACAAAACCATCAGAGAGATAGCAAACATATTAGTTGTGGCCAAATTAACTGTTTGGTACATTCTTAAGAAGAATGAATGCACTGGTGAGCTCAGCAACACCAAAAGACCATGAAAGACAACTGTGGTGGATGACAGAAGAATCATTTCCCTGGTGAAGAAAAACCCTTCACAATAGTTCAAGAACACTCTCCAGGAGGTAGGTGTATCTGTGTCAAAGTCTACAATTAAGAGAAGACCTCACCAGAGTAAATACAGAGGGTTGACCACAATATGTAAACCATTGGTGAGCCTCAAAAACAGCAAGACCAGATTAGAGTTTGCCAAAAAACATCTAAAAGAGCCTGTACAGTTCTGGAAGAACATCCTATGGACAGATGAAACAAAGATAAACGTGTACCCATAATGATGACAAGAGAAGAGAATGGAGAAGGAAAGACACTGCTCATGGTCCAAAGCATACCACCTCATCAGTGAAGCATGGTGGAGGTAGTGTTATGGCTTGGGCATGTATGGCTGCCAATGGAACTGGTTCCCTTGTATTTATCGCTGGTGTGACTGCTGACAAAAGGAGCAGGATGAATTCGGAAGTGTTTCAGGCAATATTATCTGCTCATATTCAGCCAAATGATTCAGAACTTAATGGACGGTGCTTCACAGTGCAGATGGACAATGAACCAAAGCATACTGCGAGAGACACCAAGGAGATCTTTGAGGCAAAGAAGTGGAATGTTCTGCAATGGCCAAGTCAGTCACCTGACCTGAATCCAATTGAGCATGCATTACACTTGCTGAAGACAAAACTGAAGGGAAAATGCCCCAAGAAATTCATTTCAACTCCATTGTTGTGGTGTACAAAGCCAAAATAATGAAAAATGTGTCAATGTCCAAATATTTATGGATCTGACTATTTAGCCAGAGAGAGGTTGTCGTCAAGGTATGACGTCTAATGACTATAACCAATTGTAAGACTATTTTTATTACGTCATTGTAGCATGTATGGACATTATTAATGTTGCCTGGAAAGCTGTTATGAAGAAACCAGATTTTTTGGCAGTTTTCATAAATTCATGTAATATTTATAGAGGTTAAATTGCAGTAGAATGGACATTTTTTACTTTTAAGTTACAACTACAATTAGCAGTGGAATATTAATGCTCCACCTCTAAAAAGCCAGAGTAAATAAGTAATATAAAACAACTCAATGTTTTATCCTCACAATATTAGAGCCAGATAAGTGACGACTTTAATTTGGCTTATTTGGAACTACTACAGTAATAATTAAAACAATTTTTGATTCCCACCCTCTTTTTAAAGCATAGCATGAAATTGTTGAGTGATGAGTGATGACTTTTTGACTTATTTTCTCTAACTATTATAGTATTAAAGCATGGCACTAATAACAAGCTAGCTTGCTAGCCTACTGTTGTATCGTAAAAAGACCTCTGCGGGAGCATCAGTAACACTTCAGGCTGAGAGTGGTAATGCAGGAAGGGAGACTACATGAGCCTTTCAAATGAATAACTTTATGTTAATATGTTGTTGATAATCAGAGCAGGTCAGCTAAGAAGCAGGTTAAATGTTTGTGTAAATGTAGTGCGATACGTTGTTAAGACTGGAAAGGAGTTGGTCTGTTCTCAAATGTCTGATGGACACGTGGGTCCAAGGAGGATTTATAAGCCACTCATTTTCAAACATAAAACTCAACGAGGCTTCATCATCACAAGCAGGACCATGATGACTTAGAACCGACACACCCAAGAGGACTACATCAACTGCTGCACTGAGGACAGAAAAGGCTTGACAGCTTTTACAATGAATTCATTCAACTCTGCTCTCGGGAAAAACATCACTTTTGTGCGTCCTGCTTATTTCATAATAAGTGGTTTCTCAGGCATTCCTAATATCAAGTATTACTATGTCTTCCTCTGTTTTGTTTATGTTGTTTCAGTGCTTGGTAATACAGTTGTGATGGCAGTAA
The DNA here is from genome assembly GCF_949316345.1 of Pungitius pungitius. Classification (NCBI taxonomy): domain Eukaryota; kingdom Metazoa; phylum Chordata; class Actinopteri; order Perciformes; family Gasterosteidae; genus Pungitius; species Pungitius pungitius. The sequence goes on along the minus strand of NC_084915.1, from coordinate 10,725,765 downwards.
TATACTTGGATCATAATCTGAGAACTCCTAAATACATTGCAGTTTTTAATTTAGCATTTGTGGACTTGTTGGGTAGCTCTGCTCTGGTGCCAAAGCTTCTTGACATCTTTCTGTTTAACCATCCCTACATCTCCTACAACGACTGCTTGACGTTCCTTTTTTTCTGCTTCACCTTCCTTTTCATGCAGGTTTTTAATCTGGTTGCACTCTCCTATGACAGATTAATTGCCATCATGCACCCTCTGCACTATCAAGTGAAGGTGACCCACAGGTTCATGCTGTCTTTGATTGCCTCTTTCTGGGTGTTTGCTATAACTCCTGTACTCATTGCAGTTGGTTTTCTCACCAGACTTTCCTTCTGCAGGTCTGTGGTTATTAACAGTTATTTCTGTGACCACGGTCAGATGTTCAAGCTGGCCTGCAATGACAACACACCCAGCTATGTCCTTGCTATGCTCGTAATAGCACTGTTTTTTGTGTTTCCACTCTTATTCATTGTGTTAAGTTATTTATGTATTGGTTATGCTTTGTCTAAAGTGGCCACAGCTCAGGAAAGATACAAAGCCTTTAAAACCTGCACAGCTCATCTCTCACGAGTGGCAATCTATTTCATCCCATTATTGATCACATTTACATTGAGTTCAGGAATACATCCAAATGCCAGGATCATAAACATTTCCCTGTCCTCTGTTTTTCCTCCGATGCTGAACCCAATCATTTATGTTCTGCAGACACAAGAAATAAAAGTATCAGTGAAAAAACTATTTAAAGTTAGAAAGGAATCGTAATTTAATGTGAAGAAATCATAAAATGACAACTTGACTATATATATATATATATATATATATATTTTTTTTTTGAGAATTGATTTTTGCACATGAAAATTATATTACGGTTGTTTTAAAAAATATATTTAAACAGGAACATGAATGTTATAAGTGCCGCTAATAAGTACTTGTGCATTGCTAATTGGTGGTGATTTGAGTGTTTCATTGATTTACTATTTAAAATATATGTGTGGTCCGTTTAGTTCTCTATTTCAGTTAAACTGATTCTTTGTCAACACTTTCATTTTTCAAGTTTGTTCACTATGAAAACCTGATGACCAATCTCAAGCTTAGAGTTTTCCTTTAATCTTTCAACACATTCGAAAGCTCATTGTTTTTTTCATTTCATGGACAATGGTCATCTCATAATAATAAATCACAGCATCTGTTTTTCTGCTTATTTGTTCTGATAGTTGTCTGAGTTGTGCTTATGGGTTCTTTTGTGCACCAGTACCTGTTACGGTTACAATTACACCTAGATTTTTTTCATTTCATGGACAATGTATATCTCATATTAATAAATCACAGCATCTGGTTTTCTTTTCTGCTTCTCCTTTCTGATCTACTGTAAAGTGTGTTTTGTCTCAACCTTCCTTCACATAAAAAAACATGTACCTTCTTGCTGTTGTCACTAAGTGGATGTTAGAAAAGATTTCACTCAAAACCAGTGTAAAATCATCAAAACCGGATATTTAATTATTGCAAACAGAAGACTAACAGTTAACACACATCATGCGCCAGGCTACTTAAAGGTTTTCATCTTCGGAGCAGGAATCTAAAGTTGGAAGATAAACATGCTAAAACAGGGGAGGCGCTCAGGGCCAAACCTAGGTGCTAGTAGTGGACCTCGAATGTGTACGATAATCTTTAACACCACAAGATTATAAACATCAACACACAAACATCTTGGTTATTAAGTTGACTCAGAACACTGCATAAAACAATAAACTGAGACTAGAATTAGGCCAAAATTGCTGATATTGAGCAATTAACAACAGCGCATCCTAGTGTTTGAATATTAATATAAATGTATTTAAGGATGAGATGTCGACATATACTACAAATTTTGAAAGGGCAGGCCAAGTGATTGTGTCTTGATATATTAAGACACCCTCTACAAATTAATTGGTCTATGTCTTCTAAAAACAATGACATATCAACAAAGGACTGGGCAGTATGGCCAAAATATCCATATCACGGTTTTTAGAAAGATTCTGACGGTATTGCTTTTTCAAGTTAACACATTAATTCATTGGCCCCCGAAAATAACTGCTACACGAACAGCTGTTCGCCGCTCGCCCAACTCGCCCGCCACTGGCCAGCGCTGGACTGGGACAAAAAAAGGGCCCTGGCATTTTTGCTCAGACCGGCACTGGTTTCAGCTCGGCTGCAGGGGGGAGAGAGGGGGAGTGGCTCGGGGAACAGTGCCAGGTGAGAACAATTGACTGATGACTGACATGTGTGTGTCCTCCGTACTTAAAAGGCAGTGAGGCGGGCGAGCGAGAGAGAGAGTACGAGCGAGCTGGAAGCCGGCGCGTTTTATGGAGCAGTATCATTCAAATAAAAACATATTTAAAACTCACCACCCTGGTGTCAAGTGCCTCTGTCCAGAGCCCGACCAACCCACGTACCGTACACAAGTATAGGTTACTTTGTTTTAAAGGGATAGTTCACCCAAAATTGAAAATTGTGTCATCATTTACTCACCATCAAGTTGTTTCAAACCTGTATGATTTTTTTATTCAGCTAATCATAAAGAAAGATATTTTAAAGAATGTCGGTGATCAGACAGTTGATGGACCCCATTGACTTCAATAGTAGGGAAAAAAAATACTATGGAAGTCAATGGGGTCCATCAACTGTCTGATTATGACACCAAACAACATTTATCTCTAATTGTTGAGATACTTCCCATAAAAAACCTAGCCTTTTGAGTATTCACTTGCCGTAATAATGCATATTGATGTTATATTGATATCTTTATATTTTGTTGGTAATCAGAGCAGGTCAGCTGAGAATCAAGTTAAATGTTTGTGTAAATGTATTGCAATCATTTTTTAAGAATGGAAAGGAGTTGGTCTGATCCCACGTGTGTGATTGACACGTGAGATCAGACGTTGACCTTATTAGACATGAAGTCAGGAGGATTTATAAACCACTCATTTCAAACATTCAAAGCTCAACAGGGCTTCATCATCACAAGCAGGACCATGATGACTTAGAACCGACACACCCAAGAGGACTACATCAACTGCTGCACTGAGGACAGCAAAGGCTTGACAGCTTTTACAATGAATTCATTCAACTCTGCTCTCGGGAAAAACATCACTTTTGTGCGTCCTGCTTATTTCATAATAAGTGGTTTCTCAGGCATACCTAATACCAAGTATTACTATGTTTTCCTCGGTTTTGTTTATATTGTTTCATTGCTTGGAAATACAGTTGTGATGGCAGTAATATACTTGGATCCAAATCTGAGAACTCCTAAATATGTTGCAGTTTTTAATTTAGCATTTGTGGACTTGCTGGGTAGCTCTGCTCTGGTGCCGAAGCTTCTTGACATCTTTCTGTTTAACCATCCCTACATCTCCTACAACGACTGCTTGACGTTCCTTTTTTTCTGCTACACCTTGCTTACCATGCAGGTTTTTAATCTGGTTGCACTCTCCTATGACAGATTAATTGCCATCATGCACCCTCTGCACTATCAAGTAAAGATGACCCACAGGTTCATGCTGTCTTTGATTGCCTTTTTCTGGGTGTTTGCTATAACTCCTGTAATCATTGCAGTTGGTCTTCTCACCAGACTTTCCATCTGCAGGTCTGTGGTTATTAACAGTTATTTCTGTGACCATGGCCAGATATACAAGCTGGCCTGCAATGACTACACACCCAGCTATGTCCTTGCTATGCTCTTAATAGCACTGTTTTTTGTGTTTCCACTCTTATTCATTGTGTTAAGTTATTTATGTATTGGTTATGCTTTGTCTAAAGTGGCAACAGCTCAGGAAAGATACAAGGCCTTTAGAACCTGCACAGCTCATCTCTCACTAGTAGCAATCTATTTCATCCCATTAGTAACCACGTTTACTGCAGGTGCAAGAATACATCCAAATGCCAGAATTATAAACCTTTCCCTGTCCTCTGTTTTTCCTCCGATGCTGAACCCAATCATTTATGTTCTACAGACACAAGAAATTAAAGTATCAGTGAAACAACTATTTAAAGTTAGAAAGGAATCGTAATTTAATGTGAAGAAATCATAAAATGACAACTTGATTATATATATGACCAAGTATATAATCAAGTTGTCATTTTATGATTTTATGATATATATATATATATATATATATATATATATATATATATATATATATATATATATATATATATATATATATATTTTTTTTTTTTTTGAGAATTGTTTTTTTGCACATGAAAATTATATTAAGGTCGATTTAAAAAAAATATTTAAACAGGAACATGAATGTTATAAGTGCCGCTAATAAGTACTTGTGCATTGCTAATTTGTGGTGATTTGAGGGTTTCATTGATTTACTATTTAAAATATATGTGTGGTCCGTTTAGTTCTCTATGTCAGTTAAACTGATTCTCTGTCAACAATTTAATTTTTCGAGTTTGTTCGCTATGAAAACCTGATGACCAATCTCAAGCGCACTCGTCCTAAAAAACTAAATTTATATGTTTTATTTGTGCTGGCGTGCTTTTGTGTTTGTGACCCTGCACGTATGTATATAGTTTTCCTTTCAACACATTCGAAAGCTCATTGGTCATCTCATATTAATAAATCACAGCATCTGTTTTTCTGCTTATTTGTTCTGATAGTTGTCTGAGTCGTGCTTATGGGTTCTTTTGTGCACCGGTACCTGTAACCGTTACAATTACGGACGACACTCTGACCATCCTGATATATATTGTTGGGATTTTCAATCGCTCCGAGTTGGTTGATGAGAAGAATACAACACATCAAGTTAAAAAGTTAACTGTTTTTAGAAGAGAAAAATATACATTGAGCAATTCGCTGCAGGTGCACCTGCAGACTAGACAGAAAGCAATGCATCCAAGAGTCTGCCTGCTGTCCGACTCTGACCCTTTTTAGAATCTCTTCATGTTCTTGAAAACTAGTGTAAACCAGTTTTGTCTCTATCGGCTGTTGCTCAATATGTTTAGGTGTTCCCCCCTCTTTACCATTCTATGTTAGGAGCACTGTGTCAGATAGTGATTTATCTTCCCGCTTCCTGTACTCCTTCATCCCTCAGTTCCCATATTTGCCTTATATTGTCACAGCGTAATTTCCTGCATTGTCAAAACATCTGCTCTATGGAAAAGAAAATGTAAAAAGCACACAAACAGGAACATACATCTCACAATATTTTGTTGTTCTATTCCATTGTGACCTTTTGTAGCCAGCTGACACCCTCTGACTAAATCATCTCAAAGCAAGTCACACACAAATGACACACAAATGACACACAAGTGGCGGTTTTGCAGTTGTGACGGCTCCTGTCTCCAACCACGGCCAGTAGCTTTTGTCACTTTGTTCGTAGAGAGCAGATTGGCTGATGCGGAGCACCTGGTCCGAGAACAGAGACGGCCATGAAAGGCCTGATCCAGCGTGGCTCTGTGTGGAGTTTCTCTCCGGCGTGATCCCTGGCTACTGCCGGAGGCTTTTTCGGGTTTGGCTTGGACTTTGGCTTCCTTTGGTTTCACTGACAACACCTTCCCTTCCTTACACATTACACATTACACATGCATGCTGACTGACTTCCACACTGCACAACGGTAACTATTTCATTGTTTAAGTGCAAATAAATGTATCTCTTATTAACATTGGTGTGTGAGCCGTGTTTGTCATTACCTAAGAACCCGGTTGTAACACAGTAACTATAATTAAAGCTGCTGAGCAGCGAAGGACGGGTCCTTGCTACTCCGGGGACATTGGGGCACTGACCGCATGGCTACAAATGCGGCCGTCGGACAAAGTGCCCGGGAGTCAGAAGTCGTTAACTGTGTGAAGCGAAGGTGGGAATGATGCAAATGTAATCTTCAACAAGTTCTTCCGTCTTTTCTGACAACTTTTGAGAGATGTTTTATTAACCTGCGAGGAGGAGGGTATAAAGTAAAAAACATTTTCTTTTTGCTGTTGTCACTAAGTGGATGTTAGAAAAGATTTTACTCAAAACCAGTGTAAAATCATAAAAACCAGATATTTAATTATTGCAAACAGGAGACCGAGTTAACACACATCATGCGCCAGGCTACTTAAAAGTTTTCATCTTCGGAGCAGGAATCTAAAGTTGGAAGATAAACATGCTAAAACAGGGGAGGCGCTCAGGGCCAAACCTAGGTGCTGGTAGTGGACCTCGAATGTGTACGATAATCTTTAACACCACAAGATTATAAACATCAACACACAAACATCTTGGTTAAGTTGACTCAGAAAACTGCATAAAACAATAAACTGAGGCTAGAATTAGGCCAGCTCAACCACCTGCTCCCAGCGTGCGCTGTGGACTGGGGGCTGGACGCTGGCCTCCACCTGCGAGGCCCAAGCGGGGCTCATTGTTCCTCCTGTATCGGGTCTTTTTTATGAATGTATAATTATTAGTGTTACATATTGTTTGTGTCACAAGGAAACGACGTGAACCGTACCAATGATTAACTTTATCTTCATATTTTGTTGGTGATCAAAGCAGGTCAGCTGAGAATCAAGTTAAATGTTTGTGTAAATGTATTGCAATCATTTTTTAAGACTGGAAAGGAGTTGGTCTGATCCCACGTGTGTGATTGACACGTGAGATCAGACGTTGACCTTATTAGACATGAAGTGAGATGAGGATTTATAAGCCACTCATTTCCAAACATATAAAGCTCAACAGGGCTTCATCATCTCAAGCAGGACCATGATGACTTAGAACCGACACACCCAAGAGGACTACATCAACTGCTGCACTGAGGACAGAAGAGGCTTGACAGCTTTTACAATGAATTTATTCAACTCTGCTCTCGGAAAAAACATCACCTTTGTGCGTCCTGCTTTTTTTATAATAAGCGGTTTCTCAGGCATACCTAATATCAAGTATTACTATGTCTTCCTCTGTTTTGTTTATGTTGTTTCAGTGCTTGGAAATACAGTTGTGATGGCAGTAATATACTTGGATCATAATCTGAGAACTCCTAAATATATTGCAGTTTTTAATTTAGCATTTGTGGACTTGGTGGGTAGCTCTGCTCTGGTACCGAAGCTTCTTGACATCTTTCTGTTTAACCATCCCTACATCTCCTACAACGACTGCTTGACGTTTCTTTTTTTCTCATACACCTGCCTTTTCATGCAGGTTTTTAATCTGGTTGCACTCTCCTATGACAGATTAATTGCCATCATGCACCCTCTGCACTATCAAGTGAAGGTGACCCACAGGTTCGTGCTTTCTTTGATTGCCTCTTTCTGGGTCTTTGCAATTACTGTTGATCTTGTTTTAGTTGGTCTTCTCACCAGACTTTCCTTCTGCAGGTCTGTGGTTATTAACAGTTATTTCTGTGACCATGGCCAGATGTTCAGGATGGCCTGCAATGACTACACACCCAGCCATGTCCTTGCTGTTTTGATGATAGGTTTAATTTTCATGTGTCCACTGGCATTCATTGTGTTAAGTTATTTATGTATTGGTTATGCTTTGTCAAAAGTGGCCACAGCTCAGGAAAGATACAAGGCCTTTAGAACCTGCACAGCTCATCTCTCACTAGTAGCAATATATTTTATTCCATTATTAATCACATTTACTGCAGGTTCACAAATACGTCCAAATGCCAGGATCATTAACCTTTCTCTGACCTCTGTTTTTCCTCCCATGCTGAACCCAATCATTTATGTTCTGCAGACACAAGAAATCAAAGTATCATTGAAAAAACTATTTACAGTCAGAATTGAATCCAAAATGAAAGTGAAAAAAATTATCAAAAAATGACAACTGTTGTTTATATTTTGTGTTTTTTTGTTGAGGATCGTGATTTCATACATTGAAATGATATTTAGGATGATTTAAGCAGGAATCTAAGCATGTTTTAAGTGTCAATAATAATAATCTGTGCATTGCTACTTTGTGTTTTATTGATTTACCATTTAAAATACGTCTGTCGTCTGTTCAGTTTAACTGATTCTCCGTCGAAATGTTTCTATTTTTTTTTACAATGAAAACCTGATGACCAATCTCACCGCGTTTGTTCTATGAAACTAAATTCAAATGTATTATTTGTGCTTTTGTGTTTGCGACCCTGTGCATTAAAACTAATCTACTAAAAGTAAAGTTTGTTTAATCTTAACCTTTCTTCACATTAAACCTTTCCAACCATTAAGGCACATACTAACGTTTATGAAGAACGATGTTGTGAAGCACCCAAATGGCAGATTCTTTGGAGCTGAATAGCTAAATTTCAATTTCAAACTCGGCAAAGTATCTCAGACAAGTTAACGTTAAATGCGTGGCTGTTGGGAAAATGTATAGGCTCATTTTAAATGCCTCATCAATCTAATCATTTAGATTGTATTTCTTTAAATGGGTCTGCACTAGGCTTTATGGAATGTATCATCATCCAATGAGAGGTTGCTGGCGAAAATAATGATCTCATCTTTCAGAATAAGTAGATATGTGACGGGGTTCCACTTCAGTCCTTGCTGAACAGCACAAAAAGATGGCGTAGTCGTAAGTAGAGGTGGTGCAAATGTATTGTGCTTATCCCAAAGTGGAAACAACAGTACTACATTTATAGGAAACACTTGGCCAAATAGCTATTTAGCTACATGCTAACGTCGTAAATTCGAGCATCGCGTGCATGATGTTGTTGTGTTGAAGTTAATATCGCTCCAGAAAAATTATGAGCATCGGAATCACTGTTTAAGAGGAGTGGACAAAAATGTGTTTTTTACCAAATTCCAAATGGCGGAAAATGTAACTAGAAACAGTTAAATGCCTTGATGGATTTTTTTGAAGAGCATAACCAAGAGCACATATGTGCCAAATTTCGAATCAATCAGGCATTGATTTAAGCAAATTTCCAGGGAGTGCTGTAGACTCTTCTATAGCTAGCTGCTTATTTATAACCAAATGCATATCATATTGAACAACTTTTTGGATACGATTAAACCCCCCGAAATGCCATAATTCTAAGGGAAAGAAATGAATGCAAACATCACACAAAAATCCAAATGGCTTACTTTCTGTGTTGTTTTGAGCATGGTCCCAAGAGACTCTTTCTAGTATACTTGTGTTAAATATTGGTTCCCGGTTTTACACATGTAGGTCTAATGTAGCACTGGGGTTGCTTGAATTAATATTTGTAGGGAGTTCTATTGAGCCGAATATCAGGTAGCTACATCTTTTACTCTAAATTTGTGGGGCACGTTTTGTTGCAACTTGAGAATTCTTTAGTCCCTCAAAAGCATCTTTGTTGTTTACTGCGAAGAATGGGTTGCCACAGCAACAGCGTTACAGAAAAACACAACATTTTCCATTAAAAAAGTATTTTGCCGTTTGTGCGGTATGAATTTGACTGAAACTGATTGAACTACTGAAAGAAGCAAGCCAAAGTGTCACTCACTCACTGTAACAAACACTTTTGTGCGTCCTGCTAATTTCATAATAAGCGGTTTGTCAGGCATACCTAATATCAAGTATTACTATGTCTTTCTATGTTTTGTTTATATTGTTTCAGTGCTTGGAAATACAGTTGTGATGGCAGTAATATACTTGGATCATAATCTGAGAACTTCTAAATACATTGCAGTTTTTAATTTAGCATTTGTGGACTTGTTGGGTAGCTCTGCTCTAGTGCCGAAGCTTCTTGACATCTTTCTGTTTAACCATCCCTACATCTCCTACAACGACTGCTTGACGTTCCTTTTTTTGCCACAAAAAGACATAATAAAAGGCCCACCTAATCAGCTTTTAACAACTTGTTAACGAGGTGTCTGATGGTGTAGTGTCCACTGAATGACGTGTCTCCACTTCCTCCCAGAGTACAAATGTCAGGACCGGATTAAAATGAGGACTCAGATGCAGAGGGTTTGTGTCTTTATTTGCTTCGTGAATCAAAAAACAAAACATATACTGCTATAAGCGTTTCTGCCAAAAACGAATAAACTCAAAATCTCTCTTGATCGAGGAAAACAAAAAGGCTTCGAAAGCACGCCAAACTAAATCTAAGAAAACTCAAACAAAACAGAGGAAAAACAAAAAGGCTAATTGTTCCAAGGCAAAGCAAGGCAAAATGATTCCTGTGGCGAGGCTTAGGTGGACACAAGGTGGTACACTCAGGCACAAGACAAAGGGAGACGCAGACTATAAGACACATGAGGGTAATGGGAAACAGGTGGACACAATTAGGAATTAGGGGAGACGATTTGACTGACATGGGGAAGGGCAAGTGACCTGAAACGGGAGGAAGGTTACTACTTTCAAAATAAAGTCCATAGATTGTGTATAAGAAGCGGACACAGACATTGTGACGTCACCCACTGATGCCCCTGCGCTTTTACTATCTTAGATTACGGCCTCCGTCATCTTGTCCTTTTGTACCCAGTGAAAGGAAATGGAAGGTTTCGGACTGGTGTCATACTATAATCATTTTGCTCGTATTACATTAGAGCAGGGGTGCCCACACTTTTCAGGCTCGGGAGCTACTTTTCAACTAACCAAGTCACAGTGATCTACCCCCTCCCCTCCGAGGACCGGCCGGCCTGATGGGAGAAGAGGGGGGGGTAGGATTGACACCCGTGCCTTAACAGCCCGCACCTTGGCTGTCCGGGCCCATTCTATTAGGGGTATGGCGGCTTCTAAAGCCCTGTTGTCGGGAACACAACGTTTGCATGGCGGCAGGCTGGTCCTCTCCCCACACGTTCGTGAGGTTTTACCACCTTGGCCTTAACGCTACACCTGGAGCACAGGTGCTCGTCTGAGTGTGCGTCTTAAACTTCACACCACGGTCACTTGCTCATATGGTGAGTGGGTATTGGGTTCCCACAGCGTTTTTACGCAGCTCGAGTTCCCTGAGAGGGAAGTCTCTCGGTTACATATGTAACCTTCGTTCCCTGAAGGGAACGAGACCCTGCGTAAACGTTCAGCCATACTCCCGGCCTGCCCGTGGCACTCTTCTTAAACAAGAGATTTACTCCATTGGTGAATATTTAAAACAGAGTTGTCATCTCATCTGATTCAGATTACAACAGTAATACAAGTTTTACAAGTTGTTGTTTGGGAAGTCTTCAGCTAACTGTTATGAGATATGTCGCCATCCTGCAAGGCAGTGTCGACCAACAACTCATCAACAGCCTCATTAGACTGAAATGTTGCAGCTTTCAGCAAGGGAGTACAGCACACTTCAGTTGTTAACGTCTCACTCTGGAGGACTGCATGAATCAAAACAATCAGAACAGAGTATGTATGTAGTATGAACAGTGGGAACGTGCGCGACCCGTTTATAGTGGGTCACGGGCCTTTGCATGGGAAAATAAAAATAAAAATTAGAACGCGAAAGCACCCCCCTGTCGACACCGCTAGGGCAACCTCCGCCTCCGAACCCCCCCCCCCCCCCAGTCGACACTGCTAGGGCAACCTCCACACCCCCCGTTGACCGATCGATTTGGGTCGCGGCTTGTCACTAAGGGGTGATGGTGGGTCCCGGAGCCAAACCAGTTGAGAACCACTGCAATAGAGCACGCCCACACTGCGGCGGCGGGCCGAAATGGACGTCTCAGCGGGCGAGATCTGGCCCGCGGGCTGCAAGTTCGACGTTAGCGTTTTAGGCGGACACACTGATATCTGCCCAGATTCTGTTTTGAAGTTTTTATATTTGTTTTAACTTTACAAATTCCATTGACCCTAGTAGGTAAGATAATCCTTTAGTACCGCAACAGGCAAATTACAGACCGCAGCTAAGGAGTGCACTCAATTTGACATGCAGTCAGGTCCATAAATATTTGGACATTGACACATTTTTCATTATTTTGGCTCCGTACACCACAACAATGGAGTAGAAATGATAAAAGGAAGATGTGCTTTAAGTGCAGACTTTCAGCTTTGAGGGTATTTACATCAAAATCAGGGGAATGGTTTGGAATTACAACAGATTCAAATGTGGCCACCCCGTATTTAAGGGACCGAAAGTAATTGAACAGTTGGCTGGTCAGCTGTTCCAAGGTCAGGTGTGTGTAATTCCCTCGTTATTTCATTTACAAGGAGTAGATAAAAGGTCTAGAGTTCATTTGAGGTGTGGTATTTGTGTTTGGAATCTGTTGCGGTCAACTCTGAATATGAAGTCCAAAGAGCTGTCACTATCAGTGAAGCAAGCCATCATTAGGCTGAAGAATAAAAACAAAACCATCAGAGAGATAGCAAACATATTAGTTGTGACCAAATTAACTGTTTGGTACATTCTTAAGAAGAATGAATGCACTGGTGAGCTCAGCAACACCAAAAGACCATGGAGGACAACTGTGGTGGATGACAGAAGAATCATTTCCCTGGTGAAGAAAGACCCTTCACAATAGTTCAAGAACACTCTCCAGGAGGTAGGTGTATCTGTGTCAAAGTCTACAATTAAGAGAAGACCTCACCAGAGTAAATACAGAGGGTTCACCACAAGATGTAAACCAGTGGTGAGCCTCAAAAGCAGCAAGACCAGATTAGAGTTTGCCAAAAAACATCTAAAAGAGCCTGTACAGTTCTGGAAGAACATCCTATGGACAGATGAAACAAAGATAAACGTGTACCCATAATGATGACAAGAGAAGATAATGGAGAAGGAAAGACACTGCTCATGGTCCAAAGCATACCACCTCATCAGTGAAGAATGGTGGAGGTAGTGTTATGGCTTGGGCATGTATGGCTGCCAATGGAACTGGTTCCCTTGTATTTATCGATGGTGTGACTGCTCACAAAAGGAGCAGGATGAATTCGGAAGTGTTTCAGGCAATATTATCTGCTCATATTCAGCCAAATGATTCAGAACTTAATGGACGGTGCTTCACAGTGCAGATGGACAATGAACCAAAGCATACTGCGAGAGACACCAAGGAGATCTTTGAGGCAAAGAAGTGGAATGTTCTGCAATGGCCAAGTCAGTCACCTGACCAGAATCCAATTGAGCATGCATGCACAGCCAAAATAATGAGAAATGTGTCATTGTCCAATTATGGATCTGAATATTTAGCCAGAGAGAGGTTGTCTTCAAGGTATGACGTTTAATGACTATAACCAATTGTAAGACTCTTTTTATTACGTCATTGCAGCATGTATGGACATTATTATTGTTTCCTCGAAGGCTGTTATGAATGAACCAGATTATTTGGCAGTTTTCATAAATTTTTGTTATATTTATAGAAGTTAAATTGCAATTGAATGGACATTTTTCGTTTTTTAAGGTAAAAATACAATTAGCAGTGGAATATTAATGCTCCACCTCTAAAAATCCAGAGTAAATAAGTAATATTAAACAACATCAATGTTTTATCCTCAAACTTTTATCACGGCATCACAATATTAGAGCCAGATAAGTGACGACTTTATTTTGGCTTATTTGGAACTACTACAGTATTTAAACATGGCACTAATAACAAGCTAGCTTGCTAACCTACTGTTGTATAGTAAAAAGACCTCTGCGGGAGCATCAGTAACACTTAGGGTAATGCAGGAAGGGAGATGGCATGAGCCTTTGAAAATAATAGTTATCTTTATATTTTGTTGGTAATCAGAGCAGGTCAGCTAAGAAGCAGGTTAAATGTTTGTGTACATGTAGTGTGATACGTTGTTAAGACTGGAAAGAAGTTGGTCTGATCCCACGAGTGTGATCGACACGTGGGATCAGACATTCACTTTATTAGACATGAAGTCAGAGGAGGATTCATAAACCACTCATTTCCAAACAGGGCTTCATCATCACAAGGACCATGATGACTTAGAACCGACACACCCAAGAGGACTACATCAACTGCTGCACCGAGGACAGAAAAGGCTTGACAGCTCTTACAATGAATTCATTCAACTCTGCTCTCGGGAAAAACATTACTTTTGTGCGTCCTGCTTATTTCATAATAAGTGGTTTCTCAGGCATACCTAATATCAAGTATTACTATGTCTTCCTCTGTTTTGTTTATATTGTTTCTGTGCTTGGAAATACAGTGGTGATGGCAGTAATATACTTTGATCATAATCTGAGAACTCCTAAATATATTGCAGTTTTTAATTTAGCATTTGTGGACTTGTTGGGTAGCTCTGCGCTGGTGCCGAAGCTTCTTGACATCTTTCTGTTTAACCATCCCTACATCTCCTACAACGGCTGCTTGACATTTCTTTTTTTCTGCTACACCTTCCTTTCCATGCAGGTTCTTAATCTGGTTGCACTCTCCTATGACAGATTAATTGCCATCATGCACCCTCTGCACTATCATGTGAAGGTGACTCACAGGTTCATGCTGTCTTTGATTGCCTCTTTCTGGGTGTTTGCTATAATTGCTATTCTCGTTTTAGTTGGTCTTCTCACCAGACTTTCCTTCTGCAGGTCTGTGGTTATTAACAGTTATTTCTGTGACCATGGCCAGATGTATAGGATGGCCTGCAATGACAACACACCCAGCCTTGTACTTGCAAAGTTCTTAATAGTTCTAGTTCTTTGGTTTCCACTCATAATCATTGTGTTAAGTTATTTATGTATTGGTTATGCTTTGTCTAAAGTGGCCACAGGTCAGGAAAGATGCAAGGCCTTTAGAACCTGCACAGCTCATCTCTCACTAGTGGCAATCTATTTCATCCCAATATTGATCACATTTACTATGAGTTCAGGAATACATCCAAATGTCAGGATCATAAACCTTTCTCTGACCTCTGTTTTTCCTCCCATGCTAAACCCAATCATTTATGTTCTGCAGACACAAGAAATCAAAGTATCAGTGAAAAAAATATTAAAAGTCAGAATTGAATCCAAAGTGAAGGTGAGGAAAGTTATCATAAAATGAACAACTTTGTTTAATTTTGGGCTTTGTCTTGAAAGTTGCAATTTTATACGTTAAAGTAATATTTAGAAGCTATTTCTAGTATTTAAAATTAATTGAAGCTAGTTTCAAGTTACACTAACAATAACTTTTCCATGGCTACTTACACTATGCATGTTCTTTACGTCAGTTAAACTGTTTGTCTGTTTACACTTAAACGTTTCTACTTTGTTTATTATGAAAATCCAATGACCCACCTTAAGGCGCTCATCCTAAAATACTACATATTTATTTGTGCTTTTGTGTGTTTGACCCTGCATATGTTTACTGTACGTCAAAACAATCACGTCAGGGATCAGGAAGATTTATTGCCAAAATATGTTAGACATGCAAGGATTTTGATGTGGCAGTTGATGCATAACATCGGACAGTAAGACAATGAGACAATGGACAACACAAGAAGTTTTCATTTTATCTTTCAACACATTCATAAAAGTGGGATTTCCATTTTGAGCGCAATATATGTTTTACATTTAGAAATCACAACATCTAGTTATCTTTGTACTTCTTTTTTCTGAACCACTGTAAAGTTTGTTTGATCTCAACCCTCCGTCACATTAGACTTGTCCAATTATTGGGGCACATAACAACTTTTATTAAATAACAATGTTTTGAGGCTCCTACAGAATATGTAGTTTGTTTGGAGCTGAATACCTACAATTCAAAATATTGAAAGATGAACAATGAACATTTTCACACATTTTTGAAATATTTACCAAGAGGCTGTCATTAAAGTATGAAGTCCAAAAATGACTTCAATAACAAATTGTAAAACTATTTTTCTTTCTCATATTTCATTCCAGCATGTATGCATATTATTGATGCCTGGAAGGCTGTTATGATGCAACCAGATGATTTTTATGAAATACTTTTGTTGCAGCTTTCACAGCTTCTGTTATATTTACAGAAGTAAAAGCATAAGGAACATTTCTATTTGAATAAACCTATCAGGATTGTTAAAGTGTTGTCCGTTCCTTATGTGACTTTTTGTAGCGAGCAGACTTCCTCCGACTAGATAAAATGTAACATTTAGAATTACCAGTGTAATATTAATGCTCCACCTCTAAAAAGTCAGAGTAAATGAGTCATAAACAACAACTTAATGTTTGATCATCATCCTCTTGTCCCAGCGTAGAGTCACATTGGTGAAGCCAGACGAGTGCCGACTTTATTTTGGCTTATTATCTGTAACTAGTATTAAAGCATGGCACTATTAACAAGTTAACTTGCTTTTTAGCAGTCTGCTGTATAGTAAAAAGTTCTCTGCTGGAGCACCAGGCTGAGAGTGGTAACGTAGGAGGGAGATAACATGAGCCTTTCAAATTATTGACATTATCTTAATACTTTGTTGGTGATCAGAGCTGGTCAGCTGAGAAGCAAGTTAAATGTTTGCATGAGTGCAAAACGTTTTTTAGACTGGAAAGGAGTTGGTCTGATCCTGAGAGTCGGATGAACACGTGGGATCAGACAATGACCTTATTGGATATATAGTCATAGGAGGATTTATAAGCCACTCATTTTCAAACTTTTAAAGCTCAACAGGGCTTCACGATCACAAGCAGGAGCATAGATGACTTAGAACCGACACACCCAAGAGGACTACATCAACTGCTGCACAGAAAAGGACAGAAAAGGCTCGACAGCTTTTACAATGAATTCATTCAACTCTGCTCTCGGGAAAAACATCACTTTTGTGCGTCCTGCTTATTTCATAATAAGTGGTTTCTCAGGCCTTCCTAATATCAAGTATTACTATGTCTTCCTGTGTTTTGTTTATGTTGTTTCAGTGCTTGGTAATACAGTTGTGATGGCAGTAATATACTTGGATCATAATCTGAGAACTCCTAAATACATTGCAGTTTTTAATTTAGCATTTGTGGACTTGTTGGGTAGCTCTGCTCTGGTGCCGAAGCTTCTTGACATCTTTCTGTTTAACCATCCCTACATCTCCTACAACGACTGCTTGGCTTTCTTCTTTTTTTGCTACACCTGCCTTTCCATGCAGGTTTTTAATCTGGTTGCACTCTCCTATGACAGATTAATTGCCATCATGCACCCTCTGCACTATCATGTGAAGGTGACCCACAGGTTCATGCTGTCTTTGATTGCCTCTTTCTGGGTGTTTGCTATAACTGCTATACTCGTTTTAGTTGTTCTTCTTACCAGACTTTCCTTCTGCAGGTCTGTGGTTATTAACAGTTATTTCTGTGACCATGGCCAGATATACAGGATGGCCTGCAATGACTACACACCCAGCTATGTCCTTGCTAAGCTCTTAATAGCACTGTTTTTTGTGTTTCCACTCTTTTTCATCATGTTAAGTTATGTATGTAT
Organism: Pungitius pungitius; assembly: GCF_949316345.1. Lineage (NCBI taxonomy): Eukaryota > Metazoa > Chordata > Actinopteri > Perciformes > Gasterosteidae > Pungitius > Pungitius pungitius. Next base: position 10,708,539 of record NC_084915.1, on the reverse strand, counting down.
TGGTTATGCTTTGTCTAAAGTGGCCACAGCTCAGGAAAGATACAAGGCCTTTAAAACCTGCACAGCTCATCTCTCACTAGTGGCAATCTATTTCATCCCATTAGTAACCACGTTTACTGCAGGTCCAGGAATACATCCAAATGCCAGGATCATAAACCTTTCCTTGTCCTCTGTTTTTCCTCCCATGCTGAACCCAATCATTTATGTTCTACAGACACAAGAAATAAAAGTATCAGTGAATAAACTATTTACAGTGAGAAAGGATTTTTTTTTATTTAATGTGAAGAAATCATGAAATGACAACCGTTGATTCTATTTATATTTTTTTGTTGAGGATTGTTATTTGCACATGGTTTTCTTCTTATTTGTTCTGATAGTTGTCTGAGTCGTGCTTATGGGATCTTTTGTGCACCAGTACCTGTAACGGTTACAATTACACCTAGATTCCTTCATTTCATGGACAATGTATATCTCATATTAATAAATCACAGCATCTGGTTTTCTTTTCTGCTTCTCCTTTCTGATCTACTGTAAAGTGTCTTTTGTCTCAACCTTCCCTCAAATTAAACCTCTACGACCATTTAACTATTATTAAATAATTTTGTTGTTAAGAACCCACACAGATGGCAGGTTTTTTGAAGCTGAATACCTACATTTTCAGTCAAATACAAAGATACTTGTAATGCTCTTTGTCTTACTATTATGTCATTGCAGCATGTGTACATATTATTTTTGATGCCTGAAAGGCTGTTCCCTATCAGGGAACTCGAGCTGCGTAAAGACGCTGTGGGAACGCCCCTGCGTGACCGCGTCATGAAGCACAAAAATTAACCAATGGCAATCTGGTACGTCATAGCGGGGACGCCGGACCAGGGCGCTATAATGGGACCCGAAGGGCAGGACCATTCATCTCTGTGCCTTCATCTAGTGCGTGTGAAGTTTTCCACTTAGATAGAAATGGCTGAGCAGTTTGTCTAATGTGTTACGGGCTAAGACTCACACGACCTGTGTGTTGTCTGTATGGCGGCTGTAGAAGCCCTCCTGTCGGGGACTGACCCTCGCCTTGGGCACGGGTGCTCTCGTCGAGTGTGCGTTTTTAAAAACTTCACACCACGGTCACCTGCTCGTATGGTGAGTGGGTATAAGTGTTCACACAGCGTCTTTACGCAGCTCGAGTTCCCTGATAGGGAACGTCTCTCGGTTACTGTGGTGGCGGGCGCGGTTTCAGCTCAGCTGCAGGTGTGGTAGAGAGGGAGTGGCTCAGGGAACAGTGCCAGGTGAGAACGCTTTGCAATCAGCTGCCGGTAATTGACGTGTGTGTGTGTCCTCTCCTCCCTATTTGAACAGTGAGGCGAGCGAGCGAGGAGGTGTGTGTGCGTACGAGCGAGCAGAATGCTGGCGCGTTATACTGCGAACAGGAAAAATAAAAACCCATTTTGAACTCGTCACCCTGTTGTCACGTGCCTTTGTCCGGAGCCAGAACAACCCACACCGTAGTTACGTATGTAACCTTCGTTCCCTGAAGGGAACGAGACGCTGCGTAAACGTTCTGCCATACTCCCGGCCTGCCCGTGGCACTCGATTTGGCCTTTCAGAGATGAATGGTCCTGCCCTTCGGGTCCCTTTATAGCGCCCTGGTCCGGCGTCCCCGCTATGACGTACCAGCTCGCCATTGGTTAATTTTCACACGTGCTTCGTGACGCGGTCACGCAGGGGCGTTCCCACAGCGTCTTTACGCAGCGTCTCGTTCCCTTCAGACGTTATGAAGCAACTACATTGATATGAAATACTTTGTTGCAGTTTTTATAGCTTCAATGGAAACATTGACAACAGTACACATAAAAACGGACGACACTCTGACCATCCTGATATATATTGTTTTTCAATCGCTCCGAGTTGGTTGATGAGAAGAATACAACACATCAAGTTAAAAAGTTAACTGTTTTCAGAAGAGAAAAATATACATTGAGCAATTCGCTGCAGGTGCACCTGCAGACTAGACAGAAAGCAATGCACCCAAGAGTCTGCCTGCTGTCCGACTCTGACTCTTTTTAGAATCTCTTCATGTTCTTGAAAACTATTGTAAACAAGTTTTGTCTCTATCGGCTGTTGCCCAATATGTTTAGGTGTTCCCCCCTCTGTACCATTCTGTGTTAGGAGCACTGTGTCTCTTCCTGTACTCCTTCATCCCTCAGGTCACATGCGCCAGGCTACTTAAAGGTTTTCATCTTCGGAGCAGGAATCTAAAGTTGGAAGATAAACATGCTAAAACAGGGGAGGCGCTCAGGGCCAAACCTAGGTGCTGGTAGTGGACCTCGAATGTATACGATAATCTTTAACACCACAAGATTATAAACATCAACACACAAACATCTTGGTTATTAAGTTGACTCAGAACACTGCATTAGAAAAAATCTAGTTAGTTGAATATACAGCTTTCAAAATGCAAAGCGGGTTTTTATCCCCCAAATAACATACGTTAGCTACCTCTTCTAACGTGTAACTTGTGGGTGAGTAATTATTAAAATAATCAAATGGCATCATTTAAGTTTTTTTCTAGAGAAGAAGGGCCGTCGACGGCCGTTATGAGTTTTAAATGGTTACATTAGAATATCCCAAGTTGCAATTGAATAAGTGAACTCTCAACTCTGCTAGCTACAAAAACGGTGCAAAATAGCTTGTGCTGTGTTATTTGACTTTAGCTAACTGAGTGGCCATTGCAGTAACTTTTAAGTGACAATTTGACAAATGACAACCTGACACTCAGACTTTATAATAGCAACAACCGACAACGATTATGTTTGTTGCCTTATTATAATATTCATTTATTTAGGTAACTGTTAAATTGTCATCATCTTCGTTGTGGCCCAGCAAGGCCCACACACACTATCCTCATGCACCCGCCCTGATTAACACTCCCTCCCTGTTCATGTAGCTACCTGCTTGCTTACCGTTTCAATTACACTCTCCTGCTCACTCTGTCCCTCCTTGACTTCACTGTCAGACTCAAAAACCGGGAATGCGCAATCAATGTGGAAGGGGAGTTTGTGTCAAGCGTCAACACATCAGGAGATATTTGAGTCTTCACAACTTTGCTCACAGATTTATCCCAGTGAGCACAAGACGTTATTTCAACGTTGAAATATGGTTAAAATCGGGTTGAAATGAGGTCTGAACGTCTAAGACCTCATTTCAACGTCTTTTCAACAAGCGAAAAAGTGCACGAAACATCAACGTGCTAAAAACGGGTAAATTTCTCGATGATGTGTCATGTTGTAACGTAAGGTTGAAAGAGAGACGATAATATCATTAAGATTATCATAATAATGAATGAACTGGTCGGCGAAATTTGGTCTACGCAAAGACGTGATTTCAACGCATTTAAGATTTTTCTTAAAACGTCATGAATATGGAAATACAGAGTGTGAGTCTGTTACGCCGCCACCCCGGCTCTGGAGAGGAGGCGTAACAATATGCTTTAAGGACAAAATAATGCGGGCCGTTTCAAACATTAGTTGTAAACACGTAACTCTGATCACATCTGTAACGCGCATGCGCAAGTTCTTAGACGCTTGCACCGGGTGCAGCGCGAGGGGAAGTGTGTCCGGGAGCAGAGCGACGTGAACGGGCTGATACAACCACGGCTACCGGCCCCAATACTCTGTAAGTACGTGAGTGTTTGAATGAAGCACACCTGGAACTATAACCAGTTATTTTGCTTGTGCTGCCCACTCGATACGGGAAAGACTGTTATTTTGGTAAGCTAGTTAGCGTTAGCGCAGATCGTTTGCTAATTAGCATGCTAGCTCGGAGCATGCTAGCGTTCAACATGAACTGGACCAAAAGTAAACCTCACAGAGTATTTTCCGTGTGTTTGGTGTTGCTTATGCGTTAGGTTGTTGCTGTACCCATATCATATTATTGCCGTTCCCATTTCATGTAGAAAATACACGTTTTTAAAGCAACGCGGCCTAAACACAGATTGCAGGTGAATTCAACAAGTTGTGGCCTGTAAACAAGCTAGCCAAAACATCGTAAGTTACGGCATGCTTAAAGCAACATTGTAAAGTATGGTACTGTATAATATACCTGGAAATGTTACTCCAGAAATGCCATAAATGGTTTATAATGTCATAAGTAAACAATCTATAAATAAGGGTTCTCAAACACCTGCTGCTGTTATCATTATTAAACTTTTTTATTACTGTCATAAACCCAAATTACACACTTTGCCTTTTCCCTAAAGTCTTTGTTCTTCCCTCCTCACAGGTTCCTGTGGATGGAGGTTACATCTGATGGAGTTTGTCCCTGCAGTTGTCCTGCCTGGTGTACTACTCTGAATATTTGAATAATTTCTGTTGTAGGAATTGAACGTACTGTACATCTTTAAGTTGTTCTTTCTGTACACAGCTACTCCTCCACTGTTCACCCTTAAGTGTTGTCCAGTTGAAGGGAGTTTTATCTGTGCCGATGTGATGGTTTTGGGACAGGATGCTACATGTTTACACACTGTAAAGCTCCCTCAGGATTATTTTTCATTTTGGGTTGAACAAAATAAAATGAATTGAATTGAATTAACTTATTGACTAGAGGCATCTGCAACTGAGGGGTGTTCTGACGGAGCTGATTTCAGGTATACGATCCGGATTCAAGTGACTCAGAACCAGATCTTGTTACAGAATCTGAAAATGAAGTGCCAATGATTCAGAAAAATGGTTTACAAACACTAAATTCTAAACTAACTGGTTCATGTTGTTGCTTCACTTATAATTTCATAGTTTATTTTCACAAAATATAATTTATTTTTGTATTCTGTTTTGTATAGGAAAACTGTTTAGTGTTATATTGATATGAATAAATACAAATTAATCAAATTGTGTTGTCCTTGTTAAGGGCTGTTGACATGATTGACAACTGTCAACAGCTGATTGTGTGTAACTTGTACTTTTCCAGCGAGCAATTTTGCAGTTGAAAAGACGTTTAAAAGACGTCTATGGCCCGACGTTGAAAAGACGTTGAAAATTGGTTTAAAAGTGAAAGTTGTTTCAACGTCTATTCGTAGACGTTGAAAAGACGTCTATGTTTAGACCCGTTTTCAACGTGATTTTTAATATCGGTGGTAAACGCACAAATGTGGACGTCATTTCTTTTTACACCTATAAAATAATGCTATAGCACAAAGTAGAGGACGACATTTTACCGTATTAAAAATCACGTTGATATGCGGTCTAAATATAGACGTCTTTTCAACGTCTACGAATAGGCGTTGAAACAACTTTCACTTTTAAACCATTTTGCAACGTCTTTTCAACGTCGGGCATAGACGTTGATTCAACGTCTTTTCAACCAAAAAATGTTCACTGGGTACCTACAATTACATTTGTTGATGTTGGAAGACTGGTGGAGGAAATCTTGCCACCAATTTTTCTCACAAAAAAGAACAAATTTATTAATTAGTACACATTTTTCTATGAGGAATATGTCCATCAGTATCAAGGTTACTTAAGTGAGAGCGATCAGGCTTACTGTTAGCTACTGAACTGCTAACTAGAATGACAAATCATTAGGGTGTCCGCTTAGACATAATGTATGTAAAGTATAGAGGCTATAGAATACCTTACTAAAGTATTATAGTCTGCTTTTAATGAAGGTATCAATTTGTTTTGTATTGTTTTGTGTGTCCAAGTGAACGTCTTGTGTGTAGCGACAATAATGTTAGCCAAATGCAGACGTCAACAGCTGCCGTTTCACTGCTCAAACACAGGCTCCTTTTTTGTTTTAGCTGTGAAATCGTTCCAAGGAAAAGGGTTTCAAACAGCAAACAGTGATCCCTAAAACGTAGTCATCTGAGGTAAAGTGTCTGCTGCAGACACAAGTGCACCCATAGATATATGATTGATCCCCTTTTAATGCTAAAGTTTGGTCCTTCATCTGTCAGGCGGCTGCTGATGCGGGTTGAAGGGAGGACTCAAACGCAGAGTTTTCAAACTGGTGCTCTTTATTCTAACACAAAACCAAGACGTGCTCCAACAACGGGTAAAACTCAACAATGACGCGACATGGGACAACAGGCACACAGGGCTTGAATACACTAGGGAAGGTGCAGGTGATTGGACACAGGTGGAAACAATCAGGCAATCACAGGACAAGGCAGGAAGAGAGGTTACCCAGGAACACAAGAGACATGAAAACTACAAAATAAGACAGGAAGCAGACCCAAAACGTGATAGAACCCCCCCCCCCCCTCCTCAACCGAATTCCAGACGGTCCTAAAGGGGGGCAGAACCATGGAAATCAGACAAGGGGCAGAGAGTGGGGACCCGACAGCTATGGTCCGGCAGCCTGCCGGGGCAGTAGCCAGGCGTGGGGTGCTCCGGGGGTCTGCCGAGGCGGCGGCCGGGCCTCAGGGTCTCGGGGGGTCTGCCAGGGCAGCGGCCAGGCGCCGTGGCATGGGGCGTCGGGCTCTGCGGCGCCAGCTGCATGGCGTGGAGCGCCGGGCTTTGCGGCTCCGGCGTCATGGTGGGGGGCGGCGGGCTGTGCGGCTCCGGCGTCGGGGGGCCAGTAATATTGTTATTTCTGCTTGTGTGAGAACTGCAATAACAAGTAGAGTGTCTGAAAATGTGTATTACCAAAAAAAGTATCAGTAAAGTAAATGAAGGGTTACTAACTGAAATACCATACCAAATATAAAATAAAGTATGTTGTACAATATATGCTCTCGTGAATTTGTGTCGATAAGATGGATTCAAACTGTTTTGAGGAGTTTTGATGTAATAGACACAGGGGAAAAGAGCCTCTCTAAGTGGCCCCTCCTGTTGGAACAGTTAAGATAAGATAACCCTTTAAAGCTTGACAGAGCTCTGCATCCAGAGAAAGAGACGCAACAAGGTGCTGCTGCTGAGCAGTAGAGAGGTAACTTCATGACATATACCATTGAGGTGTAGGATAACTTTACAATGAACTTATTCAACTCAGCACTCGGGGAAAATATCACGTTTTTGCGCCCTGCATACTTCTTAATAAGTGGTTTATCCGGCATCCAGGATTTGAAACATTACTATGTCTTTCTGTGTTTTGTTTATATTGTGTCTGTGCTGGGAAACACAACTGTGATGGCCGTAATATACTTGGATCATAATCTGAGAACTCCTAAATATGTTGCAGTTTTTAATTTAGCATTTGTGGACTTGTTGGGTAGCTCTACTCTGATGCCGAAGCTTATTGACATCTTTCTGTTTAACCATCGCTACATCTCCTACAACGACTGCTTGGCTTTCTTCTTTTTTTGCTACACCTTCCTTTGCATGCAGTCATTTAATCTGCTTGCACTCTCCTATGACAGATTGATTGCTATAATCCATCCTCTGCAATATCATGTAAAGGTGACCCACAGGTTCATGCTGTCTTTGATTGCCTTTTTCTGGGTCTTTGCAATTACTGTTAATCTTGTTGCAGTTGGTCTTCTTACCAGACTTTCCATCTGCAGGTCTGTGGCTATTAACAGTTATTTCTGTGACCATGGCCAGATATACAGGCTGGCTTGCAATGACAATTTCCCCAACTATGTTATTAGTTGTCTGTTCCCTGTTCTTATTTTTTGGCTTCCATTCCTTTTCATTTTGTTAAGTTATTTATATATTGGCTGCACTTTGGCTAAAGTGGCCACTGTTCAGGAAGGTCTCAAAGCTTTTAAAACATGCACCGCTCATCTCTCATTGGTGGCAATATATTTCATTCCAGTGTTAATCACATTCACTCTGATGGAAAAAATCAATCCAAATGCCAGGATCATGAACTTGTCTTTGACCTCTATTCTTCCTCCTACGTTGAACCCAATCATTTATGTTCTGCAGACACAAGAAATCAAAAAATCTGTTAAAAGACTATTGAAAATGAGAGGAAAACCCCAAATGATAAATAATTGAACCCCTACCTGACGCATTTGCTGTAAATGTGCAATTTTAAAAGGCAGAATTATCATTTCTGAATTCATTTTTGGAAATTGATTATGAAATGTTAGACCAATCATTGAGGTAATCAACACAAACAAAATCCACGCGTTCCTCTACAAAGACATCAAATGCAATTGTAGAAGAAAGAAAATGTGACAAGTGAATTAACTTATTTTACTGATCTCTTTTTTATATATATATGCTGGTGATTATTTTAAAGAAAAAACATCTGTTTAATGGGTTTTTTTTCTGAAAGAGATTACATAATAAAAAATCAGTCTACCTTGAAATTATTTATCTGCAAAAAAACATATGTTTGTTCATCATTTTGCATCACGATCAGTGTCCTTTCCTGAATTTAATTTAGCATCTGTTACTGACTGTATTAAAACATGCTTTCTGACAGGTGAGACTGAATTTAAGCATGATGTTTTTAGCTCTAACCAAACATCCAATTAGAATTTTTCATTAAAATGATCAAAGATTAGAATCAAAATGACATTATAAATAAAAGGCCCACCTAATCAGCTTTTAACAACTTGTTAACAAGGTGTCTGTTGGTGTAGTGTGGACTGGATGACGTGTCTCCGCTTCCTCCCTGAGTACAAATAGTGATGTGGGGTCCAGATTGAGTTGCTACAGGAAGTGGACACCCCCCTATTGCATTATCTGTTGATTTGATTTTTCTAGTTATGTTTATGGAACCGGCATATGTTTCTGTGCTTGGATTGATTATATATTATATATATATGATTAGGTGAGAACGTGGGGTGCCCACACAGGCCACCTAACGGGTCCTTGTACAGGAAGTGTAGCAGGAGGTGTTTTTCGCGGGTTTTGAGGAAAAAGAGAGCACAAGTGTACCTGTAAACTGGCGCTGATGCGCACTTCTCCCACTGTTCATTAAGTAATAAAAGATTCATCGACGCACGCCTGGATGTCCCGTTTGTCCAAGTGTGCTACAGTGAACCCAAAAGATTGCCTTTTACTACACAGAATCGTCATGGTTCGTGAAAGTTAAAGGTATATTCCATCTGTTAAGTAATTAATAAACTAAGTATAGCAATGTCAAGAGGACGACCAACTAATCTATTTTAATATGCTAGCAACGCCACCTGTGGGAATTTTACCCCAGGAATTAATAACATGGAGCACCTATTTAGGGCCAACAACAGGACACAGATTCGGACACCGGCACTAGGCGTGATTCCATTATACAAATTTACACGTTTATTTATAATTACATAATTCTTAAAATACAGTGTCGAAATGATTGATAGGATCTATAAATGTATGCACGATTAAACCAAAACAAACAAAAATACCTAAAAGTCATCCATGTTACAAAAAGAAATAAACCAAACCAGGAAGAGGGGACAGAAGACTGAGGGCTCGCTGGCAGAGATGACTGCTGAGGAAAGGGGGGGGGGGAGGCGGTCCCTAATGTCACAGCAAAGAAAACCAAACAAAATAAAAGAAAACCTCACGGCTGAATATATAATGAAATAATATAAATGAAAACGAAGGGGACCGCCACCACTCTTACCAGCGACCCAAGCAGCTCCTGTTCCTTAAAGAAAGAAAGAAAACCATTATAAACACAAAATGGGACTCACAAACACAAACAAACAACAAAAACAAAGAAAAAAAATGATTAATTCACAAAACGAGTCCAGACAGAACAGCAGTGGGGGGGGGGGGGGTTTCTGCAATATCTTGGGGGCTTGCTTCCGCAGGTGATCCACTGGCCAGCCGTAGTGCTTCAGCGATGCATCATGACAATGTAACTATGCCCAGGCTTGAGAACCACGCTCTTTCAACACCAAACTCAGTCGACAGGCTGGTGAGTGCCGTCGATGGCGCAGAATGAGGAGGCGCCACACCCACTTCATGGAGACACGTTCCCTCAGCCGCAACCTCAAAACCACGGCTGACTATGCAGACAGGGAGCATCAGCTACCACCATGCAATGCCTAACAATTCATATTGCCAAAACTTACCCAAAAGCCCACAAACACCACGACAAGGTGAATCTCACAGGAACCCCCAAGCCAACGCCAATATTGTACCCCCGAGAAGCGGTAAGAAGACGCACCAAAGGTAGATGCGCTCATAGATATACTCTCAACGGCCCCGCCCTGTGATCACAACGACGGGGAATAAGCTGGGTGCCCCACCGTGATTGGAGGTAGATTGAAGTGGACAGAGCCACTCTGTCACATTTTCCCCCAGCTTTTGCATCGTCGCCCCGGCGATGGACCTAAGGGGAGGGGGGGAAGATCTAGAGGTTAACACCAAGGCTGATGGAAGGCCACCTGAATATTGGACACTGCCCTTGGCGGTTCAACAAGGTTATTGTCAAAGCGACCAGCGTTAGGGTGCCTGCCAGCAGTGGACTGACCAGTCCGACGAACAGCGGGTTGACCAACACTGATAGGATCTGATGGAGATGGACAAATAACTAGTGTGTCGGCCGGACCTTTTGCCAGAGGCGCATCAAGGACAGGCAAGTCCTTCGCAACAGCGGGCCCCCTAGTACTTGAGCAGCCGGTTCCAGCGGTCTCAGAGACCATGACCCACAGATCATCATCGCTGGAGGAGTTACCCTCCGTTACTGTTGGTAGCGGTGGTGAAGGAACGGGAGGGGCCACCCTAGCAGGCCCCACTTGAGCCTTCAACTTGTTGCGGTGCACATTCCTCAATCTCTCCAAATTGTTTACCTGTGCAATGGTATACACCGGACCCTCGCCATGGGGTGCTCTAAGCACCTGATATACCACAGAACTCCAAATGTCGTGGATTTTATGATGGCCCCTGACACTGTTGTCTCTCATATAGACAAGCTGTCCCACACGCAAAGCTTTATCATGAACCCGCTAGTCATACCGCTCCTTGCGGCGACCAGCCGCTGCCAATAGACGATCGTGCGCCCCCTCAAAAGCCATTCTAAGTCTGGCCTGATGCTCAACCACCCAATCCTGTACTTTCCCGGGTACAGGGTCACGGACCCGACCCAACAAAAAGTCAATAGGAAGCCCAGGGTCGCGGCCGAACATCAGGAAGAAAGGAGAATCTGTGACTTGTTGAGGCGTGGTTTTATAGCAGAACAGGACCTGCGGAAGACAGGACGTTCAGTCATGCTTTCGTGAGACTGGAAGTGTGCGCAGGAGGTTGTGTAGGGTTCTATTGAACCGCTCACACTGTTCGTTCCCTGCGGGATGGTATGGGGTAGTGCGGGATTTCTCCAGCCCATACAAACATCAAAGTTTCCGTATCAAGACACTCTCCAAACTGCGGCCCTTGTCGGTGTGGATGCGGCTCGGTATCCCAAACTTAAAAAAACATTCTTTCAACAAGACTTGAGCCGCGGTGGAAGCACGCTGATCCCGAGTTGGGACAGCCACTGTGTACTTACTGAACACGCCAGTCATTACGAGGACATTTTCCATGCCAGTGCTGGAAGACTCCAAGATCGTAAAGTCCATGAAAACAATCTGGTTTGGACAGGCTGCCAACAGGTTCCCCATAAAGCTGTGAATGACTGGCCCAGAATCCTTTGCGACCAGACACCGCTCACATTCTTAACATTCCGAGCACATCCCTGGCCAGTAGCACCACTCTCGAACCAATTCATTTGTTCGATCGATTCCTTGATGGCCGTGCGCTTGGCGGAGCTGCCTCAGTGTCTCCTGCTTTAAACAAGCTGGCAAGATTGGCTGGAGGTTCTCTTCCCCACCATTTGATCGGAACAATCTGCGGTAAAGAATACTATCTGTCTCAACCAGGCGGTCCCACTGTCGCAACAATGCCAAGGCTGGCTTGGACAACTCGCGCCTTTCTTTCAAGGTCGGTTGATCCTGCCGCCTCCAAAAAACCATAACCTCCGCTAAGAGGGGATCATAATTCTGCATCGCATGGACATCCACACATGAATAGGACGGAAGAGAAGATATCACCGCCTGAGATGCTGAGGACTGGCAAAGACCACTGGCCTAATGCTACCTTCCTGCTCTTGGGACAGGACAGCCCCTAGGCCACTGTGGCTTGCGTCAATCTCTAGAATAAAAGGGCAAGAAAAGTCTGCATATGCCAAAACTGGGGCTGAAACCAACTTGGCCTTCAAAGCCTCAAAGCTCTCGTCATACAGGGATGTCCATTCCAAACCAAGATCTTGCTTCTGGCGTCGTTTGGACTTGGTACCTGTTTTTTCTGCCACTAGCTTATGAAGAGGGGCTGCCAACTGGGCAAATCCCTCTACAAAGTGCCTGTAATAGCTTGCAAACCCCAGAAAGGAACGCAGCTCTGAAACATGGCGGGGATGCTGCCACTTAGCAACTGCCTCAATCTTTGTAGGGTCGGTGGAAACACCATTCGCCGAAATAACATGCCCAAGATAGCGAACCTCTTTCTGAAAGAATGCCCACTTCCCCAATTTAATCCTTCGTTCTGTAGGCGACTCAAGACGTCCAGGCGTTGCAGATGTTGAGTGAAGGAAGACGAGAACACAAAAATGTCATCAAGATATAAGAGAAGGGACTGGCAATGTTGATTTCCGAACATCCTTTGCATTAGCCGTTGAAATGTACTTGGGGCGTTACACAGCCCAAAAGGCTTCCGGTTCCATTCAAAAAGGCCAAAGGGTGTGCAAAAGGCTGTTTTAGGCTTACCCTGTTCCGCCACAGGAACTTGGTTATACCAACTGGCCAAATCCAAAGTTGAGAACCAACAGGCACCAGAGAGGGTGTCAAGACTCGCCTCTATACGAGGGAGGGGAAAAGCATCCGTCCTGGTCTTACTATTGAGGAGCCGGTAGTCCACGCACAGGCGTAGACTGCCATCCTTTTTCCTAACTAAATCAATAGGGGAAGCATAAGGGCTACTGCTCTCCTTAATCAGCTTGGCCTCCAGAAGCTAATTAATATGGGCCTTTGCCTCCTCATACTCCGATGGGGGGAAGCCTGTATTGTTGTCGCACCGGGACATCGTCAAGCAATGGTATGTCATGAGAAATCAGCTCGGTGCACCCCAAGTCAACATGTGCCGAAAAGACAGAGCTATTCTGGCGCAGGAGGTGCCGTGCATCGACTTTGTCTTGGTCGACCAAAGCTCTTAAGTCTACTTCCTCTATGCCACTCTGCACAGGGCCACCAGCCGTGCAAGAAGAAACTGTAGCCGTGGTTGACCTCACTTCAGTAACCCCAGTCGGTAAACTGACTACTTTGGCACTACTAAGACTGCCCAGTGTGGTGCGTGGGTAGAGGAGGACTTCAGTAGTCCCTATGTCAACTACAGGGATGTAAACTGTACCTCGGACAACCTGGATAAGGCAGGGGGATGCAAGGAACCCTGCCGGAAGCTCAGATGCCATGGGCTCAAAGAGCACCACTGGACTGGAGGGCTGTTCTGGACAGGTGCTCGCGATGAACTGCATGACCCCACCAGGCAGGCGCACTGCCTGTGGGCCTCAAACTCTCGCGATACCAGAGAGGTCCCTTGATTGTTGGGTGGTGGACTGGTGGCATTGCTGTAGGGCTTCAAGAACTGAATCAGGGGCCTGGTTAACTACCGGCAACCTGAACAGCCCAGTTCCATGTGCCCCAAAGAGCTCCTGGTAACACAAACACAAACAGAAATTTCCCGGGGACTGAAGACGACCCCCCCAGGAGGGTCTTGCACCACCAGTATCCCACATCCCTGAAACACCTGGTCACACAACGTCACATCCAGCTCAAGATAGCCGATGTATGGAATTGCCAAGCCATTGGCTGCTCGAAGTTGAAGCCAATGACAAGACTGTAGGCGCTCCTGGCCCCAAGATGAAAGATGCTCCAAAAAGAAACTCTATTATAGTGGATACCATGGATGCAGTATCCACCAAGCATTGGACCATAATGCCCCCCATCAAGAGATTGAGATGGGGACAAGATGACACTAGTTTATCCGCGGCCCCTCCCGTTGAGTCGATTGACTCCCCACCTGAGCTGTGACTCGGGAACTCAGAGGGTTTCGGTTTTCCGAATGGGAAGCAGGAGAGGAAGGTCTTGGCATACGTGTAATTAAACTAAGTGCCGAACTAGCATGATCGGGGGCTTGTCGGCCATGACACTCCCTGGCAAAATGGCCTGGCCAATGACACCTACGACATATTACAGGGTCCGTACGACGAGGGTGAGGTGGAAAAGAGGAAGTCTGCAGGGAAGCCATTGTCTGGGTGAGCTGGTTGAGTTGTTTCTGCTGTTGTTTCAACAGGTCCTTCAGCTCTCCTAATTCTGAGCTTGTTGCAGTAACCAGCGGCAGACAAGGACTACTCTGTACTCCATACTGTAGACTGTACACGGCCGGAAGAGAATGACTTCGCTCTCTAACGCCACCTGGGAGTCCCTCTCGTCATGTGACAGAGCCACTCTGTCACATAAGCATTTAGTTCTACCACTAGGTCACCTAAAGAAGGGAATAATATGTGTCATGTCGTCCATCTTTACATGTGGTCCATGGTGTGTACGAGGAGAGAGTCCATAGATTGTGCACAAGAAGCGGACACAGACATTGTGACGTCACCCATTGATGCCCCTGCGCTTTGGCTTTTACTACCTTGTCCTTTTGTAACCAGTGAATGGAAGTGGAAGGTTTTGGACTGCTTTCATACTATCATCACTTTGCTCGTATTACATTAGAGTATGATCTGATGCTTGGATGTTCTACAGGGCGTTTTCATTTTTCAGATGTGTCATGTCTCAAGCTCTCAAGCGAAAGCGGATGCAAAAGTACCGACGAGAGTGGGAGTTAACATCTGGCGCCACCTGCCCTCCCGTATCATTCCGACCCCCCACCTCCCGTCGGCAGTAACAACGTCCGTAACGTCCCTCCCCTCCCAAACGTCCATTATTGTTTTGTATTGAAGGTGGAAACTCTAACGTGAGTGTACAGCTGAACCTAAATGAGACACACCTGGTGGATATCTGCACTCTACTGAATGCACTTTTCTACATTATTATTTTTAATTAACTAGTTATAAATTGGGCAAACAAACTTATTATTTTAACATGATATGATCAGTTATCCTGGCGACTTAAGTTAACTGAGTCAACTACATCAACCCAATAAGTGACCAGACTATGAGTACGATCCCTCCTTGACTGAACACGTGATACAGCCACCTGTGTTTCAAAGTGGGATATAACCGCTACGCAGTCGGCCCATATTAAGGCAAACTTGACTAGATGAGCTGAAGTCAATTCGCACACAGACATGAGTGAAGGTTTTAAATTAATAATAGTTAATAGTTTAAATAGTTGAACAATAAAAAGCCAGAGTAAATGAGTCATATTAAACATCTTAATGTTTTTTCCTCACCCTCCTGTCACAGCATAGCATTACATTGTTAGAGCCAGATGAGGATGATTTTAGTTGGCCTAATTTCCTTTAACTGCTATAGTTTTATTGTATGACACAATTAACAAGCTGACATGCTAAGTAACAGACTGCTTCATAGTTAAAAGGCCTCAGATGGAGCATCATTTACAACAACGAACAAACAAATCAAAAATTGGAAGCCTGGTTGGGGACGTCTGGAAGAATTCAGCCGAACAACTTCTCTCGTTCTGGTAGATTTATTTGTCAGATCACAGGTCAAGTAACCGCAGGCCGGAAGAACAACTAACTAAACTCAGGAAGAACATCATGTTTTATAATCCTTGTAAGACAGAAAAGGAAAGATTTCTATTGGTGCTAAACTAGTGTTGAGGGGGAGCAAGTTCATCCCCCACCACACAAGACCTCGTCACATACGATTTAAGGGTCTTCTAATCTTAATATAAACAAAATGACCAAAGTCTATGTGTGTATTGTATGGTGCTTGGTGTGTCCCAAAACTCCCTCCTTGTCAGACTTGTGTCTGCCTGCTCGGCACATCCTGCTTGCCCTCTGACCTTGAAATCTACAGCAAAACAGGGCAATGATTCTCTAACTAAGCACTAAGCACTACAAAAAAAGTTTTTGATTATCATAATGCAGAAGGGGAGACGACATTTTATCTTAATATGTTGTTGGTAATCAGAGTAGGTCAGCTGAGAAGCAAGTTAAATAAAAAAAGCGTTTTCAATTATTTTACCTAAGAAAGGCACTCCCATCCTTTCCATGCAGGTTCTTAATCTGGTTGCACTGTCCTATGACAGATTATTGCCATCATTTACCCTCTGCACTAAGTGAAGGTGACCCACAGGTTCATGCTGTGTTTTATCGCTACTCTCGTTTTAGTTGGTCCTCTTACCAGACTTTCGTTTCACAGGTCTGTGGGTATTAACAGTAATTTCTGTGACCATTGGCCAGATATACAGGATGGCCTGCAATGACTACACACCTAGCCAGAGGTGTGGACTCGAGTCATGTGACTTGGACTCGAGTCAGACTCGAGTCATGAATTTGATGACTTGAGACTCGACTCGACAAAACGTACAAAGACTTGCAACTCGACTTGGACTTGAACACCGATGACTCGTGACTTGACTTGGACTCTAGCCTTTTGACTCGAGAAGACTTGCTACTTCCCATGAAAACTGGGGGAAACATTTTCACACCACCGCGCCGCTCTGTTTATCTGCATCTGTCAAAAAAATGTGCGCCACCTGTATGCAGAGAGCGCGCGCTGCCTGCACGACATCCAATCACTGCAGTCCATTTGACCGTATCAACGAGACAGCTCGTTCATGGTTACAAAAATCGGGATTTTTGAACCCGGATTCAGACTCCGATGGAAATCCTCGCCAACATTATGTCAACGTCCGTTTTAAAGTAGTGTAATGAGCTGAGTTAAAGTTATTAGTTAATCAGTTATGCAGATGTTGCATGTGTTCACGTTATGCTCTGTTACCAGCTGTAGTTACGCGAGACAACCCGAGTTTTGGGGGGCCGTGTATGCGGAAGTGTTCGTTCGGCATGGTGACGGCCAACAGTGACCGAAGTTGAGTTGTTTTATATAAATAAATGCAGCGGAGTTGCAAGACAGTCATCGCCTCCTTATTTACGCTGCAGCATTGGGGTGAGCGTTACAGTACTATAACACAGTCACAGTCAATCCACCATTACCCTTCCCTTCGTAGTCTAGGTCTGTGAGGCAGCGCACCATCACCTAGGGTTCCCCGTCCCCACTATAATAAAAGGACTCGAAATGACTCGAAACTAAAATGGTACGACTTGTGACTCGACTTGAGACTTGTTGGCTGTGACTTGTGACTCGACTTGGGACTTGCTTCGTCTTTGACTCGACTTGAATCGGGACTCGAGGGCAATGACTTGAGACTTGCTTGTGACTTGCCTAACAGTGACTTGTTCCCACCTCTGCACCTAGCTATGTCCTTGGTGCATTCTTAATAGCTCTATTTCTTTGGTTCCGACTCTCATTTAACCTGTTAAGTTATGTATGTATTGGTTATTCTTTGTCTAAAGTGATCACAGTTCAGAAAAGATACAAGGCCTTTGAAACCTGCACAGCTCATCTCTCACTAGTGGCAATTTAATCCGGAAAGACTTGAGCAATGCTTTATTATAACAGGCATGAATATTGATATTGCAATGTTGCTTGGGGCTTGGACTCCATCCTGCCTAAGGATAGACCAGGGGCCGGGATGCCGAGCTGAGATAAGGCATATACCTCAGTTTGGGAGTCCAGACACTGGTAGTAGAATATAAATTGCTCCAATTTCCTGATGTGCCAGGTTCTGCTGTAGATTGGAGGTGTCAGGGGTGGTGACATGTCGCCTTTGCTGCGTGCTTAAATGACAACTGACAGCAAAAGAGAGAACCGTCTTTCAACGTTTGCCTACACTGATTCAATTGGTTCACGTCAACGTCACCCCCGTCTGGTTGGCTGGTGCTACCCGCCCCCGCCCCTAATCAGCTGCCCGTCCGCACCCAGGGAGAGAGGCCTCCTCCAGGAACGGCACAGCCTGTCCAGTCTTGATTGAATTTTCGTCTTGAAAAAATGAAAAAAATATTAGAAGTCAGAATTGAATCCGAAATGAAAGTGAATAAAGTTATCATAAAATGACCACCTTTGTTTATATTTTAGGGTTTGTGTTAAGTATTGTGATTTTGTACACTGAAATAACATAATATCAAGGCAAGTTACACACGGATGAAACACGAGTGAAGGTTTTTGTTAAAAAAATAATTATCTGTTGAATATTAATGATCCACTTCTAAATGAGTCATATTAAACAATTCAATGTTTGATTCCCACCCTCTTTTCACAGCGTAGAATCACATTGTTAGAGCGAGATGAGTGACGACTTTCTTTGACTAATTTTCTATAACTACTATAGTTTTAAAGCATGGCACTATTAACAACCCAACTAGCAGACTGCTGTAATGTTAAAAGGCCTCAGCTGGTGCATCAGTAACACTTCAGGCTGAGAGTGGTAATGCAGGAAGGGAGACTATGTGAGACTTTCAGATATTAAACTTTATCTTCATGTCGAAATGAGTGAGGAGTCCTTACTTTAGATCCATTTCATAAACTTCTAGAAATGATAGAACTTGCATTCAGTCGTGTTTTACAGGATGTGTGCACACTGAACCACCAAACCCAACTATGCATGTGCACTTCCTAGAGTACGGTGTCTCGTAGCGTGCATACAGAGCGCAAACATAATCATTCACTAGAATGATCTACACACATTTTGTTGGTAATCAGGGCAGGTCAGAAAGATAGTTCAACATTTTAGAACTGGCTCATTAACATGGTGATGTGATGTTGTGCTTGTTTAATATAAAAATGGATTAAGGAATGTAGAAACTTTGATTAATGGTTTGACTGAGTTTTTACAGAGTTTTATAGGAAGTCCTAAACCAATGTTGTGATGCTTTATTGGGGGGGCTTTCATCAATTCCATGTTTTACTCAAAGTAAAAAAATGCAAACCCCTTTTTCACATAATCCATTTAACCCCAGTTCAGTTCATGGACTAATGTCTGTGACATGGGGAGTAGATTAAGTGAACATTTTGACCTCTTCTTAACAAGAGTTTTAATCCATTGGTGAATATTTAATGCAGAGTTGTCATCTCATGATTCAGATTAGATTGCAAACAAGTATTACAACAGTTTGACAAGTTGTTGTTTGGGACAAAATGTTTCCCCAACTGTTATGGGAAATGTCATCATCGTCAGAGCAGTGTCGACTAACAACTCATTAACAGCCTCAATAGACTGAGATGTTGCAGCTTTCAGCAAGGGAGTACAGCACACTTCAGTTGTGAACTTCTCACTCTGGAGAACTGCGAGAATCAAAACAATCAACAAAAAAAAGTTCAAAAAACAGTATTATGACTTTGCATTCTGACTTCATGGATACACACTAGTTTGTAATAACACATCTCGTCTGCTCCCCCCTTTCGTTGAAAATATTCTGAAAAACACCTCGTACATGGTAAAAGAAGTTTGTTACCAGGAACTGATCTTTTTGCTCAGTATAGCTTGAAGGTCAAGAGTACAACAGATGTAACATCGAACAAATCTAAACGACTGTTGAATCCTATTTTACCATGAAGGTCCACCGCAGCATCTTTTTGGATTTAGACACCACCAATTTGCCTGTGAAGCTCCCTGTTGAGCTCATGCACAAACAAAACTTGACGTACTTCATATGTTACTTTTCTGACTATCATGACTTGCACTGGACTGCTCCACACAGTGTGAAGCAGCTGAGAAGCAAGTTAAATGTTTGTATGAGTGCAAGGAAAGGTGTGTGCTGGAAGGGAGATGGTCTGATCTCAAAAACAACCAGAATAAGCAGTGAAATATCAATGCTCCACCTCTGAGTAATAATAAACAAATAAATGTTTTATCCTCACACTCCTATCCCGGTGTAGCATCACATTGTTATAACCGGATTAAATAAAGTGGCAACTTTATTTTGGCTTATTTGGAACTACTACAGTATTAAAGCATGGCTCTAACAAGCTAACTTGCTAGCAGACTGCTGTATAGTAAAAAAGGCCTTCGCTGGATCATCAGTAACTCTTTAGGGCTGAGAGTGGTAATGCAGGAAGGGAGACAACGTGAGATTTTCAAGTAATTAACTTTATCTTTATATTTTGTTGGTAATCAGAGCAGGTCAGCTGGGAAGCAAGGTAAATGTTTGCATGAGTGCAAAAAGTTGGTAAGACTGGAAAGGAGTTGGTCTGATGCTGCGTGTCTGATGGACACGTGGGTACAGACTTCAACGTTATTTGACATGATGTCAGAGGAGGATTTATAAGCCACTGATTTCAAAACATTCAAAGCTCAACAGGGCTTCATCATCACAAGCAGGACCATGATGACTTAGAACCGACACACCCAAGAGGACTACATCAACTGCTGCACTGAGGACAGAAAAGGCTTGACAGCTTTTACAATGAATTCATTCAACTCTGCTCTCGGGAAAAACATCACTTTTGTGCGTCCTGCTTATTTCATAATAAGTGGTTTCTCGGGCATACCTAATATCAAGTATTACTATGTCTTCCTCTGTTTTGTTTATGTTGTTTCAGTGCTTGGAAATACAGTTGTGATGGTTGTAATTTACTTGGATCATAATCTGAGAACTCCAAAATACGTTGCAGTTTTTAATTTAGCATTTGTGGACTTGTTGGGTAGCTCTGCTCTGATGCCGAAGCTTCTTGACATCTTTCTGTTTAACCATCCCTACATCTCCTACAACGACTGCTTGACGCTTCTTTTTTTCTGCTACACCTTCCTTTTCATGCAGGTTTTTAATCTGATTGCACTCTCCTATGACAGATTAATTGCCATCATGGACCCTCTGCACTATCATGTGAAGGTGACCCACGGGTTCATGCTCTCTTTGATTGCCTCTTTCTGGGTGTTTGTTGTAATTACTGTACTCATTTTAGTTGGTCTTCTTACCAGACTTTCCTTCTGCAGGTCTGTGGTTATTAACAGTTATTTCTGTGACCATAGCAAGATGTTCAGGCTGGCCTGCAATGACTACACACCCAGCTTTGTCTTTGGTGTGTTTTTAATAGCTCTGTTTATTGTATTTCCACTGGCTTTCATCGTGTTAAGTTATGTATGTATTGGTTATTCTTTGTCTAAAGTGGCCACAGCTCAAGAAAGATACAAGGCCTTTAGAACCTGCACAGCTCATCTCTCACTAGTGGCAATCTATTTCATCCCAATAATAATCGCATTTAGTATTGAGAGTTCAAGAATTCATCCAAATGTCAGGATCATAAACCTTTCTCTGACCTCTTTTTTTCCTCCCATGCTGAACCCAATCATTTATGTTCTGCAGACACAAGAAATCCAAGTATCAGTGAAAAAAATATTGAAAGTCAGAATTCAATCCAAAGTGAAGGTGAGGAAAGTTATCATAAAATAATCACTTTTGTTTATATTTTGGGCTTTGAACAAGTGATGACTTGTTCTGACTTTGACTTTTTTCAGCTATCTTTTCCTTGGCATGCAGGTTCTTAATCTGGTTGCACTCTCCTATGACAGATTAATTGCCATCATGCACCCTCTGCACTATCAAGTGAAGGTGACCCACAGGTTCATGCTGTCTTTGATTGCCTCTTTCTGGGTGTTTGCTGTAATTGCTACTCTCGTGTTAGTTGGTCTTCTTACCAGACTTTCCTTCTGCAGGTCTGTGGTTATTAACAGTTATTTCTGTGACCACGGCCAGATGTTCAGAATGGCCTGCAATGACTACACACCCAGCCGTGTCCTTGCAGTGTTCATAACAGTTCTTGTTCTCTGGTTTCCACTCGTATTCATTGTGTTAAGTTATTTATGTATTGGTTATGCTTTGTCTAAAGTGGCCACAGCTCAGGAAAGATACAAGGCCTTTAGAGCCTGCACAGCTCATCTCTCACTAGTGGCAATCTATTTCATCCCAATATTAATCACATACACCCAGATGGAAAATTTTTCCAAATGCCAGGATCATAAACCTTTCTCTGACGTCCGTTTTTCCTCCCATGCTAAACCCAATCATTTATGTTCTGCAGACACAAGAAATCAAAGCATCAGTGAAAAAAATATTAAAAGTCAAAATTGAATCCAAAGTGAAAGTAAAGAAAGTTATCATCAAATGAGCTAATTTGTTTATATTTTGGGCTTTGTGAAAATATAATATTTCGCCCTTTTTATTTTATAATCACAACTTCCCATCCTATTATTCCCATTTAACCTCTCCAACAATTCTTGGACGTACCAACTTTCATTAAAGTACTTTGTTGTGAAGCACCTGCAGAAATGACATATTCTTTGAAGCTGAATACCTGACTTTCAAAATATTCAAATATTAACAATATTATTTTTTTGACATTAATCCAGAGTTCTTTTATAAATCTTTGTATTCCAATAATGACTATAACCAATTGTAGGCTGTTTGTCTTTTTATTTTGTCATTGCTGGAGGTATGGACTAATGTTGCACGGTGTACTGGCACTAGAAAGGTACCGCGGTACCCTTACGTTGAGAACTGTACAATTTTGAATATTTTCAGTACCGGTACTTCATTAAAAAGGCACGCAACAATCAGAGCGCACTCATTGTTCCGCTGCGTGTCAGGCAGTTGTTTTTTTAGCGTGAGACATAGATGTGTGGCGTAAGTGCGAGTGAAAACATGCAAAAGCGTGTGATTCACACGGGGAAACCGTGAGAGGTGGCAGCCTTGTAGCTGTGTTCGTTGGTTTGACAACAACTTTCCTAAGAGTCAAACATCAAGCAAGTGCAACACAAGACAAAGCAAGACAGCAAATAAGTCACTGAATAGTCCAGCAGAAATATACACACTACAGTTACCTACAATTGCACTCATGTGGGCCTATTTGATCATGATGTCAAAATACACAAAATTGCACCAAATAATACACACTCTATGCAATTTTCATTGTTGTTTTTCAATAAATGGGAGAAATTGCACTTTAATTATGTGTCCATCTTTAATGTTCCGAAAACACATAGCTTTAGTTTTCTTCCACCTCAAACACAAATCTGTAAAATGATGTAATTCATACTTATGGAAATAACTAGTCAGACAGACTAGTTAGATACGGACCACAGGCCTACAGAGCCGTATATAATCAATGCTATGATTTTGAATGTTGTTTTCATGCATATCGTGCTGTGGGCTAATACTAATATGAATGGATTGTTACTTTTTTTTGCAGTTTTCATAGTATACGTTTGTGTTAAATGTATTTGTGGCACTGTGTGTTAACTATTTGTGTCGATGATTTGCCCCCCCTCCTCTAAAATTTGAACTGAGTGAAGCTAAGGTCTAGAAACACGAGGTAACTACTGTCTGTATTGTGTATAATATACCACAAGGGATTCTGAATTAATGTGCTTGAATGTTTAACATTAGACTGGCTTACCTCAGCTTCGCCAACAGAGGGCGCTCTAAGCTTTACACTTGACTGGGTATCAGTAGCCTAGTGCCAGTAGCGTCGAGGAAGTCAGTACGTGGTGAACGAGTGTAAGTGTACATGCTACAGCGCCTGATCTGAACTGTGTTTCATATTTCCTACAGGAAATAAATGTGTTATTCCAAGAGTGAGCGTTGCTTCATTCTTAAGAGTGTAACATATTTATAGAAGAAACATTGAAATATCATTATCATTTTCCGTTTAAATAAACACATCAGGACTGTTTCATCTGTTCTTCATGTGTGCTGTTGCCAATGTGACCTTTTGTAGGCGGCCCGACTTCCTTTGACTAGAACAGCTTCAGGCAAATTGGACACAGATCAAACACGAGTGAAGGTTTTTAAGTAAAAACTAGAATTACCTGCTGAATATTATTGATCCACTTCTAAAAAGCCAGAGTGAAAGAGTCATATTAAACAACTAAATGTTTGATTCCCACCCTCATATCACAGCGTAGCATCACATTGTTAGAGCCAGATGAGTGGCGGCATTCTTTGGCTTATTTTCTGTAACAATAATGGTATCAAAGCATGGCACAATTAACCTGCTAAGAGCAGACAGCTGTGTAGTAAAATGGTCTCTGCTGCAGCATCAGTAACACTTCCGGCTGAGACTGGTAATAGGGGAAGGGAGACGGCGTGAGCATTTCCAATTTCAAACTTTATCTTTACATTTTTGTTGGTAATCAGATCAGGTCAGCTGAGAAGCAACTTAAATGTGTGCGTAAATGTAAGTGGTACGTCCCGTTGAAAGTAACACAAACGGATGGAAATTTACAGAATTTATTATAAGACACTCCAATCTCAATACAATGTTGTATTCTGGGATGAGGAGGCTGGCCAGGGAGGCGGTGTCATTTTTTTGCCATGAATATTCAATTGATTTTATTTTCTACAGCCCAAAATAACACATTTGCCTCAGATGGCTTTACGGTTTGTAAACATGCAACATCCCCTGTCGCGAAATGCTTACAATAAGGAAAAAAAACATTAGATGGGGAAAATGAAGGGATTCAGCCAGAACGATGAAAGCTACATCTTCACCAGGCGCTCTCACCGCTCCTGCATTAACAAATGAACGCTCCTCTGCGATGGCCTCCCCTCCTCTTGCCTTTGTCATAGCAGTCTTGACTGAGTGCGCCGCTGCTATGAATATATCATATTCTTGTTCAAAATTCCGCCAATTTTCAACGATGTTCTAGTCAAAAATGAGGGGGTCTGGTCTGCAAAATCCATCTGCCATATTGTCTTTTAGTTGAGACGTTAGCTTAGTTGTTCCGTCATTCACCAGAATGATCTACACTTTACATTTTGTTGGTAATCAGAGCAGGTGAGAAAAATAGTTCAACATTTTGAGAAATCCTTCCTATTGCCCATGCAATACATATGAAGCAAGATTCAACATTTTAGAGCTGGCTCATTAACATGGTGATGTAATGTGTTTGTTTAATATAAAAGTTACTGAATTTTTACAGGGTTTTACAGGAAGTCCCAAACCAGTGTTGTGATGCACTTTATTATCAGAATCTATTTTTGGGTGCTCAATTCCATGTTTTACTCAAAGTTAAAAAATGAAAATCAGTTTATGGAATAAAGTAAGTTGTGTTGTGACATTGGGAGTAGAATAATAACATTTTGACCTCTTCTTAAACCATTGGTGAAAGCTTAATGCAGAGTCGTCATCTCATGATTCAGATTAGATTGCAAAGTAATACAACAGTTTGACAAGTTGACAAGGCTATACCTGCAAGAGCAGTGTCGACCAACAACTCATTAACAGCCTCATTAGTCTGCGATGTTGCAGCTTTCAGCAAGGGAGTACAGCACACTTCAGTTGTAAACTTCTCACTCTGGAGGACTGCGAGAATCAAAACAATCAGAAATGAAAGTATGAAAAACCAAAATGATGACTTTGCATTCTGACTTCATGGATACACACTAGTTTGTAAAAACACGTCTCCTTTTTTGAGCCTATTCTGAAAATACATACATGGTAAAATGTTTGTTAGCAGGAACTTATCTTTTTGACATGTGGGTTTAAGGCGGGCACACTGATATCTGACCTGCTTCTGTTTTGAAGTTTCTATATTCCAATTTGACATATTTAGCCAGAGAGATGTTGTCGGCAAGGTAGGACGTCTAATAATGACTAAAAGCAATTGTCAACCAATCAATCCTGCCATTTTACGTTGGCTTTGCATATTTTGCCATTGACACACTTTTTTAGTTTAATCAATGTGAAATGCTCACACACCATGGACGACTTACCTCTTTACCTGCGTCATGTGACTCACAACAACTGCCAGCGCTGCTGGCTGCGCTTTCCTCTACGCCGGCTTGCCTATTTTTAATTTTTTGCTCTGCACGCATCTCCGCAACTCATTGAGTAACGTAATAATCGCGCGACACAACAATGAAATTCATTGCAAACACTTTTGATAATCAATTTTTATTGATTTCATCGGTTTGTTGTTGCAGCCCTAGTCAGGTTTTTGAGGATGACACCCGAGTGAAGGTTTTGAAGCAAGTTTTGAAGAGATGGAGCATTGATATTTCACAGAATAAGCAGTGAAATATCAATGCTCCACCTCTGAAAAGACAGAGTAAATGACTAATAATAAACAAACAAATGTTTTATCCTCACACTCTTATCACGGTGTAGCATCACATTGTTATAACCGGATAAGTAGCAACTTTATTTTGGCTTATTTGGAACTACTACAGTATTAAAGCATGGCTCTAACAAGCTAACTTGCTAGCAGACTGCTGTATAGTAAAAAAGGCCTTTGCTGGATCATCAGTAACACATTAGGGCTGAGAGTGGTAATGCAGGAAGGGAGACAACATGAGATTTTCAAGTAATTACCTTTATCTTTATATTTTGTAATTAGAGCAGGTCAGCTGGGAAGCAAGGTAAATGTTTGCATGAGTGGAAAAAGTTGGAAAGACTGGAAAGGAGTTGGTCTGATGCTGCGTGTCTGATGGACACGTGGGTACAGACTTCAACGTTATTTGACATGAAGTCAGAGGAGGATTTATAAGCCACTGATTTCAAAACATTTAAAGCTCAACAGGGCTTCATCATCACAAGCAGG
Source organism: Pungitius pungitius (assembly GCF_949316345.1). Taxonomy (NCBI): domain Eukaryota; kingdom Metazoa; phylum Chordata; class Actinopteri; order Perciformes; family Gasterosteidae; genus Pungitius; species Pungitius pungitius. The sequence continues at coordinate 10,682,060 of NC_084915.1, read as the reverse complement.
ACCATGATGACTTAGAACCGACACACCCAAGAGGACTACATCAACTGCTGCACTGAGGACAGCCAAGGCTTGACAGCTTTTACAATGAATTCATTCAACTCTGCTCTCGGGAAAAACATCACTTTTGTGCGTCCTGCTTATTTCATAATAAGTGGTTTCTCAGGCATTCCTAATATCAAGTATTACTATGTCTTCCTGTGTTTTGTTTATGTTGTTTCAGTGCTTGGAAATACAGTTGTGATGGCAGTAATATACTTGGATCCTAATCTGAGAACTCCTAAATATATTGCAGTTTTTAATTTAGCATTTGTGGACTTGTTGGGTAGCTCTGCGCTGGTGCCGAAGCTTCTTGACATCTTTCTGTTTAACCATCCCTACATCTCCTACAACGACTGCTTGACGTTTCTTTTTTTCTGCTACACCTTCCTTTTCATGCAGGTTCTTAATCTGGTTGCACTCTCCTATGACAGATTAATTGCCATCATGGACCCTCTGCACTATCAAGTGAAGGTGACCCACAGGTTCATGCTGTCTTTGATTGCCTCTTTCTGGGTGTTTGCTGTAATTGCTATTCTCATTACAGTTGGTCTTCTTACCAGACTTTCCTTCTGCAGGTTTGTGGTTATTAACAGTTATTTCTGTGACCACGGCCTGATGTTCAGGATGGCCTGCAATGACTACACACCCAGCTTTGTCCTTGGTTTGTTTTTAATAGTTCTGTTTTTTATATTTCCACTGGCTTTCATCGTGTTAAGTTATGTATGTATTGGTTATGCTTTGTCTAAAGTGGCCACAGCTCAGGAAAGATACAAGTCCTTTAGAACCTGCACAGCTCATATTTCACTAGTGGCAATCTATTTCATCCCAATATTAATCACATTTAGTACTCAGAGTTCAGGAATACATCCAAATGTCAGGATCATAAACCTTTCTCTGACCTCTTTTTTTCCTCCCATGCTGAACCCAATCATTTATGTTCTACAGACACAAGAAATCAAAGTATCAGTGAAAAAAATATTAAAAGTCAGAATTCAATCCAAAGTGAAGGTGAGGAAAGTTATCCTAAAATAATCACTTTTGTTTATAATTTGGGCTTTGTGTCGAGATTTTGTACATTAAAATAATATAATTGTAAGGCAAGTCGCACATGGATGAAACAGGAGTGAAGGTTTTTAAGTAAAAACTAGAATTAGCTATTAATGATCCACTAAAATGCCAGAGTAAATGAGTCAGATTGAACAACTCAATGTTTGATTCACACCCTCTTATCACAGCATAGATTCACATTGTTGTCAAGATAAGTGATGACTTTTTTTGGCTTATTTTCTGTATATTGTATAGAAAGACATTTTTGACTCAGAGCCTTTGTTTCTTACTTCACGATTGTCTGTGCAAAATCTTCCACCACAATATATGCGACTTTCAGATAATAAACTTTATCTTCATGGTGAAAAAAGCGAGAAGTCCTTACTGTACATCTAAGGTGGGTATTTATCTCACAAACTTCTAGAAATGATTGAACTTGCATTCAGTCGTGTTTTACCGGCTACACAATTCCACTTGGGAGGAGGTGTGCACACTGGACCCCCGAACCCAACTAAGCATGTGCACTTCCTTGAGTACGGTGTCTTGTAGCGTGCATACAGAGCTTGAATATAATCATTCATCGGAAGGATCTACACTTTACATTTTTTTGCTAATCAGAGCAGGTCGAAAAAATAGTTCAACATTTTGAGAAATCTTTCTTTTGCCCATCAGTGTTCATTTTGGCAGCTATTTTTGATTTAGTCTTAGTCTTTTAGACAAAAATGCATGTAAGTTTTAGTCACATTTAGTCAAAATAATCCTTCTTAGTATATATATACACACATACATGTATTTTATATATTATACTATAGCTAATATTTATGTATATATATGTATCACATGGCAGTTGCTTCAATGCATTTAGGGGTGTGGACCTGGACAAGACAATCTCCTGAACTCCAAACTGAAGAGGCCAAAAACCAGTTGGAAGCAGAACACAAACTGCTCAAGATTGCGACAGAGGCTCTGGCTGCTTTACAAAAGAGCTGTGAGCAGACCAGGGTTCAAAATGAGGTGGGTCTGGGGGGGTCCTGGACCCCCTATAAGTCATTAGGGACCCCCCATAAGAATTTATTTTTAGATTTTGGGGGGTCCCCGACAAATATTTTTAACATTAAAAATGATTGTGAAAATGATAGGTCTTTAGTGACGTTTTATATTCATAACAATAATTAATTTGTTTCCTAGCGCGATTGGGCAGCAATCAGGGCAACTAATAGCATCACGGATTGTTGTTGTGGTCTATGGCGCAGACACCTATGTTGTTGTTGAACGGGGCAAAAACGAAGCGACCGCTAGTCTTCCTGGGGTCCAAAAGAAAGAGAAAAAGCACACAAAGATAACAAAAATGAAAAGAAAAAAAAGAAAAATATATCATATACTCATACACAAAAGACAAGAAACAATAACAATTCTGAAAGTACTAATAAAAGTGATAAAAATAATGTGAAACACCAGAACACATGATGCAACCTTGCTCAACCATTCCAGACAATTTTATAATGTTGAAAACAAATACAGCCTTAATCTTTTTTTTAAACCAGATTTTACCTTGATTTCACGAACCCCAACTGGAAGGTTGTTCCAAAGGACAATAGACCTATAAAATACGGTCCTCTTCATAGAGTCTGATTTAGGTAGTGGTAAATAAATCAGATGACTATTAGTCCCTCTTGTATAATGTGAATGCATATCTGAATAGTAAATTATATTGTCATGCAGAACTTTAGGAATCCGAGTGTTAATGATTTTATGAACATATACTGACATATTAGCAGATAGTCTATGCTTGACCACCAGCCAAGCGGTCATGCATCTCTGCAACGCTAGTTTGCAAAGAACAACCAAGAACCAGTCGTGCAGCCTTATTTTGAGCCACTTGTCATTTTTTCAAATGCCTGCTTGCTGCAGACCATACAACAGAACAATAATCCAAATGACACAAAGCCAATGTGCAAACAACACCAATGAACAAACGTACATTTAGAAATTGTGCACATTTACGAATTGCTCCAACAGCTCTACCCATTTTAGATACCTCTTTGTTGATGTGATCTGACCATAACAATGTGGGATCCAGCAAAGGTCCAAGAAGCTTCACCTTTTTTTCTTGTTGTACATTTTGACCATTTACTTGTATATTCATTTTAGGATTATCAGATAGTCTATGCTTCAAACCAAATATTATACTCTTTGAAATATTTAGAACAAGTTTATTTGTTTTGATCCAGTTATACAATTTGCTCATCTCACAAGACAGAACCTGATTAAGCTCCTGAACATGTGGGGGCAGCATAATAAATAGTGGAATCATCAGCAAACATAGTCAATGTAGCCTTACTGAGTATATATATGGCATATCATTCGTGAAAATCGAAAATAACAATGGTCCGAGACAACTACAATCGAGGGACTTGCTACAAGATAATGCACCATTAAAATAAACTCTTTGCGACCTCTCAGACAAATAGCTCTTAAACCACCTGATTGCTGATGAAGTAAAACCATAATTAATGAGTTTTGAAATCAAAATGTCATGGTTAATCACATCAAAGGCACCACTAAAGTCTAGCAATACGTAATGTATGAGGGGCCGTTTAGGACTTAACTACTGAGACACTCTCACACACACTACTGAGACACTCAACACTCACACACTACTGAGACACACACACACACACACACACACACACAACACTACTGAGACACTCTCACACACTATTGAGACACTCTCACACACACTATTGAGATACTCATGCCATCTCACTAGTGTGCGTGAGAGCATCTCACTATACAACATGAGAGCATCTCACTATACAATGTGAGAACATCTCACTATACAGTGTGAGAGAATCTCAGTTACACCGGAAGGCGGAAGCAAAGAGCGCTGATTTTGAACAGCGCAACGCGCCAATCATACGCCCTTCCTTCATATGCCTTGAAGTCCGGGCTCGCCCGTCCAAGTTTATAAATACTACCATATTCAAGGTGACTATAGGTGTTTAATCAACATTTCTAGCTTGCTAGCCTACTGTTGTATAGTAAAAAGACCTCTGCCGGAGCATCAGTAACACTTCAGGCTGAGAGTGGTAATGCCAAAGGGAGACAACATGAGCCTTTTAAATGAATACCTTTATGTTTATATGTTGTTGGTAATCAGAGCAGGTCAGCTGAGAAGCAGGTTAAATGTTTGTGTAAATGTAGTGCGGTACGTTGTTAAGACTGGAAAGAAGTTGGTCTGATCCCAAATGTCAGATGGACACGTGGGATCAGACATTTACCTTATTAGACATGAAGTCAGGAGGATTTATAAGCCACTTATTTTCAAACATTTAAAGCTCAACAGGGCTTCATCATCACAAGTAGGACCATGATGAGATAGAACCAACACACCCAAGAGGACTACATCAACTGCTGCATTGAGGACAGAAAAGGCTTGACAGCTTTTACAATGAATTCATTCAACTCTGCTCTCGGGAAAAACATTTCGTTTGTGCGTCCTGCATACTTTATAATACAGGGATTTATTGGCATACCTGATATCATGTATTACTATGTCTTCCTCTGTTTTGTTTATATTGTTTCTGTGCTTGGAAATACAGTTGTGATGGCAGTAATATACTTGGATCATAATCTGAGAACTCCTAAATATATTGCAGTTTTTAATTTAGCATTTGTGGACTTGTTGGGTAGCTCTGCTCTGGTGCCGAAGCTTCTTGACATCTTTCTGTTTAACCATCCCTACATCTCCTACAACGACTGCTTGACGTTTGTTTTTTTCAGCTATCTTTTCCTTGGCATGCAGGTTCTTAATCTGGTTGCACTCTCCTATGACAGATTAATTGCCATCATGCACCCTCTGCACTATCAAGTGAAGGTGACCCACAGGTTCATGCTGTCTTTGATTGCCTTTTTCTGGGTGTTTGCTATAACTGCTACTCTCATTTTAGTTGGTCTTCTCACCAGACTTTCCTTCTGCAGGTCTGTGGTTATTAACAGTTATTTCTGTGACCATGGCCAGATATACAGGCTGGCCTGCAATGACTACACACCCAGCAATGTCCTTGCAGTATTCATAATAGTTCTAGTTCTTTGGTTTCCACTTATATTCATCATGTTAAGTTATTTATGTACTGGTTATGCTTTGTCTAAAGTGGCCACAGCTCAGGAAAGATACAAGGCCTTTAGAACCTGCACAGCTCATCTCTCACTAGTGGCAATCTATTTCATCCCAATATTGATCACATTTACTGCAGGTTCACATATACATCCAAATGACAGGATCATAAACCTTTCTCTGACCTCTGTTTTTCCTCCCATGCTGAACCCAATCATTTATGTTCTACAGACACAAGAAATCAAAGCATCTGTGAAAAAAATTTTAAAAGTCAGAATTTAATCCCAGATGAAAGTGAAGAAAGTTAGCATAAAATGACAACCCTTGTTTATATTTTGGGGTTTGTGTTGAGGATTGTGATTCTGTACATTAAGATAATTTTTCATATTTCTCATTTCTGAAACACTGTTTCAACCAACCTTCCTTTACATTAAACCTCTCCAACCATTCATGGACATAGCATATTTTTTTAAAGAATTTGTTTTGAAGCACCTACAGAAATGGCAGATTCTTAGGATTCCTAAATTGAGAAATATTCAAAGATGAGTGATGCAAGTTTGACATGTTTATCCAGAGAGAGGGTTTCTTTAATGTTGGAAGTCTATTAATGACTATACTATAACGGTTTTCATAGCCTTCTGTTATATTTATAGAAGAAACATTGATTAGAATAAACATTTCCCATTTAAATCAACATGTCGTTAGAGTGTTATCCCTTCTTTATGTGTACTATTGTCAATTTTACCTTTTGAAGTGGGCTGACTTCCGACTAGATCAGCTTAAGGCAAGTCACACACAGATGACACAAGAGGTTTTGCAGTAACAACTAGAATTAAAGTTGCGAGCAGCGTTGGACAGGTCCTTGCTACTCCTTGCACATTGGGGCACGGGCCCCATGGTTACAAATGCGGCCGAGGATTCTTGCGGCCGTCGGACGAAGCGTTCGCAAGTCAGTGGTCGCTAACGGTGTGAAGCAACGCCAGGAATGCCGCTTTGCAAACATTATATTTAACATTATCATGACCGTAGGCCTTTTCTGTCAACATATAACCAGGACATTCTGATCTACCATTCCAAAATTAAAGTCTCTCAAAATACCATTCATGAGCTATATGGTTTCCGTCAAAAAGACTACTCTTGGTCAATTTCAGGTTATAAATAGAATATAACTAAAAATAATTACACAGTAATTCCACTTCAGGAACAGAGTACATATCACCATGGTGTGACTTGGTGATAACCAGGACATTCTGTTGTACCAGTCCAAAATAAAAGGCGCTCAAAATACCATATATGAGCCAATTTCATTCAAAATCTATCACCAGACTACATTTGGTTATTTTCAGATTCGGTTTAGAAGGAAACAATCAATAGGCTAAGGTCTCAAGAACACTTTTTGAAAAGAATCGGGTTTAATCCCTGGGAGGAGTTCGGTCTTTTACAACTGTAAGAAATTTTGAAAATAAACAGGCAAAAAAGCCAGATTTTAACCATTAATTCCAGCGCCCCCTATTCTTCAAAAATTATGAATAAATTAGGGTGTATTCAGGGCTATAATTTTGGTGAGGGCAGGCCAAGTAATTTGGAAGTTAAAAATCTGACAGATTAGGGCACACCCCTTATCTCTACCATATCTCATCAGAAACAATAAGCTGACCTGTGTGCCAACTTTCAAGTTGATCAGACATCGAGAGCGGAAACTGGCTAAGTGTGGTCTTTTTTAAATTTTTAGAGGGCGCTATAGAGACATTTCTTTATACCCAAACGTGAGACCCAAAAATTATCAAATTTTTAACAGTCCAGATATCCATGGCAAATTTAACAACTTTTTGAATATGATAAAGTCGTAGCGAGGACCCTAATAATAATTCCTTGAAATACAATAGGTTCCTCTACGACTAGTCGTAGCGAGGACCCTAAAAATCAGTCTACCTTGAAATTATTTATCTGCAAAAAAACAAATGTTTGTTCGTTAATTTGCATCACAATGAGTGTCCTTCCCTGAATTTAATTTTGTATCTGTAACTGACTGTATTAAAACATGCTTCCTGATCTGTGAGACTGAATTTAAGCCACTCGTCCCTTAAAATACGGAATCGTACTCGTTTCTGAGTTGTCGTCAATGCAGCGTTCCAAGCAAATAAGCCCATCCGAATTCTGTGAAGACTCGTCCTTTTCAGCCCCAACTCTAACGTGAGCGTACAGCTGGACTTAAATGAGACACACCTGGTGGATATCTGCACTCTACTGAATGCACTTTTCTAGATTATTATTTTTCCTATACTAATTATAGATTGTGCAAACAAACAAACTTATTCTTTTATCATGTCAATTAGTTATGCTGGCGACTTGTTATAACTGAGTCAACTGCATCAACCCAATAAGTGACCAAACTGAGTACAATCTCTCCTTGACTGAACACGTGATACAGCCACCTGTGTTTCAAAGTGGGATATAAATGACCGGTCTCTCACAGCTCAACTCACTCTGGTGACTTGCACACTCGATGCTGTGTGAGGTGAGTTTGGTTTTCAGTTTGTTTTAATCCGTCATTGTGCACTTTTAATATCCTTGTTTTCTCTCTGTATATCCAGGAAAAACAATATTCGCAATGACTCCGGAGGAGAAAGCGGTTTCCAATTTTAATGACACATTTGTTCGCCCGGCCAGATTCTATCTCAGTGGATTTTCCAACGCCCCTCACATAAAGTATTACTATGTCTTCCTCTGTTTCTCCTATATCATAACTGTTCTTGGAAATGGCTTCCTTCTGTCAATCATTTACCTTGTCAGGACTCTTCATACTCCCAAATACATGATTGTCTTCAACCTGGCTTTTACAGATTTGTGTGGGAGCACGGCTCTCATCCCAAAGCTTCTAGACACACTGGTGTTTGACAGGAGATACATTGCCTATGAGGCTTGTTTGAGTCAAATGTTCTTTGTCCTTTTCTTTGTAAGTATTCAGTCATGGACACTTGTCACAATGGCATACGACCGATTCATAGCCATCTGCTTTCCTTTAAGATACCACAGTATTGTGACTAAACCAGTTATTACTGCAATGCTGCTGTTTTTGTGGGCTTTCTTTTTTATTCTACTCTTATTTATTGTCAGGTCTATTGATCGCCTCTCCTTTTGTAGATCTTCGGTGGTAAACGGCATTTACTGTGATCATGCACCAGTATTTCTTCTGGCCTGTAATGACATTTCTTTTAATCACATAATGGCGTACGTTGCTTTTGTTCTAGTCCTCTGTATTCCTTTAATTATAATCGCACTCACATATGTTTGCATTTCCGTAGCACTGTGCAGGATTGTAACGAGAGAAGAAAGACTCAAAGCGTCCGGAACTTGTACTTCTCATCTGATTCTTGTGGCAATTTTCTTCCTACCAATTATGGGCACCAATGTAGCATCGGTGACCTCCTACATCCATCCTAATGCCAGAATTATAAACTCATCTTTGACACACATCATACCAGCTCTGCTCAATCCTATTATATACTCTTTCAAAACAGAAGAAGTGATGATCTCTATCAAGAAGATTTGTAAAAGAAGTAGGATTAACAACATGACAAAATGGTGAACTCTTTCTTACCGCTATAATGAAACATGTAGGAGTGTTCAAATATTTTTGACTTTTCACTATTTACCTGTCACTCATAGCCACTCTTATTTGTATTATTATGAAAGGTAATGTAACATTTACGGTTTATTGCAATGTGACCAAACCACATTAGTTTGTATTTCATATTACTTCAGTAGCAGTACTATACAGCGATCTCCCATTCAAAGCGATCTCCCATTCAAAGCATCATGTTTATTCTGTTATAAATTGTGAGAGTTTGCACATGATTTTGGTTGGGCACTGAGAGATTTACATGAGTTTACATAAACATGAGGTTTAGTTTGGAGTCTTATCTTGAGTTTGATCCGTAACTGTGATTGGTCGAGTAATCAACGAGGAGAAGTTAATCCGCCAATATATTTAGTATGAATTCATTACTGAACGTCTTGCTATTTTCAAGCAGATCCCCCACTTTTGACAGGATTACTTTCAGACCGTTACGCAGTCAGCCCATATTAAGACAAACTTGAGTAAAATTCATGATCTACCCCTGTTTTGAATTTATGTTTTTAGTTTGTATTTTATTGTGTCTTCTTTAATACATTAAAAACGTTTTTTGTCAATTTTGGCCATTGTTTAGTTACAATGTATTATTTATGTTTTCATCTTTGAAATACCGCTCGTTAATTACTTTGTGATTGCAATTTGAATAAATTGTTCTAACATACATTCTTATGTACTTTGAGGACTGGGGCTGTGTTGCTCAAATGATGGAGTGTTTTATATAGGAAATCCTGAAATAAAGGTTTGAAAAAATCCATGCATCGAAATATACATCATTTTTTAAAAAAGATTAAAAGATGATAAATTATGATGAGGCGGGGCGATCAAAACTTGAAAATCCAACATATATGACACATACAGCGGGTGAAATAAGTATTGAACACATCACCATTTTTCTCAGTAAATATATTTCCAATGTAGCTATTGACATGAAATATTCACCAGATGTTGGTAACAACCCAAATAATACGTACAAAAAAGTTCAGAAATAAAGTTATGTGTAATAATGGGAAATGACAAAGGGAAAAAGTTTGTTCTTTCTTTTGGTTTAATACTTGGGCTGTTACCACCATCTGGTGAAATTTTCATGTCAACAGCTCCTTTGGAAATATATTTACTGAGAAAAATGGGGCAGTGGTCAATACTTATTTCACCCGCTGTATGGTAGTCTTGCACCATCTAGTGGTTTGTACTTGGAGTATATGGGAATACTGGATTTCAGTTGAAATCCACTGTGTTTATAAAAGAGACACAGAATGTGTTTATATCACAACCCTATTTTTTTGTCAGTGGCCATACAGCTATGCTTTGGGGAACCACCGTAAAAGCTAACACAAGTGCTTAGTCTGAGACGGTGCTAAAATGGCTTATCCTGAAGACAAGATTATTTTTGTTGTATGCACTTTCAGAAGGATGAAAATAGTCCCAGGAGCAATGCTTTTAAAGTTGCTCATCTGTTTCATTGGAAATCATGAAATCATTTCATCAAATCAAATGAAATCATGTTTTTCTCTCATCTCAAATCAGTGAGATCTCAACAGTTCACAGGAAACGACAACAGAGCGAATGCTAGAATGTTATGTTTACTAAGGCAGTAAACAGTAACAGTATCTCATGATTTAACTTTCATGTGTTAAGTGGGAGATTCCATATGGATGCGTTATCCTAGCATAGTATTGGTGTTTATTGAACTTGTACTGTTCGCTGCTGAGTGACATGAAATCCACAGCAAAGTAGAGGGATATTATTTTGCGTTGTTGGAGCCGCGCTGACATTAACTTTGCATTTGAAGTCTGATGAAATTAAGTAGTCAAACAGATGATATGTACAAGTAAGCATGTACTCTTGAAATAAATGTGAACGACCAGAAGGCCATCTGTTGTACATTAACCACTGAGAGTTATTGCAATGCACACATACCTCCACTGGAGGGCAGGCAATTATCATAATACTATTCTTTAATGTAGTAGTTCCCAACCTAGCGGTGTCCCCAACCCTCCAGAACAATGTGTTTGGGATTCACTACCTCCTTCCACAAGTACACACACACACACACAGTGTTTACATTTTGCATTTAAGCATATCTGGTGTTCAGATGGTATCTACCAGAAAAGGTTTACACCTGGAACAAATATATGTCTCAGTGGCATCGTTGAAGATATATTGAAACTCAGAGGACTATTCTTTAAATTCTGCCTAATGAAAGTGAATAATCAGTGCAATACAATAACTTGCACAGTGTTTGTCCACTGCGGATGAATTTATTGTTGAACAGGCCACAGTAAGCCCAACCTCAATGATTTAAGTAGTGGTTAATGACCTTCACCCAGCCATCTGAATTCACATAAAATATTGCTTTTTTTCCCCCTGTTAACATTTTTCTGGACGTTATCAAGAATCTAGGGTCAAAGGGCAGAGCGTATTATATGCTGTACTGATTGTAAAAGCCTCAGCAAATTTGTGTTATGGGCTATATAAATAAAAATGTCTTGAACAACCAAAATTGCACTGTTTAATTCCATCCTATTTAATCAGTAATAGATTATTGTCTGCATTAATATTGTTTTTTGAAGTTGATAATGAATTGAAAATGCCCCGTCTTGCAAAGCGCCAAAAGGGAATGACAGTAGTAGTAGTAGTTATTAGCTTTGCAACTTGTAGCTTCCTTCAAACTAGAGAATAAATTACTTTTCTCCCTGAATAAGAACTAACTCTTGTTTTATTTGTTTCCTTGAGTGGAGCCGTTACACATTTGTTGCTTTCGCTTGAGTGTGAAAAAAAAGAGAACATACTGCTTAAAACATTTAATGCATGAAATCTCGAAGTACAATCAACAAATAATCTGTGAAGTAGTGATTAACATCAATTTCAGATATGGCCATTTGAATGTTTTTGTTTTTTTCGGTCATTAAAAAAAAAATTGAAACTAACTAATACCAAAGAAAAGGAGTGGACCAATGATTCTGTTCTTCTGATCAACGCCAGTGCTCTAGTGTTCCAAAATAACCAATTCATTCTACACAGTCAATTTAACATCTCGCCTAAGTTTCCTCTTACGTTGGTCCGTGCCGATTACATTTCTTCTCACCAGGGCCAAGGCTCTGATCTTGATCTCTTTGGTTTTCAATGAATAGACTATTGGATTGATGCAGGGTGGGAGGCAAGAGGCCAGAGACAGGCTAAGCACACGCTGGTCCGGGTCAGTCAGACGCAGAAAAAACCCAAGAGTGAAAATAGTGATGAGAGGAACATAAAATACAGCAACAAGGATGACATGCTCAGCGCAAGTAGCTAAAGCTTTAACTCGATTGTCTAAAGATTTCATTCTGAACACTGTCACCAGGATAGTGACGTAAGACAGGATGATAAAAACAAAGGGTCCTCCGAGAATCATGATGGAAAGAAAAGAAGCTGCAGACCACTGCATTGTGTAATCGTTACAGGCAAGTCTGAACACAGGTGCATAGTCACAGAAATAGCTGAACACCCGGACAGATTTACAAAAGGAGAGTTGCGTCAATATACCTGTTGAAAATGCTGTTACTCCCAGAGAAAAAGACCAAGTGAAGCCAATAACACAAGACATGCTCTGCAAAGTGTTAACTGAGTTCTGACGCAGAGGAAAACATATTGCAATCAACCTGTCGTAGGCAAGTATAGCAAGAGCAAATGACTCCAGACTTGCAAAACAATAGTAGAAGAACATTTGTAACAAACACAAGTTAAATGGAATGAAATTGTCCTTAACAAGGAATATCTTGACCATGCTAGGAATAGTACTCGTGTTAAGGACTATATCAATTACTGCGAGGTTGATCACAGCCAGAAATTTCGGAGTATGTAAGCAGTGGTTAAAAGAAATGACATAGATCACCAAACTGTTGAACACCACTGTAACCACGTAAACTATCGATAGAAAGATGAAGTAGACACTGACGAAGGGTAATGTCTCAAATCCGATTATGTAGAAGCCTGGAGGATGAATGATGAGAGAGTCGTTTAAAGCAGTCCTGAGAAAAGACATGTCCTTCACCTGGAGGAAGGACTCTGCTTAAAAGCTCCACAGTCTACAGAACAGTGAAATCAATAGTTATTACACATAAACTCCTACAGTGACAACACACCACATGGATAGTTTTCCTTCACTAAGCACATTAAAACATAACAGAATGCAACACGTATTCCAGTAAGTTCACATATATCGACATGTGCTGAAAAACAATTAGCATATGGGTCGTACCTGATGTTCTCTCAATGATTGTTCAGCAGCAGCTTGATTTGATGCTCAGTCCAAGAGCAACAAACCGATGTCCATGTGTCTGAACTGTGTACGGTGACAAATATACTTTCCTCATTGATCTCTTGAGATGAAGCTTTCAGCTGTTGCTCAAGGGACATCATTTAACAAAACTCTATTGATGCAATAATTGATCCGTCAAAACAAAACGATTGTTTCGAATAATTAAGAAGTTGAGCATCGTGCAATGCTCATTTTAAAATATGGATACATTGAAGGTTATCTGAATAAAACAAAATATACCAGCTGCTGACATGATTTTTTTGAGCATGGATAAGATGTTGCTGCAGCACTGCAGTGCACTAATAATTCTACAAAAACTTCATGGCATCAAACATCTGCATAAATCAGAGGACAGTAAAATAGTATAATTGTGCCATGCAGCTCACAAGGATGTGAGAAGGCCAAGATTATTGTTATGTGAGACATGTTCTTAAATGACCTCTAATGTGTCTTTATCATTTCTGTACTCACTTATCAGCAAATATAGAAAATGATACAAACGGTCTGTGCTAAGTTTCAGTTGGTTGATCAACCACAAATTGTCTTTTCACTACAAACACACTCAATAGTCCAGGTCAGAATTTTTATTGCCACTCATCATACTTATTTTCTAAATAACAATTAAGTCACGTACAGTCTTTTCAGAGGGTCTGGTAAGTTCAGCTGGGTGCAGACTTGCTGGCGGTTGGCTGCTGCTGCTTCATCAACTGTTGTTTTCGTGCGATTTGGAAGTTCATCATGCAGTCTTTGAAAGTCTTGACGTGGCTCTGGCACAAACGCCAGTCCTGGTTTTCAGCCATGCACTCCTGCACAGCGTAGTGCAGCTCTGCACAGCCGGTGCGTGATATCATCTGTTCAACAGGGTCATCCTCATCCTCGTCTTTACGTCTGCGGTCATGGGGGGAAGGGGAGGCCATCCTGTTTCGATGAGCAGCGCCAACTCACTGTGTCTGTTTAGGACAACACACAATGTTGTTATCATGTTAAACAGGGGAAGATAGCGTTTCAGAAACAACCACACAACTTTCCCAGCTGTTGGGGGCCTGCACACAGTGTGACAACTCTAAATCTGTAGTGCAGGGGTCCCCAAACTTTTTCCTGTGAGGGCCAGATCACTTTTCCCTTCTCTGGAGGGGGCCGGGGTCAGAAAAAGTGTGACGATTGCAGTGGGTGCCTAAATGTAAACATTTATTGTTTTCCAGGAAGCCACATATAACCAAATAATAACAATCCGGGATCTTCACAGAAAAAAAGTCAGGAAAATAAATAATATCACTTAATGAAATAAATAATAACCAAATAATCTTCTCTGGGATCTTTACAGAAAAAAAGGAAATAAATAATAACGGGCACCGCCTCTTGACCGATGAGAGCATTGAACAAATAATTGTTTGACCACTGCAGGTTAAATACCCTGCATTCTGAATCAACCTTTTCTCCATTATTCCGTTCTATTTCACAGGGGCTAGTCTAGGATTTGCGTGGCCAGACTGAAAAAAAAAAATCATCATGCCCCTCTGATATTGTTCAGGGGGCCGGGGCAAATGTGGAGGCTGGCCGTATCCGGCCCGCGGGCCTTAGTTTTGTGGTTTATTACGTTCAGTGAGAACACACACTTAATAAGACACTGATGAATATGTTCAGTCTGTGTGTTACATTTCCATCGTGATCATCGCCTTGTATTAGTCTTTATTGTTGTTTAAGGTGTAGACTGTAAATGTATCCCGTCTCGTAAGGCACTTCCACGTTGAGACGGTGTTTGTTTTGCTTCGTGTAATTATTGCAACATTTGACGTCTATATAGTTAACCGGTTCATTTTAAGATTTTAGACTTTGCACACAAAACATGGTATGATAAAATGAGCTCCACCTCGACCAGTTGAAAAGTAATGTCACATGGGTTAGTTTTAGCCTAGCTAACGTTGTCAACTACGAGGTCGGCGTACACGTAAAAGTTCACACACAACCCCCTCCATCGCTCTCACCCGTTTATTCTCTGGGAAAATCGGTCTGTCACTGAAACGACGTTTTCCATAACCTGCTTCTCGTAAAACAACCTCACAGGCGGCGCCGGAAGTGCTCCGCGGAGGACACATTTGAGCAGTGCACGTAGGTGTAACCGTGAAACAGTTCCGTCGACACCTGTTCCGCTTCAGAAAGTTAAATACAAAGAAGCCCTTCTTAAATCCATGAATCCATTAACGTGCAGATGACAATATTAGTCATAGTAAAGATTTAAAGAAATGCAGATGCTTCATGGACCAAGTAGAGAAGTCCCAATCAAACACATTGAAGCCTCTAGATGACAGGCCATGTCACCATTTCATGCCTCTGGCTTATCGACAGCTTGTGTTGTTCTACAATGCGTATTTATATAATGTACATGTGGTTCAAGAACCTTTTTAAAGTAATAATAATTCTTAAAGCGTGTTAGAAAATATTGTGTATTCGCTAATGAAAATGATTTGAGTAGGTTATAATGTTTGGAGTAGGCCTATTATCTCAGATAATATTAGAACCAATTACCTCACGCATGCAGCAAATGTGTCAAAGAAAATAAAGAGAGACAGTTTGTTTTTTCAATGCTTTGACCATTTATTTGAAAATATTATGACTCAAATCACACAGGAGGTGATTTGTGTTGGTTACTTATGTTGTACCTCTAAGTTGTTTATCCCCAGTGCTGTATAAATTAGAGTCTAGTAGATAATATTCTGCTTTAACTTTTCTCCTTCGTGTTTCTACAAAAAGAGTAAACAAATACGTTTAATGACTCTTCGCAATGTTCCCGGAGGATTCATTTAAAATTAAAAAGCCAAAGGAAAGTAGTTCTAATGAGCCCAATTTGTGTTGCCAACACAGGAGAATTTTGGTCAATTATCTTAACTTTAACAAACCAATTACTGTACACACTTCAGACTAATTAATCTCAGTTGCACCTATAAGGAAAAAAGACAATTAAAAATGAGGGGAAATTACACCTGCTTTCAAAGGGCCCCAAGAGAAATGTTTCCTTGGCACTCCACCAACCGTCGTCTGACTACCTTTGGTTTCAATAAGTAAAATGTTTAAGCTCTCAAATAATAGTCCTGCTTTGTTCTGGGAGCTGTTGGCTTCTTAAAGGACTTACAAACACCAACTTCCATTTAGACTCTAAACTGATTTGAATTTACCAGTGGTTACTGTACATCCCGTCTTAGCTTTGTAAGCCTACAGATGTCCTGTTGTGACTTTACAACGCTGAAGCCAGGTATAAATTATACACGCTATTTCAGATGTGAATATTGTGATTGTAAATGATTTATTCGGACTTAGCATGGTGCTCACTTGAATCATTAACAGCTGTAGAGTAAACACTATTGATAATGTGTCTACTTTCTGGCAAACAGTATGTTGTTAAGGAAGTCCACATTGATTTTACGGGATTTTCTTTGTTGATTCACAAGGTTTTTTAATGTTAACAGCCATTAAAATTTTTTAATTATGCATTCAAATCATCCACCTGCCCATATTTTCTCAAGAACACATACACTAAACAGCAGTACAAAATATTTCTGTTTAAGCAGTTAGTATCCATTCATCCTGTTTCTATAGAGGGCATGATCCAGTTTTATTATTTATTTTTTAATACATTTTTGAAATGTCATAAAGCAAAAATATTCTTCCAACAGAGTGGTAGTGTAGTAAAAGCAATACATTTAATTTCTGTATACACACTTTATCTCTCGTCCAAGTCATAAACAAGACATAAACAGAAGTCAAACTGTGTTTTCACATGAAGGAGTGTGCCCTTTTTTTCTCTGGGGGCAAAGTTTGCTAATCATAGGTTTTTTTAAACTTGTCAAGGGCTTGTTTTAATTCTCTGAACCAGTGCCAGAGCCCTGGTTTTAATCTCTCTGGTCTTCAAAGAATATACAATCGGATTGATGCAGGGTGGGATGCAAGTGGCAAGTGACAGGCTCAAGACACGCTGGTCGGGGTCTATGGATCGGAAATAAAGCCCCACTAGGAATATGCTGAATATAGGAATGTAAAATACAGCAACAAGGACTAGGTGCTCAATGCAAGTGGCAAGAGCTTTCATCCTATTGCTTACTGATTTCATTCTGAACACAGTGACCAATATGCTGAGGTAAGACAGAATAATAATAGAAAAAGGGACCAAAAGATTCACCATACTAGAAGTTGAAGCTATTGACCAATGCAATGTGTAATCATTGCAGGCGAGTCTGAACACAGGCGCATAGTCACAGAAATAGCTGATCACTCTGACAGAATTGCAAAATGACAGTCGAGTCATGATCGCCGTGTAATAAGCGTGTACGCCCATATTATAAACCCAGGACGCACCTACAATGCAAAACATGATCGGCAGTGTGTTGAATAAGTTCTGACGCAAGGGCAAACATATCGCAATGAACCGGTCATAGGCGAGTATAGCGAGTGCATATGACTCCAAAGATAAAACAGCATAGTAGAAATACATTTGTACCAGACAGAGGTTGAATGGAACAAAGTTATTCTTAAAGAGGAATACCTTAATCATGCTGGGAATAGTGCACGTGCTTAAGATTAAATCAACTATTGCAAGGTTGACAACAGCCATAAACTTTGGAGTATGTAAGCAGTAATCTCGAGCAACTATAGAGATCAATAAAATATTGAACATTAGTGTAACCACATAGACAAAGGTAAGGAAGATAATGTAGACACTTATGTAGGGAAACGTTTGAAATGCAATGATATAAAATCCTGGAGGATGAATGATGACAGTGTCATTTAAAACAGTGCTGATAGAAGACATAGTTAAACTCCACGGACTGCGTGCTATAAGGCAGCGTCTATTCAGAAAGAGAGAGAGAAAAAGACATCTTAATACTCATCTTTCCTTTTTTTGGTTGTCACTATTAATGCACAATTTATTGTATTCATGAATCATTATAAACCAAATAATTAAAAACATACATGCACATGATGGTGATGAATGTAATGTACTCACATTGTAGTGGACTCCCCTGTCGTTTTACACACTGCAGCTTCAGATCGAAGTCACTCCAATAGTAGCCGTTGAATGTCTGCATTTCTACCCTGCATATCTTGGAAGTTATAACCTCTTCATCGATTAGTCTCCAGAGACGACATGAAGTCATCCTAAGAATCAATGTATCAACAATACAATAACAAGCAGTGCCGGAAATCAAAAGTTAATCTGTGTCTTCTAGTTTATCTTGCTGGCAAAAGAAACAAATTATTGTTTTGAAACTTTGAGCCCCTCCGTCTTTTTTAGCTCAAGAGAGAGAAAACATGCAGTTTATAATTACTACAACTTAATAAGCCTCAAACCCAACTGGAAATTACCTTTATTTTCGTCAGACAACATTTGAGACGGGAATGTAGTGAGAGACCTGTCATTGAATTTAGGATGGGTGTGACACCTGTTTTTAAGGAACATTCAATGGTTATAAGTATAATTAGGCTGTTGGTGTGGTGCAGACATGCTTTTAGGGCAACATACAGGAACTAGTTTATTGTAGGGGGTTTAAAGGTAGAAAATAAAATGTTGGAGTTGTACTACACTTAATATAACTGTCATTTGGGAAGGATATACAAACACATTTTGTAAATCTTGATACCACATGAATCCTTCAAAAACAAAATCCGCCCTTTGCTCTCTGCTGTGCTCATAAAATCTTATTTATATTGCCTCTTGACCAGTCACCCCTCCCAATCGTTCCAAAGTAAGATAGACAAGGCAGGAACTCCCAATAAAGAGCAATATCCTGGCCTCCACCTGCAACTACAGCCGAACCTTCCCCCCTCACAAGAGCCGTGATTCTCTTTTCCCCATCAAAATGTACTCAATCCTAACATGACCAAAATGTACACGAATGTACATGAACCACCCCCCCTTTTTCTTGCGTTAGGGTCGGCACCGACCCGTTTTGGGTTTTAAATGCATGAAACAAGATAGAACCACATACATTTGTTTATTGCATCAAGGCTTTTGACTCTTTCAGGTATGTCTATTTCAACAAAATAAAACAAACATATTTTTCACTAAATGATGAAATGCTCTGGTTGAGAGCTCCTCTCTGAATCATGTGAGCTTAAGGGGATTCTCATTTTGCCTTGTTATCTAGTATACCTGCACAAAATCAAAAAGACCCATGTGTGTCAGGGTGTCGGGCTGGAGCAGGGTGCAGTGAGGACTCAGGCGCAGAGTTTTTCCAATCAAAAGTGCTCTTTATTCTCAAACTAATCCAAGACGTGCTCCAACGACAACTGACGTAAGACAATGACGCGACAGGGGACAACAGGCACACGGGGCTTAAATACACAAGGGAGGTGCAGGTGATTGGACACAGGTGGAAACAATCAGGCAATCACAGGACAAGGCAGGAAGTGAAGTTAACCCAAGACCACAAGGAACATGAAACTTCAAACTAAAACAGGAAGAGAGACCAAACCGTGACAGAACCCCCCCCTCAAGGACCGAATTCCAGACGGTCCTAAAGGGGAGCAGAACCGGAGAAAATCAGACAAGGGGAGGGAGGGTGGGGACCCGACGATCCTGGACCGCGCAGGGAACTCCGGGTGATGGCGGCCATGTGTCGGGTCCTTCGGAGGGGCGGCCGGAACAGCGGCCGGGCCTCAGGGTCTCGGGGGGTCTGGTGGGGCGGAGGCCGGGCCTCAGGGTCTGGGGGGGTCTGGCGGGGTGGAGGCCGGGCCTCAGGGTCTGGGGGGGTCTGGCGGGGCGGCGGCCGGGCGTCGTCGTGGCGGGGGGCGCCGAGCTGTACGGCTCTGGCGTCGTCGTGGCGGGGGGCGCCGAGCTGTGCGGCTCTGGCGTCGTCGTGGCGGGGTGCGCCGAGCTGAGCGGCTCCGGCGTCGTCGTGGCGTGGGGCGCCGAGCTGTGCGGCTCCGGCGTCGTCGTGGCGGGGGGCGCCGAGCTGTGCGGCTCCGGCGTCGTCGTGGCGGGGGGCGCCGAGCTGTGCGGCTCCGGCCCAACCCCTGACCCCACCCCCCCTTCAAGGACCGACTTCCAGGCGGTCCCAAGAGGGTGGGAGGGAGGGGTCATGGTCGGGCGCCTCGGGGCTGGAACGGGCGCTGACGGGGTTCTCGGGGCAGGAACGGGCGCTGACTGGGTTCTCGGGGCAGGAACGGGCGCTGACGGGCGTCTCGGGGCAGGAACGGGCGCTGACGGGCGTCTCGGCGCAGGAACGGGCGCTGACGGGCGTCTCGGCGCAGGGACGGGCGCTGACGGGCGTCTCGGCGCAGGGACGGGCGCTGACGGGCGTCTCGGGGCCGGGACGGGCGCAGACGGGCGTCTCGGGGCCGGGACGGGCGCTGACGGGCGTCTCGGGGCCGGGACGGGCGCTGACGGGCGTCTCGGGGCCGGGGCGGGCGCTGACGGGCATCTGGGGGCCGGGACGGGCGCTGACGGGCGCCTGGGGGCCGGGACGGGCGCTGACGGGCGTCTGGGGGCCGGAACGGGCTGGGACGGGCGTCTGGGCCGGAACGGGCTGGGACGGGCGTCTGGGGGCCGGAACGGGCTGGGACGGGCGTCTGGGGGCCCACTCGGGCTGGGACGGGTGTCTTGGAGCCGGGACTGGCGGAGACGGACGTTTTGGATGGCGCCGCCGCGGTCGGTTCCCAAGGTCCAGGAACTGGGGCTCGTGAGTGGCAGGGGGGCAAGCGCCGCGCAGAACCACCCTTGGATTCCTGCGGAAGCCCACGAAGCTGACTCGGGCTCCCAATATTGGGTGTACCCAATCGAACCCGGGGGGCGCCGAGCTGTGCGACTGCGGCGTCAGAAGGCCCATGCCAGGAATCAGGAAACGTTTATTGCCTTTATATGTTAGACACACATGTAATTTGACTTGGCGGTTGGTGCATGACGGTAGACAGTACAATGGACACCGTAGTGCAGCAATAAGAGAAAAATAAAAATATAATAAAATATATGCTATGGGTTAGTACGCTAAAGCTATGTGTTAGTAAGTTGAGAAATAAAGATAAAATAAAAAATAAAAATAAAGATAAAGTGCACCAGCTAAACAGAAAGTGACAAAGTGAATGTACATGAGAGTGAGAGTCAGTCAGGGGGGGCCTCTGTTGATGAGCCCGACTGCCGAAAGGAAGAAACTGTTCGTGTGGCGGGAGGTCTTAGTCCTGATGGACCTCAGCCTCCTGCCGGATGGAAGGGGCACAAACAGTTCATGTCCGGGTGAGAGGGGTCGGCTACAATCTTTCTGGCCCGCTTCAAAGTCCTGCAAGCAAAGAAGTCCTGGAGAGGCGGCAGATTGCATCCAATCACCCTCTCTGCAGAGCGGATGACACGCTGCAACCTGCCCTTGTCCTTGGCAGTGGCTGCACACGGTGATGGAGCAGCAGAGGATGGACTCGATGATGGATGTGTAGAAGTGCACCATCATCGTCTTTGGCAGGTTGAATTTCTTCAGCTGCCTCAGGAAGAACATCCTCTGCTGAGCCTTTTTGGTGATGGAGCAGATGTTCAGCTCCCACCTTTAGGTCCTGGGTGATGATGGAGCCCAGGAAACGGAAGGAATCCACAGTGGTGACGGGGGAGTCACACAGGGTGAGGGGCGAAGGTGGGGCTGCGTTCTTCCAGAAGTCCACAACTATCTCCACTGTCTTCAGGGCGTTGAGCTCCAGGTTGTTCTGGCTGCACCACGTCACCAAGTGCTCAGACTCCCACCTGTAGGCGGACTCATCCCCACCAGAGATCAGTCCAATGAGGGTGGTGTCATCCGCAAACTTCAGGAGCTTGACGGACTGGTGACTGGAGGTGCAGCTGTCCGTGTACAGGGAGAAGAGCAAAAGGGACAGAACGCAGCCTTGGGGGGAACCGGTGCTGATGGACCGAGAGGCAGAGACCTGTTTCCCCAGCTTGACGTGCTGCTTCCTGTCGGACAGGAAGTCAGTGATCCACTTGCAGGTGGAGTCGGGCACGTACAGCTGAGATAGTTTGTCCTGCAGCAGAGACGGGATGATGGTGTTGAAAGCAGAGCTGAAGTCCACAAACAGGATCCTGGCGTAGGTTCCTGGGGAGTCAACATGCTGGGGGACGAAGTGGAGGGCCATGTTGACAGCATCGTCTACAGACATGTTGGCTCTGTAGGCGAACTGCAGGGGGTCCAGGAGGGGGTCAGTGAGGGACTTTAGGTGGTACCAGAAATCCATATCATCATGAATTAGGTAACCTTACAAGGTAGCTGAGAGATGAGAAACACATCGGATAGTACATAATTGTTTTTAGTGTATTTTACACCTGATTTAAGACATGGGTCAAAACCCATTATCATAGGAGATGGTAACAGAAAGCCAACACAAGAGGAGAGTTAAGGGTCGGCAGCATGACATGACCTGCCTGCAGTCTGCTGATTGGGACGAGACAAAAATGTTAGTTTCTGCTTTTCAACGGATATACAGGACTCCCGCCTTGTCTACGGGACTCTCAAACCAACTTAAGCAGAATCATAACTACAATCGGCTTCATTGGCCTACCCACTTGCCATTACACCCCAATTTCACATTTCTGGTAAAATATTTAATTTAATTTGAATGAATGTAGGTCCACAATGTGATAGTGTCAAAAGATAACTCAATATAAGAATTAAAGTGAGGGAAAAACAAAGGAAGTCTGCTGATTGGGACGGATTCTTAACGGATATAGAGGACGTAAGTAAAGGGAAACATATTGAAATCAACCTGCAACTTTATGGCATCAAACATCTGCATAAATCAAAGGCCAGTAAAATAGTATAATTGTGCCACGCAGCTCACAATGTTGTGAGAAGGCCGAGATTATTGTTATATCTCCCCCTCTCTCTCTCAATATATATAGAGAATATATATATATATATATACTCTATATATATATATACAAAAAATAATTGTCCTTTAAGATTTCATTAACCCTTGTATGGTGTTGATTTTTTTGTTGCTCAGCAGGTGTTGTGTGTCTGTTGGACCCAACACCCTGCATTTTGGTTTTTTTAATTCAACACAATCAAACTATTTCATGTTAAAATAGTCAACAGATGTTTTATTCATCCGAATTAGAACCAATATAAACATATAGTTCATATTTGCACTTTAACTTTGTTATAACACATTTACAAATTAAAGTGCTACTCGTTTTTTTTGTTGAAAAAAAAAATCATGAAAATCCATTATAATCAAGATATGAGTGGACAAATTTACAAATGAAGCAAGGTTGTTCATAACCATTAACTTTTATTTATTTGAATTTCATGAATAAGCCGGTCATTTTACATAGAACAACACACAGTTTACATTGAACGCATTACATTGTTGAACACATTGCCTTTTCATACCAGCATATACCAGCCCATTCAACACTTGAGTGGCAGAGTTTTACTGTGTGTGTGTTGCATATGTGCTTCTTGCATTTGATGCATGTATACTGCGTCTTGTATCTCTGTCTGTCTTCTGTCTGTGTGTCCTCTGTCTGTCTTGGGTCCACACACTTCACAGCGTTTCTTTATGTTGCTGCCGGCCGCAACCTAGAATGATGAAAAGATCATGAATTTTACTAAATCCTTTGTCTTGCAAGTGTGACCGGATGAGGGTTTTCCCCTCCCTCTTACCTGCACACAGGGGTGTGGACCAGCACACCTGGGGCTAATTCCGATTGATTGGGAGAGGCGGGGACATTACTTAAGCCTGTGGTGTGTGGACTCGTCCTGTTGTCTTCTCCTGTTGGGTGTCTGTGGAGACGTGTCCGGTAGGCGTGCTTTATGTTTTGGCCGCTGCCCTAGGTCAACATTCTGCTGTGGTAAGGTAAGGGCACTTTCTCCATCTTTTGTGCCTTTTATTGTCCTTTGTGGCCGTGTATGCGTCACTAATGTGCATTCTTTCCTACAGCGACCCTGTCTTGGTCATGGATGTCCCCGTGTGGGTGGATGTATGCCTGGACTGCTGGCGTTCGGTGTCTCGGTACGATGCATGCCTCCCTCTTTCGACACATTTGGGCGTTATTGAAATCTGACAGTCTTAATTGTTATAGTGTGGGCCGCTGTCTGTGAGTGTGTGTGCGCGAGGTGGGTGCCACCGCCGGGGTCCGTGGGCGGCCTGTCCTGTAATTCGGCAAGTCGCTGTGTTTGCCTGTTTGCTGTACATTCATTGCGGTTGTGTTCTAACGGCGTGTTTCACAACACGGCTGGACCGGGCCGCAGCCTTGGACATGCTGTTGTGGGGATATCCTGGTGCCACGACTAATTAGAGGGCCAATATTCCCCAGCGCGTTCTCCCCCCCCCCACTGAAGTTGTTCTTAATACCGGCTAAAACCGTTCTGAATTCTGGTAAAACTATTCTCATTACAAAAGCTATCTGGAAACTGGTAAAAAAAGTGGCTCTCTATATTGTATTAGCTGTTGTACATATTGCATGTGGGTCTTTTCCTTTTTGTTATTTTGTTTGGATCTTCCTTATTATGCATGCTGGTTTATTGATTTGATTTGTTTGTTTATTATTGTTTTCTTTATATTACTCCTCTACTCACTTCTTAACAAAGAACATATTGTCATTTTAAAAAGAATATTTAACTAAATAAAACCGCATATTTTTATACTATATTACCTTATGGTCTCTGACCCTTGATTTTGGTGAACGGCTCTGTGTGCCTTAACACGAAGGGTCTTGGGCCTATCCCAAGTGGCGTTGTTGGACATTGTTATTTTCCTTGAGTGTCATAGGCCACTCGTATTGCCACACAAGGTATGAGTGTCAAACATATACTGCAACAGCATCACAAACTTACCTAAGGCTCTGCAGATGATTCTGTAGGTTGGGTGGATGGGGCACCAGCATTGTCCTCCTGAATCCTCCTCACGGTGGCTGCAGAGTCTGAGGTTCTCGGAACATGCTGTCTTCTCAGGATGTGTGGTTCTCAAGAGTGTCTTCCCAAGTTCCTTCTTTGGAGCTTCCCTCTGTTCCACTCTGGGTTCAATGCCATCCAGATGACAAAGGCGTTGTACACCAAGATGTCCAGTATGTCAAAGAAAATCACCAGTGGCCAGCGTAGGGTCGTCCTCTTGCAGCTGTAGGCAGACACCAGCTTGTCCATGTTGTCTATCCCTCTTTTTGTAGCTTTGTAGTCCATGATTATCTCTGGTTTCTGATGCTCCAAGGCACAGATTCTTCCATCCCTGTGCAGTGTACTCATGAGTACCACATTCTTTGTTTTCTTTGGGACATAGGTTACCAGGGAGGTGTCAGCTGTGTAGATTAACTTAGACTAGTTGATAGGCCTGTTCTTTGTAGGCAGCAAATGAGGAGAAAACTCAGGCCGTTTTTTTTCCCATAGTTACCACCATGGTCATCTTCCTCTGTAGGAGCTCCTGTCCCAGCTTGTACGATGTAAAAAAAAAAAATCTCTGAATGATGCTTATTCCGCCCCCTACGCCACATCAGGAATCAAAAATCAGAATGTGAAAAAAAAGATACGAACGCAAAAAACATTTTTTACCTGAAAAAAAATGTTGTACTTGAATCTGCAACCGAAAAATATAATACGTTGAACATCAAAAAATAAATACAAGTGAAGAAGGAAAAAAAATGTTTTATTAAAAAAATAAAACCATATTCAACCCGAAAAAAAATTTCGTCAACTTTTTATTTTTTTTATTTTGAAAACAGTTGTATTTTTCAATGTTCAACAACAAACTTAAACTTTCAGGTTCACATTTTTTTTTGACCTGGATTTGGCTCTATAGTAGTAGTGCAGCTCTGCACAGCCGGTGCGTGATATCATCTGTTCAAAAGGGTCATCCTCATGAATCAATTAAGGTGCAGATGACAATATTAGTCATAGTAAAGATTTAAAGAAATGCAGATGCTTCATGGACCAAGTAGAGAAGTCCCAATCAAACACATTGAAGCCTCTAGATGACAGGCCATGTCACCATTTCATGCCTCTGGCTTATCGACAGCTTGTGTTTGCTCTACAATGCGTATTTATATAATGTACATGTGGTTCAAGCACCTTTTTAAAGTAATAATAATTCTTAAAGCGTGTTAGAAAATATTGTGTATTCACTAATGAAAATTATTTGAGTAGGTTATAATGTTTGGAGTAGGCCTATTATCTCAGATAATATTAGAACCAATTACCTCACGCATGCAGCAAATGTGTCAAAGAAAATAGACAGTTTTTTCAATGCTTTGACCATTTATTTGAAAATATTATGACTCAAATCACACAGGAGGTGATTTGTGTTGGTTACTTATGTTGTACCTCTAAGTTGTTTATCCCCAGTGCTGTATAAATTAGAGTCTAGTAGATAATATTCTGCTTTAACTTTTCTCCTTTGTGTTTCTACAAAAAGAATAAACAAATACATTTAATGACTCTTCTATTGCGCAATGTTCCCGGAGGATTCATTTAAAATTAAAAAGCCAAGGGAAAGTAGTTCTAATGAGCCCAATTTGTGTTGCCAACACAGGAGAATTTTGGTCAATTATCTTAACTTTAACAAACCAATTACTGTACACACTTCAAACTAATTAATCTCAGTTGCACCTATAAGGAAAAGAGACAATTAAAAATGAGGGAAAATTACACCTGCTTTCAAAGGGCCCCAAGAGAAATGTTTCCTTGGCACTCCACCAACCGTCGTCTGACTACCTTTGGTTTCAATAAGTAAAATGTTTAAGCTCTCAAATAATAGTCCTGCTTTGTTCTGGGAGCTGTTAAAGGACTTACAAACACCAACTTCCATTTAGACTCTAAACTGATTTGAATTTACCAGGGGTTACTGTACATCCCGTCTTAGCTTTGTAAGCCTACAGATGTCCTGTTGTGACTTTACAACGCTGAAGCCAGGTATAAATTATACACGCTATTTCAGATGTGAATATTGTGATTGTAAATGATTTATTCAGACTTAACATGGTGCTCACTTGAATCATTAACAGCTGTAGAGTAAACACTATTGATAATGTGTCTACTTTCCGGCTACTGACACACTTGCAAACAGTATGTCGTTAAGGAAGTCCACATTGATTTTATGGGATATTCTTTGTTGATTCACCGGATCATTGAAATCGTCCACTTTCGCGTATTTTCTGAAGAACACATACACTAAACAGCAGTACAAAATATTTCTGTTTAAGCAGTTAGTATCCATTCATCCTGTTTCTATAGAGGGCATGATCCAGTTTAATTAGATTTATTTTTTAATACATTTTTGAAATGTCATAAAGCAAAAATATTCTTATAACAGAGTGGTAGTGTAGTAAAAGCGTACATATCTGTGATCAATACATTTAATTTCTGTATACACACTTTATCTCTCGTGCAAGTCATAAAACAAGACATAAACAGAAGTCAAAATGTTCCCTTTTTGTGGTGCAATTTTCTCTATGGGCAAAGTTTGCTAATCATAGCTTTTTTTAAAACCTGTCAAGGGCTTGTTTTAATTCTCTGAACCAGTGCCAGAGCCCTGGTTTTAATCTCTCTGGTCTTCAAAGAATATACAATCGGATTGATGCAGGGTGGGATGCAAGTGGCAAGTGACAGGCTCAAGACACGCTGGTCGGGGTCTATGGATCGGAAATAAAGCCCCACTAGGAATATGCTGAATATAGGAATGTAAAATACAGCAACAAGGACTAGGTGCTCAATGCAAGTGGCAAGAGCTTTCATCCTATTGCTTACTGATTTCATTCTGAACACAGTGACCAATATGCTAAGGTAAGACAGAATAATAACAGAAAAAGGGACCAAAAGATTCACCATACTAGAAGTTGAAGCTATTGACCAATGCAATGTGTAATCATTGCAGGCGAGTCTGAACACAGGCGCATAGTCACAGAAATAGCTGTTCACTCTGACAGAATTGCAAAATGACAGTCGAGTCATGATCACCGTGCTATGTGTGACTCTGCCCAGATTGTACACCCAAGTCGCACCTACAATGCAAAACATGATCGGCAGTGTGTTGAATAAGTTCTGACGCAAGGGTAAACATATCGCAATGAACCGGTCATAGGCGAGTATAGCGAGTGCATATGACTCCAAAGATAAAACAGCATAGTAGAAATACATTTGTACCAGACAGAGGTTGAATGGAACAAAATTATCCTTAAAGAGGAATAACTTAATCATGCTGGGAATAGTGCACGTGCTTAAGATTAAATCAACTATTGCAAGGTTGACAAGAGCCATAAATTTTGGAGTATGTAAGCAGTAATCTCGAGCAACTATAGAGATCAATAAAATATTGAACATTAGTGTAACCACATAGACAAAGGTAAGGAAGATAATGTAGACACTTATGTAGGGAAACGTTTGAAATGCAATGATATAAAATCCTGGAGGATGAATGATGACAGTGTCATTTAAAAGAGTGCTGATAGAAGACATAGTTAAACTCCACGGACTGCGTGCTATAAGGCAGCGTCCACTCGGAAAGAGAGAGAGAAAAAGACATCTTAGTACTCATCTTTCCATTTTTTGGTTGTCACTATTATTGCACAATTTATTGTATTCATGAATCATTAAAACCAAATTATTAAAAACATACATGCACATGATGATGATGAATGTAATGTACTCACATTGTAGTGGACTCCCCTGTCGTCTTACACACTGCAGCTTCAGATCGAAGTCACTCCAATAGTAGCCGTTGAATGTCTGCATTTCTACCCTGCATATCTTGGAAGTTATAACCTCTTCATCGATTAGTCTCCAGAGACGACATGAAGTCATCCTAAGAATCAATGTATCAACAATACAATAACAAGCAGTGCCGGAAATCAAAAGTTAATCTGTGTCTTCTAGTTTATCTTGCTGCCAAAAGAAACATATTATTGTTTTGAAACTTTGAGCCCCTCCGTCTTTTTTAGCTCAAGAGAGAACACATGCAGTTTATAGCATTTATTTTTTACATAAAGGTAGACAATAAAATGTTGGAGTTGTACTACAGTTAATATAACTGTCATTTGGGGAGGATATACCAACACATTTGGTAAATCTTGGTACCACATAAATTCTTCAAAAACAAAATCTGCCCTTTGCTCTCTGCTGTGCTCATACAATCTTATTTATATCCCTTCACTCAACAAAATGTAAACTGATTAATGAAACGTGGTCAGAAGCCTCTTGACCAGTCACCCCTCCCAATTGTCTCAAATCAAACCAGAAATTGTGCTTTTCAAGGCTGTATAGATATTTTGTGACAAGAGAGAAGACAACGTTGTGTTAGTTATTACACAATGGGCTGATGTGGGCTAGATAGACGAGGCAGGAACCTGGCCTCCACCTGCAACTACAGCCGAACCTTCCCCCCTCACAAGGGCCGTGATTATCTTTCCCCATCAAAATGTACTCAATCCTAACATGACAACCCCCCCCCCTTTCTCTTGCATTAGGGTCGGCACCGAACCGCTTTAGGTTTTAAATGCATGAAACAAGATAGAACCAAATCAATTTGATTTGAAAATAAATGATGAAATGCTCTGTTTGAGAGCTTCTCTCTGAATCATGTGAGCTTTAGGGGATTCTCATTTTGCCTTGTTATCTAGTATACCTGCACAAAATCAAAAAGACAACCATGTGAGGTCTACTCAGTGTAGAGGTGGTGATTTGCAGAGTCACCAACTGACAAAGAAAAGGCCCCGAGGGCCCATACCAGAGATATAAAATCCATATCATCATGGATTAGGTAACCTTACAAGGTAGCTGAGAGATGAGAAACACATTGGAAAATAGATCATTGTTTTCAGTAAATTTTACACCTGATTTAAGACATGGGTCAAAACCCATTATCATAGGAGGTGGTAACAGAAAGCCAACGCAAGAGGAGAGTTAAGGATCGGCAGCATGACATGACCTGCCTGCAGTCTGCTGATTGGGACGAGACAAAAAATGTTAGTTTCTGTTTTTCAACGGATATACAGGACTCCCGCCTTGTCTACGGGACTCTCAAACCAATTTAAGCAGAATCATAACTACAATCGGCTTCATTGGCCTACCCACTTGCCATTACACCCCAATTTCACATTTCTGGTAAAATATTTAATTTAATTTGAATGAGTGTAGGTCCACAATGTGATAGTGTCAAAAGATAACTCAATATAAGAATTAAAGTGAGGGAAAAACAAAGGAAGTCTTACTAGGGAAATACTTATCATCCAGAAGTCCATAATGACTCAAGAACAAATTACTTTCTGCTACATATGACACCTGAGAGACTTTTTAATGAACCCTGCTTATGATTTCATCACTCTAGTTTGCCAGTTAATGAGCCGGTTATTGTAACAAACAAACCTTTTACTGTTTACTTCTTAGTCTAATTAATCTCACTGGCACATATTAGCAGGTCTTCCAGTCTCACAATTTGAACAAGGCCTACCTACATGAGAGCACACAATAGATTTTGCATCTAGGTAGTCAACCAATGATTAATGATGTTTTTGTGAAAACCATAAACCCACTATTAATTTTTCACTGTATCATTGCCATCTTTGGTTTACCGTATTCAACCATGACCAATATACTAACAAACACTAATTGAACTGATTGAAGAAACAATT
The DNA here is from genome assembly GCF_949316345.1 of Pungitius pungitius. Taxonomy (NCBI): domain Eukaryota; kingdom Metazoa; phylum Chordata; class Actinopteri; order Perciformes; family Gasterosteidae; genus Pungitius; species Pungitius pungitius. The sequence continues at coordinate 10,651,342 of NC_084915.1, read as the reverse complement.
TCATGATCTTATCAAAAACATTCCCACGTTGTATAAAGCTGGTGTCTGTAAAGAGATTTACCAACAAAGTGCAACGACATTGACCATCAATAGTATTTCCTGAGGGCGCTTTTATCATCGAGCAGGACGCGGTGACCCCAGACTAAAGGCTTCTCTTCTCCCTTTGACTCCCGGGAACTCTGCTAATGAGATCTATTTGTGATGTCATTACCAAATGATGCTGGTTAATAACAAACAAGCCTTTGAATGTTCAGACTAAACCTAATTAATCTCTTCTGCATCTCTGTAGTGCCCCTAATTGTCTAAGAGTCACCTCTTCTCTGGACTTTAGGAAATCAGCTCATCCTTTATGCGCCGTTGACACTTTAGCTTAAGTTGCCTTTCTTAGTAATGGAAGTGTGATAACAGTTTTATTAAACTTTAGAATGTTTTTATAGTTATTTGCTGCGATGGCATTGAACAAAAATAAAATACTGTGCAATCACAAAAAAAATCATAATTCAAGTCAAACAGGCTTTGATCACAAGCAGCGATGTCCCTGTTAATCTATCAATAAATGTACCGTCCAATGTTGGGTATTTAAAGCGAGGTAACATGAGCTTTCGAAAATTGGTCACTTTAGTGAAATATAGTGAAATCAAAAGAGGCACCAGCATTAATCCACCCACTATTCAATCCACCCGATGTCACCATGAGGAATGAAATGAGGTACTTTGTATATTATATTGATTGACGCGTAAAATTGGAACTGTTTGAATAAAGAAAAGTTAAAGTGACAATCTGCACAAACACACTATTTTCTATTCTCTAAGTGGTATAATGTGAATCACTTTGAATGGCCTTGCTGTTGACATGTGTGCATACAAATAAACTTGCCTTGGCCATCTCTCTAACTGGGCCTCTGTGGATGACATTTCCTGCCAAATGATGTCATCCCAACTAAATGCATTGACTGAGACAATAACCTCCATAGTGTGAACAAACTGAAATCATCTTATTATTCACGAGTCAGATTTCCTCAAAATGATATGTGTCTTTAAATCTTAGCGAGAGATGAGAACTTTCCCTAATGTTTTAATGAATGATGGAAGAGATCAATTAGTCAAACAGTTCAATGGAGGGTTGTTTGTTTACAGGCGAGGTCATTAAGCATGGTTCCCCAGTGATGCCACCCCAACTGGGATTCATTAGAGCGACTCACAGGCATGATCCTTTTGTCACTATGTGGCAAGAACAAGAAACCCTCCTAGAATTGATGGAGCACAGAGCTCCAACTGTGGATTTAGACTTTGTTTTAGCTTAAGGCTTTGAAACAGGATAGTTTACCCCAAATCAGAACCTTTATTGTGTGGGAATAGTGATATTTAAATGGATTTGTTTTTTGCTGGAAAACCATTTACATAATTCAGACAGGAGACTCCAGGAAACAATGCTCTCCTAGTTTTTAACCCATTAGACGTTTATAACGGGACTAATTTCTGAGAGCCTGTTGGTCCATGATGTTCTGTGAGACACAAAACATTTTTACTGTTTTGACTTGAGCCTAATTAATCTTATTTTCCCCAATTAGAAAATATTGAACTCACTGGTCTGTTAAGACCTCATCCCTCCACTTCCGCTTTGAAGGCTGGGCCCTCAATCATTTTGAATTCTAATTTAAGATTTGTTATGTACATAATTAAACTGTCATTTCCATTAATAGCCAGACACATTGGACCAGTTTAATCAGTGTAAATGGTGTATCATTTGATGGGTGAAATGAGACACAGATTTAGTCATGAAGAATTTCCCAATATAGACGGGCCTGTAAAGGTTAAGGGTCGAAGCAGAGTCTCACGAGCAGAGAAGGTAGTGGGCACGAGCGTTACCCGCCTAGTAAGTCACACAAACCAAACCAATCCGACAGAAAGCAGGCAAAATCCCTAAACCTGGGAACAGGGAAAGCAGGGGAGTATATATGTGTGGGGTTGGGAAAACAGGGGCCATGTAATTGAACACTGGTATAGTGAACGTGAAATAAGGAGGAACAAGAGGACGGATGACAGCAGAGGTTATTGACAAAAATTAAAACAGAAAACCCACATAAGGTAAACAGGGTGCTGAAAGTGTCTTGTACCGTTATGCTTTAGTTGCTCGTGTGAAATCAGGTCGTAATAGTTGGCTTGAGATTGTGCAGTGGAGAGAGCTCTTTGAATGCTCCAAAAATGACGGACAGGTTGTCAGAGCAGATGCTGTTTTCTCTGAGGTAACGGGCCAATGTGACCGCTCAGAGGATCGGCAACATCTCTTAAGCGAAGAACACCATGAAATATTCAAACTGCTGAGGCTTCAATTATTTTTCACGGCCGTTTGAACAAGACGCCGCCTCTTAGTCACTCGTGCTGCTGGAACAGAGTCGCTTGCAGCTGATCAGAGGAGCTACAGTAGATGCTGCTGTGATTGATGGGAGTGAGATTTAATGAACAGCAAACAATTAGCATTTGGAATGACTATTGGTCATTAAGCATTTATACATGCTTTATTGACATTTTTAGAAGTACTTCAGTGATTAGAAAATAATGGATCGAACTATATTTGTGTGATTAGAGCCAGTGGTGTGCTAATGTCACCTGTACTACAGAAAAAATGAGGAAATACATTTTTTGATATTGGAATACAAGATGTGAACTATCTCTAATGTGGAGTGGTGCATTTCTACTGCAATAGGTGACCGTTATTCTTTGTAAATGACTGCAGTGTAGCTTTCATGTTATGACATGAGGTGGGAATCGATCAATAAACATCGTCATTTCTCTTTAAGATTTCATTAAAAATGGGTTTCAAACTGGAACAGACATGGGCTTTTTTGTTACTGTCAACATGACTAATAACTAACATCTCATTTTTATTTAATGTGTTGATGGAGGGGTTTCTGCTTATATTATTATGTAACCAGCACCGTAGCCAAAGTTTGAAAGTTGTGAAACTTAATAAAATGACAGGGCCATGAGTTCAAGTGTGTCTGTGAGTCATTAGAGAAACAGCCATGATTGGCTGTAGTTGGATTTCTTAGACAGCTATGATGCCTGGATTATATCCGGTCTCGGTCTTCAATCTCCATCTCTGTCTTGGTCTAAGACTCAAACCAAGTCAAGACCACAACTGGCAGAATATCATAAAGTGTCCTTTACATTGAAAATACTGTGTGAAATTTTAGTAATTGATCATTTCCCTACATTGAGGTATCCACGTCAAACCGCTCTCCTTGTATGCTTCTCAAAAGCTCATCCTATGCGTATGCTTGAGAATTTAAAGACGAGTCAACAGGTTTAATTAGTGTAAAGATCTGTGACACGTGGACGGCTTATTAAGCCAGAGTCTGTCCTCCAGGTCAAAGGCCAATCGACCAGCCAACTGTGTTTATCCACTAATCGAAACTCAGGCCAGGAATGCAGCCTTCCTCTGTAAAACCTGATGTGGCTCCGATAAAAACCCACAACCTGTGATCTAAGAGGCCAGACAAAAGTTCACAACATTACACTCAAGAATATTGGTTCCCATGATTTGTAGTTTCACTGCAGAGTAAAATGGAATAATTGATTGGAGTAGTCCAGACTTGAAATGGGATTGATTATGCCATCATTTTCTTTCTTGTTTTATCCAATACTTGTGTGATAGTCTGTCTTTAACTCCTTACAGGCCTGATCTTACTATGTGTGAACTGTTTGAATTAACTCGTCTAAATAATATGATGAAATGTCAAGTATTCCCTGAGGGTGCATTTATGAACAAACAGGGCACGGTGACCCCAAACAAAGGGATTCATTCCTTCGTCTTTGACTCCCGGGAGCCTCTCTAATGAGCTCCAATTATGACGGCATTATTACTGAATGCGGTTAATGACCTTGCCTGACAGATATAAAATAACTACGGTGTAAAAAACGCTGGTGCGTTTTTCCTCTTCAGGCAGCCACTGTCCCCAACTTTCATTCCAGTAACAAAAACCTGAAGTCTTTATATCACAGCTGCATCTGACAATTCATCTTCAAGGGCTAAGAGAGACAGCGAACAATGACAGACGTTAAAGAGGCACATTTCTCTAGAATGCACTCTGATCTTACAATATTTCCTCTATGTAAATGGTATAAAGGAGAAAGTTAATATTTTCATCAGGATATGCATAGATTAAGTAAATAAGTCTATGATCAATGCCAACTCACAGAAATCAACTATTTATTATACTTAAGCTGTAGACTGATAAACCAACCAAACTCATACCAGCCAATATCCATTATACAAATGATCCGCCGATATGTGACAGGAAGCTGCGGTACAGAGATTACCTTTACATGCACAGGTTGGTGTTTTCACTTTAAAAATGCCATACTCACTATATATCTCAATCACAATTAATGAAAAAGAAACATCATCACGTTTGTATGCTTTAGTTATGTAGTCAATTAAAATAGACTTACTGGCGGCCCATGTTATATATACTATAGATATATAAAGATAGATAAAAAGCAATTTCATACAAATGTCTTTGTACACCACGAGGTCACCTCCATTTCTTTCATCCACATGAACAACTTCTTTTTCCTTCTGCATGTGAACATCGCTGTTCACACAAAATCACAAATGCCATTTGTATCCACCAACACACAAAAAGATCACCCTGAGTCGTGTCTAACCAGATAGATTTGACGCTCCTCTTGCTCTTTCCCACCACGCCAAACTCCACTTCCAATAATCTGTGACCCGTAATCACCAGATCATAAATAGGCAGACTCTTGTGACTCATATGTCACCTCACAAACTTCTCACATTTAGCAAGTGGTCCATCAGCGCCTAATGGGCTGTGAGTCATCAGAGGGAAAGCCTTGCTATACGGACACTAGATGGAGGCCATTAAAACATTTTTCCCAAAGTTTAGATGCTCAGACATGATAAAATAATCTGAAAGCAGCAGCCATTCAACAATGAAGATGATATTTTCGTATTCATTTTAGACATCCCCCCCCATTGCAGTCAGGCTTTGGCCATTCACCCCAAGTCCAGAAGATGAGTCATCGCTTTACATAAGTCAAGGACATTTGGTGTCTGGACTAAAGAACTCTAACAAATCTTTTCTCTACCTCCCCTTTCTTTATCCGTCTCTTTCCGGTCTTTCTTTTTCGCCGGGCTCAGCTTAAACTCCGTCTCTGCGTCCTTTACAAAGTCACTCAACTGGATGAAGTAATTTACCTGGATGAAGGGAGCGAGAGAAGGGAATAGTCAGAGAGAGGGAGGGTGTGACGTCCAGGGCCTAAAGTCTTTCAGAAAGTCTTAATGGAAAATGTAGCCAGATTACAGGAGAACAACAAAAGAGAGCAATGTTAAGTGAAGTGCAGTCGTTTTGACGGCCTGCATTTTCACTGTACGGCTGTTTGCATACTGATGTTAGCATTTTACTTGAAGGACCATCTAATCATACAGAGTTGCAGTGGACTCTGGTTACTGAGACACGCTTATGCAGCACAGAAAAAGACATGTAGAACATATTTCTCACTCTTACAAGTATGCTTTATTTATGTTATGGTGTTTATACCACCATCATCATGGTGATACCTGATGTCTATCTATCTATTGATTTAATTATCTATATATGTCATCCATTTATCCACATTTTTTTTTACAAATATCTGATTAAGTTTTGCATGAGAACAGAAACGCCGATTTATAACCAGCGTTCGGTTTCAAAATAATCCATTCTAAGAAGAATCAATTCTCACTTTGTTGCCCGAAATGTGTTGTAATATTCACTTTATTATGATTTATAGAAGAGTGAAAGCAGGGGAATTGACACTGATTTTGTTTAGCCAGCCGGTTATTCGATGCAAAAAACATATTAATCAACCCTTACATTATAAAAATGTAGAACTGGACTCTATTAAGTTACTTACATTATATTTTTTTTATTTAGCTGAAGCTTTTACCCAGAGCAACTTATAATAAGTGCATTTAACCAAGAGGAAACAGATCCAGAACAACAAGGAATTTTCTCACACACACACATTCCTGCTCTCCTGCTGTTTTCCAGCTTAATATGTTGGACCTTCGGTTCAGACGGTTGATGAGCTCGGGGGGGCAGAGAGATCCCGACTTCACGGCTTGAGGCTCACGGTTTCTAACAGAGCTAATGCGATTAACACTGTTGATGCCTGTCATGCCTTTCTTTTATACTGTATATTTCCCTCCAGCGGCGGACCTCTACCAGCCCAACTATTTGGAGCTTTGAAAAGAAGCAGGCGAGGTAGTCGATACCTTTTCTGGCCGGCAAGAGTGCTGATGATGGGACATTTTACTGGAGTTCATTAAAACTTCACATGGCGACAATGCACTCATTCACACCTGCTTGCAGCAATGTTACAAAAACTTTTCACAAAATATGAGCAGGAAACACTTGCTGCCTGTGTTTAATGTCTGGCACATGGCTGTCAACACTCCTGACAATGATGATAAAATGCACTGACGTAAGGAACACTGCCTACTCACCATTTTTATTTGACTCTTTATTCATGGATTGGTTGCTTTTCTGTGCCTACAATAGTCGCAGGGGGGTGCATGGTTAGATTCCTTCACTTCCTCTTCTGACCTTTCACCGATAAATTGACCATGTGTCAAATGATACACGTGTGTTATTTTCAGAGATCAAAGGCTTTTTGAAAGGCCATGTTGTTAACCATGTTCCTGGTGATGAAACGCGACTTACTCAAGCATCACCTGCTTGCACTAACATGGCACTCACCAGCTCCCTTGCCTCGTCCTACCTGCCCGAGTCTCCTTCTCAGCCACGTTTCTCTCTCGCCCGTTACAGTATGCACTCCCTCGGTAGATTACAAACTCAAATACCTGTTTCTGCCTCTGGAGACTTTGGAATATAGGCCATTTGTTTGCAGCAATTAGCAAAGAGCTGCAGTTTTCAGAAATCCAATTGATCCACTGTTTCATTCCAGTTTTTTCAAATGACAAATTCTATGTACCTTTACTACCTTTATGTGTCACTATGTTAGAAAGATAATACTACGTTCTAATGCAAGCTGCTTTAGAATGTGCATGTTGAGATGATGCATGAAAAGCAATATATACAATAGTGCTCTAAGTCTCCTAACTGTGTTTGGCTGTGTGCAAAAGCCAGTGTGAGTGGAATGCCACATGCAGTTTATTGACCAGGGGCTGAAAAACATGAGAGGAGGGGGGAGGTTAAACAGCCACGTTGGCCAGCCTCGGGTCTGAGTCCTGCTCGTAGCGGTAATGGTAGACCTCCATCTGGTCCCGGCACGCGTCCCTGATGTTGTTGAGCCACCGTTTGATGCCTCTCCGGTTGAGATACAGCACCATCAGGAACACCACCCCGATCAGAGCCAACACTATCCCGAGGAACACGTACGAAACCGCCTCGAGGTTCTCGTTCATACAATCCACGTCCTCCTCGCGGAGGTTCTCCACAGGAACCCCCCTCTTGGCCTCCGGCTCGCTGCACAGCAGACGCCCAGCATCCGGGCACTGGGAGGAGTTCTTCAACCAGTAGTAAAATGCCCCTAGGTCGCAGTTGCACCGGAAAGGGTTCAGCGCCAAGTAGACGCGAATGCGCTTTTGTTGGTACAACATTGTTAAGTTTCCTCCCGTTATGCTCGCTATGGAGTTATTCATCAGCACCAACGCGTGCAGGTTGTGCATATCTGATCGCAGCGGGGGGATTGACTTCAGCGCGTTTCCCGCTAACTCCAGTCTGTGCAGGCTGAGCAGACTTTGCGTGTTGAGCGCATTGGAGAGCTGCTCCGTGGCCGCGGGTAAAATCGAGTGATTGAGGTAAAGAGAGCGGAGCTGCAGCAACCCGTGGAAAGCCCTACCAGAGATGTACTCTAGCTGGTTGTGGCTCAGATCCAGCAAATGCAAGCGGGGGAGTCCCAGGAAGGCGTAAGGTTCGATCGCCTGTATCCCGTTGTGGGACAGCGAGAGTGTCGTCATTTGCAACTCTGTGCCGTTGCTCATGAACGCACCACGATGTAAAGTTGAAATGTTTCTCCCTTTGAGTATCAAGGTGGACGTCCACTCCGGTATGTCTCCCGGCACCTCGGCGTCCTCCCCATCACGGCAGGTCACTGTCCCCGAGTCTTTGGCACAGATGCACGATGACGGGCAAGCATTGTCCGTCCTGACAGGAGAAAACAACAAACACACCACCGCTGCGTAATACAAACACCACTGCTTCCAGATGGAAAAAATACACTTTGAATTGTCGGAAAATATCCACATCTTCTCCCCTATTCAAGTCTCGAAGCAAGTCTGTGCCCAAGTGTCTTGGAAAGAAGGTGAGCGAATGCTACCCTATCAGGAATGTGAAGTTGATTCAGTCCGTATTCGGTTACTTTCAACTATCTGGAGAGATAGAAAGAAAGAAAAAACTCGCTCTTTCCACAGTCACCTCTGTGTCTCTGTGGGGGTGTTATGCCTCGGCACGCTGGACAACCGTCGTGTGGCTGAGTGAAAAGCTGCGGACATGCGCTCCCGCGGTGGTATTTTGACGCCTGTCACAGGGTGTGAGAGAAAGAGAGAGAGAGAGGGGGGGGGGGGGGGGGGATAAGAATCCTCAAATCATCCACCTTGTTATTCTTTAGATAGCATTACGGACCTTAAGAAGACTCGCTTGAGTTGCTAGCATGCCTCTTTTACCAGCTTAAAAACAACCTTAAACGAAAAATATGCTTTTTGTCATTGAGTCGAAAGCTTGCAGAATAATTAAACTGCAAGAACATCTGTTGTTTCCTTTCCATATCCCGTTTCCATTATTGCATTCTTAATTGATGTCATCTGATGTTTGTTGCCAATAAGTTGGTGTAATTAGGGCAGTGAAGCCTGTTTGATGAGGTCTGTGTCCATTCTGCTGGATTGATCCCTTTTCCAAGGAAAGAAATCTTTTGAAGGGTTGCTCACGTTTCCATGGTGTTGGCAAATTTAAACTAAAATGCATAAGCCACCTCTAACAGAGCGATAAGTGATGCTGCACTGATAAAGGGTCATTGTTTTCTTGCTGATTAATAAACCCGAAATTCAGACTTTTGCATTCATGCTGGGATGAAATTATTTACACTCTAATTGAGCTAGAAACGGTTGGCTGAAATTTAGATGAAAGGGCACGGAGGGAGATCTTTTATTTGAAGTGCCACAATATTAACTCTAACCTCCACCAACAAACACAATACAAGGACACAATTTTAAGCCAGAATCACAGTCAATGTATCTATTTGATTAAATATTTAAGTGGTATGTAGAAAGAAAAGCTGCTCCCAGTGAAAGTGAGTTAGAGGTTCAGCACTACGGACAGCTCCACAGAGAAACAGAGCACTTGGTGTGAAATGATCTCGAGTTGGATTTCAGATACTTGAACCCTAAAGCCAAACTCTGAAACTGAAATGCAAGTAGAGTTCTTTACTAGTGTTCAGGCAGGGTCAAAACCGGGAGGTCAGTCCAACAGGCAAACAAATCCAAAAAGGGGCCGGGATACGCCGGTGAGCTTGGAAATAACCCACAAGATAATCAGAGGGCAAGAGTAAGTGAGGGGACCTAAATAGTGAGGGGCTGATGAGGGAAAGGGGCTGCAGGTGAGAGAGATGGTCTGGTGTTGATGACAGGATCTGGAATGACAGGAGAGTTAATTAAACAAGCAGGGAGCATGAAAACTAATAAGGCGGAGAATTCGTGACAGTTGTTCTGTGTTCACAAAGAGGCAATGAAAAAAGAACCCCGCAAATGGAAAGATGTAAGCGTGAAAAGAAGAAAAGTGGAAGTCGCTGTTGTTTTTTCTTCTTTTTGTTTTTAAACTGACAACCAGCACAACGTGAGCTGAAGGAAGAAAAAGAAATTCAGACAACGACAGGAAGGATGAAGGGTTCAGCACCATGGATAGCACCAAACGGCGGCACATTTCTGAGCAAGAAAGCGTTGCATTGAAAGGAGCAAAGCAAAGAAATAAAAATACATGACGAAGCAGATAATGTTTGTCCAGGCTCAGGACCATGGAAGACAGTGGAGGACAGTTGATTAATGAAAGTACAACAGAACGGCTAAAGCTACTCATTGGTATCAACAACTCTCTCTGTGTGGTCCCCAGACACTGGCACAGAAATAACTTTCAGGATGACCTGGCCATGATTCCCTTTTAACAAACCAAGTTAATTTCAAACCATTTGGGGTTTAATTAATTATAGCAGATGCAAAGTAACAGCAAGCTGTCATTAGTCAGTACTGACTTGTAGTCACGGTCACAATGAGTAAAGCTCTGGGTCTGTTTGTTTACTGAATAAGCACACACATAGACAAAGAGCATCAGACCATGCTGCGTGTGTCCTGTCCTGATAAAGACATAGGTAATTCTTGTATTTAAGTGCTAGGATTTTCAGTTTTCTAAAGGGTTATCACCTGAAAGGAATGTCATTGAACATCATATGAATCAAAACATGTGTTTATTTAAATGATTTAGACCCACAGTAACATGTATCTAGCCTATATGCTTACCTCGCATGGCCAGATGTTTACACAGGTGTCCTATGTAGCTAAAAGTGTGTGAAAATCAAATTATATTATTTATATACCCATATTTTTCTTTTTTACATCTCCCTGTACAACCACAGGCTTCACCTACTGCGATAGCGGCCTCCACTGCTCTGGATTCAGAATTTCCTGAAAATAAAATGGAACCTTGCTGTTGGGATTCACAGTAGCAGTAGTACAATGTTAAAGTATTCTTTTAAAGGAAAAGACAAACCCTAAAAGACATTCAGTGGTTTTGTCTGTGTATTTAACGGGGGCCACGGTACTGGGGAGTTTTGAGCTGATTGCAGTTCGCCTTCATTCACAAGAGCACTAAATCTGGAACAGGTGGACAAAAAACGGCCCAGGTGGCAATATAAATATAGACACAGAGTGGCAACAACACAGAAAGCAATAGAGAATAAAGGGTAAAGGCCTTCCTGCTGGAGCTGAAGATAAGCACAGGGGGCCCTATTAATGCGTGTTGTCTTGCCTATTACGGCGTATGGGATTGTATTCCTTCCTCCAAACAAACGGGGACATCTGCTTAGTCCTCCTCTTCTTCACTTGGGAACCCTCCACCCCACAAGTGTTTGCTCTATCTGCCCGTTCAGAGCGCTGATTTAGTGAGGGCTGTTGTTCACAGGCTGTTGCTGGGGTATTGTTATGGTGGCCCCCTCCGCGACCTTCAACTTGATACTGAACCTTCTAATAGATTTACTCAAGGCTGCCCATCCCTATCTCCTGACCACAGCGTGTGTGTGTGTTTGTGTGCCAATTAACTTGGCAGTTGAGTTTTCCTCTTATCCTCGCATTATTTCTGAGAGCTACGCTGCACGTGCTAAATCAGCAGCGGCATGGTGTTTTTTTGATGAGTACGCATATGTTATTATTACATTATGTGTGCACTGTGTGTGGAATTGTATGTCCGCTACAAAATCTACCGCCACATTTTAATTTCCTCTGTGTCCCTCGTCTGTCATTAACCTTGTTTTAACAAGGCGACTAGATCTTATCTTCGTCTTCCCTCCAGCTGTTACACGACCGACGCATGCAGGACCTTTAACTACATATTAGAGAACCGGATATAATACAATTTGACGTAAGTAAAGGACAAGAGGATACAAACAACATGTAAGGACTGGAGAGTCATCTGGGTCAGGGCTTGAGGGCATAACGATGCACAAACTGGTTCAGTAGGTGTAAGCTTAGAGCTCCCGACATCACCCAACGCAGCCGCATGGCCATCTCTTGTACGATGTCATACATGGAGGACACTGTGAGGATGCACATTAAAAAGTTTGCAGGCTTAAAAAGATGCAGTACTGCTATTGACAGGAATCACGTTGTGATTTGTTGACCCTGTCTTACACTTTTTTTCTCGTGTGTTCAATTCGCATTCAGAAGCCAGCTCTAAAATGAACATTTTTGCATGAAGGTTGCTTTTAAAAAAAAAACTATATAAAACCGCTTTCTCCATTGCCACGGGTCCTTCTTATCTTTGACAGATTAGCAATGTTCATTTGGGTTTTGCAAGAAACAGACTTAAAGCTGAAGACAACCTTTAATTAACCCGAGAGTGACTTTCCCTCGCTCTAACTCTGAGCTTTAAGAGCCTTGTATGTGCAGGATCATTACTGGCTAGAGGCACTCACACTCTAATACTGTTCCAGAGGGCCGTGCTGTGGTACAACAGCGTGCTCATGGGTAACAGAAGTTTAATCTAAAATCCCTCCTTAATCTCTTTCCTTGCACTATGTTGCGCATGTTTGATGGCTCGGGGTTCAGCAGACGAAGGACTCTGTGGCAACTGGGAACAACAAGGTTTGCACCGATAACGGAAAGAGATATTCACACTTTTCCCACCCCGATCTTTGTAACTCCCTCCCCTCCCATTTTAAAGCGTTCCTCTCCCCGTCTGATTAACCTGAATCTGTCCATCCGCAGACCGGCTCCTTAAACAGTAGTCTACCTCTGGATAGATAATAGATGAGGTGATCAGGGAGGAGAGGATAGAGGTTAGGGCGAAGTGAAGAAGTGCAGTGGAGGAGCCCTGTGGGGATGACGGTGTAAATGGATCTTGAGGAGCTGGTGTCAACTGTCCCGGCACCATTAATTAGTCATTTAGATTTGTAATGGAGTGAGCCACAGAAAGACGGACGCAACCGGCCAAACAAAGCCCAGTCACTCAATCAGAGGAGTTAGCTGTGGCTGTTGATCACTCCGTGTGGCCAAAGTGATCAGGTGATCAGTGGGATCATTGAGTCCTTGTCATAACATTACATGTGATTTATTTATACACTTTTGTTAGATATATTTATATTATATTAACGGAAATATATGAATATTTATAATGTGACAATATTTGAATAATTAGGTAAAATAAAATATTCCATTAACAAACTTAAATAGATTCCAACTGTGGTTTGGATGTTTTATTATCTGGCAATCGATGGTTCCTCAAAGATCATATCCACATATTATCATTTGCCGTGGATACTGACCTTCGAAGAGGATATTTAGATTGAATTACGATCTACAGTCACAGCATGTTTCCTTGGGGTTACATATTATGAAATATTCTTGGTCAAAGAGGTTTTTAAATATGAAAAAATACAGTCCGTGAATCAGTGATATATATGTCAACACATATTTATAACCTTATGTCTATTTTTTAACCTCCAAAATGTCTATGGCTGTACCAAGTTAGTATTATTATTATTATACATTCATTTCATTCATAAAGTTAAGTTTCTAACCATCACCTAACAAATGATTGACATGGATACCCGGCTCGTAATGTCTCTATTTAGATTGAATTACAAAACGGTTAATATCTAATGTTCCTTGACCGCTGTTTGTCCTTCTGCCAGTACCCATGGCAGCTAAAACGCTGGCGCTGAAGGCTGAAGTGTATCAGTGACACCTTGGAAAAAGAACAAGGGCAAGACCTTTGGCACAGCGCCAGTCCTGTTAGAAGGATTCAATCAGTTCGGTGTTTCGTTGCCACTGTACGGATATAATGTTTGGCCGGAGAATTCCTTCCATTTCTCTAGTAGATTGGTGCAGTATAAAATACTGGCGAATATCTTCTCTGAGCCGGGCCGGGCGATCCCATAACATTTTGGCCACATTTTATTAACGCAATTCAATGCTGATATTCAACCTGCAACCGCATGGCCACAGGCTGTCAGTAACAGGTCCATTAATTCAAGTTAACAGTACGACCAGGGTCACAATTAACATGAGTCAGTGCCAACGGCACACGATCCAAATGCAGAACATTATAAAGGAAAAACACTTTTTGTTTTTTTTGTTGTCATACATGTGGCCAAGCCGGCCTGATACAACTCCCTCACCGTCTTTCAGTAGACCTTGGTGCCGTCAGGCTGTCCCAGGGGTGCAAAGTTAGAGACGGTATTTATGTTCATCAGGGCCAGGCAGTCAGAGAAGTAGTACCCTCCATCCATCAACAACTAGACTGCTCATCACTTCTGCACAAGGGTGAACTTTCCGAGGCAGAGCGCCTCCGTTCTGCTCTGCATTGAAGGCAGCAAGACACGGCGAAGATGGACGACGGGCGGCCAGAGTCTGGCGCGCTCGCCTCTCATTTATTTAATAATGAATGTATTTGTGGCTGCTGCGAGATGTGTTGGTGAAAGAAGGACTGGTGTAAATGCAAATTGTGCATTGCATGATAGGATATTTAGTCCCGTACTTTACGTAAGGACGATTTGGGTCGTTTGGATCCTATTTATTTCCATCACATTTCACAGAGGTTTCATACTTCATTCTCTACTACCTTTGAAGCCTGACGTATCCCTCAAACCAGCTCCAGCTAAACTGATCTCATCAACTGGAGGAGCAGGACTAAAATCCCTGCATACGTGTCCTTGAACACTCCTCCAAATAATACCTGCTGATCCTTGGGAGGGAGAAAGTGAAAAGTACATTTTCTTACAGAAGGCAATACATCATCCCATTAGATTACATGGAGACATAGTTGATGAGCAGTCATTGTCTTCATCATCCATCCACGTGCCACCAAAGTGCTGAAAATACTTGGCCATTATGTCTGAGAACAGAGCGGGACATTTACAGAGAAAATGAAGCAAGATGGATGAAGGAGGAGGAGGCGGCGGCGGAGGAGATTATCTTACATTTATTATGGTGGAGCTTATTAAAAAGGGGAGGTCATTATTTGTATCTGGAGAGTAGAGAGAGGGCGGCCTATTCTTAGCCTTTACCCCTGTGGGTGGTCGACAAGATAGATCTACAGTTTTCTATGAATCTGTTTCAGACTCCCAGGCCCTGCCAAACTGCCGCGTTATCAAACACACCATTTCTCTGCCTCACTGGTTACTGAGAGGAGTTTAGTTTAGTTTTTACGTTATGAAAAAGACTGAGTTGCAGTTCTTCGGTTAATATATTTAGCGCCACAGGCGACAGCTGGGAATGCTGACGCCACAGAAAATGAAATAAGTAAACAAAAACATTTACCTGCAGGGGACTCACTATTCCTCAATGATTCTGATTTACTTTTTGGGGTTCAAAGTACCAATGTGACACCGGGGTTATTATTCCCTGGAGTGGATTGATACTGTCAGCATTATTCAGCTTTCATATCTGGAAACGTCATAGCAAGAGAGCAGTCATCAGTCAGGAGATGCCACATGTTTTCCAGCGACATCTACAGTCATTCTGGGAGTTTGATGACAGTGAAACTAATATGATGCTAAATCATAAAAGCTCTCATGTAAATACAAGCTTATAAAATTGATGATTTAAATCAAAAGAACCAGCTGAGAATAAAGTTAATTTCCTGCTTCTACGGTACACTTGCTCTAATTATCCATTTTACATACCGGTATACCAGGAATATCTTGAAGATCAGAGGAATGCTCCCTTTTAGCAATAAAGAGAAAATGATACGTGCTTTAATTTCCTGAAGACTGAACTATTGCAATTCCTTGTTTACCTGCCTCAGTTCCTGAGATAGAGCTGAACTTCAGACTGTGCAGAACTCTGCAGCAGGACTGCCCACTAAGACCAAACGCTGCCAATAAATCCCCATTGTCCTGATGGTCCCTCCAATCTGCTGGGTTAGTCCCACCAGCGGTTCCACAGTGCACCTTAAGGTCTAAATGTGATCGATCATCAGCTGTTCTAACACCTCAGCTCTGCAGCAGTCTCCCAGTTACTATTCCATCTGCTGACGCGGTTTCCACTTCTCCGATTCAAATCTGGTCTTAAAACACAAAATATACAACAGAGCTTAAATATAGTGTAGCTTGTTGTTACCCCTCAATTTCAAGTTTAATCGAATAGTTTTAACCGGTTTGGAATAATCCATTTTTAAATGTGTTTTACACTTAATTTAATTGTGTGCTGTTATTTTCCTGTTTACATTTTTCTTCTTATTTTGTATTTGTATTCACTATGCAAAGCATTTTGTGCTCCAAGCCTGAAGAAAACACAATCATTATTAATAAAGACTTGCTGGCAGCGCTGCAAGGCTTCACAGTGGTACTTTGAGCGAAATGCAAAGTGCAGCATGCAAACCAAATAGCCGTCTTAGTATTCTAACAGCTGGTAACAATCAATAAACACAAAGTATGGCAGATGTTGATGGGAACGTCATTAGTTTAGCAGGTATTTGGACATAACCCAAAGTATCAGAAAAATAGAAATTGAAACCGCTATAAGAAAGCATAGAAGTTCCCGTTTGTTCCGATTATTTAGCTTGTGGTCAAAGGGATTTACCACCCCATAGACACCAGGCTGGTGTGGCTAACATACAGGAGATTGAGTGCCATTTATCTCTAACCTTGTATGGGTTTCGGGCTGCTAAGTCGTGGGTGTGTGTGGCTGTGCTCCAAGAAAGTGAACGGACTATTTTAGGAGAGTTATTGCTGGTTCTGTCGACCTTCACCTTGTCCACGGTGAACACGCCTCTCATGCACCTGGGCCAAAGTTAGAAAGCAAGCCTCTCTGCAGATGAAATTGCACCAGCCCTCAAACACTTGGATGGAAATTCGCATTCAACCCACACGCCATCTGTTTCTATTTCTTAAAAATGAATTGGATGTTGACATTATTGCCTGCAAGAGCAAGTAAGAACTAATGAATTCCAATTTGTCTGGAACACAAATCAATAACGATTGAGTCCTTCCCACCTGCTTTTAATACATCATTCGACTTCAACATGCAGTTTTGAGGGAATATCTTTTACTGGCCCCCATTTCCATAATAGTCGGTAATAACGTTGATTGTGTACGAGATTGACGGGGATTTTAATTTTCACGTGAGCATCAGCCACATTACCCGCCCTTGTGAGGAAGGAGGATACAGGAATTCTCAGCTGATTTCACAAGGTGCCTCTCGCACAAGTTTTTTCTTCTTGACCTTGACTTTCTACCACGTGTCAGATGGGCTGCTTTCCAGATATTGTCGATGTCAAACTGGCAGATACATCTGGAGGTCCAGCTGTGATTTTATTCTCTCAACCTGAGCTTTCACTCATTTTTTGTTACGTCCACCAGCTACAAGGTTACTTTAAGTAATTTACTTATAGATTTCAAGGGGAGAGGCAACAAAGACAAAGATAATGCAGATTTAATGACATAAAGATAAGTCATAAAACCTTCCCAGTTGAAGGTATAAACGTAAGAGCAACATTTTGCTTTCCAGTTGCCGAAGCATGAAATTGAATTTTTGGGTGGATAACTGCTGCCACCTAAAGGTCAAAGGGCTACCTATGTATATGAGGTAGCTGCAGGTATTTGCACATTTTCCAAATTAATTTAACTGCTCGAGTACAAACCAAGAATGACCTTTGACTGGCTTCAAGCCAAATGCCCACCAACACAAAAATGACACATTGACTTCAATCATATTCAGAGGTAAATTTAACCAGGAAGTACGTGGCGGAAAACGGGCCTCACAATTCAGGGCAAGCGCTGAAGCATGAAATTGAAATTATTGATGGATACACTCAGACACGCAGAGGTCAGGAAGCCAGAATTAACTCCACGTGTTCTCGTGTTGGTTTGGGGGTTGTGCAGACGTGCAGGTTCCTTCTGGAAAAAGTATAATTTTATAGAGACTAAATATGTATGCAGCATATAAACACATAGGTGTTAGTCAACAGTATTATAATCAGTGCTCACATTCAGAAAAATTTGTAGGATTTTAATTATTTCCAGTTAAAAAACAATCTTATACTGTATGTAAGCATACTCTTTAAAAGAGACAGTCCTCCATCGCTTGCAGCTCCTGTATTTCGTCACAGAGAGGGCCACCGTGAAGGCAGAAGAGTCGCCTGACCTTGGGGATGACAGAGAGGGCCGGGCCTCTGGCACCGCTGTGAGGGAGAGGAGAGAGACACAGACCTGTTATTTCCTCTAATAATGTTTCTAATACGGTTTCTCCGTGCGATCACATTTATCATCCGATATTAAAAAGAGCATGCCCCCACAATGGTCCCTGTACAAGTCACTCACCCGTTGAAGTGTAGCTGAGCCAATTTGAAGAGTTGTCGACCCAATTCAATGCTGTCTTCCCCGTACTGGGCGCCAATAGCAACAGCACTTCTCTCCAGATGGGACGCTGCATTATTCCAGTCACCTGCAGGAACAGCAGAAAAGAAAAAAAAGCAGTCAGAGAACTGCCTGGAATCCAAACTGCAACTCTGGTCACGACTTGATAGAGCTAGTGGAGAATTACGTCATCGGTTTCTTGGCTTCGGCCACATAATGCATCTGGAATTAAAGATTTATTGCTGTCACACAACACCATTGGGCTAATAGTCACTGTGTCTGTTAAGCAGCTGCTAGTACTACTCTGCCACTAGCCAGTACTATTTTTTTTTTTTTTTTAAGTCTTAGGGTAGTGATATTGAATATTGACGTAAAAAGTCATATTGTTTCCAGGGCCAATAATGGTTACGTACAAAACTTTGTCACTCAAAGTTAATGTTGCAAGTTGAAATTGGATTTGGCATTACAGGTCGATTCGTTCTTCATCAACCCTTTAGTAGGTTTATCGGCTGCATGGTGGAGCGTTTTAGTGGTATGTTGTTGAAAGAATACTCAACGGAGTGAGCCATCTCCTGCATGACATTGATCCTTGTCGAGTCTATTAAAATACAAGTGGCCAATGTGCCAGGATTGAACCCTTGAAATTCTTATCCAATTCATAGAGATGTCCATTAATCAAACAGTGTGCCTTAGACACACAAAACCGTCGAGGTGTATAAACCACAAAGTTCATGCATTATCATTCTCACCCATTGTAGCGTAGGCCCTGGCTATTGCATCTGCCAGCTCCCCCTGTACTGGGTGAGTCTCTGCAAGGATCAGTCCAGGCTGACTCTGGGTCCTTCTCAACAGTCTCAGGGCCTCGTCTGCGGGGGGGAGGAGCAGGAGTAGAACACGGGAATGTTAGAAAGACCTTCTGAACCAATGAAAATGACACATTGATGAATCTGCCTTCTGCATCAGCATGCGGATGTAGCTTTTCACACCCACCTGGCCTCTCTCTTTCCATGAGGTCAACAGCCTTCTCCAGGTCCGCCTTGATGCCCTGCAGCCTGCGGCTCACTTCAGATGCAGACACGCGGTGGCCACAGGATGACTGCAAACATACAAATCCTTTTGCTCCTTCCTCGCTGCTTTGCTGCACAATCATTTATGATGAAGGTGGAACGAAAGAGTAAAGAGGCGGTCAGCATCAACAAGTATTACTTGTATTATTATTATAATCATGCAAGATTGTAAGAAAAGATATCCACATGGAGACAGATGAACGCCTACATTGAGAGATCCTTGGCACTTCCCACACATGAGTCCACCTCCAACACCCGACCACTGCAGTCTGGACTCTGATCCCTCCGCCTCCGCCTCCTCCTTCTTCTTCTCCTGCTCCTGGGTGCAGGCCTCACACTGACACAGGAAATAGTACTGTTCCTGCAGGAGACGCTGCCGTTCTCGGGTTGCCATCCGACTGCTGTGAGGACCTTAGCGGGGGGGGGGGGGAGGACGGAGACAACGCCACAAGTAATAACTCACATAAGAAAAACAGAACAGCACTGCTGGAAGCAATGGAAACTCATTAGAGTGGAAGGCGATGTAGGGAAGTGCTGAATCAGGGATGGCTGTCAGACAAAATGAAGTAGACAACATTTAAACCCAAGCCTACCGGTCTGATGGCAGATAAGAACCAGGGGGCAAGGACCTATATGTCTGGGCTTACAGTTAAGCCAGCAAATACTTTATTCTCTGTGACCTCATGTTTACATTCCAATTGGCGAGTTGAGATGCAAGACCGGAGTCCGTGTGGAAAGACAACCCGCGTTTTCTTACCATAGCAGTGCAGGATCTCTTGTCCTGGAGGGATGGCTTTGGATGCTCGGACAGTCACCGTGACTCCCCGGGCTGTGCTTGCATACTCAGTCACACTCCCACTGCCGTCTGCGGACAGAATGGCTCCAGTGCTGAACCGCAGGCTGGTGTTGGGACAGCAGGAGTGATTCAGAAGGCTAAGAGTTGGGAATATTGCCGTAGCAATGCGGATTTCACTGTGGGACTGAACCGGTGCATTTGCAGCTCCTGGGCGGTGGGGGAATAAGAAAGTAAAAAGGTCATTGTGCAACTCAACAACATTCAAAGCTGAAGATTGAATTCTTGGATACACCTTTCCATTCGCATTGTGCTGCTACGGTAACCGCTTTGGTCCCTGTTGGGCTTCTTGTTACTGTTACTACATTAACTAATAGGACAACAACAACAAATACAAGGGTCAAAATGTTGTCATTTAACAGTTGTAAACGTAAAGATTACAAATGTGTCCCAGTAGAGGTGTATGTGAGGGACAGGAAGTGAACAAGCTGCTGAGAAATACAAATGTGTTGAAACTGTCTACAGTGGAATGTACCATATAAAATTATATTAAAAATAAATGAATAAATCTCAGCAAAAATGATTACAACAGCTTACATATATTGTTAATTAACATTTTGAAGCTAAATATTCCAACTTCACTTGTTCTAACGTCTCAGATCTAAAAAAAATTGACAGTTGGGATTTTTTTTTTATCGTGACAAAACTCGAATCGAAGCAAGGTTATAACACTTGTGAATGTAGCGACCTGTGTCTTGCAGCGTGAGGATGGCCTGGGCGTTACACCTCAGCTGCAGGACGTGCCTCAGAACTGCACTTCCCAGCAGCCACATGTTCGTTGTGTTTCCCTCCTCCTCTGGTGATCGGCTGTCCGCCCCTAAGAGCCTACTGAGGGCCCCAGAGGCCGGCGGGGCTCCTGCTTTACTCATCTTTAGGAAAAGCGTCGCTATGGTAACCGCACAGAGGAAACGCACTTCAGGGCTATGGAGCTTGAGGTGGTGCTGCAGGTGAAACACGCTCGGGTAAGAGTCCCCGTGGTATGAGGTGCACGGGTCGGATGGATTCGAGTGGCACGGGTCGGAACCGCTGGACTCGTCTGCGTGCTCGTCTCTGGTCGAAACCCGAGCAATTTTGATGTTTTCCAACCCCGCCTTTAGAGCTACCCTCAGAGCGAGCTGTGACATCACACCCATCATCTTCAGATCCGCTCCCAGCGGACATTCCCAGCGGTGGTGCTCCTCCCAGGCGTCTCGCTGGCAGGGAATGGAACAGTAGCGGCTGTAGCTACACCCCTCACACGGCACGGGACACAGCGTTTCACTCAAACACCTGTGACAGCGCCTGTGCTCCGTTCCAAACAACACCGCTGCCTCCGCGTGCCGCCTTCCTCCTCCCTTCCCTCTCACTTCCTCCGTTCCTGGTATGAGGACACAGCCGTACGGCCTGTCATGAAGGAGCACCTCCCCAGCTGCTACTCCCCCTGCAGCCACAAGGTGTCGACCTTTCTCAGGACTGAAGCCAACAGCAGCTTGAGGATGAATCCCAAATGTGAGAAGTCCAACGGATGCCCCCTCCACTCTGTCTGGAGCGTTTGGATTCTTCGAGGCAGGATGGTGGTGATCCTCTGTTGCCCTTTGACCTCCAGAGAGGTGCTTGAGGCATGATGTGCGACGGTCCTCTAGTTTGTGTAAAAGATGAGAGGGGTAGCTATTCTTTACAGCACAGTCCATGTCATCAAGGGATTCCTGAGAGACAAAACAGACACACTGGACTGTGAGTGACTACAAAATCTAAGAAAACTATTTTCAACAACAATTTGATAACGTATTGAAACTTACTCTGCACGCTTTTAAAGCTTTTAAACCAATCAAAAACCTGGAGAAAGGTGATGCTGTGAAAACCAGCTAAACTATTGTGAGTCATCCTGTATGTCCTGTGGGCAAAGAGCTGCTTCCTGACCACACTGTTAGCAGACAGACTTGGGTCCCAAGTAAATGTCTGTCCTCCAAATACATATTAACAGGCCGGCCTGGTGAATAAAAATAACTTCAAAGTCAAAGTGAGGAGACTATTGACATAGATTTAAATCAAGTGCCGATGAATTTGATCACTCAGTGGGGACCGGCTCTGTTGGATGTCTACAGGGAACTCAACAAATAAGAAGCAGGTTTTACTGACTATAGTAAACCAATAGTACAACACATTGTGTAAATTAGTGGAACCTGGTAGTGCTGGAGATGGTAGAGCGCAGCAGAGCGGTTGGCATAGCACAGAGACGCCTGATCCGAACCTGGAGGAGCAAAACATATGCCCTGTCATGACAGGACACGGAGAGGCTGGATATTAGTGCATAGTACTTTTAGGCACACTGCTATAGCAATCCAAATAGCTTTAACTTTATATTATAATTACAGTTAAGGCCTTAAAATAATGGCATGGAATAGTGGCCTCTGTCATGATGTTTGCATTTTCAGAATATTTTGTTCATTTGACCTGTGAATAGTGCAGAGCGGCTGCAGCGTAGTCTCTGGTCTTGAAGCTGGAGTTGCCCCTCTCCCTGCATCTGGCTGCCAGCTCTGCGTCCTTTTGGACGGAGTATCCCGGTGAAATCGACTGCACGAATTCCAGGTCATCTTGGCTGTGAAACGGAAGTCGAGGCGTGTTAAAAAAGAAACCTCTCCTAGCAGCAGGGTAGCTTGGGTTTAATGTGTGTCGGTGTCTGTCTAGTACTAGACGAGTTGTGCAAACCATTGCTCATATTTGTCAAGTTAATGTCTGCAAGTGGTGTAAGTTAATGAGAAAAAAGGCCGTTGTTTCTGTAAGCTAACGTTAGCTACTCACGTTGTCAGAGTAAGAGTACATTTGAAAAGATCATCAATTTCAAGCTGGGACGTTAGGGTTTCTTTTAGCTGGGGGTCGAGTCCAATCCATTTCTGTGCCACATGATCTTGCCACTGAACGCAAGGAAAATCCATCACGGTCTCCACGGTCTAACAAGTAAACCACGCGAGCTACGCGGGACGGCTCACGGTTAGTTTCCGTTGCACGTCCGAGGAGCACGCGGTCAAGTTAGCGTGAATGAAACGCGAGTTTGACACCACAACCTTCAGAATATACCCCTGAGTGTTTCATAAAAATACCCTCGACTTAAGTTACTGTTCCAACTTTTCATCGAGAAGCCATCATGTCGTCCATGCTTATTCACTCCTTTATTTTGAAGGCATGAATTTCCCATATCCGGTTTCAAAGTGATTTCGCTTTTCTCGCGATAAGTTGCCCACGTTATACTGGACTAAACATAAATACAGCCAAAGTCTGCTTGCTTGGAGAACTACTCTACCGGGAGACATGAGTGTTGAACTCACAAAGGGAGCCGTTGAAGTAAGCGCAACAATGCATACACCTGAATATAAACCCTGCGTCTTTCTCTACTTGAAACACCAGCTTCTAGTACTTAGCAACGGAGCTCTGCTATCTGCAGCTGTTAGCCTCGCGAGCTAATGAGATCACTCACAGCTGAATCCGCACCAGCGTTGGCTTCAACCGACCATATTGTGGCACGTTTCTGTGTTAACGACGTGAAATAAATGCAGGTTCGCACTGAAACCTTATGACTTTGTATTCGTGGCTTGTTAGTAGCATGTTATGCCATTGTGATGTGACAGGGTGAGGCCTCAGTAGACACTAATGTGTGTGTTATTGTGTGTCGTTGTATAGGCACTGATCAACAGCCCACAGGCGGACAGTGACATCATTCTGCAGTTGCTGGTAAGTCGATTTTAAAAGTCCTCTTGAAAAAAAAACGCTGTCAAGTATAACAATTAAAGTTAGGGGATTATATGACGATTACCCATTTGCTAATATTACTGTGATTTTTCTATGTATAATTTTCTATTACTCAATGAACAATATCAGGCATAATTGTCCAGGATCTTTTGCTTATAAAATCCTTCCTTCCCTCTGTGTTGGTCAGAATATCCGTCAGCTTTCAAATAGTTCTGGTCCTCCCCGGTTCCGGCTCTTCATGAGTGATGGCCAGCACTCTTCGCCTTGTGAGTATTTTTGCAGTAGCCAATAAAATGTTGGCCTTTTTTTGCTTGTAAGTTGACCAACAAATGTGTTGAACACCAGTAATATAATTTATTTTCAAAGAACAAAAGTAGAGCTAAGCAAACTTGCTCCTTCTAAATTAATCAAGTACCAATAAAAGATAAGTTGATCCTTTTCAACTGTGCATGAACACATTTGTATGTATGTTTGTATGTAGCCTTCCTGTTGGCTACACAAATGAACCATCTGAAGGAAGACAACCTCCTGGAACCTAACTGTGTGTGTATCGTGAAGAAGACCATCAACAACACGTTGGCAGATGGGAGGTATGTGGTTTTATTTGCATGCCCTTACTTCCCTTCCCCGTAGCTGTTTGTTGCATCTAATCCCCTTTTGGCATTATTGTAACTTTCCTCCAGGTGTGTGGTGGTTGTGCTGGATATGGAGATACTGCAATCGGCCGGGGAAACTGGAGGGAGGATTGGGAATCCCACTCTATATGATGCAACTGGTATTATTATTTTTAAAATGCACATGCATGTAGTTGGGAACGGTAATAAGGAGCTTATGCAGTTCTCTCATGGTGGTTGTTCAACTTGCAGGTAAGAAATGCTCTCCGCAGAAGCCCAGCTCAGGTCCTTCTGTCCCGGCATCCCCTCCGTCGGCAGCAGTACCCGGATCCTCCAATAAGAAAAACACCAGTATGTAACACATCAAAGATTTTTGTATGCGGTTACGTGCTTCTTCATGAACAATTCTCTGGTTGTTTCAGTCAAACAAAAAACAAAAACATTTGATACTAATCATAACATTAACGGTTACATCAATGGAGCACTATGAGGCTGATGTAAAGTAGTACACAAAGAAAAAAAACATTTTTAAACACAGTAAAACAATGCACCCAGAGGCCCTCAGGCTTATATGTACTACAGATTTATAGTGCTCATTTGCTGTGCCGATTAAGGCAATTAAATACGTCACTAAAACAAACAGATTTTTTAAATATAGCAAAGTTAGATGCACTGAACATACGCTTTGCTCAAGCCGACTAGACATCACAGAAATAAGTCTTTGGTCTGAAGTCATGGGGAAGGAATTTGGGTGAAAATGTAGTGCTTATAGAAGACCAAACCTTAATAATGACTAATAATATGAAGTGGACGAATGTGGACAGACATATGGGTTAGATGAATGAAGTCTTTTACTGTTGACCTCTGCTTCTCAGGAGTTCATTCTTTTCTTAGATATCATTATAATATATTTAGATAGTTTACACTGTTCATTAACAGATTTTTAACACTGTAGTCAGAATTCAATGATAGTTTCACAATGACAGGACATTTTAGGAGCTTGTTAGATAGTAAGTTTTGGCCCATTTAATTTGAGAAAATCTAAATCCTAAAGAAGTCTTATGTCTTTTGTAACCAGCAGAGGGCGCCATGTACCTTTTTTTTCAAGACGAATGTGCTGATTACTTAGTTGAAATTATTATTTTTTCCTCAATACTGTTCTGCAGCCATCATTTTGGACCAATGTAGTGTTGTTCAATTTTCCCTCTCATTCACCGAACCATGTTTTAACCAGAACTGTGGACTTCTTTTTCATTTTGATATTCATAGCTCTTCAGTTTTCAAGGGATGTAGTCCCTGTGAGTGAGTTCAGAACTAGATTCAATGCCAAATGAATGTAAGAACGCAGTTCCTTCAGCTGAAGCGTGCTTTTTTTAAACTTATGACAATGGGCACTTTAATCAAACTTACTGCCGCGCTGTCAGTGCAGGAAACTATCTTGCCCACCGGCCACTGCGGCTACTTGAGTCCATAACTCGCACCTTTCACTGTTTTACCACCAGGCATTTTTTATCACAGAGTAGGACCTTCAAATAATGGGTGGCTTTCTGCCAAAATGTCTTGTGCCATGAATCATGCCTAAAGTAGCCAGTGTTTTATTGGGTTTTCTTTTATTAGCTTAGTCGTTGCTTCGTTCACTTGTTTAATACCATCAAACGCATCAACATTGATTCTTGTTATGTGGCAGAAATGTACCCAGTAGTCCTCCTCAGTGGAGGATGTAGCCATGTGAGTGGTTGAGGTGTGTGTGTGTGTGTTGTGACTGAGGAAGCTTGTGTAGGCTGATTGTCCTCCCGGTCCAAGGCTTCATGAATATTGTGGACTGAATCCTCTCGTAGTGAGTCAGTGGACATTTGAGCCACAGTAAGTCTCAGAATGCTTCCTCGTTTATATGATTTGAAAGCTGTTACCTCAGATCTCAAGAACCTGCTGTCCTGTTTAATTGTTCTATTGTCAACGTGGTAAAACAGCAGGATCCTTATTATCCTTATTATTTTTTTTTTTGAGAAGAGGCATCTACCCATGAAACTCAGGATCTCAACTGATGCCTGCTGCTCCAATAGCATTTATAGATCTATTGCTTCGTCAGGGCGAGGTATGAATTACATCAATAGATAAATGTGTGTTTGTTGCTGAGAGAACAGAAAAGACAAGATGCTGCAATCAAATCATCAAGTTGTCTTTTCAAAGACTGCGGGTACATTAAGTCTGTCCAATCTGGGCTCAGCTTGAACATCACAAGACTAATTAAAAACTGCAACTGTGCAGCAGAGATTCCCTTAAATCTGAATTGATTTCGAAAATGCAGTTCATAAATCATGTGTGATTAAGCGTGTATCTAATTAGTTTTATTTCCTGGATAAATATTACAAGGTTGCAGTTGCGCTTCTTGGTGTCGTTTTGTTTCTACGAGTTGTTTACTCAATCGAGAGCATTTCAGTTGCGCTCCTTGTCTGTCCCATCAGATAAGCCAACTAATCACTGAACAGAATATGATTTAAACGGCGTAAATCCACACAGGATACACCTGTGGTTCCCTGCGTCTCGTTTTCTCCGAGTCCTATCATCTTTGATGATGGCCGTGTATATTTCCCAGGTCAAGGGCTGTAAGACGGCAGAGCCGGGAAGTGGAGAAGGTGTAATTAGCTCCAGGGAGCGCCTGCTCTGTAGTGAAGCCTGACCTCTGTCATCGTCGGACTGGGAGGAGGTGGTCAGAGAAGTTTTTTCTTTTCCTCTGCTGTCAGCAAGAGTTTGAAGGAACAATTGAGTTGATGTTTTTGTTGGTTATTATTGTTGCCTTGGAAACTCCGTTAAGTCACAAGCAACATTGTAACGCCAACATATTACTCACAAAAGGAGTACTGTAAAATCCCGTCTAGCAGCATCGGCTGAAGCGCCAAAGGTCATGACACAGTATTCACTGACAGTTCTGTGTTCTACTTTAAATATTCATCAGCAGCATCCCTTAAAATAGACCACCTTCAAATTGCTTCGCAGATGATATTTAAATTTCAATAGGAGATCTGCACTTGTTGAAGTGCATTTAAAATGTATTTTTAATTATTCAGCACAAACTATTCTCTGCAGGTTTCCTTTGTCCTTACACCTCTTTCCATCCCCCTCTCTCTCTCTCACTCATAAACACACCAGGCTCTTCTCACTTTCTCTAGTTGTTAGCTTATTTTTTCCTATAGTATGCCCCCACACACACACACACACACACACACACACACACACACACACACACACACACAATTCAATACCCATCACGTGTTTCTCCCCTTTAGCTTCCTCCCTCTAAAACACTCCATCCGGATTGCGTGTGTATGAATATTGATGTTAATTACTCCTTGCCTGAAAATAGCTGTTCAATCTGTAATTTCCCCAAGGAAAGTGCTCATGAACACACACACACACTTGAGCATAGCATACATCTAGAAAGGAGGATATCATCAGTTGTATTTGTTGTGCTCCAGAACAGGAGTTTTGTATCTGAGGAGAGGTCTATGTGAAATGATCAGAATCTGCTTTATTTGATTGGGATGAAAGTGCAGGTGGTGGAATTGAGGTGCCCACTGACCGATGAAGTGTTTGAGAGACGGCCTGTGTAAAGAAGATGTTCCTGTGCCTGGTGGTTTTGGTGTACTGTGCTCTGTAGCGCCCACCAGAGAGGAGGAGATGGAATGGTTCTCCCTGCAGACCTGATGATCCCTTGTAGTCTTCTCCTGCCCTGATTGATGGCCGTTATAACAATCCACACAGTGATGGAAGAGAACAGACTGGATGATGGCTGAGTAGAACAGGACCAGCAGCTCCTCGCCTGGGCCTTCTGCTTAATGGTGTCGATGCTGGAGGCCCACTTCAGGTCCTGGAAGGTTGTGGATCCCATTAACCAAAAGGTCTCCACAGCCGACACAGTACTCTAGAGTATGGTGCGTGGGAGGCAGTGTTTGGGGGTCTGAAGTCTACTGTCACCTCGATCGTTTGAGCTTGTTCTGTCCACACCAGAGGACCAAATGTTTAACCTCACCGTCCGTACGCAGACTCCCCAACGTCCCTGATGAGGCAGACAACCTCTGTGCCGTCTGTGAACTTCAGGAGTTTGACAGTCGGGTCCTCTGAGATGGAGTCGTTGGTGTCAGATTATCCCTGAAGAATACTTTTCCTCGAATGCTGTTCCACAAAATGCTCCGATTGTGCCAAAATGATTTTTATTATTACAACAGCTATTTTTTTTGCCGCAGCAGATTGGGCTGATGTGACTTTGTTGTGCGAGGTGAGAATAACCCTCTGACATTCAGTGGGCTGGTTGAACTCCTCAAGTTTTCAATGAAATGTAAAAGCTTATCCGTTGTTTCTAAAACAGGGGAATCTTATTCATTATCTCATTGTTTACTAGCTGAGATTTCTTTATTTGTTTCTGATTATATTTCCCTTTTGGTCTGACCAGAGCATACTTCTTTCCGAGATATACATATAGTAATACAATTTAACACAATTTGAAACACTTGCTCAACTTGATTTCAATGTCTTGTTTTTTATATATTACATTGTATTATAACTATATATTACGAATGCTTATTGGAAGCAGCTAACGGAGAAAGCTTAAGGTTTAATTTATGAAATTAAATATGCAATTTCATGAATAATGGTTAAAGCAAATATTTACAAATGGCTCCTAAACCATCATGATTGTTTTTTTTCTATGACCAGAAGGCATATGTACAGTAACTATGAAATGAATAATTGACTGGTGGTTGTGACCAAGAATCGTTGAGACCCTTTTCTGAAGTTTGTGGTGCCTACCTAACTGTTATGTTAGGGATATGCAAATTAATTTGTCCAACACACCCCCCCCCTCCCCCACTACTGTTTTTGAGAACCATTTGCATGAGATTTGAGGAAATAAATATCAGTTTTTTATAGCTTTTATACAGTTAATTAAGTTGTTAAAATGTAAAAAATTGCATAACCTATTGTCATTTCTGCTCACGGCCACAGTCTCTAACCAACAGAGTTGAATTGATCAACTCAGTGGCCATTTCCTGAAAAATAGATTGATGTACTTAATCGTATTGCCATTTAGTTGTCACCTTGAAAACCATGAGTACTCGTATACAGTAAGCATCTCACCTTGTGTCTCTGCAGCCCTTTCTTCTCCACGAGGCCATGAAAAACATTTTGTGGGAAAGTCACCCATGAAGACGTCCCCCGCGAAGGCCTCTAATGCTTCTCCAAGTTCTTCGGCAAAAGTGATGCCTATTGCAAGTCTCAACCCCTACCAGAGCAAGTAAGTGTAAGCGCGGGTGTCTAAAAGTAACGCTAACACTGTCCTCGCTCTCCCGCTTGTTCATCGGGTTATTTCCTGTCCCATGGAGACTCTGATTGCATGTTTGTTGCCTTTTCTTAGGTGAGTGTGTGTGTACGTTATCACTATAGAAACACAATGACCTTGCCTTAGAAATGACAATTCAAGTTCAGGTACTGCAAGGTCTTCAAGGTCTGCTGCTGAGGTTATGGATTTCTTCTTTGTTGGGGATTTGGCCAGACTTTTTTTTTCCCCCCATTTGGTTTGGGTCTCTGTCTCTGACCTCAAAGTTGGCCATAAAAAACCAGACTGCATGACGTAGTTCTTCAGATTGGGGTGTCAACTCTCCCTCCACGTATGCACTCTGATAATGTGGCCCTGTTAGAAATTGCAAGCTGTAAAGATAACTGTGCCTCTAGGTGTTGTAACAAACTGATGACTGTTCTAACTTTGAAGTACCTACAGAGGGTAAAACGGATGACTTCAGCAGCTGTGGTTCCTCCACGTATGTTTGCGTTAAATAGCAAATGGAAAGTACGGCGGGTATGTGTGTGTGTGTGTGTGTGTGTGTGTGACACAAAGTGATTAGCAGACTGGATCATATAGGGCTGCTGCGTATGTTCACATGGCCTTTGATGGCTGTTTGCGTGTTCATCTCATTCCATTCTGCTGGTTAAGTAATAGCATCTAGAGCAGACTATAATTGGCTTTCGGCTGCCATAAACCGCAGTCTTATCCGTACTGAGCAGGGGACGGGGTTCACTCTGGGCCAGCAGCTGCTCTAGTGATAGGCGATTTAATTGCAGGCAAAGTTATGGTATGAATATCGTCTGCTTCAAATTTATCAACACAGTCAAAAAGCTCGTTGCCGCCGAGCTTGTGTGGCTGGGAAGAGCAGAACAAGAAGCACATTTTAAATGCAAGCGGGAGTTGGTCGATGCACCACACAGAGTCCGCTCTCTGAAAATAAAGTTGCTTGATGCTTCTTGATTCTTTTCTCTCCTGCAACTTGAAAAAGTCATTCAGACAATTTTCTTTGGAATTATTCTATTGTGCATTTATGTGTGGCATTGGTGACAGATGTGGGCTTGTGTTGACAAGTGTCTCTGCGACTTCCTTTATTGTTTGTGTTGTTAGGTTGCACATGTGTTGGTCAAAGTAAACATTTAAATATTGTACTTGTTTAACTGTTGAGTGTTCTTTGTGAATATGCATTATGATGATCTGTTATATAAGAAAAATGAAAAAGTAAACATTTTTTGATATACCCACTAGTCACAAGTTAAGTTCTTGGTCAGTAAGCTTGTTTATTTTCGACATGTTTTTTTATACATCAGTAAATTAGTTCCATACCATTTGATAGCTAGGTAGTGGTTTTTTGTTTTTTTTTGGGGGGGGGGGGTGTTGTTATGATTTGTTTGTTGTCATTCAAAAGTGATGGGCAGCCCGACATTTGAGGTGTAATCTTGACATTTTGAACCCAAATCATATAAAGTATGTTGTGTCGTCTGTTTGGTTGACACATATTTTGTGAGCACTGATTCCTTTGACGGTTTTCTGCTGCGCATCCTTAGGTGGACTATCAGAGCACGCGTCACCAACAAATCCAGTATCCGCACCTGGAGTAACTCGAGAGGAGAGGGCAAGCTCTTCTCCTTTGAGATAGTGGATGAGAGTGTGAGCAAAGGGGTTTGATGCCTGTCACACATGGCTGTGCTTGGTTTTACCCGGCAACATCTAACAGTTGTTTCATGGAAATGTGCTCGTCAACAGGGAGAAATCAAGATCACAGCCTTCAACAATGAAGTGGACAAGTTTTTCTCTCTAGTTGAGCAGGGCAAGGTAAGCAAATCCCACTCACTCATATCCGTCCTCACTCGCTGTGATAAGAGCTTCTTGTCTTTTTTTTATAAATTACATTTCCAATAGCTTTGATTGCACCATATACTTTCTTTGACAAGATTGATACCAGTAAGAACATATCTAAAGACTTAATATATGAACAAATTACTTTACAGAGTAACCTCCTCAGCCGTCCATTTTGTATACACATAACACCTCATACATAAATGCATCCTAGGTAAAATAGTACATAATAAACCCTTCTGTAAAATCCTCTTATGCCTGCAGGACTTCTGGGTAGTGAATGAGCCAGAGGCAATATGAGAGGATTTTGTAGAGGGAACTCATTAAGTGCTTTAATATTTTACTGAAATATATGTTTTTGACATATTGAGTGGATATATGAGGCATCGAGTATGCTGTAGGGAAACACTGCGAGAAGACTTCAAATGTGATGGGTTTGTATTTTATTTGCTGTTCAAGTGTTGGTTTAAAGCTATTTGTATGCATAGGAAATGTCTTCCAGTCTTGCAAGCTGTGTTCTCCCTGGTGGACGGGTTTATAGATAAGTAATTGATACAAAGATTAGATTTGTATGGGTCCCTGTAATCACTCCTCCTCTGCCTACTGACATTCAAGCGATCCATTTGTAGGTATTATAACAGAAGATATTGGATTAAAAAAAATCTAATCTTCCTATAGTAAAGTGCATTCTGAAGTTTGGCCAAAGATAATAACATTAATCCGAATAAGCCTATATAACTCTCTTAATCCTGGTGGTGGTCATGTGAAGGTTTATAACCAGTGTTGTGTCTTAGCAATGTAACTACCAAGATGTGCCCCACTCAAAAAGGAGACACAGTCTGTGTGATTAGGGATGTTATTCAAAAACAATTGTAAATCCAAATATCCCCACTCTGCGAAAGCACCCTCGGCCGGGGTGACCTTATCGACACTACAGCCTCGAGGGAGCAGTGTAGAGCGGCGGCCATCAGCTGGTCATTTTAGAACGCGCAGTAATATTCACTAAAAGGCACAGCTGTCCACTTACGTCAATGAACCCCAGAGAATCTGGGATGAGGACACTAACAGAGGTGGAGTGACTTCATCCGCTGCTTAGATGCACTTTTCTCTACAACATCTTTACACAGCAAATGGATGTTTGTTGCTATATTAATGATCTGAATATCACATATATCACATTTAGCACACAACCTTGAAGGTAGTTGTTGTCAATGAATCATCTTTCATCCAAAGGCTGCTTTTTTAAAACCTTGTGTCAGTAAGCATCCGCTTTGCTGTCCTTTTCAAGAACCCTCCTTCTCCACCTCCATCTGCTGTTAGATAACTGACAGCAATGCCGAATTCTGACCTTGCTGGAGGCCTGCGAAGCAAATTTGATCAAATAATTTTATGCAGTAGGATCCCTCGTATCATCATGAATATTAAGCAACAAGTGCTTCAGTCAAATGAAACTTGTAAGTAATGCTTTCCCACTAGATATTGCATCCAAGTGGTGAAACAAATAAAATGATTTTTGCAGATAGTGAGATATAGCAACATTTTTGAGTAAGCTCAGGCTGTTATGTTTTAAAGGAGGAGGCGTTCAGGCTCCCCGACTAGAACATGCCCTTTTACATGTTCCTATATGTTAAAGCTCCTGCTCAACTCAGTCTGGCCCGCAGAGCTTAATAACTCAATTAACCCCGGCCATCATTTTGTTAGTCCCCCTGGCTCAGGTATCAGCCACTCGCAGTGACTCGCAAACCAGCCCCAGTTCCAATTTGCGGCCTCTGCCCTCCGACGATAAATGAAGGAATGAATCGGTCTTCCTTTCGCTATCCGAGTATTGACAGAACAGCGAGTGGGTGTGACTGGCTCTGAGCAGGCGGAATTCTTATCACATTAGTTTCATGCTCCTATCTCTGTGGGGTGAGGGAGAGAGAGAGGGAGAGGGAGGGAGGGAGAAAGAGAGAGAGAGAGACTCATATTGAGCATGCATTATGCTCTTTTGCTGACTCGCTCTGAACTGCTACTTATTTTACACTGAAATAGAGAAGTGATGGGCCTGATATAAGAGTTGGCCCTTTTGTTTTTTCTTTCTTATTAGAGGCTTATGACCGAACAGAAGCTTTGTTGCAATAATCGCTTTTCCTTTGCAGGACCCAATTTGATCCGTCACAGTTGTCTGATTAGGTCTAACTTTATAAAGCCAGCTCACGTTGCTCTCTCACTCTCTGTAGGTGTACTTCATCACCAAGGCCACGCTGAAGGTGGCCAACAGACAGTACACCACACTGAAGAACGACTATGAGATGACCCTCCAGGCACATTCATCCATCGTGCCATGTGACGACACTGGAGGCATCCCCGCTGTGCTCTGTGACTTTGTGCCCATCGCTGAGTTGGAGAACAGAGAAAAGGACACCGTCGTTGGTAAGAGAGCAGTTTTTTTTCTTTTTTGACCATTTCCAGATGAAAGGACAATTTAAAGTCCCAGCAGAATAGAAAGTGGAGCATCCTCAGCTTCTGTACCGAGTATTCCCCATTGGAACGGAAAATTTGAGTGGTGTACGGTGACGAGGGATTTCCATCACTGTGGCTCCACACTTGCCTGCCTCGTTGGGAAAAGTTGCAGATCGATTGGATGGGTGTCATGGTATTATAGATTGAGACTATTTGGAACATGCCAATGCAAGGATAAGTCATATTGTACCAGAGATTTGATCTCCACTGTAACAGTGAGTGAGCTAGTAGCACTTTAGTGCTGAGGTCAGCTGTGGTAAGAGCAGGGAAGGGCTTTGAGCTTATTTTCACATGGATGATCCTTTTGATTTTGGGTCAACCCCAATCAACATTCTGCATTTAGGGCTCAGATGATGACTCCCTGCCGCTCCAAACCTTTTAAACAAACTGTTAAAGAAAATGAAAGCATGGTGTTGCATTTTTTGGTACAAATGTATTATTATATGGATTTTCTGAGGTAACAGGGACATTTGTACCCCACTTCTGAATTGCTGTCATGTATTTTACATAGATTATGAAAATCACAGGCAAACATAATTTAGTGCAGTAGCAGTCAGGTGGATGAAAGGCTCACGTTGGTGTCTGTACGAGGAGTAAAAGTATAATGTTTGGCTCCACGCCTCACCCAACTTAATTGACTCACTTCGACTGGAATACTAGATTTCTCTTTTTTGAGATCCTACGCATATGTGAGATGTGTGCATTTACATGAATATACACCCCTTTAGTCCAGATGAAGTGAATGTTACGTTGGTTGATGATAATATGCATTGTATTCATGCAATTTAGCATTTTGTAATGATTATTACAACTTACTAAGGTCTTTTGACATAATCATCCCTTCAGAAATCCATATCTTTTT
The DNA here is from genome assembly GCF_949316345.1 of Pungitius pungitius. NCBI lineage: Eukaryota > Metazoa > Chordata > Actinopteri > Perciformes > Gasterosteidae > Pungitius > Pungitius pungitius. The sequence goes on along the minus strand of NC_084915.1, from coordinate 10,616,455 downwards.
TTTCTTTTTTTAATGTATCTTTACAAAAATCAACGTATCCTAATAAATTGACGGAATTCCTGATACACAAGCTCCAAGAATCAAGCACACAAAGGGTCAGTAACCTTCTACAAGAGTCTGGGGGCGAGACAAAACTGGACCAAACGTAGAAGCTGAATCTTTTTTTTAATTCTCCTTTCCTAGTTGTTCTCTCCTAGTTCAGACTCACACATACAAACACACTAATGACCTCTGACAACATTCTGTTAAATGTTGTCTTTATATTCTGTTAGTCTATTGTCTTCTGCCTTGCAATAATATATATATATATATATATATATATATATATATATATAGAATATGAATCATTTCATCTCTCGATGAGCTGTGAAAGCAGTTCAGTGTTAATCGTGAAGAAAAGAGGAAATGGTTTGAGGTGAAGTTAAATGCTCAAAGAGATCTTTCTAAAGCAACTATCTAACATGAAAAGCGGTCATGGATATTTTAGATGACAATCAAAGCCTACAGTAGAGGATTTTACAGTGTTTAATGCTACAGAGGAATCTATTCAACAGCGACCTGAAAAAGACCTTGAGGCAGCAGTTGGGGTACTTTTCTAAATCTACTGAGCTGTACAAGAGTGTGTGCCAAATTACACCAAAATGATAAAATCTCCTGTCTATTGGCAGTTTTGTTGATGATTACAAAACATTTACTTTTTGGTAAGCTTTAGTTCTATGCATTTAATTTATTGGTTCATTCCGATGAACAGTTACCACCTGGGGGAGGGAGTCAGACTAAAAGAAAAAAGAAAAAAAAACACTGATTGGCAAATTCTCTTTTAACACTTGTTTTAAGGAACTTTCTTGCTCGAGGGCCCTTAGAGATTCCCGGTGTTTTCATGATAGTTGCTGCCAGTATTAGAACGTTTTAGGTTATCATCTGGATCATCTCTTCAACGTCAGCTCAGGCAATTACCCGTCCTAGATGCAGTAGATGGTAAAAGTGTTATTAGTCGGGCACGTGTCGGTCTGTTACATACCAGATGGCCTGGGAGAATACATTATGACAGGGTCGGTGGGAAGGTTAATTCAGGCGTATGGTAAAGAGGAGAGGTAAAAAAAAAAGGATGATGCTCATTGTACTGTTTTCCTGAAGGTTAGTTGCAGGTAGTTGTACAGGAGGGTCTTATCAGGTAAATGATGGTCCTCGTAAGGATTTTGGTGTTCTCAATATTTCTGTGACACGATGCACAGTTATGACAATGATGGTTCTCTACTTTGGGCAATGAAGGCATAAATTAAGAAAAAAGGGAATTTTGGCCTTTTTGTAAGAGGGAATGGTGAGGACACAATGTGTTGCATGTTAAACTTACGGTTTCCATTGTTTTTGTTACTCTGTCAATACAATATAACCAGTTTAGATACAAATACCAAATCCACCTTTTCTCCCCCATTACATGTTTGAAAAAAGCACATTGACATGCTTTCCCAGATTTGGTACCTATTCGGATCTAACTCCGGAGATATCTGATCCCAGACAAAAAAAACAATCATCCACATTTCTCTAGTTTCCCTAAAAAGTAAAACCACGTCCAAGAGCACAGTTTGTACACGTGAGCTCATGCGCCAGTAGTTCAGTGCAGTGCTGCATCAGGCCAGCAGCCTGCCCCAAGGCAGCACAAGAGGGCTGTTGGTTGTTACGTGTCCTGTGTGTCATCTGTTGTCTCTGCATTCTCTCTCTCTCTCTCTCTCTCGCTACTGCCGCTCTTCTCGCTCCTTTGGTTAAAGAGGGGATTATGACATGGTAATGAGAACTGTCCGCCTGTTCCTCTGGCGATAATGGAGTTCAGAGGTGGGTGACATTGTCTCAATCATAATGGAATTAAGGAGAGCTGAAAGAGGGCAGAACGGAGCAAGAGAGGAGCGGTGGGGGAGGAGGGAGCAGTTTAGTGAAAGGTGAGCAGAAGTAGCAGGCAGGAGGATGGTGTTCAGAGAATGATTCACTGGGTTTGGAAACTTTATCATTCTGTCATTTTGTGTAACGCCGTGAGATGATGGAGAGAAAATGGACCGACACAAATGTGATGTTGTTGACCCATATAGTAGTGCTGGGGAGCACTGCTTTTCGAGTCCTAATGTCCCCACCCTAATGTAATTCATTACATGTTTCACTATATTCAGTGGCAGCAAAGAAACTTTGTGATCCGGCGACAAAGGCAAGCGACGAGCCTGCAAGCTCGAAAACGTGGAAAAAACTGAAAATTTACACATTGCTTTGCAAACGTTTCATTTATGTATTCAACACATTTGTCAAGTCCCAAACAGTATGTTTTGGAGAGTACCACTGAGTGTTTACACTACTTTGTTTGTTTACAAGAACTCCGGAGGGCAACCTTTAAGTTATTCATCAAGTGAAATGACAAACCCCTGCTGCTTACAACTTCTTACATTTAGCTGTTTTAAATAAATTAAAATGGTTTATACATTTTAATCAGAAAAAGAAAACATTTGTCTATTACTCAAAGAACATCGCAACACAAAAATGCAAGCTAATGTGATAGCGTTAATCCTATTTACAATCTTTCCTGATTATATTGCATTATACTTTCTGTTTTCAGTAACCTTGTGACAAGCCCATTTGCAGTGTGTAAGCACTTGAATTCATGAATGAATTCATTTGACTTGATCGATTTGAGTTTTTTTTTTCTATTAGTCACGGCAGGCCAGGCGCTCCACCTTCTTACAGCTCAGCAGGGACTGCTCAACAGTGCAGTAATCCTGAATGAAGTTTTGAGGCCTTGAGCATGACAGGAAACACAAATGAGGGTTGAGTGTGTTTGTTGTGATTTGCGGTGTGGGTCTGGGTGTCAGCCAGCCTGTTATGACATTCATGTCAGTCCGCTGTGACGCGGCAATGTCACCAGAGTGTCACCTAAGCCCTGTTCCTTAATACCACTTCATATTTACGATCAACACCACATTGGGAGGTTTTAAAGAGCTCTCCTCACATAACAGCATATATTTATCTTCTTTAATATTATTGTGTCCCCCGCATTCATGAGCTGGAAATAGATGGAGACGTGAAGCGACTCTCTCTCTTTCCGTAGATGTGATTGGAGTGTGTAAGAGTGCGGAGGATGTATCTCGTATCACCACCAAGACCAGCAGAGAAGTCTCCAAGAGGGCACTGCACCTGATAGACCCCACTGGCAAAGAGGTTACAGCCACGCTGTGGGGAGAGGAGGTAATGACTATCATCTCCCGCATCTCCACTCTCTTCCTTCTTCACTTCTCTCTCTCTCTTCGGTCTGTTTGCAGAGATTTCCTGCCATTAATTGTGTGTTTATGTAGATGCACATCCATCTATGTGCATAACGTGCCTCTGTGTGTGCTCTTGCATACAGAGGCTTTTGATTGGGTTTTCTGGGTCTACATCGGTCAAATTACCCTCGTGACCTTCAGGAGTGTTTTGGACGAGAGTTCCTGATTTGAGACTGAAGGCTAAATAGCCCCCGAATGTGCATGAAATGGAACTATTATTCTCTAAACCCATTCAATCTACAAGAGCTAATCCCTCTTCTTTGCCAAAATCCAGAAATGACTTTCAAATTAACTTGTAGGTTGTCCAATTATAAGCGCAAACTACACCACATATTACTTTCCGGTCTCATACTGCAGAAACTGACTTCAACACATTAGAGACAACAACACATGTGCTTGGTCTCCATCTTTCTGTCCTCGATTACTGTCTTTGACCCAGTTTGTTATTTCTCCAGGCGGAGAAGTTTGACGGCTCTCAGCAGCCGGTGGTCGCGATCAAAGGCGCTCGCTTGTCTGATTTTGGAGGCCGATCTCTCTCTGCTTTGTTCAGCTCAACAGTCATGGTCAACCCAGACTTACCGGAGGCGTTTAGTCTGCGGGCCTGGTGAGTCACTCTGGTGTGCAAGCAAACACCAACTCACACACACATTCAGAAACGTGAACAGAATTATTCACTCGTGCCGGTATCCAGTCACTTTATCGCTCGCGTCCCACGAGACACATTATGTAGACAAATCACTACAGATGGAGGGATTCTATCTTCCTGTTGCTGTATGTAAAATACAGTAGTGGGGAATACTTAACTTGTGGTTCACTAATGCACAGACACGTGTTGGGAGACTCGTGGCATGTGCCCCCTCAGTCCCAGCAGGACTCCGGACAGGATGGATAGAGGGAATAACAGAGAAGCCGCTCACAGAGATTTCTGGATTCCAGCTCTGAACTGCTGCTGTGTGTGCAGAGAAAGACGGGACATGTGAGCCGCAGCAAACTGGATAGTTCCTGTGGAGGGATTTTAAATTATTAAATTATTCTGTGTGTGTGTGTGTGTACACACGTATCAATGATTCAGTGTGCATGTGATTGATTGCATGTTGAATGCTGTTCTCCGGCAGAATAGTGCGTCAGATAGGCGCAAAAAGCTAAAAATATAGTAAATATAGATTTAGTTTTTTGGCACCTGTGGGCTTCACTTTGTTGACTCAGGCATTAACGACTGGTTTATGAATATTTGTCTAACTGCCCACTGATTAATAGCCATTGCTGTGTGTGTGTGTGTGTGCGCGTGTGTTGCATTGGTTATATGTATGTGTTTGAGAGAGCGGAGTGAAGGGCTCCATTGATTCACCTGCAGTTTTGATCTTATTAGTCTCTGGTCAATACACCATCGCATCCTGACATTCAAAAATAAAAGAAAATAAGTGCCCCCCCCCCATCCTTTCATTCCTCTTGGCATCCTTCTCTAATCCCTGACTTTTAACTTTCATCTGTTGCTAGTTGGTCCTCTCTCCAGTTCACAGCGGTGAATGGATGGCAATCAATGTTATTTCACAGCAGACGCTGCTTTTTAGCATGTAGGTCTTCACTCGATAAGACAACGAGTATTCGTCTGACTCTAGTTCCTGCGGCGATGTGGCGCTATGTGGGATTGCTCTGACGAGGCCCGCTTGCATAATTGAAGGAAACTGATGAATTCGGTTAATGCCTTGATTAGATCACTCTGCTGGAATACCGAGCAGGAATTACAGTGATACATGAGGAATTTACTGGAAATTTTAAATAAATGAATGTAATGAAAGACAGGCAACCTTTTCTTTGTCTCTGCATCGGCAAAGAAACTATGTTCATGGACGAACAATCATGTAACTGTGAAAAGCTGACTGAGGTATGCTTTAATTTGTCCACGATAGACAACGATGTGTCTGATGAAATAGATAGCTGGGTAGATAGCTGGGTACAGGCGCTGTAGCTGTAAATCAGTTAAGGGATTCAAGGAGTAATCATGTCATGGTTGAAGGAAGGCTTCTTTGAGATAATAGCAGATTCAGTGCAGAATCTCCCTCAAAGGAACAACCTATCTACTAGGAATATTGTGAATGTGACACATCTTCATACGTGAACAAACACACACACTGTCTCCTTCGTAAAAAGAGAAATATTCCCAACTAATGTAGATGGTGTATGTCGTGTGTACTTTCATCAGCTCTGGATCTGGGGATCGGGTTCTCTAGCGTGCTCTGTTTTTATCTGCTAATGTGTTGTGTTTGTTTTTAAATGTCCACGCCATAGGTACGACCAGGGAGGCTATGCGATCGACTGCCAATCACTGACGGAGACGAGGTCAGTGGGCAGCGGAGCGAAGACGAATTGGAAAACGCTGAGTGACGTCAAGAGTGAACAGTTGGGACAAGGAGAGAAGGTGCAGTGCATATAAATATATATATATAAATATGTACATGAAGACTTGCAACAAAACCACATTGCAGGGCAGCCATTTAAAGAAATTACTGGACCCAATTGTGTTGGTAATTTGGATTAATTACTTTTTATTTATTAACATTTTAAAGAAAAAATCTGTCTCATTAAATTCGTGCTTGAGGCGAATAAGTTCAAGTACTCAACTTTAACTGTTGGAAATGCCAGGGTCAATATGGCTTTGGAACTCACGTTTTGAGTTTTGTATACTTGCAAGCATTTGATTCTCAGGACTGGGGAAATGAACCCATTCACACTGCAGTTGTATTTGAAAACATTGTCTGGAAGAAGATTGATTTGCATTCTCTTCAGCTACTGTTGGTAACATCTGTACACATGAGTGTAGCTACAGCACAACAGCGTTCAAAAGCAGAAAGTGGAGTCAAAGTGTCACAGCTTTTGTGTTTGAATACAAAGTTTTGTAGTAACAATGGAAGAAATGGATTATGTTGACGGAATTGGGACAAGAGCGTGACCCTTGCTCCTTCTGCACACCTTGCACTTAGAGGCTCGTACTCTGGCTCATGCTTTATCTAGCCGCACATACAGTACAACCCATAGCTGAAATCCTCTCGAAGCGTTCTCAAAACGTATAGAACAACAATTACTAAATGAAATATGGAAATCGGACACGCTGAAAACAACGCCTGCTAATAACCAATAAATGGGCTTAGAACACTTAACAGTTAAACGGTCTTTGGTTTTAAGTAAGAGGCCATCTGCGTAATCTCTATATGGCTGAACAGAGAAGACTTTGTGTGAACAGACATGGATTTGTCTGTCTCATTTGAATGTGTGTGTTTAGTCGAACATAAATCCAGCCAGTCTTCCATGCATTGTAAATAGAGCTGTTTCTTTGACTTCATGGATTAGGGTCATGGTTCTCTTGTTTTAGCAGAGAGGGAGAGAGAGAGCAGAATAGTGCAAACTAGAAGTAGAGTAACTGTAGGTGGTGTGTGTCTCTGATAAACCCAATTCATTAAATAGAAAGTTTATCTCCAAGTCTCCCTCATCCCTCACTAAAAGTCACTTATGAGTTGTTTTCTAATGAAAGGTTTTAGTCATGTGTCGGCGTTTAGGAAGCCTATAGGGCAAAGCATTACCAGAAGTAGTGCAGTCTGAGAATGTGGGAGATGGCACTTAAACTCCATGGAAAGAAGGGAATAAGGCCACGGGAAAAAATAATCTTGGGGACTAAGAAGAAGAAAAGGGATCGGTTATTTGACACAAACATGAAGGTTAATCTGGCAGATGTTGGGAAAAGAGTGTTCCAAATCATGTACTTGTACTTTGGGGGAATCTAATATGACATTCTACCTTTTTACGTGTGTGTGCGTGCGTGCGTGCGCGAACCAGCCATTTCTAATTAATGTAGCAAGGTGTGTGTGTCAGGTTTTTTGGGACTAGCATTTAAATTTGGCATGTGCAGCCACGTCAATTATGTGAAGTAAATTTTCACTTGGTTGCCCTTCCACATTCAAATTTTAATTGCATTTAGGTGCCAGAAGGTGTCACAGGGATTTGGTGTAATACTAATAATAATGAAAACTATTTTCAGACAGGTGTGTGTGTGAATCTCTAGCTAAGTCTTGCACATATTTTAGTGTTATTGTCTGTGAGCGTTTCTGTGTTACTCACGCTGCTCTTCCAGGTTCTCCTCGTTGTGCTCAGGGTTAAGACTTTGCCTGAAGGCTTCGGCGTACACACCGGGATACTCAGGGAGGCAAAGAGTAAAAAAGAAGTAGGGGAGCGTTGATGACAAATGCAGGGGTTCATTTTGAGTGGTCTACTTGCGATGGAAAGACTCTGGTCTACATCCCGCCGGCTGCTATTCACACATTCTTTGCGGTATCTGATACGTCACAAGCCCCGAAAAAGAAAGTGTCTCTCAGTTCTCTCAATAGTTTTCCTTTTCTTCCACGTCCTCCCTCCTACCACCTTTCCCAGCCATCGCTTTACCATTTCTTCAGCCTTCGAGCGCTCCAATCTGCCCAAGTAGCGCAAAATGTGATGAGGCAGGCACGCGGGCGGAAACATGGGAGAGGAGTGTTGTTGTGGGATTGAGAGGACGACGGCTGTTGCTAGCGGGAGGAATTCTCCTAATTAAAAGATCTTCTAAGGGAGTGTTTCCGGAGGGGGTTCTTGCTGTGTGGCATGGGCACCGGGCAGATAGATGGGTGGACAGATTCTGAGGAAGTGAGTCAATGTTTGCTAGCGGGAAGGAAGTGTCAGAGAGCTCTAAGTCTGACTGACACTATCTGCAGAGGTCGCGGGGGACACAGGACAACATCAATCATCTCACAAGGGATGCAGAGAACACGCCGGCCTTTTGCCATTCAAAACTCTTAGTGAACTGTGTGTGTGTGTGTGTGTGTGTGTGTGTGTGTGTGTGTGTGTGTGTGTGTGTGTGTGTGTGTGTGTGTGTGTGTGTGTGTGTGTGTGTGTGTGTGTGTGTGTGTGTGTGTGTGTGTGTGTGTGTGTGTGTGTGTGTGTGTGTGTGTGTGTGTGTGCGCGCGCTAGAGAGAGTCTTTGATAGACTCATTTAGGCCACCATCAGTAATGAGTCTGGCGAAGCGCTGGCTTGTAGTTGTTGTTTTGAATGAATTTTAAATGCTGGCTGTAACTCAAACATCTTGTTCGGGGCCTGCTCTCCTGGTAGAAGAATTACCTTTTGGAGGAGCTTTGTGTTTTCTTACATGTACATTGTGTTTACTACGTTGTGCTTGTTTATATCCTTGTGAGGGTTGTTGCATGCAGCCATGTGCGTGCTCCTTCCCAGTGTGATGCAGTTTATTTGCTGTGTGCATTCTTTTTATTTATATTTATGGTAATTAAATGCTGCACTCAGGATGATAAACCGGCATCTTTCCCCCCAGAGTTAACATTTCTTTCCTTTTAGCTGTCGATTTTACACACTGAGTTCTCAAGCTCTAGATGCTAATATCTGTTTAAATTACAGCAACAGCGCTGCATTTTAATCTGATTCTGGTTGACTGTTTACACTTGATAACTGAAAGAAGTTTAGACCATTGTATATGTATTGCAAATGTGCAAGTTCTGCTCTTTGCATATAACCTTGCATAGTGTGTGTGTCTGCGCACAAACACACATTAGCACATTTTTTTGTTGGAGCAGGAGAAAGGGATTTGTCTCATCTTGCATCTATTATGCATAGAACTCTAGTCCCTCTGCTCTCTTTTTCAACCGTTCCAACATTGTTTGGTAGTCAAAAAGAGATGTGTAAACAGCATGCATCTACCAGCTGGATTGACTGGTTTGCAACAGTTTTACCAAAAGTGCCAAGTTTTTTTGAATGTTCATTTAATACATCTATTTTAGCCTACAGTATATAACTATAGACCAAGCTGCTTTATTCATTCTCATTTTTAAAACTGTTGAAGGATGTTTTTGCTGTTTTTCATGTTCCCTTTTTTTGCTCCAGTTTGATGGGCTTTGCTTTCATGACATTGGCTGTGTGCTGGAAAGCTATGACATAAGCATTCCTATCTTGATTATGCAACAATACAATTTTGTTGAAAACAGAGCATCCACACAAAGGTTTTAAAAGTAAATTCCTCTCCCTAATTTTTTGCAGTGTTTGACTTTTGACCGATTCCACAGCATTTTCATGAACCGATGCTGCACAATTCATGTACTGATGGTATCATTACCTTATTCACAGTGACCCTCGCCATAATAAATGAGAATGTCCTGTACAGTTCTTAATATTCATGCCGAGCATTGCCTCATGGGTTTGTCTGAACTTGTTGGAACTAGAATTAATTAGACCACACAGTTTTTCTAGTTCCTTTGTTTCTTTGCCAACCAAAAATATGTCTTATAAGGCAGGTGAGCTAATCTGCACTTGTACCCCAGCATGAGAGAAATTGAGAGCACTGTCTGTGCTGAAATTCTTCGGAGCCTGCTTTGGGATCCGTAACTCTTGTAGATGTCCTAGTGAAACCTCATTGTGTTCCTGCAGCCTCAGCTCTCTGCCGTCTGGTTAATTTAGCAAAGTACAGCCTCCTAAATGGCACTTTAAGGTTTCTTGTCCTTGTCCATTCATTGTACAACATTTTTTTAAATCTGCCTTAGCGTCAGTTTTTCTAATGCAAAAAACGTCTTCTCCATTTTTGTTCACCTGTCACACAAAAACAAGGAATTTTTAAAGTTTATGTCTGTGAAGCTTGTGCTTAGCTTGAATTCTCCTTGTTTTTTATGATCATATTGACAATGGAAATGAAAATGTCTTGATAAACCATTTTCACTTGGGTTTGAAACTCAGGAAAAAAAGGAATGAGATGTGTATGCTCTGAATATTTGGCCAAACAAGGCAGTCACGAGGGCCGCTGTAGTTTCCGTCTGTTTCAACAACCGGCAACACATTCACAAATGCTGACAGTGACACAAACACTGGTACCCTACTTCTTTCTACATCATCAGGTCCACTGGCAGCTGGTGAATTTTATTGTAGGGGGGGGGCTAAATAAAGAACGTTTCATAAACGAACGAAGCATTCTGGTGCATTATGACAAAATAATAAAGACAAAATAGAACATTTTCTTACAAAGGCAAATGGGGCCAAGGAAAAAGTTTTGACTTAATTTATTTGCCTTGTAGAATCTAGCAAGATCGAAAAAATCCCTATCCCCCTCGCTCTCTTTGCTCAGTTACGTATGACGCAAGCGCGTAAGTGCGAGCCCCAAATCCTCATAACATGAGAGTCAACGGGAGAATGCTTGGGCAATTTTCCACGTCAATGAATTTGCCCCGAGAGAGGCGGGACTCGCGCGACCATTTGAAACGTGACCTGAATCTGACGGATCTGATTGGAAAATGACAGATAATATGTCTAGAACACTGAAAACTACTTTTGCTGTGATAGAATCTGTTGAAACCCTCTTTCTCCCAGTTGGTGGGGCGTTGCCCAAATCGCCCCTATACACCATCCGCCGCTGATCAGGTCCCTTTTCCCGCTTTTTGAAGGTCACTGTTAATTAGCTGGTGAATCATACTATCGAGTTGTCCTTTTGACTCGCTGTAGTGCTGTAGTACCAACATTTTCGATAATTAAAGTTCTATTATTGTAATCGTTGTTTTTTCAGGATAGATTTCTCCTCAGCACAAGGTCCTGTAAAATGACTCATGTAATACGGCAGTTTTTATTGATCTCAAACCCCTAATTCCCATAATTAGAATTAATCCTCACCTATTTTGTTTCTCTCCTCTCAGGCGGACTACTTCACCTGTTTGGCATCGGTGGTGTACATTCGTAAGGAGAATTGTCTGTACCGGGCGTGTCCGTCTGCAGAATGCAATAAGAAGGTGGTCGACCAGCAGAACGGACTCTACCGCTGCGAGAAGTGTAACCAAGAGTTCCCCAACTTCAAATACAGACTCCTGCTCTCCGTGAGTGCATACAGTGCACATCATTTATGCTTGTTGGTCACACATGCAGTGCCACTGACTCTGAGGAGAATTGTAACTTATGTGATCACACGTGCACACTCGAACGTACACGCATGAATAATCTCTCCCCCTTTCATCTTGTCTCTCCCCCCTCTGACTCTCAGGCCAACTTGGCGGACTTCGGGGATAACCAGTGGGTGACTTGCTTCCAGGAGACAGCTGAGGTCCTGTTAGGTCACAGCGCAGAAACACTGGGACAGCTCAGAGACACCGTGAGACACTCACACACCAACACTACCACACACTTATGTCCTGTGAACAGTTTGACCTGACTTTGTATTTACATTGATGTGTGTGTGTGTGTGTGTGTGTGTGTGTGTGTGTGTGTGTGTGTGTGTGTGTGTGTGTGTGTGTGTGTGTGTGTGTGTGCGCTCGTTAGGACGAAACTGCATTCGAGGAAGTCTTTCAGAAAACCAACTTCACAACTCACATCTTCAGAAACCGAGTCAAGCTGGAGACGTATAACGTAAGTCGCATTAAACACCAGCACAAAAGAATTTGAATACAATGCAAAGCAATTTAGTCTGGAAGGAATGAAAGAGCAGAACATAATGACGCACAGTGGTGCCCGCCATTGTCCTGCAAGCTCAAAGACATTTTTAATGATCTCTGCATGCAGGAATACTTGACCCTGATGGGCTAGTCTGTGTCTGTTACAAACGGTTGTCTTATGAGTATTTTTATTTATTTTTTTGGAAATTGCAGCATTTCGTTTTTTTGTCATTGTACAAGATTCTGTTTTTTGGCTGAAAAAGTCAAACTTTCAAAAGATCAGTTATCCACAAATCAAGATTTGCAACAATATGCAATAATATCAATAATGCACAGTGAGTCACACAACAACAATCCTAAAATCCTTTGAATTAGTGCCACAGTGACACCAGTGCACTTTAGCTAACAGAAAACAAATAGAGCTGCAGATTTCTTTCTTCTAATTCGACACTAATTAGCATTTGGCTATTGTCTGTCTAAGCCTAATTAGCTTAATTATTCAGTGGCTAATTTGATACTGGGGGCACATGCCGAGAGTCTGAGTGGAATGATTGAAATGTTGGATGAGCTGTGTCTCGACCTCGAGAAAACCTTCAAGGAACACTACCCGAAGATCAAATATCATTCTCTAGTCTGGAGAATAATGTAAACCTCTTTTCTTGAGGAGTGTTGCCATTCAGACTTTACACACACAAAGGCCTATTTTGTGTAGCTGCTGCTTCAGTTAACATACAGAGATATTTTTGACCGTTAGGAGGAATGTTTTTACCACGAAAGGAAAGATTTTTGAATATCTGTTTGGAGCATGTAAATGTCAGCGCACCACTACGACTCACTGTGAGCAAGAAAAACCCCGAAGCCTCAGCTAATGCTCGAGGCTGCGATTTTCATTACAGTCCGCACTAATGACGTGTTGGTCAGACCATACAACGGCACACAGAAGATTATGATGGAGCTTAAAGCACGGTTTGTATTCATGGCTACATTATAGGCAAGGTTGGGATGTTCTCCGTAAATCATCCCCTGAGCAACATGAGCATCCACAATGAATTTCCATGGGTATCTTGACATCAAAATGCGAATCCGGAGATGAGAAAGAGTCAAAAATGTGAACATTTCGTGAGAATCAGTTTAACATAACACCTCCAATTTGTACGACCTAGAGCCATTGTTGCTTTGTCCGTTCTGGGCTACTGTGGAAACGGAGGAAAGCAAGAAGGCAAAAAGACGTTTCATGAACATCATTTAATTTTTTTTCCCATGGATCCCAAAGAATTCTAAACTCTTTGCTTTTAACAAATAAGCACTATTGACGAAAGTCTGTATTTTGCAGTTCATGCTGCTTTTCGATGCAGAAAAAGTGAGAGACAGGTGCATTATTTAGTGCAGATTAAAGGTAGAAATCTACAACTATAATTGTTAAAAATATGTGTCCAAGTTGTTTAATTAACTTAATAATGAAGCTGCTAATCCCATCAAAGTGTGCCAAACAGCAGACTGCTGGATAGGTGTTGATGACACCAACAACACAGGTACAAATTAAACTCTGTTAAATTCTTGCACCTTTAATATATTGCCATGTGTTGAGCAAAAGTCAAAAAAGAGTATCCTAAAAAATATGTCACAGAGATAATGAAGTCGGAGCAGGTACAGCGGGTGTCAGTCAAAGTTTACTGTTTTGGTTTCAAAACTTCCGATTCAAAAAGACGAGAAGAAAACAGAAAGAGAGGATGTGATTCACTTGCTCAGTGCGCCTCTCGCCCTCATCTTCAGTTGGTTCCCATAGACGTTTGAGTGTAACACCAAAAAAGATCAGACACCTACCACAGAGTCTTCATAAAAATAGAACAATGTAATGACGCGTCTGCGCTTACCAAGATTAATGTAGTAACAACATTTGTGATTTTTAAACAAAGAAGGTGAAAGTAACACCACTCATAAAGTTAACATTTGTTTCCTGCCATAGAAACTCAAGTCCTAATTATTTTAGGGAAGAGCTACCAATTGTTCACTCCACCGGCACATTGCGCTCAAATCTCCTCAGGTTCTGATCCATCAGATGTAAAATTAAGCTGCAAGAGTCTGGAGCTCGAAGTCACCCAGTTGGTGATCGTGTAAGTCTTCCACTGCATTACAACCGTGATCAATTGTAATACTTAAATGTACGCAGAGATTGATATTGTTGACCTCGGCTGCTCAAATGAAAGCTTGAAAATGGGAAAAGTCCAAGTCCCCTTCCTGCGTTTGTTGCCCTTCTGTCCGACCCCCGCGTGCAGTGGACTCGATTGTCTTATCGTCGGTTTTGAAAAGATACCAGAAATGTCGGAAATGCCCCCCCCTCCCCCCGACTCGAGGGTCAGAATGGCGCCGCAGTGAGAAGGATCTCCGGCGGTGTTCGGCCATCCAGCAAGCGTTCCCGTTGAAGCGTACTGGCCCCTTATCGGCGCTGCAGTCCGTGAGAGTCCGCGGCTTTGCAGATTGCAGCGTTCTGATGTCCCACACAGGATGGGATTGTTTTCCAAGTTTCATGCGGCAGCTCCTATTCATCGGTTTAGAAAGAATACCATTTGATAGTTGCTGAATCCCTCGGTATCGTAAAGTGTCAATAATTTTGCCTGGAGAAGAAAAAAGATCCCATTTTCTACTCTTGATAGTTTATGACGTTGATACAACTGTTGATACTGAACTGTATTGTTTTCCGTCATTAAGATCAAACCAAACACAGAGACACGTGGTGTGTGGGCGGGGAATCTGATCTTTCAGCGTCGTAGAGGCCCATCTCCTCTCACAGTGAAGTTAGTGGGCTTCAGACCATGTAATGATCCCATTTGGCCTGAAGGATTGGATTCACCCAGTTCTGATCAGTGCATCTTTCCCGATAAGCCTCTTATTTACATTTGTTTGAAAGACTACCAAAGATCATAAATTGACTTAGAATATGGAAAAGTTTATCTTATCTCCAACTAATAACTAAATGCGATTATATAGCGTCTCAGTCTTGGTGAGTGTTTGGTTTTCCAGCTGCATATTTTTTCGTTTGAAATGTGCTTTATTAATAATGTATGAAGAGTTAGAAGGTTTGTGTGCTTGAGAATGTTACTGAAGCGAATGTATGGATTTAGTCTCAGTGAATACATTAGTGTCAGTTTGGCGTGTGTGAGACCCCCCCCCACACACACACACACTTAACACCCTCAATTTACCTCAACAAAGCACGCACTTGGAAGTTGTTGTAAGCATCACCGTTCAGGTCTTTTTGCCATCCTTGCGCGTGTGAAAAGGGGGTGAGAAAGAAGATCCTTATGCAGCTGAAGGTTAAAGCCGACGGTGTAAGTGATGATCAGAAATATTCCTCAACCATCTACACAATTAGATCCATCACTTTCTTCCGAAACTCTGACAGGCAGCGTGAATGACGGGCGGGTGAACGAATGAACAAAAACACTTAGCGATACAGCGGCCTTCCATTATGCTCCTGACGAAGCTCATTGTGCTTTGTTTTAATTTCAAGCAGGAATGTTAATGCAAGGCGACAGGAGAAAGCTCGCGGCTCTCTTTAAGAAGAATACAGGGCTGCTGGTAGTGTGATCAGTGCCGTCTGCATTTGACCAATTGTTTTGTTTTGTCACATTAAGTGGTGGTGCAAACTTAACTTTTCAACACAAAGAGGAAAAGGAAATCCTTAAAATGGAGCATAAGAGAGTGGTTCTGAAGCTCCATTAGCAGCTGTGGGAACATGTGGGATGGCATCCGGATATCTGAAGAATCTGAAAGTATGTTTACAGAGTGGATTCTCATTCACACTCTTTGCAGTTCAATTATCCAAACTTCTCCGCAAGCATCCTCATCCTCATGTAATGCTGTTGTGCAATAAGTATTCCATGTGAAGCACCAAGGTGTGTGTTTTTCTCTGTGTGCCAGAAGTTGCGTTGTGTTAATTCTTCAAGGAAAACCTCACCGTCGGAAATTGAGTCTGCAAATAGGGGTCCAATGTTAGGCCCCCGGGTAATTGTTTTAACCAGATGTGATTGGAATAATAATATACACACATTAATTTAACCAGCCGTCGTTCACACGGTTTCTCGTCCTTCGGAAGACCATTATTTTTAAATAAGATGTCATCTTCTGTCAAGTGGGAGCTTTAGTCTCCGCAGCCGACCGTAGTGTTTCGTTTTCCTGATCCTCGGCTAGATGCAAATAGAGGTTGCTAATTGATTAATGATTTGTTGTGGGATTATAAAGAGAATTGGCTTTTGGCGTCCTGTCTTCATGGAACCCCCCCCCCCCCCCCCTCTCTCTTGCATTGTTTGATGATGTATAATACGAATTAAATCCCACTGATGGTGGCGGTTGCTACATGCTTCTGAATGTCACGGATTAGTGTGGTTTTAGCTTTCTAATGGTAAATCTGTACGCACATTACAATAATTGATTCCCATGTGGAATTGTATCTGTACTCTTCAACAATAATGTGCTGTAATTTAAATGTTCTTTTTAAGTAAAGAGCTGTGCAAACATACATGCTGCTTGTGTTGACTTTTTGAAGTGTTGCATTTCACGTCTCGCGCGCTGTTCCCGCTCGAAATGCAAAACGAAACAAATGCACGACGTCAACGTAGAAAAGTCAAGATGGTCATAGTACTGCAATATACTACATCTACAATATAAAGATTTGTCCCTATATAGTTGAAAGAGAGGCTGATGCAGATGTTGGTTTCCCAAACCTGGTGTAAATTAAAAACCAGGCCGGGCCTTACCTTCCCCATGTCTTTATTAAACGCCTAACAAGGTGCGCCGTGGTCCAAACGAAGTGGGACCACTATTCCGACACCAGGCAACATTAGAAGAACCCTTCAGTAGCTCGACCACAGGAGCCCACCCCAGTGGTTTCAGTGCATTCTTTTATAGCATTTATTTCAGGAATGATGCTGATCATAGAAGCTTGAAATGTCTATTCATCAGATGTTGCTGCACTTAACTCCATATTTCCCCCCCCTCCTCAGGATGAGAGTCGAGTGAAGGTAACCGTCATGGAAGTCCTGCCCGTCGACCACAGGGAATACAGCAGGCGACTCCTCAGTAACATCCGTAAATTGGCCAGCTGAATGGAGTTCCAGTCATCCAAACAGCTTTCTGGTGATACTTTTTCTTTCTTTTTTTTCTTCGACTGGTCTCTAAATGCCGCCCGGCTTTTCTCCCCCATCGAGCATATCTGACAGAAGCATCGGGGCGGTCAGTGATTCATCTGAATAAATGGCAGCCGAACAAAAGCTTGGTTCTTACTCCAACGTGCCATTTATGAGACACTGCAACACCGTTCAAATTACATGAAACTATTTAATTGTGTTGCCATTTTAACAAAGAGCATTATTATTATTATATTACTTGATAACACATACCTGTGTTTGAGATCAGCAAACATTTTGATTGTTTTTCATGTATCTTACATGCTCCCACTTTTTTATTTAGCTTTGCTTTTAATACCAATGATTCATCTTTTTTTTTTTAACTGTTTAAAAAAGAATCACTGTTGGATGAGTCAGATTTGGTTATATCTTTCATTGTTCCATTTTAAGTATTACACCATGGCCAAAGTGTGTGGGAGATTTACTTTACTTTTTTTTTAGCATTTGTTTGAACTGTTTTACGGACACCAGCTTCAGGTTGTGAAAATTATTTAATTACTTTGAATGAATCAAACAAATTAAGTTTTCTGCACGTCCAAAAAAAAGTGATTAAAAGGATGTCAAGAACAAAAGTAGTGTTTGTCTTTATTGATGTTACAAAAGCACAGCTCTTGAAGGGCAATTCATTTGTTCTAATAAAGTTCAACTATCTATTGATTAATAAACACTACCAGGCAAAAGTTTGGAAATGCACACAAACAAACACACTAGTTAAAATCATTGTCAAATGAAATGCATTAGCATGATGCACCAGGTTCTGTTCACAGTGTGGAACACCAGGGCCGCTCCTCGGTGACGTTCCTCTGCTCCAGGGATCATGTTGGCACTAAGCCGCCTGCTCCTCTCACTCCTCTCACTGCTGCCGCCGTGCTGGGTGCCTGTGGAGGTTCGGGAGATTTAAAACGTCCTGATCTTTTTATTCCAGTGTCACCTTTCCACTTACTTTTTTCTACTCTCTCTGTATTTCTTATCCTTTGTTTGGTGTTCTGAAGCCAAGGTCTCAAAATCTTCTATTTTTTCCCCAACAACTCGCACAAAGCGTCCAAAGCGGTGTCCTGTTAAATAATAGTTCAATAGCAATTAAGTGAATGATTAACGAATGCTTTTGTCTGTAACCCATGTGCCACTGATGGACAGAAGGGAAATGGTCCCACGTAGTTTGAAACAATAACCGTTCTCATGACAACAACCTTTTGGGGTTTGTTTTACTCTGAACCCAAGTTTGGTTCTGGCATAAGCAGCTGCAGCTGGTCTATGTTCTGAGTGAGATCAGAAAGTCATTTCCAACTTAAAGCTTTGCTGGTGATTGAGACTTAAGATGGAGACGAGTCGGTCTGCAGCCCCAAGGCATTATGGGACAGAAGAGGACACAGTGAAGAGATTGAGAGAAATACATTTTTTTTTTGTATTACTCCTCCAGAGCTTTATCGGAGTGTGATGTGCTAAGCAGTAGTGAAGCGATTTGCCGGTAAAGTTGTCATATCTTCCCTCTGGCCATGTGGGACCCACAGTGCGGTGCCTCTGTCTTCAGAATGCGAGGCTACAAGGACAACGAATGGAAATGAGCCGCAGTTATCACGGAGGTCGTAGACCTGATCACAGTCCTTATGACCGTGATCTTATCTTAAAAACACTGAACTAAACGTGTGTAGTAGACCTGTGTAAGATTCTAACACTACGATTGGCATAACACTATGAACACAGGAAATTGATAGAATAAATCCCCCTTGAGTAGGAAACGCCTGTATTTTGCACCGTTGTCATGATTCCCCTGGTGTGTTTTCACGATGCATTTTCCCTTGTATAAATTTAAAGCAATTATCATTAAAACAAATGATTCCTCTGGTCTCCCCGCTGCTATTCCGAGTAAAGTAAAGCCACTTGTGACTTACTTATCAATTCCTCATTTGAAGATTGGCACCTGCAGCAGAATTCTGCAGAACACTTGCAGGGAGAAGCGCTTGCTTCGTCAGTTTTTGTTTCTTTAGTATCTGAACAATCTGCCTGGCTGACACTGACAGCTGGGATTAGTGAGTGCACATGTAAGACATTCATTACCCTTTATACCGTATCAACATGCCGTCATGCATGTATGTCCGTATGTCTCTGTGTACTGATTGTGAAAACAAACATCCCTCTTGGTCAAAAGAATCTAATCTGGTCCACTGCAGTGAGGAAACATCATTTACATTAATACAGTAAACTCATTTGAATATTATTATTTGAGCTTCTGAAGCAAACACATTTAGTTGTTGTGATTGTGTTATTAGCTTACGGCAAAGTCATTATCTAACAGTGTGCTAATTATAAAAGGAATTAAAGCAAGATCCCTAAGATGTTCATAAAGCTGTAATAGCTCATTTGTTGGCTATAAGTTGTGAACGCAGCATTGCTTTTTAAGTTTATTTTGCGAACTTTCAGCTACCAGTTTTTCACATCTTCACCAAACACTCAGGGAAAGATCTGTAGATTCATGTGCGACCTCGTTCCACTCATGTCACTCGTGTTGCGTGGACTAAAGACTCTCAGAAATATGTGATGGAATGACGAGGGGAAAGAAACTGTCCTCGGCCAGCGAGCATGGCATCCGATCAACAATCTCCATGTTGTGCTTGGATGTGCATTACTTAAGAATTCCTGTTTCATCCCAAACATGCAGCCACTGGAAGGGAGAAGAAATAGTGTTTGCCTCAAACCTCTGCACGGACCGTGAACTTAATCCCTGCTCGTCCTTTCATCATTCTGATCGACTGTTTTTGCTCGAAGATTTCTCCGTGACATCAAGGACACTTGACGCTCTCCCAAGGATATTTATGAGTTGTGTGTGTGTGTGTGTGTGTATACAGGGTTCCGGAGGCAGCAGCAGCACAGGTATTCAGGATCTTTCATGTTACATGTTCACGGCAGAGAGCTCGAGCTGAGGATTTCTCGCTCTTAACGTTTTCTCTCCTGGAGGGGGGTCGTTCTCTGCTTCCAGTCTTTGCATAAATTAGCCGCTCTCCCTTTTGACTCCCTACTCGTCCCATTATTCTACTCATCTGTCTTTTCCCGTCCACCTACAGAATCAGTTGTTTCTATCATCATCCCCGCCATCTCTCTCTCTCTCTCTCTCAGCTCATCGATTTCTTTCCCCGCTCCGTGCTGCCTGTCGTCTTTGTTTCTCCCCTCCCCACCACCGGTTAAATACCCCCCCTCTCTCTCTCTCCCTCTCCCTCCACCACAAGCACATCAGGCCCGAGGACATCTATGTACTTTTTCTTTTCTTCCCCCCCCCACCCCGCTCCACAAGGAGAGCCAGAGGCCGTAGCAAAACACCAAGACCAGCGTGCACTGTGCACGTTATGTGTACCTTATGCTTGATAACGCCCCGGGGGGGGGATTTTGAATTGCCATTTCGTGAAGCTGTGAACAACGTGGAAAGGCACGTGCTGGCTCATAAGTTGGGGAATAAATGGGGAAATGATTGGATGCATTAATGACATATAATGCTTAAGCCGGACATTACTTTCACAGTGGGAAGCGGATAAGTGGCAGATGGCACGTTTATATGGCATGCTACCTAATAAATGGATAATTACATTAAAGAAAAACTCCCAGGATGGCTTTGAGTGGCATCAGAGGGAACCGCAGCGTTAAATTAAATGTCATAATGGCAATTTATTTTTTACGGAAAATTTTAATTTACATACACAGACCATTAAATACAAGTCACGGCCATTTTCCACACACTTCTTGATGCGCTTGGTATTTTATTTTTTTAAAGCAATCATCACAGCCATTTTTATGTAAATGTTGCTGATATTCCTGACATGCTTTTTTGAAAAATTGAAAGCGTTCAGGTTACAGGCAGGTGCCGTTTGTTTTGGCCACTTTATCTCATTATGGGAACTTGCTGTTGAGATTCATATTGAATGTCATGAGTCTGTCATGGTCCACGAGCTGCAGGAATCATTTAGTGTCGGGTTGAAATTTTGAAACTTTTTGTCGTACACACCAGCGCACACAATGGCTGGTCTCTTTCCCCCCCCCCCAAAATATAACATTAGGATTCTTTATCACATGGTTACAGGGTTTTAAAAAAAAAGTGCATTCAAATCTTTTGACTTAGTTTTCATGGGGCATTGGTTTTGAGCACCATTACCCAGACAGCTTGCCACTGGCTTTAAAAGGATGCTTTATGAGTATTTCTCCCATTTGAGAGACCAGAGCATCAGTATAGAAATTTTTCAGAGTTTGGGTGGATCAAACAACCACCAGACACTAATATATATATATATATATATATATATATATATATATATATATATATATATATATATATATATATATATATACAGCACAATTGTTTTAGTGCCTGAAGCTATACAAACCTCTACCAAAGGTGTGTTACATGAGATATATGTCTATATATATTTCATATATTATACAGAAGGGCGCGAATCACAGGCGGTCCTGTTGCATCATGGGAAGAAAAGTTTTTCCATGTCAGCCCATGGGGGTGGTGATGTTCAGTCCAACTCTGATTTCAGAAGCGCAGACTCTCTTTTACATTTCAAGGTGAAATACCTCAATGTGGTGAGAATGAATATACTGAACATATATGTGAATGGTGATAACACGGCAAAAGCATCACACCCACAAAGCTTAGTAAACGAGAAACCAGCAGGGGTCAGAGGAGCAGAGGGCCCTCCCCACAGGGTGAGAAAGGGCGCGGGGGAGTGGCATTAAGTCCACATCCACAGGAAGCAGTTCTGTAAAGCTCACGGTTCCGGATGCACAACTAGAAAATTAGGAATTTCGTTTTGGTTTTATGTTTTTTTTTCAATTCAATGAATTGGTGAATATAGTGCATAACACGCCTTTAGCATTGAATTGGTTAATAGTTTCCCAAAAGACCTTCCACAGGGGGGGGATAAGATAACCCTCATGATGCCAGTGAAGAGAGCATAGCCATTATTACGAATAGGAGAATCACAAATGTAAAAGAAACATAATGAGAAAACTGAATAGCAGCGGGCATTAGTCATAACAGTTTATTATGCGTCTGTCTATTCTGGCTGCAGTGGTGGGACAAATTGGTGTCTCTGGGCTCCGTTGTAAAGAATCATTGGTGCAGAAGCTGCATTCAGGCTGTGGCAGCTGACTTTTAGATATTTCATTGCCTGCGGGCCTGTGGAACAATCGAAGTTGGAAACCGGGTGCGTTTAAGAGAAACACATTATCAGAATGTGGTGAGGGCTCGCATCAGTCATCATCAAATTATTCTTTTTTTTCCCCTCTTTCTATTCCAAAGTATTGGTCTCTGCTTTGTGGAGCTCAATCTGTGATAAAGAGAACAGTCGGAAGTTGATTCAGTAGAAATTACTCTCTTAAGAGGCATCTCTGGTGTGGGAGCTGCGGAATCGCCGTGAGTGAATTTGTAGCACCTTAAATTAAATTATCTTATATAACACGTCAATGTATTGTAGGACGTTGATGATCCAATACAAAAAAACTATAAACTAAACCCATCCGAATGTCCGTGCATATACTAACACAACCAAATAGGTCCCTCTGTGTTTTCCCATCTGACGGTGGTCTCTGCCTTGTTTCACCTGCTACCCTCGGTGTGCAGAAGCATGACAAACGCAAAGGTGTTGAATATTTCCAAATGTAATGTAGCTTTAGTCATTGCTTAGTCATTCCACCTGCTGTACCCCACCAGTGGCTCAACATGTTTCAGTCAGTCATTGGGATGTTATCTCTGTGTGCACTCGTAGTGTCTTCAGGATGAGGCAGGAGATAATCACCTCCAGCTTCCATCTGCAGAACCTCTAATCTGATATCAGAGAGATGACATCTAGAACTCCCCCTTGTTTGCCTTCCTTATCTGCAGAATTAGATACACCTGCTAGGATGCTTAGTCTACTTTTCAAATGATCATGTCAGAAAGAGGGAAGGAGGCGCGAGCTATTGCAAGAAGCTTGCATAGATGTCTGGGACACTGCTTTTCATACATTTATGGATGAACTGGTGGCTTTCCACCTTCAACTGGCTGTGCATGTCGAGTTTTTAACTTGTTTGGCCGTACATCATAAAAACACTCCGAGCAACCCAAAGCCACTTGTTCATTCAAAGTATTCATGATGAATAAATGATTTGCTTTTTTGTGTTTTAGGCATTTGTAATAACTCATGAAATAAACCAAGTAAAGGGGTTGAGTGTGCAAGGTCTGATTGCCGGTCTTTTGTTTCAACTGCGTCCAAATTCATCTAGAAATTCAATATATTTTATAGAAGATTATTGGAATTTTGCCACATTGGTTGTTTTCAAAGTCTCACATGCTGTGGATGGATGTGGAGGTGCATTTGTTTTCTCACAAAGGGCGCTTCAGGAGGGGAGGGGTAAACCCAAAAGTGAACTGTGGTGACTGTCTCTGCAGCATGTGGATAATTCTCATTACGCTAGCATTTGTCTTGTAATGATTTGTTGCATAAGTCCGCTACGGAATCCCAGTCTGCAGACGATGTGATGTTGCTGTCTGCTCCCCACGTTTCCTAGGGAGAGCTAAGCAGGAACACGGCTAATTACCCATGGAACACCACAAACGTAATTGCAGCCCTACGGAGATTCGCAGGTCGAGTGCAGTACGTGAGGCCGAGGAGGCTCTTTCCTCAGAGTGTGTGGATTCTCATTTTTTTGGAAATCCTTGAAGCTGAAGTGTTTCATTCAAACTTCAAATATTACTGTTGATGCAGGATTAATACAACATTAATGAACGAAGCATTCAATCGGCGGGGGGGGGGGGGGGGGGGCATAAAGGAACATCTAGCGGTCTGGATATTAAGCTTTATAATAACTGGTGTCTGACTGAGAATAAAACCATGCAGCTAGTAGCTCATCAAGCTTTGTCCCGGCGGGACGTGGCTAATCACACATGCACTACGTGTCTGAAGCTGTAATTTAGCCAGATTATCAGTGCAGGATGTAGTGTAACAACAATGCTGCAGACCCAATTCCTAACCACGTAACCTCAGGAGGTGGTAAATGCTGGAATTTTGCCACCTTGTATTAAATTACATTTTACAGAAAAAGCGAAAGGGCTTATATTAAACAGGGGTTTGGAGAATAGCGGCTGTCAGAGAGGAGTTAATGTGTAAAAATGATCTTTTCTTCCTTTTACATTCAACTTGCTCGCATTGTTAGTTGCAAAGATTTGAACCTACATGCATGGAGCTGTTGTTTATTAACACAGAACAAACCTCATTTCAAACTTTCATGTGATGCACTCATTTGAACAACATCTTTTTATTCAAGAGGCATCATAGCTCACATCTCTTTGTTGCTGGCTTAGTTTTCATGAATTTCACACCAGAACACTGGAGATGAAAATCACACAAATATAAACTGGAATGAAAGTAATAAAAACCTAATTGAAAATCTTTCAGAATATCCCATAAGGTGTAGCGTCTCTTCTTGGAGTTTGACAACACAGCTGAATGTTTTAAAAAGGTATAAAATGGCTTCAATGTGTTTGCAGGACAAACAAACCATTTGTTTTGTTTTCGAAAACACTTTACACCAAAAATCGAATATCAAGCAACCGGTTTTACTTAATGACACATTTTAAAATGTCCAAGATATGTGTGATTCAACAACACTTAGCTGCAGTGGTTGTATTTCTTCATCAAACTGTTTGTGTTTAAACAAATATCCTGTACTACTGATGACAGATGATACAGAATGTTGAATCAACAATGTTGGCTACTATCTTGAATATATCCCTGATATTTTCTCTCTACATGGATCCCAATGTGCTATTCCGTTGAGGTCTTATAAAACTGCAACTAAGTGACACTTGCCTTGGGTGTTATCAGTTTTTTATAATATGCTCACACTATTAATGAATGTACATATGATTAATGCAATCGTCTCTAGTAAAGTATTTGTAGTACAAAGAAAGGCAGCATTGGCTGTAAACGTATAGTAAATAATTAAAGATAAGTATTCATGTTGTATCAATAAATTATTCAAACCTTAACTGAAATGTTTGCAGCAAGCAGAAGTTGGCAAAATCAGACTTATAGGAACATTTTTATTTTTTGTTCCATCAAATTAAATATCAAAACTGACACTGAAAAAGCAGGGTGTACATTTGTATGTGTTCCATTCGAGGCGTCTTTTAGTGTCTTTTATTCTGGAAGCAGCATCTTCTCCCCTTTTTAAATATAAATGTCTCTCTAATAACAGCGATGCTCTGCGGTCGTTTGGTCTTCAGTCTCATTTGAAACCCTTTCTTCTCAGTTCTTTGCCTTCCCATTTATCCTGTACCTTCTGCTAATGAGTTGGGTTTAATCAGGCATCTCATTTCACTTAGAAACCAAATGAAATGTTGAGATCCTTCACAAGGATATTTCATTTCATATGAAAAGTGATTTTTCGCTCCGCCTGTCTTTTTATTTTTTTTAAATACAGACATTTTCTTTGTCCTCGTTCAAGAGTCACAGTAGATTACTTGAACAAAAAGAACTCTTTTCTCGCTGCGTGTTTCTGGAGCACGGATATAATTGGATGGAAGGTTATCATACTGCAGAAGCTGAAAGATGTGTTTCGCAGAGGAATAATGACACATTTCATTACTTATGCTCTTTTAGTGAGGGTGTTCAGGGCAATCGTAAGTTATTGTGTTGTCTTTGGCTGCAGGAGGAAATTGTTCACATTGCTCCTTCCAGGCAGGACGAATAGAGCTAGAAAGCAAACCTATACTGTCACATGCTGCATACATGCTTCGTAAAAATGAATCATTCACCAGTGTAGCCACCAACTATTGAAAAAAAAAGCACAAACTGAGAAGGAAAAATGTCAAAATGCTGCTTTAATTAGCGTGCGTTTGTAAGGTACGGAGGAAGAAACGTCACGTTGCACACAGCAATGCAGTAATCTACTCCCAGGCTACAAAGGCATGTCCACCTGATTAGTCCTTTATATACACCCTGCATCACCTGCTCTTCCTTCAACACCGAAAAGCACGAAACTCCACCTTCCATCATTTGTTGCCAATCTTGCATCCCACTGTTTATTTCCTGCCAGCGTTAAGTGTTAAATTTTTATTCCAAACTGCAAATTCACCTAGTCATGCACACAGAAATTGCACATGAACAATACAAAACATAATACAAGTACAGATTAAGATTTAAATGGATTTAATTTACTATTAGAGCCGCAGTGGTCCTCTCCTCTATTTCTCCTTTGTTGTCATTGGAACAAACACGTTTCTAAATGCTTTGAACACGGCATTTTTTTTAAATAAATGATGCCGAGAAGTCTTGATATGTTCGGTTTATGCGTTTGCCACGTTACACAGACGTCTGAGGAAAGAGCAAAAGCTCCCCGGGCCTGTGGAGTAAGTCAGTTGTCACCAGTAATAGGGTGTGTGTGTGTCTGTGTGTGTTACTTGTTACGATGAGGTAACGAGTAACAGGGACCGGCTGACGGCGCCGGATGGAGCTTCACTTCATGCTGCAAGCCTCTGCCTGACTTTTTAATGGACTGCGTTTTGTTTCGTGAAAGAAAAATTTGGGTCAGATTGCCATCAGTTTTCTGTCACGCAAAGAATAGAGGAATGTTTATTAGTGTTGAAAATGCTGATCTCGAAGAACTGAAGGCCTTATCAACAGCGTGTTACAGAACATGGTTCATCAGTCTCCATGAGGGTCTGGAGCCTTGTCACATCAGCACTTTTTAAAATCTCTGCAGGAAAAATGAAACTGTAGCAGCTGAATAAATTCAATAATATAGTGAAATAAGAAAAGTAAGTAAGACTACATTTGGGGGGGATCGGGGAAGACAGCAGCTCATTTTACAAACGTGATCATGACTACGCTGGAAGTCCATATCTTCACGCGTGGGTGTTTGTTTTGTGCGTCTGGAGCGACTACGTGTGTGTTTGCAGAACAAATGGTTTAGTGCAGAGCACGAGCTTGGCCATCTGTATTTATCTGATGCAAACCCCCCACCCCCCTCAAACCGGTATCACCAGAGCACATTGGTTGAGTCCCCCCAAGTGTTTGCATGTGTGTGCGTATGTTTGCATGTGTGTGATTGACTTAAGCTAACTACTTGTAGATGTTAGGATAACGTATGACCAAAAAGACAATTCTTACATTTCAACACAGTGAAATTTATTTTGCATGTGCATTTGTGTTGTGAATGCTAATTTTGTTATAAAAGCAAGATACACTTGAGCCCAGATGCGCACACAATGAAGCAAAAGTACACAAACATCTTACACAAAAAGTACAGTTTTCCGTTACACTGGTTTTCACGTAATGTTTGTGGACACCTGGCAAAAATTCTCCCTTTAAGCTCTGGTTTTGGTCTCCAACCCCTGAGAGAAATATCAGGCTGCTGAGCTTCCAAACGCTCCACTATATCACCTGCTGCAGCTGCTCACTGTCTGTCAGGTGGAGTGTTTGGAGCATTTTCTTTCTGAAAGCAGCTGCCGGCTGCGACAAAAATCATATCAAATGAGAGGTAGAAGAGTGAACCAAGACAACAAGGCTGCAAAACCAAAACAGTGAGTTAGAAAATGCTCCGTAGCGCTATGGCAGATGCAGAGAAGGTGGAGAATTCGCCCTGGATTGAAGATCCGCTCCTTCTCGTGTTCATGCGTACCTGACAGTATAGAATCTAATGCATGGGTATGAGCACGGTTTAATCCAGATGGCCAAGGATTCACGTGACACTAACAATTGGTCGCAAACACTGGAATGTAAGTTCGAACTGGTTCACGTGGGGGGACAGATGTGAGTTGTGCTCAGCTCCATGATACACATTTTAGATGTTTCTTTTCCAGAACGGGTCCCCAGGGGCTCATTCATTAACTGGAAGGTAGAATCGGGTCAAATTAGACATTCATTTGGCCAGAAACTTAAGCTCATGTAGCCTCTTCAATCTAGAGCTCTCCCTTCCACAAACAATTTAACACACAACTACAGGTTACAAATGAAACTGCTAAACACATGACTAACATACAAATACTTCAAGTTGTCATGTACCTTTGTTTTAATGACAGGAACTTGTACAGTAGTCTCGCTGGTGTTCGGTGAATCTACTTCACCAAAAATGAACGCTATATAGTGTCTGTACGGCAGCCTTCTATTTAGGCCTTCATGAGAACAGAAAATGTCTCAAAAAGTGATGAGGAGGAGAGGACAAGGATTGGATGACGAGGATGACAAGGATGACAAGGATGAAGGAAATGATAGATCTCAGGAAGCTGCCATAGAAGGAAAGATGGCAGGAATCCTCACAGTGGGGCGGCGACATGGACTCGTGTCACACACTCCGTCTCCATCGGTCTCTCGGTGATGGAAGTGTCGGCGAAGACGGGGGAGATGAAGAAATGAGCAGAGGTAAGGGAGGAGGGCAAGAGAAGCACAGCTGAGCGAGAGGGAGAAACCGCGGAGATGAGGTAAGAGCGAGAGGGTGGATGGAAAGAGAAGCAGGGATGTATTAACACTGAATGTGAATCATCTAGCAGGAGAGAAGAGGGAGGAGGGAATGAGGGCGGAGATGTGAGACATAAGGAGAGGTGACAGTTACAGGGAGTGGGTGAGGGAGACAAACATAGACGGACTGAGGGAGAAAACCAAAAGGTAAATAGGGTTTGATGGAGGAAAAAAAAGAAGAAGCAGTAAGTGAGGTTGTGATGCTGAGCAGAGAAATAACACGTAAGACATCTAAATCCACTTGTTTTGCTTTGTGGCTCTTATTCATTCGGTCACAGCAATGGGCATTCCCAGCTTGTGTGTGTGTGTGTGTGTGTGTGTGTGAGAGAGAAAGAAAACTGACAAATTGTGTCAACTTGCTGTCCTCCCACATAATCTGCTGACAGGTTTCCTGCCCAGCATAGAAAGGAAAAGAAATGTCTCAACCCCAACACTTTTTCTTCTGATATTAAAGGGCTCTCGCATTGAACGCTGAGAAGAGCTTTACCCGGAAACAGTGAGTGTTGGATCTATTGAGTTTATCATGATTCCCTCTGTTTCTAGGGAAGTTATTGTTTGATTGTTTACGTTATTCACTCTGTTGCCTAGATGAAAAGGCATGTTAAAACTTGTATAACTTTGCTTTGCAGCAATAACATTTAAACCCACTTCTGTTTTTAGTAGATTTCTCCTTTGTCGTTTTGAATTTCACATGTTATTTTCTACAACTAATTTTGTTGGTAAGCGTTAAAAGTGGATCAAATTGCCTAAATTGAATTGTGTCGGGGGGGGGGGGGGGGGGGAGAAACACAAATAAGCTGACTGAACAAAGTTAAAAATCCTATATGGGGAATACACAGCGTGACTTTCGCCGTCCGTCAGCCTGGAGGCGGCTAGCAGGTGACAACAGTGATGACAATGCAAACAACTGCAAAGGCGTCACTTTTCCACATGTTGACCCTGAAATTTCCTGCAGGTAATTACTCTTGTCAAATTCAAGTAAGTATTAGAACTGACTTCATTTAACTCTCTCAGTCAAAGTTTTTGTATTGTAATTTATATTCAGGGTCAACTGAGAATTCTGAAACCTTTTAGAGGTTTGGCTATTCTCTCTCTCGCATGCATCCTGTTTGTGGTCATTATGTGTTATGCTGCCCCGCTGGAGTAAATAAAAACAATTCTATTTTTACACTTACCTGTTTGAATAAATGAATAAAAACAACTAGGAGCAACACAGGTGGTTTATTTGTTGGAGACAGTGAGGATCCCTCTAACTGCTTCGGTTATTCTTGCTTACGTGTTTCAGTATCTGTCTCTAAACAACATTCTGACGGTCTACAAGTGAGCTGCTTCCCAAACTGGACTGTTACTCGTAATGATGATACATGCTGTGCTAATCAGCCATGCAGAGGATTTGTCAATAAATAGCATTGCAACATGTCGTCAATACTCTTCCTGCCCCGGGGACGCGCATGAATGCAACCCCGCCTCAGACTCTAAAGACGCGCAGAGCAGCCTTAGAATTAATAATAACCAAATAAACACACACAGACACACATACAGAGACAGACTCATAACAAACAGATTAAAGCATGATGGAGCTACACATCTGCAACACAAGTCAGATACACAGGGAGAGGTTATGAAGTGGAGAAAAAAATGAGGATGATAATGACAAGAAGCTCTTTTGTCTCGGTTATTTTCCGAGCTGTGCTCTCTCTCTCCTCCTGACTGTTTTGTCTTCCTTTATGTGAACACTAAACATGTGCAGCCACTCACACAAAACGCTCGCGGCACAAGACACCTACACTTGACTCATTGTTCCCTTTCTGCCTTTCGCCTTTCCAAATGCTTCTACTCTAATTAATAAGAGAAAGAGAGAACCCCCTTAATTGAAAGCATTCCTGAGAATATGAAGCTACCACTCCAGAGGACTGCTCCATTTTCTCCTCCTCTACAATGCAATGCTTCACTCTCCTTGCACTACAACACCACACGGTTGAAAAGAATACTGTAGGACAAATCCCTCAAATCTCACTGTGTCTCTCAAAGGACACGTCTGCGTGATGGGAAGCACGTATGAAAACACATTTTGGCCTCTTGACCCCGTGTGATTCACCCTGGCACGAGAGAAGCCATGTAAGTAACCTTAAGGACAGTTTCTGACACAGACGATCAAAACGGAGCGGTGCAGAGTTGAAACCTGCCCTCCGGGCTAAGAGGATTACGGCTGAACATCATCCGCAGCCAGACGAAAGTCATTCTAGACTTTAAGAAGGACAGTCTCAGTATTGTGTGCTCTGAGGCCTGATTGGCCCTTTTGTAGAGTGGCCTACTGCACTTTGAGATACTCTCAGCTCTCCTCTGTTAGGGAATCTACACTTATATATTAATTCTGTTTTTTCCAGTCTCACACCAGAGCTATCGGATAATTTCTCGTACTCTGCAGGCATTTATCAGACGTGCATTATTAGTAAGATCTGCCAAGTTCATGAGAGAGTTCACAATGATTTGCTGCAGTATTGATCCTTGCATCGAGGACTAAGAGGATTAAAAGTGAACATTGCACAGTGTGCTGATTACTGATTCAGTATTATTCATAACTTAGGCTTTGTTACTTTGACATGGCCTTGGTGCAATGTACTGTGTTCTGTTCCCTATGGTGCATTGGCCGGTCCTTCTCTCTACTGTGCTAAAGCTGCTGCAAGGAGAGACTTACTTGAAATACAGTAGAGTCTGTGGGCAGGAACACAGCTATGAATTCAAAATGA
The DNA here is from genome assembly GCF_949316345.1 of Pungitius pungitius. NCBI lineage: Eukaryota > Metazoa > Chordata > Actinopteri > Perciformes > Gasterosteidae > Pungitius > Pungitius pungitius. The sequence goes on along the minus strand of NC_084915.1, from coordinate 10,585,292 downwards.
TTTGTATGAATATATATATATATATTATTTAGTGAAAAACTTCAGCTAGTAAATATAATTTGGAGGTACATTGAGTATTAGCTATTGCCTGCTCATACCCCATTAAGATACATATTTTTGTATTATCTAATAGCTGAAGTTGCTAGTTACTTTGCAATTTAAGACTACATTAAAGTTAATGAAATATGAAATATAGAACATACAGCTACACAGCAGCATACAAACCAGTTATTTCAAAGTAAACATAAACATTAAAATGCGTATATGTTAAAAATTAATTCATCCAATAGTATGATTAATGGACAATGTTTTGGAATAATAGGCGATTTAGCAAGAACTTTAGGTCAACATTGTTGATGGATTCATCTGGAATATTTTGCCCTTTTGGTATTGGTATTTTAAATTAAGTAAAATATTTAAATGTCAACACTAAAATAAGTGACGCCACCGTGTGGACAGTTCGTTGCTTTTTAGAATGGTGACAGGACACCACTGATTCTCGCAACCTCAAAACGACAAAGAGTGGTGCGTCCTGTTTGATGTTCACTCATCTTTGACCGAGCACACGAATACAAACCCAACTCCGTGAAGTTTTCACCCACCCAAACAATCAGTCTAACATAACATAGGTCTATTGCTACTGGTAGCGAGCTTACCCACAGCGGTGTGTTATTATTCTGCCAGTAGAGGTTGTGGTTCCTTCCCGTATGGACCTTTGGCTCCGCTGCTCGCTCGTTACAGGCCTACAGGCCTACAGGCCTACAGGCGCATCCTCAAACCCACGGGCCTCTCCTGCTTCTCCTCTGCTGTGCGGCTACTTCCTTTCACCAACGACACACATCTGCACCTGTCCGATCGCGTCACCTCGGGGACGGGTCTTCCTCCAGGGGGGCAGCTTACCGTCTCCATGAAGGTTTGCATGTCGGCTCTCACTGCAGGGGGGGGGGATCACGGAACGACGTCACAGAGGTGCGTGGGATTTGCTCATTTTGTGTTTGCTTGTGCTTGTGTATTTTTTGTTGTGCTTGTCACAGGGTTGATTTGTCATTTGTAAACATCCCATGACAGCGTTGTCACTATTCGGCAATCAAGAAGTTGAAATGAAAGTGTGCCAGATATTAGTGTTTTAACTATTTTCCATTACTAGCTTGGTCTGATCAGGGGGATACCAGTTAACTAACCACCTCATTTAAAAGCTTTGTTTGGGTTTATGTTGGATATCGGTCGTGTCGGCCTTACCCGCTTGAATCACTTTCTTGCAGTCTCTTTTCTTAATTTGATTGTTGTTTGGCCCATGCACTATGACGCTTTCAGTTGCTGTACAAGTGGTGAATTGGGATGTTTGAATGTCATTAACTTGTTCCCATGCATGGATGCAATCGTCTGATCCGAGTCGTGTGTTTGTGTCAGTGAGGGTGCAGTTTTTTTGCCTGGCTGCTGCTGCAAATCAAGTGGATCACTGGCCCTAGATTGATCCATTTCGGTGCACTAATGAGAATATTCCCCGCTTGGGCTGGAGTTGCTCTTCCAGTGGAATTACCACACGTTGACAAAATATCAAAGCTCTGCATCTATAATGTGTTTTTTTGGGGCAAAGTTTACCATGAGTGTGCGATCGATCTCTGCTGTGCTGATCTTGGTGTGAGCTCGTGGGAAGCCACCACGTCAATGTGCAGCTAACTGTGTGTAGTTGTGATATTGATGTGTTTTTATGTCCGCTTCGGAAATGCACTCGAAAGCAACGGTTTAAAATGAATAGTTAAGGTCTGATTACAAATTGCAGTAACTGTGAAAATCATCCTTGCAGTTTTGACATTGATCAGATTGACAGGTTCGTAGAGCTGCTGGGTTTTTCAGCGGAGCCAAGTGAGCTTTCTCATACTGTCCAACTCAAGCATGCAATGTCAAAATAAAACCCCCAAAACATGCGCTGCCTCACTAAGTAAGCAGTAAGTAACCCACTCAAGCAAAATGTAGTGGTTTGTGGAACGTGAGCTCAGATGTTGGGACGTAGTCAGTGATGAATGATAAAAATAAATAATGCTAGGGAATGGGGGGGGGGGGGCTTTTGCAACTTAAAAACTAAATATAAAATGGGTCACTGCTTAAAAGCTCCAAATTATTAATAATATGGATGGATTTACGGTGTATGAATTAGTTCAGGACAGCAACTAGATGACAGGTGGAGGACTGTGAGGCAGAAGCTGTCTCTTTTAGAAAACCGCAAAGCACTGAGAAATAATAGATAGGACCCCATTAGAGGGTGAGGCTTATTTATTTTTTTCTTCTTATTTATAAAATTTCCCTCAGGGAAGCTTTTCAGAAGGAGGAGCTGTGAATACATACCATAGCTCCTCTTTTCACACATCTTGAAGGGAGTCCTCTGCACAGGTCACTGGGCACCGGCCGTGACTGTTGTCCGACCCGACTTGCGATCTCGGTGTGTATAATCTAGGACAGTTAGGCCAGTTTTTTAACTTGAACTGAAAGCGCCGTTTGTGGAGAGGCAGCGGACGAGTTGCTCGGGCCATTGTCCATTCAGGCAGCCCTCCACGGTCCCCTGTGGGCAGCCAGTGTGGGTCCAAACAGGCAAAGCTCACAGCTGCAAAAGAACTCTATGTTCAAGTGCAGCTGCTTCAACTATTGGAGCCTAAATGTCTTTTCATTCATGGCTTCAGACATTTTGCCAACACAGCTTACCACCACTGACACCACTGACAGGGCCTTGGCTCCGAGGCTGGTGATGTGGAGCTGCCAGATGGCCAGTTGGTCCTCCACTTATTTAATATCACAAACCTACTGGTTTACTTGCAATGGCATTTTGTGCATCATTGTACCCACAAAATGGGTCTCACCGACTTTGGCGATTCTCCGATTTTTTCGCTTATTTCACCATCAGCTCAATGTTTTTTTTGTGTATGGAGTACTTTCATTTAGTGTTTTATTCACCAATGTTTGCATGATTAAATTTTAAGAGAAAATGACCCTACTTCGTCTGTCATACCGGTCTGTCAGTCGTTTTAGGATGCTGATGTTTGCATTAAGCTCTAAAGTGCTTAAGCAAAGTCAATACATTCAGTCACCTCTTCCTTTTGTTTTGCTCACCGCAGTAAATCATTATTTAGGCCGGCAACTACGTTTCAGTCGAGTCTGCTACGTCTGTTTTGTTCCGCTGTCTCTTCTCTGCAGATGCGCTTCAAAGGATTAGTTTGATCTCTTTTGAGATCGTTCGGATGAGGGAACAGCGCATCAAAAAAACGGGAGTTGGAAGCACAAATATTGTTTCTGACACCACACGTGTTGTAGTGCAGATACAGAGACGTTCAGTTGGTAAGAGCATGAATCCACGATGATGAAACATTTCATGAAGCTGCAGCAAAACTGCAAAACTGAGAAAAACACACGGACATGTTTGATTCAGTATGCACAGCAGACAACGAAGACATATTCAAATGCCATTTCCACGATTTCATGCTGCAAATCTCTTTGGCGAAAAGGTTGAAAAAGTCTTCAACTGTGTCCGGCTGTGTCCGTTTTTGTTAATGTGTCCTTTCGACTGTAAACGGATCTCGCGGTTTTTGCGTCCTCGCTGCCTCCATTACAGACCCACACTTGACCTTCCTCCTAATTACAATCCGATATCGGCCGGTAATGAGTGTAATGACGCCTGATGGCCTTATGGTGCTGAAAAGAGGGCTGGTGTTAAATGGGGCTTACAGGGAGGTGCTGAAAGCCATGTGAGCTGGTGCGTGACGGATGCCATGCGCTTGGATGGCGATGGTAACGAAAATCCAATCATGTACAGTAGTTGGGACATTCAGCTTTGGAGAGAGTGAATACGGGTGGGGGGGGAAATAGGGTACGCATCAGTTTGGCGGAAAACATCATACATTTGCATTTCCCTAAAGGTGTTTCTCATGTCTTAGTTTCCCCGCATGTTTCACAAAATCTCCCACTCTTCTTTCTAGTGCAGTGCTTTTTATTTCTTTCTTTTCACTCTCCCTCGCTCTCTTCTGCTTTTCTCTTGCTGAGTCTCAAGTCTTGAGGGATTCACACAGAGAAATCAATTTTGCTTGGCCTCTTTGCCTTTGGAAGGGAACATAGGCATATATAAATATTCACATGCGGCTATTTCAGATCCTCAGCTTGGGGAATGAACTAGTGGATGAGCTGTTCTTCTGTTTGATCATGAAGCCTGTGTACATGTGTCTCTGTGGATGATTTCTGTCTTTCCCTGTGCATCCTTCTCATTCCAACTCTTTCCTCACTTCCTGGTTTCCGTAGCTTCTGTCTCTACATGGGTGAACACGTTAGAAGGCACGCGCAGTGATTGGCCGACAAGCCCCGGAGCTGCTGCTTCAGCCGCCCGGGCCACGCCCACTTCCTCTCCCTTGGCCCCAGCTGTGTCTGGTACTGATACCTCATGGGTTTCTTCAGAAGACATTTTCACATCCCCGTGCTCTAGTCACTATCTCTCTCCCTCTCCCTCTCTCTCTCTCTCCCACCCAATTGTCAGCTTTGTTTTACAAACAGAGCAGTGATAGTGTCTCTCCGAGGCACCCCTCCTCCTTTGCCCCAGCCGGCTGTCAGAGGGGACGCAGCACATGCTCGCGCTCCATTTGACCTCGCGTTACCTTCACCTGACACAAGAACCCCCCCATGCTTCTCGCCACCCCTCACCACCCCGTTTACAGCTGATACAGCTCGACAGGTGCGGGAGTTTTTGGAGTTGGTGTGTGCGTACTGGTGCGTACAGTCATTCTGATGCATGTTTTATATCAGGCTGCAGAGCGTATGAGTGAAACTAGGACACGAAGGAGGCCAGAATACATCCTGGTTAAATGTGGGTGTGTTTCTCTCCCAGCAGTAGAGGAATTTGCACACTTATTGCATTACCTTTTTTTTTTTTTACTGTAAAACAATTTTTCTTTCCTTTCACCGTCTTATCAGTCAGGCTCAGGGCTCATTTTTTAGGTCTGTCCATTAGCACACACATGAGCACACACAGATGTGCATTCTACTAAAGCGAGGCGAACAAACACAGACCACCTCAGCCATTTGAGGACACTTTCTGTTTAATGTTATTTCTAAACAGCTTTTGAGTCTGGCATTGTTGGATAACCACATACAAAACATTTGGGTTGCACAACGGAAGAGAGGAGGGAAAAAGAATAGGGAGATAGAGAAGGGAGCAACGAGGAAGGAAGAGGAGGAGGTGGAGAAGGAGGGGGAGAAATGCAAGCAGGTAGGGTGGGAGGGAAAGACACAGGGGTAGATACGGGATAGAAAAGCATAGAGGAGGGTCAGGAGGGGCAGTGCTGGGTTTGTTTGTACCATATCTTGAATGAGTCAGCAATAAAAAGAAATAAAATAATTAAAATCTTATTTAATAAAAAATAAAGTTCCATTTTTAGGGAACTATACACAATGGAGACCTCCCCCCCTTTTTTTTCCTTTTTTTTTTTTCTTTACAAAAAGAAAAAAATATCATCCTCACTGGATAAACGGACACAATTTACATCACCTCTGGGATCACAGCAGCACAAACAAGTTCACCAGAAGGGGGTTTCTAATCCTACATGTCAGAAGAAAGACACCAGTGATCAGAGCTTCTGTTCGTCCCCAACATTTAGATAGATAGACATAAAGAGGTGGGGCTCAGCAGAGAACGCACACAGGCAAGGTGCAAATGCGGCCCCTGCTCTCTGGTTCCCATCCAAACCACACGTGTTCAGGTTGCCAACAAACCATACTGGTAAGTTCTTGTGCTTTTTGTCAGCATGCCACAAGTTTAGCTTTTTCAGCCGTTGTATTTAGCGTACAAGGGCAGCTCCTTTCCTTAAAATAGAATTTATAACTGTGCAATGCTAAAAGAAATAAAGACCTTTAGCATTTCTGGCTGGTTTAAGGTACCCGGATGGCCCGTGTGCGTCTGTACAGGGGTTCAGTGGATCTCTTTGAAATAGTCCAGGTCCGAAGTCGTGACCCGCGGTGCTCTGCTCTGGGGGTTTGAAATCCCCGGTCTAACGGGTTAGTAGTTTCCAGTGTGACAGGAAGGCCGTGAAGGTGATCGGGCTTCCTCGGGGTCTCGTGTGTGCTTGGACGGCTCCAGTTTGTACAGAAACACCGCGTCCCATAGTCCTCTCTGCCCTTGTGATGTAGCAGCGTTAATGTCCAACTGTCCGCTCCGCAGTGCTTACAGATTGTCGAGTCCTTTGGTTTTTTGGGGTACATCGAACAAACCGGAGAGGACAAGGACAGGAATGCGGCAGGAGATTGTCAGTCCCTTTGCCCCGTGGGGATCAACGCATATTCTCAGCAGTTGTTTTTTTTCTTTTCTTATGCAGTTGTTCAGACCACTGCAATATATGTATATGTGGAGTTGTGGTGATCATCAGCACTCCTCCCTGATTTTTTTTCCAGCGTTTGAAAACATCCTGTGCCTAATTTGGAGTGAATTATCTGTACTCTGTCTTTTTTAGCGTCCACGGCATTTCAAAGGAAGGCGCGTAACAGTTTGTGGAAGTCAGACGTCCAGTGGGTCAGGCTCTGATTGCTCCTTTGACCGTTTTGTAGCGAGTTGATTTGAAGAGTGAATAAAGCCATCGCCTTAACTCCATAGTGTGTCCTCCTTGGCCACTTGTTCCTCACTGCGCATCCTCTTCTCTTTGTGTCGTTCTACCCGAATGGCTTTAGTTTTTTCTCGTATTTTTCAAGCAGACACACTCAAACAATACAGTTACAGTCTTTCCCTCACTCATTTACACCTAGTGTGACCAATTTTTCTCTTTACAATGAAATGTTGGTTCTGAATGGCTTTTAAGTAGATCTGTTGCAAGGATCCTGCAACAGGCATCTTTTGAGGTCAAGATGCGCTTCACCTTCTAGTGAGACATGCAAGTCAAATCTCTTTATTACTGGATAATGATTCTAGTTGTTACTGCTGTAGCAGTACGATGATTACTGCCACTTGTATATTTAGTATCTTACTTCTGGATTTTAATGATGAGTTAGCAGTGTGACAGTTATGAATGACTTCATCTCACTCAGAGATGAAGTGCACCTCACTGGGAGAGGATTATTGTGTGGAGGGCTAAACATAGAAGCAGAACCCTGAATTGATCTCATCCTTATTGTGCGTCTTTCTCGCTGTTACTTGAATGAGTTGAGTTGGCTTGCGGTTATATGTAGCTGTAAATTTTTTTCCCCCCATAATAATAATATGCATTAAGTGACTCAATTGATGCCACAGTGACAAAATGTTAAGATTTCCCAACGTTTCCCTCGGTGACATCATCAAAGCAATATAATATGAATAGCTTTCCCTGTTTTCCCATGTTTTGTATTTGATCCACGGAGGTTCCCTCCTTGATACAGCACGGATACTTTGACATAGATATTTGACAATATTCGTTACAAACAGTCATGTACAAACATGGTTATGCACATATGCCTCATTCAAAGAGCCAGGACACGGTGGTTCAGGAGAATGAATCACAAGGTGGGACCCCCGGCAGAAAAGTGTCCGTTTCCTGTCTCGGCTTATGACAGAGCGGAGTGTGTCAGCAGCAGAGCGGCTAGTAAACAGAAATCTGCAAAGTGTGACCCGGCGTTATTCGTGGCTCTCTGGACCCCACTCGGTGGGCCGACAGAAGTTCTGGGGATGCACTTGTTCTTCCTCCTTGCAGTTCCAGACGGATCATATTTACCTCCATCTGCAGTGTAGTCTTTCTCACCCCCGTCCCGCAGTACCTGCACCTCGTTCAGCCCCCCTTTCACTTTGCGGCCCCGACGGGTGCAGTTTCTGCGGCCTCCCTTGGGGGGCCGCGGTAGGGGCGAGGGTGAAGGCAAGCTGTACTGATCCCCGTGGGGCAAGTACGGTCGCTGATGGTGGGTGTGATGGTTTCTGTGACGATTCAGGTGGTTCAAAGACTCTCCGTGGTCCATCTCCCCGCCCTGGTCACCGCGTGGACGACCCTCGGCCGCCAGGCAACTGGGCAGCTCCTCTTTCTTCAGCGTCTTCAGGTCCTTCTCCGCCATTTCTGGAGGTGAAACGCACATCAGAGATGAGGTGGAGCCTCTGAACCTGCGCAGCCAATCCCAGAGCGACAGCGCCTTGCAGTCACACTCCCACGGGTTGTCGTTCAGTCGCAGGTACTCCAGGGCCGGCAGTAGAGTCAAGCTGGATCCGGATAGCTCAGTGAGGGAGTTATTAAACAGGTACAGGGTGGTGAGGCGCCGCAGGTCATGAAATGCTTGGCGGTCCACCCACTGGATACGGTTCTGGTGCAGAAGTAGGCGGTCTAGGACTCCCAGACCACGGAAGGTGTTCTGCCGAAGGCTCCAAAGCTTGTTGCCGTGAAGGAAGAGATGACTGAGGTTCAGAAGGTCGATGAAGAGATCGTCCTCCAGGAACTCCAACTGGTTGTCCTGCCAGGATGTAGAGCAGAGATGGAAGACACATGAACAGAAGCTTCGAATGGGGTGCGTTGGACACCACTTTGATATTGTATGAGATACCTTCTTGTGCAGATTTTAGCTTGGACTTCTTACATAAAATGTAAATAATAGATTGTCTTTTTTGCCCATAATGTGTTGACAAAGCACTTTAAGTGCAGATAATAGCTTGGCTGTGTAAGGAAGACTGTATCATATTTTGATGTAGAATGATCTCTTCTGCTTCCAGAGGGCAGTAGCTAATAAAAGTGTTTATTAAAAGTGTGATGATCCGCTGATCTCAGCACTGTCGCTTACTTTAATGTAGTGGCTGCTTTGTCCTATTTTCCCCGTACTCAAGATAACAGCTGGCATTTGTTTGTTGTTCAGTTGAAATAAATCTGAATTTGCGGTAAGCGCTGAGCGCTGAGCCCGTCTGATTACACCATAATGTGATTGTGGTGGCAGATGTAATATACAGTACAGATAAAAGCAGGCTGTTATTCATCTACCTGTAGGTAGAGATACTGGAGGTTATTGAGGCCCGCAAAGATGCCTGGAGGCAGTGTGACCAGGCCACAGTGGTATAGGTGCAGCGCGTGTAGCCTCCCGAGCCCCAGGAAGGTGTCCGAGGCAATGGCCTGCAGGTGCCGGTTGTCCCCGAGGTCCAGCTCCTCCAGGCGATCAAATCCGTGGAAGGTGGAGGGTTGTATGTAGGAGATGTTGTTGGAGTAAAGCCACAACATGGTGGTGGTGGGCGAGAAGTGGCCGCGAAGCAGCCGCTGGATCTTGTTGTTCTGCAGGAAGACCCGCTCGCTCTGGGCAGGGATGCCCTCAGGCACGGCGTGGAAGTTGTGCGCCTGGCAGGAGACGGTGCTGGGAGAGGTGTAGCAGATGCAGTGGCGAGGGCAAGGCGAAGAGAGATCCAGGCCACACAGCACCAGCAGTAACTCCACCCCAACATAACCTGAGAGTGGCAGCAAAAAAAGGAAAGGGAGCGTGAGAAAAGGAGCAGCAGAATTAATTGGAGCCGTTCAGCTGAGCTCCTGTTATCAGACGCACCCTAAATGAAACTCTCACTTTACAAGGACCACAGTGGTCATGGCCCAGTGCAGACAAACTACAATGTGACGCACAAACATTCATGTATTGTTTTGTGAGCCCATATTTTCCCAAACTGTTGACCCTAAACCTTGACCTCGCTTTCCCTTCACTGTTATCTCAATCTTAATCTCAAATCCAAACACGGGAGGATTTCTTCCCATTAGGCAAAATCCTTAATAGCAAGAGGCCCGTTCCCCACCTTGCACACTTAAAAACAAACCACACAGTTTTGTAGCAGTGTGTGTGTATTTATTATAATTATAATTATTACATTTTTAGAGGCAGTGTGATTGTCACATCATCTTTGTGCTTCTGGGACCAATGTTGACGAAGCAGCACACACTGCATCGCACCACTGCATAGTTTTATCTATTCTGGTAATCATCTCAGGGCAACAGAAGAATCAATGATTATCTTGTTTACAATAGAACACCTGTAATACATTCCTGCAATATGAGACAAAGACAAGGGGGGGGGGGGGTGATGGGGGATGAAGCGTGAAACCTCTGCAGCATGCCTGTTAAGTAGATATTGCTTTTTGTTTGGAGACTCATCTCACTAACAAACTAACTTATTATTATTTTTTTTATCTTGCTTCATCTCCAGTGTTTGATGTATTATTGTGGCCACAGAGGTAAAAAAAAAAAAAAAAAAAGCAAGAGAAGCGCGAAAAGGGATGAGGACGGAAACGTGCTGATCCGGGGATTTCCAATGCGATATGAACATCGTGTGCTGACATGTGTCCAGCTGAGTGTTTATGGACAGATGTGATTGACAGATGTCAGTTTGTCTGGAACGCTACTGCTCTGTGAAGGACAACATGTTCTGAAATGTCAGTAGTGGACAGAGTTGTATTGAGTATTTGTATAGCAGTGTACAAGGCCACGCGGGTTTGTAGGTTTCTGTTATTCTTTCTCTTACTTGACATTTATCTGGAACATATTGTGAGGGAACTGTTTGTTTTATTTGACAAGGCTGATCTTTTCATAAATAAAAAAAAAAAAATCTGTCCCCATGGTTTTCAGCCTGTCTTGTGGTGACACCAATAAATCACTACAGTGCAGTCCTCTTTAAAGCGGTTTGAGTTGACGTTTATGACTAAAGGCGGTTTAAGGGAGATACCCCTGCCAAATTTTAAAAAGTAGGTTTTCACCACCACTGGACGTAAATATCTCAACAACCAGTCCATATTCATGGTCCCAGAGCATGAGCAAGGGAGCAGCATCCTGATAGTCATCATACCCTACATAGTGGGTGAAAAGAGCAGAGGATGACAATACGTAACACTAAACAACCATTATAATATATTATTACTGTTCGTTCTTTAAGAGTCTCCCCACCGAACGGGACACGTTGATATGACTTGTTGCGTTTTTTTTCAACTGATTTTCCACAAACAGCTGATTAGTCCACAAATAGCAGGTTATAGACATGTATAAATAGAAAGGCTATAGTGCAAACAACAATATTAGCCACATACAAAATATACCATAAATTCTCAACATAATATAATATAAAATTTCAATAGTCAGTATTATAAATATTTTAATATACTTAGTGTTTAAACTGAATAACTAAACAAACACATATCTCCTAGCAAAAAAATGCACATTAATGGCAATGTTACACATTAAACTAATAGCCCAAAACCACAAAGGCATCTGTTAGTCTAAGTCAGGGGTTAGGGTCTAAATGAACTCGTACCATTACAAGCTGCAACATTAAAGTGATGAAAACATTTGTGTACCAATATTACAATATACTTTATATATTCCCGCAATGGCCGATAATGAGCTACTTCTGGTAGCCTTCTTTCAGTATGTTATGCTAGAACATTTTCACTAAAATACACAAGCGTGTATTCAGCTCCTGAGGGTAATCAAAGTTATTTTATCTCTCTATTTTCTCCTCCTCTTCTCTACTCAACTGCACTTTATTTGTTCATCTGTGTGGCCCTTCGCTTCCTGCTTCCTGCACAGCTTTATCTTCATTTGCCACTCAGCCCTTCCTGCTTATCTGTAAATTCGGTACGAAGCTTCTATTTACTACTTGATGAATTGTCCATTTTGTTACAGAGCATCTTGGACTGTATTTGCCTGTCTGTATGTATTTCTGATTTATGTTTCTTTTTGTGTAAATTGACATGGTCATGATATTAAGCTCTTTTTGTATGTGTATATGTCTTTGGAAAGGTACGCTCTACATGGGACAACAAAGGGTTTCAATAAAAAGTGTCAATTCTCAGTGGAGAGTTTTTGTTCAAACTCCCCAACATGGTATTCCCACTGCTCCCATTATTTATTTTTTCCATTCAAATTGTCAACAGTATAAATATAGTCGACACATACTTGTGATAGTGCTTCTGGTGTTAGTTTGCATTTCCAATTGCTTTTGCTTCGTTGTTGCCTTCTGTTTACCCCTGAAGTCTTTTTTTTTTTTTTTTTAACATCATCGCGTTATATCTGACTTCCCTCATCTTCCGCATGCCTCTTTTATTCATTCCAATTATATCCTCTGAATAATCCTTTTTTTTTCATTGTGCAATGTAGCGTAGTTGTACATCTGAGCGAAATGTGTGCAACTCCGCTTGCTGCTTGTGGGTGTTTTAAAATGTATAGATTAAGAGATGTGATTATATCTGCAGACTGTGATGCCGTACGGCTCTGAGACTCTGGGAAGCGAATCTCCCACCAGCATCCAGTCATTTAATCATTTGAGAGGACATTGTCTTAAATAGACTCTTAAATAGTGTTGGGTCTGCTTTTGATACTATTGAGTACCTTTAAATAAACAGCTTAGCGGTTCAAGCTTTCGAGTATAAGCGTTTGGATGATGCACACGTTTTCTTTTGCTCTCAGCAAGCAGAAAGCTAAAATCCATGTTTTTAAATCCTTGGAATTGTTACTATAGGTTTGCAGCAGTTAAGCTCCACAGCAGTAGTACAGTCTGCAGCATTAATACATGGCTGATTATTGAAATTCAGCAATTAGCGGATGTATAAGCTGGCATTAAGCAGAGCGTCCCAGTACGGAGAGTGAAGGTACATCAAAATATGTTCCACTCGTATTTCCTCATGAGCCATATTCTCTTAGTGCTGTTACATAGGAACGTTAATGCTGGAGTTTCCATACAAGTGATTCTCTGGTGAAAGGGTTTAATGTTTTGTACTTACTCACTTTTTCTTTGAAAAGAAAGACCAAATGTCTCCAAACTTTGGACTGGTATTGTACCTTTTAGATTTAAATCATTTTTGTGATTTAATCAACAAGGTGTTTTGCTGAACAAGTGGGTGGAGCACAGTTTGTTTGCTTCAGCTAAATCATTTGCCAATTAATCAATTTGATTACTTTATTTCCAGCTGCTTTACAACAACACAATAAAATTCTGGGGCATATGATATGAATGTAGAAAAAGGCAGCAAGGCAAGAAAATGCTTTCTTTACTGCTTATCTTGTATCCACAAAATACTGTAACAATATTACCTGAGGATTACAGTAAAGTCCCTATGTGTGGACACCTGAGCATTACATCTACACATATTATTATTATTGATCATCTTATTCGTAAACCATGGGCCTTTATTTGCTGCTACGAGGCGCTCAACCGTCAATAGTAAAAGCTTAAAAAGCCCCAAAAATACTTTTAAAAGACCCTCCTGGGAAAGCTAGTTTAGACCTTTGCATTAGTGAGATCCTACACTGAGTGATATAACAATGTTAGTAGTGAGTTTTGATTAATTCCAGGAGATTCTTTGTGCAGGCCTTGACCTGACAGCAAACTGAACGTATCGTCATGTTAATAGCAAATTGTTAACCTCAAATTAAGTCAATGCACTCTGTTTTCTTTAAGGTAAAGATTACGTGTGCTGGAACTGTAGCGGTGTAACCCAATCCGTAAAAACGGCCCGAGGGCAAAATAACACAACAGCATATGGCGAGTGGTTAGTGGTTAGCGATAGAGCCCTGTCTACTAAACCACAAAGTCTAATATGCTTTATTGTTAAAATGCCAGCTTGCTTGGATCATAACCACACTGGTGACGATGTCCTTTTGTCTTTTCGGTTGGCATAAACACATGGCTTTCACCTTACCCCGGTAATTGTCCATTTCAGCAAGCGGTGCCTTTTTAACCACAACTCTCTCATTGTCCCTCTTTGCTCTCTTTGCCTGTGCCTCTGTTCCCCTCGGGTTGTTTTTCCAAATTCTCACTTTAGCCTCGCAGACTAGATATCCGCTGAAAGCTTCATCAAGCACAGCCGGGGTTCAATTACGAGAGCCATCTCACTCCCTACCAGGTAAAATGCGTACACACACACACACACACACAAAGAAAAAAATAGGAAGCACATCCACATGCTTGTCAAGTCATCATCGCAACTGCCTCCCAACTACAACCTGGCTTCTGGAGGAAAGACACCTGCCACTCAATCCAGTTCGCATAAGTGAAACAGCAACAGAGTTTCGTGTCAGGGAGGGAGGGAAAAGGAAAGGAGAGGAGGGGAGCCACATAGGGAGGAGTGTGGGGGGAAGGGGGGGGGATTCAATATCAAACTCAAAGAGAATGAGGAGCTCTTACACATGAAAGCCGAGGCAAGAGAAGAGAGGCACAGCATGGCGGTGTGGGAGGGAAAGAGAGCAGAAAGGGAGACTGAAGCAAGATGGGGGTGACAGGGACCTAGACCAGTATACGTGTAGGTGTCTGAATGTCTGTCTGCTCTGCACAGAACGCAGCTTTCTGTGAGCTTCTGTGAGGTGAGTCAGACAAACACTTGCAAATTGATTAACACACACACACACACACGCACACACTCAACTTCCAGAGCGAGAAAAAACAAAAATGTGTTGTCACACTGATTCACACGTGTCCGCTGGAAGTACACACATACACGTGCACGCAGGCCGCAGGTGCATCCACCCGCACAGAGACACGGATAATCAATCATAATTAAGCAGCAGTCGCGGGGTTTCACCTGAAGAAAAATGAGTTTGATTTTAAAGGCGAGAGACAAAAAAGCGGTAGAAAGGAGAGAAATAAGAGTGAAATGTATCCAAACGAGGAGGCAGAGAACGAGGCAGGGTGCAGTAGCTCACACATCCAGTGGAGATGCTGCTCTTCTCTTGTTGGTGGTTGATTTAGATTAGCATAATCCCGAAGATCATTTAGTGTCGCTCATTCAGATGGTGATAAATCTCTGGCAGAGTTAATGAGAGATTTAAATTCAAAGACACAGCTGAAATATCTGCACTATATAATCCTCCCCTCATGTAATATAGTAAATGGCCATTACATCCATCTTGATATTAGACACAAACCAGGTCAATATTTCCGCTTCTGCACCACTGATCCTACGTGGCCTTGAAATGACTATTTCCTTGTCTTGAAAGTCTTTTATTTTAATTTGCAGTTTTGTGACCCCAAACAAAGAAATTCTACCAAGCCCGAGCCCCCCCGGCAGAGTTTGAGAGCCAATAGATTTCTTGAAACAAACCCGAGCTACATCCCAGTTGTGACCCATGTCTGGCTGCTCGTGTTGAGGTAGTAAATCTTCTTTCTTAAACAAACCGCTGACTACTTTTTAGATCTCTCCATTCTTGATGGTACAGTCTCAAATGAAATGCCAACCCAGTGCTCATCATTGAATACACATCAGTTGATCTTCAAATAAGAATAATAACCTACGCACCCAGGCGCTTCACAGTCGCCGGCCTCTCCCTGTTTAATAAATCCACGAAGGCCTGCTTTAAAATTTAATTCCAAAGCATTTTACAATACGCGCCGGACTGCGCCCCCCCCCCCCCCCCCCCCCCTGGCGTAGTGGCATCTTCTCAGCACACACCTTATATGCCCATTAAAACACTCACGCTGATCGTGGTGTGTGTGTGTGTGGTTAGAGAGAGAGAGGGAGAGAGAGCAAAAATAACCTCTCCCCTCTTTGCGTGCAGTAATTGGGTCATTTAAAGGGTAAGCTTATCTCAGCACTAATCAAGCTCTTATTTTATTCCGAAAAACTCCCTCCCATATGCATAATCGGAAGATGCAGCTCACAGTTTTCCCTACTTGACCGCTGCCTGTTAGTGGAGGAAAGACGTCGGCCCTCGGTCTCGTCCGCGATAACACAGGCCGACGAGGTGTCGGCGGCGAACAAGGGGCCAAGGTGAGACACTGATGAGGAGGCGTGCCGCCGACTCCTCGGGCATCAAACACTGCCGCGTTGGGACATGCAAGGTCACGGGAAGCGAGACTTGGGCGAAGTGAGACTGGAACACAATGTGCACACAACTTGGGGACCACTTGACCGTTAACAAAATAAAAGAAGAAAAAGAAGAAACCCCAAATCCACGTTTCCAATCAGATCATTAGCTGCATATTAGCGCTACCAAGAGACAAGCTTTTTTTTAAAAATTATAAACTGTGAGGCCTCTCAAAGCAAGAAGGACAAATATTTGGATGCGAGGGAACATAAATAATACTTTTAACACCAACAACACATCAGCTTGCAGGCCGAAATACAGATGCTAAGTGACACCCAGACACACACTCACACACAGATGTGCGGGCCCCAATGGAGCTTGATCACAGGTTTTTCATAGATCTGTGTGTGTGTGTGTGTGTGTGTGTCTACAGCAGTTGTGGTTGAGGTGGCGGTCGGCCCTCCTGTGTCTTGGCGTGACTGAATGTGCGATGCTCTCTGGCAGGTATCCTCGGTGGAGAGCAGGGAGATATGAGGCTGTCCAACACGCCGGCGAGAAGAAGGCGGGAAAATGCAGCGCCATTCTCTCCCTTAGTGGCTGTTTGTCCAATTCCCCGCAGCACAGGGAACATCGCTCATGCTCTTCTCGTGTCTACGCCGCTCGCCGCTCTGGCCTCCATACTGCAGGTATGAATCACCCTTTGTCACCCTCCTCCGCTCCCCCCCCCCCCCCCCCCACTGTTATTTGTTTAGTTTCCCATCTGTCTCCATTACGAAGAGAGCTAAAAGTACATCAGGACTTATTATTGCATAAATCTTTCGTGGCGATGGCTGTCGGCGCCGTGGCACCCCGTTTCCCCCGCTGCTTGTTTTTGAGGCACTTTTCTCGTCTTGCTCGTGGATTACACGCAAAATAAAAAGAGAACGAAAGGTTACAAAGCAAATAGCCAGAACGACAAGTGAAGTGAGCGACTCCATCGAAGTGACATGTCCGAGGGATCATCTGACACCGGGCCGCTTCATCCGATAACACGCTGACAGTGAGCGCTCGCCTTCCGTCTGAGCCAATCACAGGCGGGCGTGGTGCCATGCTTCAGACTGATGGGCAACAAAAACAAGCACCGGGGGGGGCTTGCAGGGGTCTCTCATTAAACAGGCTCCCCACGGAGAATGATTTTTAGCACCATGGAACCGTCAGCGCCTCATGCGATCAGTTTCGTTCCTAAGTGAGTTATCTGGTGGCTGACAAAATGTGAAACGCAGTGCAACGGAATGATTAATGACTCGAGAGCACAGCCACGCACACAGTACACGGGGCGCGCGTGAAATTGCCTGATCAAGCCTGTCTACGTAAACTCCAGTGTCGGCCCAGAGACTTTTCTAATAGTTTGGAAGTGACAGCCATTTTAGGCGTTCTCACGGCAACCATCAGCATGACATCGGTGCGGCAGAGAGCTTCGGCGTCACCGGCGGCGCGGCGGAGAATAGCCGAGAGAAGACATCAGTCAGGAGATGTGAGAAGGGGGAGTAGAAAGGGGAGAGAGGAAGGGTGTTTGGCCAGCGAAGAGGAGGCGTTGCAGCTTTGCTCCGTCAGCTGGAGAGAGATGGACGAAGGGAGAAGAACCTGAAGGCCATCAGTCAAAAAGTGTTTGGCCGCTGTGAAGGTTGGAATCATCTGGAAGCACCTCGCTCTTCTTCTGCTTTCTACTTTCATATGCTACGGTTCCTCGTTTCCTCAATTACCTTTTTGATTTTGATCATGGGCCATTCCGGAGGTCCTGTTGTCTATTTTAAGAGAGATACTCCGCTAATCCGCCTTGGAGAGTTGGCTCCTCCTCCTCGGAGGCGAGCAGGTGTGCCGCCTGAATTCAAAGGGGTGCCAATGGATTCCGGCGATGACTCACAAATCTCATAATGTCTCTAAAGCTTCACAGAAGCCGTCCAACCTCATCGCCTGCTCAAATTTTGCCTTGTCATTTTGTAGAAGACGGATAAAAAGAGTCAAATGCATTGGTATTTCTAAAAATAATTCCTGAAGTGCAGTATGAGAGAGATTCAAATAAGAAAGTGACACAAGTTTATATACAAGGGACAAATATAGGTTTACCTGGACAGTTCGGAGAGAGCGACAGATTTGAGACCGATCTTAACTGTAATTCCTCAGATTATCATCCAGGAGATTGCATTTTAAACGTTTTCCATCCTAAAATAGCGAGTGAAACACATGGAATGTTGGAAAAGAAACGTGTCAGAAATGTACAAGAAGTTGGAAAGGTTGTTTTTAGCTTTCATATTGTTTGTCCAAAGTGGGAACTGAAAGTTTTCCGTGGCTTCATCGGGGGCCTCGAGAGCGGTCGTCCACATGTAATGAGGTGGCGCGGCATCTCATTCAAGAAATCTTAAACCCAATGGGCTCGGCTTCTCTTCACTTTCTTCCCTGCTGGACTGCGTTCCTTCACCTCTGCTTTCTGTTTCCATTCCCCCCTTGTCTAGCTGCAGCTGCCTTGTGTCTACGTTTGGGTGCTACCTCCACTCCTGGTTCTTCTTCCTACGCTGTGATTGCAGCAGCCCTCGGTTCATTGAGACATACTTGCATACTTGTTTGTGATTAAAAGCAGTTCACGGAGGGGTCTGCGGATTATCCAGGGTTACTGGGACACTGTTTCTAAGAAGACGTGTCACCGTTGAGGTTTCTATTAGACATTTTTCAGTGCTTTGAACATCATGAAACACAATTTGATTGTGGGGATGTCAGAGGTGTCTGAAAAGGAAACATCAAAGCCGTGGCAAATAAAATTAAGCAATCTGCAAGGAGAGATACTCACAGCGGGTGACTGAGAAATATATTATGTAATATGAAATATGTAAATATTTAGTCTGATTTGGGGTCTAGTCCATGACTCATTTTCGGTCTACAGAGGCTAAACTCAAGTTTCCCTTGAACCTCTTTTTTTATTCTGATTCCAAAAGTAATTCCATCTCTTTTCACGCACACACAGACACACACACACAGACACAAGGTTTCTTCGACAAAAGGCTTTTTGGTGATGTTGAAATCAACTGAAACATTGTATTCTAGACCCAGTCCTCTCTCTCCCTCACCTCAGGCGAGTAACACAGAGAGTCGGTGCAGCGCCTCCCTGATCTTTTTCCGCACAGGGGCAACGGCACTCATCACAACGCCATAAATGGTTTTGATTTTCTTCCTCAAGCCACAAACTTTGCATACAAACCCGCCCGCAAACACACATGTGGGCTTTGTTGAGAAACACACAAAAGCACGCGTTCACCCGTCCACACAGACACGCACCAAGGACCTGCGACACCTGCGAACAAATCAGCCGCCACGCCCACATTTATATGCTCAGGGGCGTGCGCGTTTTCACTCGGGGTGTTGCAACGAAAAAGGGCCACCCGACGCACGCACGCACACACACACAAAACCTCACACACAAATGCACACACCAGCTTGGAAATGAATTCTGAATCTCAGACTCCATCCTCCCTTCCCGACTCACGATGTCGCTCCACTCAATCCACCGTCACCTTGGCTACATAATCCTCAATTTCTCAGCTGCTTTGTATCACCTTCCTTTGACCCCTCTCCTCCTTCTGTTTCCCCTCCTTTCTGTTCCTCTTCCTCATCTCCCTCCCAAATGTGTCTTTGTAAAGGATTCACCCAGGCATTGTGGCTTTGAATTTAGATGCTTCATTTTGACGCTTTCTCTGACACTTTCTCTGGTGTGTGTGTGAGGGAACATTTTTAAAGAATTGATTAAAAAAATATGTTTGCGGTAGTTTTCTGGTCCCTGTGATATTCGTACAGAGCCAGTGAATTCAAACGCACCCTCTGTGTTTTTAGGGTGTTTTTTTTTCACTGCTGAATCTGTTTGGTTTGCAAACCGACCGGGCAGCCATCATGCACAGTGCTGCTGGTTGTACTGTCAATGGAATCTTGATTTTATGACTGAATTGAAAAACAACAGCTGTGCAATGTAATGGCATAGATTGACGTTTAAAATGAATGATCACAGAAAAAGTTTGAGGCAACGGATGGTTAATTTTACTGCTAATATGAAGTGCCCAAACTTTTAATATTCAAACTGTCATTCATAAGCAACTGTTTTGATGATCAATTTACTATTTTAATCATTTCACGCCAAACAATATAAGCTGGTAAATGTGAAGATTTGTTTGTTGTCTTTGTCAAGTTGAGGCGATTGATCGTTTTAAATATGCACAAACGGTCATATCGGAGTACGTGAAATGTTTGCAAATGAGCTCAGAAGAATCATGATACTTGTCATAATAACTGAGAAATATAATGGAACGTTTAACTAATTTCTTTCATTAAAAAAAACAATGAAATGGAAAACAATCATCAGAATATTCATTAGCTGCTGTGTGGATGAAATCGAAACATAAACTGATAAAACCATTTTATTAGTTTTGATGTTGCGACTTAGAAATTGTATTGGCACCTGTATCTGAAATGTCTATGGATGAACATTGGTGGCTACCTGGAAATGTCAAACAAATCAGTTCTAATTGAGAAATGTGTGTGTGTGAGTGTGAGAGATATAAGTTAAGTATCAGTAATATAAGTCTGTGTGTTTGTGTTTTTATGCATCTTACAAATACTACTTTCTACTGCCAGCTCATGGCAGCCCTGGAGACACATGCACACACAAAGATGTTTCTATGCTGCAGGGTTTTGCATGATGGTACAGTATCTCTGCACCGAGGTAACAACCTTTACACACACACACACACAACCTCATATTCTCCATTTCTCTCTCTGTGTCTTTATCTCTCTTTTTGTATGTCTCTCCTTCAATTAGAGCCCATAGCTCTCCATGTGCCCCTTTGAAGTGAAGTAGATCAAAAAAACAAACGTTTGGAAAACCATACATGAGCATTTGCAGAGCTGAGAATAGGGAAACACACACTCACACACACATCCCAACATTCTGAGAAATACATTTATTAACATGCATAACCTTACAGTATCACAGACATATGCTGCATGCATACAGAAACATGCAGACCTTGGATGAGACATGAATACATTCATGTACAGAAATACACACACAAACCCACAGTCGCCATATTCATATTTAATTCAATATTCCTTTTGACCTCTGCTTTTCTCAGAAAAGTGTAACGCATGCGCTGAGGGACGGGTAGAAAAAAATACCAACTTACATTCAGGAACAAGTATTCCCTACTGAATGTAAAGCAGTTTTGGGAAATTGGATTTTGAAGCCATTTTGTCCACTTTTTTAACTCGATAGATTTTGCCGCTCAATGTGTTCCCTGCACTGAGATGTCTTACCTGTAGTGCAGCGCATTATTATTATTATCTGCCTCTCTCCGGTTGGCCCTCACAAAACATACACAGCGATTACACCCTGACTTTGCAAAACGCACATTAACATTTCAGACACACTAAGGCACGTACACACACACACTAACACACACTCTGTAATGTAGCATACACATTCACACAAACATCCTGCTGCGTTCAGCTGGTATTTACACTCCTTCCCATAAGGCTTTGGGATCGCTCTCGCAACGATCAACAACTAAGTAATTAACAGCAATGCTTCTCAGCTGGGAGGATGAGACAAACCTCAGAAACAAGTGCACACACACACACACACACAAATATGCACATGCAATACACTGGCATGCCTTCTTTTCTCACTCAGTGGAAGACACCACCTTATATCTCAGTTAACTTAATAAGCTTCACATGTGTTGTCGACAGCAGAGAATTATAAAATCTGTATTTAGCTTAGCTGCTAATTAACTGCTAATGCGTATTGTAAAGCTGTGGGTGGGTTGTCCTAAAGACGTTTTCAGCTGATGTTCCAATGTTTTCTGCTGATTCTTTAAAAAAAAAAAAAATAATCTTGTAAAATGAGTCTGCACATGATGGCTGAAACAATAAAAATGCTATAAGACTGATGTTAAAGCCACATGTCCCTGATGATCCGTGTAGAATAAATAGGCTGTATAGTACTAGACCAACATTAACAGTATTACAAACAGTTTAACTGAAATGTACTCATTGTATTATTACCCTGGAGCGCTCAGAAAGCGCATAGAAAAACAAACAAACTTGGACCAGCAACACAATATTTAGCGGTATGACAACTTATGCTTCACTTTTTTACATGCAGAGTTTTGAAGATGAGTAATAATCGAGATGTTTGGGAAAAGTAACCCGGCGTGGGATTCACTAATCTCAGTGATGAGGATGCGTTTTATGTTAATATGGATGGGATGCATGGCAAAACAGGAATATTAGCGGAATATTCTTATTCATGGAAACACCTTTTAGGAACATTTGTCTTTTTCCAAATAACGGCGGAAAACGGTACATTTGGTAAGTTTACATCTCTCCAACCAAAATAAAGGACGCTTTAAACGCTGATTTTCTGTCATTTTTGCTTCTACCAGCTGTTCAGAACAAACACATCCAACGAGGTAGGAGCCCTTAAAATGTTCTAATGCATTAGAATATCCAGTAGTTTAGGTGAGGACATGAAGTGTTATTTTAAACCAATGCATTCTTCCTTCCATTTAACTCACACTGCATATGTCTTCCCTCTGTTATTCTTTGTGGGTTTCTAAATCCATAAAGGTAATAAGTCAGAGCTTTGAGTTAGATTGTAGAGGCGTTTATGTGAAATTGCTGGAGGTGGGTATTGTATGTTCTCGCTCCCCAAGACAACAGTTGCACTTATATCTCCCTCCCCATCAGCTATTCAAGTTTCCAAAGCGAATGATTAAATTCTCTTCTGACCTTCTCAAGCTGTTTTATTGCAAGCAGACAGCAGCTAACTGTTTACTGAGCAGCTCCGCGGGGTATTAACATGAATAACATATTTGGCATCCTGTGATTTCCATGAAAAAAAAACACCCATGGCCTCCAAAGAATACTGCATGTTGACTCACACTGACTTTTGGGGGACATTTTGGCACGAAATAATGCTTAAAACATCAAACAAGAGATCTCTACTGTGCGTGACATCCATTGTCAGAAAAACATGAAAAGCGGCTACAAAATCTCAACGGGACCTATTGGAACAATTTCAAATTCCAGTGGATCAAATAACAATACAAATTTAAACATTCCTGTAATAAGTTTTTATTCATACACCACAATCAGTGGGTTTATGTCCTTCCGTTGCGTGAGTTTTCTCTTCTCTGAGATCCTACTCTACATGTTGTGGACGTGTGCACAGCGCCCCGCTTCACTGTACGCAGATGAGCTGCTCCTAAAATACTGCACGGCAGGTTTTCTGCCTGGAGACACATGCACAGGAACAGAAAGATTGAGTAAGGGAGCAAAGAGGATAGCAGGGGAGGAGCATAAAAAAAAGTTGAGTTTGGCCTGAATGAATAATAGGCAATCTATAATGTATGACAGGTTGACAAAGTTCTTTCTCTCCCTCTGTGTCTTTCTGTGTCTCTTTCTGTCTCTCCCTGCTTCTCTGCTCCTCTCACTATGACACCATGTCACTGCTCTGAGGCACATGTTCTGGCAGAAGACAGCGACTGCCATCCTCCCCTGAGCCTCTTAGCTGCCTTTTGGAAGAGAGCCGCTTTACTTTATGGGCCGCCTTAAATCTCCTCGAGCAGTCTCTCTCTCTCTTCTCGCCTCTTCTCTGAGAAGTCCGATTAGAGGACGGGGGGGATGTAAAACAGGGAGAGAGGGAGGACGGAGGACGGCGGTGAGGGAGGGAGGACAAAAAATGTCTGGAAAACCGAACACTCGACGATTTCCAAGAATGTAAAAGAGGAATCGGCCAAAAGGGTGAGAGACACTCTAGGGTGCAACATTTGGCACTTGTTTTTTTCGCACTTTAAGCGGTGCAAAGCCAATAACAAGCCAGAAAATGGATAAATGATGCATTAGGAATACGCAGCGAATCATTAACCCAGTTGCGCAACATAACTTATGCCTGCCTCCGTTCTTTATAATGATAAAACGACTCCAATGCCTCTAGGAAAAGACGGAGAACATAACGGAGCGAATGGTTTCACACACATCCTATTATCCTGCCGCTTGTTTATTTCTTTGCTCCTTGACTGTCATAAACATTTGCACCTGTCAGGAGAAAGCAAACACCACGGGATTTTTACATGCTCGGCAGCGTGTTGTTTTGTCTGTAGCAGCTGTGGTGGTTGTCCATAAGCTCCTCAGCAGCTTTCCCTACCGCTCCACTCGCCGCGTCGCACAGACCTCCTGCAGCGGTCCTCTGATCAGTTTATTGTACCCATCCAAACAGAGCGTGGCGCCTACTATGGCGGAAATAATAGCCGGGGAGACGTCTTCGACCTCCGGGCCGCTCTGTGTGCGGGTATTTGAGACGGATGCAGCAAAGAGGCCGGCGGCGAGGAGAAAGGCTCTTTCTTCATGGATCGGATTTCTTGGTTGTTATTGGATTTTGATGTTGTACAAACATACATATTCCGACAGAGGCCAGTTCCGTGGACGTTGGACGGCGAAAGAAAACACAATAATGACACCCTGTGAAAGGAGAGTTTAAAGCCAACAGCAGCTGAGGGGATTTATTTTCCCCACATCCACTCGATTCCCCCTTTTGGTTCAGCAGTGTTGTGGGGGTCAGCTGGCATGCCAAATGAACAGCTTCACTTCAAATGATGCTCTAAACGGCAAAAAGATAATAAACATGTATTTCCTTGTCGGTATTGCAGCTTTGGTTTGATCTATCCTCTTCCATCTCTCGGCTGTTAACCACATCAATAGATCCTCTCTGTCTCTCTCTGAGTACTGCAAACCTGCCTGTGAGAACACCACCTGAAATATTCAACACCGCTCTCCCTGAATCCACACTCGGCAAACAAGCGGCACTACGTAAGCGAGCTGAACACGTCCCGAACAATGTCGACGTTGTCTGCGCTGCTTTCAATGCCCATCACCTACTGGCCTCCTTCAAGCCGGTCCAAGCCTGATTTGAGATGAATTTGACTTTGTTTCTGCTGATGCATTCCAGTGAAAGCACATGCAGCCGTCAGTGAAATGTAAACAACAATTTTAGGCTCTTTTAATTTTTGTAGACTGCCGGATGAAATAATAATTGGCTGTTGGTTTGTTCAAGTGAATGGTGTTATTTCATTTCAAACCACATGAGGATGATATTTTTGCAGTTTATACTTTGCCTGCAATCTTTCTTTGGGTGACTGACAGGGTATTTTCATAATCTGTTTTGAAATGGGAGTGTAGTGTTTTTCTTTTAATTGTAGATTTATTCCATTTACTGTTGCCATACCCCAAAGATGTCTCCGTGCAAAATCCTGCACATCATTAGGGTTATTACCAAATCCCTGGCCTACAGATATTTTGTTTTACACTGTGGTCCGCCCACCATAGCCTTATAGGAAAATGTTCTTTAAAAATCTTAACTAGACCCCATAATTAGCTTCGGGTAGGCTACGTTTTCGGGGTCAATGAATTAATTTGTGTTTACTTGAAAAAGCAATACTGCGATATACCGGGATACCGTCAGAATGTTTCTTAATACCGTGAAATGGATTTATGGCCATACCGTGCGGCCCTACCTTTGGTGACCCACAAGGCCCATGCACAAGTCAGCAGACATGACCGGTGAAACCTAAAAATTAAGCAGGGGCATGTAGAGGCAAAATGTGGTGGCGGTGGCGCATGGAGTAGAGAGGCTTGATGGTTCGAACCATGTCCCGTGTACAGGTGTCCCCGAGCAGGACACCCAACCCTGAACTGCTCCCACCGTGTGGGATGGGTTCAATGCAGAGAAAATATAAATACTTTCTTCTTCTTTCTTCTAAATACATAAACAAGGGACACTTTCACACGTTACGCATCGAATCACTTCTTCCTTGAGTTACTTGCACTGTAAGTCAGCTTTTGTTGGAACCAGAACTGGGACACAGCAGGATGTTGGACAGAAGCAGTCGTATTTTCCGACATAAAGTAAAAGATCCAAACCTTATAATTACAGTCCCACTGACTTCACAAAGTGTATGTGTGTATGTATGTGTGTGTGTGTGTGTGTGTAGACACACTGCTGTTTGACTGACAGCTGAGGTAATTATGGTTCCACAATGGCAGTAACCCCCACGCAACCTCTCAGGCTGAGTCCTCACACTCTGGCACGAAGGCTAATGCCAAAACGTACGCTGCCTCTGCTAAAAATATAGCCACCAAATGACCGGGAGAGGAGGGTGAAGACGAGGATAGAAAGAGAAGATAAACAAGAAGAAGTCGGCACGCGAGCGGGCCTGGACTGAACCGACCGACCGACCGACCGGCAAGGCGGGAAAAGATGATCGGGAGAGAAATGGCCCAGATGAAGATTACCAGGAAAGAAATGATTAAGGCCAGCTTGGTGGATGAGGGCGACAACCGGCGCACGCCACTAACAGGCACAGCACCAAAATAAACCTGCAAGACCGAGCAGGGCTGATAAGAGAAAACTATTTTTGAAAGACAGCGAGGAGGAGAAAAATAAGCGTGGAGTCAAAGGAAGTGAGCGATAGAGAGGATGGCTGAGGGGAGGCAGGAAATAGTCGTGACGGTATGAGCAAGGAGGGAGTGTCGTTGTGATGGAAAACAAGGCATGCAGGAGGTATGAAGGAATTCACGCTCCTTTAATATCGTCTTAGCTTCTAGCTAGTTTCAAACTACATCAGGTTACAAAATGAAACCTCATGGCCACTGAATTGTATACTAACAATGGCTGCAGGATGAGAAAATACTCTTTGGTAGTGATGAAAGGACAATTATGGACCCAACTCTGCAATCACAACACTCTAACACCAGAGTGTTAAATAACTTAAACTACGACGCTCTTCGTACCTATTCACCCTCAGTCTTGCGCGCTTTGCAATGTTACGTAACCAGCGACTTTACAAAAAAAGTTTGGAGGAGGTTGTGTTTGGGCAACAAAACTCCTCGGGTTTGGGTAAAGAGCCGACATATACTGAAATACACTTATTTGAATACAGGATGTGAGTCATGTGAGTAACAACTGACGAGAAAATGTCACTCACACGGGAGACGTGTTATGAAGGTCCAGTGTTGCTATAACCAGAGTATGAACCTACTAACATCTTTAGATGTGGAAGTCCTTCCTTTTTTTATCTCCCTCTCTCATTCTCCCTCTGGCTTTTTTTCTTTTCTTTTTTTTCCCATGTCTTCACTATTAAATATTTATCATCTCCTGACGTAGCCTTGCACTCTTACTCTCCCTTCTGGCCACCTCTTTCTTCCTGCACGTCTGCCGTTAGAATCCAAATAACAGTTATCGTCTTTTTCCCCATCTGTCCATCTTCTTCTTCTCACTCTCTCAATCACCTCCTGCATACTTTCCCAACGTTCTTTTATTTTATTAAGTTTAGCGCGTGGTATTCTCAGTTTTGCCTCACAGGACTCAAGTGATAGATTGTTATTACAAAAAGTAAATTCGTTGGAGGTAAAAATGATTTGTCATTTTACCTTTCATTTATTTTTCCGTCAAAGTTACTGAGCTCCTATTTATACTCTTTATGCCTAAAATCACTAAATCACAGAGCTGCAATTTGGAACACGCCTCTAGCATCCCTGCTTTTGACATATCAAGGACAAAGTTGTATTATGTTTCGGAAAATTAGCTTGCCAAGGAGTCTTTTTTAAAAGTGCCATTTTGCAAAATAGTAAATGGGAAGAATTTTACATATGCAGGCAAATATTTGCAGAGAGCCACTGGATACATGTACTCAATATTTCTTTCTCTCTTCCATATTTCACAATGTTCTAGGTTGGATTTGACAGCTTTAGTAAAACCGATCTCCAAAAGCACAAAGAATGTAGCTGGGATTTTATTATTCAGAATGTAAATGTTGGT
Source organism: Pungitius pungitius (assembly GCF_949316345.1). NCBI lineage: Eukaryota > Metazoa > Chordata > Actinopteri > Perciformes > Gasterosteidae > Pungitius > Pungitius pungitius. Next base: position 10,557,665 of record NC_084915.1, on the reverse strand, counting down.
TCCAAGAAAAAAATAAAAACAAAGGGCCAGGGAAGGTTTTGTTTTACCTATTTGATGGATGGAATGCATTATAGTGTCATGTCAAGAAAAACGTGTTAGTCAGGTTGTCTCGTGTCTGTCTTGTGAGTTCCTGTTTTATTTTGAAAATTAACCTTCCTCTTGTTTCAGGCACTTGCCCCTGTGTGTCGATCCGATTGTCTGCCCTGCCCCTGACTGTGCCCCCACCCTGTGTGTGTGTGTGTGTGTGTATATATGGTCTGAGTCTGCCTTTGTCCTGTCCCAGTTGGTCTTGTCCCAAGCCAAGGAACCAGCGTACGTATCGATCACCGTAGCGTTGCCACGTTTCCTCTGCACCTTGTTTAGGGTTCGCCTTCTGTTTGACTCCTCCTTCTCAGCCCAGTGTTTATGTTATAGATCCCTTTTTGTTCTTAGATTTAGTATAGGTTTGAGCTTGACATTTTTGGCAGTATGCTTATTTGATGTCTTCTGAGATTTAGATGAGAAGATCGATACAGACTCCATCTCATGTCTGTGTTTTAAATGAATCCAGAAGCTGCAGCCATTTAGTTTTGCACATTACAAAGACTGCTGTGACTGAAATGACCCCTTTTATACTGCGCTCAATAGGAATGCTGACATGTTTAGTAATGGACAACAAATTGTCTTTGCTTTGACAGGTGTTTTTTTTTGGGGGGGGGAGGGTTAAATCATCAGATTATTCCATGAAAATGTAATTTCATAGCTCCATTTGGTCTGTTTTTCCCTCTAGCGATTACAATTCCACCAAATGAATGATAATATTATTGTGAAATGATCTGAGTGACAAAATAATGTCTTAAGTTTCAAATTTCACGACTTGTAGGAAATGGAATGGAATGAACGATGGCTAGCATGATGACTTAATGGACTTGAAACGCGCAATCTCCATTTCTGCTTCACATAATTACTTTCAGGAATAGAGTGCAGATATGACACTGTTTCAATTACGTAGAATCATTCGCATAACGTTGGAGTGTTTGGGTGCAGAGAGGAGAAAAATTAGCCTGTGTGAGTACATGCATGCGCTCTCAGGTGCACACTTTTGTGCGTGTACATGAGTGTCTGAAATAGAGAGACTGCAGCCTTGTCTCTGTATGACGCAGACGGCGCGACAATGCTCGCTGAAGCTCTGAACCAATCAAAATTTCCAGTGATGCACCCTGTCCAATGAATAAAGAGGTAGAATATACGTAGGATGTAAAAAAAAAAGGAAAAAGAAAAACATTTGCAGAGAGTCGACGCAAGGAGGCAAGAGGGATGGAGATGTTTTACTTTTCATTGAAGCATTATCATATAAATAAAGTAGCACATTTTGTCTCGATAATTATTATTGTTGTCCGTTAGTCGTTGCTGACGCTGTCTTAAAATTGGCCAATGTCCATGTGGGTTGCATTGAACATATATAAACCAGGAGTTTGAGATGAGTCATTAGAATATGTGACTAATCCATTAGCACTGCAGAGATCTGCAAATATTTCTAATCCACATTCTGGGCAAAGAACATGAGACATTACTTGTTCCCTTTGTAAATGAAGGTATTGATTTGTTGAGAGAATGTCAACGTTGCAGAAGAGCAGGCACTGTTCAGGTGACGTTTGTCTCCACACATGGGTGACTTTAAAACACACCACATGTAGTTCTGTCACACACACACACACACACACAGACACATGCACACACACGTGCACTGAGGCAGGACTGCTGACAACAGTCTCTGGATTATCTCTGAGCTTCTCCATCCTTCTTCACGAGTCACACAACCATCCATTCTCTTCTATTTCACTGCATAGCTTCCATTTGTACTCCAAAGGTCTTGTTTGGGCGTGTGTGTGTGTGTGTGTGTATTTAGATACAGTATGTGTTAATTAAATGCCCTTGCTGGATTTAAAATGACCCTCCTTGATGAAAACAACACAAACAGGAAGCCATATGTGTGCTTTCATTTTTTTGCGTATGTTTGCTCAAAAAGACCAGTAAATCTAAATGTAAAATGTTTCGGAGTGAGTCCAGGTTCGATGAGAATCGGCACGCATTAGGTGGCAACAGGGCTGAAATATGTGTGTCATCGCGCTCGTCGTACTGTGACGAGGGGCCGGGGCTGCACTGAGAATGCTAAGCTGCTGCAAGCAGTGGTTAATGAGGTGTGTTCAGCACATTGTCAACTCGAACCGTTATCTAGCGTACAGGGGAACAAAGCCACGGGAGGCTATTGATTATCTATTTGACACGCTGCTGCAGCGGGGAGGGCAGGACGGGACGAGGCTGAGAAGATAGAAAAAGCACAGTTGGTCTCACAAATGGAAGGCGGATATGCACACAGACACACGTGGCATAAACTGTGGTAAAGTGTGTGTGTGTTTTTTAATGGAAAATCTGACACACAGGAGACATAAAAAAGTGACTGTAATTTCACTCTTGAAATAATTAGTTTGGAACCTATTTCACTTTATTCTTACAAGAGTTGCACAGTCTCTTGATGCCTATAAACTCAATGATTAAAAAGTGTGCGTAAATAAAATCTATATCCGTCATGCTACACCAACTAGCTGGTGTGTCATTGTTGCAACAGATCGCCTGACTGACACCAGCATTATTACCGAGTGACGCCCTACACTCTCTTCACTGTGAGTCTTCTCTTTGGCAACATATTGTATTACAGTTGGATGGGGTCTGCGCCGCAGAAGACTTTTTGACTTGTCAAGTAGGAAAAGCGCCCGTGTTACTAATCCATTCTATTCAGCATTCATGACACCAGGAGCCTGAAACTGAAACGGCTAAATGGAATATAGGAGTACAACAGATGTGTTGGCTTGGTGCAGAGGCTAGAGGTGATGAGAGGAAGAGAGCGTCTGCCAAAAGAGGAGCAACACGCGGCTCAACTGACGCCGTCACATGAACTGATGCTGATGAATGTTTTAGGCTGCGGTCGACAACGTTGTTACCTTGAGTGTAGACGACTGATGGACGCAGCCCTCGCCCAGGGAGGAGAGTCATTAATACGCCGTTGTTCAGTTTGATGGCTACGGTTATAAAATGGTAAGGATCAAAGCCGACCTCGGCGTCAATGTCCACATCCCAGTCAAAGTGATCCCACAGATGAGTCATTTCAAGGCTAACAGGACTCGTACTGCGTCTTTTTTCTTCTTAAGTACGACACCACCATAAGCTCTGTGTGTGAGTAGGTGTGTGCGTGCGTCTCCCACAGCTGGAGACAAGAACATCTAGAGCGTCTGTGGTCTTTTTATTTGCCTTCCAGTGATGCTGAGCTTAATCAGAGACTAGATTTCAGGACTTTGATTGTTTGGATATCTTATTCAAATAATTTAAGTTTCACCATGATAAATAATTGGTTCCAAACCAAGCTTGTCAACTCTGATATGTAAACCCAAAATATAAACTAATTCAGTCTTTGTATGTGACTATGAATAAGTGGCACATCTCATACAGCTGTCTCTCACATGCAGTGCTGTCACACCTGACAGGTGTGACAGCACTGCAGGTGAGAGACTTGTGTTTCCACAGCATAGTGCGTAATAAACAAAGGAGACATGAGGAATACGTAGAATTAAAATAGAATACAAGGTTGTGGTGAAGGGAAGCACTTTGATTCATGAACAATTAATACTTTGTAGTGTAGTGTTTAAAAGAAATCCAGCTTTGGGATGTAGTGCTTGTAGGAGACGTTTCATAACTGGCTTGATATTTGCAACAGTCAGGCTCCTATTCAATTATTGTAGAACAACAAACATGATTGATAGTCGGTTTTCACTTATTGTTTCTAGTAGCAGCAGTCGGAGTGTAGTAAGGAGATGTTGATTCTTGTCTGACAGTACTGTAGTGTTGCATGAACGAGTACTAGTTCACAGGCCGCAGAATAACACAGCAATGCAGACCAAACACTCTGAAAAGGACAGATTATGGCGGCATTTAGGTTTAATTTGATTTAATTTAACTTGCAGTTATTTTTATCACAATCTGCATAAGCGGAGCTTAATTTCTGCACTTCATTGTCCATTTGAGCAGACTCTGCTGCTGTGGAGGTGTTGGATGTTGTGACTGTGAGGGGCTGGAGGGAGCGCCAGGCATTAACGGAAGGGTCAGTGGGCTGAGTTGCATTATAGCACAATGTGACACACTATCTATTCCCTCTCAGAATACCTGCTCCCTCAGGGATGAATTTGTGTGTTTTCCCCACGAAAAAAAAAGTCTTCTTCACACAAGCCTTACGTTATCACAGTAATCAGCTAAAGAGCAACATCAATACTTTGAATTGACCGCAGTCCACGTGTTACTTCAGGGTCACATCTTCATGTCAAGTGGTTCGTCTTACAGCTATACAGTTGCAGGGGTTGCTGCTTGTATCCATGTGTTAAGATGTGCGTGTGAGGGTGTCTGAAAGTAAGTGTGCAGGGATCTGTAAAAAGGCATCAAATAACCGGCTTAGTGTTTAATTTCCCAGAGGGCTTTTCTCTGGCTTAGACAAGGTCAGAGGTTATCGAGGATAGAAAAAAAAAATAGGATTTAGAAGGGGATGTTTTTCTACCTTCAACGAGGTGCAGATGGAGTTACAGCAAGATTAATACGCAGAACTCGCTGAGAGGAATCTTCAGACGGCCGATTTTTACAGGCACAGATAGAAATGTAGTAGTTGATGAAGCCATCATACAGAACAACTCCAGAAGACATCGTACTTTTCTCACATAGAACTTAGAATGAAGTCGCAAATGGCATCCAAAGCTAGCTGCATCAGGTGAGTCACACGGGAACATGATCAAATCTGCCAGGATATAATAGTTGATGCATCTGGGTATCAGTGGAGTGAGATGAACTGCTATTATACAATACAAGACGTTTTGTACACTGTATGAAGTCATCATTTTACGTCAACACCTACTATTAGAGTCCTCTTTGAAAGTGTAAAATGTGAAAATCTGTCTATCATTCTGAGCTCATGAGCTTGAATCAATGGTCGATGTTGGACAAAGCAGAGGTCAAACCAAACAGGGCCCGGAGAAGCAGGAGATGTTTCTTCACATGCTCAAAGGGTCACCTAATGAAGCGTGTCATTGGTTATTGGATGGTCATGTAGCGAGGAGGAGAGAGAGGGAGAGAGAGAGGGAGCAGGACGTATATATTTAACGTGGTAGGTCAGCTTCGTAGCGTCAGACCTAACGAGATGGAGTCACACAAACACAACCTCGCAGTGTGAGTGTGCACGAGTTGGTGGCATATGGCCCTGAAAAAACGCTTTAAGTCATTACCAACGAGGCACTGAGCTGTAAAATGCTCACACAGAACGAGCGTAATCCAAAGTTTCAGCCTCCACTCAGTGACGTGGAAAGAGAACATGATAATGTTGCATCGCTGGGGGGATTTGAGAAACATGTGTTTTATAATAACGCGGCTCGAGCCTCAGCTCCGCTCCACAGTAAAGATGTTCAGGTCGGGGGAAGCGTGGCCGTGTGCCATATGTCGGAGCATAAACTCCTAGAGATGTTTGTGTTACAAACAAGAAGCCAGGATGAAGTGTTTTTATGCAAATGGGTTGCAGTATCGCATCTGGGGCAGTTTCAGTATATTTGTTAAATAAGTACAATCTCTTTTCATCGGCCTTGGTGGATTACTTTTTGAGGTTAAGTTTAATTTAAATTCTATATGGCTGGTTAACACAAGATTTCAAGTTGTGCTTTTCTGTGATTCTTCCTGAAGTAGCTTGGTTAGTGGAATGATTGTTTCTTGTATGTTACAGCAGCTGTTGCCACTTAATATTTCCGGGTCATTGCGTTGGAAGCGGGACAAACAACAGTCACATCGGACTTATTCAGCATCACGCTCTGACAGGTTGTTTATCAGGTATAATGTTAACAATGTGCAAGAAAATTCATTGAATTTACACGACATACGTTGATGGTAATATCATTAGTTTGCAGGTATTTGGTCCTAAATACATATTTAGCTCTACAGTACTATCAACCTCTGGGGAACATGGATGTCTTTAAAACATCTTAAATCCATTGAATATGTACTTATTTTTTTATTATTTTGAGTTGGCAGCGAAGCAACATGAAGCGAAAAGGAGGTTTGAAATATATTCTACAAAATGTATTTTGTAATTTCTTGTGAATCACAATTCTTCATGGCTCCAAAAATACAAAGTAAAATGGGTCTGAAGGATACATTTTGTAATCTTAGTTTAGGAACCATTGCCACGGCTGAGCTGCAGAAGCTGTAGAACAGTGATGGATGTGAACCAGCAGTGATGTGACTCATCCATGCTCATCACACTTAAATAATAATCATCAATGATCATCTCTGAAATTCTGCGGATTCTGACTGTGCAACATTAAAATGTACAAGAGGAACAAGCGTAGATGTACTTCATATGCAGACTCCTGTGGGTCACACAAAAGCAGTGGAGCATTTCCATAAACAACATTCACACTAAAATAACAATGCACACAAATACAACTATGTGCAAACTGTCCCAATAGGCCCAACATTTCAGAACAACTTATTATACATACAGGACTTAAAGTAGAACTGAAGTGCTGCAGGCAAATGCCATGGCATGAATATTGGAATATTCTTCTGTAACAGTGATCATTATGGAAACAGGAGAATAAGAGTGAGGCTATGAATATTGAAATGACCACAATGCAAATAGGTTATTGTATTAGAGTAAAGTTAAGGTATCAAGACAGCTTTCAGGCAAAATGAAGGCAGGCTTCAACCAGAATAAGTCTGACTTTTCTTTGGGAAAATAAGCACTCCATTCCCAGAAGAACATTTGCATACTGTTTTAAGCTGAAAGACAGCATCTTCACTGCCGGAAGTGAAGGCACGGCAGTTGGAGGCATCAAAGCGTTGACTCTTGCATTATGCAGCAGTGCATGTTGTGAACAATAATAATTCTATGAAATCCCTTTCTTAACAATTCTCTTCTCCGTCTCTATTACAGCTCGCCCTCTCCTTACTCCGGCTTTACTCGCTCCTGTCACATTTCTGTCACTCAGACAAATCCCGGACTCATTCATTTTGAAATGAAATGAAACCGTAGCACTAACAAATCGTAGCACTTAAATTGTACTTATAATGGCACGTTTCTATAACATGTTTTGAAACTGCTTATTTGATGAAAATTGTACTTTCTTGTTACTGGTTCTTCTGAGTTTGTATCTCTATGTGGAAATGCACTTATTGTAAGTCAGCTAAATGACATGTAATGCAATGAAATATTATTGTTTTTTTGGGGGAAGTGAATGGATGATTATAATAAAGGAGTAATCTTCTCTTTTTATGCATCCATCCCACAGAAAGCAGTTTTCACAACATCCTGGCATAAACAAACATGTTGCTACTAGGCCATTGTTTGTTCTTCTTCTACCTATGCCCTCTGGGAATGGAACAAAAGTGAAGCAGAAGCTCCATTTAAAAGGGGAACTTTTGACATGTTGGGAGAAGTTAAGTCAGGAAATTGGAAAATTCTTCAACTCGGTAGTAAGCAGCATGAATCACCGCTTTGGAAACACAACATGTGTGTGAGAGTCTACAATGAAGCCTCTGGATCTTTTGAGGGTTTTCTACACTAAAGAGAGTATTGTTTTATAGCACCACTATTCCCAATCTGGGGTAAGTGTACCTCCAGGAGTTTTGGAGCTCTTCAGAGCCGTAGAAGGGGAGATTCTAAATTCGGCATCAAATTATTAACAATGAACCTAATTAACTTTGAGAGCCTTGTGCTTATCGTTGCCTCCATTATATGGGAACATCCGTTGCTAGAATCCCTAAAATGTTTCACTAACACAACATAAGTTGAACATTTTTTATTTAAACTTTCGGATCAAATGTCTGCTCTATTATTCACCTACTTCCACCGTGTCGATCACATTGTGAATCTATTAGGTCACTATCGACCTGCTCTGAATGCGTTTCTGGCTCTTTTGGATCATAAGACAGCGTTTTATCAAGGAGTCCGAATGATAAGCCACGAACAATCTTGTATAAAATCTTGTTGCGACATCGCACATTAGCTTTCTCTTTGATCTGCGGTGTGTGTGTGTGTGTGTGTGCGTGTGCCCGAGGCAACAGAAGTATGCAAAGCAGCAGGCAAACAGAAGATCCGTCAGGCACAGTGAAAAGATTTGGTATTCCTGAATTTCATCTGTAGTCCAGCCAGTGACAGTGTGGATTTATTTTCTCTCATCGGCATGCGGCATGTCCGTTCCATCTCCGCTCACATGGACATCCCGCTCGCTTCCTTTCTGCTTCCAGGCTACACTGAGTAACGTGGCCTTCACAGCCACAAATCCAGCAACTGCCACATTGTTTTTCAGGCCACCGTGCGTCCTGTCAAAGTGACCTCGGATAATTGAAGCCACACCTGCTCACTCATTGAAAGCGTTGAACGTGTGGTTTGGAACAAAAGTGCACTGCTTCAAACTGTCAATCCGTTTGACTGCAGATCAGCGAAGAACCAACGAGGATTAATCCCCCAATAGATGAAAGACTAATGTAATCTTTGCTGTCAATTACCATGTAGTTGACGTTGACTGGTTTTGACCATTTAGTTGTTTCCATGTTGCACTTGCAATGATTAAAGGCCTAGAAAGAAGAACTCTAAATGCAAAACCCACAATAACAGGAGACAGACATCTTGAAATTAGAAAAATAAACACAGCACATCATAAAATTGAGTCATCTCGTCTTCCCTCTCTAGTAAGCTCAATAATTTTTTTTTGAGAAACCTCCTTGTTTATCAAAACAAACTGCAGCTATTAATATGACTTCCTCCACTTTGTTATCAATACTAATAATTATAAATATTGTTTTTATTTTGTTATTATTGGTTAAAACTAAATACATTAAAGCTTAACAAACATATTTTTAAAGTGGTTAAAAGAGATGACGTAAGGAGATTCTCACATTTCCAGTTTTAAAGAGATTAGATTATTACATTACATGTCATTTAGCTGACGCTTTTATGCAAAGCGACTTAGAATAAGTTTCAACCATAACGACACAAACCCAGAAACACAAGAAACAAGAAAGTGCAATTTCATCAAAGTCCAGATCACTTTATAGAGATAAGATGAAACTTCTTCATCACATGTGTCCCTGAAAGCTAAAAGCTGGTCACCTTTTGTCTTTGACTTAAGAAAGCTTAGGACCCTGTGGAGGCAACGCTGCATCCCTCGTGTGGGATTAAGGTTAAACCACAGAGCTAAATGCTCTCGGTGCAATCACACACGCTGTTTTTGGACCAGGCTGGCCTGCATGAAGACTTCTGATTGCCCAGAATGGTGACAAAGTATAAGCCCGAAAAAATGAAAAAAACTGTATTAAACAGTTGACCAAGGACCATGTGCATCTACATCCATCGCTTCCATATTTGGACTCTTGTCGGATGTCACCTGCCTTTCATATTTGCTCCTGTAATATTTTCTTAGGGCTGGGCGATAATTGGATATGATTCATATCATAATGAAATCGTATATCCAGATATTGTGATACACAATAATGTCCAACATTGAAATGAACACAAATCCTGACATTTCTCATAATAATAAACACACACATTTAATCATGTGTCAGAAAGATAATCATTGATTCTATTATAGTGTCGATATTGGAACAGACAAACAAAGGAACAAAGTACTTCTCAAGATCAAAAGATCATTGCTATGGAGAAATGATGGCTCAAAAGTAAATCAATTAAATTATAAACTCCAACATATATACACATGATGAAGTAAAACTTTGATTGTTCTGTATCTACATCCGCTCAGCACTACGGTGTGCGTGAGGAATTCCTGAGTTATGGAATGCTCCTTTTGTGAGCTATTTATTATCATACACTGTTATTAAATAAAACCGAGTCCGTATTCAGAATATCAAAAGTACAGTTTTCTTTTGATTTTCTTTGTGAGGAATCTCTCTCTGCCTTATGAAAATCGATCAAATACCCCCTCTATTAATCGTAAGGTCGCTTGTGTGAGAAAGGGTTTAAAAAAACTGTCCCTGTGAGCTGCAACTCCCCGGCGTGTTGCTGAGTGGGCATCCTGTGCTAACACGCGCAGAGGTACTGACCATTTACGCCGGCTAACACACACACACACACACGCCCTGATGCACAGACGTAAACGCAGGGGCGCACAGGCAGCGGGTAATCTGGCTGATTGAAAGACCTTTCAGACAGGTAATTAAATTTCCCAATGATCCGCTGCGGTGGCTACACACGAACCTGGCTTTCAGAGGTGAGCAGACGTCGAGAGAGAGAAAGAGCGAGAGAATTATATTTCATGTTGACAAGGACAAGATAAACACTGATGCCTTTAACGACCATTAGCTCAACCCTAACCGTCCTCTTCAGCACTTCTGCCATCGCACTGTAATCCCAAAATCAAGCGCGCGCACACACACACACAAACACACACACTCATATCAGTGCTGCCTGCCTCCAGTAATGAAAACGCCACAGACGGCTTGAACAATAAATAAAACATTTTATGACACCAATTCTATAGAAGACGCACACACACAATGACACACCTCCTCCTATCACACACACAATGACACACTTTCTCCTCTCGCACTCACAATGACACACCTCCTCCTATCACACACATGATGACACACCTCCTCCTATTACACACATGATGACACACCTCCTCCTATCACACACATGATGACACACCTCCTCCTATCACACTCAAGATGACACACCTCCTCCTATCACACACACACACACCTCCTCCTATCACACTCACAATGACACACCTCCTATCACACTCACGATGATACACCTCCTATCACACTCACGATGACACCTCCTATCACACACATGATGACACACCTCCTCCTATCAAACACATGATGACACACCTCCTCCTATCAAACACATGATGACACACCTCCTCCTATCACACTCACGATGATACACCTCCTCCTATCACACTCACGATGACACACCTCCTCCTATCACACTCACAATGACACACCTCCTCCTATCACACTGACAATGACACACCTCCTCCTATCACACTGACAATGACACACCTCCTCCTATCACACACACACACACCTCCTCCTATTACACACACAATGACACACCTCCACCTATCACACACATGATGACACACCTCCACCTATCACACACATGATGACACACCTCCTATCACACACAGGATGACACACCTCCTCCTATCACACACAGGATGACACACCTCCTCCAATGACACACCTCCTCCTATCACACACAGGATGACACACCTCCTCCTATCCCTCTACTGTCCTCTATCTGGCGACCTGCATCATCGGTAAACTGTCCGGATCCAGTGGATCATCGTAAAATCAATAATTGTCAAATTGACTTCTCGCTTTCTAAAATGTTCAAATGTTGCATTGTATGGCTGCGTAAGAATGGGAATTTTTGTTTTGTATTCTGCTGTTAAGTGAGACAGAAATGATAACAGTGAGCAAATACGTTGCTGATTGTGCGCCAGAATGCCTCATTAAATACACTCAACTAAATAGTTAAACTCCGATCCAATTTCCCCAATGATCATTTGTTTTGAAAAATAAAATGCAAAAATAATGAGCCCACAATTAGCTCATCAACCAGCTCCGCTTTGGTTTAGGGTGAGAAAAATAATTTCATCCAGCCTCCTCCCACTTTCATTTACAGTATTCCCCCCCCAGGTGAAACTAATGATCTGCATTATGACGGAGAACGTTGTGTCTGTTCACTGCAAATAAGGGCCGAGAGACACGATAACCGCCGCCCGTTGGGCTAAACAGTGCATTGGCAGCAATGAAAAAGGACACAGGTTATAAAAGCACCGCTGTGATTTGATCACCAATTGGCATGGCAACCAGCACCGGCCCAAGCAGCATAAAATAATCGAAGTCTCCCATGTGAGACAAAGGCCAAGTTAATGGAGCTGCTCATACGCAGCCTGGACACCTGGGCCCGCCATCAAACACCGCTGACAGCGGCGCGGCGGTAGCTCACGTTGTTGGTCGGTTTGTTCATTCCTGCAGGGAAACTACCCTCCTGTTTCTCTGCAAAGAAAGGTCAGATTGGAGAACTGATCAGGATCCCTGTAGCTCCTAGACCGTGTGCTAAAGGACACTTCAGCGGGTGTGTGTGTCTGTGTATGTGTGTGTGCATGTTGTTCTGACCTTCCTATTGAAAATATTCAAAACAAATTCAATTCAATAGACAAGCAACGCTCCGATCACTGGCTTTCTCTTTTTAATACGCTGTCAAATAAGCGCTCAAATCTGCTGATGACAACATCTCACGTCTACAGCTTTCTCGCCCATCTGGACAATGTGTGCGTTTATGTGTGCGTTTATGTGTGTGTGTGTCTGTGTGTGTGACATGAGGTTGAGAGGAAAAAGAAAATGAAAGAAAGAAAGACGGGAGAAAACAAGACAAAGGAGGCTTGGAGGGTTGGTAAGAGGGATGCGTCTTTTTCTTTCTTGTTCTTTTTTTTTCTCCCTTTTTTTCACTGTAATTAGACAGGTCCATGTGAGCAGCATAGCAAGCAGCAGGATAGAGTAGCCTCAGTGAGGTGGGGAGACATGATGATGATGAGCCAAATACTAGAATGGTCCGGCGACGATTAGATTCGATCTAAACGGGAAAAGAAATGTGGCCAAATAAACAGTGCCGGGTGGCTCAGATGAGACAAACCCAAAATGGGACGTGATGTGATGCCGCAGATGTGATGAAAATTCCCCACTCTGTTTGTAATTGCAGCTGCGCAAAAGGTAGCATGCAAATCGCCCAATCAGGATGCAGTGCAGGAGGCTCAGCCACTCCATGATTTCAGCTGTAACGTGAAAATCGTGATTCGAGAGATAGGGACTAGAGACTGGGACAAGAGAAAGACCGAGGGGAGGAAGGGCTGGGGGGGGGGGTGCATGCGAGGTGTGAAGCTGGTGAGCGGAAAAAGAGAGGTGAAGAGGAGTGGGACTGGGAGCAATTCACGAAGCTTGTTAAAATCCCACTAATTACAAGCTGGCCTTGAAACATAATGAGTGTACCTGAGTGCTGAGAGCTGAGGGGCAGCAGCGAGACATAATAGCAGGACAGGAGCCGAGCAGGGAGACAGAAATGATGGCAGGAAAAGATAAAAAAGGGATGTAACAAGATCAACACATCGAAGATCCTTACATCTGAGGACCCAAAAAACAAAGAATGAGATTCAAACTGGATTATTAAAACTCACCTTTTTCTCATTCGATTTGCGATGGTTTTGACCAAGTACATCTCGATTGATTCAACTTGCCTCAAAAGTCCAACTATTACTATAACAGATTATAGAGTGCACAGTTAAGACAATGATGAGATGGCATGAGTTATTTCTGGGGAATAGAGAGTGTGCTTCACACACAGCGTGCACACTAACCACTTTGGAAACAGATCTACAGGATGGAAATAGACTTAAAAAGGTCGGGGCCTACAGCAGCATTGAGAGTACTAAATGCAGTGTTCCTGCACAGCACGGCAGTAATGGAGAGAAGGAGAGAACTGCGGATTTAGCTGATTTAGCTGAAGTCCCACGTGTTAACTGTGTGATTGTGTTTGTGGGTATGAAATGCGAGACTATACAAGGGCCATTTTTACAGATTATTTACGGCCTTTCTTTCTTTTTCTCAGGGGGCTTCGACATGAGACAAATGTCACAGACACAAAACCAGGACATCAATGGTGCATGGTAAAACTGCTGAACCAGCAGTGACAATTTGCACACAGAAGGGCAAACTTGACATGGGGAAAAAAAGAAGAAGATGACACATAAAGCTGTTTACTTATTGCCCATGCAGGACATTCGTATTGACAACTTTGAGATATTTGGTCTGTAGCTCAAGGTAATGTCTCTCTTTACATTGCACACTAAGCAATGAAGCTAAAGCCCAACACATTTTTGAGTGATGGAGGACTTTGAAAACAGATTAAACATTTTAGCATGTACCACTTACTAATACAAACTCTGCAAAGTAGGGTAGGCGTTTTAAAGAAAGGACACCATTTGAAAGCGGGGGAAACCGGAGCCGTCAAAAAGAGCGCGACGCCTCGCACAAAGAGCTCGTTACAAAACACACATGATTCATGAGCAACATTCTGCTGCCATGTTGATGAGTAATTGTGGTCCTGCGTACAATATGCGTAATGAATTCAGAACTATTTTTGGTACATGCAGCTAGTGTGAAAAGACATGTTTTAGTGAGCATATACACCTGCACCAACAAGTGCCGTTGGACTATGGACAGAGATTCACATTTGGAGCACAGTGGGTACGAGAAATAAATCCCACCGAGAAATCATCATTGCACCAGATTCCCAATCAGACTGAACTAATAGTAGATGAATTACCCTTTATAACAAGAGATTAGAATGCGTGAGCTCAGATTTATGCAAATATATCAGATGAGATTTCTTAAAATGATTAAAAGGATAAGACACGATTGTGTGGCGACTGTTTAGCGTGTAGGTGGCCGGGGAACCTCCACTTTGAACATGAGACGCAGCATTAGATGCAGCATGCAGTAGGATTTAAAGGCTGCTTCTTTTTCACTTGTTCATGTTGTCACATGGAGTTGATATTCGGGCGAGGGCCGGGGATCAGATTAACACTTCAGGGTTAAGTAAAATCTGTCGGACCTTCTCCAGCTGTTTGGGCTTTCTGCATCGTGGACGCAGGATCAATGGGGCTCACGTGTCTGAAGGCAGAAAGCAGCGCATCAGAGCGGCTCTCAATCAACTGGAGCGGCAGCCCCTGGCGGAAGCACTCTGTCTCCATCTACTTTAAGCTCTGCTGAGTAACCTGGCCATTTGATGATGCTCTATTTATACACCGCTTATTTATATGCAGCGACTGTCTTTTATGGCTTCATTTGACTGTTTTGTCAAGGTTGTCCAACTTAAGTGGATTTTTTTTGGGGAGGCTACTCGAGTGAACAGGACGCCTTCTCTAGGTGTTCCAGTTTCTTTCACCAAATGGCCACCACTGAGACGTCTTTCTGAAATCTCCAAATGGTTTGGCTGCACTACAGTAAAGGGAAGAAACTGAGGCTCTGTCTCTAATGGATGTGCACTTGGGGCTTGTGCTGTCACGCCTCTCTTGTGTAGTGGCCTTTTTGTACTTTTAGGATGCTGATGAGAACACTTTGACATCTTCCGGTTTACAAGTTGGATTTTGTCTGGATGGGAATCTATTCGTGCTCGCTCCTCACTGTTCAATTTTTCAACCATCCGTTGACACAAACCTTTGAAGTAATTTGCAAGGAAATGGTGCCGTTCAAAAACATCTATGGTGCATCGGGGAGAGGTTGCCCGCGTGGCTCTCTGCGTTCTGGGTGTTTCTGGTTCAAGTGTTACTCTCATCCATCCGTACTGACCTACATCTTGAGTCCTAATGCAACTTTAACACGCAATAGCATGCACCGGCTGCTTTTTAATTGTATCGGTACCAGCTGTCGTAACTCTTTTGCAGCTTGAAGTTGTTAAAATGTTTGCGCCCTACATTCTGTGTTTAATGTGATAGCAGCAATTGGGATTTCAAATGACAGGTGCTGTAATGTTGAGCAGCTACATCTCGCAAATACATTAGAAAGGTAGAGGAGTACGTATTTACAGTGCAACCGAATAAACTCAAGTTGTTAAATGAAATATTATGTATTTACAATAATAAGCTTTGAATGCCTCACATAACCTGAATGGTATTCCACAAAATCCACGATAAGAATTGATTGCGAACAGTGAGGCTGGTAACAATGAGATGAAAATGCTAAGTTGCATTCATGCACCATTTGGATTTGATGAATATCAAACCTTTCATACTGCTAAATCATTTCTGCATTCATTTACATAATGATTATTTCAGTAAAAATACTATTTCAAAAGCATGTTTTACATGTGTAACAATGTTCATAAGAAATATATAAGCTCTAAATCCACGAAAACTGTTTTTTTCTTAACACTCTAAAGCACTGTGATAACTCCTTTAATGGCAGTGTTACTGTCCAAAAAAACAGATATGACCTCGCTCTTTGACAACCTTGCACAGCCGTGTGCTCATCTGAAGTAAGATAACCCACCAAAACATGAAAGGGAAGCTGTTTTTTTGATGAGCAAGGTGATTATAACTTAGGACAAGTCCAGCATCTCAAACATTTGCTCATGAATTTGATAAAAGGTGTTTGATGACCTGAACAGTCTCTTCCTCCTGCACGGCTCGGTGTAATAATGAAACGCTGTTACTGCCGTGCAGCCGCTGCAGCGAGATGTCCAGTGGATTCTTCTTTTGCTCTGCACTCGTCGCACCATATGTTGAGTTTCTCTGATCTATATTTGCTTACGTTGGAGTTTCTACTGTAGGCGTTGTGCTTCACGAGCTTGAAATGTTTTCCAGTAGATGAAAACCGCCGTTGTGCTCTGGAAAGGTCATTTTAAAATTGCCTGGGAGATCCACCGAAGGGGTTGCCTTATGCTTCACTAGCTCGAGTGCTTAAAAGATATAGCTTCACCGTAAACAACACATTTTCCTTCACAGTGTTTGCAATATGCTTTCTTTTGTATTTAGAAATCTCATCCATCCTCATTCTCAATTGCAAATGAATTATTTGAATGCTCAAATACTGTTACGGCTCACTCATAATGCCGTGTACTTATATAATAATAATATATATATATATATAATATATATGCAGTGTGTTACTAAGAGATGCAAACAGACACCAACAACAGCACTTTAATTGACAGCGGACTTGTCAACACTGTATTTTCATTTACTATGGTCTATTTGAAGGGAATGGAAGTAAAGTAAATGGCCTGTCACCTCGGTTTAAGCTTTGAACAACTAGTGCGGAGAGTTAAGATATTTATGAGCTCTAAATGTTTTAGTGTTTTTCGGCAGAACCGCCTCCACTGTTAAAAAGTTCAGCCGGGGTCCTGACACCTCCCACTCCTCAACCAACCGCTGCGGAGCACGGCGGCGGCCCCCTCCATGCACGGTGGAAGGAAAAATAACCTTCAGAC
Source organism: Pungitius pungitius (assembly GCF_949316345.1). Classification (NCBI taxonomy): domain Eukaryota; kingdom Metazoa; phylum Chordata; class Actinopteri; order Perciformes; family Gasterosteidae; genus Pungitius; species Pungitius pungitius. Next base: position 10,540,579 of record NC_084915.1, on the reverse strand, counting down.
GCAAACGATCGTGAATCTATTCAAAAAGACGATCGGGTTCCACGTCGTACACTCGACTCATTGCTCGCGTGATTTCCTTCAGCAGTAAATGAGATCAGAGTGTGCGCTGTGTTTAACTTCTTTAAGTGGATCAGTCTTATCGGTGGAAATGCGTAAAGTTAGTCACGGTGGGTTTTATAGCTGCCATTAACAGCTTTTCTAAGCGGTTCTGTGTTTACTTGAGATGCCGATTGCTTGAGGCTCCGTGTGACACCAACACATCCGGATGGAGAGTTCAATTCCAGCTTTTTCTTCCTGGGCTTCAGGTGGTTGAGGGTCACGACTGCATTGGGCGTCCTCTCACGTCCACCACGCTGGCGCAGTCAGTGGCCGAGATCTCACTGATCCCAGAACAGGAGAGGATTGTCACTTAGGTGAAACCCAGCTGGGCAGGAACTCGTCTGTCTGTTTCCGTGTGATGGGAATCTCGACATGAGTTTCATTTGTCAGCAGTAATGGAGGATTTCCAGAGCGCGAGTCGGCGATGTACGGCTTTGCACAGGGGGGGCCACAGCTGACGGGCTCCTGGTATTTTTCAAAAGTCACAGAGGATTCGGAGCTGGAAGATGGTAGCAGTTTCTATCAAGTCAACCGATGAAGGGAATCCAGGCAAAAGCCTTGGAGTTTTGTTATTAAATATCAAGCATGAAGTTAAACAGAACATGCAAACAGGCTGATGAACACGACCTGATGACAAACAGGCGAGAGATTCTGATAATTAAAATGTGACTGCAGCTGGTAATCAGCGAGCTGTCCCTGACGCTTTGTACTTTCAGTGCAGTTTTTTCTCGGTGGAGAGAAAATGGCATTTAGAATTTTAAGTCTGTGAAAATTGCCTCTGATTGTAAGTGACTGCACACCGTCTTCTCTCTGTCTCTCTGTTTTAATTGCGTTGCTTTCCACATCCCGAACGGTTGTGGTGCGGCACACCTTCTTAACCTGTTATGGTTGAGAAGATGTTATGAATTTGTGAACATTTGTCTTCCTCCGAGTCACACAACATGGCTGTACATGCGCCCGTGCCTTTTGTAACTCGACATTTTCTTGAGCAATTGCACTACTTACACGTGAATGTGCCTCTGTGGTGTGCCGCCATTTCGAGTTTAGACGGATTGATATTACCTGTCACAGTTTGTCAGTGTGCTTGAGTTTTCTTGGGTGTGTCTGATTGAAAAGTTTATAGGAAAAAATAGGCTGAGGGAAAAAAGAAAACTCTTTTTTGATGGGAGGGCAAACAAGTCGGAAATTTGCATTGAGTGATATATATGAAATGCTGTAGTAATTGGCACCTCTTCATCTTTCACACGTATCTGTGAGAGAAAGAACATATATTTGTGAATACACTTGTCTGTGTATTGTTCCCCGCAGCTTACAGTACATACATTTTAGTGCACTGGACCTGTTTTGCATAAACGCCTTCCTCCTAGGGCCCTGTGAAAGGAGATGGGGACAATAAAGGAGGATTATATTGTGTTCTGTCTGTGTGTGTGTGTGTGTGTGTGTGTGTGTGTGTGTGTGTGTGTGTGTGTGTGTGTGTGTGTGTGTGTGTGTGTGTGTGTGTGTGTGTGTGTGTGTGTGTGTGTGTGTGTGTGTATGTGTGTGTGTGTTTTGGCTGCTGTTTGAGGCACATGGGAAAACTATTTAATGTGAACCCCCAGGCGTTTGGAGAAAATGATGAGAAAGCGCCTCAACAATGGCATTAAATAGCCAATGAACTGAAGTGAAGACCTGGTGTTTTTGATTTGAACGGGGACACTAACGTCTCAAATAAAACGTGAGTCCATCCAGTCGTATTACACAAAACACATTTGATTCAAACACTGGAATAGTTGTGATAATAAACAGATATTATTGTGAGATTGTGTTCCTGGGGCGTTGATCCTTTCAAATGGGATCAGACTCTGATGAATACGACAGTTCAACAATATTCGCTGGGGGTTTGAATTCTACGCCTCTTCCTTGCTTGTGTCTTCATGGGATTACAGCCCTACAGAGATGGCAAAAAATCCCGTTTGCATGTAAATATCAGTTTAACCTCATCAGATGTGTGGGTTTTAACTGTCAGGTCAAATCAGGTAGGAAGTCATTCAGGGAAAAGTAGGGTGGAATGTATTTTAAAATCCTTCCTCAAAGTGCCAAAGTCTTTAAATTTGACATCTCAAAAAATCTGAAAAGTTTCTGTAAATCCTGTTTGACCTGAGTCTGTTTGCACGCCTGGGTATTTCATTCAGTCACTTCATCCCACTCCTGTGACTGCTGTCTCCTCCTTTCCACCCTTCCTCCCTCTCCCCCTTTTTCCGTCCTCAACATCCGTCCGTCACATCTCACGCATTTCCTCCGTTTATATGGGCTGAAATGCAAGAGTGTGGAATATCAAACACAGTTACATAACAAGAAATCCGTCAAGTTGAGCCGAGTTAAGCATCGAATTAAGCACTGTTTACAAGACATCGCGCTCTCTGGCACACACAAATATACACAGTGGATTGTACTGTAAGTCTGTAAATGTATTTTCTAACAAACATGTGGAATGTATGGCCTTGTTCATAAAACATAAATGAATTTAAAACTAGCAGCCATCATCTTGCCTGCCTTTGCCAGCTGTGAATTCTCCTGCATTACCACAACCTGTCGAATACATTAAAAATGTAATACCTTTGGCAGCAATGTGCTTACATCATGTATATATATATGAGTGTGTGTGTGTGTGCGTGTGCGCATGTGTGTGTATGAAGGAAGCATCCAGAATGCAAACCCTCACGTAAAGTTAGTGCTCCAGAGAAGTACTAGTGGCCCACAACTTTACAGGGTACTTTAAAGGTCACATTGATGCAAATCTCCTGGTAATCCAATATTGACACAGTGCCTCGGATTGAGTGACAAATAAAGCGGTTTTGTGCCGATCTAAATGAAGCAGTCACGCCCATTGATTCTTCCAACGTCGCGTTGTATAGATATTTTTGATTAAAATCCATCATCTGATACACCCGACCCAAATACAAGCGTGACCTCTGCTGAGATTCATAGACAAAAAATGCAATCAAGAAACAGGGGATTCTTTTTTGTGTCCATCCTACTCTTCAGAACATAAGCCCCACGGACTCTGCGTCTAATTCTGTGCGCTCTGCCGCTGGACGGTGTTACGAAATCCCCTCGGTGTAATCAGCAGCACGTCCTCTGTGACCTCCTTAGGGCTGCTGGTTTTTGTGTGGGAGAGAAAGGGTTTGTCTTCATTCTTTTGTCCACCTGTTGGTCTGTATCATGCATTTGTTCTGTATGTGTGTGTGTGTGTGTGTGTGTGCTCGAGAGCATGTGGGATTTTGAGTTTCAAAAGGAAGTTTGTAGAGTGACCGTGATGAGGATAAATAAAATGTTTCTAAGGGAGGGGAGACGGATGCTGTTGCCGAGCTGCTTTGGATGTGGGTCTCAGCGATGTAAACACATATTTGAAAAGCTAAGTGTACTGAACTCCTTTGAAAACTGAATACACAGAATGTGTGTGAGTCACCTCTGCAGCCACCCAATCACACCTTGTCACAACCTGAAGAGAAAACCAGAGCTCTACATTGAATCCGCTTGCTTTTACATGTTTATTTTTAGTTTTCTCCATGTGTATCTAGACTTTCCACAGTCACAGGTCAAAAATGGGAAAATAATAGTTGTCGTGTTGCAGAATGGCTGTGAAGGATGCTGTCTGAAAAGACCAAAGCCTCCGCAGCCCCATTTTGTATCACACATCAATTCTGCTCCTAATCACACCTTTTGGCTGTATTTTGACTGACTGTGATTCCTATACTTAGCCTTTGATATTAAAAAATGCTTGAATTTGATCCTTTTTTGATCCTATCTGAAACACGTTCCAATTACTGTTAATATCATTATTGTATTTGATTACAATTGCAATAATAGCCACACAGTATATTTTTCCAAACCTTATGGATTATGGATGTTATTTGGCACAAATCCCCAAAAATGTTTTGTATTTTTCCATCAAATTTATTAAGCAATAAAGACAGATCCCGACTTATGTTTTTCAAATTGTCGAGGGGAGATGTCAGTAAGTTCATGTGCACAAAAGCACCCCCTTTAACACTTTTTTAGAAAAAGTTGAATTGATAGAAAAACCAATAATACGTTGTTTGGAGACCCTGTGACATTCATCCCAAGGCATTTAAAACAATCACAGATCTTCTCAAATAAAATTGCTGAGTCCCACTGTGGTATCAGGGGGACACATCTTATTAGATCGTATTAGCTTCTCGGCCTCCCCTCAAGCACTGCACCCAGAAACAAAATAAATCAGACTTTCCATCAATCCAACACTGTTGTATCCTGTAGAGTAATTACTTTTTTGCTATTTCAATTTATTAATTCTTCATGGGAAACGTGACCAAGATTAATATGTGAAACAATCTTTTCTCCCTATTTATTTTTCCACTGACTGAAAGATTTTTGTTCAGCCAAGGCTACACGAATAGCCCTCCACATACGAGCGAGCCCATTAACTCTGTATTTCTTGCATTTCTTTGATGACCTCGTCTCGCAGTATTTTCAGAGACAAGCCTTCAATCTGACTTCAATCCCCGCTGTACTTGAAGTTTCCTCTTTGCTCCCTCTTGATCCCGCTTCTCACGGTAGCGATGCCCTCTTCTAACCATACAAGCTTCTAATGAGGCCAAGGCCTTGTTTCACACACGAGAAATGCATCAACGCTCACGCCAGACCAGCTCTTTGCACACGTCGCCGTCCGTCTCTTGCTCTCAATGTTTCCACCTCTGGAAAGTGGGACAACGACAGAGATCACAAACAGAGGTGACACGGATAGGATGCACACAATGACTCAGCGTGAAGGACCCCCGGCCCGCTTCACCTCCTGTCTTTACATCTTCTCTCTGAGGTATTTCATAGTGTTGTGCTATCCCCGGCCCCAGAGCAGCAAATGTTACAGAGTTAAGCTGTAATCGTTTTGCTTTAGCTGTAGGCGATAGCTGTGCTTATGTATTTTAAAAACGGCGGTATCTGCTCCTTTCTGCCATCATCTCCCTATCTGCTGGATGAGTGATAGTTATTGAACCAAGCTTATAGCACTGCAAAAAAAGGAATGAAAAAATATTCATGCACTTTCTGCTCCGAAACGCTCTCCGCTTGAATGTTGTTCGTTTGCATCGATCTCTTCCTGTTGGCACGACGGGTCGCTATCTTTTTCATCCATTAAAATCACTCTTTTCTATCTCGCCTTGTTCAACACCATCAATCTGATTTCATGCACAGTAGCTCTGCGTCTGGGTCTTCCCATATTTTTGTATTTTGGCCTCACTGTTTCATCTCCAACTCGAGTGCTGTCTCCCTTTCTGAATTGGTCTGTCCATAATGCGTAATGCCACTCTTTAGACGGCCTTAGTGCCTCTCTAGCTTCCTAGTAGTGGCAGCCTGGAATCAATCGTTGGCATATCCATGGTGACACAGTCAAAAGACGTGCTCAGAGCTTTATTAAATATGGCCAATACTGTGTGTGTGTGTGTGTGACAGGCACCATTTATGCATCACCAGTTCTACAAGAAAGTCTTTTGAGTTTATTTCCTGTAAAAAGCAATGTGGGTCGTTAAAAAATATCAATGGCATGGATTCTACAGTGGAATGTGACATGTACTCCGCCCAGTCTGAGCTTATTATCTCTCCTCTTTAGAGTCTGTGGGGTTTTCTGCAAAATTAGGCTATTTTTCAGGTGTTTCTACGGGTTCCGTTTTTTCTTGTCTGGTGGTTGGGTAGACCTAATTTGTATGAAAATGATATGTATACCTATAAATAAAAAGCAGCACACGTGTGCTCTCCAGCTGCCTCTCGATCCTAATGAAACGAAAAGGTTATCCCCAGGGAGAAATGACGTGGGCATAATATGAATGAATAAAAAAGTATTTAAAGAACAAAGACTTAATTCTATGTATGGGTAATAAATCAGATTCTGAATGTGTGACTTTGGGTGATACCAAAGCTCAGTAAATACATAGCCTAATTACACATTCACTTTGAGGTTAGTAATGAAACGTTGGGAAATAACAGAATCAGAAAACAGTTGAAAAATGGTATAATGCCAACAGTGAATACATAATTACACAGACAATGTATGAGGAAAATCTGTGATGTGAGATAACGTTGTTTATTCATCGCAGGACATATTGCAATATTAGTTATGCATGTAAACCTTCTAATTTAGCACTCGGTAATTAGAATCTCATGTTTTTATTGGGGCTGGGCAAGTTAACGCGCTATTGCATTACCACATTGCATTAATTATTGCCGACAATTCTTTTAGTGCGCGCTAATGCAATTTTTGAAAAGGAGTTCACAGTCACAGGAGGGGGGATGTTAATCAATATTGGCTTTAAGGGCGTCATTAAGCGTTTCAACCGATGAGGGCTTTTGGGGGCGGGGCCCAAGACTGCTGCAATGCACGGACATTTTCCTTTTAAATCTCTTTCAGACGGAGATGATACAATTTAGAGAATGGAAAAGTGGTCCACTCTCTTTAGATTAATAATAATGGTTAGATCCTGTATTAATGCTCTGAATCCTGTATATTGCATCTTTAAATGCAGCCCTTATGACCTACATTACATGGCATCCTGTCAATACAAGTACAATGTTCTGGGTTGCCGTGTTGTTAATTCATAGTATGGAACTTTTGGAACAGTTCTGGCCCTTTTGGGTGGTGACCAATATCCACACATCTGTGGCAGCGTTATGGCACTTCCTGTTAAAGGTCGCCATTGTGTGAAAGTTGTTGTCGTTGGTGATGCAACCGGCATTGTCACAGCTTGTGTTAATCAAATGACGTGGAGAAATATCCAAAACATGTGCTAATGACTCATCACAGCTGAAGTAGAAAACAAAGAAGTGCACTATGACCACAACGATCACAGTCACTGTGTTGCGTGTTTGTGTATGCAAATGCTGGACAAGGCACTTATGAAGACACTGAATATTCCTGAAAAAGTATTGTACTGGCATTAAACACTTTTTAAATGAAGAAAAATAATAGATTTGTTCATCTGACCCCCTGACAACTTCGTCTTAAATTGTGTAATTTGTATATACTATTAAATATTCCTCACTAAATGAGAAGCAATCTTGGTTGAAGTTTAGAAACATAGCAAATTACACCCATTTTAGCCATGAGATAAAATAATTATACTTGAAAAAAAAAGGTTATCAGGACTTTGCATATAATAATAATGATCATTCTTAAGATAAATTGTTAAATTAGGTGCTGTATATGTTTGATGGGGTTGCTTGTGTGAGCACACACAAACACGTCTTTGTGGGAACGCATGTGCTTGTGCTTTGGATATCAGAAGCTCGTTTAGAAATGAACTGATGTTCACAGTCCGATAAGAGGCTTATTGTGTAGTGAGACAATCTCATAATTAAAACAGAGTGTGAATAATCTCTAGAGAACATGTCTCGGTAATGCAACGTAACTGGAGCGTTCCCTCCACGTTTATGTATGACACACATTGCCCACGTCAGTCCTGGGATAATATCTCTGTCCGGCTTTAACAAACAATCGCTTGAAATCTGATCATCTACCCGTGAAACATCATGAATGCATCCAAACAAAATCGTGCTAATATGTTTTCCAATGACACAGCTCACATCCAAGAAAGGAGAAAATTACCTTTAAATAACCTGCCCCCCCCAAAAAATGGATTAATGGATTTTTCTTCCCTTGGGTAGAAGCGTTCAATTATAAATGCAGATCCGAGTGGAGGGCAACGGCAGAGCATGAATCAGCTCGTTACAAAGCCGGATTGATAAACAATGAGCTGTCGGGATGATAAAATATGCCTTCAAAGTAATGAACGTTAAGGTTAGCACAAGTTGGCCCAAAACTCCCAACCCCCCCCCCCCCACACACACACACAAACACCCCTTTGGAAGTGATGAGACAGCTTTACTTTTGAATTGAAGCTGCCCATCTTCGGTGAGCCCATAAAACTCCCCTCAGAATCACAGGTCTGGACCATAAAAATCCCAGCGATAAAGGGAATATATGACAGCTCCTCTCCTCACTGCACCACCCCCCCCCCCCCCTCCATTCTCTCTCTCTAGGGGGAAATGGCTGTGGATGGCCCATCCCCTCTGATGTGAGGGAAGCGAGGCCTTGGCTCCGCTGTGGCCTGGCCGGGTCAACGCCTTCTACTACTAGCTATTGGCTATCGGCGAAAACCTCCACCTGAGCAGCGAATGCAGTTGCATCTACAGTTCGTGTGTAGTTTTAATGGCAGCTTCTCCTTTCTCTGGGACGGCCATGTGTGTCGTTAGTGCATGTGAGCGTGCCCACTGGACCCCTGCCTCGTCCAAAGGCTTCCTGTTTCCACTCGGTTAATTAAGGTTAACTCTGTCAGCACTGTGGCCTGTTTGCACTGTTTTCCACTGTTTGCACTGTTAGCACAGTTGGCTGCCAGCTACCTTTCATCCAATCCATCCATCTTCTTTGGAGCGTACTGCTATTTGTTATAAACATCAAACTAGCGTTAAAACAACTGGCATCAATGTTGAAACCAAGTGTATTACAGGTTATAACCCTCTTTTCTGGTGACATCTTAGAAGGATTTAGGAGGAAATATGTTTGTCGATCTCATTCCAGCTATAACAACACAACACTTTATTTACTCAACGTCCTGCTTTTCTTCTTATGGTGGAAACATGGAATCTGTTTAGCACAATCAGGCCATACGTGGTAGAAATAGCGGTTATTACAGCGGCTGATCCAGACAAAAATAGGCCACAGAGTAGACTCAACTCCCACACATTGTACAACCAGCAGCGCACGTGTGACTACATGAAGAACCTCTGCCATCAACGTGTCTGGGGAAATGCTTGCGAAATGACATTTGACGTAGCTCGTCTTGATCTGCTGCTGAACGGAGCGTGTAAGGTCCCGAAGACGAGCAGGGGAGACAGATGGGAAAGAAAGGGGGCAGGTAGGAGCAGGCGGAGGGAAATACAGACCGGAACATCTCCTGAGAAGTAGGTGGGAAACCTGGCACTGTGGAGCATATATATAACATTTTCATTTCATATTTCATGAGGATACAAAAATCTGTTATTTATTTTGATTACATTTTCCATGTTTAATTTCATTGTTTATTTGGCTTTCTCTTTGCTTTTTTCACAGTTCAATTTGATCTTTCCAAATTCTGATTCAACGAATGTGATTGTACCTGATTCTGTTCATTTAGGCCAATGACTCACTTTAACTTCCAGCATATACAGTATTTCTTTTTGCAGTAAAATACGTATTTGTTAAAAGCAAAGGTTATATATTCACGTCTCAGAGTCATCATCAGTCGGCGTAAAGACTAAGCGTAACCACTCTTTGCAAAATATAGACATGTACATGTACTAATCTCAGTTGCCCTAAATCTTGAGGGGTGGTGCACAGATCTGCCCTGGGGACAAATGATCGTCACCTGACTTATTCATACACATTCAGAGAGACGGCGGAGTGAGAGAAAAGGCATTACGATTGATTGTTGGGTGTATCAGTATGTAGCAGAGGGAGAAGGACACAAATGCACAGCACCAACGTTTGTTGTGTTGGAAAAGGTTATCTTTCTCATCCTCAGTTCAATGTTCAGTGCGACATGTGGTTCATTAAGCGATGTAATCTGCAGTCAGTCCTCCAGGCCGAGTTGTTATAGACTGTCAGAAGTTACTTGCTAAATGCACTCTGCATTCTGTGCGGTTGCACACCACTCTAACTATTGCAAGACTGATTGCAGCAGTATTGATCTGCCCGGCTGAGGAATCGACGTAACACTTCTTTGACATCATTGTCTTCTTCGTCTCCCTTTCACACTTCGCCCTTCGTCCTTTTCATCTTTCCAACAGCGGGAGGACGTTTTTCTTTCGACTCAGCGCCGTCCCTCCCTCCCAGGGTTGTTAAGTGATGGTCGGACTGGCACAGTTGCTTTAGTTGGGCAGGCAGCCCGTCCTCATGGCAGCTGTGCTGCGGTGTAGCCAACTCATTATTGGGGCAGAAGCACTGTAGTCATCAGACAACAATGCAGGTCATAGAGGCTTTTTGGGGTTGACTGGTTTATTAGTTTGGCATTTCTTGTGGTGCAATTATCTCGTTGTCGTTAAGTCATTATTTTTCTGAATAACAGGTGCACGCTAACGTACAACAAGTCAGTGCTTGCCACTCATGAAGCTCATGTTTGTGTTCCTGCTTCCTCCTCTCATCCTTGGTCCCATTTTTCTTCCCTCGCTCGGTCACACATTGTTACAGCATTTGCTTCACATTGTTTCTTCACCTTTCGATAATTCATACTTGCATGACCACGCAAGCGTCTCGTGTTGTGAGCTGACATTAACTTATGAGCTAGTGATGCCATTTGACAATCGCACCACAAAAACTACAATATGAAGGGTCTCAAAAGTCTGCCTTCCAGGCCGCCCGGGTTCAAGGGGAGGTCACATGCACACGCAAACACACACCAAGCAGATTTTTGGACCGAATGGGCAGCAACTTCTGAGGTAAGCACCATTCGTAAAGCAATGATTGAATTGTGCCACGGTGATGGTGCTACAACTCAGTTATGATCTCCATAAACTGTGCTAAACTCACTATTTGTCACTAGCTGTTGTCTACTCGGCGGGAGTTTTTCCTCTCCTCTCTGCGCACTTGTGCATCGTCAGTTTTGGGTCATGCTGACAGCTTAAGAAGATTAATGCGCTCTTGGTGAAAGGGGGAGAGGGAGTTAGGAGGATGCACTGTGGATGTCTTCACCCTTTCTCCCCGTCACAGCGGTAACGCTTGCTTTAACGGCGAGCCCCCGTGCATTGGTGTCTGCATTTTAGCAATCATCCTCCTCTAACAGACCCTAACACTCAACATCAACTGTGCTTCCATCCACCAACACGGATGCTGCAGGGACACGTCTCCCATAAAGACCACTTACATTTGATGGGAGCATGGCCATAAACCAGCTGTACCAACAAAAATGGCTGTACCATCTTGACACTTTTATTTGAAGCTCACTATATCTAATGTCGTCTCTTTCAACACCTGCTGCTCTGGTTGAGCATTTTGGTCCATTCAAATGATATCGGTCTTTGATAATCACTGTATAATTCAAATATTTTGTACAGTTGTTAACATGCCTTTGTGGCATCAAATCAAAGCTATGGATAATGGCAGCCAATACCTTGATCTAATATGAATCCTTTACTAATTTGCCATTTAATAACAGAATAAACAAAAAACTATTTATAGTGCTGAATTTAACTTCCAGTTCCAAAAATAGCATTTACAGGTTTGACTTCAACGTGGCAGAAAAGGAAAAGATTGTAACAAAATATTTAAAAGCCGACCCTAAGTATTCTGACTCACTCGTTCTAGAAAAGAGCATCAGTGGTGCCTAAAATATACATGTGATGTCACGAAAATGACTGCAGGTTTGTGCAGCGATGTATAATAATGATGCAGATACCCATTTATGAATTTTTCAGCTCTGAAAAAGTTTGTCTGATTACTTTTTTAGTTGTGTTCCAAAGAAATACCCTCAATAAATCCAATAAAAGGCCGTCCTGGGATTCATCTGTATAGTGTCCCCAGCTGAGCATCCCATTGTTATGTAAGACCAAGTGTGACACACATACACACACATATGAATACACATGCACACACACAGCGCTCAAACACACACACACACACACACAAGTGCCTCCATGTTATAATGAGGCTCAGACTGAAGACACAAACAGGCTGTGGCAGCAGACAAACAACACTTTCTCACACGTCCCTCATCTCCTGCTCTCACATCACTCCATCTTCACTTCCTGTCATCGCTCTGAAGCACGTATCAAACACACGCTACCACAAGATAGAAGCTTCTCCCAATTTTCAGCCATTTCATGCGTCAGTGTCTTTGTGTTCCGGTGCACCTATGCGTGGGCTTCATGACGTGAAGTCATTTTTGGCTTTTCCCCTATTTGTTCTCGAGCTAAATTAGGAATTTAGTCAGGACTTGGATTTAGCATCAGTAAAAAAATGGAACAGGATGAGCTTCATTAAACCCACTAGTAGGTCCTGGCACATGTCTGTGTGTGTGTGTGTGTGTGTGTGTGTGTGTGTGTGTGTGTGTGTGTGTGTGTGTGTGTGTGTGTGTGTGTGTGTGTGTGTGTGTGTGTGTGTGTGTGTGTGTTTGAGCGCTGGCAGTGAAGAAGTCTACAACACAGTCCCCCCCCATAAAGCACAGATGAATGCTATACAGGGGACAAAGGGCTGCAAGTAATGATCTGTGTCAATTAATCCCTCGACTATTTGTTTAGGTGATAAAACATCACAACACTGGGGGAGAAAATAGTTCCCAGAGCACAAAGTCTTCAAACTAAAGAAAAGAGACCGCTGAACTAAAAAACATCAGGCAATCTAAGTTAAAAAAAATTACTTTTAAGTTAGCAGACCTATTGATTAACTATTTCCTGTCAATCTGTGAATTCATACATTTTTCTAGCTAATGACAGAAGAGAAAAAAAAAAAGTAAAAGTGGAAAAAGTATGACGGTGCAAAATGAAACACAGTTTATTAGCTAGACCTTTTCCACAACGGCAGACAGAGTTAAGTATGGGTTCGTAAGGTCTGTCTACTTCGGTTCGGTCCAGGTGGTCTTATATTTTGTGCACTTTTATTGTGAGTGCATCACTTCAAAAGAGCTCCAAGTGTAAGCAGCAATAAGAGGCGGATGGGCTTGTTAATGCAGGGATGTAGTTATGTAAGACCTGCTACTGCTGACGCTCCTGTCCGTCTATTCCGCAGTACAAAGAGAGCGAGGGAGAAAATGTAAAAGAGAACCGGTGAGTAACCTGTGTGTCTCTGAGTGATTAGGTATATGTGTTTTGTTTGTGTGGTATGTGTGTGTGTGTAGGAACACTGTGGGACACATGGGAACGGATGTGGTACATCAGGAGGAATTGACTCATGGTCTTAGGCTTGATGCACTCTCCTCCCTCTTTAACTGATCTCCTTCAGTTGACCACGTGGTAACAGAACAAGAGAGAGGCAGATAGCAAGGCCCAGCGCCTCAGAGGCCTGGGCAGCAAACGGCGAACAATGTTGTAAGGCCGTTTCTGCACATGCATACTAATACCAATACATTTTGGTATACTCACAAGTGCTCTATTTGCAGTTCGTTGCAGGGGGGGGTAGACAAAACCGCATGAATAATACATTTCAAAAGTTCAACATTTTGTTAACTACAAAAAAAGGTCCAGTCAAAGTCTGCTGCACATCCGGACCACATCATCATCAGTGCATTTCAAATCGAACAGATAACTATCACAACCACCTTCATTGTAATTCAGGTAGTGTCGTTGTGGTTCAAAGAAGACCCAATGCGATCTGCAAAGATTGCAACAATGAATAAAATACACCAGCATTATCTGTTGCTAAGAAATGACGAGCAGTCAACCAAAGTCCCGCCCTTTGTTCACAAAGCTATCCATCCCCACCTGGCTGTCGCGCTTCTAAAACAACACGCCATTGCCGTCTTTCTTTCTAGGGGCCCAACAATGTACCGTTCGTAGCCACATCACCAGAGGTAATGCTACGAAAGATAAGCAAAGGCCACGTTAGTCCTGCACAGCCGTACTTGTTTCCACCACTGTGTCAGTGCTAAAGAAAAGTCTGACTCCACACATTAGCATTCTGTTATTTGGGGAGAGAAGACACAATCAACTTAGGCAACTCCAGGTCTACAATGCGGTGACGCTTCCCTTACAAAATAGATACTGCAAATAAGGGAAAGGGAGATAGACGCAGTGTGAAATGCACAACCAGTGGCATACTTAAACCCAGTGAGTCGGGCTAAGGCCACACAAGCAGCTTTCAGATCAAAAACAGCCCTGCTGAAAAAGACACGCCACGGGCGCTGCGTTGGTAGGGTGAATTCTTTCATTATACGTGAGACAGTGAAATATGATCCAGGAAAGCTCATTGAGTTTAAGGAGGGTTTTTTTTTCTCGAACAACCGTCTCAAGATCGGCCTCATCTCAAGCATTGGCATGCCACCAATATGAAGTGCACAAGTCCTCTTTGCAAACACTTTTAGAGACGTCAAAGTTGAATTGGCAAGCATGGCGTGTAATCTGCTCGACCTGCGGTAAACAGAAGGCAGACGCTCTGATCCCGAGTCAGAGCCCATGCAAAAACGTGCATTTGATAGTGGCGATGGACCAGCCAGCGTATGGATCATAATAAGGGAAGTATCCTATTTGCTTAATTGTCGGTCTCTACATGTTCCGGGATTTTCCATAAGAAGAAAATAATTCATTTTTCAATGTTTGCAGGATTGTTTGTAGTCAGGTGAAGATGGAGAGCAAGCGAAAGCAAAACCTGCAGTAGGAGCAGTTGTCTTCAATAAAGCACATGCATCCAAACACGTTAGAGAGAATGTGAGTGGGGCATGTCAGAATATCCTGGAACAGTAGGAGGTGAGCTTTAAAAAAAACAAGAAAAAACAAGAGTGGGCATAGTAAAGGAGGGGAAGGAGCGATATAGTGAAAAAATGGACCCGAGCCTTCTGATCTGCCCGTGAGGAAAAGCAGCAAGCCCATACTGAGAGCTGTGGACCCCTAACGCCTTATCGGAAACCAAAACAGCGATCAATTATTCAACAGGTACAGAGCGAACTAGCTACAGAAGAGAAGACATGGGAGGGGTGGCGAATAGAGGGGAGAGAAGGGGGGGGGGGCTTAGAGAACATATATCCTCCATGGGAGTGAGACACAGAGGATTCGATTTCCTTTTTTCATTCCATCAATGTGCTCATAAATGTGCCATGAGGTGTCATAGCAGCAGCCGCACTGAGCTAATATGGAACGTTAAGTCTCGTGTCACATAGTTGATTAATGGCTTCAGTTTGAAGCAACAGTTTCAAAATCTTGAGAATACATGCCTCATTGCTTTCTGTCGGAGAATGAGGGGAAAATATCAATATCAATTTTGGCTGAACAAGTGAGAAAGCTCCGAAACCTATATAAGTTCATTAATTGGACATTTGGGGTTTTGTTCAATAAATGCATGATGACAAATTAAAAAACAACTCAATTCAGAGGGAGTTGGATCCATCACTAACCGGGGAACCTGCGTTATATCCGAATGTACGAATTGCTGTTTTATGAAACAACTGAAGCACTTAATCTCCCCGTACAGATCTATAAACTGTATGTGTGGCTACACATGTCTTTAGGCACAGTTTACCTGTACTTCCAGCTCTAATGCTAAACTAAGCTACCCTAGCATATGACATGATATTGATCCTCTCACCTCCCTGAGATTATTCATTTAAATTTAAATGTAAAAAATGTTAGAAATAACTGCAATACTGTTATTTCACAACTCACTGAACTCACTTGCTTATTTCAGTTTTTAACTAGGTAACTAAGTATTTTTATTTCTGTTCTAGTGCTGCTGGAAAAAACTGATATTCCCCTCTGGGGATCAATGCAGGCTTTTTTTTACCTTATCTAATATTATAAGATAAGATGTAACAGCGCTAACATGAGTAATAGTGGCTCATGCACTTCAGTAGGCAAACAAGGATGCTGCTGCAAGCGATGGGTTTGTCCGACTGTCTCTCCCTCTGCAGGCTGGGAAATATCAGGGTTCCTGGTCCAAACAGGGAGAAACTGAACATTAGTGTGAAACACACACACACACACACACACACACACCATTTTCTCTCTCTCTCTCTCTCCCTCTCTCTCTCTCCGTCTCTCGGACACTTCAATCCCCCTCCCACAGCGCTATGAATAATGAAAGCCAGAGCAGCTCTCTCTCTCTCTCTCTCTCTCTCTCTCTCCCCCTCCCTCTCTTTCTATGTTCATTCCTTCATCGAAATAATGACACATTTTCTCCCTTTGTCAATCCTTCTGTCTATCACACTTATGCTCTGCCTTCCCTTTCTTTCTGCTCGTCTCGAGTCCTCCCGTTCTGACATTCACACAAAACTTCCTGAGGCTCGTGCACTAGCACACACACACACACACACACACACACTCACCCACCGACTCCTCGTAATCACTGTTCTCGCTATGTGGTCATTGCGCATTTGTATCCCTTTCATCCAGAAACTTTCTCGTGCGCACGTGTGCCGACACACCCATGCATCTAAATCTGTCTCTATTTATCAAGTGCACGCCGTGCATGGCTGTTGCCAAGTGAACCTGCAATCCGAGGCCTCCGCAGGGCACCTGATGGGGAGGAATGTCTCATTTGATTGGGCATTCTATTCACAAAGGACATTCCTGCTGCGTGTGTGCGTTGTGTGTTTGTTTGTGTCTCACTCTCAAGGTGAAACGTTGTGATTCATTAGTGCACCATGTTTACAGACAATCCAGCATCAACTCAACTGCAGCAGCAGGCAGTAGTCCATAAATAACCCATTTCATTTGGCTCGCCTTATGTTACTGCTTTTATTATTTTAAAGAAAAGAAAATGTGCAATAGCAAGCTCTCCCAACTGTTGAAAGGGCAAAATAGTATGTTTGTCCATAAAGACAATGGGAAGAGCTTTGTTTGGTGAGAGAGTTGGAATGAATAACCACAGGGCCATTGTGAAAGGCCATTTCATGCTCTGCGCAGCATCATTTCCAGTAGTTGGTTTCGCATCAAAACAGTTGCTGCTCTTTTAGCATTTCTTTTTCTTCATTGTTTTTTTTTTTTTTGTTGCATTGTGTTCGTGAGAAGCTTCAGAAGCTCGGAGCTGGTAAACATCAGTCCCCGTAATTATTTTGACGCATTTAAGCGCGGCGTATCGGTTGTGAGCGGTGCACGCGTTCCAGGGAAATGTGCAACTGAGTGATCAAACACAGCAGGCCTGTGGCAGGCGGACCTCACTGAGCTCAGGACAGAAGAAAGGAGTCTGTGAGTGACCTTGAGATCAAGCACAAGGAGCCGTTGCGGAGGTCGTTGATATGCAGGGCCATCGCGGGGATGCTCGCCGCGTGTGTGGTGAGGCGGTTCGGCTGTTCTGCACCGTGACTTGCATTGCAGATGTAATTGATTATCACATGATTCCGTTCCAGTCATCGAATCCCGCGGTGATTCAGTTCTCTAAATGTGATATATTTACAGAATTCGCACAAAGTGTCACATTCCCTATATCGTGCGCCCCTGCCTAATCTGTAAAATATGCCCACTGCCTCGGGATGCCGTTGCTGCAAATAGAAAATTTGGATCAATCTCAGCACTCAATTACCCCCGCCATTTGGTGCCTCACGACCCGAATAAACATTTTGTCACTAATCCATATGTTATTATCATCCACCAAGGTTATCAACGATGCAAGCGAGCAAAGCGCACACAGCTACAGCAGCTTCTAATTGTCTTGACTATAGACTTGACAACAGCCCGCGGGGGCAAAGTGTGCGTGTGCGCCGACGCAACTGTCAGCTCGGAGAGACGAGGTGAGGATGCGCCGTCGGTCTTTGTCACAAAGCCATCAGATAAAAGGAGGAAGTGGGTTTCACGACGCATTTCCACCTAATAGGCACGAATGACTTATTAAAATGTCAACGTTTCTAATGGATCGTCATACACCAAACGTTTGGGTTGAATCAAGGACGCCGCTTTCATTCGTTGGGGTCCAAGTTAAAGCAGGAAGTGCAGGAATCTGCCGGAGTTTCCTAATCAGGGCAGACTTTATTCACACTTGGACCCGGAGAAAGCCATTGGCCCTCGAGTGAGGTTGAGGCTGAAGTCAGATTGAACAGCGCGTTGCAATTTTACCATGGTATACTGATATCGATCAGCGGGATTTTAGTGCTGAGCTGAAGATATTATCATGGCTGTAGGTAATATCTCAGAACATTCTTCAGATTTGCACATTCTTGGGGTTTTCCGCATATGTTCACAGATGGGGGGCCGACAGCAGAAGGATGAAATCAAATTATGAAGAAATGATAAGAGGCAGCCTTTTAGGAGTTCAAGTTCCCAATTTAAGAAGTTAAGAGTTAAGAGTTTACACACATGTCATTCACATTAATCACCCAGAATGTCCAACTATCTGCTCAAACTTATGTAGAAACCTAAAGTGAATGCTGTCTTCCATGGAAACTGAAGTTGTATGTCTTCATTAGACACACGTTGGCTTTTTTATATAAATAATATTATATAAGTTTAGTGAAAGCTGATGATGATTGTCCACAACAGTTAATCAACAATTAATCTGCAGCTATTGATCTTTTTTTTTTAAGTCCAAACTAAAACTCTTAAATATTTGCTGATTCTAGCGTCTCAAATGAGGCAAATAATTGCGAACAAAAGCAGTCGTTAGATGCAGGCGTAGCTGAAAAATCCAAATGCAACTTTCACAGACTGTGACCAAGCACAAAGGCTTTCATTTGTGTGTTCCTTAACAAAAGATACTTTCTTTTCATAACAAATGTTAGGTTTTGGCGCGTGTTATGTTCGCGCAGTGCCGGTGTGTGACGGTGAAAAAGCTGCAAACAAAGACAGATGCAACTTAAAGTTGGAAAGAGGCAACGTCAAGTGTGAGGGGAAACAAATCCAGCTTCAAACAAGCAGGAAAACAAAGCTTCGGCAGCCACCCAAAGCCACCAGCTAGTAGCCAATCAGCCTGCCAGGCCTCGGTGCTCTCAGACTGGAGCTGGCAGCGGGAACCGGCCGAGCAGAGAGATGGAGAAAGGGAGAGGGAGAAAGGGAGAGGGAGAAAGGGAGAGGGAGTTTTCATTACACAAAAGCACTTCTCTCCCTTCTCCTCCCCGTCTCTCTCTCTCTCTCTTTTTTTTTATCCCACCGCAGAGAGATGCTGTGGGTAAAGGTGACAGACGCAGATAACTGTATCTCCCACAGACCGCGCACAATTACCGTGAATTGTATTATTGTTGCTGACAGCGACCCATTTGTAGGAGGAGATGCAAAGCACAACGCATCAGCCATCACCACTGTGTCGAGTATGCGCGTGTGCGCGCGTGGCTGCAATCCGTCTGAAATTACAGCGAGATGAAATTGAAAGCTCGTCTCCCTCCATCCGGCCAGCTCTCTCTGTCTTCCTTTTGCTCTGTCATGCGGGGACAAACCAACGATGGCAGCGCTAATCAGCCCTCTGTCAAGCCCATTACGTCCCACCCTTAATGAGGAGATCGCCCCGGCTTGTGCCCCGACTCGGGCCGACCCAGTGAGCTAATGGAGAGTGATGTGCCTGGATGTTTGCGCGGCGCGTCCGTCCTCGCCTTCGGCCTGCATTGACGTGACGAACCATGGACTTCCAGTGTCTCTATTAACGGATGTTTGTCTGTCTCGTTCTCAGGGTCCCGTCAGTCGTGTCCTCTCACTAACAAACTGACAATCTGCCCTTTTTGCAGTAGCCACAGTCTATAGACCACATGTGTGCTCTCAACTTGGGTCATCATCACTTCAGTGTCAGCAGTGAGGCTCATTAGACCTTCTGTTTATCATTGGCGTTCATGCCATACATGCAAAGAAGCAGGGTGACTAGTGGGTGGGTGGGGGGGGGGGGGTTGGGGGTGTCAACACGTACAGAGGCAAGGTCATTGTGGTGAAACCTCATTTCCCTTTGCACCACAACAGCCTCGCCTCAGTGTGACAAGGAACAGCGAGGTGTGTGCGCGCTGCCATTCTCCTGCCCACAAATCCACGGAGCCTCTTCCCTTCCTCTCCCAGAAGGCCAAATATCCCTCTGTGTCTGCGCGCCTCTTTCCGAAAACACACCACGGCAGCCTCCACGAGCGCGCGCTCCCACGCCATAGGAACGCGCACTGAAAGTGCCCAAAACAGGTGGAAAACTTTTAGGAAAAGAAGGGCATTTGCAAACTTTTTCCCTTGACGGTCTCCTATTGCAGTTTCCAGCCATCCTCGCGCAGCCGATTCCCCCAGACTGCAGTGCGGCAGCAGACCGCTATTTTAGGAATCATTTTTGTACATGAAGTTATAATAAATATTTAATTTCCCTTCGCGCACGCGGCCGCCAGGGCGCATGAAGCACAGCTGGTAAGTTGTCAGGACGCCCGCGAGAGACGCTCTTCTGCAGCTCCTCGATTGTAAAACAAATAATAACACGAGCGCTCCCAAGAATTCGGACCCACGCGTCCGAGCGCGCGCACTGGCGCGCACGTCGCCAAAACCATCAGCAACAGAAACAGGTGGAGTCCGCTTTGTTCTTACCTCGCCTGAACATGTTGGCAGCGGCTCCTGGACCGTC
Organism: Pungitius pungitius; assembly: GCF_949316345.1. Classification (NCBI taxonomy): domain Eukaryota; kingdom Metazoa; phylum Chordata; class Actinopteri; order Perciformes; family Gasterosteidae; genus Pungitius; species Pungitius pungitius. The sequence continues at coordinate 10,520,289 of NC_084915.1, read as the reverse complement.
TAGTGGAGTCTGTGCTGGAGCAGCATCCCGGTGAAGGGGTCCGATCCCCGGCTGCTGGCTAATAAAACTGATGTTTTGATTCCCCTCTGCAGTCTGTTGTTTCCTCAAGTGGAGACGAGGTGGAGGAGAAATGGATGCTGAGGGTTTTTAATTGAATTAGAATTCAATAGAATGTCCGCCAGTGGTAGAAACGAAGTTTTATTTTTTTTTATCTCATCCGCAGTTGTTATGAGCGAAATGGAGAGAAAACCAGCAGGTCCCGTCCCAAAACACACTCCGATGTGTCTCAACGATATTTCAACTCGCCGCCATCTGGTGTTTGTGAATCAATACGGATTAGCCGTGTGACTTTGTGTCATGTCCGATCGAATTTAAGAACAAGTGTGCCTTCGAAAAGCGGCCCCCGAAACGAGAGGAAAGTTCCTCCGTGTCATCCGGGTCGCGGGTCCGGAAGAGTCTCAGAGGCGCCGTGAGCGCGGATCGTCGGTGTGAGTCGGTGCGTCTACTGAGTCCGATACCGGAGAGCTGCGAGGCGAGCTGCTCCCACCCCCTCCCACAGCGATGTGGATGATGAAAGCTCGCCCCCCCCCCCCCCTCTCTCTCTCCCTCTTTCCCTCTTTTCAGCTTGCATCCTCTCACTCATGTCCAAGTGTGTTCCGCATCTATTATCTCTGGCTCTCAATTCATTTTCAACAATGCAGCATGCTTGATGGAGGCGGATGTTGCATAAACAATGTTTTTTTTCTTTTTCCAAAGCCTCAATTACGATTCACGCACACTACCTCCTTCTCCTTATAATTAAATCAAGTGCGGTTTGAGAGGACGCAAGGTGGACAATGTACCATTGTGATGATTCGGAATTAAAACGACAAAAGAGATTCATTTTTTTGCATATTAAGATAATACCATAACACCATATGGCAAAATACGTGGTGAAAATATAAAATGTGAGTTTTAGTTCAACACATCAATGCAATGGTTATGGGTTAAAAGTTGGAATCTGCCTCAACTCGACATTTCACATAATAATACACCTCCCTGACCAATCTTTTCTTACGCCTCTCTCGCTCTCGTGCGGTTTTTGTAGTCATTTTTCCCCAGGCAGATGTTAGATTTCAGGCTGAACTTGGTTATTCTCTTTTAACAGAGACCACAGGGGAGCAGGAAGTGTCATTTTGTGCAGACATGTCTGCTGCTACCCTGAAAGTATGGAAGCCCATATGAAAGACTCGCTCTGTGCTAAATTGCATTGAAGTGTACTCTGTGTTTGCTGTAGATTTCAAATGTTTGAAATTCTTTTATTGGCTAGAATGTGCTCGGTCCAGATGGTGTGAGGCCTTTAGAGCTCCATCAATCATTCTTTCCTACTTTTCTCAAGTTTTTCTTACTCTTTTTTTTTGGTTTAACAAACTTTTCAATCAAACTGCCAAAGCAATTACCCGCTGCTAACTCTAAGATGAGTGGTGTTGTGCTTGGATGTGTAACAGAGTCAATACAACCGTGTTAGCAGTCTTTTTAGCTGTCTTTGGGGAGGGTTCTTCTTCCCGGAGGCGTTACTTTTTAACTTGGTCAGAAGAGGCATTTCTTTCTTTAAATTTGATTCGAGTTTTTGTGAAGAATTTGGCCTCTTTTTCATTCAGATTTCCTGCAGTGGAGCAGAAAATGTCTTTCTGCCGTAACATTTTGAGGGCGTAAAGGACAGAACTGCATCCTGTTTTCTCTCTGCTGCCAGGTTTGTCTCATCCGGTCCTTCTACCCTCCGTCTGCTCGCTCACTCTGACTTTGTGTTTGTCTCCATTGTCTGTGAGTGGTTTTACTGCATTTTAACTTCTCTCCCTCTGTTTGCATCTACCTCAGATTTGCACTCACGACGTTCCTGCAAACTAACTACAAACCATACATACAGCAGCAAAGCCTGAACAATTACAACCTGTATTGTAGCCATTAGAATGAACAGCAGAGAGTGGGATGATACTGTTGTGCACGTGCGGTGGTGTGTGTTGTTAGTTGTGCACGTGTCACTGGGAATGGGCCTTTTAGTATGTTGAGCCCTCGGTGTGAGTAGGCTTGGTTTCCATTTCCCACCTTTTCTTGACTAGGTCAATCTCACTTGAGTTTACCAAATAAGAGGAAACTTTCCCCTCAACAGATGGCGTCCGTCTGTGACGCCAGAAAAGTTGACTGCGTGGTTAAAAAAAACACGCATTTAAAACGAGCTTTTAAAGGATGTTTCATTTACTTTGAAGCTGAAATCAGATTTATCATAGCTTGCTTTTAATTGTTATTGTTGAAAACAGGGCAACAAAATATCATCTGTAAAAAAAAAGTTACACAAGGAAACAATAAAGAGTTTAGTTTACATGATAAACCAATACAAAATGTACTTAGGAATGTAAAGTTGTTATTGTGACAAGAAATATTTAACTTTAACATCCAGCAGACACATGGAGCCACACATACTGTACATTTATGCTGACAAATGTAAGTAATATTCAATTGGCTATTAGCTCCATTTTGAGCTTTCTTCAGAGTGGATGGCCTCAATGAACCCAACATTTTCCCATTCAATGACATGATAAAGGAATAATTTAGTAATGAGACACAGAAGCAGATTTAGAAAAATCTTATATATAGTGCATGAGTTTCTGCTCCTGAAAGCAATTAATTCATGTTCATTTTACAATGAGAAGTAAAAGTGAACACATCAGCAGTGCTTGTATGTTTTGGAGCACAGTGGTGTTTTGTTTTGTACTTATAGATATATAAATACCGTGTATATGTGTGCATATGTATACAATATCTGGGGGCGTGTTTTTCGCTTCTATAGTTTGTTGTTTCTTAGAAGAACTCTTGTATGAACCATGGACCTGTGATGTAAACAGAACTCACTTGTGCTAAAGGTCAACCAAAAGCTTTTAAACTATGAAGGCATTTTTCAGACAGATTGCAATTTATTATGTCTTTTTATGTGTTTTGGTATTGGTGGTATGTATATTTTTGAAAACATATTGAGACCAGAAGGAAAAATAGTTTTAAAAAGTCCTATCGGAGCGTTAACATTTACTTTTTACTTTCATGTGGTATAGCCTTCAGTGCTGCTGCTGTTCGGGGCATTCGACTCATCATGAGTTCACAATGAGACCATTTGATGCAGGCTTTTATCTGTAATTTACTTATGAAATTCAGCCAAGTAAAATAATGAAATCCATTCAATTAAAAATAATCATTAAGATGCAGCTAAATAGATGCAGTTGTATACATTTACGCCAGTTGTGCACACTCTGCTCATAGGTTCAATTTAGCATCTTACACTTTGATATTTTTATTCACCACAATGATTCTTTCTGATCATTAAAGTATAGAGTTGATATCATGGAGGGAGATGTTCAGGTCCATAAGAACACTGGTTACTGTTGTGTGAGTGGGTTTGATTATTCATATACTTAAAATGCAGAGAGGCATCTTTCGATTAAAATGAACTGAGATAGGAAGACACCTTAGTTTAGAGAATATCAATTCATGGTATTTATTAATAATACAACACAATGTAATAATAATGTAATGATAGTATACCATTAATATAATGCAACATAATATAGTAGCATACCATCCACTTAATTATTACACATTATGATATAGTATTATGCAATACAGTTGATGCAATAATAACAACACAATAAGATTGCAGTTGATAATCACAAACACATGGAGGGGAACCAGCGATGTTTCACTCGTCATTGACCGCGATGGTCGTTCTGGTTTCTCCGTCCACTTCCCTCCCTTCAGTGAGAAGGTGTGAAGTGACATCGAGCCGGCTGCTGTTCTTATTTAGTCCACTTTCTCCCCGTTTGTGTGACAAAGACTTATAAAAGGAACTAGCGTCCTGTCCTGCTCTATGAGTCCTTTTCCTCCAGGTCTTCCTCACCCGGTGAAGAGGGTGTCCTGTGTGTCTAAAGACTATTGCTAATGTTGCTCCCTATAAGTCGAATGCTTTGAAAATCGTGCTACCTAATAACCACCACATGTTTTGTGAATTTACTGTTTAAAGTAGTTTTTTAGTTTATCTATATCAGATAGATTGGCAAATAATTATCAGGTACTAATTAAAAAAAATTCCTTCTTAAGGAAATTGGAAAATAAAATTCAGCATTGGGAAATTATTATTGGGTAAACATTCCAGTAAAATCTAAAGTGGTAAGAAATGAGTCCCTTTTGGTGTGTTGCCTTGAGAGAAGCTACCTGGGTCCCTCTGAAACCTGTCCCGTCTTGTCTCCCCTGTCTCCTGTGCTGTTTTTTGTCACTCGTCTCCTCTTTTTTTCAGGGCCGGGACTTTGCATTCTTTTGAATAAAAAAAAAAGTTTGAACATGAGGACTTTTGCAAATCATCTGTATCATCCATACAGGGAAGTGATGCAACCCTTACCGTCTAATACCATCTGGATTCACATCCTTGAATGTCCTTTTATAGGCACGTCTTTGCTTAGTCCTCAGTGATGTCTGGGTGGATCCTCTTCCGGGGGCCGCGGAGTCGCCGCTATCAGCGCTTCTTACAAAAGGAGCCTCCTTCTTTTGGGCCTCTGGTGTTTTTTCCTGTTTCTTAGTCAGAGGCCCACCATCAAGGACCATGGGCTCGGGGGGGGTCGTGGACGGGTGGTTCGCCGGTCCACTTATGGTGAGTCTGGACGTGGCCTCTCTGTTTTCCGCCATCAGACGATCCTCATCACAAATGTAATCCTGAAGGAGTGGATATTCGGATGACATTTTTCGACCATCTGATATTTACCTCAAAACAACTGCCAAACACAACACACACACAGTGAAATAACACTACAATTACATTAAATATTTGGTTGAATCAGAGAATAATCACATTAACTGTAAAAATGGTTACAAACTTGGTTAAATCATTTCCAGCCAGTGTTTTCAAATCAAAAGGCATCTTATTTAATTTTAAGTAAATACGTATTTACATTCCTGCAATTGTACACTATATTTGACAACCATATCGATAAAAGGATCAAATTACTTGTGTGTTTGTACCTTCTAGACTAGATTTTATATTGGAACGTTAAATGAACTGAAGCAAACATTAAACTTGTTTTTATTCACATTCTCGATCACATTATTATCTGTTTATAATTCTGTATATAATTCTGTTTGGAGCTAACTGACAAAAAGAATCAACAAATTAATGAACTTACCATGCGGCCACTTGATCCCTCTGGGATGTTAAAACCTGAAACCTTCCTCTGCACTCGAGGTGTGTGAAATCTGAATGGAGTAAATCGTCTGTTCCCTCACACTTTGGGCTTTTTGATTCCGGAACCATTACGTTGGAATAAAAGAACATGCAACCCAATGAAAAACTGCTGTCATCAGCTGTGAAGGTAAACAAATAAGTTGTACAACTTCCTAATTCTTAATATTAAAGGAACAAAACCACTAACACAAACTGAAATCGTTACAACCTCAAAGATACAAACTATTGGGATACAATCAGCTGGCATCTTGGCTCCTCAACTGTGGATCATGAGACCCCCATTAATGCCAGATGCATGATGGTGTCTGCATCTGGGTCCTGAATAAACCGACCCTAACGCTCTTCAGTTTAACACCAAGGAGTATAATTTTCTAACATCACAACAACATTTGCATATTCATTTCATTCTGTATTTCTAAACGATGCAGAACGAGAAGGATAGGGGACACTAGTTGTTATTCAAGGCGTATTATTTTTAAATGTCTTTGAACGTTTCCGGGGGGGCTCGTCCTTCATTGGTACCTGACAGTGGAACATTAGCCAGCAAAATCTGACAGATCCTCTCGCCGTTTATTAATAATATTCTCACCTCCTGTTGTCTGTCTAGAAACAAAGTTTTACTTCTGGGTGTGAAACCTTTGGGCAAAACATGTTGTGCCTGGTTTTGATGTCAACACCGGTCAGCCACCATCTGCCCATCCAGGCCCTCATCTGCCGATTGCTGTTCAGTATTATCGACTTACGGGTAATTCTGGCAGGTAACCAACCATTGTTTGGGGATTGTTTTTCATGATTAAAACTGGTTGGTGGGTGGAACATCAAAACCTTAAATAAATACCAGGAAATAGGGAACTGTTGGCTTTTGATCGTGAACGGCAGCAGGGGCCTGTGTAAATAAAGTTCTGTATTATGGTGATGAATGATAAATCATCAGGGACATACATCTGATTGTAATAGGCAGTTTGGTACGGTCCGGTTCATATTTGCTGATTGTTTAATTCGAAACACATTTCTTTCCTTTGTCCCTGTAGTTGGTCCTCCCAGCATCCCTGCATCATCGATGAATTGCGCGCTTTCCTCCTTGTTATCTGCTTGTGTGACGCTAATTTCTTTCTTGAGCAGATGAAGGGTGCCTATTTTCATTGGTCTCACCTACGCCAAATGTATACAACACCGCTTGCTCGATCACCTTGCAAGAATAGGTCATTCGCAAAGATGACGGACAGGTGATCTGTGCCAGGACGGTGTGACCTCTATAACCTTTTAGTGACCTTTCACAACCTTCTGACCAGCCGATTGGTGTCCAACCCGTCCCTCTCTGATTAGCCTGAAAATTGGAGCTATTTGGACGACCTTTTCAGCCGAAAGGTCCGCACGCTACTCTGCTTTCCCCCTTCAGACATTTGTCTTTCTTTTCTGCCACCTTCTTTGCAGATGAGCAGAACTCAGCCGCACACACACACAATCCAACACTTTGCCGCAAGCAGCACCTCTCCAATCTCCCGTTTTTGCTTCTGAAGGGAAACACGATGAGGCTTATCGACCACGTGTTGTTAACCACAGCAAATTTGTAGTTTTGTTTTCCCACGTTTCACTGTGTTCTAGCTGAGGACTCCAGCTTGTTCAATTACTCATAATTTCCTTTAGCTACATGCTCTCACTACATTAGGTCTTTCCTTGCCTGTTTCATACAGCTTACCTAAAAATAGCTTAATGCAGCTACATTATAAAACCAGTAATTCCACGGTTAGCACAACGAGGCAGTGCCTCACTGTGAGGAAACGGAACATTTCTATGAAATGAATGAAAAGAGAGGCTGGTCAGACGATATCAAAATACAAAGACCACCAACTCACACCACTGTGTGGTCAATCAACAGCTCAGGGCTTCACTTCAGCCGGCATCAGCCTCACAGCTGCTGATGGAAATGTTCATAGATTACATAAAGCAGGCACTACAGGCTGGGTTGTGAACTGCCAACAGTAGCTGCCCACACACTGCATTTATTCCCAGGGCTCAACCCAAATAAAGGAGTCATTTTATCTCCCTCAATCCATATCTTTCACTTGTCCCATCGTTTATCTTTCTCTCCCTGTTGTATTTTATCACTGTCTATCTTGTTTTACAGGGTTTGGGGGAAATGAGATCCGCGGGAAGCGAGAGAGGGGAAGACAAAGTGGTGTGTTCACCGTGGAAGCTCCACAGCGTCTGTTGGCTCCTGTGGGAGAGCCTGTTGGCATTCACCTTGCGGTGTACACGTGCAGACAAACATGCTCATGCGAACACACTGGCACAAGTGATTTAAGTCAAACGGGGGCAAACACCTTGTAAATCGTAATAGATCGTAAAGTCAGTTATGATTTCTGCAATTTAATATTGAGTCGTTCCTTGAAGGGCAGGTTTCTTGGTTTTATACGAGTCTCTGGGTTTCGAGTAGTGCTGATTGTTCATATACAACATTTTGGGTAAAGTACGTATGTTTTCCCTTCTAAAGCCCTTCTAAAAACATAACCTTGTGTAAGCTATCGTTTCTGCCCGGTGACACGCGGCGTGCATTACCTACACTCACTAATTACGCGCCCGGCACACTCTCAGTTTGGCTCAGTTTTCTGCCGAGACACCGTTTCCGTCTGCAGATGATGTTGACGGCAATAGGACACGATGGGATTCACCGGGACTTCTGGCTAGTCATGATCACTGAGTGTGACAAATCTGGGCTCAGTGAGCCGTCTCCAACCATCGTTTTTACTGCCCGGCCTTCGTCATGCCCCCTTTAGCAGACACCTGCCGGTGCGTCCAGGCGTCCCGGAGACGGACCCTGAAGACGGGAGACCGGTTGCAGGTCGGATGGATTTTCTCAGGGGGCAGATTTGCATGGAGATATACCTAATCCCAGCATTCCCCTGCACGACAAAGGTCCAGCAGGAAACCTGCTGGTCAGGTGGCAGCATCCTTTCCTACCACGGTGATATTGAGCTCTGCTCGCAAAGTCTCACATCATTTTGATGATTACAGGCAGTTATTTTAGAAACAAAGCTCTATGAAAACCCGTTAACTACTTGCCTATTACTTGCTGGTGAACATAGTTAAGAATATTTAATAGCCAGATATTTCCCTCAGAGTGGAAAGCCAAAACAGAACTAAAGAGAAGGAGACTTTTGGAGTTACAAAATAACAGCCATTAAAAATAGGTCACAAATATACATGTTGATTTCTTAAAAGATAGGCATATGGTTTGGCTTATTTACCCACTCACACTGGAGTAAATGGTTTATTTGTTGTTATTGATGTGATTATATCTTATCTGTGTTTGCAATATCACCACCTTGCTGTTTAATTGGTACACGTTGTCTTCATTTGTTACGAGGCTGTCTGTAGCACTTGGTAAAAACACTGCATGTGTGAGTCTCCCCTTCTGCTGGACAACACAATTATCCCACCGGACACAGGGTGGTCGCTTAGCTCATTGCTGTTCAACGCCCTTATTCAACTAAAAAAACAGCAAAATGTCACAGACCAGAGCAAACAGGTAACTCTCACCTCCCTCCACCACTTCTGCCTCCGTTTTTGAGTTGTGCCACTCATTCTTAACATTTAACGATTTCAAACATGAGTCTTCCTACACAATAAGATAATAGTCTTCTATCAAACATTTCAGCAATAATAAGCTTCATGACTAATTCAAAAGCAGAGGGATGAATAAAATCATGTTTAATTGAATACAACAGGGATATTACAAGCCAAACACATACTAACCTCCCTGAAAACCATGCTGTTTTCCTTGAATATTCTGTTCTTATTTATTTGAGATTCAGAAGAACTGGAGGAACTTATTAATTGCTGTTTTTTTGTTGGCTTTTAAAAAATAAAATCACGCGAATGAGCAGAAAATCTTTTGTTAATAAGTTATGTTTGGCAGAACTAGCTAATAAAATTTACATATTACCATTTGAATTTAAAACAGCCGTAAGCCATTAATATACCCCTTACTCTTTTTAAGCAGTGCTGTGTTTCTTTTTTTAGGTATTTGAGAGGATGCTGGAAAAGTATACAAAAGATAGAAGGCTATACATTAAAAAGATCTGAAATGTAAACATAAACATACATAATGTTGTCGCCAGCATGTAGAGAAATGACCTGATATGTTTGGAAATGTGTTGATTTGCTTTTCTTGCAGAGATTTAGATGAAAAGATTGATGCCTCTCTCTTGTCTATCAGACACATAGCTGTAGTCAGGAGTTGTTTAGCTCAGACTATGTCGCGCTTAGTCTAGGGCTTAGTCATGTTTGAGAAGAGCTGAGTCGGCAGTTTCCCAGTAGCGTCATGTTAATCAGGCAGAAGGACCGTGGAGACTGTCAATCTGCTCATCCAACACTCATAAACATATATTTTTTATCATAGCTATTAAATTTAACTTCATCAGTCACATCCTTGACTACTGAGAGCACATCATTTTCTGCCATTCTGTTTGATGATCAATTGAAAGAGATGAATATAACATATTCAACACCATACGTCTGTCTTTTAGAGGCTCTGTTGACAGAAAATTGACCCTCTAAGGGACATAAAAAATAAAAAGTGATTTGTGGTATTTTAGAAAAAAAAGACAGTCTGGCAATAAATCAATAACTGGAAGGATTCCTTTCTGTTAAAATGACATTGCCCCCTTGGTGGCTAGGGATAAAGCTTGGTTCAGGTTTAGGTGTGTGGGGGGGGGGGGGGGGGCACATAAGAAGAAACAGTATTTGACACAACATCGATTGAGCGATTGCTACTGACTTTAGCTGGTAGCAATAAGCTAAGTGTGTATGTGGTGAAGCAGTTGCCCCCCCCCCCCCAACTAGAATGAACATGCCACTGCTGACTGAATCAAGTCAATTTCAAGTCATCTTCGTCTTCATTTTCATCCACTATCATCCGTGCCCAACTCAATAACTGTCCTCGTGGATGTCTCCTGTTTGCAACACCTCCTTCCTCAACCTTGATCCCTTTTTTCCATCATGTATGATTGGTTTGCCTCCTTAGTAGCTAGGCTTAAATAAAAAAAGCCTCATGTGGATGAAGATAATTCCTTTAAGACCATGAATGCAGTGCGGTTAATTTGGAAAAATCAATGGACTTTTTAATGCTTACTGTGAAATCACCAGATTTTTTTTGAGCTTTCTGAAGCAGGCCGTCAGGATGTCCCTCTGTCTTTGATCATGACGGGGTTTGTGCTACATTAGTTGCACAGTGTTGGTGCTGAAGGGTAGATGAGGAGAGTCAAGGCACCTGGAAGCGTGCATACACGTCTTTTACATAAAAATGTGTTATGTGACAAAGTGAGTGACAACTCACTGTGTAGCCGAGGGCACGTGACAGTTCGGTTGAGTGCATTCATTTCCAAGTTTACAAATTCGTGTTTGTTTTGTTTAGCCGTTTAGCTGGTTAATGATATGTGTATTGGAGACCATCCTTTTTTATTACAAATAATAAAACCTTTTGATAACGGAACCAAGTCTCGCTTGTCTGCCTCCTACTAAGTCCTGGACTCACTCGGTCCTGGCTTCCTCACAAGTTATAATAATTTTAAAAAGCTAATAGAAATTGAAGAAAGTCATTTATATGTGTTTTTACAGGTATTACCTTTTCATTGGGTAAAAGTACGGTAGTCACAGTGTAAGTACAGTGGTGATAGAGGCTTTACATATCAGGTGTATTGAGGCTTCTGAGTCTCAAAGGACGTGCTGAGTGAGCTTAAAACAGACACACAAGTCTTTAGCCTTCTCTTTTGTCAGTTGTATTGACCCAGTGGCAGCGGCACCAGATCTGTATCACATTAAATGTAATCAACACATTGCTTTTCATCCAGAGTGCACTGTAGGCATAGATGGATACCCAAAGCACTCCCAGAGACCAGGGGAGCAGCTGTTAAAACCTCCAGCGGTGACTCTTTAAGCCCCTCGTGGCTGAAGAATTGGTCCTTACTGTTTCTTCTCCTTTTTCAGTCATCACATACTTTTTCTTACATTTTCTCTTGTGTAAGAATACATTCAGGTTATTATAGGGGCATAGGGACAATGAGACATGGACCTTGTGATTTTCTGCCCAGAAATGGCTCCGGTCTTTTTTATAATTGTATACATTCCACATGTTAGCACAATATTGTCTTTAAAAATGGTGCGAAAATAAAAGTAAAAAAAGTAATCTCTACTGAGGATATTGTTATGTGTATTACATTTTTTATTTTTTGACAAATGCATGTGATATTTTAATATTGCTTTGTTTATGTCTGTGTTATCTACAACTATGCAGGACATTTTTATGTATCAATCATGTTTTGGCAAATCTGAATCTCTAAAATAGCTCGTAACTATACCTCTCAAATAAATGTCAGAGTGGAGTATACAATGGCATTCTTAAAAAATGCTAGTATTTGGTAATATTGTAGTCAATAACCTCAAAGAGAGACATGTGTGACCAGAGAGCTGCCCCCTGCAGGGTAACCAGAGACTTTGAGCATCTACATGCTACCAAAGAGCAGCTGGGACCTGGCAGTGAGGCAGCTGTTTAATAGGTGTGGTCCTTGGACCTGCTCCAAGGCAAGTAAGCTCCCAGAAGTGTTTTCCGTCCCTATGCCACCTCTCAGTGTCTCTAATTGAAACCCTTTGTGATTTTTTCCCCCTATCCTTCGCCGTAAAACGCTGGCTTAAGAGAGGTTTCACAAAAAGGCTGTGCTTGTTGGGTTTATTCAAGGTACTTTTGTCGCAGTGAAAGAGCACATCAGCCTAACGGTGCTCAGGCCAATTAGCAGGAGTTAAAAAAAACACACCCAGGGGACACGGCTGCTGTTGACGTTCTCCCCGTACTGGTGGAGCCATGTGACGATTCTCAAGGGAGGCACTGAGAGAGAGCAAATAAGAGGGGGCGAGATAAAAAGGTAGGGGAGAAGAAAGTAGGGACTTCCTATACTCAGGTGTAACGTGGCCCTTCCCTGTCACAGTGATTTATGAGGAACAGAATTATTATAATATTGCGGCTGTGAATCTGAGAAAGGGGAGCAAGAGGAGAATAAGGAGGTTTAAAAATGTGTTCATATGTGTGAGTATATACATCTGAGACCAACAAGTCGGTCAAAGGGGCAACATTCCTATCAGCCAAAACCATGTCAGTGTCTTTTAGTAAAACACATGCTGCTCTGCAACACATCTACAAACTGCACCTACACATCACTTCGATGTGCATTTGCAAACGCGTGCACGTGTTTATTTGTGAATACACCCTGAGAGTTCTTCCTTCTGTCAGTTTCTCATTTTACCACTTGTATTTCATTTGTTTTCAGTGAGTCAGCACTGCAAATGCATGATATCCCAGAAGTCTTAACATGCATTGGTAGAGTCACATGTACATGTAGACATTGCTCATTTAGTGGTTTTGAATTTACCTTATCACTGCCCAACATGCACAGAGAGAAAGAGAGAACAGCGTGAAGAGACGGATAACCTTGAGACAAGGTTTCTGGAAGTGACTCCATGCTTTTCCTTTTGAAGTATTGCTCTGCATTGCGTCTTTTACACTTGTATCCCATTCATTAATGCACCATGTCTCAAATAACGACCCCCCGACACACACACACACACACACACACACACACACACGCACGCATACTCTCCTGCATGTTTATGCGCTGCATGCTCGCTTTGGTTCGTTACAGCTTGGTTTGATGATGCATTACTTTCATACACATAAATTATGAGCTTCAAATAGGAGAGATTGTGGCATTTAAAAGATTTTAATTACCAGAAAATAATAATAAAGAAATATCGGTATTGTGGTACACAGGTGGGAGTCTACAACATATTTGAATTAATGAGAATGTAGAGAGCTATGAGACAAATCAATCTTTCACTTTGACATTGCATTTACATGTTTTGTGTAGCTAACCTGACAGCAGTTTGTTTACACTGGCTGCTGTGGGGACCTCGAGTCAGCACCACCCTCTAACCTTCATTTTGAAAACTTCATTAAAATCTTGTAGACGGAAATGTCAATAATGAAATGCACTTTCAAAACTGTGTCCTATAGACCTGTTTTGCTCTTTTTCTGTTAAGACGGAGGAAGTGAAATGAATGAAAAGAAACCTGGACTGTTCCTCAATCGTTGCCACAGAGTGAATGTCACTTTTGGTGATGCACTCGCAGGAATTGCGATTGTCATTAACGGGTCAACCGGCCCGACTCCCACTCAGGTGTGTTCATTTGCAGCTTTCCCATCTAGAGAACGGCACAACATTAACACACTCCCTTTTACCACACACACACACACACACCAACTAATTCCCCTTCAAGTAGAACATTTACAACATTGCCTCCCATCATTAGTGATGGATGATAGGTGATGGGGTGAGGGGAATCAGGGGCAACACATTTAATAATAATGGCATGCCAAGTCAGAAAGCTGAGAGATGCAGGAGAGGAGTGAGATAAAATGAAAGGGGGCAGGGAGGGGAGGGGGGGATTAGCTGCAGCTATTAGCAGCTTCCAAAGTAATCGCACTCATTAGTTGCTATCAGATTGGGTTAGATGGTTATAAAACGAGAGAGCGGGAGAGAGAGTGAGAGAGAGAGAGAGAGAGCATATTCCATGCCTGCCTACCCACCTGCAGAGATACATGCCTTCTTGTTTAAATTATGGTGTATCTGTTAAAAAGACAACAAGAGAATATATTTTGTTTTAGTAGTAAATGGTAAAACAATAGAGATAAAACAATGAAAACGAGATCCAAGATACTATGAGCTTTTGTTGCGTTTCCTTTTGGAATTGATATAATTTATTAATTTGAGGAGAACAATTGTCTGTCTTCTCTGATTCCTGTGGGTAGTAGAATGTTTCCTAACCAGTTTTGGCACCAGAAAACAGCAATGTACCATGTAACGTTCACTGGTATTGTATTTCTGGGTCTGTGAGAGTTCAGAGCTGCAGTTGCTGGAAAGTTAGGAGTGGCAATGCAGTATTTCATTGAATACAATAGAGATGCTGCTGGCTTGGTTTTCATGAATAATTTTCACTTTATCCAACAGTGCAGAAAACATATTGAGACAGGCGCCGACAGACACAGTGGAATAACAGAGAGGAGTCAATTAGAGCTATACAATTCAAGCTCTCAGCTACAAAAATGAAACTTTGTTTATAGTTTGTTGGTAGGCTACAAATTCATTTTCATTGTAAGTCATCTAACTTGGCCTGCAGTCACATTTGGCTGACATAGCTGTCTTGGTTTGGCTGCTGGGTAGATGTTGGTATCGATGAGCTGCCCGGACGTCATGGAAGATGTGGTTGCTTGCTATGTAATCTATGATTGTCATTAATTAGTACAATGACGTTTGATCGGGAGATGTGGTGTGCACTGTTCACTTTGGACAAAAGAAAGTTACATTATGTGGATTATAAAGCATCGAAGATCTACTCTATACAAATTCACTGTATCCTAGTTCAGACCTGACACATTTTAGTCCAATTGAGGTTTTTGACCAACTTCTGAGAATTGGAATCGTAGGGAGGAGACTTGTGTGCTTGGGAACAACTGGTCTTGGGATTGATGCTGTTGATGGGTGTAGTTTTTGTTCCCTTAGTAAGCATTGCAGGTACAAACGACAACTCTTTGTGATCTCAAAGTTACTCCAACACCCAAGCCTGTGTAGCTGTGTTAACTGACCCCCTTTGACGTGTGGGAGGCAACATGTCGTGGGCCTCCACAGATGGTGTGCAATCCACAAGCACCACAGTGTAGTATTTGGCTCGGTCCTTCATTTTTCTCATTTTTAAGAAATTCTGAGGATGTAATCAGAGCAGTGGAAAGAAAACAAGGTTGAGGTTCCAATAAAATGTGAAAAATTATTGAGTGGCACTCTTACGATGCTCCTCCTGCGAGACTCGATTAAGTTTCCATTTGCTCAAGGCAATTAAAATGCCAGAAAACCTTTCACTAGAAGTTGGACAGGGATGTCTCTCTCCATGGCCTCTCTCTCAGAGCACTGATACACTGCCTCTCTGTTAATCTCTTCAATCTTCATCTTCAGTGTCCTGACGTGTCCACCCTTCTCCCTCCCTCTGGACGCTTTTTCCTGCTGCAGCTTCCTCCGTTAAGAGCTGTGAAAACTCTCGATACAACCCAAATTCCCTAATATACAATTCTGTGAAGGTTCAGGGTCGTTTGTCTCTCTGAATGTGAAACAGCTCACTGAAATCTGGCGCAAGAACAGCAATAGTATAGCGACACTGAAGTCGTTGCAAAGAAGAGCGGACCGGGTTAATACTGTATATATGTACTATGTATACGGAGTCAATACTATATACTTTTAATAACATATGCAGGGGTTAGTGGATATTGAAATAGTAGTGACACAAAATCAAACAATTTAGCAGCCTGCGGAGCGGATGATGGTGTGAGGATAAGGAGGGGGATTTCCCATGTTCAACGTTGAATCCTCATGCGTCTGATCATAAAATGAAGTTACTAGTAAAGCCATGGTTTCTTTCCTCGTCTAGACTCTCATCAATTTGATCTCTTTGATCTTTTTTTTTTTGATGGAAGCCTGCAGCCCAAAGCATCAGGACCACTGATAATCCACTGAAGTCCGGCTAGCTTTGCACCAATGACACATCCGTGCATAGTTTTGAAACATACACCACAGAATAATGTGGAGTAGCTTTTTGTAATTGCAAAAATGCTTCACTGGGATAAAGAGATGTTCTCCTTCCTACATGTAAAAAGGAATAATTTAAGGCTAAAGAATCTTTTCCCTTCCCTCAGTCACCAAAACGGTATGTTTGCATACTTTTAGGTCTGTAATAAAATACTTATATGCCCATATGTATACAGTTTCCGTGCTGCAATTTGTTCTCCTCTCCGTACAGACTGCTAAAAAAACATTACCAATAAAGCGGTGTGAAAAAAAACCTGTGTATGTAACAGCTTATTATCAATATGAGCGCTGTCACGTGAAACAAACTCCTCTTTTTTCCACTGACATGCACCAATACTACATTCACGCTACTTTTTTAAAACGCACTCCACCACTTAAATTTAGAAAAAAAATAACATGAGCTGTCTCATATAGCCAATATATATTTAAAAGTTCTTTCTACATCCATTCATCACTTCATCACAACTGAAATGCAAAACTGTGCAAAGATTTGACAGACATGTCTACACGAGCTGGAATTGTTTGCACGCATGGCCAAACAGTTACAGTGTGAGGGTGTACAATGCGCGTGATCTAAAAGGTACTTCAAATCAGCCGTAAACCAAGCCACATTCAGCAGGTGCACATTAATCATCAAATGCTACTTAGATACAGGAGAGTTTTCCTGCCTCACATGAGTGAGTGAGATGATGAGAGCATCATTCCCGCTACTTGAGTCATGCACTACGGTTCATCCCAAACACTGAGCGTTGAGGTAACAAGGAGTCCCTCCTGTGTCTTTGAGTCAAACGGCATCGCACTAAATGCTTTGAATAAATTCCGGCTCTTTCAAGGGAAAAAGCAAAAAGAAACTGTCAGTGAGTCTGATGGTTAAAGGATTGTTCCAGTGATTTCATTGGAGGGGACTCCAGATTAGCCTCAGTCTGTCTGTCACACGGACGATCTCACACATAATGGATCATGATTAGCCTAGTGGGGCACATATTAACCACAAAACATTAGTGTCACACCAACTAACCGGATAGGATAGGAGGGCACAACTAAAAAAGAACAACTATGTCTCACATTTTCATGCACAGTACATTTCCGCCGCCTCACCTGTGACCAACCACGCGTTGACATTTGTCACCTGTCAACAACAAAGCTGCGTTTTGCACCAGGCTTGTTTTGATAAGACTCGGTATCCCTCCAAACATAACTTAAAAATAAACAATTCCAGAAAGCATAAAGGTGAGTTTTATTTCATCCATCTGCTTTTCTCCAAGGGGCATTCACACGGTGTATGGCCTACATCAGCAACTCCATAGAGGATCCGGAGCAGACGGGACATTTGTCATACTCCTCTCTGTCCTCCTTTTACGTGCACACACAATTCACAGATCACATGGCAGAATGACAGGGTCTCCAATAATGTCATCGTAGAGGAGAGCAGCAAAGATCTTCCACTGGACAAATCCTGCGGGCTTTTCTGACCCCGTGACCCAACGCCCCCAACTACCACCAACTTATTTGGTTCTTGGCTCTGCCTGTGAAGTTTAACCCGTATGTCCTCCATCGTCATCTGCACTGTAACCTGCAGTACATCAGCAGCTGACTTCATAGTGATAATAATGAATATAGGATTCTTCATATCAGTGCGCATGACTTATTATTATTATGCATGACTACCCCCTCAATCATTATTCTGTGTGATTACCTGCTGTGGACTCGTCTTCTTGTGTTCAAACACACACCGGTAGGTTTGGCTTGCTGGTAATATTTGGCGGCCAGTCAGGTGTGTGAAGTCTGCTTCGATCATACAACCTGAAGTCACAGTGCACCACTGCCCCCCTGTGGGCTACATGATGGGAGCCCTGATTGCAACTCAAAGTGGTCACTTTTTAGTTTTCTTTTGAGAAAAGAGATTTGCCACTCTGTCTACCTTTGCCTGTACCCATTCTACTGCAATTAACACAATTGACACACTACACTGAATTTAATTATTTTTTTTACAGGAAGTGATTTATACATTTTGATTTGATTGTGAATCACTGCTTAATTTCTCAAATATTCTTATCCAAATTTGATCTCACATGGTGGCAGATGTTTCATTTAAGTGATGTATGTATCTAATAATGTAGATTATGTTATGTTGCCATTATACCCCAGGGGTTGTACATTATATCATTTTGCAGTTAAGTTATCATTAATTCAGAGGTTTACGGTGAAATTATAGTTTTGACATGTTGCTAGTTATTTATCTGTAAGGATAAGATGCTGCAAGTTCTTTATTGTTATATTGTCGCATTCTAAGATCCACATGAATTTTGTGGCAAGATATGCTCGTGTGGAGCCTGGACAGTCGAGGAGTAATTATGTTGCAACCAATACAGAAGGAATTAAAAATACAAAACGAAACAGGGGAGAAGTTTGTCTCCACCAGCACAGGTGTCTCTGTCTCTCTCTCCCTGTGCCTCCCTAGGGGAAGGACACATGGCTCCTCACCAGTGCAGGAGAACATCAACAGGAGCCTTATCTCTTGGGTGTTTTGACACTTTCCCTAATTAGCATGTGCGTCACGACAAGGCAACACGTGCGCTCCTTCGGCTACAAAAGACCTAATTGAGGAAGCCTGTATGAGGGGCCGCTACAAAAACATCATCAAAGTAAGCTAGCGCTCGTCGTCAAAGACCCTGACAAAGAAGCAATGGAAACCGTGTCCCTGAATTAGAAGCTTGCCTCCCCTTCAGGCCCAACATATGAAACTGTAGCAATCCTCTCAGCTTTAATATCATATCCCAGCTGGGTAAACCCTGGCCCTGCAGGCTTTCACACAAATGCTCACAGAATAGCTCGGTAAACAAAGAAGGTGTGCCCCAGAGCTACATTTATTATTTGTTTTTGTGTCAGTGAAAAGCAAAGTAGGCCATTTTAAAGATGAGTCAACGCTTTTAAATGTCAGGAATCCTAGGAAAACACGGCCAATGCATGATACATCAACGCAGGCCGAACCTAATTAAACTTTCGTCCTTTTTTTTGTTTGTCGTTGTCAACACTTTGGGCCATTCACAAAATCTTAGGAGGACGGGCTAAATGTCACCCCCTGCATACAATTTTGAAGTGAAAATATGGTGTCTGGCATATTGCCTTTCTATTTTTGTCAAAAGGGAATCTGGATCAAAGATGATGTCTGTATTTTTTTCCCAGAGTCCTTTGGGAGAGCTGCCACTGAAGCAGAAAAGGAGTCTTATAAGTGAACTCTCGGGGCTAGGTATTAGCATTTCACTTTTATCTGCGTTGGAAAGAAAGTTCTGTGTCATTTTTTTTCTTTTGTGTTGTTGCAGCTAATCGACATTTCAATAGCTGCTCTACATCACCTGGCTACCATGAAACATCTCATCTGAGTCTTTAGAGGTTAACAGTTAACATGAGTCAAACTTTATTATACAAAAGCAAAAATACTAATGGTTAAACGTCCGTCCAAATATTTCTGACCAAAATACACCAAAGAGAACATATGCATATATATGTAAATAGACACAAAGACATTTATTTTATTTCACTTTCAACGCTCAGAAATTTCATCAATTGACAAATCTTTTTCTTTATGTTATGTAATATATATATATTTTTTTTCCTGTGAAAACATCATGTCATCAAAACTCTTCCATTCATTAAGTCAACACAAGATTACAGTCATTTAGCTGCATGGTCGCATCAAAAGGATCAGCCATATGTTTAGCAATCTGTTAAAGCTGCTCCGGCAGGAAAAGCAGAGCAGGCAAACTGTAACGTACAGGAAAAAAGTTTGATTTGAAAGGATGTCAAAACTTAAAGCCAATACAGTCACTGAGTGTGCCTGATGAGAAACAGACTGATGGCTGTTTTGGCACATGTCAGGGTCAAGCATGCAGGTGTCTTTATTATGAAAATGTTCAATCGGACAACTAGCGACTACAAAATCAAATTAAATTAAACAAATTACAGGTAACTTGTTCTGTATTCATCTCTCACTGTATTCTTTGTTTAATATACTCGCAATAAGATGCAACAATCCAGTCACCTTAGAAACGTTTATTTTGAAAATAATATACGGAAGTACATTTTATTTATTTCCGGCTGACTTCAGGAGTTAACGCTGCACTTGAGCCGTTCTTAAGCTAGTTACACAACTCTTCGTCTTTCAACTTATCTGTAATTTCCCATCGGCCAGTGAACGTGGTTAGTTGTATCACAACGAATTGTTTTTTGTTTTTTGTATTAAAGTTAATATTGTCTGAACTGTGTGATTGAAACGTCCTCCCCTGGCTAGCTAGTTAGCTTTAACTAACGTCAGGTTCGCTAACTACCGACTAACTAGCTAAGGCTAAGGTAACTCCTTCATGGCACCTCTCCGCGTCCTGTGCATCCACGGTTACCGTCAGAACGGCAGCTCTTTCCGGGAGAAGACGGGAGCTCTGCGGAAGCTGTTGAAGAAACAAGCGGAGCTCGTTTACCTGAGCGCACCGCACTGCGTGCAGGAAGCTGGTGGTGAAGGTGAGTCATTCTCTGCTGCTGCCTTCAACCAACACCCAGAGATGCTTAACGTTAGTTGACCCAGTGAAAGCATTGAGGTGGATAAGCTTGCTTTCCCTTTAAGGATCGCCGCGTATGGCGTTACGTAATACTTCATGTAACTCGTTCCTATTTCATTATTATTAATTTATTTCTAATATGGGTAATGTTAACAGCATTAATAAGCCAATGTATCTGCAAATCACATTCTGTGCAAATAATCTAACAAATATCAACTGCAGTTTATTCATTCATCATGCATGTTGTAATTTCTACAAGAGAATAACTTCAGATTGTTAAAAACTGCAGAGTAACTTTAAGGAAATAAAAGTGCTTTGGTTTACTGTTCTTTTAATTGTGAAACTTGTACACAGTAGGATGACTACTGTCTTATTCCATCCTATCAGAAGCTTCAGAGAAAGATGGACCTGGAAGCAACGTGGACTCGAGGGGTTGGTGGTTTTCTGATGTCCAGGCTCGGAGTTTCAGCGCTCTGCAGCAGTGTGAGGAAAGCCTGGGGCTCGACGAGAGCGTGAAGGCCGTGAGAGAAGCCGTGCAGATCCAAGGTCCATTCGATGGCATCCTGGGCTTCAGCCAGGGAGCAGCTTTTGTCGCCATGTTGTGCTTCCTTCAGGAGCAAAAACTGGAGCCAGAATTCAACTTCCGCTTCGCCATCTTCGTCGCCGGTTTCCGCAGCGCGTGTGAGGAGCACAAACGGTTCTATAACTCTCCACTTGAGATCCCCTCCCTGCATGTGTTTGGACTGGAAGACCGAGTCATCCCGGACAACATGAGCAGGGAGCTCCTCCTCTCCTTCCAAGACTCTCAGGTTTTGACACATCCTGGTGGCCATTTTGTCCCTGCTGCATCGGCTCACAGACAAATCTACCAGGACTTTCTCAACCGGTTCTAGTGAGATACAAAAGTTTCAGAAACTCTTGTCTGGTGCTCAATAAGTGAAGAGCTATGATACCTACTCAAGCACTAAAATAAGACAAAATAATGTTGATTGTTAACCTAACAATCTCGTGATGCTTTACTTGATTCTAGAAGCCCTTTGGCCATAAATGCTAAGTTTGTGTCTGAGTAATGCCCTCTGTTTACGCCAAAGCCTTTTTTTCCCTTCTGATCTTTTTTTATCCCAAACAGTAACTGCTGTCCTTCTCAGGGAAAATGTCTTATCACAGACAATAAAATGAAGTGATGATTGTTTATTGAATGTGTTCTGGTCTGTTTCTTTTGTGAGCTTTCTAAAATCTTTCACCTCACCTTTATTAAGACTTTTCTTTATAACATACATTTTATTTTTTCACAGCAGTTGAAAATGTGTGACTTCAAGCTATGATGATGGCTTCACGTGTAAATGGAATTGCTGCAAGCTGATGCAACAAGTAGCCTTTTTGAAGCTCAACGATGCCTTTAGACAGACAGACAGGTCTGGTTCTTTTTTGGACTCCTAATGAATATGAATCAATCTAAATGTATTTTTTGCTGGAATGAATCTTAACTCATACAAGCAATGCCTCATCATCAGAGGACTGCTTTTGCAATGGAAACCTTAAATTAATTAGTCTGTAAAATAACATTGTTTTGCAAACTGCTCTTTGCAGGGTTGTGGCCGCTATGTAACAATATAACCTCATACGGTAACAAATAGGTACTAAACATGTCTTTTCTGAGTTTATACAAAGGAAAATGGTCAATTTGCAGTCCTCTTTACACATTGTCATGTGGTTACTGAGTGATTTCCACCCAGGTGGAAGTTACATAAACGTATCAGCTGTGAAGTGTAATGACGAGTTGGTCTGCTGTCCATAGCCATGAAAAGGATGCACGAAGGTGGTCCCTCATGTGGAAATGATATAGACAGGTTCATGCACAAATTTGAGGACTTGTTGTTCTTTTAAAGCTGAAGCACATTTGCACGTCGGACCGTACTCTAGCGATTGTTTCCAGATGTGCACTCTCTCCTCTACCTCTGTATCTCCCTCCTCCCCTTTTTGCTTTTATCTCCTTTCACTTCTCTTTGAACTCTCGGCAACAGTCTCCTCCCATTCGTAACCTGTGTGTCATGCACAATGTACCCTGCTATATGTCTGCTGCATTTATGACATGGAAAACATCTGGATATTGGGCAATCCACTCTTGATCTGAAGACTATAAACAACCGCGGTATGTCGTGGGTGGTCATTCGCCTCGCTGACATAACATTCCACGGTAAAACTTCTGAGCGCCAGCTCCGTCTCTTGTAAACCAAAACCCTCGCTCTCTTAATCTCTCTACGTGTTTTAAACATCTTACCTGTTTCAACATCTTATCCTCCGCTGCTGCAACTCCCACGTACACACCCATGCACGGACGCCGTGGTTACGCCGTGGTCTCGTTTTCCCCCGTAATAGCCCGAGTGTTCACCGTCTCCTGTGCTCCCCCGTGGCCCTTGTGTCCCTCCAAGACCTCACAGCGCACACACACACACACACACGCTCATACACATGGTTTTGATAACAAAGCAGAGACGGATAGAGAGCGAGTGAGCGAGGGGAACAGTAAAAGAAAAACACAGAGGGTCTCTCTCTCTTGCCAGTAAGTTTTACAACAGAGCCGTGACTCCCTTCTCAGGAATCCGTTCCCCCTGTTGCACAACAGCCGGGAAATAATGGAATGAGAGACAGAGGCGGATGAGGGTGGAGTCGTCCTCTCTGCCTATGGGCCTCTGGCCTCCCCCTTCCCCACCGAGCCTGTGTTTGGCTGTTGCGGTTAAAAGGGGAGCGCAAGGGCACGTACGAGTTTTCGCTGCAGTTGAAGGATCACTTTTTCCCCTCTGCCCCTCGGTGGAGAATGGGGGATGGAGCGGAGGGGTGTGTCAGAGCACAGATGGGCTCTATTTTGATTATGGAGCGTGCGTTGTCATGGGAGACGGGCGGAGGGGCGGGGCCACGTGGTGAATGTTGCTATATAATACTTGCACTTGAACTCCAAAGAGCCTGGTCATCCAGTGGCTTCAGACTCGCCCCAGACACGGACAAAGTTGACCAACTTTTTCCTTTTTACTAACGCTAGCACCGCTGACCGCTTACACCAGAATAATCTGTGACATTCAGCAGAGGACTTGGGATTTGATCACCTGGCCTTCAACTTTTGGACACCATTGTAATCTACAATGCTCCGATACCAACAATGAGAGGATGCTGAAGACAGAGGGATTGTTGCGTCATTTGGATTTGAAGCTTGAAATGGAATGCCTCTGAAAAAAGTCATTTAGAAAAAAACGTGTGCGCTGTCTGTGTCGGTATGGCAATGGATGTGATGTAATATCATGTTGGAGGTTATCCAGAGGTATGTCCTGCGTCCTGTATATGAGTATTCAGTCATGTGTTCCTACTTCTTGAGTTTACATGAATGGGTTTGTGATTACATGTGCATTTGCGCCTGCATAGTTTGCATAGAAACATGATGTGAGCTCTGGTTGGAGACGCGGAGCGTTTGATCTGTGTTGACATATGAAAGAGGGAACAATGGTAGTATATTTAGAGTTGTCACTCAAATGGCTATTTAGAGAACAGAAAGGCAAGAAAAGTCACTTGGTGTCATGACATGAAACTACACAGTGAAGAAATCTATGCTGCCGTGATAATTGTGTAGAATCTAGGACCAAACAATGCGCAGAGGCAGTTTAAGTTTGCCAGTGCATTACAGCTGTTTATTTCGCTTTTTATTTGGGAGAATCACAAGACCAGTTTTCCAGTATAGCATTTACATGAGTAGTGTGTTCAGAGCTTGTGTGGAATCTTGACTGAAGAGATGAAGAGGTGAACTAAGGACACAGCGGAGGCCATCCATTTGATGTATGAAGTCATCTGCAGTAGTGTGTCTGCTTGTGTGCTTTACTGGACTGTTTTTAGAGGCCGTGGCTGGGCCCTGGCGAGGACAGCTGTGGCTTGGCTGTCCTTATAGGTGCCTAACTAACCGACTCTGCAGGGGTAAATATTAGTCATCGTGACTCTGGAGGAGAACTGTGGTATGTTCTGGACAAAACAGAGAGAAAGATTGAGAGTGAGAGAGAGAGAGAGAGAGAGAGAGAGAGGGAGGCATGTCTTGGCTCACATATCTTCAAAAATGTGAGTCCTGTTGTGCAATCTTGTTTGGAGGGAAGAACGGGGATGTAACAATGATTCAATCAATAGCCTGTGCGGTGCTTGTGTATCTCATGGATATAGATCCAGAGGCATACTTGCAGCTTGAAGTACAGACCATAATCAAAGCCATGGTGGGTGTTGACTTACATCAGTCCTTCCAAGCTTTGCTCCGGAGCATTGTGTAAAAGAATTTATTAATAATTTATAGGCTTCATACCTGTTATACATGAATTCAATTTCAGCCATGTTGTTATATAGTTTGTTTTCCAAGAATTTCAAAGATGAAGGACTGTGTGTGTGTGTGTGTGTGTGTGTGTGTGTGTGTGTGTGTGTGTGTGTGTGTGTGTGTGTGTGTGTGTGTGTGTGTGTGTGTGTGTGTGCATGTGTGTTTTACGACTTGTTGAGTAAAAAAAAACGTTTTCCAAAGTCATATTGTGGAAGACTGCTTTCATTATTGGGACACATTTGCATATTCCCATAACATAGATCATTAAAACTCAGTTGAATGTACAGTGTACAATCATGTACAGGTGTATGTGTGTATTTGTCAACTTTTAACTTCTCCACCCTGAACAGTAAGAGTTTATGTGCTGTTGTTTATCTGTCAGCACATGAGCTTTTACGGTTAAGGGAGGAAGAGAATAAACATCTCTTCATCTAGCTATCTTTTTCTTTACCTCTCTTTTCTTTGCTTTACTTCAGTCAGTCAGCACACAGCAAAACTTTTACCACCACACACAAAGGAAATGAAGTATAATGGGAATGTTATGATGGAGGAAGCAGTGAAGAGAGTCTGATTCTGTAAATCTTCATTATGCTTTGTAGCATGTGTCACATATGTATTGTAAAACAAATTTTACCTTGGTGCAGCCATGTTGTATAAGGTGTTTTTGGTTTCATCAATTCCCAACCACCCCCCCCCATCCCCCTCCTCTCTAAAAACCTTTGAAGAATCTCAGCTGTATCGAGTTTGAACAGCTGCTACACATCACAGGACAAATCAACCTTCCTGTCATGGTGGAATCTGGAGCCACTCAAATAGCATCTACCTTCTTGTAACCAGTTAGTCTACTCAGCCCTTAAATCAATAGCACACTGTGAAAACTGTCATGTTTAGTGTTACATTGAAAGGTACACATGTAAACAAGTATCCCCAAAACACTGGCAAATGTATTGTTTTATTTGACTCAATTACATCAGACATACATTCTGCTCCCAGATGTTTCATCTAGGAAAAGGTTTAGCAGCTCTGGTTCAAAGAGACAAATCCTTACCTCTAGAGGGCAGAATAGGCCTTAATATGATAGAGCAGTGCTCGATGAATTGACCAGGGGCTAGTAATTAATTTGTGGGTATGTCTGTGTGTTTATTGTGAGCATGCCATGGGTGTGTATTTGCATGTGAACATGCATTCAAGTTGGTTAGCACCGGACAGTACGTTTGTGTTACAGCGATGCCTTCCTGGCTGTTCTACAAAAACAAATCAGTGTGCACTTGTCTGATAAGGAGAGGGGAACAGGTGTTGGAGCTGGCTGACTCATTCGTTCAGCATGGGCTCTTTGCATTCATCACTATGCTTTATCATCAAACCGAATAAAGTTAAAGTGAAACGCCACATGTGTCCATTTGTGTCATTACAAACTTAATTGTTAAATTGTGTTGGTGTTAGAATGATTCCATCGTGTTTATTATTGTGATACTACATGGAAGTACAACACCATAAAGGTATAAATGCAGTTTTGAAAGAAAAGGTAAATCAATAAACAAGTCAATATGTCAACTCTCCTCCTCCAGACAGTTATGTCTGTAGATGAGTGACCAGACTCTGTTTAAATTGAGAACATTTCAACATCTTAATCACCAACAAACTCAATTATTACTTACAACTTTTTATATTCCTGATGTCACCTGCCCCTAACGACCATGGCTGTAGACTGTTACCATGCTGCTGTTGCTAGAGTAACAATCTAATGCCACGGTCGCCATGGAGACAGCAGGGTGGAGGGAGAGCTGGAGTTGCCATGGTAACTAGAAACTGCAGGTCTCATTGGTTTGCTCGTGGATATTACGTACTTACATGGTGTAGGACTCCCCCAATGCAAGCCCACACAGGTCTCCTTGCTGAGCAGAAGAATACAGACAGAGCAGGAGAGAGAATATCGAACATACACAGCGTACTGAACAGTATCTCCGTGATGTTATTTTTTCGTTCGGGTTGACATCACTACGGCACGGCCTCTGCATGTCCGTGCTGTCTCCAATGTGGCGTTTTGCTGCATTGCCAGGCTTCAGTAGCCATGACTGTAGACTGTTACTGTACTGTGACACTGTATAAGCAGTAAGCAGTCTAAAGCCAAGGTGCTGATGCTCTGGCCATGTAAGGGGGGAAGATATGGCGAGAAGGGCGAACACTCCCGTTGTGGAAACCTGCGTCAGCAAGAAGAGGAGAGGATATTTACTGGAACATTACTGGAATCAAGCCTGTAACAATTCCCAGGAGGTGGATGCTGATCAATACAGTCTTTGTCGACCAGGGGAATCCCAGTGACCTACATAGTAATTGTGGGAGAGTAGATAAGATCCTGCATGCTAAAGACAGCGGTGCTTTTTACATGCAAGTCTGAGAAACAATATAGCAATACAAAGATGGAAACAAATTGAATGAGAAAGTAGAAATAAATCAAACTAAACAACAAATCTTCTGAAAATTACATTCAATGTCAGTTGCTAATCAGTGACAAACAAATGAGATATCCATCTCATATTTGTATCTGAATGTAATATCTTATAAAACATTATAAACATGCATTTAAAACCATTAGCAAGATTGGCATTTATTGGCATCATCCACCAGTATGTGTGTGTGAGAGAAAGAGCTGAGTGAGTCAGGGAGAGAGACAACAAAATGGGAGAAAGAGAACGGTACAGTTTGACTATTTTGACATAATGAATAGTCACCAAAACAAGAGAAGAAGAAGTTTTTAGTAATATCCCAAACTCCTGTGACCTTCTAATAGGCTAAGATTATTTAGAGTGGTAGTCACTAGATCATCAAGCAGCCTGAAAGAGATAACTGTTGATTAAGAATGTTTAAATCTGTCTAACGCATGCTCTCCTTTATCCCCCCTTAACACACAGTGAAACAGTGCTTTTTAAGGGGCCTTTTACCAGAAAAAGATCAGTTAAATCAGTGACCAAGACTGGGAGTTTTGAGCTTAATGCAAGTATGGTGCATTATGCTGAAGACGACTGCAGTTCACCTCTTGAGGAACTAGAGAAATTATTGGTCAATACTATCTAAGTCTATCTAAGAAGAAGAAACATAGAAGAAATCAATTAATTTCACCGAACCCAGATAAATTTCAATCCAAAAAGCAATTCTCATATTAAACATTTCCGAGTGTTTCTGCACTGTTTCTGCAACAGGTTGCCTTGTCATGTGTCTCAGCACCTCGGTGGTAGGACAGCGACTCATCGGCGCTGTCCGCGGTTCTGAAGTTGGACCACACTGACAGCAGTGGGGCAACGTAAGGTCTCATTTTTACTTACTTACTTAAAAAGTCAACAACCCAAATATTCAAAACATTGTTGTTCAAAACCACAATGTGTGTTTTACCTCATAACCAATTTGATTTAAAAGTGTACCTCCCATTACTTACTAAAGAGCCCTTCTTCAACTCAGCCTCGTCCGTAGTGGACCACAGGCTCTGCAGTCTCTGCTATCATTAACGAAGAGATGTTGGTGATGAGTATCGTCACGCATCTCACTGCTCTACAAGTCACGTGGCCATGTCTACGAGCAGATGACGTCACTTCAAGAGAAAACCAATCGGCACACGTCCTATTCTGCCACCTGGCTTATCAGAGCGCGTAGGCAGCGGCTGGGTCTGGCTCGGTTTCCATGGCACCCGGGAGAAACTGCTGGACCTGACGAGCATCCAGTGAAACACACGGATCCATAAAAAAGTGAGCCGTGCTTGAGTCTGGATTTTGGGTGATATTTGAATTTTATTGGGGGGAAAAAAATCAAAAGTTTTATTACTTCACAATATTTTAGCATTACACTGTTGTATCGCACTAAGATGATAGAACGATGAACAATGATGATATGCCGTTTAATTATTGTTCCCTGCATTCTCTGTCAGGATATTTCAATATTTGATGTTGCCCAGTTTTAATTAACATTGCCTGATCAACGTCAATGCAACAGCAGCCCCAACAACGAGTTGTGAATGAACAAGGGGTTTCATTGACTCGCTCCACCCACTCCTCCCACCTACTGTTCGCACACGAGCTTCAACCATTGCGCGTTCACCATTGCGGGGGCACGGCAGAGGATCACACCGCATTGTGCGTGCGCGAGCGCGTGAGGGCTATGCCCATATAAGGGCTGTAGTAGGTGACTGCGCATCATCTGCAAAGTGCGCAAGAATGACGCAGGGCTGACTTCACCAGCTGACGACGTCACAGTACCGTGACCGAAAGGAGAAAAAAAAGTTAAAGGAAAAGCCGACCGGAAGTGTACGAGGGCGGGGGGGTTGAGGAGGAAGAATGGGAAGGAGAGAGGCGGAGGCGAGGAGTTTACCGCCACACCGGAAGAAAGTGATGGTTGTAATTTCATCACTATCCCCGGAAACCTCCCGGTGCCGCGCTCCCAAGAATGTAGAGAGGTTGGTGAGGAACACCCCCGCCTCCACACTCCTCTGACTCTGTCTCACAAGAAACATGCACATCCACGCACAGGAGAGGCATGCGCCTCTGTGTTTAGGGGCATTTGCAGACCAGGAGGACAGTAGCGGAGAGCCTGCGCAGGATCCGGTGGTGGCTGAGAGGCAAGTGGCAGACGAAACAGCGACTAACGCTGTTTAATCGTGAACAAGTCTGTGTGACAGGTGGAAATAAATGACGATACCGAGGTGTAGTTTTGTCCCCGTGGGTTATTGAGCCACAACCTTGCAGAAAATAAACACATTCAAAAGGTCATTTTTTCTGTTTAGTCTTTTCATTTCTTCTTTTCTTTCTGCCCGCAGAGGAGAGAAAATGAGTCACGCTGCACCAACTTCCAACTGGAGAGTGAAAATGGGAACAGCGTCAGTCAAATCAGACTACAAGGCTACTTGTTGTCAAATACTCCCTCTCTCAGAGGGGATTTTTCCCCCCCTCCAGGGCCCAGATAAAGTCACACAAAACCAGGTCTGTAGGATTAGTGATTTAACTTACCTCCGTCAAAGTTCCCTCTGTGGCCATGGCTGCGCCTTCTTGCTGTAAAAAAAATGTCTGTGTCTTTAAACTTGTTCTCTTCTTCAAAATGAAAGTGTCAAATCGGTGCCATGCCGTCTTCACGCACCAAAGTCGCTCTCCACACAGACCGGGTTCTCCCCTCAACCGTACGCTTTTTATAGAGATCCCGTAGTAACTCGTAGAGGAAAAGGGGGAGGGAGGAGGAGGAGGGGGGCAGAGAGAGGGAGGAAGGTGGAGAGGGAGAGCTCATTCAAAGATTCACCTACACATGTACGTGCGTGTCCCACGTCATTGTAAGGAGTGCAGCTATTTATAAGGGGAGGGAAAGTATAGCCTCGATCATTGTGCACCGCTGGAGAAGGGAAGGATGAAAATAGCATGTTTGCTGTGCATGACGCTCTTTATGATGAAATGTCAAATATTAAAGGCTTTTATATTATAAGAATATTCCTATAGACATTTGAGGTCTCTGAAGTCACTCATTAGTGAGTCTGGACAATCGTTTTCCCATAACGGCTTACTTAGAACATTATTATCCCTCGTTACATTTTACAAAGGATGCATTTCAGATTGTGTATTTTTTTGCTTCTGTTGGATATAGCTGTTGCTCAGATTAAGTGCATATTTTGACGTATTCACAAGTAATCAAGATGTTTTAATCATTTAAATATATCAACCCACAACAACCTTACAGTTCAAAGTCTTTCTCATGATGCAGTAGATTTATTGAAGAAAAAAAAAAGGTCTCTAGAGCTAACACACAAATATCTTCAAAATGAGTTTGCCAAATGATCGAATCGTTATGTCTAGATGAGCCAATGAATCATCACTGCTGCTGCGACTTATTTCATGAGTTAAACTTCACCCGACTATCCGACCCACTTTGTAGGAGTAGAAACCTCTGCAGAGATGTGACAGCCTTCGTGCGTATAGACCATGTCAACGATACACTCTGGGGAGACCATCGTGCGTAGAGAGGTTAGTGTTCACTTTGGGCCCCTTTGTGTTTTTTCATTAAGTTGAGGAAGCACATTGTCAAGCACTGTATGAGTTGAGAGAAAACGTTTAAGACCCTGCACTCCCCCAAACAGTAGCCAGGTGTGGATTATGATATATCACTACCTCCAAACACACACACACACACATCCTTTAACATTACTGAATAAATTAGAGGTGAATTCTGTTTGACCAACAATAGCTTTCAGGAGAAAGGTAAATTATTCCACTGTGCATTTAAACTCCAAATCAAAGCAATATTATGCAGGCTGAAAAGGATGTTACTTTTATATCTCTATCTTCTTCTTTCCTCCTTTTGTGTATGCGTGTGAATACAACATTTGTAAAATCGCTCCTCGTCCTTGTCAATCCATTTTGACTGCATCAATTGATTCATTCAATGCAATTCAATGCAATTCAATGCAATGTGCTTGGTTGGCTTTTAAACATTTTTTTTGAGCTGTAGACCTGTGTGTGACACAAAAACCCAGCACGGTATCAGGTAGTTAGCAAGGAATACACCTAAAATGAAATTTGTATTTTCGGTCAATGGATTTCCATGTGTGGAGCTTGGAGGTTGATGTGTGCACCAGAGATGATCCTAGAACAGACAAGGGTTACAATCTCCGTCATATGCCACCAGCCAAGGTATCAACATACTGAAATTATTTCATACAATATTAGAGAATTACTTGTAAGCCAGAACCCTCTCACTATCTTTAAAAAAGTTCTGTCAAAGTACTTCTTCACAGCTCTGTCACTTCTACCCGGTCATGTCCACCTCTCACTCGGCCTAATCAGTTCATTCTGAGCACCTCGGCGGCCTAATCACACTCACCTGTCTGCTCCACGCGCTCCCTTCAGTATTTAGACCCCTGCCACTCACTCACTCGCTGCCAGGTCGTTTTCCGCAGCGTGCCAGACTTTTCTCTCGGACGGATTTCCGGGTGCCGACCCTGGCTGACTTGGATTATTCACCCAGTCATCTGTCTCTGACCTCTTTCCCCGTGACTCCACAACCTGTGTTGTTTGTCTGGAGAAAAATAAAGACTGCTTTGATGTACTGCTTCTGGTTCAGTACCTCACCCGTAAAAACATTGTCATGTGTAGACAGTTGTCGCATTTAACACAATTGACAAGCTGGTCCCACATTGTATAGTCCTGTGACTGCGCAGCAAGATGCAGGCGGAGTGTAGTTCAAGCATGTGTACGGAAAGAGTTCTCATTTTACAACCCGCATGAAAATGCAAGCAGGGCGATAAATGACAATGTGTCAAAGAAGTAGTCCCTTCCTCCTTAATTGTACACTGTCATTGGCCCCATGGTGCCCTAAACACAAAAACTGCTTCAGTCTAATATTCTTTAACTTCCATTCATCCCTTGTAGACAATTGTCTTTTGCCTCTTGTTTTGACATCAGTCCACCTTCATCTCACATTAACTTTCAGCTCAATTGTGAATCAGGTGCAGATGATTTCTTGTTCAAATCTCTTATCTGTCTGTCCTGCCCAGTTGTTGGCTCACTTTTCATCTCCTCATCTGTATTCCAAACAGAGATGGCATTCACATACAGAAATTCATCCCTCCTATACACTCTTTTCTCTCCTTACAACCGCCTACCTTGCCTTCCCACCTCCCTTGCTCCCATTCTGACTCACACCGAAATCCCAGTGAGCCTCCTCTCACCCCCACCCACCCACCCACACACACACACACACACTACCCCTCCGCTATCATTTGTGTTTTCTCTCCCTTTGATTGCAAAGCCGGCTCAAATGCAGTAAGCGGGGCAAGAGAGAATGAGCAAATGAAAAAAAAACAGAGAAGGATAGAGACAGGGAGGGAGAGGAGGAGGAGGGGGAGGAGGCCCAAACGTGCCCATAATGAGGTTTCTGTCAAAGGAGAGCATTCGAGGAGGAGGAGCGTCTGTGTGACGATGGTGGGGCCGTCTGTCGGAGGGAGGTGGAGGTTTTAAAGGAGTAGGTGTTTATTAGTGAAACCCCTCTCGCCCCCGCATCGTTACCTCCAGCGTCTCCAGTGTCTACTGCGTTTTGCCTGCAAGCCGGCGAACCCACACTCACACACGGCAGCGACTCCGTGTCCACCCACACGCCCAAGGCAGTGGCAGATGTTGTGAACCTAGTCAGAAACTTTGTATATTTGTGTGTGTGTCTGTGTGTTTTTAAGGTTGTCTGACAGGTGGGAGGAGGAAACATGTGTGTAGTGGGGCCTGTACTTGCTCAGTGACATGTGTTGCTCAACCTTTGGAGCCAATTAAATGACTCCAACAAAACTGACTATGCACATGGCAAGATTATTACCGTTATTTCATGACATTTACAAAGCATCTGTGGCAAAGGGTGCCTACATGGGGCGTTCCTTTTGTTATATCATACGCGGCCTCATCCGCTGTAACTTCAACAGTGACTCACACAAAACTTTAAAAACATTATGCCGAAGTCATATGCTGAATGAAATGACCGTGCGATGCCAGATGAATGTGCGTATGCGCGTGAACAAGCGTGGGCGTCGTGTATTCTGCGCATACACAGCCTATTGAAAACGAGGGAGGGGTTTCAAAGACCAAAAAACAACACACAGAAGTCATTACAAAACCCTGCTATTTGCAATCAATTTTATTTCCCTGTGTTCCAGTCCCGGATACATATATTAGAAAACCTAAAACTCCACAATCCGGAGGCCTCTATTGATTGCAGAATTCTTTGCTGCAGACAAGTATTTATCAAATGAGCAGAACTTTAAGGCAAAGATCCAAACAGAAGGGACAACGAGATAGAATATATATGCAGCAAAATACATTTTTTATAGTATATTACTATAAAAATATGAAGTTTGAAACATTTACCCATCTCCAATGAAGAGTTGGAACACTATAATCCTGAATATACACCGATTGAAACAGTGTGGAGTAAGATGATTTTAAACAAGCATGAAGCTACTTTGAAATGGTATATTAAGGGTTTCAGATTGTGTTGTTAGTGCACAACAGTCACACGTTTTAGGTGTCAGGAGTTGATCGTTTTTCTCTTTGATTAATATTTTTATGAAACTTTTACTCAATACAGGTCATCAAATGCTCAATAGCTTTCATTGGTACAGCTTGTGAGTAATTCTGCCTTCTTTGTTTAAGATTCTGAGTATTGTTTTTGAGTCCTCTGCAGCAACACGTCACTCTATCTCGTATTGTCATTTTGCTCATTCCTCCCCTGTCAGCCTTCATCCTTTTTTGTGAATTATACATTAAAGCCATTCAAATGGATGTACTCCAAACATCTAGTGCTAGCAAATATGCGTCACACGAGTCCTTCTGTCTGTCCTATACACACCCTTTTTCATTTCTGTCTCCCTCACCACTTATGTTGATCCCATTTCAGTCATCTCACTTTCATCTCCCTGCCATATTCACTCTTGTTTATTTGTTGCCCGATTTCTAACGCCAGCGTTTTCAATCTGCTCCATCCTCAACCACAATGTTCCACCCTGGTCTCACCACCTCTCTCTGCTGATTGTATTCCCCCATTCGTCGTCGTCGTCCTCCTCCTCCACTACAGTCATCTCTAAAAGTCATCTCCTCCAACCTCGCAGTGTCCCAGTGGGGGAGACAGGGAGAGACAGACGGATGGACAGACTGAAAGAGAGAGAAAGAGAGAGGGGTGGGGGGGGAGGGACGGGAGATGGGGGGCAGAAGACATTAAGAAATGATTGAGCTGGAGAAACCCCCTGGTGTCAGAAATTCACCTGCAAAAAACTCCCTGCTTCCCCCGCTTTGCTCATCTGTATTCACAGTGTCTCCCCCTCCTGCTCTCTCTTCCTGCATCATCCCTCCTCACCTCTTTTGCCCGCCTCCTCTTTCTCTCTGTCTCCCTCCCTCACCATCTTCCTGCCTCCCCCTCTCTGTCCATCTGTGTCTCTTATCATTCTGCATTGCTCTACCTGCACTGTGGTGCAGCACTGACAATCGGAACTCTGCACACATGCGCGGATGCGCGCGAGCACTCACTCCCCCACACACGGACTCGCGCGCACACAGGGAGACACACGCCCACCACTTCCGGCAGCCCCCCTTCTTCTCTCACACCTCTCCACTGCAGACACGAAACATTCAACAACCCCTGGTGTGCAAGAGCTTCATCAAAAGACACCGCGAGCACTCCATCAAAACTGTATTCTGCTCACACACAACGTGGCTCAACAAAACAGAGAAATGATTGAATAATAGGCCATTGAGAATCATGAGACTCATGATCAACGTCTTCATTTAAGTTTGCAGTGCAGGTGCTCTAGCTAACATATTAAATACATCAATGAAAAATAGTAATAGACAACAACATTAATGAAATAATACAATTATAGTAAAACCCAAACTACTACTTTAGTTCTACAAACTTCTGCTATTATAAACATTTTGAATCAAAACCAAAAGTACAAACAATGTGGATAAAATAACGTGGTCTATTAAACTGAATGGTTGACTGCCTGTTTTGTGATATGTTGGTATACTGTAATGGACAATTTAGGACTAAACAAACTTATTTTATAACCACACATCCAAGTATTTGTAGACATGTCTGATGACTATGCCAAAGAAGTGAGCCATCCAGGACTTTGGATGAATTATTTAGTGGCAGGTTAAAGGAGCGTGTATGGAAAAAGAGGAGGTTTGCTCTGGCTTTGGATGAAGAATCGTGTGTGGGAGATTTATAAGAACATGCGAGTCTCTGTCCCTTTAACTTGGTGTTGCTAGGGAAATTAAGCTGTTTACTCTTAACATCAGCCTCACCGATGATGTCTGACTGAACTCTCCGTGCTCTCCACCCACAATCACACAATACACAATACATGCATTTCTCAGTCTTTCTGTGTATGTTTCTCTTGTCTGCAGTTCCAGGAATTACCATTGTTGTACAATTTGTTAGTTCCCATCAAAGTCATAAGTGGAAGACATGAGAGAAAATATGTGGTAAGGAGAACATGTTGCTTAATTTACTTAAATGTGACAGGAAACAAAAGTATATGGGAGAAAGTTATTTATTGGGCCTATCCAAGGGGTTGCACGACATTAAAGCTAAAAAGTTCAATAAGAACTTCTAGATGTTAATCCTGACATCTAGTGGTTATTTGGTTGAATTGAGGGTGTGTATCTATGTACAGGATCTCTGTAGGTTTCTTTATATAATGGGAAAGACCTTTGAGCCCTCTTTTCTCAAGACTTGTATGTTGTTTAAGCCCTACTGACATACATTTTGTCAGATTCGAACAGAAAATGAATATCAAAACTATAGATATAACAATATTTCTATTATTGGGAAAATTAGGAATCTACAAGGGGGTGTTACAATTCTAATGATTTTGCCCAGTGCAAGGTTGGAAAACCTATCAATCTAATCAATTAACATATGTCTATATAAACACATTTGGGGGTAAGACGCGTTGAGACCTTAAAACAAATCTAATACATTTTATTGTAAAGTATTAATAGGATAAAGGATGTCAGGACCTTAGTATAGCCAAAACCAACAAAGCCTACATCAAACGAAAAATAAGGGCAAATTCTGTCAATATAAAATTCATATACAGATTAACGAAAAAAAGAAAAATAAAGAGAAAAGGTCTCTCCTTGCTTTTATGACCGCCGATGCTTATGTTTGATCTAGTTGGGCCACCGTACATGTTGTGTTTGTTGTTTCAGTTGCAGCAAAGATGGCGAGCGAGCTGGACAGAGTACGAATCTCAGCTGCGGAACTTAGAGCTTTAGCGTCGAATTCAGTCGATATCCCAGACTGTCACAAAGGTGAGATTAAGTAAAGCAGATAACTGATGGAATTATAATTGTGGAAAAGTCAATAAATTCAAGAAAAGAAGAATTACAAGTACGCCCGAAGTAGCCTACGGAGTTGCTAAGTTTATAACCAGCTAATGTTGTTAGCTAGCTAGCTAGCTATCTGCCTTTCCATTCGTTGGTCCCGCGCGGTCTGTTTCAAACGCCCCCTTTATACAGACGTGTTTATGGCACCAAACGGTGTATGAGCGACTGCTTTCGTGACGTAACGTTCACCCTTTTTCCGATAACCGTACTAGTCATTAAATTCACTCCAGTAACCTCGAGTGGATTAGTCTTAATACGAATACATTGTATTTTATGTTAACTGTGAAAGGCTTCGCGACTGAACGTTCACTGACGTCACAAATCGTTAAACATTACAGTTTCCCCGAAGATAAGTTAACTTTTTTTAATCATAATTTATAGGAGCACACACTTGTTTGTGTACCGTCGAGGTTCTTATTTTAGAAAAGTTTTTAGATTTTCTATTTTTTTTTTCCAAAGCCCTTATTGACATACACCATACTCTTTTTGATCGTTGTTTTTGTTTCTGCAGAGGACCCGAAGGGGCATCTCGTAAACAAGCAGCATAGGAAGAGTGAAGGAAAACATCATGAGGTGCAGCGCTACCAGCCGGTAGCTGGACATGGAAGGTGTCACCGTGACAGTGATGGGGGAGAACTTGGCCAAAGTGATCCCCTGGTTTCTAATTCACTAGATCACGGTCAGCCATCGCAGAGTAAGAAAAGGGGAGTCTTAGAGAGTCATGGGTGCACCAAGGACGTGGCAGACGCCAACATAAAGGAAGAAGATAGGATGAGAGGTGATGG
This sequence comes from Pungitius pungitius, assembly GCF_949316345.1. Taxonomy (NCBI): domain Eukaryota; kingdom Metazoa; phylum Chordata; class Actinopteri; order Perciformes; family Gasterosteidae; genus Pungitius; species Pungitius pungitius. The sequence continues at coordinate 10,482,767 of NC_084915.1, read as the reverse complement.
TAGCAACACTCAGACCTGTAGAAAGGGCTTTCACTCACAGTCTAAATCAGAAGCAAATAAAGTGAAAGTGTTTGTTGAAAATGACAGAGAACACGAGGAAGCTGCAGGAGGTGCTAAGCCAATGCGGAAAGCCCGCAAACCAGACAGAGAATTTTATCAACCTGGGAGCCGCAGGAGCATTCAGGGAAAGGACTCTGCAGTTGGAAAAGAGGAGGAAATGCTTCCCACCAGGCAAAATGAGCAGAAAACCGATCCAGAATCTGTTTTGAATACAGGTGGAAAAGGAGGTAACAAAAAAGGTGCAGTACAGAAGCAGGCAGGGAAAGCCAAAGAAGTAAACGGTCTACTTGAAAACATAAAGTCGTCTAAATCCACTGTAACAAACAGAAACCATGGGAGCCGAGGTGTGGAAGAAAGCCTGTTACCTTCTGATGCTTCAGTGGATATTATGACTAATAAAGCAGAACAACTCAGTGTGAAAGAAAAGGATGAAGTGGGATGTGAAGGCCAAGTTGTTGAAGAGTTAAGCAGTAGACGGGAGACAATTGATAAGGAAAGGAGAGACGAAGGGGGAGGAACAAAAGAGGAGGAAGAAAAGGTAGAGAAGAAAAAGGAAAGGGGTAACCGCAGGAGAAGAGGAGGGGATAAGGAAAAGGAGAGGAATCAGGATTCCAGAAGGAAAGAAGATGAAGAAGGTGGTGGAGGAAAGAGTGACCAGAGGAAAGCTGAGATGGAAAGAGACAGGAGAGAAACAGATAGGGATAACAAAGCTGGTCAGACTGGATTCGCACAACCAAATAAAAGAGAAGAGAATCGCAGAGGAGGAGACAACAACAACCAATCCAGAGCTGCAGAGAAAGATGATAAGACAGGAAGAAATGCAGACCTGCCTGTTGAACGAGGCAATAGACACAGATCCAATGCTAACGTCACCACAACAACTTCTAAACGCTATTCCAAATCGGATATTCGGCGCTCACGGAATCGAACATACAGCAGCAGCTCAGCTAGCAGTGTGACCAGCCTGGACGGTCCTCGTCTGGGGATGGTTGTGGAGAGTACCCGCTTGGCGTTGATGCACAATAACAAAGAGGGCCCCGCTAAAAGTGGAGTAGGACGAAGGAGTAATTTGCAAAGCTGGACAGCCAATGGGGAGTCATCCACGGAATCACCGGAGGAGAGTGAGAGGAGTGACAAAACAGAAGATAGAAAGAGGAGAAGAGGCGTAGGGGGGGACCTAAGTGCAGAGAGACGGAGGGAGGAAAGGAACCGACCAAAAGGAAACAACGGAGGTCGGGGCATCTTTCGGGTTTCTATTGAACAAACGTCTGGTACTGCGTCATATAGCGGGACGTCACAACAACGCAAGCCAGGCGTGGTTCCTCGTGGGAGAGGGGGGGGTATCCTTGTGCTTCCAGCACGCACAGACATCTCCAATTCACCTGAGGTTGGGCAACGGCTTCTTTTCGGGGGAATTAGGGGAGGAGGCGCTTGCAGGAGCAGAGGAGGCAGAGGAGGAGTGAGACGACTCTGGGATCCCAATAACCCCGACCAGAAACCTGCCCTTGCCAGTACTCAATCCTCACAGCATGTATCTCTCAAACAGCCTGTATATCTTCAGACAGGGACTGGATATGGCCAACTTCACTTTTTGGACACAGACGATGAGGTAGCGGGCAGTCCTCCAGTCCCGCAGGGGGAGCACTTTCGAACCCAGCAAGCTGCTGCCATGGCCTTCTACAAATTCCAAAACTCTGACAACCCTTACTGCTACCCCATGTCCAGCAGCAACTCACACAGTCCTGGCACCACCACCAACCAGCGCTATCCATATCCTTATGGAATGGGGCCTTACCAAATGGCTCCCCCTAATGGTATGTATCCGGTTCCTGGTGTTGGTCAGTTCTGTGGGAGTTACAGGGGAGCAGGTTATTCACAGCTGGGTGCGGGAGGTAATTTGACACTTGAAGAGGTGCAGCAACAAGCCAGAGGAGAGCTCGGCAGGCTGCTGAGGAGTGCGGACGCACAGGAGCTCCAGCTCAGTAACCTGCTGTCCAGGGACAGAGTGAGTGCTGATGGACTGGATCGCATGACCCTGCTCAGGTGAGGACAAAAAATGATGTGTTAGTGGCCTTCTTCCTTTTGTGTGTGGTCCTTTTTACACCTTTTTATGTTGCTTGTTTGGCTGCTAGTTTGATTTAATGTCCTGTTATGCCCTCCATTTTTCTAGAGCTGACCTTTTGGGAGTGTACGAGCAGATCATCCTGACAGACATCGACTTCTCAGACTCGCAGAACGTGGATCAGTCTTTGTGGAAGAATGTCTTTTACCAGGTCATAGAGCGCTTCCGGCAGCTACTTAAAGACCCCACGTGTGACAACACTCCTCATATCAGAAACCTGCTGCTCACACTGCTGGATGAGGTGAGAACGGGCAGGGTCACCGCAACTAGCATTGCACATTCGTGTGCCGTGTTCTTGCTTTGGAGCCGATCAGGACAGAAGTTTACTAACTATGCTTTTTGAGGACCTCATGGGTTACATAGTTGTTTGGATGAACACTGGATCAGTTAACCAAAACTAGTTTGATAGACAGGTCATTTACATGCTGCCAGGGCATTGTGTAAATACATGTTTCCAAAACTATTTAGCAAGTGGCTTGTTGTGGTATGAGGGCACAATACAAACAATTATGAGTACAGCATGCAGGTTAATGTGTGTTTGTGTATATATAGATATATATATATTTTCCTGTGTTGATCGTTGTTTGTGTTTTACAGGGAGCACTATTCTTTGATGGGCTTCTTCAGAAGCTGCAGACGGTGTACCAGTTTAAGTTAGACGATTACATGGACGGCATGGCGATCAGGGCTCGGCCATTGCGTAAAACGGTATAGCATTAATCCTTTTAGTCTCTGTTTGGTTTTGTGTGTGAACTTCAAATATGTGGAGTGAGTTATCATTTATGGATATTAAAATGATCGGATATATTCCCAAATAAATGCTTGAATATGGCAATTCTAATTCACCAACTGAACATAACATTTTGAATTGAAAGTTTCTGTTCTGTTTCTGTATATTTTAGGTGAAGTACGCTCTCATCAGTGCACAACGGTGCATGATTTGTCAGGGAGATATAGCACGTTACCGGGAACAAGCCAGTGACTCAGCCAACTATGGCAAGGCTCGCAGGTAGGCTTTAATTCAACACACATTCACAAGCACACAATGTATTTTGTCATTGTAATAATTGTGTAACTAGGGGTCCAGAGTCAGTGCAACACCTTTTTAATTACCCCCATGCAACCAATTTCCAGTTAGCCTTGATTAATTTCTCTGATATCTTTTGGGGATTTCTCAGTCTTGAAATAAGACAAAGTTCCTTCCTAGCTGAATATTACTAATTGGATTAATTGTTTGATTGAATTCAGAAGCAGGAAATGTTGAAAGCCCACATATTCCAGAAGTCTCTGAGTTCTCCCATGATTACACATTTCCATTTGTTTGCAGCTGGTACCTCAAAGCCCAGCAGATTGCCCCCAAAAATGGCCGACCATATAATCAGCTGGCCCTGCTGGCGGTCTATACAGTAAGTGATGTGTAGTTAATGACGTGATGGTAGGTTGGTTATTTAAAAAGCTTGTTGCAGGCATAATTAGTTAACTTGAATGAAGTAACTTTGTGTTTTTGTCACTGTGTTTTTCCTGCCGTGTCTATAGGATAAGTGAAAAATACAGCTTAAAGAGTACTGTTCTGTTCTCACCCAGTCAGTGTGCGTCCTTCATGCTCCTTCCTCCTCCTCTTACTTGCTTTCCACGCTTCTCATCTACAGAAGCGGAAGTTGGATGCTGTGTATTATTACATGCGCAGCTTGGCAGCCTCCAACCCCATCCTGACGGCAAAGGAAAGCCTGATGAGTCTGTTTGAGGAAGCTAAGCGCAAGGTCAGACATAAACAGGCGTCTTTTTCTTTTACCACTTTTCTTCAGCCAAAAACGTTAGGTAGCGCAAGTGCTTCTAGTTCACAGACTTTGTGTCTTGTAGGATGAGCAGCTTGAGCGAAGGAGGAGGCAGGAGCACGAAGGAGGCTCGAGGGGGCCAGCAGTAAGAGGAAGAGGAAGAGGGGAAGATGGAGCACGCAGGGAAATTTGGATTCGCAGACAAGCAGCAACCCCATCCTCTCAGAGGGGAGGGAGTGAATCCAGCAGAGACTCTGAGCAGGATGGAGAGCTGGGAAGTATGAGCGCTAGTGATGTAAGAACCTTTGTTTCTTTGCTCTCTTACTCACATGCTCATCCTCATGTGTCATATGCCTTCACTTGTATGCACTCAAAGCAACTTGTGTCCCTGCCAAGTGACATTGTGGCAAATAAATGAGACAAACCTCCATCTAGATGTAGGTTTTTCGGGCTATGCCTTCATCTTTGGCTGATTCCTTACCAAGGGAATTCTCAATATATTTCTAATTTTCCATACCACTATCTTCTCATTTTTATTCCCAGTACGAATTATTTTTTTTCCCCTCATTTTTTACATCCTCTGTAGCTGACCCATTGATAGTTCTAATAATAGTTTTGGTGTCCATGGTGATGAGCTATGATTTGCAGGTGTGAATTTGGATTTCACTTCTTGGAGATTTTGCCTTAGTAACAAACACTCAGTAAAACTGTGAACCGAAAGGCTTTTATCTGCACCTCGTTGGTTTGTTACCTTACAACTTACTAAGATACACATTACTACACAAATATTTTTTGCATTTTACTTTCTTTACAGCTTCAGTACCCTTTCCACCATAATTGATTGAAATCCTGCATTTATATAGTGACATCCTCTCCAAACCGCTCTCTGTCCCTGTTACTGGATGAACTCGGATGTGCTTTTAGCTAAATTCAGCCGTTTTTAGTGATACATTTTTTTATCATCCGTCTCTTTTTTCTCCAGCTTAATAAGAGATTCATTCTGAGTTTCCTGCATGCCCATGGGAAGCTCTTCACTAAAGTGGGGTGAGTGTTGTCTCATGTATTCCAGCTCTTCAATTCACACTGAATGAGCCTATTATTTATTTTTGTGTGTGCCATTTGTGTGTTTTTTTTTCTTTCTTTAATCCTTATGAATCTGTGTCTTGGATACGCAGCATGGAATCTTTCCCTCGAGTGGCGAGCCGAGTTCTGCAGAAGTTCAAGACACTGCTCCAGCATGGCCCGTCCCTACTGGGCTTCACACACATGCTGCAGATCATCACCATCAATATGTTCACCATACAGAATGCCCACAGCAGAGGTGATACTGCACATAAACACCATTATTATAGTATTTATTGATTATTATCAGACAACAAATATTACTTCAAGGCTTTCCTTTACTTAATTTGATCGTTTATCAGGTGAAGTGGGAGAAGTGCGGTCCGTTTTACAAGAGCAAAGCACCGCCCTGGGCCTCGGCATGTTCGCACTAATGGTGCAGCGCTGCACAGAGCTGCTCAGGAACACTCCTGCAGGTCGGGGGACAAAAAGCTCAGTATCACATTTCTTAATGTTGAGGCTCTTCATTCACAGAACACAGAAGTACGGTGTATTAAGTTTTCCTTTTTTTTTAATGTCCCTGTCTCTCTTTTAGCACCAGTCCCAGTCCCAGATGCAGAGGAGCAGGGTAAAGGGGAGGAGCTAGAGGGTATGGTGCGGGTCTCTGCCTTTTCACTGGACCTGAAAGAACTACTACCAAGTATCAAGGTCTGGTCCGACTGGATGTTGGGGCAACCAGACCAGTGGAACCCACCACCCTGCACTATAGAGTGAGCATTTTAAACTTGCAGTAAACCATTTTTTAAGGGGGGGGCCAATTGAGAGCCGTAGAAACAAGTTAAACACAGCATTTACATGCATGTGTTTTAAATGGCTTGTATTGATTCACTACCATTGGTTCTGCCCACAGCCTCTACCAACCACACATTCCAACTCGCTTCAGATTGTAGTTCTTTAAAGTTAGTTTTGCTTTTTGTCTCGATCAAGTGGCAGCCCTGATGTTTGGCAGTGCCTGGCCGACCTGTGCAACATGCTGGCACGGGTCGACCACGAGGAAGTGCCACTGTACACAGTCGACACTGAAGAAGTTGAGGGAGATGAGGAGCTGACCGTGCTGCAATTGAAGGAGGACCAGCTGCTTGCTGGCTTTGTGCCGCTGCTTGCTGCGCCACAGGAGCCTTGTTACTCCGACAGACACACAGACGTGGTGAGTGGAACGTAAAGACGGATTTCACTTTGGCCCTTCGGCCCTGGTACGTGCTTCTACTCCCACGAAAACAAAAGATTATTTTTCCGTCAACTTCAACACGCCAGATTGGACCCGTACCGCTAATTGTCCTCTTCCAGGCCTACACATATGCTTTTGTTCTCTTTCCTTAGGCAATAGCAGCCGATTGTAAGAGAGTGACAGTGCTGAAGTACTTTCTGGAGGCTTTGTGTGGACAGGAAGAGCCTCTGTTGGCCTTCAAGGGAGGAAAATACGTCTCTGTGGCATTTTCTCCACCTACCCACTCAATGGATACAAGGAGCAGGCAGGATTCTCTCACAGAGAAAGAGGTGACTGATTTTCTCCTACCTTTTCTCTAATATATGCCTTCCTCTTCCTTGAGCTCCTTCCAAGTTTTCATCTCTGACTGGACTTCTTTTGAAATTGTGTATATTGAATCTTCACTGCACTTCAGCAGAGTCTGTTGATTCTGGGGAAAGGCAGAGGAGACTGAGGTCCTTTTGGAGTGCAAGGAGCACTCCTGAGGACTTTGTTTGACTGTGTGGTGGCATCCATAGAGATATATATATCCATCTATCTATCTATCTATGGCTAGATGTCGTGTCCGCGTTGCTGGCCAACGGAGTTGAATGTCCACACATGGCGGCCATCTGCAGCGACTTCTTAACCGCTGACCGGATAAGATTAAATAAACTAACGAAGAAGGGCAGCAGTGTGCTGGCAGAACTATAATAGTTCTCTCTCTATATATCATATTTAACTTCAGTTATGGTGGATTCTACTTTTTTATGTTATTACTGCTTATTTATAATAGTTGTTTCTTGTACTGTGTCTTGTTTGCACTTACATTTTTGCTGCTGTAATCCTGTGAATTATAAAGGACTATTTTATCAAATCTTAAATAGTGGAAGAAAAATTGTGGAACATGTGTCCTACCTGTGTTTGTGTGGCAGGGGGATGATGTCATAGTCGAGGCAGAGTCGTCTTTCTCCGCATCAGAAGGGGAGGACGAGGCGGGCGACAGTGAGAACGACATAAGACAGCTGAAGGCGCGACGCAACGTTCTCACAAACAAACTGGCTCAGCAACAGAAGCGTCGGGATAAAATACAGGTAAAGCGGACGTATCCATTCATCACGACACATATTTGAATGTGGAAATTAATTGTGCATTTGAATGTTAAGAGAATAAACATTCAGATTTAACGTGTGTGTTGCAGGCGGTGCTGCAGACCAGCGGACAGCTCGAGCTGGAAGTGAGGCCTCACTTTTTGGTTCCAGATACAAATGGATTCATTGACCACTTGGGAGGGTTGAAGAAACTCCTTCAGTGTGGAACATACATAATAGTTGTGCCACTTATCGGTAAGACTGAAAACAGAGGAGAAAATGAATGAGTGGGAGAATACGCTCTTTAGTGGATGAAGGAGGGTTAAATTGTGGTGTTGTGACATGTTTAAAATGTTAAGAATGCCCCATTTCTCTAATATTAAATGTAGAAAAAGGATCTTTGTTTGGTGTACTCATTATTGTTCTCATGTGTGTTTGCCGTGTGTTCCCACAGTGATTACAGAGTTGGATGGCTTGGCCAAAGGCCAGGACAACTTTGGTGGGGGAGTGTGCTCGGGAGGACGTGGCGCCGGCGGTCGTGGCAACTGTAACGTTAACGCGGCCCATGTGCGCGCTGTTCAGGAGAAGGCCCGCTTGGCCGTGGCTTTCCTGGAGAAAGGATTCGAAGCCAGGGAACCGTCCCTCAGAGCCCTGACAAGCAGAGGAAATCAGCTTGAATCTATTTCGTTCCGCAGTGAAGACACCTCTGGACAGCAGGTGATGGCCCAAATAATAACAGCTCAGAATAATTGTATCTCTTAATTGTGTTACATTTAATAACAACATGAGGCTTCTCCTTTTGGTGGGAAGCCACTTTTGGCTTCTGATTAAAAGTTAAAAGTACTTGCATCACTTGTTTGTATGGTTTTTTTTGGGGGAGGTGACTTCGTGTTCTATTTTCCTCAGGGTACCAATGACGATGTGATTCTGTCCTGCTGCCTCCATTACTGCAAAGACAAGGCAAAGGATTCCATGCCTGATCAGAAGAGTACGTAACATTGCCGCTCATTCATTCAGTGTACAGATTTCCTAACACACATGTTTCAGTGTGTATTTCTTGCTACTCTGGCTAATTCTCCTCACCCTCACAGATGGGACAGTGAGGCTCCAGAGGGAGGTGGTACTCCTTACAGATGACCGAAACCTGCGCGTCAAAGCTTTGACCCGCAACGTCCCAGTGCGAGACATCCCTGCCTTCCTCAGCTGGGCCAAAGTGGGCTGAACCAGACTAAGTTGGAGTCAGAAGAACCCAACTGCTGAAGCCTGCTTGCCACTCAGCCACGAGAGAAGACACACTTAAGCAGAGAAAGAAGATGAGAGAGCAGGGGAGAGAGAGAGCGGATGACAAAGAAAGCGTAGAACCACTTCATATGAAATACAAGCAAATGTAAAGAGAGCAGGGTGGTTTAAATCAGCTCCCCCCCCTTGTCATGGAGTGTGTGTTTGTGTGTGTATGTATATGTTAAGATCAGTGGGCTTCCCCAGAAAGAGACAGAGAGACTTGACAAGTCTCAGGAAGGCTGGACTGGAAGGAGGAAAGAGATGAAAAGTGGTTGGATTTGTAGGCGCTCTGGTCCAGCCTTGAGCATCCGTGCCTAGTTGGTGAGTGTGTACTCTGCGAGCAGTGTTGAAATTTGAGGCTGATGGCAGAAGGAGACCAAGAGAAGGTGATCGCGTATGGTCATTTAGTTGATTGAAAGCCGTAACTGGCACGCCCACACTTCTCTTAGGGCCCAGTCGCAAAGACCGGTTTGGTCATCAGATAAAAGGAGGCGGCGAGAAGTAGCGTCTAGAGGTCGGCCAGTAGAGTTTAAAAAAGTGGCTGATTGTAGTGAGGGTCAGTTGAATGTTCATGCAACTTCCACACCTCCAAGTAATCCATGCAGCTATGGTATTTCCTGCAAACTCAGGAAGTGCTTAATGCCTGTAACTGCTTTTTCCAGCTTGATAGTAATATTAAGTCTGGATACAAAGGACACGTTTCGATAAAGTTAACAACAACAAAGTGAATCACACTTTTTTGATTGACAGGTTTTGATTTTTACTTGTTTTTGAGCTCACATGTAGAAAGTTTCCGTTCCCTCCTTGTGGTCCATTTCGCTTTTTTTCTTGACTCTTGAGCACTTGCAAAAGATTCCCTTAAACAGAACCTTGATTTTATCAACCTTTTTTCTTTTTATTACAGATCTGGGTTCAAATGTATTTGAGAATAATTATTTGCTTTTTGGTTTTGAACTGTACACCAAATGTATGCTATTTGATAAATCAAGACAATTCTTTTGATTTGTAGTGAGTTTTCAGTTGCCCAATGTTATGCTATATATCGTCTGTGGGATTCAGCCCATTGAACAAAATTCTACCCCTTTCATCACCGAAAAAACACAATATGAAATTAAGATGTGCAAATACTGCTGGTCTTAGACAGAATGTTTCAAGAAGTCGTGGTCTCTGATAAGGACTTCCAGATGCTATAGTCAAGGAGCTTTTTCTCTTCAGCTATTTCTTAGTGTTTTGTGCTTTTCAGTTCATACCACCACAGACATTTGCCTTTTCATACATTCATTTTAATCACTTACCATATACATGTTTTCCAGTGTGTGATTTTTCCTTAACTCCAACACTCCCACTTTTCTTTAGTATGAAGTACAGCATGTATAATTTCCATCAAGGTATTTGTGTGCTTGCTTTCACGCCTTATGGAGATGCCGAGTCTTAGTCTCTGTTTTTTTGTGCATATCAAGTGTCTAGATGCCCAAAATATATCTAATCTACACTTTTTGTTCTATTGTTATGTGGCATCATACACCGCTTCAAGTTTGATCATATCGATTTAGCTTTAGAATGATACTGTATGTAGAAGTGGCTAGCTTTCTTTCGTTGGTCCTGTACCTTTGTCATCTACTATTTACATCATCAGTTTAAGTATCTGTAAAAACATGTCACATTTGTGTTGCTCTGTTCTCCTGTAGTGTTCAGCAATGTCCTATGTTTAGTGGCTCGGCTGCAGTGATGGCACAAATGTAGTAGATACAGTCAATTCACATATTACATATTCATCATCCATCAATAAAATGTTTTCATGGCATGTTTTGGTGATATTATATGAAATAGGCCTTTGTGTCTATCTAACCTGTACTGCCTGCTGTAAAAGATGACCTATAATTTGGCTGCACCATGAATTACAATAAAATACTTCGGACAGAGTGGAAAGTACTAACATACATTTCATACAAAAAATGTTCAATTCAATTCAATTCATTTTATTTTGTATAGCCCAAAATCGCAAATTACAAATTTGCCTCAGAGGGCTTTACAGTCTGTACACATGCAACATCCTCTGTCCCCAAACCCTCACATCGGCACAGGAAAAACTCCCCAAAATATGAAAAAACCCTTCAATGGGGAAAAAAGGGAAGAAACCTTAGGGAGAACGTCAGAGGAGGGATCCCTCTCCCGGGATGGACAGACTGCAATGGATGTCATGTGTACAGAATCAACAATACACTCAATTTCTCTAACTGAAATGATACAAGTAATTGCAAGTAGCAGAACAGGTGTACGGCAGGACCACTGCAGGGACAACCACCATCAGATAGAACCACCATCCACAGAGGCTTCTGTGGGGAGGGAGAGCAGAAAGATGTTGGTTTTTGATGACAGTAATATGAATCATATTTAAAGTAATGATGTTGACACTTATTAGTAAAATAATGCATTAGTAATCCAATAAAATCAAATGCTTTACAAGACATAACAATGCTTACCACTGACCAAATATCTCAGAAAGAAAATGTATATAAATCCCCAACATACCAAAACCGTGAGATGTATGCCCTCATGTGGTAGTAGAAGGTGGGAGCGATGGAATCAAAGACCGTTTTGGGAAAAGCTACAAGGAATATCTTGGAAAACTGATTAAAATAGACAAACATCAGGATGAATAGTTAATTGACTATGATTATTTTCTAGAAATGCCTCAAAACAAAACAAAATGCTATGGTTCAGTCCTGATATATGTTCTTAGGGCTGATAAATCATGGGAGTTTTACACTTGGTCGTTTAACTCACTCTTCTATACCAATACTTGTCAACATGCATCTTCAGAAAGCACAAGTGAGAGTGATGCTTCATGTAACATTTGTAAACAAGCAGAATATGTTCAGATCTAGTTTGAATAAAGAACCAGTGTTATATTTTGGGATTTATGTATGAACATTATATATTCATACACGTGGATGCGTGTGTGTATTACAAGGGCAGAAAGTTGCGTGTCCATCCATAACATTGTGCTTCAGTGTACTTCTGTGCCTGGATACAGACCACATAGAAAGGACCCAATTCCCATCATCATGACAACACGGCTACCAAGCGACCAATCAAAGCCTTCTGAGCCCCATTCTGTGAGCTGATTGGTTTCTCGGGTTGCAGGCTGTTGTGGAATGCCCATCTTTAACCTCTTTGCTGCCATGCACATTGCATGTATCCTATATTTTTTGCATGCAGATTGCTGTTACATTTTTAATCCTTTCAGATGTGGTGTCACCTCTATGCTGACATGATATGTTGTTTTTCATGCTATAATCAGAACATCCTAATGAAATGTTGAATGAATGAAAAGGCTTTAGCAAAACAAACGCATGCTTCCCTGATGCTATCATAACATGACGTAAAAGGGACAGTAAAACATCAATGGATTTATGGCAACTGCCAAACAGTTTGGGAACTTTTTGGGACAGGTTCGGTGGGTTCCCCTGAAAGGATGGCATATTCTGCCATATATCCATTTAACTTTTAATTCATATAAAAAGTGTCCTATCACGCCAGGTCAATGCGGTACTGTACGCACCATATGATTTCATAGGTTTCAGAGAACATGATCTAACAGTATTGTATTCAAACGTCACTACACCATTGGACTACGTTGTTGTGACCACACTATTACTGTCACTAGAAGAAATGATGGTGTTCTGACGCACCAACACCATCTTCTAATCATGGTCAAGGACTAATGATCCGCACGTTGTGGTTCCTTGAACAACCAGTCCTGACATCTTGCGGGCATCTGTCTTTGCTGTAGGATACACAGTTTTCAACGTTAGTTCAACGGCTATTCATAGCAGTCTCCCGGATTAAGACTGGAACTGTTAATCAGGTTAGGGAGCTCAGTGCAGAAAGCAAGGAGAATGTACAATCCTTGGTGATGCGTGATGTAAAATGCATGATGTGTTGACATTCATTGACCAGTGTGTTTGGCTCTCTCCATGCAGAGCGCAGACCTATATTTGCATTTGCCGGACGGCACGGCAGTCCCGAACTCTGGGATTAGGGAGGGGGGTGACATTATCCCTGTAGGATACAGCTAGACAGCGTCAACAAGACTCAAGAACTGTCACACGTGTACTCTCGCCTGAGTTAAAGCCGACCGCACCGCTACGATTTACGGCTATTTCCTATTCATTTTCTCGTTTGATTCCATTGACGATGGAATGGAAGCGATTCTCATCGACGCCATTTTTTTCAGAGCAACTGCCTATTGAAGTGAGAAACTTTGCTAGACACTGTCCAACGGTAGCAGCTAGCTAACGGTGCCGTTAGCTCGCCGGGGCCGTTGTGACAGCTGACGCTTGACTGTCGTCACCAGCTCGCTTTACGTTGATGTAATTGTTCCTGCGGTAGAGCGGCACGTACGACAAAGACAACGGTCATTGCTGTCAGTGAACAATTTAGCTACCGTTATACTTGAAGTCGGCGTGGCCGTCTTTATCGGGCAGGGCAACCGTATGTGGTTAGAGTAGCGGTTTTAGCGTTGCTAACGTGTTAGCTTGCGATTTCACACTTTGATTTCTGTGGACTGCATTGCCCTCTTCTGTGATTTAAGTGTCAGCCAAATCCTCCGACTGGACTAATCACCCGTCCACACCCCACTGCTCGACCTATGTGGATTCATTTAAAGCAGGTGAGTCGGTTGCTGACTTTTATCTTTCTGCTAATTAACGACGCCTCCGACAACATGCTGCGGTGATTTAAATACAGGTTAGCCAGCTAGCTAACTAACTAACTAACGTTAGCTAACCGAAAGTTGCTGTCACAACTTGTGCGGTCGGTCGCCTCGACACATTTTAACGCTCCTCATTGTTTGCATACGGGTGTTGGTCTTGAATGTCAGCACAGCTTAACATCAATGTACACCATTGAGCAGGGCGAGCGAGCTAACGCTACCGTGCGGGCGGCATGTGGTAACTAGTGGTAACGTTAACGACGGCTTCGCCCGATGAGCGTTAGCCAGCTACGTTAGCTCGCTAATCCGCTTTCTGCAACTACCGCTGCGAGCCGTGCCACTCCCTCGTGTTTTGTTTTTGTCCACTGTGGCTGGACCTTAAGGGAAACACTGCTTTGATTGCGTCTGTTTTGGGGGAAGTTTGGTCTGCGGGGGGGGGGGGGACGCCGTTCGGATAGCTAGCGGTGCGACGGTAGGTGACATCGGTCAAGACTCTTTATGTGTGTCTGTCGCACGTAGACGTTCTGACATTGCGATTTTACGAGCATCGTTGGCCAGGGGAGTCTGACAAAGTCGTCGCGATGGTCACGGTGAGGCGACGGGGAGCGCATCCATCTGTCGCTGATGGCGGTTTTCGTGCATCGACGTGAGTCGCATTCCTCAGTTTTCCGTGTTGATATTGCGTAACACTGGCTCGAGCGGGCTAATGTTGCTCTTCTGCTCGGCTTATCTGTTAGTTCGACGCCCAACGTATGCGTGCCACAATGGATCTGCAACACACAGATTTGAACACAAATCCGCCCTGTTTCAAAAACAGTTTATGTTGACATTCACGCAACGTTAACACAAACACTTTTCCATCTTTCGGAGGGATCTGTCAACTGGGATGTACAAGATGTGATGGCTGATACACCCGGAAACCTACACATGCTCTGTATTGTTAAATGCTGCTGTTTATGTTCTTCTTCCATAAGCACTGCAGTCCTGTCTTCGTTGCTCTCTACTGATCGCGAGGTACAGGCTGTCCACTTTATCCTTGCAGCCTACAGCCTGCAGCTAAACACTAGTGCTCTTACTCTGTTTATCATCAAACATTTCTGCTGGACCGCCAGTGCTTATTTCCCTATGCTCACTGTAACCTGTGCACATACTTACACTTTTTTTGTGTACCCTTTTGCATGCCTCTCAAAACATCAGTTCATTCGTAGGTTTGAATTTTAATCCACCCTTTACCTTTAAGGACTAGGTGATGGGGGTACCCAGCTGTGATTGACTTTGATCTTCTCCATGCGTGACAGTCCCATGCAAGGTTAGGTTTTCTTGTTCGCCAGTGTTATGGGGTGCTGAATAAGGGCACGCCGCATAATGGATTCAAGTGTCTCCCACGGAAAATGGATTGGACGCTGGACACGCTAGAGAGTCGTTTTGGTGAAAGTTAGCCAATGCAGAACAAGTTCCCACAAAATGATCTGCCAAGATAACTTTGTTTTTCACATTGTATGGACCTTATGTGGCCTACTGATTTGTAAGGCTTCTCCAGTCTTATCCTTCAATCTATGCCCTGCGTCGACTAAACAAACAGACAGGGACAGATTCAGAGACGTGGCAATTCAAAAAAGAAAGTTAAATAATAAAGTTGCGGTACTCTTCCTTTAAAAGGAGTTTAAGTATCGGCTTCCGGCCTTCATTCGAGGTGGGCTGCTCAACAGTTGAATATAAATCACGTAATTGATGAGTCAGACTGAGATAAAGAAGACAAGTGAGGAGGGGTTACACAAACGACACAGTATCGACAGTCTGCCATTTTGCTGAATTTAAAGGGTACACATTGAAGGTGCTCCACTATATTCCGAACATTCATTTTAAATCACACATCCTTTTTACTGGACTAATTACTATGTGTAAAAGGATGTGGACTTCTAACTGAGCCATGAATGAAGTGGCTCTCCCGCTGTGTGTCTTGTTATCAATTCTTTGCTGACAAAGACCGGGCAAGCGACTCATGCGCAATTTTCTGTTGTCAAGAAGAAACTTGCTCTACTATCGATGAGGCGACATGTGTTACAAAAGGAAGCGTGTAAATGGAGCTCAGGGAGGGAAATGGGATGGTTCAAATCCTCTTGGAGCTTGGTCACTCCATTCCTGTCCTCTGTCGCCATCATCTTAATGGTACCACCAATCGCAATGTGTTGCTATTGCCATTGGGTAGCTAGAGAGTTTTCACTTCCTCCACTCAGTGAAAGCCACAGTATGTAATCGGTGTGGGGAACAGAAGCATAGACACCCCGCCCTGTGTCCCGGGGTTTAGAAATGTGGCGTGTCATGTAAAGCAAGCTGAACAACGGCGCACATGTAAGTCTTGAACTTAACTTTGTCATGTTAATGCTATTGTTGATACAACACTGTTACCCGTTTACAGAGAGCAGAAGTATTTCATGTGGACCAGTTATGGATGATGCATGGTCGTTTAATAAGCTCTATCCGCCCTCAGCCTTCCGACTTTGAATTATTTAGTGATTCAGCATCTAGCGTTTTACCAAAAGACGTTTTGAAAATGCGTGTGATACTATATATGTATGAGTTTCCACAGTTTTGTAAATGCCGGCTATATTGGTTATTCTAGTTGACTGTGTCTTCAAGTCGACATTTAAGGCTGAAGCTTTGCTCAGATCAACTCGATGTACCTTTTTATTTTAAGAATCACTACAGTACAAGTTGTTCTGCCTAAAAAATCAATTTAGTGCAACATTTGATTGATTTAATTATTGTAACATCAATGGTTGTATCTAGTTATCAATTTTGACGAGGGAAAACTTACAGGAACCAGGATGGATGACTGTACTTTGTGTGGGTTTTATTCGGCTTCTCTTTTGTGTTCCTCTCTTGTATATTTATCCATTTTATTATATATCGGCAGAGAGCTTTTGCTGCTCTGCGACCAAACCTGTGCTGCTGAGAGAATTAAACTATGGGGATCAATAAGGTATTTGATTATTTATCATCCACCTCCCTTTTCTTTCTCATCCCCTCTATGATATGCCTTGCTACTCCGCTTGGTGTATCGGTTGCCCCTTCATTAGGCTCCTTGGGGATTTTACAGCGCAGAGGAAATCAATTCACATAACACAAAAAGAGGGAATCCATTTTCTCGAGCAGTGAAGCAAAACATCTTTGGGTGCATTCCTTGAACACAGTTCTTTGTGATATGGCGCTTGCACGGTTTGCAGTCCAGTCGGTCTCTTCCAGATTTGGTCTCATGACTTAGTGCATGGGTGTGAGTGAATGAAAGATACCCGATTGTAGAAACAGGCCAACTTTGCCTAAGTCAAGTCTAGTGTGGTTAAGTTCATATTTGGAAAAAAAGCTAAACGCATTGGTAACCATCCCCTTTAGCACTACTTTTACAATTGGTCATGCTTTTGAGTTATTGGTGGTGAATTACACATTTCATGAGGGAACCACAATTTTAATTTGTACGCCAGCCATCTCTTAGAACATGACTCTTTACGGAACATGAAATTTAAACTAAATTTTCACAATTGGTATTGGTCGAAGAAGTATTGAAGACAGAGAATCATTGGTTAACAGAAGCGAACTATGGAAAAAAAGTTGATTAATTCTACTCCGTTTTGGCATTTTCATCTTACCTAATGAAGATTTGAGGATAGAATCGTTCATAATGCTTTGTTTTCTACTCAAGTGCACTGAGGAGTCACATTTTATTTGGATTAATAGATTTTTCGTTGTTTGAATGTCTTATTATTGCTAATTCAGGAAAAACACAAGGTGTCACTTGGTATACAAATTTCACTCTAGTTTTTTTTCTTCTCAGTCAGCTGAATAGTTATTTTATCAGGACCAACCTTGTGACATCAGCCAGCACTGTTTTTTTGCAGCGTGCCAACAGGCTCTGCTGATAACTACAGCAGACCAGGTTAGCTGTGTTGTACAGTTCCACAAAGATAAACCAAAACAGGCAACTTTTTCCCCCCACTTGTCTCTCCAACATTTGAGGGGTTATTATGTGTGAAGCGGGTTACTTACAACCTCTGCCCGGCTGAGGACAAGACAAAGCGGTGAGGTTGTAAAAGACGGGGTAGTTCTTTAAGGCTGTGTGTTGGTGGTTATCTTTTAATAGGAAAGGTAGAGGAGAGGAGAGTGCTTGTATTCACCTTCATGCTCTTTAGGTGTACATGTCAGGCATGTTTACCATCGAGCCATAATGTCAAACAAGAACGTTTTTCTATATACACCAACCTGGTCGCGGTGTATTTTTGCTCGAAATGTGTGAAATAAATGTTGGTAAATTGTGGATGGTAAGCGCATACAGTACAAGCTAAAACCTCAAAATGACTACAGTAATTAGTGTAACTAAAAAGCGGATAGGGCAAAATGATTTGAACAAGCAGCATGTGGACATCAGAGCAGTAAACAGGGCCTCGATATTCTGGTTTGTGTAGCCCCAAATTGAACTCTGTTTCTCCAGATTTTTCCAAGGAACTCGCTTTAGCAGTTTAGCGTGTATGGTCAGGTTCACAATGCACAATATCCATGCACTCAGAATTATGATGAAGTGGTGCAACATGTTGCATTTGCACAATTATAGCCCTACATGGCTGTTAAATGAGTTAACTAGAGCAAAACGGATTCCTACTCCATTTAGAGCGCGCACACAGTCAGATGTGATCGCGGTTCCTGTGATTGATCATCGAATGCAGCTCAACCCTCATTACTGCAGGCTACCTCCATAGCGGTGGACATGAAATCGATCCGTGAGCTGGGATATTTGCATCGCCCAGTCATCCAGCAGCTTGCATTACTGCAATAATTGCCAAAACAATCTGAGCCGATGCACTCGGCTGCAGTTGATGGTGTGACTGTGACCTTTCTGAAGAAACTTCTTTCTTCAGGCATTATGTTGTCCTTGTGGTTGGAATGGATGAAAATCGGACTGCGACTAACAATTATTTTCATTGTCAATTAGTTCTTTTGGTCGACATAAAATGGTTAAGAATGTAGAACGTTTCCCAAAGGCCAAGATGACATTTCCATATTAGGTATTTGTCCACAACTCAAAACATATTCAGGTTACAGTCAAAAGTGTCCACACTTAAAATATTATTCAAATCAATAATCTATTTAGTTAGAGATCAGCTCAATAGTTGACGATTAAATCAAGCTTTTATGGAACGGGTCATGGAGTCAATTGTGCTTTAGATTTGGTTTTGTGTTACAAAGTTGAAGTTTCCTCACTGACTTCACATGGACTCTTCATATTGTGTTGGAACAGTTTGTTTTTTTCTTGCTCTTGCTAACAGCTCTGTTCTCTCTCTCTCTCTCTCTCTCTCTCTCTCTCTCTCTCTCTCTCTCTCTCTCTCTCTCTCTCTCTCTTGTCCCCTGTTTGTCCATCTAGGTGCCCTTGTGCTGGTTCCTTAGGCCCAGCAACTACTGCAGATGAATCGTCAGCTGCTTGGGGCGTAGCTTAGCACCCACATAGTCCCGTCCCCCTTTGCGTGGGCGATAGGGGACTACAATAACCAGGATGCCCTCTTCTGTAAGGGCAGGGAGCCTCAAGGACCCGGAGGTGTCTGAGCTGTTCTTCAAAGACGACCCAGAGAAGCTTTTCTCCGACCTCCGAGAGATCGGCCATGGCAGCTTTGGAGCCGTCTACTTTGTACGGCAACTTCTTCATCACGCTGACTGATTTTCATCACAGTCATGATCAGTTAATTACAGTGGAACTATTCTGTCTACAGTACAGTGGAGTTAAAGTGATCAATTTAATGTGACAGATTTATCTCTTTTTCATTAGCTGCTGTGTTCCTCTCTGTGAATGATACTGTAACTCAAGTCTACTTGACTTGCCAATTAAAGATAGTAACTCAGTCAATATATAGTTTAGGTTTTGTTTAGGTACATCAGTGAGATTACGATGCGCCGGAGTTTCTCTTAGAGATGCATACAAAGTGTAGCTACTTTGAGTAGTTTGAGTCCAGTGTTTTTCTTTTACTCGCACTAGCTTTTCTGAATGGACTTTTGTTCTTTGCTCTACACAGTTTGGTTAACAGAAGGTCCACAAGGTCTTGCAAAACGACGTTCCTGGATGAGAGAACTGGGTATAGTGAATACTATGTTTGAAATGTGTAACCACAACTTACTTTTTGTTTCCAAGGCACGGGATATACGCACAAATGAGGTGGTGGCAATTAAAAAGATGTCCTACAATGGCAAACAGTCCAATGAGGTGAGACAAGATTTGTTCTAAATATCATCATGCATGGGTCTGTGTGTGCATGTATTTTAATGTACATTTTTACACAGTACAAACTTACCTTGACCCTTTATTCAAAACTTCTTCTTCTTCTTTAAAAACATTAATAAATTATTAACAATGATTTTATTATACCTACTCTTTCTTATTCTCAGGCAGCAACATGCCTTCTTTTATAATAATGACTGTGATTTTATTGATGTCAATGACAAAAATGAATTATTATTATTAGGAATGGTAAACTTGAGTTCATGATCTTAATCGCATCTTTAGAACTATTTTAAATCAATAAAATGTTCATTTTAGGGTTAAAGACAACAAACTAAAACATATGCTTCTTCATGGTCTTACTCTACAACCATCATTTAACTCTTTTTCTCTATTTTCAGTTCATGAAAGTTAATCATAAGATTTTATATATTGAGCATATCGACATATTCGGCTGTATCTAGCTCCACCCTCTCGTGTCCCTTCTGGTTGCAATAAGCCAAGACGGTGATGGCCAAAATGCAGAATTCAAGGTTTCAAAACAGCAGTCCTCAAACCAATGCTTGACATCACGGTGACTACGTCTACTTTTTAAATGCAGTCCATGGTCACAACTTCCGTGCCACATTCTGACAATACAGGATCTTGATTTGCAGTACGTATATCTTCTACTAATGTTTGCAAACAGATATGAAATGCTTTCAGAATTTCATATCACGGCTACTGTGACCAAAATGATCTGGTTATCTGTATATTTGTGATATTGTTAAAATGTGCTGAAAATAGGTTAAAAAGTACTGATGCACAGTTTTCATCTTGTATTATTATTACTTTTATTATCATTCTCTCACTCGTGTGTATATTCACAGACAGTATATCTTCTGTGTTGTAATTGAGTACTTGCAATTAGCCCAACAATAAACATAAATACGAGGAAGTCTTGTGCATTAGTCCACCCTCGTTTTAGAATAGCTGGTTGACCTTATTGATGAGTCCACCTTCAGGTTAAGTTGTTGCTCACTTCAGGGCTAACCTTCACTTTAATCCTTTAATCAGCGGATAGCAAGCGAGACAATGGAACGTCCCCTTTTTTTAAAGTAATGTAATAAAATCCTGGATGCATGTGTTAGCAATAGACTGGCATAAACCTTGGTGGTAATCAAACAAGGTTTTAATGATAACATTTTAAATGTTAATACTAACTGTCCTGAATTATGCGATCCTTCATGCAGCCAGTAAATTACTACTCTATTTGAAACAACGTGTGAATGCTTAGGTCTACAATGAATATTCACATCAAATAGCTAAAGGTCACCCGTCTGCATTCAATTTCAGGGTTGTCGTCCCAGATACAGTTCACTGCATTATTTCAGATTAGCTATAATCAGATTACACATAATCTCTGAAGAGATCCACCATACTCCTATTTGCACGGCAAGACCCTTATCTGCACACACACGGTCACCTATGATGCACGAAGCCAAGCAATGCATTGCATGTTTTATGTTCATGGACACCCCCCCCCCCCCCCCCCCCTTCCCCCCCAACAGAAATGGCAGGACATTATAAAAGAGGTGAAGTTTCTGCAGAGGATTCGGCACCCAAACAGTATAGAATACAAAGGTTGTTACCTCCGTGAGCACACAGCATGGGTAAGAACAACAGTTGGTAACAAATGGAAGATTACATAATTCTGCATATGTAAAAATATCTTTGTGTCCATGCATAGCTATTCACAACTTTATTTTTATTTTAGCTGGTGATGGAGTACTGTCTTGGCTCAGCCTCAGATCTGCTAGAAGGTGAGCAGCAGGTGTTGCATGTTTCTGTGCGTGCCAAACCGATTTGACCCTTTCACAGGAGATCAAATGTAGGGCTGACTCTGTGATCCCACAAGAAGAAAAAGAAATATGGACATTGATGTCTTCACCAGCTGTTTTCTTATTCCTGGTCCAACTGTTTTTCTCCTTCAGTTCATAAAAAACCGTTGCAAGAAGTAGAGATTGCTGCCATTACACACGGTGCGCTGCAGGGCCTGGCCTACCTTCATTCCCACAATATGATCCACAGGTGAATGGTTTCTTTTACATGAGCTATATTTTTGAGAAATGTAAGCAGGCTGTAAACACTTCCACCTCCCCCGTGTTCTCCCTTGCCTTGACGCCTGTGTGTTTCTCTCTCAGGGATGTGAAGGCAGGTAACATTCTGCTGACGGAGCCGGGCCTCGTCAAACTGGCAGACTTTGGCTCGGCTTCCATTGCCTCACCTGCAAACTCCTTTGTGGGAACGCCGTATTGGTAAATGCTGAGAAAATTCAACATGTATCATAACCGTTGACAGTCTATTTAAAGAATCGTGGATTCATGAAATGGGTTTACTGTTAAGGGTATTTACTTATATTTGGATATCTTGACTTTAAAGTGACCCGCTGATGTATTCAAATGCTCTTCTGCTGTGATTGTTGTCTGCTCAGGATTGAGATGTCATCTTCAGGATTATGTAGTCTATTAGACAGATGAATATAAATATATATTTATTACCTGAGTACAACTGACTGCTTTTCCATTGAAGTCTTTTGCTGTTGACCTAATTTTTTTTCCTTGTTCTTTTCTATTTCTCACATTTACTCCTCTCTGCCACTACATGAAGGATGGCCCCAGAGGTGATTCTAGCTATGGACGAGGGCCAGTATGATGGGAAAGTGGATATCTGGTCCTTAGGGATCACCTGTATAGAATTAGGTTGGTGACAGTATGTGTGTATTTCATCTTTTAAAATGGAACTTTGGTATTAATAATGTAGTACAAAAATCTACTGAAATACACAATCTGAAGGCACAATTTGCTTTTGATCAGGTGTTTGAAAGCAGGAACTAATGTTTCTCACTAAGATTTGGTTTTGGTTTAGGTTAATTCAATTGGGAAAAGCAATTCAATTTGTCATAGCGCCAAAAGCGAGAGCTTTACAAACGGGCATCTTCTGTCTTAAGACCAAAACATTAGCACATTTTAGAAGAGATATGTTACTATTCATCAATAGTAACATATCCGATTGAATGAGAAGGGATACACACGGTGACTTGTCATTTCTATTCCAGCCGAGAGGAAACCTCCCTTGTTTAACATGAATGCGATGAGTGCCTTATACCACATAGCGCAGAATGAGAGCCCCACGCTGATGTCCAATGAATGGTGAGAGGCCGCACCACAAACATGTGTATCAGCTGCACCTACAACTAAGATGCTTACTTTATTTACCGACTGTCTGTATTGGTGTCTCACACTACATCTCACTCTCTGTTTCAGGTCGGATTACTTTAGAAACTTCATTGATTCTTGCCTTCAGAAAATCCCCCAGGACAGACCACACTCTGACGACATGCTGGGGGTGAGTGCGCAAATGTGCTGTACAAACTACCAACGCGTAAACTGAGAGCAGGGTCGGTTTGTCAAGACGGACGATTCTCTCACTCTCTCTGATCTTTGTGTTCTGCTCTGTTCTCTACCCCATAAGCTTATATTT
Source organism: Pungitius pungitius (assembly GCF_949316345.1). Taxonomy (NCBI): domain Eukaryota; kingdom Metazoa; phylum Chordata; class Actinopteri; order Perciformes; family Gasterosteidae; genus Pungitius; species Pungitius pungitius. Next base: position 10,459,632 of record NC_084915.1, on the reverse strand, counting down.
TGATTTACTTTCAGTTTCACACAACGCACACACACACAACCACCTCATGTAAGGACACACACACACACACACACAGAGCTTGGTTTTGTGTAAAGAACACAGATGGAATTACTGAAGAGATGCAACTTCTGCACCCACTGTAAGTAACTTAGCAGTTGTCACTTAGGCCATAATGGGCTCACTATTACTCATGGAAGCAGGGTATGCAAACACGACACAATCCCCCTGTCTTTTATTAAACGTTGACTCTCCAAATAATAATTCTTTATAATAATAAGTGTTCAAATGTTCAACGTCACACTATTTAAATGCTTCTCAATGAGACTTCAGTTCTTCAGTTGCACCTCTGCCCCAACAGAACATCCCTTGAATTGGAAATTCTTGAATTTGTTTTTGATAATCTGCACATTCCACCAAACTACACCGTATGCATTGATCACTGAACCTGACTAATGTTGGCAGTGTAAAACAACCAGCCATTCACATGAAGTGACCGTGTGACGTGTCTAATTGAGAATGCTGAGAACCGTCTTCTTCTTCCTCGTTGACTTTTCTTTTCATGATGCTCTGTCCCCCTCCTCTCCAGCATGCGTTTTTACAGCGCGAGCGTCCAGACTCCGTGCTAATGGATCTTATTCAGAGAACTAAGGATGCAGTGCGCGAATTGGACAATCTGCAGTACCGCAAGATGAAGAAGATCCTCCTTCAGGAGGCCCACAATGGGCCCACAGCAGAAGCCCCCGACGGAGACGAGGTGTGTGTGTGAATCCTTTTACAAACAAATGAAAATCACACTAAAGCTACCATGCAAGAATATTTGTTTGTTCAACAATCCATTCATGTCATTATACCATCTTGAAAAAAATAACCATGCATGCACTGGTTTATGTTGCTGTCTGTCTGGGTCTCTTTGACTTGGGTCTCTCTCTCCCGCTATCTTTATGTCCTCTTTCCTCGCCGTCTCCAGGATCTGGAGCCTGGTGGAGGTCGGACGGGAACGGTGAACAGTGTTGGGAGTAATCAGTCCATTCCCAGCATGTCCATCAGCGCCAGCTCCCAGAGCAGCTCCGTCAACAGTCTGAACGAAGCGGCGCAGGACAGCCGCAGCGAGCTGGACCTGATGGAGGGAGACCACACAGTCATGTCCAATAGCTCCGTCATACACCTCAAACCGGTATCTAAATAAATTATATATATTTAAAGCTTTAGTTTTTCCACCATCTCGAAGTGGAATACAGTAATTAAATAATGTTTATTCTGCTGCCCCATGTCTCCAGGAGGAAGTGGAGAGTTTTTCTGAGGAGCAGGCAGCCAGCAGTCCACCTTCTGAGCCTCAGCCCACAGCAGCTCTGGCCCCGAGGAAGCACTACCGCAACAGAGAGCACTTTGCCACCATACGCACAGCGTCACTCGTAAGAACACACCTGTTTACTCCTCTATACATCTCACCTGCAAATTGTATTTATTAGTGACTTTATAACAGAAGACATATTTAGTGTGTTATGTTTGACGAAAGGCCTGAAATGATTAGAAATATTGTACTTTTAATAAACTCTTTCAACATTTCTGTTATACCTCTACACAGTGGGAGTAGTATGTTTTCATCCTTCTCTAAAAAAGGACCCTGTCAGATTTGTATGTTTTATAACTTGTTTCACATAATAAGAACCTGCATCCACATCTTGCAGGTAACCCGTGAGATGCAGGAACACGAGCAGGACTCGGAGCTGCGCGAGCAGATGTCGGGATACAAACGCATGAGACGGCAGCATCAGAAGCACTTGATGGGCCTGGAGAACAAGCTGAAAGGGGAGATGGATGAGCACAGGCTGAGGCTGGACAAAGAGCTGGAGAGTCAGAGGAACAACTTCACCCAGGAGATGGAGAAGCTGCTCAAAAAACACCAAGCAGCCCTGGACAAAGACGTAAGTCCACAAAGGAAAAATATAAGCACCCACTGGTACTGGGATATTAATGCAAACCATGAATGTTTTCAATGCAGGTCCTGATAACTGAAGCAAATGTTTGTTTGTTTTTGTCTCCCCACCAATGTTGGTGTTTGGTTTAGCTGAAGACCTTTAACAACGATGAGAAGAAGTTCCAGCAGCACATCCAGGTGCAGCAGAAGAAGGAGCTCAGCAGCTTCTTGGAATCACAGAAGCGAGAGTACAAACTACGCAAGGAGCAGCTCAAAGAGGTGACACACCACGTGATTAATACACAATAAGCACTATTATCTAACAAATTCACTTAGATAATTGGGGATATACTGGACCTTCTTTGGGTGGGTTTAAGGTCAACTCGTGGAACTCACTCTGCTCCGTTGGGCTGCCAGTTTTCTTTTGATTACACTTTTTCTTTTGATATAAATGAAATAACAGAATTACCCATCACCTTTCTTTAAAGCCCAGGGGGAGGTCTTCAGACTTGTTTGACTGTCTAAAACCTTATTTTTATTCACTTCATTTATACAACAAATAAAAAATGATTTGTTTACCTGTGCTGAAGTTGTTGTTTTTGCACTTTTGCTTGAGAAAAAGATTTAAGCAAATGAATCAATAACAAATTAGTCGCTGATGCCTTTTCTGCTGAGGAAGTAATAAGTAAATTGACTAGATGTGTCAGTGATTGTAATATCAAAACGGCCCAGTAATGGCATTGCTGAAAGGAAACACAATATTACCTGTGTGGCAGGAACTGAGCGAGAACCAGTCCACCCCCAAGAAAGAGAAGCAGGAGTGGCTGTCCAAACAGAAAGAGAACATTCAGCACTTCCAGGTGAGGAACTCTCAAACAACATTTTACACTTGACAAACATCGAAATGCTGATTTCACTATCTTGATTCCGGTGATTCCCAGGCGGAGGAGGAAGCCAACCTGCTGAGGAGACAGAGGCAGTACCTGGAGCTGGAGTGTCGACGGTTCAAACGCAGGATCCTCATCGCCAGACACAATGTGGAGCAGGATCTGGCCAGAGAGGTACTTAGTAACACAGAGGGAAACCCGCCTCCACCACCCACTCTAATGTCTGAGTGATTTTACTTATTTCATTGCTGTCAATCAGCATTTTCTCCTTTTTCTTTTGTATTTTAGGAGCTCAACAAACGGCAGACACAGAAGGACCTCGAGCACGCCATGCTGCTCAGACATCACGAGTCGATGCAGGAGCTGGAGTTCAGGCACCTGGGGACGATCCAGAGGGCGAGAGCAGAGCTGATTCGGACCCAGCACCAGACGGAGCTCACTAACCAGCTGGAATACAATAAGAGGAGGGAGAGGGAGCTGAGGCGCAAGCATGTCTTGGAGGTCCGACAGCAGCCAAAGAGCCTCAAGGTACATGCACAAAAAATGTTGCTGACCCCTCTGCACACTTTCTCCTCAACGTTCTTTTTGTTTTCTTTAGTCCAAGGAGCTTCAGATTAAAAAGCAGTTCCAGGATACTTGTAAAACTCAGACCAGGCAGTACAAGGCCCTCAGAAACCATCTGCTGGAGACAACGCCCAAGTCCGATCACAAGGCCGTTCTCAAGAGGCTTAAGGAGGAGCAGACCAGGAAGCTGGCCATCCTGGCCGAGCAGTATGACCACTCCATCAACGAAATGCTCTCTACGCAGGCTGTAAGTACCGGACCAGCCCGCGTGGCACCAAGCCATCTTCACCTCAATCCCCTTTCTTCCCCATTCTAATACTCGGTTTGAACATGCCTAAATGCATTGAGTTGCAGCTGATTTGTGTTAACAAGCAATTGAACAGGTGTACCTAATAAAGTCTAAACCACGTTATTGAGCCCAATGTCACCGTCATAGATGTTTTTATAGCTGTTTTTAAACGATTTCTCAGGACATAACTGAGAGATCTTTCACTGACATGGAGCCCAGAATGATGGCGTTTATAAAGAAAGTCTTCTATATATCTGTACGCTTCCATCTTCACGTCTCTTTCCCTTCCACCTACTCACCCTCAGCTGCGGTTAGACGAGGCTCAAGAGGCGGAGTGTCAGCATCTAAGGAGCCAGCTGCAGCAGGAGCTGGAGCTACTCAACGCCTACCAGAGCAAGATCAAGATGCAAACGGACGCTCAACACGACAAGGAGCGCAGGGAGCTGGAGCAGAGGGTCTCTCTGCGGAGAGCTCTGCTGGAGCAGAAAGTAAGAGAGAACCTGTCCAGTGTCGCCCACTGAAGGTTGTGTGTGTTGATACCTTTGGGAGTGACGGTGCACACTGAAGCTGTGTTTTGAACTTTGCTTGTGAGACTTTCTGTTGACCTGTACTTACGGTGTGTCTTTGAAGGTAAAAGCAATTCAACCCTTCTTTAGTCATTTGTTGTTTTTATTGCGTTTGCACGTTATTTTAAAGCGTGTGAGTCGTATTGATTTTGTTGTTTTTAGATCAAACTTAAAATATTTGAGAGGTTATTCTTTCTTTGTTCAAACAAGACTTCCTGATCCTTTCTAAGCAGACCGATAACACATTTTCCATCGTCACCCAACATGTCTTTTTGACTCCTCTGCTGACTTTTTGTCTCTGCAGATTGAAGAGGAAATGCTAGCGCTGCAGAACGAGCGCCTTGAGCGGATCCGCTCGCTGCTGGAGCGCCAGGCCCGAGAGATCGAGGCTTTTGACTCTGAGTCCATGCGGCTGGGCTTCAGCAACATGGTGCTCACTAACCTGGCGTCCGATTCCCAGGCCCCCTGGGGGGGAGGGGGTGGAGGTGGCCAGGGGGCTCAGGGGGGAGGCCACTGGTCCGGAGGAGGAGGAGGAGGCGGCGGTGGCGGCGCCGGCCACCACAGTCATCACCACCAGGGAGGCTCCAGCTCACAGCAGCCCTGGGGTCACCCCATGCTGGCTGGGGGCCCGCCACCCTGGAGCCTCCATCACCCCGGAGGAGGGAATCAGAGGGGGAGCGCGGGAGGCGCAGGAGGGGTGAGGAATAGCCCACAGGCCATGAGGAGGACGTCGTCATCGGGGGGGAGAAATGACCAGGGCATGAGCAGGAGCGCCAGCATCACCTCTCAGATCTCCAACGGATCCCATCTGTCGTACACTTAGGAAAACACGCCAATTGTCGTACAGTAGAACCGAGGTGACACTACGCGGACGCACAATACGCATGCACCACACGTGTTTCTCACACACACACGTGTCACTTATGTCTGACACATAATGCACAGTACTGAAAGTTGCTCCCCCATCACCACCGCTCTCACATCAGTTCCTGATAAGTCTGTGGAAACCCAGAAGTCTCGAGAATCCAGTTTCTTACAGTATGCCCGCGTGCAATAGGGTCATTTTTTCTTACACAGCTATTTTATGTGTTTTGCCATGTTAGTCTCTGTTGTCATAGACCCACGGTTACCTACAACAGAGTTTATTATCACAAGTCTGTTTGCAGTATGCTGTTCAATATGATTGAGCGGTGGGTCGGAGGCTTTCGAATGTTTTGGTTGCACAATAATGTGCATCACGGGAGATGTTGCGATCATGCCACATTAAAAATGACTCACAGCTTGAGATTTAAGCATGGACACCTGACAGTTTAGGACGTTTTTTTTAGATCATTGTTTTCAGAATGTTTTTTGGAACACGAATAACAAATTAAAAAAAACATCAATGTTTTAAGTGGGTAGCTCTGACTTTAAAGAATTAGCACAGGGACGTCCGAGTAGCAAAATTCAATTCCAGTCCGAGTGAAATGAAGTGAGCAGGGCTGTACTGGAATGAGTTGGAGAGGCACAGATGCCAAAGGTGAAGGTGCAGAGTCAGATGTGTCATTAGAATTATTCTTGGTCACCAGGCCGGTATGTATTGAATAAGACTGTGCCAGAGACGTTAATTGGAAGTTCAGGTAATACTACGGGGCCAAGTGCCATGCTGGATTTCGCGCATATTGGCGTTCTCGTGCATACTCGGCCTCATTGGCTCTTGGGTTTCCACAGACCTGCGCCCACTCGTAGCTCATCCCAGCCCAGTGAACGGCCGGTATGAGGGGTTGCCTTACCAGTCCAGAGTCATCAGGACTGGACTCACTCGTTTTGCAGTCATTTTCTGGTCCAATCTGGCGCTGTGTAGCTCGGTGAAAGCGATGCCTGTGGGTCCACCTCAAGAACACTCGCGCTAAGCGGCACTACAGCAGGTCTTGACTTACTGACTAAGACTGGCACTTTGGCACAGGCTTAATGCACACAAAATAATTGATGGATCAGATTCACACACAAAGGTACATATTATAGTCAATGATTTATTAATTTTCATTCCCCAGTCAAACAGAATGTCCTTCTGCACACTCGATTGCATGAACAGGAGAAACATTTGTGAAAATGGAATTAAAACAAAAAAGTTTTATGGGGGAAAAAATCTGAATATTCTAATAATAATGCACGTAGTAGTTGTTGCCTGAGTTGGCTTTAAATAAGCAACACGGCAGCATTCCATTTCGGGGCAACAATCGCTTGCCTGATTTCTGAGCGGATGCCTGTGAGGGGCCAGAGTCGAACTGAATGAACAGGGCGAGGAAGAGGAGCATCAGCGGCCCTCTGCTGGTTGGGGATTGCTAAATGTCTCGTTTGGTTGATGGGCGGTGATGCTGGGATCTCCGCTGCCATGACCCTGCGACCTCCTCTGGTTCGACATCCCGCTCTGCCTCACCCGCCCCTCCCTCCAACCGGCGCCCCCCCGACGTCCTGCTGTGACCAATAACCTCCCTGATTCCCTCCATGTTGGTTTCCTCCCCTCCTGACCCCCCCCACCCCTGATCTGTTTGGGAAGAGCTCTTTAAGTGAAAGAAGAAAAAATGAATATGTATTATATAAATCTATAAGAATTATAATAAAAGTAATAGATACAGTTGGAAGTCTAATTGTGAAATGCAGACATTATGCATTGTATGATGAGGTGGAATGTACAGTAAACTTGTTAATATTGTATATTTTAAATTTGATAATATGGTAATCTCATTGACAAATTGAAATTGGGTAGTTGTGATCCTGACACAGTGATGTGGTATTTGGACCAGCGGTATTCAAATGAACATTCAAATACCGGCCACTGGGTTCTGTGGGAATGTTAACGGCTCCAGGTCAGATCGCCTCGAGTAAAAGGACAACTTTTTGCTGAATGATGTTTTTTGCACAAAGTTTGAGATCTGGTTTAGCCTTTGCCTTAGCAATGGTTATAATTAATTGACATGATACCCGATTTAGGTGACTCGTTCGTCTATTTAGATTTTTTTTACGTTTTTTAAAAGTCAAGGTTCTACCGTAGAAAACAGACTAAAGTATTTCAAACTATAAGATCTATAGAATTTGGACATTTTAACATATTTGGCTGCACAAACAATATTTGGAGCACTCCAACGACAGAAATGCTTGCACAAGACAGTGAAAATATATGTGTGGTTTTGATATGAAGGTCTTCGGTGTTCATTTACGACACATGCGCCCCTTTCTGTGGTGGTCATGCACAAAGCATTTCCACAAGTATCTGCCTTTTTTAAAAATATCATCCCACCCGGAATCTGTAATCTTGTTTGTCTTGGCTAACTTACAAAAACTGAAGAAAAAAAACAAATGGTCCCGTTTTTCTCTTCAACATCTTTTATCAAACCCTTTTCCAGGTCTGCAGTGTTTGTATTTGGTTTCATCAGTTTTTCAGATGGGGTCTGCAGAGGCCAAACGAGTGGCAGATACTCCTTTGTGGTCGGGGCAGAGTCCAGCTTTGGGCCTCGGACACTGAACTGGATCAGTTGCACTTCTTGCACAAGTGATGGACCGGATTAAAGCTCCTGTGACGCCCCTCGGTGTCGCTGACTGACGGCTGCCATTGGTTGAAAGGAGGCTGGAGGCGGGGCTACGTCTCTGTACAGTCTGTTTATCAGTATTCCCTTTATCTCCTGTCATTTGGTGGATCTTACTGTTTTATCTCTAGTCCAGAGACCTTTATTAAACTGTATTAAAGTGTATAGATTGTGCAAAAAGCTGAATGTTGCATAGCAGAAGAGAAAAGCTACTCCTTACAGATAAGTCATTTCAAATGTATAAAATAAATCAAGAAACAACGTCTAGGGGATAAATGTAATATTTTGTTTGTAATTACTATTTTTTGTTGGAAGAGGGCTACTGGATAAAGAATGATCTGTAATAAAGTAATTTTAATATTTCTTTGTCCCACTATGTTTTTGTGTTTAAGGTGCATGAGTCAGTTATTTCTAATCGACACAGAGATCGGACACAGGCCTCTTGTTTAAATTCTATGACCTCTTCTTGAAGCTACATTTTCTGAAAAGTAATAAATCCAGTATTAAAACCCTTTAATACCCTCATTAACCTTTAAAAAAATTAAACTCAAAGGTGTGAAGCCTTTTTCTGAGGCCAATTGGTTTTACCTTGATTCACTACAGATCATGTGCCCAGTGTAAGTATTTGGTTGATTTTCCTTTTGAGTTTTTCAGTACTTTCACACTCCAGCTACAAATGTAATTTTGAAATAAAATTATTAGAGACTTAACCTCTTGCCATCTCTTCCTCCTCAGCGTGTGTAAGAGCTCTCTCCGGTGACACTGATCTCTTCAGGTGTCTTTGGTTTAATCATTAAACGTTTTTGGTCAGCGAGCAACAAATACCTGCACGTAAAAGCCCAGACGGGTTTTGGGGGGGGGGTCACAGGTTGACTGATGTTCCATATAGTCGTCTTCTTTCTTCAGTTCGTTCAGGGGAGTAAGAGGAAGTGTTCGGTTTCGTTTGTCAAGGCCGGACTGACTTGCTGGACGAGAGCTGCAGCCCTATTCGACTGGTGAGGGATTAGGTGAAACCGAATGCAAGTTTTCATTAGAACAATACAATAAAAAACGTTCTAAAGTGTTGTATGCCTCTTTCAGCTAGCATGCTAGCCTTAGTTCGCTGCCTAATATTCCAACATTAAACACTTGATACACTTAAAAACATTTCACCACGAAAACGAGGGGAAGCCAACATGGCACTTGTGTACCTCTCTCGCCTGTGAATACCATAAAATGGGCCGTTTTGTTCATTTCTGTCTTTTGTTGCGCCACGACCACGACCACGAAGAGATCATGGCCAGGTTGAAGGGCCCCGGTTGGCAAACAGACAAACGTGCCTAAATCTAAAGTAACAGGTAGAACCGGTCCTGCGTGCGTCTGCAAAGCGAGCTCTGCAGCGCAGCAGAGCTGGTCTTTACTCAGTGTGTTGGAGTGACAGGATAAATACCTAAGGTACGTTCATCTTTAACTATTACTTCTCATCAATTGATACAAATTGGAATCGGTAGCCATAAAAACTTGCAATGACATTTTAAAGGTCACACACTCTTATGCAGTACCTTTGTTTTAATGGAGCTTTCTGCTCTTAAAAGATCTATTGAACCCTAATTAGAAAATATTTAAGAAAAATGGTACGGAAGAATGCATTGTTTTAAAGTGCTCTTTCTTTCACAAGTTCAGGATACTTAGATAAAAATGTATTGTTGCAATGGTGTGTCTTATCAAAAGTGTATTATATTAAATAGGGAACTTTTTTGTAATTAATGTATGAAGGTGCTGCGCTGCTTCAAATCTTCTGGTTTTACAGTCACAACTTCCAGTGACAATTGATATTGCCATCATACTGAATGTAGTGTGTGTGTACATGATTTTCGTCTCTTTAAAAACACACTCATTTGTCTTCAGGGGTTGACCCTTTACACACCTTCATGAACATAGTATAATGTTCCCATTGTCGGGAGCATATTTGTTTAGAACTAAATAGAGAATTAAGACAAACATACAGTCCACCACATGCTGAACGACTGAAGTGGCCAAAAAACGTGTTTCCATCTCCAGCAGATTGTTCACCCGTTGAGCAGCAATGTCTTCAGGGTTTGCTGCGTTGTGCGTCCTGCTCCTGCACACAGAAGCTCTGGGCTTCGGCATATTGTCGGGAAACTCTCTCAGTCACCAGGAAATCACCATGATGGCCGTTTTAAATTCCACCGTGCAGGTGTGCCGTGCGCTGGCCCTAGCTGAGGGGACAGACTTCACTTTTCCAGTGAGAAGAGGGTTTTTTTTTTTTCCTACATTTTAAAGTTGTCTTTTCGCAGTGCGGGTATGACGTTAAGTTTGTGTGTCCAGGCAGAGCCTTTCACTGCAGAGGCGGTTGCTGTGGCCTGCGGTGAACCAAAGTCGTCCAAGACTTACCTCCAAGCCATTAAATGTATCACTATGAGGAACATACGGGTGGACCTTCGTCGTGCACTTAATGGAAGCTTCCACTTTGATGAAGAATTGTTTGTGCAAGGACGGAAAATCATCACCGAGGGAATAATGGCTGTGAAAGCAAGCAACAAACAGGAAAACTTTGGGTCGGCCAGGGAGAAATTGGGAGAGATTTTACACCCCTTACAGGTTCATTAACTCAAAAAGCATTACTAAAGCTGTGACTGTTTTACAATATCCGAGCAAACTCCATGAATGAATAAACTGTGTCTTCTTTTTTTCCAACTTTAAGGACTTCTACAGTCATAGTAACTGGGTGGAACTAGGAAACAAATTCCCCAACCCTAATCTGATCAGATCAGACACCAGCATTGGTAACATAGCAGGTGAAGTGTGTGTGTGTGTGTGTGTGTGTGTGTGTCACAAAGATAACACCGAGGTGGAATGCAGTTTGGGTGTGACTGCAGGCAAGCACATTCCTGGATTCAAATATTTAAACCTTTTGTAATCAGATAAAAACAGGGCGACATGTCGCAACTGTGATGGAGACAACTGCAGGAACAACATCTTGGCTGACATCATACAGGAGAAGGTTCTGACCTCTGGATATTTTGGTGTTGTGCCTCTGGTCTCAACCAAACCAAAAGGTAAGGGATTCCTTACATTTAAACAACAATGCATTTTACTTTCAGATTCATGACCCGTTGACAGTATGATTAGGAGGACAAGATGGTTCACATGAAGTGCCTTGTACAGTATAGAACAAAATCTAACGTCTAAACAAGGTCCATGGAAATGTAGCCACTAGAATATTCCACAGAAAATGACTCAGAAATGACACAGAACTCCTTCTCGTGCTATTGGTTTGCAAAGGAAAATGCAGCCACGGAGGCGCAGTCGATCAAACGAGCAGAATTGAGCCTAAAGGAGGGATCAACAAAGACTCTTTTGGTGCCAGCCACGGACACCTCCACACCGACGCAGCAAACCTGGCCATAGCTGCCACCAGTTTGCTACTGGAGGACATTCGAGGGGCTGCTGGTGACAGACCGTTCCTCCAGTATGAAACCCTCTCTGCGTGCGTCAGTGGTGTAAGGAGCCAAAGACTGTTTGCCCATCCGCTTGTTGCATCTCTTTTCCTCCCTCAGGATGTTGGGAATCTCCAAAGGATCCAGTAAAGCTCTTTGCTTTGTGATCGACACCACCAACAGCATGAGGGACGACCTGGAAGCAGTGAGGGCCGTCACTTCCTCCATAATCGACAATGCAGTCGGGACAGAAGATGAGCCCTCAGCCTACATCCTTGTACCTTTCAACGATCCAGGTACAATCTTACGGGTGGTAGGCATGTTGTTGTTGTTGCACATCATCATCAAAGTGTTTACTTTCTGCTGTGTTTTAACTGAACCCCAGATTTTGGGCCGCTGACAAAGACTTCGGACCCAAATGTCTTCAAGAATGTCATCAATTCCCTATCAGCAGCCGGTGGAGGGGATGAGGAGGAACTGAGTCTTTCGGGGCTTCAGGTGCTGCGATGTGTGGTTTTTAATGACATATCTTCCCCCCCGAAGCTTGTTGATGTGTGTGTTTAAAAGTTTGAAACTCAAACTGTCCTTGTTACTCCACACTTTTCCTCACACAGCTGGCTTTGACGAGGGCTCCGGTAAATTCGGAGGTGTTCCTCTTCACGGATGCACCGGCTAAAGACAAATACCTCAAAAGCACAGTGACCGCACTCATAGAGCGGACGCAAACAGTGGTGAGTATCCAAATACAAAAGTAATGAATGTTCCGTATAGAATTTGATTTTATCTTATTGTCCATATTTAGTTTGATTCCACGAGGATTTTGTGTCCTCTGCAAAACTAAATCATTAACAGTCAATGTTGGTATTTTGTCACGTTGTCCAAATGAGTCTGAAAAATGGAAACACTGGTGCTGAAGGGGTATTTCACCAGTAGGGAAATAGTAGGGAAAATGTCTTAGGGCAGTGGTTCCCCAACTGGGGGGGTCGCGGTGGGCCGATGGTGGGGTCGCATCTTTATCGCCAACCTGTAACACACACAACCACGAGGAAAAAAGGAAAACAGAAAGTAAAAAACAAAACAAAAGCAAGACCGACGTGAGGACTTGACATGCTTTGCGTTTGAACCGCACCCCCCAGAGCGCCTCAGGTTACAAGCGGATGAGCTCAGCGAAGAGGCGTGAAAGCAAGAGGCAGACAAAGAGAGAGAGAGAGAGAGAGAGCGAGAGAAAGAGATAGCGAGAGATAGAAAGAGAGAGTTAGCAAGAGATAGAAAGAGAGAGATAGAGAGAGATAAAGATATAGAGAGAGATAAAGAGATAGAGAGACGCTCAGCAACAGAAACGCAGCGAAAAAACTCATTTCAACTTTAATATTTGAAATAAATATGTTTACAAAATGTTATAAAACTGTCAAGTCAAAAAGTGGTATGTACTTACTATATAAATAAACACTTAAATATCTTATGATTGATATCGTTTGTATCTATAATGCAATTAATTGAAAACAACCCTATGTTTTGTTTCGTTGGGGATTGACACAAAGAGGAACCTCCTGTCTTAGGGACACTTTATTTCCAGGGTTCTGGTTACTGGAGACTGTGCTTCTTGCTTTCCAGGTGAATTTCATGATTTCCGGCTCCACAGTGCTCAATCGCAGAAAGAGGAGTGGGGACACCCAGAACCCAAACCGCATGCTCAGCTGTACCGAGACCTGGCTCAGGCCTCAGGAGGTCTGGTTATTGAAGTGACAAAAAGTGAGCTGGCTGCGGCCACCAGCATCATTACACAGTCCTCCAGGTCCTCTCTGGTAATGCCACTTTGCCCTCACTCCTGCTTGGATTCGTCAGTCGATAGATTTCAGCTGTTTTCATCTGTTTGGTGTCGATCTCCTAGGTAACCCTACTGCAGGCAGCCAGGAGCCCGGGAAAGACGGACACCTTTTCTTTCAGAGTTGATGAGACGGTAGAAAACGTTAGAGTCTACATCACTGGACGCTCTGTCACGTTCACGCTCACTAGTCCCACAGGTGATGCTGCATGTCTACGTCAAGTCTTCATTCTTTAACACCAAAGGAAAGGCTTTAAGGGTCTTTTTTTTTGTTATTTCTTAAAAGGAGAAATGGTTTAATCAGTCAATCCGTACGATATTTAATGGGATTTTGTAATAAACATCATAAAAAAGGGTCATTATACAAATTCCAAAATATGCAGTAAGAAATGTCATACAATAGGCAATCGTATAAAATCAGGCAAACAATCTCATTAACATATATTATTCATATATACAAATGTTTAAAGTAGGGCCGGGACTCGATTAAAAATATTAATCTAATTAATTAGAGGCTTTGTAATTAATTAATCAATCAAAATTAATCGCATTTTAATTGCATAAGTATTTGACCTGAGAACAGTGAGAAGTAATTTTTTTCACATGGATTTTTATTTTTGTTCAACCAATTCCAGCAGACAAGTGTAGCAATAGCATGCGTAAAAAATGTTTAATGTGTTATTTTTTGTGTAATTAATTAATCTTAATTCACATTGTAATTAATTAATCGTAATTAACGCACTAAAGTCCCGGCCCTAGTTTAAAGCAGTGTGATCAGTTTGTCACATAGTGAATCGTCCTATCGTTGTAACTTTGAAGGGGAGCAGAGCAGCGACGCAGGAGGACCGTTGATCACTGCATCTCAGTCGGTGGGGAACCTCAAGACTCTGCAGCTAATGCGTCAAGCTGGACTTTGGAGAATGGAAATGAGGTCAACTGATCCCTACACTCTCAAGGTCATAGGTGAGACCACCGTGGTTGATTTTAATGTGGTCAAAAAATAAATACTCTAGCCGTTTTAGTCCAATCACTTATTTTACGGTAGGAATCTTTTCATTTCATTACTGTGGCAACCCAATTTTCTTCATTTACAGTTTTTCACATTGTAGAAGTGCAAGTTGTAACTGCTGAATTCATAATTCTTTCTCAAAGCTAGAATAAGACTCAGGATTCCTGAAGAGACTTTATGCTACGTGGCTTTTTCTCTTGAGGCTCCCACATTAAATTAGCAGACTATGTGGTTCATATAATAGTAGTTACAACCTTAATTGTTTTTTAAACATAGAATGCTCTTGTAGTGTTACAGCTTTGTCTGAATAATCACTGAAAGAAACTTGTTTATTTTATCCATTTTTATCATTTTTTGTCTTCATTGGCAGGTCAAAGTCCTATTGACTTCCTGTTTGGCTTTGTGGAGGCATCAAAAGGCCCTTTCTCAGGATATGACTCTCTTGACAGTCGTCCCCGAGCTGGTAAAGAAAATTAAGATGGGAATATGATGACACCCTGATCGACTCAAACATGATCAATTTCATTGTCCTCTGAAGGTGTCAACGGCAGCTTGTTGGTGTCTTTGACGGGAAGCGACTCTGCCACGGTGACAGAGGTCACTCTGGTCGAATCGTCGGGGTCGGGGGAGATTAAAGGAATGGTGGAGCCACAGGGGGGAGGAAACTTCTTAGTTCGCGTCGACGCGGTTCCGTTGGTGGAGTTTGTGGTGCGTGTGGCGGGGCGGGACGACGGCGCCGCCCCCGGGGCGTCATCGATAATCTTCCAAAGGCAGTCGTGCACCAGCTTCAGAGGCTCTAACCTGACTGTGAACGTGAGAACCCATTTCAGACAGATTCCTGTGTCACAGGAGCATCTCTTTAACCATGAAAATGCAAATATAACGCTTTAATACGCACTGCAGTCCTTGCCACAAACACTTGTCTGCCCCCCCCTCTCCCTCCATGTTTAGGCCGATTCCAATAGCATCTTGGTACCGGGGACGCCCTTCCTTGTGCCCTTCTCTGTGTCAACCAGTGGAGTAGGGGGAAACGTCACCATCCGAGCCACCAACAACCAGCGCTTCGACTCGACCTCTCCGACAAACGTATCCCTGGAACCTGGGGTCAGCGCTAATGACACGGTGACCCTCTTGGCACCTCTGAACACCCGGTCTGGCGATGACGTCACCCTGACCATTGAGGTCGAGGCTCCCGGGGGTGAAGACGCAAACTACGTCGTGCTGCGCATCTCTGTCTTTAACACGGTAATCCCTCACCCCCACTTAGGAGGAAAAGGCCTTGTTTCACAGATGTGTACCTCCCACATGTGATTCATCATCGTGATGTTATGAAAAACAATGCACATCATTTTGCTTCTCCGGTCAGGTGACGGATTTTACTCCACCACGGTGTGAGCAGCTGAGCCTCAAACACAACTGCTCCGTGAACTGCAGCCTATCGAGGTGGGAGCTCTCTGCCCGGGTGACAGATGGGGCTGGAGGGACGGGTGTGGAGCGAGTCAGCCTCAGACGGGGCAACGGGACCATCACCGCCGGCCCGGCCAGCAGCAACGAGAACGTGACGCTGGTTTCCTACGTCTCGTCCTGCTGCGCGCCGGATATGGAGCTGGTGGCTGTGGACCGAGTGGGTAACGTGGACACCTGTTTGTTCGATTACCGACCATCTGCTGCTCAGTCTTCTTCCCCGAAGGTCACTCACTCACCTCTTCTTCTCCCAACCCTAGTGGTGCTGGGACTCCATATGCTTTCAAAAGTGGGCATCCCTTGACTCCCGGTTGAATTATTTATAGCAGCATTAATGTATATATATTTTAAACAATTAATTGATTGACTTTGTACTATAAAATGAGTTAGCTGGGGCTGCACACATTTATAAAATGTTTTACCTCACTGTAGGTGTTTTTCATATGGTTCAGTCGCACTGCTCTAATTAACACCGTTTTTTTGTAACTTTTTTGGGGGAAACTTAAATAACTCCACTGCATGGGTGTGTTTGTTTAAATAAGAGGCAGGAATGAATTTAAAAAGCAGTGTTTACAATGTGTCTAATGTACAATTATTTTTATAAAAACATTTTTCTGCATTCAAGTTTTCCGGTTTCCAATGAATTACAAATGACAATTACATTTTTCAAAGGGACTTAATACACTGTTTAGTGATCATTTGAGTTTGGTCTTTGCTTGATTTTGATCTATGACCTAAAACCTGATAGCAGCACAATGAGACAGAAGAGGCAGATCTTTTTAAAAAACACTTTTTATTATTGTCATGTGTCTAATGTATAATCTTTTACAGAACACAAAACATTATACTTTTCACATCTTTCAACTAATTTTATCACTATTTACATTTTTGAAAAGATTTCAGAGAGATTTAATGAACTGGTGGTGGTTGTACAGGGGAAAATGCAAAAGAAAGGTGCCGAGTGTGTTAGCTTGCTTGAGTGTGTGTGTGTGTGTGTGTGTGTGTGTGTGTGTGCGCTCTATGTAGTTTGAGGAGAATGTGCATCAAATTTCAGTTTGAAAAAGTATTTATCTGTAATTTGTGTTTTTCTACTTGTTGTAAACCTTGTCTGACAGTATTGTATTATTACAGATGTGATTTATTCAAATTAGTTAGTTAACATCCAATGTCCACATTGCTATTCCTACACAATGGTACCTGTTTAAAGGTTTAATACATTTGTTTTATTATAGTCATATAGATATTCTGAAATTTAGAAGCACTTCTTCAAAAGGTGTGTTTGTCAGTCAGTGCCATTGGTAAACTGGGAAAGCTTATTCTCCAAATCACAAATTCTCTTTTCCTGGGACAAAACTGTGGCCTTTAGATTCTGAATTTCCTCCAGCAGCCTCTCAAGCAGCTCAGGCTGGACGGGGAAGAGAAGGAAAAACGGGAAACAGAAGGACAAAAGAGGAAAAAACACAGTGACAGGGAGGTGGGAATTAAGGAAAAAGAGATGGAAAATAGGTCAAGGACAGTAAGCAACTATGAGAAATAAACCAAAGCAAAGAAGGGAGAAAAAAGGTCGAGGGCAGAGAAGAGATAAACAGACAGGTGTTGAACAGAGAGACAGATGTTCAGGACTAACGCTGCATTCAGATTACAGGACGCAAAGTGAAAATATCTCTTTCATTTAACTATTGGAAATTGAAGGGTACCTGAAGGTCTCATAATGCCACAACTCACCGGCAGAGTGTTGGTGTCCAAAGTGGACATGCTTCGTCGGGTGGCGGGTTTAGAGTCCAGCACGTTCTTCTTTGCCACTTTGAGCTCTCGGCTCTTGGGTGGCACGTAACCCCCCCTCATGGAGACCAGGATTGGATCTTCATCACGACCATCCAGCCACTCCTCAGCATCCATGGCAGGCTCAGCCCCGGCTGTGTCCGGATACAGGTCGTCTTGGAAGAGATCCGACTGTGGAAGGGAGTTGGCGAGATGAATAAAAGACGCAAAGAGTGTTGTACTTAATAATGCAGAGTAGGAAGCTTGTATACTACGACCTTTCTGGGCACCGTCATTGTGATGGGTTCACACTTCTTGTCAAGGAGCTTGAATAACCTAAGAGGACGGTAACACATGAGATCATCAGTTTGAAATTCACATTTGTAACTCTGAAATGACCTCATAAGCTCTTGAAATCAGGGGGTACTGTTCATCAATGATACATTATGAGAATTAATCTAAATAGTGAACTGGATACAACTGCAATGTCCTAGATAGAAATAGGAAATAAATGGATTATATCCCCATTCATGGACAATGCAAAGACTCATTTATTTAACGTAGTAACCTATACTCTAATATATTGTGAAATACATAAAAACAATGAAATGCCTGAAACACAAAAGAAAATGTTTTGTGGTCAGCGCTTTGACCTTCACCAACCTTGAGCAACACCTTGCCACCTTGGCCCCCTTTCAAACACTTTAAATATCCTGGAACAATGCTGAATAGTTTCTTACCTGGCGATCTCACATTTGCTGACGTCCACACCTCTTTTGGGCATGAAGCCCATCCCTCTCTGGGGCTCCTTGGTGCTGAAGGTGCTGAGGTAGTGGACATAAGGGGGCTCATCTGTGATCTCAAAGTAACGGACACTGCTGTCCCCCTGCAGACAAACGCAGAAATGTCACAACAACAAAGGACATTTACAAACATGATTTGAACCAATAAACCAGCATCTCTGTACCTTTCCACAGAGGTAAACCATGTTTGCATCTGCGTCATAGTATGGTAACAACACGCCGTTACTTGTGTCCAATTCCAATAGTGCAATAGGCTCCTCAAAATTTGTCTGTGGAGAGTAAAAAAAAAGTGCATGAATATTACACCTTTTGATGTGATGTAAATGAGCAGCTAATTCTATGTAATTGTCTTCTTTTTTTTTACCGGGTCCCAGAGTCCGAGCTCTCTCTGGCTCATCCGGGTGAATCCTGTGGTGAAAATGTTTCCATCTCTGGTGAAGATGGCTCTCATTGGCCGGATGCCCTCATGTGGAGCCAGACGTTCCTGTTGGTTGGACGAGGGCCGGACCAGAGTTACTTACTTGTTCACCTTTCAGGTGCTTATTAGACCGTAGGTTTGTACTCCGATGTCAGTAACTATGGCTTCAATGGGTTCTTTCCAGTATCAGTTTTAAGCAGCTACTAATAATATACTGTTCCGCTCAGATTGTGTCTTTATTTTATTAGATGTATTTATTGACATTTTCTACTCACTGACCGCAACCACCTCCCTTTTGCGCGGGTCGCAGACGCGCAGACGTCGGTCCTTGCAGGTGGTGCAAAACAAGCTGCCGTTTCGATTCCAGCTGATGCTGTAGATGAGGTCTGGGTGGTCGTCCATGGAGATGAGGGGCTCGCCGGTCCCCACGTTCCAGATTATAATCAGGTTATCACTGCCTGGGGCGAGCAGAGGAAATTCATATGTAGTCACACACATAGCAGTTTACCCAAAGTCAAATGTTTATGTGTGTGTGTGTGTGTGTGTGTGTCTGCCCTACCCGCAGTGAGAAGTATGTTGCGTGCCGTCGGGTGCCAGGTGACAATACCGACACGTTTGGAGTGGCCCTCGAGGACGACGACGGGGTCAGAGAGGGGGCGGGTCAGTGAGTGATCTGGGATCTGCCACACCTGGAGAGGCGGCATCATGCACAATCAGGATGGATTCCGAAAGGATAGTACATTGGTATCTTAATGTGTAATCCATTGAACCCATTTCTTCCTCCTGATCATAAGTTTGATAATTAAAACGACAGGTGCATACATGATACATGTATGTGATACATGATGATAATAAAATGGTGTAGATGTGTAGAAATTCAGGAGTTCAGGAGTACACATTCCTTCTGGACAATTCAACCCCACCAAAAACATTTTTTGTCAGGCTTCTTAAATTGTACATTTCCGTTTAAACATTTATCTATTTGGAATAACTATTATGTTTTTTTTTTAATTCAAAATTCGGTTTTATAGATTTCACCCCACTGCAAGAACACATAAGAACACACACACACACACACACACACACACACACAAACAACCACACACACACACAAGCCTTTTCTGATGACACAATGAGCCGTCTCTGGGATCTGAAGTGAATGACTTCACAGTTACGGTATGACCGTTCAGCTTCAGAGAAGCAACACTGCCAAGACTGGACAGCTGGAACTGACACACACACACACACACACACAATCCCGGCAGCTGTTGCCATAGGAGAAGCAGCGTTTCAATCATGCGATTGCACAAAGGTTCCTTCGATGTCGTTGTGAACAAGTGTGGGCAAATCTGTTCGGAGTAACAACTGTGCTGATGTACAGATACATGCTGAGACAGAAGAGATAACAAACAAAACGTGTGTATAGCTGACGCACACACACAACAATGTAATGCAGCTTGAGGAACTTATCATTTTATCTCTCTATTGAGCATAAAACTTTGACATTTCCTCATGTACAGTGTGATGATTGTAATATCACTAACTCGTCAGTTCCTCTAATACTTAACTATCCACTGATGAGAAGCTAAAATCATAAACACCATACAGCTGTGTTACATTCTCTCATGTAAACAATTCATCAATTAGTCTGTCATCAGAAAAAATGTTTCCAAACGATGCCATATGCAAAAAGCTTGCTACTCCTCATTTTACATCATAGGAAACTGAATATCAGTGTTTTATTCTCTTATTAGACACTAAACCTGGTTCTCATCTCCTGCTTTTGAAGCATTTATGTTTTTGTCTTAACTCAACACTGTTGAAATATTTTATGCTACATACTTAACAATCCAACACTTACACTTATACAATTTGGTTTATAATGGCATGATTTGAGATTGCATTAAAACTAGGAAATACAGAGGAATTAAACATCCTAGAAACAAAAGCTTTTTATTAATTGGTACATTTTTCCTTCAGGGATATAAGTTATTTGTATGAATAATATCACATGGCTATTTATCTCTATTCATCTGTGGTGCCGATCTCACAGTGGCCCCTGCTGTCTGCTCTGAGTAATGAGCTTCAGTGCATCACAGCCGGCTCAAGGGAACTACAAGGGAATTGCTTTTGTACCTCACTTTTCAAATGTAAAATGTTGGGTTCAAGATGGAGCTACACGTTGTGCTTATAATCCCTCTCAACTACTCTGTAAAGTGTGTAATATTTTTAATTTGTTGTTGTGCTTTTCATTCTAGTCAAAAAAACAACAATCTCCTCTGGACGCATTTGCAACTTCTCTCTCCCACTCACAACCTTTTGACACACACACACACACACACGCACGCACGCACACACACACAAACACACACAGTTGTTACCATTGCAGTACAGTCCTCCGAGCCGCTGGCCAGGATGTTGTCGTCATGGGGGCACCAGTCGATGTCGAGGACGGGTCCCGAGTGCCCGATTACAAGCGGGTAGTTCTTATCCACACGACCCGACTGCAACACACGACAGCAGCGACACAGAGGACAGAGTTGGGAATGTGTATGAACATTAAGCTACCAAATAATATGAATCCATTTCTCATAACAAAGTGCACAAGAGTACTAAGCATTGATTTGCTGGTTAGTAAATATGGTGTCAAACCAGATCAAAGCAGAAGGTAATTCAATCATCTAATGTCACTTTATTTCAGCGTGAAACTGTTCCAAACTTTTTACATCTGAAAAAAAACAATCTCACCTTGTTTAGTTTAGTTAAGTAGATCAACCTTGGAGTCACACATCTTCTTCAGCTGATGAAGATTGCCGAGTTGTCATTAAATTTAAGATGTTTCAATTTCCATATCAAAATTCTTAAGGGGAAATTTTCCCAACCACAATTTCCAAGGTCACTGAACTTCAATTTCTTTTAGCTAACGGATGAAAAGTAACGTTTTTAGAAGAAAAGAAATCTGAGCAGATACAATGCCTCAAGATCAAACTAGCTCTAAAAATGTATATTATTGGTCCAATAGTTCATTACTGAAATGGAGTAATTTAAATGACCTGAATTTATCGCGAGTCACGGTTTAAATTACTATTTAAAACCCAACATTCAAATATCATCCACACTAAATGTATGATGTCACGTCCAGATGATTTCATGTTGGCCTGTTTCTATTGTGTGAACACATGTACCTCTGAAATATCACTCCGACGCGCACACATACAACACACAACCCTGGAGAGGTGTATTTATAGCTGAGGGACGAGGCGTTGAAAGGGGAGTTTTTCTCGCGGCCTGTTGGGGACCCGGAGGGGGAGACGGAGGCCGGAGGGCACGTCGCTGTGTATTAATAGTCCGTTCACCGTGGCCAGTACATAATCACATACATGTCCCTGTGCCTCCAAAAAGCTTCTTGTGACTAATTATCACTGCTGACGCACTGATGAATCTCAGCAATGATGACCTCATTTCAAAATGTATCTATTTAGTCCATTTAAAAAAGGAAAACACTCCGTATTCCACTCTTTAAAGGGCAATTTTAACCTTTAACTAAAATTTTCATGTGGATTAAAAACAAAAACAAAATCTTCATAAGCTTCAAATACCGTACCATAATTTAAAAAATGACTATATGTTAGACTGCAGTCGATTAACTTCTCAGCTGGACTGTGGTTGGCAGCTGGTGTTAGCAGCCCGGCTCAAAAGGGACCTGCTGAGTAAGTGGAGGCATCTCACATGGCAACCCAACGGACTTGGCTGACTATCGCTGCGTCAGCAGTGGTTTGCTAAATTACACCATGAGCTGTGATCTGGAGTTTACTGGACGTACTGCGGAAACTAATCTTCTTTGAACACGATACAACACAATAGTACATTAGCTGCGGTTCGATTGAGTCGTCTACAGCAGTGAAATGTGGATTATTAGATCACCGCACACTTTGATGACGCTTATCCATCTGTTACTTAGATAGGATTGATGGAGCGACATCGGATTGACGCATAGATAGATTTAAATATTATGTCTCTCCACATGAAAATGCTGAAATTATTTTTGTCCCTCAATGTTTTTATCATCCCAATGTCACACAGTTTTAAATATCCGTGGCTTTTCCTTTTAGATGTATTCCCGTTTTTGCAATTATGGCATCCCGGACAATACAGCTAAAATAAGGATTACATGTTGTGCAATTTGTGGCAAATCATACAAAGACAAAATAACATTCACACTGAAATAGCCGTTGCATTGCTGATACCATGACGTGCCACTGATCATTCTTTACAGCTTCAGAAATGCATTTATAATAAAGGAAATTGAGTCATTGGCTTTTCTGTGCATTTTAAATACTGGGGGGTCGCAGGAATTATTTGACCTCACAACAATGCTTCTTCAATGTCCCCAGTAGAACATGCTGATTATGTCATGCATCATCGATCCTGTAATTGCTCCTTATGTATAAACGTTGCAGAACGTCAGACAATAAGGCTCCAACCAGGACTAAAGCTCAGTCAAGGAGTCTGATATAAATGTATGGTGTTTGTAGTAAATTACACTTTAGCCTGAAATGTAGTGGATAAAGGATTTTTTTAAAGATTTGTCTAATGAGCATGCCTCATAAGCTCAACCCTCCTGTTGCGTGTTAGGTGGATATTATATATTGTATTTCTCTGGGTAGAAACCTAATTTCAGTACAAAGAACTGAAACACTAATTTTCCTCTTCAACATGCCATTGTCTTGTGTGACCTTGATGAGAGAGCAGCAAATTCAGCTCTTCAACACTGATTTCAAACAGTTGAAGTTTGTCACTTGTGGTAAAATAAACTGACAAACTATTAATTTATCTTTCTTTTTTTCACTTGCAGTCCCTCTCTTGTTACTTTCCCGGACACATCTATGACACACGCAACCAAAGATGATAGAATGAAAGGTATATACGACGCTGAGAAATAATTTGGACTATATTGATTCAACAAATGAATAAACACTTGATAAAGACACAATTTCGAAATGGGTTTTTGTTTGCACCATTTACAATAAACTGAAAATACACCTAAATGACATCCAAACAGCTTGTAGCCTGAAACCCAGTCATTGCTTTTGCAGCTATTTGGTCATTTCTTTTATTTTGGAATGTAATTAAGCTTCGATTCAATGAGTCCATAGAATAAATGATACGTCCACCATGAATATGTGTACTTTAATTAAAATTTTAAAAAGCATCATTAGCTGAGATACGTCACTGGTGTGTACACCAACCAACTGGGCTGTGTGACTGAAATGTATCATCCTCTCTGAACCACGTCCTGCTACTGATCACCATCTCATAAACAAACAGAAGGAGATTTTTTTCTGTGATGTTCTTCTCAAACAACAACAAAATAAAATTCTAGTAAGGCTAGTAATAGAAGATACAGGTAACGGATTACTTTACATATCAAGCACAGTGAGCACATGCAAGCAATTAAAGCATGTAAAAGACCTACGTTGTCGTGCAGATTCTTTCAAATTGTGTTTCAAATTTTCAGTGAATTGTTCTGAACCTAACTCACCTTAGAGAGGGGCAGCACCAGGAACGCTCCACCTCCGCTGGATTCAACAATGACCGCCAGAAACTTTGGGTTGACGGCGCAGAAGGAGCTGTCCCACGTCACCTTGGATACACGGATGTCATCGTAACCCTGCTCGGCCTTGACCGTCTGACCAAAGACGTGGCGAAACTTGCTCTGCCGCACAATGCTGCGACTCATGGCTGAGGCAAGTGGAGGAAGGAAGGAGGCCATGAGGGAACAAACAGGAGATGGGTGAACAGTGAGCGAATGAGGGAAGGCGGAGTGAGTAAATGAGTGAAAAGGAGGAAAGAAGGGAGGAGGAGATGTCAGAAGTCAATTTGAAAGGAAACGTGATGAAGGTAGATTCAAAGGTTTAACATTCACCAAAACGTTTAGCAGTAGGTCTCAAATTGGAGTTTGATCAGTTCTGAACCAAACCACTGCTAACCGGGAGCACCAATGATTCAAGCCTACAGAAGAGCTCTTTATCTCCGAAATCTGTCATTTTCACACTTTGAATATTTGATCTTGTGAAGATAATCTTTGAGTTGAACCAAGCTTTCAGGGACTTTAAATAACATTCCGCTCGTCTGTGAACGAGGAACTTTGTGATGTGTCTGTTGACTGACGGCTTGCTGTTCCCGGGCTCCCGTCCAGACGCTCCGTAATCCCCCAAAACTCAGGAGATATTCTATAACAGTGCCCTCCATCAGTGCAGATATTAATAGTTGATTGTTCCAACCAAAGACTATGTGACGGCTGAACATGAAAGACAAAGACTCAGAAGACACAGATGACCAATAGAAGATACAGAACATTTATCTAACATAAACTTCCAGAATGCAATGACTTACATAAGGCTGAAAGTGAAACCATATATCTGGAAATAGGCCTGCATCAGTCCCTGAAGACGTCAGATGAATGCAGTGTTCTTCCTCTTTTGATGGATGATCATAGTTCAAACGATCAAATCCTCAACTTATTTGGATCAACCAAATCAAAAACCAAACCATATGAGGTCTGACAAAGCAAAAGTGAAGTGACCCAAATCCTACTGACATCAGCGATGATATCTGAATCTCTTTTAACCTTAAGACTGAGGGATACCCGACTGATAAGACAAAGGCTCTTGTTTCTTTCCTGGAAGCGCTCGGTTATCAAAAGATTGACATTCCAGCGGCCACTTGGACAGCTGTGATGCATTTCAGGGCAGGCATAATAACATGCATACTTACGTATTTATATTGGATCATTGATTCTGTTTTACTGACTTGTAGTAATGGTTTTCATTGCTTTTGTTTTATATAGCTGTAAATATAAGATGCTCTATGGCATTAATCAAAAACACACCTCTAAATCTTTCTAATTGGTTTCAACCATTTGACAAAAAAAGTAGTAAAGTAGTAAAGTAAGTAAGAGTTGAGTCTTTATTTATTTATGTTGCATCGAATTTGATACATAGAGTAAATGTAAGGTCATAATTTATTTATATATTAAGAGAACTCTCTCTAAAACTACCATTATTGGCTGAAAACTGCAGGCTGCCTTGAAATTAGGTAAATAAACTTGGTTAAAAAGTTGTTGTACATTAACAACTCTCTTCCAAAGGATTTATGGGTCTAAAAAATCTCCACCATGTATTGAACTTGATGGTGTTCCTCTTTAATTAAAAAAAAAAAAAAAAAACTTCAACATGCTCTTTTAATTCTTCTCGGGTTAATGAGATAGCCCTAATCTGTCACACATAGCACGGCTCTGGAGAGAAAGAATGACACTGCCACTTTCCTAATATAGCCATGACAGACTGCACTGTCCCACCCGAGCCCCCCCCCCCCCCCCCTCCAGCCTGCTCCCAAATAGTCCCAGATTGAAGCAGCGCACCCAGCAGCGCCATTTGGTAACACACAGGGCCGCAAATAAAACACATCTTATACAAGACACACACGAGCACGTGGAACATTTACCGTCAGTGGCGCACGAGGTGTGAGAGAGGCCGTGTGTGTGTGTGTGTGTGGGGGGTATCCAAAAAAAGGTGCAGGCGCAGTGACCCGGCACTGAAGCTGACACACCTACAGACCCACTGCAGCACCGACACACACACACACACACACACCGAGCGCGAGACAGGGCCGCTCACCTCAGGTTATGGGGAGACCCCTCTCTTCTCCGGACCACTCGCACAGGTGCTCTCTTGTGTGATCTCCTGCTGCACGTATTCCTTGGAAGGATATTCCTCGAGATGCGGCTTCCTGGAGTTGCTGAGGAGACGCACGGGACGACTGCGTGACGCTCCTCGGCAGGGAAGGAGAGAGGGGAGAGTACGAGGGGGCAGGGCAGAGCAGGGAGAGGGTGTGGGTGGGTGCCATCTATTTTGGAACAAGCTCGCTCAGTACCCCCCCTGACGGGGAAAAGTGTGACAACTTATGGTGGATCTGGACAGTGGAACTTAATACGGTGTTTCTCATCCTGTTGGAACTGTTAAATAGTTTAGAGTATTAAAACTCCATAATCTCATTACAATTTTGAAATTCAACCATGAGCGATGCAGAGAGTGTCAGTGTATTCACACGGGCCAATTTATCACACAGCAGTTTAATCTTGTGTAACTGTGGGCTCATGAGTTCCCTGGAATATAAAAAAAGGTCAATGTGCGAGACACTTTAACGTCAAGGATGTAAAGTTGTTCAAAGTAAAAGAAGATACTCACCTCATAGAATGAAAAACAAAGCAATGTTATAGTTATCAAAAACTGCACCTTTAAGATGTGACCTTTTGGGGCTTTCTGGATCCGTTATAGACGAGACAAGTAAGAAGAAATCCTGAATTCCCCAAAATGGAGCTAGATTGTTCAAATTGTTTTGTGCTGTGTCCTTACATTACTGTACAAAATCTCACAGACAAGCAGATTTGATAATTTCCATTATTTAATGGTCACAGTTGAAGCACATCATATAAAATAATATCTACAAATAAACCACAAAAAGAAGTTTGTTGACAATACACACGCATACCCAACAGCTGCTACTAAATAAGCATGCTCCCCCCCAAAGTAGCAACCATACATTAAAAAAAGCCACATTAAAAAGAAAAAGGGAGTAAAGTGCATGTATGACAGGCCTCCCTGTACAGACATTCCTGATAGACGGCCGAGAGGATTTACTTGCCAGTCACAGGCACACTCCTGAACTTTGTACAAAATAGGTGATTATTAAAAATAGTTCACGCCCACATGGTTACGCTGGGCTACACAGTCACACACGGAGACAAACCAAATAGAAAAAGAAAAAAAAAACTGTACAATTCCTAAAATGTTAACACAGTATGGACATTTATATCCCAAAGAGAAAACTCACAAATATACACTGTGCCTTCAACCATCAATCCAATAACCTGCCCGTTCTCCCACAGAGCAACGCACACACAACGCGGTGCAGGGGGACGTGAGAGGAGTCGTTTGTTTCAGTTCATCAAGTTGTGAACTCAAAATTGTTTCTGACTGAGCCGCTCCAGGAGTCCTGACTTTGATGCAGCGAAGATTTGGTGCACTTACTGAGGTATTGAGAAGTCAAAACAAACATAAAAAAACCCAGCGTGTCTATTCTCTTTGCATTGTTTCCAAACAAATCCTGCAGAACCATGCAGCTATTCTTTTCATGTATCGTATTCAGACTCTGCGTATGTTTAGATGTTTAAAAATCAGTCTTTAAGAATTTGATTGTATCTGCTGTATGATTTTCCTGGCAGCTACGGAAACAACTGGCTAAAGAAGAGACGTGGACGCAAACAAAAAGGAAAACAGAGGCAACTTCCACCTAAAATCAGGTCGAATTATTTCAATAAACAAACAGCAATCAAGTAAATATCAAGTTCATTACGGAGAAACCAGCGATGATACAAAGAGAATTTGTGCAGGCTCAGGCATATTACCTTTGACTATTTGTTTTGCTTCTTTTGAAAGCGTTTTGGTATTCAGTGCCAATTTGATTGTTTAGTGAACTCTCCCCAGTCTGTACCCTTCAGATAACCTTCATAGCCATGTCACTGCTCCATGCCGCTGTTCCTGCGCCGAGTCTCAGACCTTGAATTCTTCAGAGAGGGAAACATGTACAGAAGCATCTTAACATATTCTTTAAGGCAAGAGGCATTGGTTTGTTTTGCTGAATTAATCCAACCGTATGCACTTGATTTCCAATTCCAACAGTGTGCATGATCTCTACCACCCCCCCCCCCCCCCCCCCCCACGCACAGTGAAGGTTACATAGTGTGGTAAAGGCTACTAGCAGTTTTCTTCTTAAGCCGACGCAGGGGATGAGTCCTTCCATACTGCTGCCTTGGTGTCATAAACATCAGCCCAGACAAATGCAGGGAATCGTGGTCAGCGGCGGGGGGTTCTCCTGTCGGCGGACTGGATGGCGTCGAGGCTTCTCCGGCCTCAGAAAGCGTCTCGGCGCCAGTCCCGAGGACTTTGGGCCGCTGCCCGGCTGAGGACGGGGAGCTTTGAACCCGGAGCTTCTTGGACTCGTCGCTCGCTGCGTGCGCCTGAGGTTGGGCTGAAGACGGCGCCACAGAGGAGCGGCTGAGCTCACTCAGGTCGTTTGCGAGCAGCTCCAGGCAGCCCAGTTTGGCCAGAGACGCCGAGCGCTTCATCAGGGATGGAGGGGTCAGTCCGGCCTGGCGAATCCGCGCCTCCACCTCTCTGACCCTCTTATGGATGCCGCAACCTCGATTCTGAGTGGTTCCCGCACTGAGACCAAAGAACTGGCCCACACACCTTTCCCGACACGCTCCCCCCACGCTGACCTGCTGCAGGAAGGCCCCGAGCTCGCACAAAGTCTCCCAGGTCTCCCTCATGATAACGTCACTGTGAGGTCCCTCTGTGGAGCAGCCCCAGTCGGTGCCTGACTCCAACTCTGTCACGCCCTCCAAACACAGGAAGTTCACAGAGGCAAAGGCAGAATGGGCTGGGCGGTGGAAAGGAGAAGAGGTAGAGAGCAATTTAATTTCAGCAGGCTTAAGTTTGTGTTCTTTTGTGCTTTTCTCGTTATTTTCTAGTGCATCAGCTACGTCCCCACTACCCCTTTTCACTGGTCCAAACCTATCACCATTCTCCTGCTCTCCCTGCACAGTGCTGACTTCTGATACCTGCGGGCCAACTGATTCGTTCGGTGGGTTCGACATTGTTGCAGCATGGACGCTGGGTGGACGCCGCTGAGAGCCGGACGTGCTGCCGGAGAGGGACGGAGGAGACGAAGAGGGCGACGGAGTCTCGTGTTCCTGTTTCATTCTTTGCTCCAGCTGACGTGTGACGCGCCGCACGGACCCCCTCGTCCAATCGTTGCACACAAGAGCAGGAGCTGCCTCCTCCTCTCCTTCTTCTTCTTCTTCTTTGTTTTTCACTTCCTCTTTAACAGTCTCAGGTTCCTTCAGTGATAAAACATCTCCCTCGTCCATTTCCTGCTTCAACTTTAGCGCCTCCTGGCCCTGGGGGCCCTGTGGCTCTGTGCGCACTACAGGCTTCAGTCCTGTGACCTGCACTGGGTCAGTCATTTCCTACAAGGACAAAGAGATAATATTAAAGACCGTTGGGTTTAAAGTCCAAAAATAACTTGTAATATAGCCATATAGAAAAAAAAAACATGAAAGTAAGTAGTGTTCTGATGTTACACCATTAGGTGGCACCTGGGACTAAAAAAGAAAGAAACAGAAGGTTCTTCTGTTCCAAATGTACTAGAGATTCACATTTTATCAAAAGATGATATTCGCATACATCGCAAGAGGATATTCTTTACCATAATTAGATTAGATGAAAACATTCGCCTTTGAGAAACACTAATAATTTATATGCCCTTAAGTTTAGAAAATATCTTGTTTGCAATGAAAACAGTAGTTGTTTTGGAAGGTTTTGCTGGACGCAGCAGCCTTACCTTTCTTTTCTCCTCTTCCTTCCCCTCAATAATGGAGACCTCCTGTGGCAACGGTTGTTGTACCTTGCCACAAGTCCTTGGCTGCACTGCAGCACAGTGAGTTTTGCCATCTTGACTCATTCCCTTGAACTTCTCTCTGGCACTGAAAAAGTTAATGTGGTCGGGGCTGTGGCCGAACGACGCCTTGCTGTCATGTGGGATGGCACTGTGGTGGCTGATAAAATCACAAGTGGGGGGAGATTGTGCTGGTAAACCGTCCAAAGACAAGCCACACATCTGTTGGTCACAGTCTGTATGTTTGACAGGCACTGGTGCAGACAAACACTGGGCTCCAGCCTGTTGTGTGCACAGGTTTTCCGTCGTCAAGGGCTCAGGGAACAACATCAGCATTGGTTTCATCGCAGGTGGAGAGCAGGACAACACCGGGGGTTTGATGACCTCATCCACGCGTACTGGAGTTGGAGATGGAGGCAGCGGAGGCTCGTTGGGCCCCACAGCGGCGGCCGGGGGCTGGGAGAGGGGAGGTGCTGGGGGCCGCTCCCCAGAGTCACACAGGCCGTTGGAGAGCAGAGGTGAGGACAGAGAGGCAGAGCAGGCCGTCGACTCGGGACAAGGGGAGCCCGGCTGGCTTATTTGGGCTTCAGTAGAATGAGTAGGGACTTTGAAGCTTCGAGCTTGAGTGTCACCCGATAGAGCTGGCACGCCCTTGAAGGACGACGAGCTAAACTGATGGGAGTGGATGCCGGTGTCGGGCTGGCTGGCAGAGTGCGTTGATTTGCCAGTGACGGCTGAAGTTCCCAGTGACTCCAGCAGTTCTTTCACAGTAGGACCAGGCGCGCTGCCGGCCTGGTTGTGCGGGTCGGAGCGACCCAGGCTGTGCGGTTGGGCGTGACATCTAGACAGCGCCTCGTGGTGCTCGGATAGGTCGCTGTCAGAGTGAGAGCGCCACAGTTTGTTGTGCCTCTGCTTGCTGTGAGATGGCAGGAAGGATTTCACATGTCATCATTACTATCCTCTTAATGCATACATTAACATATCATATCATTAATATCATCATTAATCATATATATATAATTATGAATTAAATGAGAAATTGCTTAAGTTTTGCAGCAAATTTCAGATTTCATCAACCTTGTTTACAGAAGCATTTAACAGCTAAAGTAAAGACAAATTAAAATCTGTTTACAGCTTGACTACACAAAGTGCAAAAGAACAAACACAAACTGCAGCTACAAAGCTTATAAATGCATTTCATATCAAACACAGCACTGAAATAAATGAACAATAACAAGTCTGTGATTTGGGATAAGGTTGGCTCCCTAAAGGCATAATAATCATATGAACTATGAATTCAATTATTTTATGGATCCAAACGTTATTCATTAAAAGTACATATTTAAATAACGAAAATATCTTCATGCAGTTTTCAGGATCCATTTTAATAGCCCCAGAAAATAATCCTGTTGTACATGCATCCTACACCTTGAAATTCAACCTAAATAAATACTTGTGTGTGTTTATGTGAATACCTGGCGAGCAGTATGCCCTGGTACTCCTCCAGCTGTCTCATAAAAGAGGGGTTAGGTTTGGTCACAGCTCGGCGCTCCTTGACGTAATCAAAGGCCTTTTTCAGATCCCAGCCGTGCTCCTTCATGGCGTACGCAATCACGGTGGCTGCAGACCGACTTATGCCCATTTTACAGTGCACCAGGCACTTGGCTCCGGCTCTCCTGGAGTGGATATGAATAATTAACTAATCCATCAACAGTTTAGTAAGGCACATTTTCAAAGAAGGAGCAGCTAAAACACTGCTCTCACAAGATGAGCAGATCAAAGGAGAAACTCACTGGGCTCTAGATATAAACTTGTAGGTGTCGTTCCAATAAGCGAGCAGGTCAGTGGCCTCCTCGTCGTAAACACGGATGTTGTGGTACTCAAACACGCCGGGGAAGAAGTTATCTATCTCCCTTGTTACATTCAGGATGTATTGAACCCTGAGTGAGAATGAGAGGAATGATCAAGAGAAGGCTTATGCAGTCTGTCAAGAAAACGTCAGAAAACATGCAATTCTAAATAAATGATCTGGTTCTTATTCTATAATACGTTGTCTTTATCGTTTTCAGTTCAGCTTTTATTGTTTTTGTTGCCCTCCCTCTCTTACCCGCTCTTCTGCAACTCCTCCATATTGGATGCATTCCACTCAGATCCCTTTAGGAAAGAAAAGCAATAGTTCAGAGCATTTGTCATAATGCTTAAATCCTGTTGCAAAGCATGCCAGACATCCAATGTGCATTCCAAACCAAACACCCTGTGGTAAAAAGACCCCCACTTTTGCTGACGCAGCAGTGATGCACAGGACGTGTTTCGAGGTCACCTACCAAGAAGACATGATCAAAGATCTCCGTGGGACTGTCCATCTGGCCCAAAATGAGAATCATCTCATTGTCGATAAACTCCTTGAACTCTCGCAGGTTGCATGTCATATGCATTTCCAGCTCCGTTCGAATCTACAGAACATCAAGCCAGAGAGAAAACAAATCTCAAATCTCAACAAAAGTCAATCTAAACCTAAAAAATTAAGATTCTACATTTTTTTAAATTAAATATCTGTGCCTAAAATGATGAATAAAATATTTCCTTCTTAGACCCAATTTGTTGCCATGTCTCGTCACCAACTCACCTCTTTGCAGGTAACATTCTCAAGGTCTTTCTGCATCATTATCTCCCTCAAACTGCTTTTGATCTGTCGCTCTGTCAGCTCTCTCCCTGTAGGTCTGCGGAATCAATGATAAATAAATTTAATAAAACAAATAATTGTCAAGGTAGACTGCATTCCACATAATCTTGATACTTACGCATTGGAGAAGAGCACGGGCGAGTCGGCGCGGTGCGACTGGACATCCTGCATGGCATTCCACTCGTTGATGCGTGCCTGGTCGGAGCAGACCCTGCTTTGATAGTAGCTGACCCAGGTGAGGAACAAGCTGCCCGGGAAGTAGTTGTGACAACGAGCCACCTCGCAGGCTTTATGGAGGGACTGGAGGGCCGACCTGCAAGTACGTCGTTGAGGGGAGAAAGAGATTTAGAGTCACGAGATGAAGGGGTTAGGGATATGGAAAAATAACAATCAAGTAAACGCCCGGGACACGCTTAAGATACGAAGGTGAATGCTTGCAAACAAAAATATGGCAGATAATAGGGGGATTAAATGCGCCGTGACTCACCACATGGCCTGCACAGAAACCGGCTTGAATACATGCACTTTGTTATCAGTTGACACACTGAAACCCCTGGGAGCAAGAAGAGAGGGAACACAGCAGAGAAGGAAGATTCAAAAATAAACAAGATACACATGAGTCCTCTTTGCATCCTGGAATCAACCATGTGTTCACACTTTGAAAACATGTTGGATTCTTTCTTACCCATCTCCGTCCAGATGTATCAATGTGTCGCTCCATAAGGGCAAAACCATCCCTACAGAACATGAGCTGAAGAGAAACTTTTGTTACAACTTATTGCACAGTATCAAACAGAAGGGAACATTATGCATTTGTCCGTTTCTAGTTCACCTGTCCACAGGACTGAAATCCATTCCCAGCACCACGCTCTCCTCCGTGTCTTGCCGACCGTTGGTTGAGACCACCACCATGTAGCGCGTGATCTGAGTGTGTACGCTCTCCAAACGAACCGCCTGGAGCAGGAAAAACACACAAGATGTATTTGCAGCTCGTCAGCTACCGTAAGACTGAACTTTCAGTGTGCGCGGTGGTGGGCTCCCACCAGTCTGATGTTGTCCTCTGGTCTGAGAAGAGTGAACATGGTTTGTAGATGCAGCTGGATGTCTCCTGGTAGGACGCAAGAAATCTTTGATCAGAGTTCAAACCTGTAGCTATGAATGACAGCTTTTTTTTTTTAAACCAACGGCACTATTAATAGTCAACAGTCACTTGTTTTCAATTAGAAAGTTTAACCTCACCTGCATGTTTGCTTCGCAGCTGTGAGAAGCGAGAGACAGACAAGGGAGAAGAGCCATTTCCTCGAGGTAGGAAGAGAGCAGCTCCTTTAACTGTCAGGAAACTTTCACTGATGCTTGACAGAAAGAGACAAAAACCTACATCAGTCACACCCATGAATATCAATAACAAACATCTTGGAAAGGCACTTTTTTTGAAGGTTAAACACAGGGTTGTGTGCCACCCTAGCAGGTCCTCTTTTAGAGAAAGTCTGACAATCGCGTTTGCACTCCTCCATCAACATTAAATCCAAACAAAGTGATACTAGACAGACTCAAATTTGGCTTCACTCAGCTGAGTGAAAAACGCACAGAAACAGTAAGTGAATCCCAGGCATTCTCTCCAGGGTTTGTTCTCTGAAGACACTTGGCTAGCATATCAACCCCATCCTCTGATGAATGAAACATCTGTACCAGGTCCTTTCCTGCTGTGCCCCCCTGTAGATGTGGTTAAGTCACATCAAAAAATAATTAAAAAACATTCACATGGAACAAAAATCTTTTCCTGCCATCACCATCTCTGCTGATGGGCCATTAACTCTTTCCCTTCAAGTAATCATGGGAAAATATATTAGAAAACTGGGTAACAGAATATGGACCGTTCTCATAGAGACGGTGCCAGGACAGAAAATAAAATGAATAAAAAGGAACGTTTTACGGGCATAAATGTGTTCATGTGATAAACACACACACACCTTGAGTGTGAACATATTACCACATAGCATGCAGCAGGGAGGGGTTGCTGAAAAGAATCAGATCACGGTCACTAGATATGATAAGTTAAAAAAATAAAAAAATTTAAAGAGTTATATTAATATTACTGTGTTCTTTTTTATGCTTTGCCACCTTTTATTTCTTCTGAAACCTCTATGGTAATAACGCCCCTATCAGGTAAATTGATCCTGACCGGGATTGAACACTAGACATAAACTTGACTCACTCAGGAATATAATTCATTTTAGATTTGTTTTCAGTGAAATATTTGCAGGT
Organism: Pungitius pungitius; assembly: GCF_949316345.1. NCBI lineage: Eukaryota > Metazoa > Chordata > Actinopteri > Perciformes > Gasterosteidae > Pungitius > Pungitius pungitius. The sequence continues at coordinate 10,424,654 of NC_084915.1, read as the reverse complement.
TTATATACAGACTTTTACTGTTTTGCTCTACTGTTGTAGAACCCGAATATAAAGACAGCTTGTAGAAGACTGTGTCACAGTTATCCAATACCATCCACAGACTCTTAACAACCTCCATGTTTATGTTTGAGGTGTTGAACCGTTCTCTCAAGTTCCAACTTACAGTCCCTTGACTGCTGAAATGAACACCGTCCAATTACAAGCAGTGAAGGCTTGTGTAGTACGTGCAAGCAGACCGATACCAAACACTCCTCTATACCCTCATGTCTCCATACAGACAGTCACCTTAGTGATTACATCACACACACACACTGCATTTTGCACAAACAGGAAGTCATTCTAATTATTTACAGTAAAAATAATGTCCAAAAAAACACATTTAAGAATTGAGGCACACAAACTCAACTGTAGGGCAAATGGAAATTACTATTAACATATTGAATCAAAAAATATCCTTCCCATTTAAACAAATGAGTTATGATTGCGCTATCATCGCATCAATAACAATGTGGATTATAAAAGAGAAGAAATAAGTTCCCCTTGTGGTTCCACCTCTGACGTTGCTGCTTCAGCTGATGTCATTGCTCTGCCGAGGCCGCTGACTTTAATCAGCAGCACTGCAGCTTAGCTTGTGCAGACAAACACACTGCATCCCCAAAGCCGTATTCCAGTCTGCACTAATGTTGCCACCTGTTTCAAAGAGGAGCTCTGCAGCAGCTGCTGTTTTCCACGGCACAACAAACAGTCATCGTCCTATGGGAACATTGATTCTGTATTCCAGTAGGCACGATGACATACATATATACATTATATATAATATATATATACATACATGTATATTTTAAATCCTTTTTTGTCTCTTTGCCAACACATCTTAGACAATGTGAATAAACATCAGCTACAACTTGGGACTTCATTGACAGATGGTGAAATGTTTAAGGCTTTGTTGCTTTAATCTTGTGTTAGTTGTACACAATTGCTTAACGGGGAAATATGTAATACTATGTGATGGTAATGGAACTAAACATACTGTTAAGCTATAAAGACAATTAGCTTGATGATTTTCAGGAGCAAAACTTAAAATCCATTACTTTCTGTGGGAACTACATTAAAAGCTGACATAGTATGCAGATACCGAGTAGGTAATGTCTTGTAAATAAAGTTCCACACTTCATAAAGAGTGAGTCACTATCCAGAGTGATACAAATAACTTGCAGCACATCAATGGAGATAAACGAGTGTTAATGTCCAACAACATTAATTAATTAATGAATTAATTTAGATACCAAACTAATCACAATTTTGGCTTCCGCAGCTCTGTACAACATAGACAACATCATAACATTGTAACATATAGATTTCACTCCCACCCGCACACACACATCCATAAAGCCCTCTCGGTTGAATGGCAGAGAGCTCCAATGACCAGACAGACGGAGAGGCGCTGGGACTTTGGGAGGGGCTACCACTCTGCCCCTGGATCCCTTGACCCACATACACAGCCCTGACTCATATGGAGCCCACTGCCCTCTATTGGACAGCTCGTAAACCGCAGTTAATCATCTTCACCATGAGAGGATTTCAAGATTTCATCGGTTATTAAAAAAAGTACCAAATAAAAAAAAAAGCTGGAGGTAAAAGCGTCACTGAAACGTACGCTCCGGGGTATAATGCATTTGTTGAACAAATAACCAGAGCAGGCATTTGAAAGATTGCTGCTGGACAAAAGAAATGGTAAATGTGGTTGAGTAAAAACAGGAAAAACCAGATTGCAACGTTAGTACAATGCCAGTGGCAACAAGGCACAGAAGTTGATTGTAAGACCCACAAAAACACAGCAACTCCCTGTATATGCAGGGGAAGGAAGTTCTGCAAGGTCAGACACATTTAGTGATTCCTCACCAAGTGATTCTTCAGGTAAAGTATTTTGTCTATGTCGGACCCTGTCGAGGTCAGAGGTCGCAGGCAGCCACATAACAGGCCCTCATTTCCGACCCCACAGTGGCTCATTGGCTTATCAAGCACTTGGCCCGGCAATACAATTCCCCTGATATCCAAATCGCATTGTTCATAACAGTTCTCACTGCACATCCTCAACTGAAAAGAGTTGTTTTTGTTTTGTATTTTGCTGTGAGGTCACATAGGGGACATCTTACCTCCTCGGCTGAGAGCGACGGTCATCCTCCCCACTACCAGACTCCTGAAGAGAAAAAAAATTACATTCAATAACAGAGTATAATCAATGAAGCTGATTCTGATTTAGTACAATATTTGACATTCAGCAACTGAGCATTAGAGACACAATAATCATTTTAAAATATTATGAAAAAAACTTTTCATTTGAAGTGTTTTTATAATTAAGATAACTACATTGAGCAGCACTTTAGTAGAGTTAAAAAAAACATATACAAGTTAAAAGTTAACACACATGTATAAAAATATTCCTCTGAAAACACATTTTTCTATAGCAGTAAATAGTCGGCACTGTCTAGAATCCAAAAAGAAGTTCATATAGATTGATAAAAAACATTATTACGCCTTATTTTGGTCTGACCTTATCTGTAAAGCATTCATTTTTAGAAAAGTAGTGTAACAGTAAAGCTATGAGTTGTGGCAAAGCCCACCTTCAAATGAGAGTACAATTAGAAGTGGTAAAATGTCAAATAACCTTTGACTTGGACATAAGTAGTTAAATAAAAACATTATATTCTCCATGTTAGGAAAAATAATAAATAAAAAGAACCCATCGAGTGCATTTACATACTAAACACTAGAAAAGAGACACTGTGCAGAGAGACCAACCGGAAAGAAGAGTTCAGCTTCCAATCAAAATGTTCCTTCTCCAGATAAATGACCTCAGCCTGTTTTTAAGGTGTGGCTGGTCAGAAAATACATTCACATACAAAAAGAGAGTCCAAATCACATTGTGAAATATGTAGCTTTGGAAAGTGAGAGGGATATGGATTAGTGGCAGATTAACACCTGGCACTTGTCTTTATCTTATTTACACAGTAGGCTTTACTATCCCTGAATACAACACAAAAACCATTACCAGCTTCAAGAAAGAAGTGGATTACAGGTTCATGAGCATGGAGAAAAACATGAACCTGCAGGGGTGCTTGTCCATTTCATTTGCAGCGTGAGTGCAGTATTTTATAGAAAAGTTGGGTTCAGGCAAAGTTATTGTTGAAGCAAAGTGTGAAAGGGTCCACCAGAAGTTACTAGTGGAGTTTGTGACTCTTGCAGAACCACATTATTCAAAGCAGGTTTCCATTGTAGGCTCTCTGACAAGCACAAGTCATACTTTAAACAGATCTTGTGGTTCTGTGAACACCTCATGTAAAGTATTTGATCCGGGAGCCAATGTGTCAAAAAGGTTTCTGCATTCAGAATATTGAGCGTACATCATTAAAAGGATGAGGAATAACATTTTGACCGTAAACTACATAACACTGGAGTTTTTTGGTTTAGTTTTACTGGATGTTGTTTTACCAGTTGTAAACCAAACTTAAGATTGAAAAACACAATGAGATTTTACATATATGAAAATGTGCAAGGATTTTCCTGAAGCTTATGGAAATGTGAAGCTCGAATGTGGGGACTGGCCTCGTCAGGACAGGAGTCAAGTCTGTGCTCCACTGAGAGTCACAGGTTACAGCATCTACCAACCAGGTTAAAAATGCCTTCAGCCCTCCAGGCAAGACGTAAAGTACCTGTGTTTTTTTTTCCAACAAACACCCTTATTATGAAGCAGACACACCAGCTGGACAGGTTTCACATATAGTTTAAGTAAAGATGGTGGAAGAAAAGTTTGCATCTCAGAGAAACTTAACACACACAACCCCCCAATCTACACACATCACATGACAGCAAATCGACAGGAAACCAGACATGTCTGTGCAATGCGTTATCACTGAATGTGTGTGCGGGTTGCAACTTGAAAGCATATTTTCCCCAAGAAAATGCTTCACACCCTTCGTCACCCCAGTCTGCCTCACCTTGCTAAATTACACATATGCACATCTTCTTCCTCTAGTTTTACAGGTCGTCGTGATGAGAGACTTCCCAGCTCACATCACTAACATACATGATCAGTCAAAGGACATACCAAAGTGAATGCTGTTACGTAAATGATGTGCTCCACTATACTTATTTCTACTAATGTTGATAATTCAATAATTTTCCGTTTTATCTACACGTGTATTTGTTAAATAGCTCTGGATGACAGAACAATTTCCACACAGAAATTGTAATCTTCAACTGGGTAGTAGTAAGGTAACAGAAATAACAGTTCTGCTTTTGCTCAAGTCACTTTTTAAATACACGCTGAGATGCAATTTGACTTATTCCATGGAAGCCGTCTCCCGGGTGTTTTGGGCCACTGTGTGCAAACTTCATGAATCAAAGAGCAAGGCTGCTCAATGGCAACACCAGTTTATGTATTTGGTTTCTGAACTGTTCAACCATTTGTTAATTCAAAAGCGACCACTGCAGTCCAAACACACCGAGATCACTGTCGCATTATAAAAGTATACATATACCGCGATGTGTGATTTGATCCATGTTGGCCACTTATCTGATTAATATCTTACCGGTTATATTCCCATTTAGAATTTACAAATAGTAATATTATATGTGACCATTTATCACATGGTGGAAATAGTGGCAGGCAACCTTCCTGATTGTCTTCCGTATTTTTGTAAAAAGAAAGCGAAGACAATAGCCACTGAAAAAACACCTGTTCCTTTGCTTTGTAAGAACACGCGCGCGCGCGCGCGCACGCACACGCGCACGCACACACACACACACACACACACACACACACACACACACACACACACACACACACGTAGCGACACGTGTATGAAACGACTGCGAGAACGCACACAATAACAAGTCAACAGTAAACACCCGCATTTATGAGTCACTGGGCGCTTATTACGAGCGGAAGTGCATGACATATGTGTACCTCTTTAACTAGAATTCATTAGCACTAGCATAAAAATACCTCAACACATTTTGCCCACCCAATGGATGAAATTCGGAATTTTGGTTTCATTGTGGCCAGTAACGGTGACGCCAGCTAACGTCAACTGCCACTCGGACGTTGGAACGGGCGGAAATGTGCATACAGGAACCATGTCAACAGCGGAGTTCAATAGAAACACGAGCAGAAGAGGAAGCTGTCCTTTCCTCGTCGGCTAATGTGGCTTGAAGGCGATGCCTTGTCAAACTGCAGTAAAAAAAATAAAACCATTTCCGAGCAGGTTAATTTAGCAGTGAGAAACGTGACTGATAATGCAACAGAAAACGATGAGCCGCTAACGTTATAACTCACGCATGCGCAGAAGTGACAAGGCAAGGCACTTTATGATAGTCGGCAGCCGACAAAAAAAGACAGCGGAAACGGAGCCTACAACTGCGTGCGATGGCAAAATACATATTCTGTGTTGGTTCGTGGTGGCAGGGGTCGCGGAGGAGGTTTCAAAACAGGCGACTCTCACCGAAACGCTGGGGCTGGAGGTGGTGCTGGGGGTCGGTGAACGCTGCACGGTAACCAGCGCCATTCAGCGACCGGGAAGCGGACACCAGAGATGAAGCGACAGCGGCGAGGCGAGCATAATTGTTTTGAGATGGAGAATGCCCCGCTGATGGCCCGGTGTTGGTCTAATCTCGTTGAGCTCGCTCCTTCTCTCCGGCCGCAGAATATTTGACTACTCTCCGGGTGATTTCCTCAGTCAGCCACATCCTGCGCATGCGCAACTCTCCTTAGTTTGTCAATCTCGATTAACCGTCTACGCGCTGGACGGCAATAAAGCAGCCGTAGAGTCTCAGTCAAACAAAAACACTCGCAGCTACTGATTTTATAGTGGATCATTGTAAGAGACAAGTAAATATCAAACAATGACCCTACAACGGTGAAATGCAGATACTGTATGTCTTAGAGGAGTATTTTAGCAATTTATATTGTATTTCCTTAAAGTTGGGGAGTTTGCGAGAGTCAAATTTAAAGAAGACTTTTGTTGAATTGATGAAAAAAAGTTCAAAGAAGTTCAAAGAAAAAGCATGACACCCTTAACCCCTGTTAAATCCTCAGTAGAAAGTCACACATACATCCAAGCCAAAATACTATCTATTCAACACACAGATACCCTGAATGTGAATTGAATCTCAAATCACTAGAATTTATGTCTTGTCAGCTCTTCCGTAATTGATTCAAACTTCAGTTTTTTCTGTGGTACTCCTATGCTGCAGTTTAGAAAAGAAGAGAGGCCAGTCTTCCGGTAGGTTATGGGCCAGAAGTCATATGATCTTTACATACATATATGAGCCTCAGTGAAGTCGATGCAGTACCGGGCAGAGGAATACATCTGGGAATATTCCATGACTCCTGAAGCATCTACCTGACTGAACCTGCACTACTACACTGTAATCTTCTCTGCCCAAAGGCACAGATCGGGGACAGCAGCAACTATAGCCTGCCTCAAAACTCAAATGTAAATCCTGTCTCATGACACACAGAAACACAGCACAGATCTCAATGCATGCCGGTAGCATGTATTTCAAATCTCCTGCTACACATCAATAAACCGGCATTAACAAAACATGACAGTACTCACCAACTACAGGGGACCATCCTGCCTCAAGCGCTCCACGATCATCCCGGTTCCCAAGAAATCCTTCATCAAACGACTACAGACCTGTCGCCCTGACATCTGTGGTCATGAAAGCCTTTGAGAGACTGGTGTTGATACATCTGAAGGACATTGCAGGGCCCCTGCTGGACCCCCTGCAGGTCGGTGGACGATGCAGTCAACATGTCATCGGCCTCATCAGAGACGGTGACGAGTCTGTGTACAGACGGGAGGTTGAACAGCTAGTCCTCTGGTGTGGTCAGAACAACCTGGAGCTGAACAACCTCAAAACTGTGGAGAGGACAGTGGACCTTAGGAAGAGCCCCCCACTACTTTCCCCACTCATTATACTCAACAATACTGTGTCTGCTGTCGAGACCCTCAGGTTGCTGGGATCCACAATCTCCCAGGACCTGAAGTGTGACTCCAACGTTGACTCTATTCGGAAAAAGGCCCAGCAGAGGTTGTACTTCCTGCGCCAGCTCAGAAAGTACACCATCTCCTCCCCTCTGGTAGGCGCTACAGAGCACTGTACGCCAAAACCACCAGACACAGGAACAGCTTCTTTCCACAGGCCGTCACTCTGATGAACAATTAACCTGACACCTCCATCTGCACTACATATATATATATATATATTGGACCACTAGCACCTTCATATTTATATTGTACATATTAGAAAATATTTATGCTTAGTTTTTGTGTTGTGTTTTTGTGACCCAATCCATTCACAGCATGGTATGTGAGCACCGATGTTTTGAACTGGATGCGGGCAGCCACTGGAAGCCAGTGAAGAGAACGGAGGAGTGGAGCAGTGTGGGAGAATTAAGGCACATATTCTGTTTGTACAAGCGGGATTAGCAGTGAGGTCAGAGATGAGAAGGAGATTACGACAGAGATAATGGTATTTGGATTTGGAATCACTCAGAGGAGGCAGTGGGAATTCAAAGCTGCAGCTTCAATCACAGGTGAGCCACTGCTCTCTGAACTGATTTAAAAGAAGGACTTCACACAAGAGTAAAGAACAGAGCAGCTGACATCATTGAGTGTGTCATAACATTATATAAAATGAACAGATAACAGGAAATAACAGATTCCAAAACTGTCATGTCTTTATTTTCTCTCTATTAACAATAGCAGATTTACTTTCATTGCAGTTTTCTACAGCTACTTAATGTGTATGGGTGCAGAGGGTGCATGAGTGGTACCAACCCAACACATTTACTATGAGAACAGAAGCGTGGAAATCCACTGCTGCATTAGCAACTGCTATTAAGGGGAAATGTGTGTATCCAAAAATTGCACTTTTCTTTTAAAAGAGGACAAAAGAGTTAGGTACATTTTTAATACTCAAGAAGACTATGAACTGAGATTAGCAAAAGCACCAAAAGCAAGAACTCCAATTACTCAACCTTCTCCTATTTCAAGAAATGAAAATTCTAGTATTGTATGTACTGACTAATTGTCAAAAGTGTGATTCCATACCGAGTACAAATTCAGAGAGAAATAATGCCTAGAATTATCAAAATAAAAATTGGGCCTATATTTTACCAATTTCAAGAAGAATCTGGAGAAATAGCGCCATCTGTTGGTAATTCAAAACCCTTCATTTTTCATTGTAATGTTCTACCCATACAGTCCATGGTTTTGAGCATTGGGTTTATGGCTCAATGACGATTTTTTGTGTTTACAAAAATATAGGGCACAGAGATCTGTATTTACGTTATGTTTTTTTTAACATCATATGTCAGAGAAATAGCAACGGCCAATAATATATATATATATATATATATATATATATATATATATATATATATATATATATATATATATATATATATATATATATATATATATATATACATATAAATATATGGCTATTTTGTGCATACATTAACTTCTCATTTATGAGTTTACTTTGAGAAATTATATATTATATTTTGTTGTATATGATTAAATGATACAATGTTGTGTCGAATCTGTCGTGCTCAATCACAGTCTGCACAGCAAGATGGCGGCCCCTACTAAACAGTAAGTTGTAAAAAGAAAAGGGGTTAAGGCGACTACGCCACTGTGTGATTGACATTTTAAGACAACTGATTCTCGTGGTGGGCGTTGTAGTCTTAGTCATTTTAAAGAGGTTAGTATGCTAGAGCAGCCGTGGTGTTACAGCTCAGGATTATTTGTGAAAACGGTGGATCTCCCTTCTGCAGCTAACACTAGCTAAGCTAACTGACGTTATCGAAATGCTTCACTATTAAAACATTTAACGTTACATTGGTCAACGTACTGAAATAATGCCATTTTTGTACGGTTCTTGCGATTTTCACCTTTTAAACAATTACTTTGTTTTTGTAACTCACTTAAGACAACCTGCAAGGGATTGTTTCGCAGCTAAAATTAGTCATTCATAACTTTTATTTTGTATGTTTGGTATAACGTTAACTTAGCATTACGCTATTATTTTCAGATTGTCAACTGTCTCTTAAAGCCATACAAAAAAGTCTCTTAAATATCGGTTCTATTGCGCCATGGAAAACGTGTATGTTGCAAATTTCTGACAATACTAGTTATGTCGTCTAATTCTAAGATGCACGTTATTGATCGGTACTAATCTAAAGGCTGGAGACAAAATCTCTCGATCTCACTACTCCGATCATTCTCAAAATCACAAAACACTCCACTTTAGGGGGATCTGCTTATCATTTAAATGGCTGCGTTAGTTCTGGTCTCTGCTTTTCCCCCCAGTAGAAATACATCTTTGGTCCATTCATTACAGCTCGTGTGTACAGTACAGATGGCTTTGGTATAGCAGGATTCATGACCTTGTTCCCATATTGTCCAGGTACGGGCTGATTTTGTCTCAGAAGAAATTATCAAAGAACCTGCTGAAACACTCCGTGTTCGAGGATGACTCTGATGACGAGGTGGGTAAACCTCTGGATTTGTTATTTACAGGACAAAATAATGTATCTCTTGCCATTCACCAATCACTGCATTGGGCTTAATGTCTTTTCACTTATATGGAAGCTAAAAGATTTTTGTAAAATGTATATTATATATATATACACACGGTATCAGATGATACTTTGCTCATTTCCGGTCAAAATGTACTGAATATGTTTTGTTTCAGATCACAGTTGGGGAGACTCTGCAGAAAGAAGCTGTCAAAAAGAAGATGATGAAGCAGGTGAGAGGAAGAATTAAAGTACATAATATATTTTCAGTCCATGTACTCGTATAAACTAACTCATTCCTCTGATTTGCATTTCCCTGTGCTTTCTCTTTCTCTCATTCTAAAGACACGCCTGGAGATGCACAAAGCCCTAGAACAGGACAGCTCTGTTTATGACTACGATGCTGTGTACGATGACATCCAAAAACAAAGACTCGAGACCAACAAAAAACTTCTGGGAGGCGCTGACAAGAAGGTAATGACATTGTGTCGTACGCCTGTATTTGTCCACACCAACATTTCAAAGGGATCCAATCAGAGACTGTTCAGTAGGCACTAAATTATGTCTAGGCAAGATTGGGTAGGCACTAAAATATGTCAGGGAAAGATTGGATTATGGTCCTGCTGTTTTGTCCATATTGAGTTCTGACATCGTACTGCTGAGGAAATGGCTTAATGTGAGCTTGAACTTCCCCATGAACATTTATTATATTGCCTTTTTTTCTTTGTTTTTGTTACAGCCAAAGTACATTCAACAATTAATGAAAGCAGTTGAGGACCGAAAGAAAGAACAGGAACGAAGGGATGAGAGGAAGATCCAAAAGGAAAGAGAGGCAGAAGGAGAGCAGTTTGCTGATAAAGATGCTTACGTTACATCCGCCTACAAGCTAAAACTGCAGGAGCAGAAGGAGGAGCTGGAGAAAGAAAAAAGAGTGGCAGCCATGGAAGGTGAGACTGATACTTTGCAATTGCTTTTAGGCTGTAGGCAGATAAGATTTGTAACTCAACTTTCTAATCTTTAAGAGATACGGTTCTGTAAAATAATCCGTACGAACAGTCTTTGCTCTACCTAACTTCATTCAATTATATTTGGCCTACTGCCATTTGAGAAGTATCTCTTTCCTTAGGGCACACATGACTTGAAGATATGGATTGAAAGAACAGGGAAAAGTGGCATGAAATGGTATCTCAATTATTTGTTTGATTCTATTTATTTTTTTAATTAGCGGCTTTGGACGTGAAGAAACAGAATGATCTGAGCGGCTTCTACCGCCACCTGCTGAATCAGACCGTAGGAGAGGAGGCGATACCGGATCGCTCAGCAGACAAGTAAGTCATAGCTTTGTAGTACTTAATTCATGAAAGAAAGAAAAAAAGCACATGCGCTTTTTAAAAACTATTCTGCTTTAGCCTGCGTCTCCGTATTTCTTCATCCACAGAGCTCAAAACTCAAAGGCTTCAGAAGAACCAGAGAAGACTTCCCCTGTTCCCTCAGCCATGTCCCACGATAAAATTCCAAGTTCATGCAGCGACAGCGAGGAGGGGCATGAGCAGAAATCTGGATTTAGCAAGCACGGGGCAGGCTCTGGACACTCAAAACGGCAATACAGACAGAGGTCACCTTCTTCAGGGAGCGGAGAGGAGAAGGAGAGAGCGAAGGAGCGAGAGAGGCATACGAAGAGGCACAGGGATCAGGAGAAAGACCGAAACAGGGGAAGGGAAAGGGACGACAGGCATGGGGGGAGAAGGGACGACAGGGATGGAAGGAAAGACAGGGACCGAGGCAGAGAAGATGACCGGGGCAGAGGCAGATATGATGACAGGGGCAGAGGCAGATATGATGACAGGGGCAGAGAAGATGACCGAGGCAGAGGCAGAGAAGATGACCGAGGCAGAGGAAGAGATGATGACCGAGGCAGAGGAAGAGATGATGACCGAGGCAGAGGGAGAGAAGATGACCGAGGCAGAGGAAGGGATACAGACAGGGAGGATAGGCATGGCAAGAGGGAGATGAGTCCTAAGGAAAGAGAGAAGGATAGGAATGGGGAAAGGGAAAAGAGAAGGAATCAAGAGGAAGACAAACGTAAGGACAAAGATCAGGAAGAGGAGAAGGAGAGTAAGAAGCATCCAGAAAACGAGAAGGCAGTGAAGAGCGAAGAAACAGACCCAGAAAAGAAGGAAGCAGTCGGTGTAAAGAGCCCAGAACTCAAAGATGATCAGGAGCAGGAAGGCGAGGATGTAGAGGAAAAGCCCAACAAGTTTGCAAAGCGCAGCACGGATCAGACTGTAGGCTCGGCGAGGGACAGGTACATGGCCAGACAGATAGCCCGCTCGTCCTCTAAGACTTACATAGAGAAGGAGGAGGACTGAGAGCTGTGCACCACAATGTAGAAGGCTTATGTTATTTGATGTCTGTTTTTCAACAAACCTAAAGAGAAACCCAAGTTGACCGAAAAGGTAAATCTTTAAAAACAGACTCTTTTTCAAGGCTCAATGAAGTAGTTGAGCACTGTACTTTTTGCAACCTTTCTTCTAGCAGGAATAAATCATTCTACTATGTTATTTTGCTTCTGTTGGGTATTGATTTCAGCCTTCATTTGGTGCTCTAGTGAGTATTTACTAAAGTACAGAAGTTATTAAAGTATTATGATTTAACTAAAAAAAGGGAATGGTACGTTTTCTAGTCTTCCAACCATGGAGCGCTTTAAAACTAAATTGCGTCACTCACCCGTTCGCAGCCATCCATGCAGGGACGGCAGGAGATACTCTGCAAGCTGCCACCTGCCCATCAGAACTCTAACATTCATACAGCTGTAGCACAGCTATGAGACACATCGACGTGTAGCAGCAGAGCCGGGCATTGAAATGAGCCACATCTGCAGTATAATTCCCATGTTCACTTTAATTAAAAAACATTTCATTGATGTAATAGGTTTGGCCTTAGCTACCCTTGTTTTAGTCTGTTTGTGGCATCTGCTGACAATAAGAACTATTAAAAATATATTGCCGACCTCATCCCGTATCTGCTGACTCCACTTATTCACTGCAGGGGACAGATTCAAACAGTAGTGTGCTGGTCTTCAGTGATGAGAGGGAGTTGGACAGTAGCTTTCTCCTGAACTTGAATTGGTGCATTTGGGGTCTATACTGTTTTTTAATGAATACACAAACTTGTAAATATAAGTTTTAGCAGTTGACCTGTGTAGAATCGCACACAGGACGGAGTGTATAAAGTTATTGTGTAATTCAGAAGAACAGAACAACGCATGATGTTGTGTTTGATCACTTGTTGAATTTTTGTACTTTTTCCCCATGTAGTCAGTGATGAGTTAATAAATCATTTCCGCTTCACACCTTTCTTATGTTGCTTGGTGTTTATTTACCACTTGTGTGAAAGATTCAAGATTTCACTTATTTCAGGTCATTTTTATTTCAGAATCACATGTTATTATGTTACTGCTTTTTTACCTCTTAAAAAGGTTTTGCACATTGATTCCTCTAAAAGCAGCACGTGGCTGGAGTGATCTTCTCAACACGGTCCCCAGTGTTGTTTTGTTCTAGTTGTACAAGGAGAAGTTGGTCCACTGGAACAAATAAGAAAAAAAGCAGATTGGAGAACTGTTAGTATCATTGATGCTTGAGATGACTTATTTGAGCACAGTGGTGGAATGTTTACCAACTATGGTTTTTCATACAATGATTTATTACTCTGCTAGAACATTGAATTCTGCGGTGAAATATTTTACTGCTCACTCAACCATGTCTAAGAGGAACGAGACTTGCCTCAGTCCAGGACAAGTGGATCACTCCGTTTGATGATTTGTTCTTGAAAACATCTGTAAATAAAACAAACCCAAAAATAAATAATTGTTTGTCATTATCGATTAATTCTTTGTAAGTTATGATACTTTGACATCCGGACTAAAGTTGGAATGACTTCTTCAGTGTCACTCTTTATTCCGAACAAATGAAAAGCCTGATCGGCCTTGACACTCACTTGAGGTCTTCTCCAGGCGTAACATGAGCGTGATAAAGTTCTCCAAGGAGGTGTTGGACGTGCCTGAATAGCGGGCCATCATCAGCTTTACCATGAAGTCGTTGGTGTCCATTTCTGGTGAGAAAGTTACAAATACTACCGTTACCTTTTGTTGTTCTGCTAGAAGCTTATTATTGAGCTGTAATCATAGTTTAAATTGTAAATTACCCTCATCCTCCATTGCCTTCTGGAGCTCACGTTCAGACAGGGATCCATTCTCATTCACATCTGCAAGATGAAAGCGTTTCTGCAAAACAGATGAATCTACATTAGAAACTTACAGCACTTCAACATATATATATATATATAAGTTGCAGTTCTTTATTAACTCCACTTCAGACTACTACAATTCTGAATAAAGTGTCTAGTGTGAACACATTAATACATCCAAATATTCGCCATATTAGCTGCATCACCTCGTATTTGGTAATCTTCTCCCAGAGAGTTGAGAACTCGGTGAAAGTCATCATCATTGTTTTGTTGGTCTTTGAAAATTAAGGATGACTTTGACTTTCTGCCATATTTGTTGAATAAGAAAAAACCTAGCCCATGGTCAAACATCATTTTTTCTTTTTCTTTTAAGGATACATCCACCATAGCCATCATGCTCATGCAGGTATCCAAACCAAAGGTGCCTGTCAATGGTACAAACAGATCAATTCAAATCCCCAAAGTAACCCGGAGGACTTGGTGTCGTGAGTTATGATGAATGAAATAATATTTCAAAGGTGTTCAAAGCAGACATGATTTAAATCAACTCACCGTGAGGGAAGTTGTCATTCAGGAGCTTCTGGAGCTGTCTGGATACTAGCCGCCCAAACTAAAACACAACGTGTGATGGATTCTTACAAGACAAAAAGGAACAAATTGAAAAGCAGGCCGATGAGCAGACAAAGAAAATGTCCCACCTGATCAGCGTATCTGCTGAACAAGGCTTGGATGGTATTCTTGTTGGTGGTCTCCTCCTTGTCCTTGTCCTTGTCCTTGTCCTTGTCCTTGGGCGGCTGGAGATAAAAATTCAATAAATCAGACATTAAACAAAATAAACTTGCTCCCTCTATGTCATAAAGCTGAAGTGTGTTCTATATATACACTATATATTATATTCATACCATGGGAAGAATTAAGTTCTCCTCCTCTTTGTGATCGCCATCATCTTCATGGGAGCTAAATGCAATGGATAATTTGTTAAAAACCAGGCACCTGATGTTCTGAGGATTTAACCTCAGCTGGTACTTTAACTTTACATGTTACTCCATTACTAATTTTATTGCAAACAAGCAGCAAAATAACATTATACTAATAATGCTAATTATCCATTATTATTCAGTAGAAGTCGCCTTAGTTTGCTAAAAACAAAAATTCCTAAAAATTGTATGGACCCAAGCTCAGGATCCTTAATAATATCATTGACTAATGACACATTAATTAGCATTATAGCTTGAAATGGTACAAACCAATTTGGCACAGATCATATCCATAATCCAGTGGGACTTAGAGCACACGACTCATATCAGTAACTCCTCACCTGATCTGAGCATCGGTCTTGGTGTAGACGGTGAGAACGAAGTCTCCAGTCATGTTGGGCTTGATCGTGGAGGCCACGATCAGATACTCGGCAGGCTCCAGGCTGTACGAATCAATCAGATCCCTTTCATTGGTGTACAGCTGTCTTTGCTTCATGGGCCAGTTTCTTAGGAAGAAGGAGGCCTTCAGCTGTCCCTGTGGTGTCTGAGGAGAGAAAAGGTAATTAAACTGGTTCCTGAGTAGCAGTAACAATTTTACGCTAAATGTGGACTGTGATTTCTGTTGATCTATTATTGATATTGATATACTATTGATATTGGTTCTTACCCCTGGAGGAATCTGTCGAATGGAAAATGGAAATAAATAGTTTTCAAATAAGCCACAAAAATAGCGTGAAACAAATAACAAAGGCTTTTATCATACAGTTTTATACATTACTCATTTGTATTGTGCTATTTCACCATTATTTAAAATTCAGGGGCCTTACCTTAAAGACGGTAAGTCCAATCGGTTGGGTTTGTGTTGTTTTACGATTTTGTTTCTGAGGTTTCTGCATCAGAGACAGGAAGATGTTTTGGTCGTTTTGCTCATCCTTGTTTATTTTAGTAACCTGCAAGCGATACTGGGGATTCGTCTCAAAGGTAGCTACAGGTGATGAGAAACATGAAATATGTCATTTGTTATTTTCGTACCCTTGCACACACAAAAGGAAAGAGACAACAAACATCATTGCGGTTGAAGGTGAAGGCTCACAGTAAGACAAGTTGCCGCCTGCAGTTTTTCCGGCCACCCAGCTGCCATCGTAAGTCATGGATTTCCACTGGCAGCTGATGTCACCATCAATAAAGTTGGGGTTCTCACAGCAGATGAACAAGTTTTGGAAATAATGACAGAAGTCCCCCAACTCCATCCTAACAAAGATAAACGAAGGAGCAAGATGTTGACTATACTGCATTCTTCTTCCAAACTAAAGAATGACCTTTAATTCTATTGTATATTACTACTTCATCCATGAGGTCGAGCATCTTTACTCTCTTTCATTATCACATGGAAGCTTAAACATACGATTGAGAAATCTTAAAATTCTGATCTGTTTTTTCTGAATTTACGATATCGACTGTGGGTGGTTTGAGTGATCCAAGAGTGAAATTCAAGCTAGCAGACAAAGCTTATTTATTTAAAACATGATCCATGCAATTTTTGGATGAGGAAGGAAGTACATTTCATTTCTTAGACCTCAAAGCTTGGCAAGACACACTGTTTACTTTTACTACTGAAGCTTACTTACCAGAACTCTCCGTCATTGCAGTCAACAAAGTTTTTCCGATCTTCTGGACTGACTTTACTCCACATGTCAGACCTGCGTACAAGAGGAAAATACATTATTCCCCTGAGCTGTGGGTCAGTGAAAGTTAGTTTTGTTATTGCATGGATGTCTGATGCCTACTTGTCGCTCCACTTTCCGTTCCACTCTGTTCGGCCCCAAGGATTCATGAGACGCACCAGTTTCACTTTAGAACCGCAGTAATCGACCTTTAGATGAAATGGTACATCGATGAATGAAATGCTAAATCTGTCATTTAAACCTTTCTTTTGCCATATATGCACAGAACGAACTTTACCTCAGTGACTGCTGTCACAGAATAGGCATGTGCATTCACAATACCAGTGTCCTCTATGGTGTTCACCAACTCCCCCTGAAACAGAGAGAAGGCTTCCATCAAACCAGTGACTTTCAGTGGTAATCTGTCACTTCCAGGGCATTTGTTCTTACCCCTTTCTGGGCAGTACCACAGCAAATCATCGACTGGCAGCTGGTGGCTCTGCTCAGCGAGTTCCACAGCTCCACGTCGTGGCCTGCCGAGTGGGCTTCACTGAGTTTGTAATCCATGTTCAAGCCTCCACTGAAATCCTTGCAGGCCTCCGATGGCAATCCAGAGCTCATGTCTGCGTACGAACCGCACACTCTGTGCGAGACAGATGAAAGCTGTAACGGCCGCTTGTGCGTGTGGTTGTCGTGGGAACCATTCACCCGTGTGGAGAGTTCAGCTAACGTAGCACTGTCTTCAGACTCATTAAAACAGATTTTGTACAAGGTAGAATGAGTTGGTTTCTTACTTGGCATAAGCTTTCTCCATCAGAGGAGCCCAGAACTCGTTTCCGTCCTTGGAGCGAACAAACATCAACTGATTGTTCAGTGTTGGCAGGTAGTCATCAATGACAACATCCACCCACACGCCGAACCTCCAGAACTGACACAAAAGGGAGAAGTAAGACCTGCAGGTTGGACCGGAGTGGGTGGTGAAAGGGTATTCATGACAAACTTGTGTATCCGTTACCCTGAAATGAAATATCCCGGCGTAATCACTGAAGTTCTGGTCCATCGGCACAACTTGAGCCAACAGGCCTTTGCGGAACGTCAGTGAGGAAATTGCAGCCAGCAACCAGCAGTCACCTGGTAATTTAAGTCAACAGCTCAAGCACTGACACACAGAGCAGGTGTCCACCTGTAAAGGGTATTTGTGTTTGGTTGTCCGTGAGAGAAGGTTTTCCTACCCACGCTGCCTTGATCAAAGTCAAATCGGGAGGCTCCTTTGCTACAGAAAATAGGATCCACGCTTTTTTTCTGTGCTTTCAAGATGTCCTGGGTAGTTCAAAAAAATGAAAAAATGAATAAAGATCTATGTATTTAAACATATGACTACTGGAAAACAATGCAAACTAATATATAGAAATATATCTATCAAAATTGGATTTACACACGCAAAAGAAAAAACATATTTAAAACGTCGTACCGCCGGACGGAGCCACTCCACTTGGGCTTCCTGACGACGGCCGAAATCACGCAGGTCCCCCAGAGATTGGTTGTTAGGTGGGAAGGTGTTGTCCACAAACAGCGTCCTTCTGCGCAGGTAGTTGTCTTTCAGCTGCGCATAGTCTTGGTTGTTGAACTTGGCCGGGTTGGACGGGCTCCCTTCACTGCCATCTTGGTAACGCAAGTTGATGATAGAGGTGCATCTTCCAGGTAGAGCCATGTTGACTGAAGGTTTCAGGCTGATGCTGTGACACGAGAAGAAAGACAAAATAAGAGAATTCTGAATTGTCATTTAAAAGGCAAAAGCTGCGTTAGAGACGATTGATTACCTGCTAGGGTGGATGCAACCAACTTCAGCTTTCCTGCAAGTGAAGTGACTCGGAGGTGGGCAGTCCGGTCTCTACAGTAGACTATATATATTCACAAGGTCCTCGGACCCGCCCCCATGAATATATTAGAAACGTTTTAAAAAACACCTGGGCGCATAGCATCCTTTTCTCCCCTTCAGCAAAATATTACCGGAGCTTCTCATCCTCTACTGTCAGGTTTGTCAAAAATGCAGTTGCTTCCTTATGGTTGCGCACATCATAGCCCTGTAGGAACAAACAGGAGACTGCGCAGAATATGACAATAAATTCTACCTTGAGCCATCAGTGGCTTTGTGTGTCACACATAACTCGTGTGTGCCTGCCAGAAAAAAAAAGTGGTAGCTGGTAAACAAGCATTTTTAGGAGGTAGGTTTCCAACAATTCCAGACATGTCAGCACCCATCTGTACAAGTACACATATTGTTGTGTCCCCATGTTCCTGTAAAGGTGCATGGAGGAGCCCTTGGGACAAATTCTTCTTGGACAAATAGGAACACGCTTAATCAGATCTCTCACATACTGCTGTTTCTTTGGTCCCATTAGTTTTCTACAGCCGAGCAAAAGCATGTCAGCACCCATCTGCACCCATACACATACTTAAAGGTGTGTTTCTGCATGTCTCTGTAAAGGTGCGTGATGGAGGCCCTTCGGTCAAATTCTTTAGTTGGAGGTGGAATTATTTTTTGATTTGATTTGAAGCATTTTATTTCTTGAACATGTAGACATTAAAAAATTAAAAATTAAAAAATCAACATAGACATAGACCACAAAATCAGAAAAGTCACCTTTTGTTCAAGAAAAGGAGTAGAGAGAAGCAAAAGCTTATAGATACCCACCCCTATGTTATCCATATTCTCAATTAGTATATATTACTTTGAAGATTAATATCATACATACATACACACACTCTCTCACCCACACACGCACGCATACTCACACGCACATATAAATACAATTTAAATTTCCGTCACTGAATATTTTCACAGATCTCATATTTGGCTAATGTGTATAATTTAAGATGTTTTTGAACTGTGCAATATGTTTACAATCTTTGATCTTATCTGGTAAGTTGTTCCACAACTTCACCCCACAGACCGATATGCACCTGCTTTTGAGTGTAGAGTGCACCTTTGGTTGCCTCAGTTTCAGTCTCCCTCTTAAATTATAGTCTCCTAGTCTGTCGCTAAACCAACTTTGAATGTTTCCTGAGAGTAGGCTGTTTCTTGCTTTAAATACAATCTGTAACGTTTTAAAATCTTTTTTGATTTGCTCGTTTTCTGCTTTGCTGAATTGGACAGCATCTGTCATATAACATCAGAAACGTTTGCAGGAAGGAATCATAAGCATAATCAACCTCCTCTGCCTCATAAACCTCTCCAGTTTTGTGCACTTAATTCATTTCTGAACTTGTTTAGATTGTCAACCGTTCTTAATCTCCTTTCTATCATTTCATTCCTTTCAGCCAACCCAGGTGCACCGCTGTAGATTGCAAACACCGGCAGATGGTCACTAATATCATTTAATAATAATCCACTTTCTATATTATCTATTAGGTTATTAGTAAAAATATTATCTATAAGTGTTGCAGAGTGAAATGTAATTCGACTAGGTTTAGTAATAGTAGGATACAAGCTTCTGCTGTACATTGCATCCATGAGTTTCTCTATCGGTGTTAGCTTGTTAGGATTCAGAAGATCGATGTTGTAATCGCCACAGAGAAAAGTTACCTTTTGCTCGGTGTTTGTAGCCATACTCTCCATCAACTCCTTGAACTTCTCTATGCTATTGTTTGGAGCCCGGTATGCACAGCTGACAATGATGTTCTTCCTTTTCCCCATATCAATTTCAATAGTAATACATTCACATATATCATCAATTGCAGCCGTCATACTTTCAACAATCTTGTACTTAAGTCTTCTATCGACATAAAGTGCAACTCCCCCTCCCCTTTTGTTGCCTCTGTTTACATAATTCAGATTATAACCATCCAACTCAAATTCCACCCCTTTCTCCAGACTAATCCAGGTCTCCGAGATTGCGATTACACTGAACGGTGAGGTGAACTGGTCTAGGTAGTCTTTAATCTTGTAAAAATTAGCGTAAAGGCTTCTACTATTGAAGTGTATTATCTTTATATTGTGTTCTGACCCAAACTTTTCGTTGAACTGATTTTCCGTGTAATAGTCACAATTTCTCCCATTGTTGAAGGAGTTACTCTCTGGATCTGTGTCTGAATCTAAGTCAAGCATAGTGTCAGTTGAAGTCTTGCACCATCGTTTACTGTAACCTCCCAGATGTCATATGAACACTCCCCCAGTATTCTGTTGTATTCTTACACACCCTTTTCTTGCCACATCTAGTATCACTAATATGTCATATGGACACTCACCCTCAGTCACACACCCTGTCATCCATCCTTTCACACGGTCACTCTTACACCAAAACCACAACTCACGTCTACGAGCCTCAGTCTGGTTTTGTCCCCATAACCACAGAAAGGTTTGTGCGAAAAAAGCAACAATGATACGGAGACCATAGGAAAATGCAACACCAAATAGAAATCCACTGCAGGGGAAAACAGTTTATAGTTTTCTTCTCCACGGTCATGATTTGCTCTTTTTCTGCTTGTTTTTTTCTTGATATAAAAAACAAAACACTCAACACAAATGAACACAATTCATAATCAGCTTACCATTTCATGTGCAGCTTATAACTGGTTGCAGCAGCTATAAAAGGGCACATTGATATTGGTTGTTTGTGCGTGTCTGACAGACCCTTTTGTTTGTCATTATGGTTTGTTTTACTGGGTGCTGGGCTGATGGTTGCATGTGATGTAACAGCACACCAATAGCATGAACACATTCTTACGGAGTAAGTGGCGCTAAAACTTAATCTGACTGAAAAATGTAACATTCCACGTCTTCAGGGCCAGTCTCAAACATGGGAAAGGAACTGATCATGGCGTTTAGTTGAATCTTCTTGGCAAATGATCAACTTTGCTGATGCCCGCTCAATATCACTGTCCACATTTGAAAATAAGGTTTAATCTCTGAGAGTTGTCTTTTAAAACAAAAACAATGTTCAATTATTCTTCAATTGGGGGAACATGCTTCTGTGTGTTGTGTCGACTGACTCGTTTCAATTCATGGTTCAAAAAGGCTGGCGCGTGTTGCAAAGCAAGAGGAGCAGGCAAAAATGTGGCTGAATTTGAATTGTTAATTTCTGGGGAAGGTGCCTAACTGGATGACGTGCAAGTGGCCGCCCGGATGAGCGGTTCCAATTATCTAAATGAAGGAGCAATACTTCGTTCCTTTGGGATCAGAACAACTGGACCATCTTTTACGAAATCAGGCAGCAGTAATATTACAAGTGATGTATCATTCAGCCGTTCACAATAACAATCACGAAGTAACCGTTGGCAATTATACATTGTAAACTGGTTAATTAAGTAATAGTTTGGTCCGTGACGCAAATTTTAGTCCATTGCAGAGCAGAAGAAAAAAGAACCACAACGACGCGTGTGTAATTTGTTAAGATTGTGTCGTGCAAGTTCAACAGAAGGCCAAACCATTTGCTTCAGTGTTCAAGTTGACATTTTATTAAACTGTTTTTCAAGCAAACATGTTGAAACTCTTCAGACAGAACCATCTTCATCTGAGGAAAATAAAATACTGTTATATAGACACAGCTTAGAGCAGCTATATTCACAATTTAACTGGTGGTTTATTCAATCCATGTTACAAGAAACATTTAAAATCAGGTTAGCAGAGGTCAACACATTCATATTATTCAAAGGCCATCAATTTGCAATTTATTATGTTCCTGCTGATGATACACAACTACACATTCAAACTAATCAGAAGGCTTCTCACCTCATGCAGCGTGAAGGCAGTCGTTTTTAACCACTTGAGCCCATTCTGAGAGATTAAAAAAGGAAGTTAGGCCCACAAATGGTGCGACACCTGCTGGTGTGATGCTGCTAAATGTTCAGAAAACCGAGCGTCACCACCAAACAATCTGCCGGTAATTCCAGCTATTTCAGTTTAGATTTCATCACAACACAAGTAGCTAGGTGACATTTACAGACTGGCAAAGCACATTCACCTGCAAAGCACACATCTTCAGCCAACTGGTCTGCTACAAAGACATGCAATGTCCCACGTTTTGGCAGCTCTCAAGTCGGTCATCTACGGGAGGGATTAATATGACGGTTATTATTTGTTACTGATAAGTACTTCATGATTATAGTTACAGAAATTAATCTTATGTTCAGAAAACCGAGATTCACCACTAAACAATCTGCCGGTAATTCCAGCATTTCAGTTTGGATTTCATCACAACAGCAGACAGCAAATAAGTTCCACTAGTTTAAAAACATACCTTTCAGTCGGTAGAACAGACTTCTGGAGACAGACTTTAGATACCTGCATTAAAACAAATTAATGTAAGAAAATAAAAAAAACTTTCCATGGACTTGTAAGTATTGCTTCAACAGACTCAGAAAAGTGGATCAAAGACCATCGTCAGTTGTCGCATCAGACGGCACTTCCTATTCCAGGTTTTCGTCATCGACAACGTTACACAAGTACAGTTTTACGTTTTCAAATAAACACAAGAAGCACATGATTTAAGCATAATTTCACTTAAATATAATATTTCAGCGCTTTGCATACCAGTGCTTCACCTGCCCAGCAAGAATCTTTAGTCATCTAGTTCAATCGGGCAAGATCACATTTTGGGCCCCAAGTCTTTCATCTACAGGAGGGGTAGAAATGAGAATTATGATTTGTTAGCGATTAAGTACATTATTAGTATTACTACATCACTGCACTTTATATTGTTCAGAAAACCGAGAGTCACCACTAAACAATCTGCCGGTAATTCCAGCTGTTTCAGTTTAGATTTCATCACCACAGGAGCAGATTACAGCATTTTTACATGCAGCGAATGCATATTCACCTGGAGACAAGTCTTTAGTCTTCAGGTAGAATTGGGCCTGTACACAGAAGTGCAAGGTCACATCTTATGGCAGCGCAGCTCACACGTCTATCCTCTATGGAAGGGATAAAAACAAAGGTTACAAAGAGTCTGATATTGAAAGTAAATTATTTGAGTTACAGAAACGCATCTCAAAGTGTTCAGAAAACCGAGGGTCACCACTAAACAATCTGCCGGTAATTCCAGCTATTTCAGTTTAGATTTCATCACAACAAGTGAATAGAGAACATTTTACAGACAGAATATTCACCTGCACAGGAAGAATCTTTAGTCATCTGGTTAAATTAGGCCGACACAGTGCATTGCCCCATCATTTGGTCAACTCATCTACAGGGACAGAAATGAAGGTTGATTTGTTAGTACATATTAATGTACTTAATGAAACTATTACAGAACTGCATCTTTTATGTTCAGAAAACCGAGGGTCACCACTAAACAATCTGCCGGTAATTCCAGCTATTTCAGTTTAGATATCATCATTTCATGGATACAGTCACAATTTACAAGTATAACAAATTAAACCAACCTCAAGTGTTTCTTGAGGTTTAGATTGGCTCCATTTTCACTGCTCCTAAAAAAGAACGAAGAATTAACATACGTCTGCGGAGACTAATCTCCACCTAAATATATAGTTTTAGACTCAGAACAGTGATTACGAAACCTCGTCAGTTATCGCATCAGACGGCACTTCCTATTCACAGTTTTCATCACTGACAACTGTATGAAGACAAGGTTATTTTCACTGCAACTGACCTTGGAGACATCAGGAGACTGCATTTATCCCAAGTTTTGACTGTAAAATGCATGCTGAGAGGACTCCACCAGAGGTCAACCTATCCAGAAAAATTACAAATTCAAACAATATTTCTAAAAATAAAACGTACATACATATACACACACGGAATTCAACGAGAGGGTTATCACCCATAACGTTTTCTCACTTTTTTCTCATGGTGTCAATCTGTCGGTGTTCCCACGTGGCAGCGCGAGGCCCTGGTCGGTTCACGCTAACGTTCCACTTTCACAAAATTTTACCTCGTTTTAAATACATTTACAAAGTAAAGCTCTACAAAAATGCTAAATATAGTAGGTGCTTAGACCAACAGACAATTTCTAAACTAGTTGAATGACGAGTGCAGCCGGGATCCCTCCTGAACGCCCGAGAGAGTATTTGTAAGAGACAGTAACGCTGCGTCGGGGAGAGATTTATACCCATAATGTCGCCGAAATATGACGTCACTCGTTCTTCAGTTTTGGCGGGTGATCAACCGACTCCAAAATCCTCTGTCGCCTCCTGCTGTACCGGAGGGTGAATAACAAGATGTCATGGAGTAAAAACCATCAAATCGCAATATAAGCCATTATATTTAAGCGTAGGTTATGCGATAACGTTTGCCTCAATATAATTATATTACTCGACAATTTACATTGCACATGAACATTAGGACCTACAGACATTTTCTTTGGAAACTACCCAGAAACAATTGTTCTCTCTCATTGCATAACATATTCTCTTGTGTTTAAAATTTCTTTAATCAATTCCAATATGACACTAATATGATAAAGATAGTGTAACCTGCACCTCACCTCTGTATACATTTTTTAAATCAAACCTCTCTCCACACAAAACCAGGTAGATAACCAAGTACTCTGAAGTATGCAATGACAACCTAAATGTTGCACGTGTAAATATCAATCACTTGCTATGAATTATAATGGGATAGAATAAATATTGTAGGCCACGTGCATCTTGATTCTGTTTGTGAAGGATGCACCTTCTTAAGTGGCGCTGGCCAGATCCGACTGGTCGTGCTATTGGTCAGCTATTTTAAATTGGAGATCAGGGGTCTTCAATGAGCTAATTCATTCGGACTTGCCATTTTGGCTTGCTGCATGAATTACCGTAAGTATTGTAATTGTCAGTCATCATTTCTGACGTCTATCTCAACATTTACCATTTAGATATAACATTGTGTTACTGCCAAACATTGTACTTGGAAAAGTTGTTGCATGCATTTGTCTCTAAATGTTTGAAAAAGTGACATGTGAATATTGTCCCGTTTTTATTCATATGCTACCTTACGGCACCCCATACATCTCCGCCTGCAGGGCTCTGTCAAAAAAAAAAAAAAGCTCATCTCGAACCATTCTCAGGAATCAGGAAAGGTTTATTGCCATTTGTTAGACATATATGGACATATATGGAAATTGTCTTGGCGGTTGGTGCATGACGGAAGACAGTACAATAACATAGCGCAGCAATAAGATAAAAATAAAAGTAATAAAATATGCTATGGATTAGTACGTTAAAGCTAAGGGTTAGTAAGTAAGATGGATAAAATTAGAAATAAAAAGTGCACGAGCTAAACAAAAAACACAGAGGCAGCCATCTGCAGCGCCATCTTGGATTAAGAAAGAATCTGCGCTCCAGTGCAGAAAGTTGCCTCACTTACAAATAGCCTTAAATTATAAGCTCTTTAATTAGAGCTCGCAAATGAGCTGCTATGGGGGTTAGATAAAGTGTGGACTTCGGAGGATACAACACGCTACTATACACATTCAGCCTCCTGTGCTGGGCTCACTGGCTTAAACACTTATTTTGACCCAACCCCCAAGAAGAAATACAAGACAACATTTTAAAAGGAAACTTTTATTTTAAGTTCTTGCCCGTATTGTCACCCTGGGTGAAGTTGTTGCCGGCATAGCCGCCCTCCCCACCCACGCCGGCACCGCACGCCTACTCTCACTTGGCCTGTGGAGCGCCGCAGTTGCGTTGCCGCCCACAGTGCTGTTGCCTGCGTCGCCTAGTGTGCCGTTGTTGCCTGCGTCCCATAGGGTGCTGTTGTTGCCTGCGTCCCCAAGTGTGCCGTTGTTGCTGCCCGTGTCGTCGCCCACAGTGCTGTTGCCTGCGTCCCCGAGGGTGCCGTTGTTGCCCGTGTCGTCGCCCACAGTGCTGTTGCCTGCGTCCCCGAGGGTGCCGTTGTTGCTGCCCGTGTAGTCGCCCACAGTGCTGTTGCCTGCGTCCCCGAGGGTGCCGTTGTTGCTGCCCGTGTCGTCCCCCACAGTGCTGTTGCCGTCGTCCCCAAGGGTGCCGTTGTTGCCAGCGTCGCCTAGTGTGCCGTTAGTGCCTGCGTCCCATAGGGTGCCGTTGTTGCCAGCGTTGCCGTCGTCCCCAATGGTGCCGTTGTTGCCAGCGTCGCCTAGTGTGCCATTGTTGCTGCCTGTGTAGTCTCCCACAGTGCTGTTGCCAGCGTCGCCTAGTGTGCCATTGTTGCTGCCTGTGTAGTCTCCCACAGTGCTGTTGCCTGCGTCGCCTAGTGTGCCATTGTTGCTGCCTGTGTAGTCTCCCACAGTGCTGTTGCCTGCGTCGCCTAGGGTGCCGTTGTTGCCTGCGTTGCCGTCGTCGCCTAGGGTGCCGTTGTTGCCTGCGTTGCCGTCGTCCCCAAGGGTGCCGTTGTTGCCTGCGTTGCCGTCGTCGCCAAGGGTGCCGTTGTTGCCGGCGTCCCCAAGGGTGCCGTTGTTGCCGGCGTCCCCAAGGGTGCCGTTGTTGCCGGCGTCCCCAAGGGTGCCGTTGTTGCCAGCGTCCCCAAGGGTGCCATTGTTGCTGCCCGTGTCGTCGCCCACAGTGCTGTTGCCGTCGTCCCCAAGGGTGCCGTTGTTGCCAGCGTCCCCAAGGGTGCCGTTGTTGCTGCCCGTGTCGTCGCCCACAGTGCTGTTGCCGTCGTCCCCAATGGTGCCGTTGTTGCCAGCGTCGCCTAGTGTGCCATTGTTGCTGCCTGTGTAGTCTCCCACAGTGCTGTTGCCTGCGTCCCCGAGGGTGCCGTTGTTGCTGCCTGTGTCGTCGCCCACAGTGCTGTTGCCTGCGTCGCCTAGGGTGCCGTTGTTGCCTGCGTTGCCGTCGTCCCCAAGGGTGCCGTTGTTGCCTGCGTTGCCGTCGTCGCCTAGTGTGCCGTTGTTGCCTGCGTTGCCGTCGTCGCCTATTGTGCCGTTGTTGCCTGCGTCCCCAAGGGTGCCGTTGTTGCCTGCGTCCCCAAGGGTGCCGTTGTTGCTGCAGTCGCCCACAGTGCTGTTGCCGGCGTCCCCAAGGGTGCCGTTGTTGCCTGCGTTGCCGTCGTCCCCAAGGGTGCCGTTGTTGCCTGCGTTGCCGTTGTCCCCAAGGGTGCCGTTGTTGCCTGCATCATCGTCCACAGTGCTGTTGCCCGCGTCCCCAAGGGTGGCATTGTTGCTGCCTGTGTCGTTGCCCACAGTGCGGTTGCCTGCGTCGCCTAGTGTGCCGTTGTTGCCGTCGTCCCCAAGGGTGCCGTTGTTGCCTGCGTTGCCGTCGTCCCCAAGGGTGCCGTTGTTGCCTGCGTTGCCGTCGTCCCCAAGGGTGCCGTTGTTCCCTGCGTCATCGTCCACAGTGCTGTTGCCCGCGTCCCCAAGGGTGGCATTGTTGCTGCCTGTGTCGTCGCCCACAGTGCTGTTGCCTGCGTCCCATAGGGTGCCGTTGTTGCTGCCTGTGTCGTCGCCCACTGTGCGGTTGCCTGCGTCGCCTAGTGTGCCGTTGTTGCCTGTGTTGCCGTCGTCCCATAGGGTGCCGTTTCTGGCCGCGTCGTCACTCACTCTACCGTTAGGGCCCATGTTGCTGCTGCCCTTGCGGCCTCTGTTCTGCGCATGTTCAACAACTTTCAGGTAGACGCCCGATGCAGTCACTTCCACTTCATTGGTTTCCAGTCGGACTGAAGTAGACATTTCATTAAATGTAAATACAAAAGCCAGGAAACACCTCAATAAAATGATCTAAATAATGACAAAGAACCTGAGCAGTACACAAACATGAACCCAGAAGGGATAAGCAGAACTAGCTCACCTTCTTTTGACTTCTTCAGAAACACAGACTCATGTGATTGGTGAAGTTTAAGGACCTTCTTTATGGAGGGTTCAGTGGGAGACAGATCTATAGTAAAAAAAATTAAAATCAGTGTTAAGCTAAAACAATATTCAGTCACCCAATATTCTTACCTCTCATTGTCCTCTGTGACCAATTACCACTTATTTCATTTGTGTCACCAGCAGGCAAACCAGAGCCTATGTGGAAAAAGTGCAAAAGTAAGTCTAGTAAAGTAGTAAGTAAGTAAGTAAATCTTTCCTCCTCACCCTTACATGTACTAAACTCCACTGTAGATTTACTGAATAGAAGTTTCCAAAAGAACAAATATAAAATACCTTTGGTAAACCAGACAGCCAGCACAGCAACAATCAAGGCCCAAACTGCTCCCATTACTGCAGTCACCAACAGGAAATGCAATCTGAGCCACATGGCAGGTTACATATACCCATCCTGCAGGTGTCACAGGTGTTGCTGATCAGCTGTAATAGTCTGTTCTCTTCAGGAATCAGTAATTGCAGTAATGCAGCCCTTCTTTTCACCAAATTATCCTTAGAAGGTCCCGTTTTTTTTGTTGAAGAAGGTACTTTTTTCTAGATGTTCCATTTTCTCACAATTTGGTATAGTAGAGCATTCAGGCTTGAGCTACATAATATACGCAAATCTCTGGTGAACCCCACAAACAGGAAGTCAGTGTAACATGAATCAGGATGTGTATAATTTATGAAAACCATCAAGAAAATTAAATAAATATCAAGTACATTTCAATGTACATTTTCACTTTATTTTGGTAATTTATTTTCTATTATTGTTTAGCTGCCACAATTTCAAAGCAACTTCAAGGCTACACCATTAGCATCAAAGTTTATTACTACATTAGCATGAAAACTACAGAAACGTTTGTTCTGGACGACATTCCCTAATGACTTTTTTTTTTTTACTGGCGTCACATTAAAAACTAACTCCATGAATCAATAAGGAGCATTTTAATCATGTAATCATTTCAGATTGTCCAGTACCAGTACTTCACAGGAATGTTCCAGTGTACGTGGTATCAGGTACATACTGTAGCAACGTCATTTGGATGAGGTTTACCGTGGTGTGGATTATCATATCATTGTTGTAGATTTTGTTTTTTCTTGTTACGATGGACACATACAGACGCAGCAGTAAGTGGTTTGAGGAAAGTTGGGCACTGATGGAGCTAGAGAAACAAACGCAATGGTGAAAAAAAGTGTATAAATTGTGAATACACTGAAATTCTCATTACCTCACTCAAAAAAACTCAATGCGTGACACTTGAGAGCCCTGCATTTCAGTTACATTTCAATTACATAAAGATTTCTCATCATCAGTGAATAAAATCGTTGACACCACGCGGCCACACGTGGGCGCTGTTTCCCGGTTTATTGGCTGCTTTTTAAGCGCAGCGTCTCGGTCGTTGCGTGTCTGTAGGCGATCAGTCTGGAGACGGTTCGTTGCTGAGAGCCTCATTTTGTTCCGGATTTGTTTTTTCGAGAGACTTTGAATATCACACGACATCTCTCCTTCTGCATTTCACCAGCCAGCAGTTACAGGTAAAGTTCTTAAACTTACTTGAACCTGTTTTTAGATTGTTGTTATTTTTTTGCTCAATCTTTTAACGTTAAAAACACTATAACGCACTTTTCCTGAAATGTCGACCTACTTTAAATGAGAAATGTCCCATTCGAAAAACAAGGCTTTTGGGATTTCAGTGCTGCCACATCACAATTTCATCCAACCTGATTTGATGTTAACTGCAAACTGATTCTGATTCACTCGCAGTCTGCATATTTTTACCAATATAACAACGTTTTGTTAGTTGCTCTTTTTCAGTAAAACTGTGAAGACATTAACTATCCTTCCCAGGTTTTGTGGGAGGACAAGTGGAGGAAAACAAAGTGAAAAGTTTGAAGGTGTGTGTGTATTGATCCACTGCAGCAGCATGTTGCCACCCGTGAAGAAGGACCGGGTCATTACTCAGCTCCCAATGGTTAGTAACACTCACTCACACATGCCTTGTAATACAATTACAGCTAACAGTGTTACAGAGGAGAGGTTATTTAGATATTCAACATGCTGCTCTTTATTTCTCTGTTATTGTACGGCTGCAAAATTGGAAAATGTGGTTTTCCTCCCGAAACTTTGGTCCAGCTTTAATACCATTTTACATTTTAGTTTTGAAAACACAGATCTCCTCTGGACAGCAACAATTAAGATGTAATGAGCCAGAGGGGAGGATTCAAGTGTGTTACATTGCAAGTTTTTGGGATTTGGATTGTTGCTATACCTTCTTTCCCCCCCTTTTTTTCTCCACCGTCCATTGTGCCTCCTTTTTATTCATTTGTTTCCATTTCCTCTCCCACGTTCTTCACAGTGTTTCAGTCCGAATGCAGCGCTGCACGTCAAAGATGGCTTCCACCCACAGGTGAAGGCTGCATGCCAGCTACAGAAGACGGACACAGTGAGGTAAATGCACAGAGGGGTGAAACAGACAACACGCATATTTCATATTTATCAGCATTTGTGAAGGAAAGTTCTCCACAGAGGAGGGAGGTGAAAACAGCTATTATCTCTATTTTCTTTGATGATACAATTTATGCATGACCCCTTGAGATTAACACTCAAGAGAAATAGTTTTTGAATATTTAAAACTTTTTTGAGGGTGAGAAAGATTTGGACCAAAAACACCCTTAAATTCCGAAAACAAACTCTTCGTTTGATTTAATGGAAAATATCCAGCAGAGTCTTTGCTTTTTGTGTTGCCTTTACATCTTGAAGCAGATCATAAAATGGACCCCTTACAGAGCATGCAATCATTTTCACACTAATAATTGTGTACGTCAAGATATGACATCGTGCTCCTATGGCAACGCTTTTTGTTGACCACTGAAAGTGAAATATCTAAAAGTGTAAGCGGCCTGTAAGGCATAAAAAGCAATTAAAACATGTTGCTGTGTGTTTCATGCTATTGTTGTATGGACTCATGAATGACTGTTTAAGCTTTCTGCTGCCAGCTTTAATCTTGCAAAGGTCATCGTGGTGGGAGATGTTGCAGTTGGGAAAACGTGTCTGATCAGCAGGTAAGAAGCAGTCACAAACCATCGGATCAATTGGCTGTCAAACACAGACCGGATTGTTCTTATTTGTTGGCAAAGGGTTTAACCGAGTCTGTGTGTTACATGCAGTTAACACATTAGTGAGGTGATGATTTATATGAATTTATTTGATATCCTGAAATGTCAGTCAGAGTCAATGATGGTACAGTAAACTTGTGACTTTGTTTTTTCTCTAATAAATTTAATATCTTACTTACATTATTAAGATAATACAGGTTTTTATTAGGGTCAAACTCTTGTCTAAAATTACATTAATCAAAAATCTCTAAAAATGTCCTAGACTTCATAGACTTGCAATTTCTTGGATTTGTCTTGCCTTTATTTTTGTATTTGTATTCCTTGGTTATACATTTTATGATTGTCATTTATATTGTGATGATGACAATTGTTAATAATCATTATAAAAATGACAAAAATGCTAATAATACAAAAACGTTTCTGACATTCTCTCTCTCTCTCTTTTGTTCCGTTAAGGTTTCGTAAGGGTGCTTTTGAAAAGAACTACAAAGCAACCATCGGAGTGGATTTTGAGATGGAGCGTTTCGAGGTGCTCGGCGTTCCGTACAGTTTACAACTGTGAGTACGTCTCCTCACCAAAGGAACGCTCAAACGGGTCAACGTGGGCTTTTTCAACGCCACATGAGACAAATGCACTCAAATTGGAGGCCTCGCATGATGTAATGACATTTCTTCCGTGTTGGCATTGGTCGGGCATGTAAGGGCACCTTAGCGTCCCGCAGCTCTTTCTCTCCCTCCTCTTCCCTCCATCTGCACCAAACATCTCAAGAAGCACCGTCGAAGCTGCTTCTGATCTGTTTCAGGTGGGACACGGCCGGTCAGGAGCGCTTCAAATGCATCGCTTCAACGTATTACAGAGGAGCACAAGGTGAACGGGGCTCAAGCTTACTGGTAAACCTCTCCCACACAAACACCGTCTCATTGCTCCCACTCTTTGTCTCCCCAGCCATCATCGTGGTGTTTGACCTGAGCAGTGTGAGCTCGCTGGCTCATGCCAGGTACGCAATAATGATCCATTTATTCTCCCCTTTTTTTCACCAGTATCACCATGAATAAGTGGGGTGGTTTTCTGTCTGTCCATGCAGGCAGTGGCTGGAGGACGCCATGAGGGAAAACGACCCGTCCAGTGTTTTGCTGTTCCTCGTCGGTACCAAGAAAGACCTCAGTGTGGGTGGAAAGAATTCAAAATGAGTCAGTTAGGTGGCAGAAAAGAAACAAGTTTGACAATCAATTCAAATTTTTTGTCATTTGTCGTCGGAAAAAAGAAAAGTATATTTTCAGAACTAAATTATTAGCATTTCTGCTTCAATTGTTGCCAAATAACTTTCTGTGTAGTGTGATCAGCCTATTTCTACAGTGACTGATCACCCTGTGTCCCCCCCCCCCCTCAGTCTCCTGATCAGTTGGTTCAGATTGAGCGGGAAGCCGTGAGACTCTCTGAGGAAATCAAAGCAGAGTATTGGGCTGTTTCTGCCAAGTCAGGTGGGAGTCGATCACATGGCATCACGAACAAACCCCCCGTCCGCCATCATTCCCACATGCTTCCCAAGTTGTGCTTCGTCCTCCTTTTGTCTCACCACACTCTCTCCTCCGTCTCTGTGTTGTTCCAGGAGACGGTGTCAGGGATTTCTTCTTCCGCGTGGCCTCTCTGACATTTGAGGCAAACGTTTTGTCCGAGATCGAGAAAAGTGGCACGAGGCACACCGGTGACATCATCAGTGAGTCCGTTTGCTCGATCAAGGTCTCATTAGTGACCCAAGTAACCCTTCAGCCAATGTTCTGTCTCTCCCCAAAATAACCATTCTCCTGTTTGTCTACTAATTGATTAGTTGATTTATTCTCCACACAGAATCATGATTTAGAGATTCAGAGATCAATTATAATGATTTTCCTCAATACACGTCATTCGCCGATGACAAATCATGGAAAAGGATTAATTGGCTAAAGACTTTTTTAAACTTTATCACTTAATCAGTAAACATTATTGAAACAGAAGTCAATGACGTGGTTTTAAGATGCATATTTATACAAATGTAATGCTCAATAGTCACTTGTTTGTCCATAAATGTAAAGGTGTCCTTTGTCTTCAACAAACAACAAACCTC
Organism: Pungitius pungitius; assembly: GCF_949316345.1. Taxonomy (NCBI): domain Eukaryota; kingdom Metazoa; phylum Chordata; class Actinopteri; order Perciformes; family Gasterosteidae; genus Pungitius; species Pungitius pungitius. Next base: position 10,391,189 of record NC_084915.1, on the reverse strand, counting down.
TCTGCGTTGGTTCTAAACCTTTAACCTCACCTCCACGTGCAACAAATATGTCCAGTGCATCTTCAAAGCTGGCTTTTCAGTTTGAGCCCTGCAGTGTTCAGGGATCTTTTTAATGGGATTTGCTGACATTACGAAATGATTTTCTCCCCATTCGAACCTTTTCCTACCGAAGCTCACGCTGATCATCTGAAGTGGTTTTGTGTTTGCTCTGCTCAGGGCTCACGGACAGCACCGAAGCTGATTGCCAACCGACCAAGAGGAAGTCCAGCTGCTGCTGATGAGAGAACGGCCGCTCGCACACATTATCCCGTCCACACAGCCGCCAATAACCAGCGCGGTGAGGGGGGGGGGGGGAATTGAATTAAACTCAGCACGCTCATTGTGGATGTCATGAATCGACCCTGTCAGTAGCAGTGCAGTGTCTGCGTGAGCTGCATTTGTGTTGTCGCGCTAACGGCCTTAGAGGAGGTTGTACGTAATGAATTACAAGTCCAGGCTGTAACCCACAAGAAGGCCTCTATCTAATGTTTTTGGACTGCTGGCTGGACAAATAAAGCCCTGTGAGCCGGTTATATACTTCATCAAGAAAGAACGATAATTCGGAGATATTTTAGGCCTGAGCTTTGATAAACGCGGTCTGTGGCAACCTTTCTCTCACACATTGGAGAACAAATCAGCAACACACTTTATACGCCGTTATTTTGTTTTTCTTCCTCACTGCTCTTCCTCACGCGTCTGTGCTGCTGATGATGAGGAGGAGCATGCGCCGGCTCCCATGACCGCAGTAATACCCACAACGCCTCCCTCTTCTCGGAGATAACTGCTCCCATGATCTGGAGAAAGGAGGGATTGTTCCCAAGGACTGAAACAAACAGGAAGTCACATCTGGGACTAACAGTCCTCATAAGTCTGCATATGTCCTCTTGCCACATTTTTATTACACCTCATTATGAATTGTGAATAAATAGCTTTTGATCACTGTATTGTCCTGTTGAATTCAAAAAGAAAAAGCTAGATTCCCTAAACAAACCATGAGGAAGAATTCTTTGCATTCTGTTTATTTAAACCGTGAGGAAACACACACACACACACACACACACACACACACACACACACACACACTCAGAACACACACACACACTCAGAATGGGCATCACATGTGCAGACCATTCAAAATAAGCATGAACTAGAGTCAGAGTTTAATATGAACACTTTTATTAAAGGGTTCACAGGTAGAAAAGGTCATCAGCAGTGCCAGAATCATCATTTCTCCTCTATCACCAACTACCGGCGAACCAATCACAGCCACGCTGAGAAAGACGCAACATCGCAATCTGGCAAGAGATGTAAAACCAAGTTAGTTTATACATAAAACATAAAGATGTAAAACAATATGCAGATTATGGGACCATGATACTTTGCACACTGCAAAATGACTCCCACCATTGAATACCAGTGCAGCTTGTTTGTACTGTGGCAGAACTAAAAATAAAATAAAACACCCGATGCAAAATTAGAGACTGATGCAGGGAGCGGCTTAAAACTGCCACACGACAATCACAATAGATTCAATGTGTTTTAAACAACAATATATTCATTCTACTGAAATAGCTGCATGCATTATTATACATATAAATGCAGTGGGATGTCAGTTTGATAGTATCTTCATCGGATAGTGATGTCATCCAGCGAAACATCATCTTCCTTTCACTGTTGAGGTCTCGAGCTTCGACGCGTCGGCGGTGTTTCGGGAAGCGAAACACTCCAAGGTGAAAAACATCATATCCCTCTGTCAAACGTCAAATACTCACTGAACAATAAAGTTTGAACCATTCATATTTGAGTCGACTTTCAAAAATGGACATCACGAGGTTCCACTCATGGTTAATAAAAAAAAAAACAAACAATAAAAATCAGAAACAGCTTTGTCTGCACGGCCTTGCGTTAATGCAGATGAAGTCATCTCAAAAGAACCCACCGGTACCTCGGAGGGGGCCCAATGTCAGTCCACTTAGTATTCTCAGGTCAAATAAGAGTCAACAATACAATAGAGGCTATCTACAGGAGCCAAATAAATGTAGTCAGCTGATCATAATACAGCATGTGGTGGAGACGTACATTTAGCAGTAACCCAAGCTCACATGAAGGTTTCTCCATGAATGAATTCAGATTTGATAAGATCAGCCTCACCCCTCACACTTGGCCTGTGTGTCGGTACGGTCCCAGGTGTGTTTGTTTCGACAGATGTGAAAAGCAGATCAAACAGAAGACACTGGCTTTATTTATTCTGCATGCCATACAAAAATGATATTTCCCGATTGGCTTGGCAAAACCGCTATCTTGGCAACTGCTCGCAAAAATCCACCAAACCGTAAGTGGGGAAAATCGGATTTTGGAAACTGCAACTGTGCCACTCAGTCGATGCCATTCAAGGATCAAACTAAAAGAAAGACAGACAGCTTGTCGGACATTGTCTGTGTAGGTCCATATCCTATATTAAACTGCTGTCTGATATTCAAGTTTCTTTTTTTGCCATTGTACTGACTCTCCCCATGACACACACAGTTTTAATCTGACTGTACAGAATACTATGCAGCCACAGGAGATGGCTGCACTCCAGGTTGACACACAGGGAGACGAGAGGGAGGAAGGCAGGAGATGAATCGTGATACCGGACTGATAAACACCACCTACAATATCAGGGGGCGAGTATTGATGGGCAGCCAAGGGGCAAGAGGTGGAGGGTTATCCGGATGAAGAAGCAGTACAAAAGGATGGAGTTGAGTTGGGGATCCAGGGGGGTGTAGCGACTCCCCCCTCCATGTCCTATCGGTCCATCTCGTCCAGTAGGGGTGTGGCGTCTCCGGCGATGGACATGGGCGTGCTCTCTATCATCGGGCTGGGTGACGGCCGGGGCGTCATCCTCGGGGTTTTCTTCCGCCCCTCCGCTTCTTTTTCCTTCAGCCACTGCTCCGCCATCTTGCCCCAGTCCACGGCAGAGGCGCTGCTGCCGCCGGCTCTGCAAGGAGGGAGGGCAGGACGGAGAGGCATTTTCAGTCAAAGACAACGACACATTGAACGGCAGGCTGCCGCTGAGCCTTAAAGGATGCAGATTGTGGGTTTAGCGCCATCTACTGGCAGGAAAAACAACCTCGCCGACATCATTCAACAATTTGAGCCCTTGGCATGAGTTAAATGGCGATACGCTGGTCTACAGAATGCGGCACACTCTGAGCGGCTGCCCCCCTCCTCCACCCCCAAACAGGGCAACCACTCAAAACTCAAACACGGCGGTGTACTCACTTTGGCGGTTGCGGCGTCTGCGGCGACGGCTGCGGCTGCTGCTGCTGAGGTGTCCTTCCTCTGGACGAGGTAGAGGAGGACGGCGTGCCGGATGAGTGGCTGTGGTGACTGCTGTGGCCGTGAAGGCTCTGGTGGGACACGTGGGGATGGCCATGTGCGTGAGAGGTCTGCGGAGTGGAGCTGGCGTACTGCGGCGTGCCGAGGGCCTGCTGGCTCGGTGTGGTGTAAGAGTAGCTGGGCGTCATCATGGGAGTCGCCATGGGCTGCTGAGGTGTGGCAAATACCTGCAGAGGAGGAAGTACTGGTGATGAAATACGGCTCAAGAATTATATGAGTATAAGCAGGGTCTCAAGAAGAGGTTCTTCTGTCTATACGGATTGTTCCACATATTTCTGACTAAAAATAAAATACAATTTACTTTTATAAAACAATATTGTTGGACACATGCTGTTCTCATTGGAAGAAAACTCAACTGTATCATCAAGAAGTGTGACCTAGGGTAGCTGGCTTTGTAATTTGGTTCATTTTATCTGAATAATAATGAATTAATCTGCAGGGAAAGTCAGCCGATCAGCTGATTTTGTGTTTTGTTTGCCGCTTCTGAATATTATTGGGGTTAAATTGTTTATCCTTTAATTCAGCAGGATTGTGACAGACATTCTGAAAATAATCTACTATGGGGTCCTAGAAAAGATGGGTGTCATTAACAAGACTTTATAAACCCCTTTATGAATTTAATCCAACATCTTGAACATCTCCATGACAAACTCCTACCATTGTAGGTAGTTAAAAACTGCACTTACATGATAAGCAGAGGAGCTCCCTCCTCCCCCTCCTCCTCCTCCTCCTCCTCCTGTGCTGCCACTGTAGCCGTACTGGCTGGAGCCCCACTGGGCGGGTGTGGTGTTGGGGTTCTGGCCTTGGCCTGTGACTGCGGCGATGGCACTGAACATCTGAGAGGTCATGTTGCGTGGGAGGGCGTTGACAGCTCGCGTCAAGTCTAGGGAGGAAGGGGCGCGTAACCAAATGGGAAAACGTACTACAGCTACAAATGTTGAAAATGGAGCTTTGGAAGAGATTGAGACTCACCTGCGATGTTGATATTGGCTGGGGTGGCGTTCAGGGATGCAGGGGTCCTTGTTCGGCTACTGTTGCTGGGAGTGATGCCTTTGATGGAGGGGGATAACATCAGTTCAAAACCCACAACAAACCTTTAACTGTCGGAATATAGACATTAGCATTAGGTGTTTTCATACCGGGCACGGGCTCTTGGTAATGGTCCTTAAACCAACGAAATAGTCCATTTACTGTGGGAAATATCTGAGAACGATAGCGGAAGCCATCCGGGGTGATGGTCACATACTCAACCCTAGACAAAGAAAAGAGACGGGATGCTGAAATTCTGTTCCACTTGTATTTAAAGCTTGCTGTCGATCAATGAAGTAAACATTTAATAAAAAAATGTTTTTGTACAAAAGCAGCAGTAGAGTGGAGCACAATGTACAGCTGTGGTCCTGTGAATCTCTCCATTAGTGGCTGGGATATTTATAGCAGGGGGATCTCAAACTTTTGTATTTTGAGGCCCACCTTGGATTATTGAAACTAATAACAGGAACTCCATCCCTTATGACTAAGCCCTTTTTTAATAATAATAAAAAAAACATTTGGTATCATCTTAGGGAAAACGGTAGCTGGACAAGAGCAGCAAAAAAAAGGTTTTTGTGTACCTGGTGATTTAATGTGATTACCATGGAGATGGGCTATTCATATGTAATAGACAATTACAATTTTGTAATAAATCGGCCTCCAGTGATTCCATGGCATCATCACAGAGAATACACAGAAAACAGAAGAGTAAGTTCTCACCGTGGTTTTCCTCGAGGTTGGTAGCCCAGTATGAATTTTCCTGGCATTTCTTTACATGCCGAAAGGAAGTACGGGATGAAAGTAGGCTTCTCCCTCTTTGTCTTGACCAATAACTCCTCCATTTTCTATTAGAGAGAAAACAAGACAAAAAGACTTAGTGGAATGAGATGAGGCACAGTAAGGAAGGACATCGGAGTAAAGGAGCAGACCTCTTTGATCCCCCAGAGGCCGTCCTGGAAGTACTTATGCCCCAGTAGATCCCTGGCGAACGATGCCATTGGCTGAATATACCGAGCAGTGATTTCATCCAGATCTTCAAACTCCTGCAGAGAATGCATGAGACTCTTGAGGAACACGCAGCAGCCAAAGCAACATTGATGTAGGATTCGACCCCAAAGCACAAGATAACACTAAACAAAAAGGAAAACCACTTACTTCATTATTGATCCAGAGAGTATGCCCTAAGCTGAATGCATTCTCTTTGCCTTCTTCTCTTACATCCACATGCTGGTAGATGCCATCAGCCACCTTCAAAACAAATGTCACACATTTAGATTGGTTGATGTTGCCAAGTGAAGTACCTTTCTATCGGTTTCTTACTTTCCAGGTGACTGTGAGGTGGTTCTCGCCCTTGCTGCTGGGTCGGATGATCAAGTCTCCCTGGTCCAGACTCTCCATCATCTTCTCTGCTTGGTTGAAACTAATGTTGTGGAAGTTTGGGTGGGCAATCACACGCTTAATGTATGCTGAAAGGGAAAAAGCAAACAAGCAGTATAAGTACCGTGATGAGGAGGGCGTAGGGCAACCCAAGTGTCTTATGAGGAAACAATACCAGGTGCATAGTTAAATTAGTTATTTCTATTAAAACAAATGTTATCAATATTATCTCTACCAGGCGAGATCTGCTTTCCACCGAGTGCACCTCTCGAGGTAATCCTGTCATTATACTAACGTGTTCGCTGTTGTTTCTTTTTGAGCTCCTCCTCGTGTTTTTGGTCTTCGGTCTCTGTGTCGAAGTCATAGTAGCTGTCTTTGGGGAGCTTCCACTCATTGGCCTTGTCCATCAAATCTGAGGTTCGACACGTGAGGTCGACGCTGAATTTTTCAATGTCGATTTTCATTATGCGGCAGTGAACCGTCATGCCCACCTGTAGAAGAGGAAAAAGCTAGTGTTATACAATGGAACGAAACAAGACTTTAAGCACAACAATTCATTGTTGTGCTTAAAGTTGCATTGGGAAATGTAACCGTCAAAAACGGCAAACTCTTAAGAGACATTAGAATGTTTAATGGTGACATTTGACAAAATAAAATAAAAACACGAGCAAAGCAAAACTAATGATGAGAACATCAAACAATGCCCCACCTTGACCCTCTCCTCAGGGTGCTTGACAGTTTTGTCACTAAGGAACTTGGTAGGAATGAATCCCTGGACGCCGTTATCTAATCTGGACCGCACCCCAATGGCCTGACCCGGACATGAACCGCTGTCAAAGTGATTCCACACCTAAAGTAGGAACAAAAAACAGGATGTTTAGATCAGTCAGACTGTCAGACATTTGCTACCTCAGTCGACAATGAAAAACCACTCAGGTGAGAAGTACCTCGCTGAGTTCAGGGAAGTTGTCCTGCTGACAGAAGGGACACTGCCACAGCCCTGTTGAATCGTTACGGATGGCCTGGTCGTAGCTCTCTCCCTGAGGCCGTCGGTGAGCAATACCAGTGACTATACTGGTGATCAGCTTACCTGGAGGAAAAGAGGGAAAAAACATGAACCACAACAGCTGACAGAGCTGCATCTGTAATGCAACTGGTGCTTCGGCCCCCACATTTCTTTGAAAGAGTCATATGCTGTTTACCATGGTTTCAGTGCTAATGCTTAGAATGTATCATGGAGTATTGGTGCAATAAGTTTACTTTAGTGTGTTGTATATTACCAATATAAAAGGTCTCCGGAGTCTCCTTGGTGAGCAGGTTGAAGACCTCCTCAGTATTGGGGACTCTGTATACAACTCTCAGGTCTTTGTATCTGCAGCTCAGCTCTGCACGGATGTCATACAGAGTAATCCCCTTGTTTCCGTAGCCCTACGCGGACAAAGCAGTGAAGGAAACAAGAGTCAAAACATGAGTAGATGCAAAACACATTAGTCAGCAACCCTATTTCTTTTTAGTCCCGTTACTCGCACAACAAGGAATGGCTGATTTGTCAATAAGGAGTTATGTACCCCTGATACAGTACAACAAACCTATAGATGGTGGCAGGTTTTCTATTTCTTAGTAACAGACAAATGTAATATTGGATATGTATGTAATATTTCCTTTAAGAAATTGAATACATCTATTCCAATTAAGAACACTCTTTGACAGCTCCACTGTGTGTGTTCATGAATATCAGACATTGCTGCAGTCAAAGCCACAAAACACACACTGACCTGTCTTTCAAGCTCTTCGGCAAAGGCATCCAGGTCCAAATCTTTAAGACGTTCCGGGTTTTCCAAGATCTCCTCCAGAGCGCCAGCGGGGTTGGCATCTTCTGCCGACTCATCATACTCAAGGGCGTCCACGGCCATTTTGCGAGCCCACTCATACGTCTCAGGGTGCACACGAGATCCATCCAGAACCTCAATGTAGGAGTCAGTGCTGTGTTAAAGGGTTGGGAGAAGAAACAAACAATGCAGATTATATTAAATTAAATAAACTTCACAACATGCTGCATGGTGGATCCCAACTTCATCTAAAAGTAGAATTTTCACCGTGGGAAATTGGCGGAGCGTGTAACAGATCGCTTGTACAAGGTACCGACCTGTCCCCAAGCGATGCTGTGTCGATCTTGATGAAACCGGCACAGTTGATAAAAACTTTAGGTCCCATGTGACACATTGTGACCAGCTGAGTTCTGTTTTCCAGTCGAGTATTATTTTGCTTCAGAATCTGTACAAATACAAGGACCGTAGTGATAATCAGCTCAGCAGAAAAGGCTCATTACTTCATTATATATCACATGCTAATTAATGACAGCAAAATGTCATTAAAGCAACCTTGAGTAGCTGGGAGCCCTTTCTTGGTCCCAGACCACAGACGAACTGGACGAGGCTCTGAGTGTGAGGATGGGCAATGGCCTTGTTCACATCCACCCCAACCTCATTAACGCGGTTGATGAATTCACAGTGAAGAGCACAGAGCAAATCCTCCTTCACCACTTGTTCCTGAGAGAGATGGTGAGGGACAACAAAAAAACAAACAGTTGTAGCTGCAGAATGGTCCTATATTTTATGTTCACGGATGTCTAGTTATAATTTGTGACCTTACCAACATTGTATTATAATATTATTGTCTTAAAATAGTTTTATTAGCTGAAAAGGCTGAAAAGAATATTGAATGTTTTTATCTCATCAGCCAAATGTCCAAAAAGGAAATATCCAACTTCCAAAAGTTTTCAAATGTTATCAATGTACTAAAACTATGCAATTTGTCAGCGGTGTCACAAGAAATGTTGTAAATGTTGCCCTGATCATTACAGAAAAATATGTTTCAAAAACATACAGCAACAAAGATAATGGTCTCACCTGCAGCGGGTGTAGTTTGAGGCAGAGAATGTCATCATCGGTGCTGCAAACCTGAGCATACTCCATCAGGGGATCCTGGATCTTTCTGGCTATTGACACAGCCTGTCGCAGTAAGGGAGGGTAATCCCTAAAATCAACCTGCATGGATAGAAAAGCAGAGGATCAGGAGACAATGATCAGAAATAGCTTGAATTCACCAGTTAATGGCATTGCTGTGGTTAGGAGCACAATGAGGTGCTAAGCATTTACCTCAGATCTCTTGCTGTTCATGTACAGTGTGGCCAACTCATTGTCAACGAGTTCCACGCCCACAGCAGGTAGAGAGGACTCCTGCTCCAGCTCGCTGACAGCCCTCTTGATGTCCTCCATGATCATTTGAGCATCTCTGCCGACACAGAAGTATTTTAACCGTGTCTTCTTTATAACTTGTAAATAGTGCTCAAACTGTCCGGATAAAATGTATTTTTTTACCGGCTTTCCCCAGCGACAGCAACAACGTGTGGTTTCTTGCCGGACAGAAACTTCTTGAGAGTTTCGATGTCGTGGGCCTGAAGATAACACACAAATGAGTGATCTTCTTAAAACACCCATCCCTGAACTAAAGCATCTCCTGACGGCAGAGAATCACATCTGTGTTCTCCGCATGTACCTTCTTCTCCCTCTCATCCTCCTTAAAGGCATTTCTCCTCTTCATGAAGTAGGGCAGCCGCAAGAAGTCAACCACCTCGCCTTCCCCATTGATCAGAGCACAGAAAACTGGCGTGTCTCTGTTGGAACAATGTTTACAAGTAAGAATCTGTAATATCCCTCCCATAACCGTGTACCACATTTTAATGTCAGCACTCTATTGTTAATACCAAACATTTTAGCCACTAATATAGCCAAGGAAAAACAAAAACTATATATAGTGGGATGTATACCTGCTGGGAGCATAGGCAACACCCAGCACCCGAATGCCTTTGCCCTGACTCTCATCCATCAGATCATCGTCTTCCTCCACCTGCTGATCTGGTCGGTAAGGAGCCACTTTGAGCCAGTTATACAACCGACGACAGCAGGACTACGAGGAGCAATGGACAAAAGCAAAAAGCGCAATGAGTTCTTCGGTCAAACTAATGATAACAGTATAAACATGATGCATGTGTTCAGCGTTGACTGTGTTACTTTTGATTTGAGGACAACTCACCCTGACGATGCTCTCTTTGGCCTCAGTGATCAGTTTGCTCTTAAGCTCCTTAGCCATCTGAGGGTAGAGGAACTGAGTGAGGGCTCTCTCTATGGCTAAAGTACGCTGCCTGTTCCACTCCTGCACCTGGTGACTGAACTCATCCCTGTAGTAGAACTGTTTGATCTCATCAAAGTACGTCTGGTCCCCAGCATACCTGACGACGAGCAAGGGGAAGACACAGAGAGAAGCAAAGACAGAAAGGAATGCCTTAATATTTCCAGTCATATTTCAAAAGCCTCATGTTATACGCACACCATCTGGATAAATACATAAGCAGCAGCTTATAAAGAAATTAGAAACTTTGAGGAACCTATCGTACTTATCAATGCTTGTTTCACCAATGACCAAGCTCTACAGATCCTAAAAATGGCATAAGATCCCGCGCTTGGTAAATGTCCAGTTGTTTGATCTAGTTGACAAAATCTGACTAAATGGAAGTGTGCAAGCTTCCTTCGTCTGTCTATAATCATGAATGAACATTTGGATTGAGAAAGTTAATACTACACAGATCAATATTAGACCAACATCATTGAACATTGATGTTTCTCCACTTAAATATTTTGCCCGTGTTTGTGTGCTCACCCTTTGACCCCTACAAGGTCGATACAGATGTCAATGGAAAGTAGCCCCTCGTCCTCTGCCAGGCACATCTTCAAAAACTGATCCCCATTCAGCTCCTTTACAGCCTTGTTCTTAAGGTACTTGAAGGAGTAGGCAAAATGAGCCTCGTCTACCTCCTACAGGAAGTAACCAAATGACAATGCAGAATTAGATGAACCCTTTTCGTTCAGGACCAGATTGGTGATTATTGTTCCGTTCTCCAAACGCCTATTAATAAAACGTAGCCGTACCTTTTTGCCCTTCTTGGTAGGCTTGATGTTGATCTTGGCCCTCTCCTGAAAGGTCTGTCGGAGAACATGTCTGACCAGCGGCTCGCGAGCAATCTGCATGGCCACCATGTACCTGGTTCCTTCCAGCACTGCCTCAGGAGTGCTGAACTGACTGCAAACATAATCTTTGGCCAGCTCCACAGGCTCAGCTGGGAACTGCTCGGTCTCATGACGCTGGTAACTGTCTCTCAAATTTTCTCCAAACTGCTCTGGAGTTAACCCAAACTTTTTAGCCAAGCCATCTGCAGATGGAGAAATGAAGAAACAGAACGCAGTTGAAGTGCTACCAAGCTAAGAAGAATGAAACAACAAAAGAAAAGAGAGGATATAGATACTTCACCACCAAGACTGTGGTGTTCTGGGTAATAAAATAAAGAGACTAACCCAGCCCCACACTCTGGCAGATGCTGTACATATCTCTACGAGACGCCAGCTTGAGGTCGGGTCCTTTCTGTTCTTCTTCTTCTTCTTCGATCTCCAATTCCTCCTCTTCACCTATAGAAGCAGAAAGCAGACTCAGTCATAGGGAACATTCTTACATTGGTAGTATCCGTCCATCATCATGTAATTTAAATGGTCAATTCAGACGCATCCACCGTACCATCCTCTGTCACTTCTTTGATCTTCTTGAGCCTCTTCTTACTGGATTTGGCAGTATTCTGCATCTTGGGAATGTCTCGGCCGTAGTACAGCAGAAAGTGGTTGTACACATCACCAAGCTCTTCAAGAGTCTGCACATCTTTTAGCCTACAGAAAATTAGATGAGGAAGGGTCAGAAAATTGATATTCACCATGTGAGCTTTATCAACATGACTTCCTGAAAAGATTCTCCAGCTAGTGAAGTAACAACCAAATATAGCACACAGCACATAATAAGCGATTCTATTTTTTAAGCCTCAGCCCATTAGACGCACCTCTCCATGTCAGCGGTGTCCAGAGGACGGATACCGTCAGCCAAAGGTTTGTCGGGGTCGGCAGAGATCTGCTCATACTGGTAGGACTGCATCTTCCGAAACAGACGGGTCAGGTTCTGCTTTCGTGTCTTCAGTTGAGTCCACTGGTGGAGGAAAATGTTTCAGTCAGGAAACCAGAAGTGGCTTACAAAAGACCAAGATCAAAAATTATTGATAATGACTTAAAGCAATGTTGAATTCATCTTAGAATGAAGTTGGCTGAGCACCCAGAGGATTCACGCTTTCATAGAACGGCTTTCCCTTTCGTCTGTACTTCATTCTTCTGCAGAAATGCAATGACAAGTTTACCTTTTCATCCCACTGCCACACCTTCCACAAGTCATTGATGTTTAGTTCAGGCTCCACATATTCTTTCCTGTAGAAAGCAATGAATGGGACCTGAAAAAAAGAACAATAAAGAATTAGTTCTTCAAGATTACGTCACATTTTGCATCTGTTCTTAAAGACATAATGTTATTGGTCTGTAGAGACAAATAAACTCAAAAGAAACAGAAGGGTAAAGTGAGCTCAATGTACCTCAAATTGTTGATTCCTCATGAAGTTGAGGGCTTCTTTGATCTTGGCAATTGTGCTGGGACCTTTCCTGCTGAAGTTTGTGGTTGTCCCCCGGTCTAAATAATCTGTGCTCTCCTGGTTAGGCCAAACACAAAAACAGAAAACAGAAAGCATCTAGATGTGAGCTGGACCCAAGGATAATTAAATGATCTACCCCACAGAATCGAAGCAGGCAAATGACTAAAAAAAAACTAAAAAGTCTTATTATTGATTGTGCAAAGGCAAATTTCTGAATGTGTGTCAAAGGATGGGTACCTGCATGGAGATGGTAAGAGTGGAGAAGCCATGTCTGAAGATCCACTCTGCTTCTTCTTCCAGCTCATCATCCTCAGCAGGTTTAACAGGGATGGACCTTAACTATAAAACGAAGAAGAGATCAGCAAAAAGGCACTCAATTGTAATCAATGACTATATGGTGCCATGACTTAACTGTACATAAATACTTTAATGATGGCTTTATGTGGTTTAAAGCCCATATAAGAATGTGACAATAGTAAATCCACAGCGTTACCATCAAAAACATTGACAGACCAACATACAAACATACACACATACCTGGAACCTTTCGGGCATATCTGTAGAGCGGATCTCGTTGTCTTGGTCAGTCATGTGACTACTTTCCAACTCGCTGGGCTCGTATATCTCAAAGATGCTTTTCCTCCCCTGCCTCCTCTTCGTCTGCTTCTTGGGTCGGTCCCAACCCTCTTCATCCTGGTCCTCCTCCTCCTCCTCCCCCTGGTCATATGCGTCTGCGTCAAAGTCGGCAAAGTCAAAGTCCCCACCAAAAATCTCCTGGGCCTCCTGGAGAGCTCTGTGGGAGGGTGCAAAGAGGAGAGAAGCAGTGATCATGTGTTTTTTTCCTCATGGTTACTAAATATAAATATGTCCTACTAATTATTAATATTTGATACAACATATTTGCTGTATAAACTGTACTCACGCGTCTGTGTATCCTGAGAATTTCTTGCCCCTCTTTTTGGTGATGGGTTGGCCATCATCATCAACAATAAAATCGTCTATATCTGTGAGACAAACAGCATTTAAAAAAAAAAAAACACATCAGTTATATGAAATAAGAGAGGACAGAGTTTGCATCACTTTTCTTTTACTTTTCAGCTTAAATACGCAGTTGTACACAGATCTAAAAAAGCATTGTTCCTGGCCTACCTGACTCCTCGTCCTCTCCTTCTTCGTCGTCATCTGCGTGGTGGAGAGGCTCATCGACCGCCTCGCCTTCCTCTAGCTCTCCCTCGGCATCACCATGAAATATCTCATCTGCGATCATGTCCTTCTGATCATCATCCTCTTCATCATCATCATCAAGTGTTTTCACACGGTCATACTTCTTTTTCTGTGACACAAGGCAGGTCGCACATCAGCACAGCTTTTTGAAATATACAGAAATGTGAGATGTGAAGTAATTTTTTTCAAACACAATAAACTATTCTTACCCTCCTTTTGACTTTTACACCCAAGTTTTCCTCAATTAGGTCCAGATCATCATCATCGAGGTAGTCATCATAATCTGCAAATGGGAAAAGTCTTAGTCAGAGGAAACCACTGCGGCAACTGCAAAGACAGCGCTTCTGTTTATGTGTGTGATACACATGACTATTTGTTGAAGAAATCAAAAGTTACAGTATGAGAATAGAAAATCTATTTAGACAATTTAAAAATAAAAATCAGTATTTGGGACATTGGTACAATAATGACTCAAAATCTATGTTTTCAGTCTTAATAGATGCCGCAGGCCACTATTAATTTACGGAGTTAAATGCAGGTAAATATGGCTGGCACAACAAATACACTTTCTATGATGATGGCAAAAACATTAACGTAGAGTGATATTTTATGTTGGCTCCAATGTTTTATAAACATATGATGTACTTACTGCGCTTTTTACGGCGATGCCTGACTTCCTCTTCTGAGTCACTCCCCGCTGCACTTGCACTTCTTGGCCGGTCTCCCCCACCCTCCGCCTCCTCTTCCTCCTCCTCCTCTCCATCATCAATGAGTCCGCGTAAATTTCCTCGCTCATCCTGGTCCTCTGTGTTCTCTTCTTCCTCTTCATCTGTTGGGAAATGAGGGAGGAATGGTTCACACCTCATGCAACCCCCCCTGTTCAACCCCTTTGAAACACATACCCAATACTGAACCATTATAATCTTACCATCTTCCTCCAAAAACCTCTGGGTCTTTTTCGGCTTGAGGTCTTTCTCATCAAACTCCTCCTCTGACTCTTCTGCCTCGCTCTCAATAAAGTCTGACATGCTGCTGTTCCTGTGAAGAAAGACTGTCAGTTAACATTTCAGTTAACAACATCAACTCATTGGTCACAAGCTCAAAGGCCACAATTACTTATGCTCTAGTATTATGATGTAATTGCAAGTTCACAGTATATTAATAACTTTCTTTTAAGTTTGGATAATAATTGTATTCACATACATACACACACACACATACACATATATATATATATATATATATATATATATATATATATATATATATATATATATATATATCATTACCATTAAAAACGCTGAATGAAATATTCAAAAGCAAGACACAGCTGCACCAATCCACTAAATGGAGACACTCTAAATATCAGACATTCACGTGTTTGACCAGAATACGCAAGTAAATTACTAAATTACAGTTAAATTGCATTTTAAGGTTTAAGATCTAAATTATTGATTTGTTCCATTCTATCATTTTAATTATATTTGACGACTTTGTCCATCAAAAAATGCGTTGCAACAAAACTAGACTTAGCTGGAGTTTATAGAAAAAAAACATCAACACAAAGTTACACATAATAACAATGTCGCAATGGGCACACAACACCGAGCTGATCACTCAAACGAATTAATGAGTGCAGTGCTTTCCATGCATCTGTATACATAACGTTATCCGGACCTTAACTCAAAAGATATCTAAAGAGCGTTTCGGTCAACACAATATAGCAGAAACGTTATGGTGGGAATTCCAGTCAATACCGTTAGCTTAGTTTACAATAGCTGACTAAGTTATTTAACGTTATATGGGAGCTAGCAACCACCAACTATCGTTAGGCTATTACACATGCTAGCTATGCAAGGTGGCTAGCGAGCAACCTCTTACTAAGTAACGTTAACGTTAGATGGCATTTAACGTCACTTTCGCGTTGTTCGTTTGAAATACATCCGACTTAACAATACGTTAGCTGACAAATAACAAAAACACATATATTTCACTGTAGAAATAGATAAAGGCCTCTGAGCCAGTCCAACGTTTTAGCATGTCAGTATGCTAGCTTAGCATTAGCTAGGACGACAACAACAGGCAACTGCATTAGCGCTGGCTAGTTAACGGCTGTTAGCTAAGCAGCACAATGTTAAGATCGCAAATTATCACGGCAAACGTGCACTTACGTGTCTCCCTGCTAGGGTGTACTCCGTTAACGTTTACAAAAATAACGGGATTATGTTGTGTTTCGTGTTTCGGGACCCTGTACTTGTAAAAATGGCCGACAACGGGCGGCGTGATGGCAATTCCGGTACCCGTCCATCCTCTGCGGTAGAAATGGGACGCCCCCTGTTGGTTTACCATGCCTCTATACAAAATACAACTAAGGACTAAACTAAACTAAAACTAAGAGTACGCAAAAAAAATATTTCACGGAGATATTGGTGATATCTCATAAACACGACAGCATATCTTAAATTACACAAAATAAACCCCAAATAAACAAAAGACAATGCAGTGAGCATTCCGAGCCACTAGGGGCGCTGTTTCACAACTCGCCTCGAAGAACTGTACCTCTTTAATGACGTAGCGAAAAATAATAGAGATCTTTATGGACATCTGCGGCTGCTTTGGATATATTAGGAATGGGTCATTTAGATTGTACTGTTCTTCCCAACTCTGCGACCATTTTGTTATTGTTAACCTGTGTATTTGGACTGTCTCTTGGTACGGAACTGGGTTTTGTGACGTGCGGATCCGTCCTTAAACTGTTAAATACAAAGCACAATGTAAGACTACACTCGCACGACGTACGCTACGGCTCCGGTGAGTTTCCTCTCATAAAACGATTATTAAGCATTACTAAACTCACTGTGGTTCATATATGTAACAATTATAACAATTGGTTTATAATTACAAAGGTTACTTCACAGATATTTATTTATTTCACATATAACATTAATGAATGCTGTTTTTAATATGTGTAACGATATAGTGTTGCGCGTGAAATAATGGTCACATAGCCTTTTTTCGGTGTTATTTACAACGCAATTTTACCATTGGAATGACCGTGAATTCAGTATACATGAACGATAGATTAACGTTTAGATTTTCCCTTTAACAGAAGCACATTATCTTTCTCTTAACCAGCAGAGTAAACCACGCTTTATGGAATCTAGGTCCAAACTTTCTGCAAATCTAGAAAAGTGTCACCCCTCAAAGTGAAGCACGATTTCTTTGCCAACATGAGCCCCTGGTTTCAAAGTAACGCCCCAAAAAACAGTCACCACTTTGGCTCTACAAGTGACTTTACAGACCTCCATAGCTTGAACAGACTTAAGAGTCTTAAGCTTAGTTAAACTTGATTTCCCCAGACAAAATCCTAATGTGGTCGTCATTTAACCCAATTTCGTGAACTCCGAGTACCCTCTGTAACATGTTTCTGCTCACTACATGTACTCGTGTGTGTGTTTCTGTGTGGCAGGTAGCGGTCAGCAGTCTGTGACAGGGGTGACTTCAGTGGAAGACAGCAACAGCTACTGGAGTGTCCGCGGAACAATCGACACCTCGTGTCATCGTGGCACCCCGATCAAATGCGGGCAGAATATTCGTCTCACCCACGTCAACACGGGCCGCAACCTGCACAGCCACTACTTCGCCTCCCCGCTGTCCTCTAACCAGGTGGGTGGTGGGGGAAGTACACAGGGGAGGGAAGAGGTGTCCTGTTATGTGAAGCATCCTCCACAAAGCTGCCTGCAGAGATTTGGAAATCATGTTCATGTCTTATAGAGGGATTTTACATCTCCAGCATCATTGAAAAAAGTTGTGAGGAATGTTGATACTGTTATAACTCATCTGCCAACTGTCAAGTCCGCTGACGGATTAATTGCAGTAACATCACTTATATGCGGTTATAGATGTAAAATACCAAGAGATTGATGCTCACATTTGACTAAAGACCATCGTTTTGAGATGGAACTGATTTGACAGCAGCTTTTACACTTTACACTAATTCACCAGACTCTCTGTGAAAACAGCCTTGGGTCAACAAAATATCCTGCAATATTGAGGAAGTGTGAAAACAGTGTGTCATGAAGTGTAACAGGGTTGGAAGATGTTTACCATGCTATTTCATAAATTTATCAACTGTCATTTTAGTATATTGCTAATGCAGTGGTAGTTGTTCTCTGAACATCCAGCTTGTGCACCATCTTCGATCAGCTGATCTGAGCATTACCAGAGTCTGACTGGTGACTAAAGTATATCTGCCTACTATGTTGTAAATCGATAAATAGCTTTGCTTCATGGCACTTTGAGATTTTGTCTGGAAAGTAAAGGGATCGTAAATGGTCACAAAAGCGAGGAAATCCTTCCTTATTGTCTCTTTTCTCTCTCGTCCACAGGAGGTGAGTGCATTTGGCGACGAAGGGGAAGGGGACCACCTGGACGAGTGGACAGTCCAGTGTGGAGGATCCGTGTGGAATCGCGAGGAGGCCGTCCGCTTCCGCCACAAGGCCACCGATGCGCTGCTGTCGGTGACGGGGGAGCAGTACGGGCGGCCGATCAACGGTCAGAGGGAAGTTCACGCCATGTCGAGCCCCAGCCAGCACAGCCTGTGGAAGGCCATGGAGGGCATCTTTCTAAAGCCCAGCGAGAACCTGGCAGGCAGCCGGGACTACAGTCACCTACACACAGAGTTCTGAAGGCCACACTTCTTTTGTTTCCTTCACTTCCCGTTGTCCACTGCCGCATTGCACTACACTTACACTTGTTCCAGACACCTCTCTTGTTGTTTGCCATCTTTTGAAGTGACTGTGCCAAAGTCTCTCATGGATCAAGTGGCAACAACTTCAATGTTGGGTTTTAACAAAACACAACTTGAATCCTCAAAAATCCAGCAGCTACACGCAATAGAGCCAATACAATTTCTCTGCCTTAACAGGTGCACAGAGACATGAAGGTGTTAAAAATGCCGTTTTACTCTATAAAGACACACTTTTCCACAGTTTGAAGCTTTGCATCCTCTCAGCTGTTTTGTTGAATAACTGCCAATATCAGGCAGTGCAGGTTTTGCAGAAGTATTAATTCATCAAGTGAATGTTGTGTTTGTTGATCAAAAAAAATGTTACACCTGTGCCTTTATCCCTTTTAAAATGTGCTAAATTCTAGGTATTTGAACTGCGGAAACTTTTGAAAACATACAAATTTGAATGTGTTTTTATGGCTTTTGGAAGCCATATTGTACTCAATGCATAAGAAGTATTACCTTTGTAAATGGCTTTCTTTTCCCTTGAATTCAAGTGTTTCATATAAATTATTTGACACTGACATAACAGAATAAGCCTTTTTTTTTCTCTTCAGAGGTGTTTTTTACATGTACATCATTGACTGGATGCTGTTGGTTGTCATGGTTCAATCAGTTTTCAAGTTCTGGGAGAAAGTACAGTGTTTTACATTTATACACATGTGTATGTGTTAGATCAACTCTTTGAGAGGTTCTCGTTAGAAACAAACATGCAATGAATACCTCATATTAAAATGGCTTGTATGCAGTATTAGCCTGATCTCTTCATTGGATGTTTTTCTTTTTGTTTTGTTGATGGTGGTGGAACATCTTTCATAAAATAATTTCAAGAGAGATGATCCAAATTTAGACATGGCAAGGCCAGAGTTTACTTTAAATGAATAACTGACGTCATCAATGTCTTTCCTGGTAACTGCATGCACATTTTATGACATGAATTATGAGATAGAAAATAGCGCAATGAAGATAGACAGTTGTTTCTTTTGTACAGTTGTCCCATTACTTAATCTTAAACTAATCAAACAATCCCGGATCATTTTATAAAAGACAACAGCCTAATTTTACCTACAGAGAAAAAAACAGACCAAAGCTTTTGTGATTGAGGGAAGCTTTTAATGTCTGCCCGGGCCATGGTACTTATCATAATGACTTTTTTGTTAACTTAATGCAGGGTTTTGGTTCATTTTCTGAAAGATAATGTGGGTCAGGGGCATCTGATGTGAGTGTTTTCTCACTTGTGTTTGACCTATGCTCCCTAATTATTACGATTCAGAGTAAGGGCTGATGTGTACACTGCTCCATAGGACGCTCCTTTTTCAGAAATGTCAACCAAATTGACCTTAAATCCTCACACCGTGCATGCAGCTGTAGTATTTTGGGATGCAAAGCCCAGTGGTGGAGGGGTTTCCTTTGTGTTCATGTATGTCACAAATGCCAAACGGTTACACTACAGAAAGCAAATCTGTTTGTAGTGCTACACGACCTTCACGGATTGTGTAAAGGTAATAAGGGAGCTTTCTACACTTGAAGGGGATGTTCCTCTGGCTCCCAGCTCCTTTATGCGCGCTCTGGTACCTGCATGGAGAAACTGCAGTAAAGGGCGCTTGGTAAAAACCATGCTGTGTTGTCATCCTATTTTTAGGGTTAGTATTCAAAATGACACAGTGAGGAGGAAAACAAGTGACAAGTAAAGCAACAAGCCTACTTTATACTGTATGAAAATGTCCCTGCTCACAAGCTTATAAAAAGCCCAAAGTTATGTGTAGTTTTAAAGATTTATAGATTAATGCTCTACCTTTTTATAGTATTGAGAAATATTGTTTGGTTACTAGTTAAAAAATGTCAAAATCCCAGTGCATAAAAATCTTTCATAAATAAATACAGATGCTTTTGGTTTCTATAAAAACAAGGTTTTATTGCATAAACATATATGGATATATTTCTTTTAGATTTAACATTTTAAACTTGTTATTTGCATTTTTATAAATCCATTTGGTTGGCAACTATTGCTGTTTTCTTTATCCTTTTCAAAGCAGCATGCCAATGTTGGATTACATATTTGTGTTTAGTTTTATCTCTACATAATCTACAAGATAACAACATGTTTTGGTAAGAACATATCTTCAAAGCAACTGTCAAAAACATGAAAATCATGAAGCAATTCCGTCATGTTAAAGATGTACAGTATCATAATGTGAACTTCAAAAGTGTTGATGAAAGCTTTTTCAAATAAGTTCCCATTGCAAGGATGTCTGATAGGAACCGTTATTAGAGAATTGCAAAGATAAAGTGGTCTATGCTGGTTTCAAAAGGACCAATTCCGTTGGTAACAATGTGCTGACAATTATCAAAGCCACAAACTGACTGACAGGGATCAGTGGTGCGTACATCATACAGCAGTTTATGCAGGACAGTGAGGCAGTGAGTACATTCAATAAAAACTAATGTGAATAAAACACACCATTAATTGTATCCAATGTCAGTTTTAACCATCCACAGTGAGGCCAACAGTCTTCTAACCCAGAGGACGTGAAACACAGATGATGACGATGTGACCTTGTATTTGCATATTCATAAAAATGCCCCCTCCTGCACTCTGATTTGATTAATAGCTGGTAGAAATTTGAGAAAAGAAATGGCTATTACCGTTTTAACTGGAAAGTCAAATCTGTGGGAGTAGTACAACCAGGGCAGTGCCACAATAAAGAAAGATTAAATGGATTACCCTGTTGTTCAAGGACGCGAAAACATGCATACTGATTTACAGTATGAAGAGACCTTTTCACTGCCATACTTGATTTTACAAAGCTATTTTTTAATTTATGATTTGTCTTACCCGGACAGCGTATAAACCCACATGGCTGCACATTGGTATGATTGAAATATATAGTTTGGTTATCATCAGACAGAAGAATAAATAATGGCTTCAAGGTATTAGATCCAATCATGTCAAACCGGAGCACCGTGCAATTTAGGAATCCACATGTTGCTGTTATGACACATAATGTTGCAATAATTATGAACTAACACTGTATTTCAAAGATGGCATCAACATTGGACCGGGAAAAAATAATTCTCACGACATTAATGAAAATATGTTTATGATATCTATTGATATCACAAAATAATCCTAGAAACTCTTTAAATGTGTTTGATAAAACATTTTTTTGGAAAACATTACCGTAATATGAAAATGTAATTACAATGCCAATAGATAAACAATGAAGTTTACCTGGCATGTTCAACGGCATTATAAAAGAGGAGGAACATGATCTCTAAACTCCTACAAGGTATTTCTGAAATGTTGTCACCACTATGTGGTTTCTAAAATTGTAGCGCTATCAGGTCTAAACCATAAAACCCAGCTATGAGGCCAGATCCAACACATTCTATCACACCAACTGCAGCAGTCACCTCCATTTCTCATCCAATCCTGAGCTGTATCAACTGGTACGACAGCACAATTTTGGTTGTGGGGGGAAAAATGTGTTGTTTTGCCATTAAAAATAGTGAATGTTCACCTACACAGACCAAAGGGCTCGAGTGATAATGGCAGAACACAAATCCCGAGCTCAAATACATCGGAGTTGTTCTCAAATTCCGAAATCACTTTGTAAACGTGGCTGTTCAAGTGTTTCGATGCAAATCTCATTTTAACCACTAGACTGCAACCTTTTCTAAGAAAACAGCTGCTCTTCCAGCATGCCGAAGCTCTGCTGTATATCCCTGAATTATCTCACTAGTTTCTACCCTTCATACATTCTGCTTGAGAAAAAAGAAACACACACAACAAGGACTACATTATATATATATACAGAGAAATCCATGGGAGTTAGTTTAAAGTTTGATATGGCAGTATATAAACTGGCATGCTGTTTGTGCGGTTTATACTCACCACAATATGAGATGCTGAGGTGAAATATTTTCTATTTAACACATTATCAACAATATTATAATCTATCTGGTCGAACTAACGACCAAAAACAGAGCTCTACTTTAATACATTTTTAACCTCTCAGACAGCCTGAGCTTACATCCTGTACATTCTCTCTCTCTCACACACACACACACACATACACACACACACACAAATGGTGAGGGATTAATCAATCAATCAATCAATGCCAAGACTTAATAGCACAGACAGGGGGACAGTGATGGTTCTTAACTGATTCCCCACTGAGGATTGAGTTGTGCTCCTAGATATACAGAAAGACTTCTGTGCCCCTAGATAAGTGGACTTATCGAGTTAGTCCATTTAGTTAGTCCATTTAGTTAGTCCATTTTCCACATAAGGAGTTATGTTTAAACATTATATGAGATGTGAGTGATTTGATATACATTTAAATACTCTGACCAACATTCAGCACCAACATTCACTCACATTCAGCGCTACTTCTCTATTGGAAATATGCGGTTGTCCATAATAAATTTGATTTTGAAATAAGGAACGGCTCATAGCACCTTATGAACATTTTCGGTTACTAGAAAATCAAATTTGAAGGGCGGTCAAAATAATATGCTCAATTAATTTTCACTGTTTATATAAAAACACAATTATTTTTCCACTTCTTCTTTGTGACCAGTAAGCCCGGTAACTCTACATGGTGACATCTTCAGTGCCAAACACATATACCTTTCTTCATATCACTCGCTTCAATAAGTTAAGGTTAAATTAAACAACAACAAAAAAAAACTCAACTGATGGTTTAGAGAAGTGCTCGGGGGTTGTGGCTGGTCCTGCTTTGGCTACAGAGACGAGATGTGAGGTCGTGGCCGTTCCATCCACTCCCCAAGCTCACAGTGCAATCGGTCACTCCATGCCGTTCCGCAGCATCTGATTGGCTGCGATAAGCATGACACTGATGATGAAAGCCATGGCGAAGGCGCAGATCAGGCTTTTCCTGACACACGTCTGGCGATTCTTCTTCTTAGGATGGACTGAGGGGAGTGAAAGAACAAAAGAGACAGGTGTTTACTTGTTATTGTTTATCCCCAGTTTGTGGCTCCATTAGTGAATCAATTGAACGAGCTATTCTGGCTCTGTCCAAAGGGTTGAAATAAATCTGCCTACAAGAACAAACCAATGGCCATTTAGCAAGAAATCAATTTACTCATTTAATTTGAACAGAAGAAAATAATAGCAAGACTCCCAAGAAGTCGATAGAAATATAACAAGCTGATTTGACACTTGTTTTGGGATTGTTGTTGAGAAGTTGTGACGTATGAATTTGTGTACTTTAAAAGGTGCTGATAGGCAGATTCCTTGGATAAAGCCAAATACATTTCATATCAGTGACCATCCTTTAACAGAGTTAGGGGTCATGGCTAAAATTATGAATCTTACATAGATACAGTCAAAAAGCTAGTAAATGGACCTTGTGAAAGATGGGGAATATATTTTTAACATGCGTCTCAAAAATGTTGGCAATATCTCCAACGCTTAAACTACGTGCACACATGCACATACAGGTACTTTTGATGATGCAGCAAAACAAAGAGGGGAGGAGTGGAACGTGGAACCTTTCTGTTCTGTTGTCTGCGGAGGCTAAAAGTCAGCAGAGTGAAAAGATGTGTCGCCAAAACAGCAAGAGCCAAAATGTTTCTCCCTGTCAGCCTCCTTGTCTCAGTTTGTTATATCACACACTGCATCAATAAATCAACTCAGAGCCTTGAGTTGTGGATCTAAGAGGGACTGTGAAAGTCCCGACGGACGATGGGGCGGAAGCATTTAAGAGGGAAGTTGAGGATGTGGGAAGAGGGTCAAATGTAGGGAGTAAATCAACTGTTACTTAGCAGAGAGGCTCTTTACCTCTTCCTCTTTCTGCTTCTCCTCTTTCAAATCCTTTCAGCGGTTTCCTCTCACTTACTCCTTCCCCCAACAACCGAAACTTTGTAAAAGAGAACGCAGAGCCAGCAATTCCCTGATCCCTTCTTCAGCCTCTTACTTCTCCCTTCACTGTCCCGTCTCTGATTCGTTTCTCCCTCTCCTCCCAGCTGTCTCTCTTCAGGTTCCCAGAGACTCTGGGCCGGAACCCAATGGATTCATTAATTAAGAATGTGCTGGTTTTCGGGCCAGTACGATCTGTCTTTACTTTTTTACTGTTTGACTGGATGTTTTGCAGCTGGAAGGCAATTTCTTACTGTAACTGACACGGGGTCGGATTTAGTTTGTTTTCCTTACACCCCTCGAAAGCAGTAAAAATTGGTCTTACTTCCTAAGAAAAAAGGCCTTTTGTGTATTTATTTTGCTCTCAAACACTGACTTTAAAATTCAACTAAATACATGCAATACACTACCTTGAGACTAATCTATTTTGTTTTTTAAATCTTGCATCTGTTTTTTCTTCCTTTGTGCCTCAGAAATTGTTGACCTTGCTTTCAGGATCTCCCTGTTGGATATTCATTTTGGTAGAGCAGCAGATTAAAAATGCCGAATCTCACCTTGAATATTTTGAAGCACGATGTAGATAAGTTATTTCAAAGAATGTGAGGTAAAAGTTTAAATTAAAAGTGTCCATAACTTTCTGAACTAAAACAAGTTTCAATACTGTCGCTGTGCATGCTTACCTTTCTTAACCTTCTTGAGGTTGAGCAAACTAGTGCATGGTAAACAGTGAGCTTCAGAGGTGTGACTGGTCATGTCCACCGATGTCTTTCATTTTTTTTTATTGATTTATTATAACCAATAAGTAGTGACATTTTTGCCCCATGGACGGCATTTTTAGGTGAAGCAAAAACACCTCCAGTCTGAGCGCTTAGTTACTTACTTAGATTTACAATTTAAACATTCATGGATATGTTTAATTAGCTCAGTATTAATTACATTGGAACCTATTTTCTATAAGTATATAGATACCTGATGTATCTAAATAAAGTATATAAAGCAATGTCATGTTTCCATGAAAACAGCTTCTTCACCTCCTTCATACTCAGGGCAGTTCCCTGTTTCATTTAGGCTCTCCTCCTCGGTGATGATGATGTTCTCTATGTCCTTCATTGTCAGGTGGTCCCGGAAGGCGTGGAAGAGCACCTGCTTCAGCTCATCAAGAGACAGCTGCTGCATGTCAAACTGCAGGGGAGTGGGGGGGGGGTGTGATCAATGTAGAGGCAGAGTCATCCACAAATTGGCAGATATATATAGAAGATAAGCATGAGGTGTGAATTTATGGCATGAATGAGTTTGTTTCTTGTTGCCCAAATGAGAGATTTACAGGTACAGTATGGAAGTCGGAAAGGTGTCAGTTGTAATGTAATGGCAGCATGATGCCTTCATATCATTCGAAGTGCTACAGTTTTTATGGGTGACTGGATCAGTATACAAACCAGTGTGTGTGTCTGTGTGTATGCAAGCACTATAGATGCATCAGTGGCAAAGGAAATTCAGGCACATTTACCCCCCTTAAGTGGTTATATACTCAGTCTCTAAAATGATTAACGGGATTGACCAATCTTTGACACACAATCTGAATCTTAGCCGGCATCCTGTTCCCTGTCTGCCATTCTTCCTGTGCAAGCCCCAGCTGATACACACTAAAACCCACGGACTCACTTGCTTATGCCATCCTCAAACCCACTGGCGTCTATATCGAGATTATTTACCTCGGTGACAGTCTCAAATACAATCAGTCGCTTGGTTTAGCACAACAGATGGACATGCTGGGGCAGGCGATGCCACACACAAAGTCAATTGGGGGTTTTTATCGGGAGAAAGAAAGAAAAAGACAGTCCTGTGAGATGAAAATAGGAAAGTATGGTGAGGTCATAGCAAATGAGAAGAAGTAGTGGGAGACACAGATGGACAAAACAGAGAGTGGAGACTGTAGAAGTAAAGATGAGTTGTGATGGTGATGAGACGCTCATTTTAACACAAGAATCTGCAGTCCCAAAGCATGGCAATTATTAATATTCCTATTAATTAACAATTATAAAGTGCTGGCATTTAGTGTCTTTTTTCATGTGATCACACTGCAGTTCTGACATGGATGAACACACATGCTCAAACACAAAACATTCATAGGAAACGTAATATGCAGTTTATAGGAAAATAATTTCATTTGTGTATGAACATGTACAGATTTTGATGCATGTTTTGTCAACTCTTCCCTCCGTCGTATGCAGAACACTATTTGGTAACAAGAGTGAAATAAAAAAACAGCCTAAAATCAATAGTATTTTTGTTTTCAATGGGCTTGGTTTTTTGAATAGCAAAGAAGCAAAAGTGACAGAAGATGAAGACAGAAAATTCTTCAGACCCCAAAAACATGAAAGCATGGCTAAAAGGGTCTGCATCATAAATTGTATGGACCTTTTCCAAAATCCAATCAATTGTTGCGTACAGACAAGAATGTGATCTTTAATTCATCTTCAAAATGGACATAGCAGGCGCACAGAGGATGTGCAATGTTCCTGTCTGTCCACATGGGGGAAAAGCCACGATGGGGCCGCTACTTGGTCGGCGAAGGATAGCCACAGAGAGAAAACCAGTTTGTTGAACCCGGTGCATCACTAGCGGTTGTCCTGAGGGCGCTCGTTAGGCTACTTTCTGCACTAAAGCTAACCCAAGTGATCAAAGTGAAAACCAGTATGAGTTAAGCCTGGAACACACGACGTGAGCAGACGGCAGAACCGGCAGCGTCTGGGTCCAAAGTTGCCCTGTCACACTAAGCCGATTCTCACTTACAAGGCCGACGAGGACCAAATTCGGCCCACGGTGCGGAACACACTGAGGAGACACTGAGGAGACACTGAGGAGACACTGAGGAGACACTGAGGAAAACTGCCCGACCGTCGGCTTGGCGTGTTCCAGGCCACATGATCAGAAACATTAATGAGGTACGATACAGTCAGGAATAGTGCGGCGGAAAATAAAAGTTATAAATAATATACATGCAAATGCGAACATTATAACCACGTAACTAGAAAAACTGAAAATAATTCCCAATTCTCACACATTTACTTACTCGGTCACACAGTCTTTTGCCTGGAGTCTCAACGAGGCTTATTGCCCTTGGCGACCAGTGACCAGTGACATACTGAAGGAGCCAGGACACATCAATCAGAACAACAGGTGCTTACCCTCAGTCCCTCCCGTCTAATCCTTTGAGCCCTGGTACCAAACAAGCTTGTTTTGCCAGTTGTCCACCTGCTCTGTCTTGTGACCCCTCTCTAAAAAGTCACCCCGATGGACAACCTGCAAGCCTTTGTACTTTATTCTGCGCTCGCTGGGTCTTATCTGTATTCTGTATTTCAGGTTCGTTTTTTTATCAAAATTAGTCACAATTTGATGTGATAAAATGGAATCTGGAGCAAAATGTTCCACATTTGAAGCACTGAAACAAAAACGGCACTGGAACAGCCACCTTTTAATAATTTAACTCACGGTACACATTCACACACACATCCACCCACACACATGCGCACCCACAACCACACACACACAGGGACTAAAAAGGGATGCGTAGACCTAAGAGGTTGCCTGTCCTCATGGAATGAAGTAAATGAGTTAATTACAACAACAATAAAATAATGAACTCTATTTGTTTAGTACCTGCACTGCACTGTATGTAGGTCAAAGTGCTTTACACACAAAACAGGGAAAAAGACACAAAGGATGAGATAAAAATAAGAGGAAAGTAATACAAAATAGAACATTCTAGAATGAACACACAAGATATAGTAGTAATAATGATAAGAATTAAATCGGTAGCCACGGAGCAAACATTAACAAGACACTGCAGCAGCATCAAAAGAGCATCTCCTTTATATCCTACTCTCTTTTTTTTCATTTTGCAGTGGGGGATTTTTGAGGTTATAAGACAAACACTCAGAACGTGTTGTGCCTTGAGAGCGCTCTCTGCCAATAGGGGGCTGGCAAAAAACACTGCACAACAGAAGTTTCAGATCCCGATGGACGCAGACTCACCACAGCTCTTGATTGCAACACATTTATAAAAAGAAAATCTCCCCATGGGTACAACCTCACTGTTAGTCTCATGTCGGGCCCAGCCCAAAGTTGACAAGGAAACCAACCTCCCCCGGAGCTGTGGGAGGTAACAAAATTACAACATTCATATCAACCACTAACCACTGTTTTTATTTTCATGCATTTTGCATGTCTGCGTTTTACGGCACGTTGTCAGATAGACTGGTCACATACTCGTGGAGCCAGGACACAGTCGGAAGTCAGAAGAACAGGTGCTCAGCCTCCGTCTTCTCACCCTTCTCTTAAAGAAGAGTGACAACCTGTGTGACAACCTGCAAGCATTGTTTCCTTTATTCTGTGCTATCTTTGTCCTATTTTTCGTGATCGCAGCAGTGCTGTCAGGGTTAGGTTGCTGGGGACAGATCTTAGTATAACATTGCAGGTGAGATAAGTTATTCTTAACAAAGTAAGCAGAGGTTACAGTCAATCAAAAAATAAATTATAGATTAATTAGATCCACAGGAACAACATCAGTCCCAATTAAATGTGATTAAATGCAAAATGTTCCACTCCAAAGGTAGAATAAGTTCTTTCCCAGTCGCTGTTATGATACCACTGTTAAACTAATTACACCTAAGGTAAGTTTGGTTGGAACCACCATCAAAAAGCAGTTCTTTAATATTGTTTTTTACTCAAAATGTGGCATTCCTGGTCTGAACACTGCATACTGTGTCAATAGATAGCAAACAGTAGTGATAAGTCTGTCACTGGCCGGCTAATCCATTCTGATTCCTCCACCTTTGTTTTCCTTCTCTCTTTTCATTAATACTGACAGTTGAGTTTAAAGGAGACATATTATGCTTATTTGTGATTCATCAAATGTATCCCTTTCATTCTTGTGCCTTTTCAGCCTGGGACGCATTGTATATAAATGTGCGTAACTGTGCAGCCGACTACAGCGCATTTTGAGGGTTGAGTGCTACGGCGTGTTGGGAGGATGTGGGGGGGCCAAGGCCATCTAAGGGACTCCCTATGGGTCTGATGAAGAAGGCAAACCCCGGAACATCCAAACAGGTTGTCTTAATTTGTATTCTTTCATTACAGGAATCATAAAAGAATACACAATTTGGGGGTTTGTAGACATGCCAGAAAGCCCCATTAATGTGTAGAAGCACTGTCCAAGTGGAATTTCCACAATATGTCCCCTTTAACATTTGTAACGTGACGTTTGACACAAATGAGTGCAGAGTGGATGTTCACAAGAGCCCGCTGTTCTATTTTCACACTGCAGAGATAAAAGGACATAATTGGCTGCTTGGAAAGACTGTTTTAAGCCAAAATAAATGACACGGTAGGTTTTTCAAGTGCTTGAGGGTGCAAGAACAAAGATCGGGCTGGATTGCCTCCCAACACTTTTCAATAAATTAACGATGAGCCGCCAGCTAGCAGCTAAAAGTGCTAACAGTGTAAACAACCAGCTACGGGCGCTGTTATCAGCTGTAACTGCAGAATAATAGTGGCGGCGCACTCACGTGCGCTAACATACAATCAAAGCATGAACGACCTGCTGTGCATGTTGTTTAGGGAGAAACTGTGATTAGGACACAGAGCGAGAGCAACATTCTCTACTCATTGTCACTGCCGTTTTCAGAATGAGAATTCTTTAAGCGAGGCACAATAACAAAAAGGCCAAAGCAAGTGAAAGATGAAGACGTTTCTTTTATTTCTTTATAGGGTCCTTTCCATAATGCAAAAATTGGAGCCTGCTAATGGCGAAAAAATCACTTTCAGTGAAAGCAAACAGCGAATCATTGGCCAGTTATAACTACTACTACTACTACTAACTGGTCCATAGATTCTCATGGTGTTTCAGATGTTCTGCATTTTCATGTTTATTTTGTGGATTTCAAGTTTGTTATGGCTGAACGTTCTGTAATAGAAAATATATGCCACAGTTCACTGAAACTCGTTTCCACGTCAAATGTTTTGCAAAGTATGATTTTTGATCAACATCATTAACAAGTGTTAGCACGTCTGTGCTATGCAAGCTGCTTGAGGTTTACTGAATGCGCAAACATGCTGCTCTTTTAAAAATGATTGTAACAGTGAATAAAGACCTACATGATGAAGGAAAATCAAAATAGAAAAATACCAAAGATAACATTACGGATACAGCCAAGAAAAGGGTTATCCTAGTTTATCTGTGGAAACCGGATTATCGCGAGCCTGCCGGCAGTAATATCTCAGCGTTATGATACCACTTTGAAGCAAAGACTCCAAGAAAAAACACAGCGTAGCGTTTTTACACTTCATTTTTTTCTACAAGTCAAAAAACAATATAGTAACATGTTCATTTGTGAGATTTAGAGGGAAGTAAACCATTTGGGGTGTAGCTTTAAATGTATCTATACACCTGTATATAAATGTAACGAATGGGAGATATCATACATTATACGTTCATGATAACCCTATTTCAGACTCCCAGAAAGATCTTGGCTCAAGGATAGTTGTTGGTTTCCCTCTTAAGGCATTGTTACATCATTTGTGACGCTTCCCTTTCTATTTACCGTTATCGAAGATATCGAAATCTCCCGAGCAGCTTCTACCCATTCCATCCTGCAGAAGCAGCAGATATATCTCGAGTACACTAAATAGAAAAAGCAGTATGCAATCACCAGGACACACAAAATGTGTTGATTGTAATCAAGAACTACCAATTCCAGTTCCTATGAAGAAGTAAATCATTCCATTTTATTGTGCAACACATCGTCTGACAATTGTGAACCTTATCATTATGATCCACCATGATGTGCCCCCTTTTCTTCTATCTTTCTCCTTTTAATATAATGACTCTCCTTCTTGCAGTCTCCCTATGAGGTCTGCGAAATATAAACAGAAACACAAAATACACACAAAACACAGCGCCCGCCGTCCCCAGAGACACACTTCCTCCCACCATTTCAACCCCTTGTCCTCCGTCTTCCCATATTCTTTCATTTTAATTTATTTAATATCCCGCTTTTCTCTCGTCTTCCGCCTCTCATTTTTCATTCCCCTTCTTCCTGTTTTCTTTTAGTCTGTCTTTCTCTTCGCGGGGCTTGAATATTTTAAATCAACCCCCGATGAACACTGTCTGCGACCTTCAAGAATCACAAGCACTCGTATGTCTTCTTTCGTTCTTTCCCACTCTCCTCCTTTGTGATTTTCCTTCAAATTCCTGTATCTTATATGTGGGGAACCTTCACCCCCCTGAACAAACACCACTCTCCCTGTTTGAGACGTACTGTCCCTCTTACCTCTCTATTCTCTCATCTATTTTAGCTTTGCACACTGAAGCCCGTCCTGCTCCATCCCTCCTTCAGATGGAATGTGTCCTATTTATAAAATGTGACACAATATTTCCCTTGGAATGACGTTCGTGTATGGCAAGGACCTTTTTTTCCTGCAGCAATTGCACAATAAAGAACAATTTAAATGTGGCAAGGGTATGTGTTTGTAACCTAAAACACACCTCCTCATTTCAGTGAGTCACACTCTAAATGTTTCTCCTCTTATTTGACTCAAAGAAAGCAGAGAACTGCTTCCTTAGAGCTGTCTGCTCAACCAGCCATCCTCACCCTCCTCCCTACATACACACAAACACACTCACACACACTCAAAACCTTGCACTTTTCATTATTGTCGCATGTCTTACCTAAGAGGCAAAAAAACACTTTGACAGTAACACACTTTCTCCAGTGGAACAATTAAAAAAAAAAAGCAAGCTTGTTATAATGCTTTTTAAGCTGCTAGCCTTAAAAACCACTGAGACAAGCACAGAAGCTATAATCTTTATAATAGTAAAGCCCTCTGCCACACTGTGGATCACAAACACACACCCAGACTCCAAAACATACAAACATACTATTCAAAAGCAACACACTTCATTCTGGCAAGATACACCTTTCCTCCGAGATCCGAGGGTTGAAAGAAGAAAAAAGGTTTCTTCTTTATCTGATAACAGAAGAATGGTGGGGGCCAGAGAGGGTTTGTTTGTTTATTTGTGTGTGTGTGTGTGTGTGTGTGTGTGTATTTTAGAGAGTCCCTGCAGAATATAGAGTTAGTGCTCAGGGATGTAAAACTTGAACCGCCTGCTAAAATACAAAGTGAGAGGTGAGTGAGAGTTGGAAAAAGGACGCGGAGGGGATGTAACTCATAAGTGATGGTTCTGAGTTGAGAGGAAGAGGAGTAAAAGGAGGTGGAGGAGAAGGTTTTGTCTTTCACCTGCCAGAAGATGTTGTCAATGGTGTTGCCCAGGAATCCTTCTCTGTTGTCAGATGAGAGCAGTTTGGGCCCAAGTATCGTCATGAACTCCTCAAAATCGACCTGGCCGTCCCCTGCACACGCACAGACACACACACACACACACACACACACACACACACACACACACA
Source organism: Pungitius pungitius (assembly GCF_949316345.1). Lineage (NCBI taxonomy): Eukaryota > Metazoa > Chordata > Actinopteri > Perciformes > Gasterosteidae > Pungitius > Pungitius pungitius. Next base: position 10,358,418 of record NC_084915.1, on the reverse strand, counting down.
CACAGACATGTAGAGAGGCTTACCGGAACAATAAAAAATCAAAAACAAAAAAAGGAAGGCTGGCAGACAAGCGCTGAATAATGCATTTTATGCTGAAGTTAATTTGCTTGCTGAATCAAAGAAAGGCATCCTGAGATAAATCAACAGATGGATGATCCCTCATCCATGACAAACGCCCATGCATCATCACCACTAATTCACCTTTTAAATAGGGTGTCTGCACCTAAATGCAAAGCAGTGCATGTGTGTGTGGTTGTAGATCGCGTTTATAGATAGTTATTTTGTGTTGCAGTGACAATGCAGGAAACATTTTAATTTGAAATTCAAGGGACACAACTTGTGTTTGCATTATGCATTCTACTGCTGCATGTTGTTTAAGACAACAATCAACAGCCAATGTCCCGTGGAATTAATGCTCAGTGAACATCCCCACAACAGCATGTCTTATGGCTTGCTGCACAAACACCAGAGACTATACTGTACATTGGTGTACATTGCTGATATTGATATTGCCACCCTTTTACAATGTTATTTAATGTTACTTGATGCTCGTTTGTTTCCAATAAATAGCTTTTCAGAGACATTAGATGCACTGTACAAGTCACAGTGCTACTGTGTTAGTATTGGTGGTAAAATACTGCTCTATTTTATGGGGCTGAATATTTCCCAAGAACATCACTTGTGTGGAACCATGTCATTTGGCACTAATTACAGGAAAGACAGAGGCAATATCCATACAGTTCCAATCAATGATAATTAACTCCTGTTGCTTTCTTTTAGTGTAACGTGGCCAAGCTTAACAGAGAACAATGAGACAATTGTCAACAGACAAACATGCACTTCAACATCTAAAGATGAATTTGGAGTTTGATAGTATTTAGGTCAGTTTTATTGGAGGTGTTTATTCAAGGAAATCCCTTTGTTTCCTCACAGTCAGTGTCAAATTCCTGTTTGTAGTAAATGTCTCGGAAAAGATCAAGAAATGACAAGGAAATTGCAGACCTTTTAAAGGAGGCATTACCTTGTAATACATATATCATTACGACATTGTTTCTCTATTCTGAAACCCTGATAGCAGTCTCTAAAAATAAATCTTCAAATTACCATAATATAATATTGTTATTCAAGACTACTTGCCTCAAACCTTAGGGGTATTATAAGTATATAATGCAAGAGCAGGGATTTAATGAAGTAAAATGAATCATCTGAAGGACTGTGCGTCCAAGACTTGATGATAATTGACATTCTTGAACTAATTGTGCTGGGACGACTTTCAGTGCTTTATTAGCGCCGTCATGGAGATGATAGAAGTTAGAGGTGGACGATACTGCCTTCGAACATATTCCCCTCGGAAAACAAATGGCAGCGCTGCTCTCAGACGGACGGGACTCGTCGAGGCGAAAGCAAAAAGCTTTTAGCTTTGACCTTTGACATTTTTCACAAGTTGTGGAATAAAGAGCAGGGGTATAAGAACTAGTTGAAAGATTGACTAGCTTGGTGGTGATTTAAAGACTAATTCATAGTTATTTCCATCCTGTGTTGATTTACAAGCACGGCTGGAGTTTAAGGAGCAGCAGCAGACACATCCTCCGTTCAATGTCTCCGATTGAGTTTATTCTTCACAACTGTCCACCTGCTGCTGTAAAGGCAGTTTAAAGGCTGTTTTGCAGGGTAATGTTGAGGGTGACAGTAACACAAAATCTGGTTTTGCCTCAAGCAAATAGGAAATGCATCAATTTACATGTTTGTGTTATCTTTTTATGTTTTTATGTTTATTTACAGCACATTAGAATTTGAATATTCATACAGCTGGCTTTTAATGGAAGGAAATATCATTCTTTTATATATAATCATTTTGAAATAGACAAGTAACTAAACTGCCTTTTATAACGCATGTACACCTCGTGTGGTGCCTTACCATCCATGTCCAGTCTCTGCATGATGATGGCTAGCTCCACTTCGCTGGGCATGTAACCCAGGGAGCGCATGGCCATACCCAGCTCCTGTTTGGAGATGAAACCATTCCCATCACGATCTAAGACACGAAACGCCTCACGGATCTCTGCAAGACAAACAAACAACGTAACACGATATTGTGTGTCAGGCCGTCTGCATGTCATTTATTTTGAATACTGACATATTTCAGTAACCAATTTTAACTGATTTTAACAAGCTGTAGTAGCTTAAAGTCTTTGACATTGAGTCATCCAGTGATGTAAATGAGATGAGTCAGATTATAGCAGGTGTGTAGACGGTGCTGAAGTGTGCTTCCCTGGTGCTGATGGCAGGCTTCTCCATTAACTGGAAGTGCGGCATCCTTTCCCTCAGCCAGTCAAAGGGAACCCCTGCGCTCGCTTCCTGCACTCCCCCCTCTCGTTCCTTCCTTGTTTCTCTTATACCTTTACATATTGTATTTAACAAACCTATAGGGGTCCATATCAGTCCCTCCACGTAGCACAATTGCCAACAGACTGCCAAGATCATTTTCGATTCTCTCCTCCCACATAAAAAGCTTGCTTCTAAATGGAAATTGTCAGGAAATGCACACGGCTCATGCGGCAACTCTGTGTTCGTGCAGCAGAATTTCTCAAACCTCTCAGGACCTGGTCAATCTCCGGCTAATTACCTGCCAATCACTTTGCTCTTTCTGAGCGCAGGTGGAGCTTTTTGGTTGCGGTCGAGGTGGTCAAACTTATCGACTTTATAAAGACTTTGCACGTCTGACTTTGCAAGTCTTTATTAAGCATCTTCTCGTGGGCCAATATTTTTCTTTTACTTCAGGGGCAGGAGAGGGCGTTATTTCAGTTGGCATTGGCCACTGGTGCAGATCTTTGTAGAGAAACACAATTTAGAAGAGCAACCTCCTGCTGGATTACAGATTTTCAATTTGACTTTACCCAGGACTAATCTTTATTCAGAAAATTGTCAATAACCTTCTCGCCTGACATGTCGCCCCTGTGATAGGGTTAGGATTAGTATCAGATCTGCCTCCTATGACTGTCTTTACTCCGTCTGCTGTGGATTTAAGATTGTAAATATCCCAAACGGAAGATAACTAGATCCAAGCCACTGCCTCTGTCACTGAATAAAGTGAGAGGAAAGGGATTGGGATTCAGCCGCCCAAAACAAAGTGAGACGTAAAGGTACAAATAAGATGGTTGTGGTTATGTGGCAAAGCGTGTGTGCGTTTGTGTGTCTGTACCAGCATACGGCCCTGCCTATTATAAATTCAACCCCCCAGGACTGTACTTGTTCTCACTGTGATTGATGAAACGCCTCAAAACCAGAGAAAGGGGCAGCACTGATCCAACACAGGGGTGATTAGGCAGCCTTCTATCTGCGCTAACAGATGATCGCAGAAGAACCTCCAGCATCTCTCTGAAGTGGGATTAAGAGGTTTCAAATGCTCGCAGCCAACTCCATGGATATTTTGTCCACATCAAAGAGTCCATTTGGTTGCGTTGGATCTGTGGTTGACAGGGCTTAGATAATGCCTCCTCATGATGTCTGGAAGTTCAAATTCCATTTACCGAATTGCTCTACACAGGTCCGCACTATCTTCGATGGACAAAGACCAACCGTACTAAAGATGTAGAGGCATTTCCGTCACTGTAGCGGATCTGCTTTCAGCTCACCAAAGCAACTGTTTGAGTGAACTGGGTTGAATAGAGTTTTACGCAAGGGACATTGGATTAAAAGATTTATGCTACAAAGTACTTCATACCAAAGTTCATTCGAGCAAACTGCACAAGGCCAGTTGTGTGTTAACAAAAATAAGCAGCATCAGTCACAAACACACTCCCGTGCCCTTGCTCATTGTCAGGGTTAGCTACTTCTTTCCCTCCAAAGCAACCAATGTAAAGTCATTTTTGATGTAATGTATTGAGATGTTATATAAAATACTTGTGTAAAGCTGCATTTAATATTGGGGAGTTTGTCTATGATTTGGGTTGTTTACAGACAAAACATATGGCTGTGCTTTACCTCAAATTATCAAAGTGCAGTTTTATTTTCATACAGTCTGTTTACTAAAAAAGACCTTTCTGAGCGCTGTTCCTGTCATTTCAATTTTACATTGTTTGAAAACTTGAATCCGGAAACCTAAATCAATACATAGTGTCCTATTTCAGGCCTCGTCCCACACATCTAATATCTGTCAATCAAGCCCTGTAATGGATTTTAATTCAAAAAGCACCATAATTAGAAACCAATGCTTCGAGTCAAGCTCTGACAAAATGGCTGAATGGAAAACTGAGAAGAATAAAGTCTTTTGTTACTGCTTTGTCAGTAGTGAAACAGGAACTGCCAGCACACCTCACACTCTACTCTGCAGCCCCGCCATGAAACAGCATGAAGCTCTCTGTAAGCACACTCACCCCCCAGCTCCTCTGTGGAGATGCTGTTGAGCTGGAAGGCTTCGCTGCCCTCCGTCAGGGAGCTGCTCAGGTAGTTGTCGGGATAGAGCAGGCCCGCCCGCACATGGTGGAATGGCATCTTCTCCCTGCAAAGTAATCACACACACACACACACACACTGTCTAAATACACTATGAATGTTTGTGTTAGCGAGAAAAACTACAGGTGAGAGGGATTTGAGTCTCAGAGCGTGCGTATGTGTATTCAAAACCTGACGACCCACGCGGCCGTGAGCCCTTTTTAGAAACACAAGCTCCTTTGAGGAACGTTGCTCCTTCCACTCTGCGACTTCTCGTTCCCGGGGAGAAACCGCTGTCTCCTCGTGGCAGAATCACAGTGACAAATTATGTAACCACATTATAATTCATTGGATTCACAGTAGAGATTCCACTGTTGTTCATTGTTCTGATAAAATAGCATCAGAGTGCATTCAGGAACAAAAAGGAATAAAGTCCTGTCATTTGCCATTGTTTTCCTTCAACCCTTCGCTGCCACCCGACACCGGAACCAAGAGACCTCGTAGCTGAACAGGGCATCAATCAGCCAGAGAGAAGCTCTACTTAGATTCATGGGAGATGTCCCTCTGAGCGCTTTCCCTGCGCAATGTTCAACCGTGGCGATATGCTTCATGTAATATTCCCGCCAATAGGACATGATGAACTGTTGAGGTAACCGAAAGTCCCAGAGGAAGTGATATAGATCCCGAGAGTATTCGGTGAGTGTGTCACGGCCAGACAGGACAGATAGAGATAGAAGTGGAAATGTCTCGCTCTCTGGGAACACGGTCCTCTCCTCTCCTCTATATGACCTAAGAAGCGGTTGTTCAATCACATGTTTTGTAATCTTGAAAGCGGATGATGGGCACTCTAGACCCTAAATGTTTGTCCACCAGCACTGAAAGTGAGTTGTTCAGGATAAGTCCCCTTTAAAGTATTTACCATGCACAGGTTTTGCAGACGTGAGTATCAGGTCTCAGGTGCTTGAGGTGGTTGATGTTACAGCTTTATGTAGATGTTACTGTGTAACTGACATTGAGAAGTCTGCTGACTTTTCCACTTGTTCATCGCTGATGGCAACATTGAAAGCTCTAAATATTCTAAAATACTCTTTAATTAAGGTGCTATGTGAAGCAGGTTTACGACATTGAAATTTTGGGGCGTTAACTTCAAGCTCAAAATAATTGAAAGAGTAAATGCAATCATCACTGAGGAGATTGGCCGTGCCTCTACTCTAATATACTCTGAGACGAATCCGCCTTGTTTTTCATCCAAAAACATTTTATGGAAGTAAATTTGTGCCATCGGGGGTTGAAATAAAAAGGTGATTGAATTTCTAGCACTGAATATTTATGCATTGAAATTATGTACCTGAATGTTTTTCAACATTAAAAAACCGCAAAAAAATTCAACCTAAAAAAAAAAACTGTTGAAATATTCAGCCGCAAAAGAAATGGAGGCTACAATATTCAACCCAAAAGCAATCGATTCTAGATTCAAGATCAGGAGCGTGCGTCAAGCTGAAGGAGCGAGCACCCAAAACACCTTTGGCTTCGGATTGTAGCCATGTCCAATAATAACGGGGCTTTAACTCATCTTGAATTTGATTTTTTTTGCGGTGTTTTAATGTTGAAAAACATTCAGGTACATCATTTCAATGCATAAATATTCAGTGCTAGAAATTCAATCACCTTTTTATTTCAACCCCCGATGGCACAGATTTACTTCCATACCTTTTTTATTCAGTTTCTCACAACAGCAGATGATACAAGAAGAAAGGTCTACTCCTAAACTAACATCACATCAAACCTGTTCATTGAAAAGTGATGGAAATAAATATTTGACTTGAAGCAACAGGTTAATATGACACTTATAAATAATACAAAGAGAGAAAATGGATCCACAGATGCACTAAGGGAAACATGTTGGGGATATGTGTATGATGCTCTTCTGGTTGCTAAATTGGTGTGTAGGCATGTATGTGCAGATACAGCAGATGTATTCAGGTATAGTTAACGTATACGTATGGGCACAATATTTATAATCTATTTCTTTTGTAGAAGTTGTAGAGTAATAATACACGTACACGGTTAAATTTGTATGGATACGTTAGTCATGTCTGTTCAACAAGTTAACGTACCTGTGGATGTTGGGTATGTAGTATATGTATAATTTCCTCCCCTTTGGGAGTGGTGGAGAGACTGGTTGGTTTACTGGCTTATATCATGATTTATGACGTTTGGTATCAGTTAAATGTGGTGCAAGAAAAAGTCATGTAATTGAATAGAAGAAGGCATGTGAACAGCCCATATGCTCTCACAATTGTTCCACTGACATAAACACCCACCCACTCATAGGAAAAAACCCTTAAAAAAATCTATACATTTTTCCTATCTGTCTTTCACTCCCTCCTTATATTTGATGGAGTTATTTTCTACATGTGAAAACAGAGACAGGCAGGAGCGCTGGCATGGACAGGCTTTAGCGCAAAACCTCCATCTGATAAGCCTCATTGCCTGGATGAGGGCAGGAAGAGGAGTAGCAGAAAGACAGACAGACAGACAGACAGACAGACAGAAAGGTGTGAAAGAGAGAGGGAGGAAGGGTGCAAATGGAATGAAAAGAAGCAAAGGAAAGAGGACAGGCTGACCAACCCAGTCTCCAAAAAAAGCGTGAAATGGCTACGTTGGTCCACCGTGATAAACGTAGTCATGTTACGTTTTCCCCCAAAATAACGTTACTATGTTACGTTTCTTTTGGCCCATTCATTTACATTGCTTTGCAAATAGGTCACGTGACTATCAAGTTTCCCGGTAGCGAAAAGAAAAACATGGCGGACGGTCAGCATAATCTCCGTGAAAAACACAATATTTTAAGAAAGCATCAGCATTTGTATGCATTTCGATGGCATTTCTAGCGAGAAGTATGCGTTATTCTTTCATAATCTTCTATCAGAGACTGTAGAAGACCTTCCGTTTATTCGTTTCTGCGAAGATTTGAGTGTCCCTTTGGCAAAGCGTGGCTACGCAACGCCTTTAACGGCGCATTATTAAAAAAACACTTCCAGTGGGGGCGTTACCGTAAAGAGGCGTTCAGCCTTAAAGCCACTAATCGCCAAACAAAACAAACTCAAAGCACTCGAATCACATTATGACTTTTTAAACATAAATTCCGTTATTTTTATGAGTTTTCAATGAAAGAATGCATCATTTCCGGGGGTAGGCATGCCCGGGACATCCCGAATTATGGGCAATTTTGATTTGTCCAGCTTTTTGACAGCTCCAGTCCCGACTTCCAATCACAGCCTCCTAAATCAATGACGCGCCTAAAACTCTCGGATCGAACATTACGTCTTGTTTACATGGGAAAGGGGGGCGGGGCTTCGCCCTCAGAGCGGAGCGTCATTTCTCGCTCCACACGTCTCCTCTTTTTACTGGCCAGGAAAACGGGCGATCTATCCCACGTGGGTCTGGCTCCATTCCATTGGCTCTGACGAATCCATAGAGAGGCGGGACTTATAATTTGCCCGGCAAACGGAGAGATTTGAGCTGCATTGCTTCCACTGTGCGTGAAGTGGCCGTGAGGCCTCCACTAAAGTCTCTCTCTATTTGTTCTGCTTTACTCAATAAAAGTAAAACCTTTACAGATATACTGTCCACACACTAGGCTAACATAATGGAGACTTCCAGGCTTCGTCCTTTATGTTTTATGGGGATAAAGCCCCTGTAAGTAGTTTTTTCCCAAGCAAATCTGAGTTTCTTCTTTTTTTGTGTGTCCCATACAAATATCAAAATATATATACTGATTTTCACATCCAAACACACTCACTTATGTTCCCTTTTATCATGACAACAAGAAATTTCAAGATATACCTTTTGCTTTCATAAATCATACAGTGTGTAAATGCCCAGCAGTGTACGGTCCGGGGGCCCCTATCGGGCCACTTGTTAGATGGTTCGATTAGTCTATCACTACTATACTTTGATCTGACGACTAATTTGCACATCATGCTCGTACCGGCATGGCTTCGCCCTTCCCAGGCATAGTTCATCATCTTCCGGGGTCCTATAGCCAGTGTTGGGAAAGTTTACTTTCTACATTAACTAGTTCAAAGTTTAGTTTACAAATTTTAAAAAGGAACTAGTTCAGTTCATAATTCAAAATATTTGAACTAAGTTCACGGTTCCAAAAAATGAACTAGTTCAGTTCTTTTTTTCCATACGTTGCTGCGAGCTATTTTTTTTTTAAATTATTGCCACAGCCCAGAACCACAGACAGCAATTATTTTATCAGTTTTAACACTGAAGCTATGCATCAGATTTAATCTTCTTATCCAATTTGAATCCTTATCCAACCAGGGTTTACATTAGCATTGAGGGGACAGCATTTCCCTAATGATTCTTTGATGCTATGTTGCTGTCTATTCACTCCACACTAGCAGCAGTTGCAGAGTTTACCCCTACACTACATTCTCAAACACATGCTGCTTAAATGGTCTTTTTTAAATAAGGAATTATTAAAAGAAAAACAGGACAGTAATCATTAAGGTGCAAATGTTTGCAAAGAAAGGTCAGATTCCTCCCATCCTCACCGACCTTGTCAGTAACTTCATAAACTCTTTAAAATTATTATACGCCGCCTCTTTGCTACACTTATTAATGCGCGTTTATGGTGTGTTTTCTATAGAAATCTGGTACCCCATTGAACATTAAGCTGAACGAACGCGCCGTTCATAGACACCAGAATGAACGAGAACAGTGACGTTCATCGGGCATTAATACAGTACGTTGAGTTCACGTTCGCCCAAAATATCAACAAGTTTATGAACGCGTTCAGGCACAACACTGTCCCAAAAGGGCCGGGATCGCACCTCACCCAGCATGCCTCGGCCTTCACTTTTTTCACTACAGAGTTTTGTTGCACCCTGTGACTCCGGCGTTAGACTCCTTCGACTGAGTTTTAAGATGGGTTGGATGGGTTACTGACTAAAATTTATGCCCCCACCCCCTAACTGCCTCAGGGAAACTTGTAAATATAATAAGTCAAATAAGTCAAACAAGCAAGTTGTATCTGGTTTAACCCTTTTATTCCTGTAGGCGTTTTTTAGGTCTCATGCTGGAAATTGCATTTACACACTAAAACTAGGATAACGCATGTCTGATGATAGTGACAGTGAGTCTGTCGATCAAGATGAGGATGGAGACATAGTAGAGGTTGAAAATCCTCCTTGTTGAACACCCCACAATACATTCTGTGCTCCCTCTGGCATAACATTTCTAATGATATCATGTCCCCCCCTTCAGTATTTTAAGACATTCTTCAGGTTATTGTAGGCCAGTTGAATGTGTATGCCATAAAATTTGACACAAACAAGCCCTTTAAGTTTACATGTTTTGTATGTGGATTTTGTACATACAGTGTTGGTCATTTCATTTCTTTGTTTAATATTTTTGAATTTATGTTTGAATCCATTTGTGGTTAATGTGCTCAAAATGCACTACTTTCTTAATGCTTACATTGCTTGTTTGACTTATTATATTTACAAGTTACCCTGAGGCAACAGACCTAAATCAAGTTAGGGGGTGGGGGCATATATTTTAGTCGGTAACCCATCAAACCCATCTAACAAGTGGCCCGATAGGGGCCCTCGGACCGTACACTGCTGGGCATTTACACACTAAAACTGTATGATTTATGAAAGCAAAAGGTATATCTTGAAATTTCTTGTTGTCATGATAAAAGGGAACATAAGTGAGTGTGTTTGGATGTGAAAATCAGTATATATATTTTGATATTTGTATGGGACACACAAAAAAAGAAGAAACTCAGATTTGCTTGGGAAAAAACTACTTACAGGGGCTTTATCCCCATAAAACATAAAGGACGAAGCCTGGAAGTCTCCATTATGTTAGCCTAGTGTGTGGACAGTATATCTGTAAAGGTTTTACTTTTATTGAGTAAAGCAGAACAAATAGAGAGAGACTTTAGTGGAGGCCTCACGGCCACTTCACGCACAGTGGAAGCAATGCAGCTCAAATCTCTCCGTTTGCCGGGCAAATTATAAGTCCCGCCTCTCTATGGATTCGTCAGAGCCAATGGAATGGAGCCAGACCCACGTGGGATAGATCGCCCGTTTTCCTGGCCAGTAAAAAGAGGAGACGTGTGGAGCGAGAAATGACGCTCCGCTCTGAGGGCGAAGCCCCGCCCCCCTTTCCCATGTAAACAAGACGTAATGTTCGATCCGAGAGTTTTAGGCGCGTCATTGATTTAGGAGGCTGTGATTGGAAGTCGGGACTGGAGCTGTCAAAAAGCTGGACAAATCAAAATTGCCCATAATTCGGGATGTCCCGGGCATGCCTACCCCCGGAAATGATGCATTCTTTCATTGAAAACTCATAAAAATAACGGAATTTATGTTTAAAAAGTCATAATGTGATTCGAGTGCTTTGAGTTTGTTTTGTTTGGCGATTAGTGGCTTTAAGGCTGAACGCCTCTTTACGGTAACGCCCCCACTGGAAGTGTTTTTTTAATAATGCGCCGTTAAAGGCGTTGCGTAGCCACGCTTTGCCAAAGGGACACTCAAATCTTCGCAGAAACGAATAAACGGAAGGTCTTCTACAGTCTCTGATAGAAGATTATGAAAGAATAACGCATACTTCTCGCTAGAAATGCCATCGAAATGCATACAAATGCTGATGCTTTCTTAAAATATTGTGTTTTTCACGGAGATTATGCTGACCGTCCGCCATGTTTTTCTTTTCGCTACCGGGAAACTTGATAGTCACGTGACCTATTTGCAAAGCAATGTAAATGAATGGGCCAAAAGAAACGTAACATAGTAACGTTATTTTGGGGGAAAACGTAACATGACTACGTTTATCACGGTGGACCAACGTAGCCATTTCACGCTTTTTTTGGAGACTGGGTTGGGCTGACAGTGTTTGAACTATGGGGTCACCTGCACCCCAGGGGGCATAGTTTCAAGTCTGCAGCGTGGGGATCAGAACCAATTGATGCACAGACTACAGGGAAGTGACTGAGATGAAGGGAAAGGGATCACCTGAGATTGAACCCAAAATGAAATATGAAGAGAGGAGAATCATGTTTCCTCCTCCCTCTGTCCCCATAGAGCAAAATGCATTAAGACAAAAGTAGAGAAGAGGTGAAAGGTAACAACCGTGTTTTGCCCAACAGACATGCACAGCACTGCCGTCACGAGCAGCCCAGACAAGATGGCAGTGCCAGATGAAAGAACACATGCTTGTTGCTGCCGCCGTCAACCCTCAAAACTCAGTGATTTCACTTTGCCCAAGGACGTCCGATGTGGGATGTGTTAGCTGGCAAGACGGACTTCGAGATAAATCAACAAATAATTCTCTTTTTACTTCGAGCCACAAAAACGTCAGTTGGAGCCCCTCTTCTTCATCAGTTGGGGAGATAAGGCCGCCTGCCAAATATAATGTTAAAAGCACCGGACAAACTCCAACTGGGTAATTTTTCAAAATAGTCCACACTGCCCAACAAAAGGAAAAGGAAGACAAATTGCTCACGTCAACAGACCAACACGCCTTACCTCAACAGGCCAATTATAAAAATGGCTTCTAATTAGATTTGCATCTGAATTAAAAATCAGTAATGGAAATACAATAAAGTGTCCTTTCTCCCTCTGCCTAATGTCACGTTTTCAGTGTCCTCTTGGAGTCACCTTGGGCCAAGTCAGGCCGCCTCTACACAGCTGCTGTCTCTGCTGTCTCTCTCTGACCCATCAAGGGGGGGATACTCTTAAAACATTTCCTCAACAGAGGCGCTGTGGGTTGCCCACCTTGTCGCCTATACAGACGTTTCTTCCCGGAGGTCAACCTGGGTCATCCAGCACGCTCCATGTGACCGCGCCACGCCAGTGGGAAAGCTCTGGTACTTGAGCACGAGCCCGGGCGAGAGGAGATGCGGACGCGTGTGTCCTTGATCTTTCCTTTGGCGATCTGATACGACGCTTGTTAGATGTTAAAGGAGTCCTAACCGACGGGGGGAAGAGTCAGACCCCCCCCCCCCCCCCCCCAGTGAGGCGCCACACGGCGCGCATCTGGCGCATAGCTGGACTCACACCGCCTGATGCTCCAAGTTGGATCGACATTCTCGATCCCATTGCACTGAGAACGAAAATATGAAAAACATGCGCTCGACCCTCCAAAAAACGCTCGCACGCACACTGCACGATACCACGCACGTACTCCAACAACACGCACAACGCATTCCGTCCGTCGCGCGCACAGGCGGGTCCCCCGGGGCAGATGCACGTCTGGCAGGTGACAGATTTGGCGATCACGTTTTATGGCTTTGAAGTTTTATAGCATCTGTCAATGCGAATGAACACAACTGGGCTTTTATCACAGAAAAAAAAACAATACGTGAGCTGCTGCCGTGAACAGGAGTGCGGCTGAAAAGCGTCAAAGCATGATGTATGTTGACGGAGTGCTGTACATCCTACTGTGTGCTGAGACGATTATACTGTAATTACACTGATAGCGCGCGTGTGGTGGACCTGTAATCACCCCATCACACCGATCAAACCCACGCAGCGCGCACTGACGCGCACGGAAACAGCTGGAAAGAGATGTTGAGCAGCAGTTGAAATAAAGCCGCACAGCGACTGAACGCAAATAGACACAACTGCGTTGTCCTCCATTAAAAAAAAGAAGCACATCTTGTCTAGGCTGTGAACACATACATATTACACATAGTATTATTTCCACGCACACACATTTAGGGAGATTACAACAGGTGCAGTCGCCCGCGCGGCTCCACGGCCGTCAGCGGTACCGACGCATGGGCGGTCGGTCTGTCAGTCGGTTGCGGGTAATCACGTTTTTTAACGCACCGACCCGAAGGTGGCACAGTAAAAAGTGGTCTGGGTGTAGCCTACCTGCCTGTGAAACGACTGGCTCCCCGGCGTCAGGCTCGCCCGGCTCGGTTAGAACCCCGTCGGCGGAGATGCTGAAGGTGTTTTGAATTGCAAAGGTGTGTTTAGTCTGTTTGCATCCGTCTCACGCTCTCGGGGAGTCCGTGCGACAGCCAAAGATGGACTCATTCAGTCTGTGTGTGGGACCTGCTTTGGGGATTCACCATGTGTCATGTGCTGCACACTTTTTAGGTAGTTCTTCAGAAAATATATTTAAAAAAAAAACATCCAGTGGTTTGAGGAGGAGGAGGAAGAGGATGGTGGTGCTTGGAGATTCTGGCCGTTTTAGATGAAGCCCAGACCCACTACCATCAGTTTTCTACATCTCACTTGTTATCGCCATGTCTTGAGAATTTGGGAAGAAGCAGTTGGTGGGTAGAGCGCCAAATCTTCGTCCAATCAGCTCGCCCCTACGGACGCCACCCAGACGCCCACGGGTCTGGGTCTGACAAAACGGGGCTGCTGCTGCTGCCAGTTTTACCTCTCACCAAAAATATGAATTACGATTGATTTCAATGTCCTCTGTCGAATCAACGCTGGATGGCGGCCGTTAAAACCATTGAGCGCAGATCGGCAAAAGAAAAAGGCAGAATGATGTGCAGGGATCTCCCGACGCTCCCGGTGCCTTTATCTCTGTTACTCCCGGTGGCAGAGTTAACCCATGTATCGGTCCGGTCCGGTAAGGGAGGGGGCACACGGGGGTGGAGGGGAGTTGGGGTAGGAGGGGTGCAAGGCAGCAGAGGTGCGACTGTTAAGTGAGCGGAGGGATCATTGTGCAGGTGTGTGTGCGTGGAGAGGGAGTCAGAGTGAGAGTGAGGGTGTGAGAGAGAGAGAAGGAGGGAGGAAGAGAGAGAGAGCGGAGGGGGGGGGGGGCTGTAAGGTCAGAGCAAATCAGTGGATCATCTCCCCTGGGAAGGTGTGCTTGTGTGGTTTTTTCATAGAGACATTCTTCGCAGCTTTAAGCGTCATTGATGACCAATTATGGTGTTTAGGAAATGACATCAGCTGCAGTAGGCTTTATTTAAATGATGCAGTGTTTGTCCAATACCCCCCCCCCCCCCCACCACTACCCATCCTTATTTCTTTTTTCATTTTCTTCGTGGAACAGCCGTCCAGATTCCAGCCATCTCCCTCCATCCAAACCTGTCTTCTTAACACTGTTATCTCCCTCCTTTTATCTCCTAATCAAACTGTGTGTTTTCGCCCCTGGCTCTGATTCAAATACCCCAACCACTGTAATTTACACCCCACCCCCCTTGTACTAATTATGTAATAGCCTGTGTCGCCTTGGTTTTTCTCGCCAGTGGGACCACAGTGGCTCAGTTGCAGTCTTGACCCCGAGGTTGAAACTGCGTCTCCTGCAATGCTGCGCAGTTATAATTAAAATTGGTTAGAGTTATTTAACCAGCAAATCTCTGCCTCCCACTGATTGCAATTGGTTTATGCATTAAGTGTGTGCTTCGGGGGTTCAGCCGTGTGATGGACATCTAGACTGCTGTTCACTGGGAGTTGAGGCATCAGTAAAAAGTAAAGCTAACTCAGTACAAATGAAGGTTAAGGGATCGCCGCGTTGCCGCATTTACAGACAATCAACACCGCATGACAGCAATTTATGCGATTTCATATCAGGTTTGAGTTTGTTCAAAGGGACAAGCATTATCTTGAGAAAGAGTATAAGCTATTTAACTTTATACATCACCACAGATTCTATTTTCTAAGACTTTTGATAAATGTCACTGAGGATTGATGAACCCTCATTATTATAATACACCAGTCCAAAAAATAGACCACTTGCTGACTTTTTAATAGCTAAATTGTCCTGTGCATTTGCAAACCGAACATATAGAGATGAAATAATTGAACTTCAAATATTAAATTAAAAACTAATAGAATATAGTTCTCCTTTACTATCTCTTACTAGAATAGTAAGATGCAGGACTAGACATAAATACAAATAATATGTCACTATCAATAAAAACAGTTAACACCCAAAGGCCAGAGTAACAGTGTAAACGGTCATCTTTTTAACTTTTAAAGCTCAGTTCATGTATTGAACTGCGTTACGCTTGTTTTTACAATTTTAAGATTTTATGAACTCAAACCTGTAATCTGGCATCTGGTTACTCGCCACTCTTATCACACTACAGCTGACTTTGCTGGTTTATGTTGTAGGACATAATATTAGTCACACAAGCAGTTACGAATGTACACAACAGCCTCAGCGCCCCTTAAATTCAAGTATCTCAACTCTGTTTTCTTTAATTTGTCGGCCATCAGTTTGTTGAAAGGTAGAATAAAAAGTTTAATCCACGATTGGCTCCCACCCAGGTCCTTGTTCCCTAGTGGTCACCATATTACTGGAGCCCATCTGCTGTCTTACACCTGTGTGGCCATGTGGTGTTTTAAATCTCATACTGAAATGAGAAACATGTTCTTGTCTATTAAGAAATCAAATCTTTCCATTTTTTTGCTGTATTGGCCATACAATGCTTGTTATGCTGCAAAACAGTTACATTTTCAATTAGAATAAACAAAAGGTTCAGCTGCTCCTCTTTGTGTATCTATACAAACCTCTATATTGAGTCAAAGAACATGAGTTATTTTCAGCTATTTTTTTAGTATAACATGAATTTTACATTCACAGCTGCATCCAGCTATGTGATCTGAGGGAATTGGCAATTGGAAAAAACAATAATAGGAGGAGTTACCAGACAAAATCTGAACCATCAAATAGAGCCACGGGGACACGCTTACATGGACTCCGACCTCTCAGTAAATCAATACAGGGAGTCATGTCTCCAATCCAAAGTGGCTTCCCTATTTCATCCAGTAATGTTTGCTTTGTCACACCGTTTATTGCTCACTAATAGAGATATGCCTTATCACTGCATAACCATGATATGACTAAGACATACCCTGAAGTGATAAACTTAACACACTGGATTACTTTAATTAGATTATTCCCCGTGAGGATTGTCAAGAATAAAATGAGAAAACAAAATGCACTAAAAAGGCCTGGGTGTTTAAATCTTTGAGCGTTTTTTTAAAGGCCCCAATTTTGCAATCCAGAAAATCATACTCAACAAATAAGTGAAAAAACCGTATTAAATGGTCCACAATAAAACAAAAAGAGGCAGCAGCAGATAACAATAATTGCATCGTCGCCATTATGCCTCTCTATTTGTTTGAAATAGTTTGAAATTAGCGTATACGTTAAATATATATTATATATAATATATATATATTAATTAAATATGTAACATTTGGATACATTTCTTCAAAGCGTTCGTGACATCACATTTTTAGGAGAATGGGACTGACAAAAGAACTAGAACCATCATGCCGGCTATTACAGGTGAGAACTGAATTCATAGATCTAAATTGTCTCTCTGGAGGCCACACTACAACAGTCCTCTGAACAATAACATTAGCATTTCAAAGTTCATATGGCAATTTATTTCCTCCGCGAGAGTGAAAGGTGGCGATAATGTGCTGCTTTAATAGCCTTTTTCAGAGTGGTGTATTTATCAAATGGAAGTTATTTTTTTTAAGCCTTAAGGTGATATAACCAAAACTGGAGATGACAGGGAATGAACTGTACCTTTCCATCTCAATACTGCAGTGTAAAACTCCAGAAGACACGGCCCTCTTCTGTACACACGCGTGCCACTTCAATACTTCCGATTCTGTCTACTTTGTAAAATTGCAGCTGCCTTGATCTCGCTTCCCGCTCCCTCGTGAAGTGGAAACCTGGCAGTCACAGGAACACGAGAACCCTGCTGTAGACTGCATTCAACATCTCTTCAAATCTAACTTCATTTTCATTGGCATTTAAATATTGTCATCATCTTTTCCACTCCATATGTCTGCAGTGCTTCTTCCAAGTGACGATGACCTTCCGTATGAAAGAAATAAGCTCAGCTAGAGGCATTAGTGAGAAATACATCTAAAGCCCCAGCCCCAACCCCAAGGGTTGGCTCAATCACATATTATCACAGGAATATAAGCAGGGAGATACTTGAAATGATCAGCAGACAGGTGTGATGTAGTGCTTTCGTGTGCACACATGAATAAGTGAATGATTTCAGAATCAACAGAAGAGATATATCAGGAGAAATCTGTGGGAAACATGTGAATGTTGGAACGGGGCCTGACACAAATTTATGATTCAATCACAACATTACAGCTCAAAGGTAAACCAACCAAACAAAAAGCTTTGTCATCATGTGCCCCTATTAAAATCTCTATCCCAACAGGCTCCTCACACAGAAATGCACAATGCATGTCCTATAAATAAAATAAGCAATACCCTTAGTAGGGTCAATTGTAAAGTCCCCTAAGGAGGTTGGGTCGCTAACCCCTCATCAATAATGCATCACCGACTGGATTTACCATCCACCTGGACGACAGTATGTGCAGACATAGACATTTTCAAGTAATACTGCAATTCTTGCATGATCTCTTGACATCTCAAGAATCCTACTGCCAGCAAGAAAACTATATATTCCTAAAATACATCAACTTAAAGAATCACACAATCATTGAAATATATTGTAGTTGCAAGCATTATCTCAGAGCTATGTTATGGTATGTATGTAATCCAATGTAAAATGTTGTATGTGGGCTTTTAAGCTAAAGAATATTATGCTAAAATAACTAAATGTGATCAAAATACATGGGGAAGGAAGAGTATATTACTCGTTACAGAAAATACCTACTATATTTTGCAAGAAGTAACCTTATTCTGTCAGTCATTGAGTTCCACATTCCATATAAATAGAATAATATATACTCTGCATAGTAAATTCAGATATTTCAGCAGAACCATCACGCTCCCATCCACCATTCTGCAATCTCTACTTCCAGCTGTAGGCAGATTTTTCTTTGCAGAAATGGTGACAACCTGCGCCGCATAAAAAATGGGTCGATTTCCGATTTCTTGGTTGCATATAGAGTGATCATATACCGTATGATTCAAGCATTTTCCCTGCTAGGAATGTGCTGAATTTGCATAATAGAAACACCGTCTGAATTATTATATGACATGCAACTAGGACCCAAAGAGGGTCGTTGAGAAAGTCAATGAAGCTTCACCGGCTCACAGTTTGTAAGCTGTCAGCTAAAATGACTAAAGTAAAGTGTGTTTGACAGCTTGTAATGACATAAGCCACGGTAATTTTAACATGGTTTGTTGCCCGTGGTGTCCACAGACCATAAAATTAGGAATACTGCCAACTCCGGGGCAGTAACAGGCAAAGCGAGAGGCTGGTTAGAGCTGCTAACAAGTTCCATCTGCACAGCACTACCCGATGACCTGCGTATACCTGCTGGAGACGTGATTGCTGCATCCTCAAAATGTAACACTGCTTCCATTTGGAGATTACTCGGTGACTCATCCTCGATGGATACACTCAGGAACACACACACACACAAAGACACACTCACAATATATCACAACGTATCATCCTACAACGTGTCAGTCAGTGAGTGTGGTCTATTTCTGACGTGACTGATCTACAGAACCATTATTTATGTTGTCTGCAGATATCATTTCCTCATTTAATTATCAAATCATGATTTAATAAATGAAACGCTCCACACTTACTAACCCCATTCAATAGGAGATGCTAAGCCTGAGCCTTACACATTTAATGGGGTTCCAGGTTTTTTTCCAAGTTTTAGCGCAGCATGAGAGTTTCAATGCCATTTTACAACCTCTTCCCAACTGAGAAAATGAGGTGATGGATAGAATTATTATCATTTTTGGCATGAAAATCCAAAAATGTAACAGGAAAAAAATATGCAAGGCAAAAATATCATAAATCAGCCTTCAAAAATCCCATATCAGCGGAACCCTGGCACACATGCACCCACGCACACACAAAGCGTGAATAAATCTCACACCTTGGTGGGTTTAAGCTGTTCTACACCGTTTCCTTCTTCTGAGCCAGCCAGCTGCCAGTCCATCACCCCCCCCCCCTCCCCAATTCAGCTGCAGCAGGGTTCTTATCCTGTTTGGTTCCAAATGGTTTGAGGTCGGATCAGCCTGAGTTCATAACCAAAAAGAGCAGACACACAGAACGTAGACAGAGTCTGTCACGGTTTGGTCCCTCTTCCTGTTTTAGTTTGGGTTAACTTCACTTCCTGCCTTGTCTTGTGATTGCGGGATTGTCTCCACCTGTGTCCAATCACCTGCACCTCCCTTGTGTATTTAAGCCCTTTGTGCCTGTTGTTCTTTGTCGCGTCATTGTCCATGTTACTGGTCGTTGGTGCACGTTGTCTTGTCTGTTTTTTTTTAAAATAAAGAGCACGTCGTTGGGAGACCCTGCGTTTGAGTGCTGCTTCCGCCTGCACCTCCACCGTTTGTGACAGAGTCAACAAATAAAATCATTTCCTTGTACACACTTTGTGTGAGTGTTGATTATTATCTCTGCATGGCCAGCGGCATTAAAGTGATACTTGAAAACCTCACGGTGTCGACAGGTTAAAATCCACAGACTCTGGCTCTTCCCCCGCCTGATTCCCATTAAGGTCCCATGCAGGATAGGGGTTCCTTTAAAATATCTCACTGGAGTCACTCATGTGCACAAGACCCATAAAAGCACAGACTATACTGCTGGTGACAGACTAAAATCAGGCTTAATTAAAACAATATTACATTGCTTTTTCAGAAGAAGTCTGTGCCCGCTTATCAAATAAAGCCAATGTGGTCGTAGCTTTCACAACACTCCTTGCTCCGTGTTTAATCCTTCTGAGATGGAAGCAGCCGGCCCACTGGGTCAAAGATGTCATGCATTTCTTCACACTTGCAAAAGTTAAATATACTCTGAGTGTCCTCCCAAACCTTCAGTACCTTTTCTTGACTACGACTCCCGCCCCCCATTTAATTTACCACCCCCCCCCCTTTTCTTGTTCGTTTTCGTTACTTTGCCTGTCAAATGTATGCATGTGTTTGATATTATTCATTCGTAGCCCTGCATCGGGTTGGTAATGAGGTTTTGAATCTCAATCTGTAATTGTCCTGAGACTTGTGTGAATCCTCTTCCCTGCTGGGATGAAAACACATTTCCAAAAAATAAAGGATTGCATTTCTTTTAATTTGCGATATGTTAATGTTCCTAGCATCACTTCTGCTCTCATGTCTGAAGGATGAAAATGCACACGATTATCTTAGTTTATCTGAGCTCAAAACTTTGCAAAGTAAGGCAACTCTGAACCTCGTCCTAGTAAAAAACCTTTCCCTACTTTGGATTTATGTTCATTTATTTATGGCAACTCAACAATGTCGTACAGAAACAATACACTCTATTAAATGTGCATATAAATGTAATGGAGAATGTTTTGAAAGCATAATAACAGACATAATAATAAGAAAAGTCTTGCAGTTCTGCAGTGGCCTATAGTCTCAACCTGGAACTCAATCAGATCTTTGTTTTGACAGAGGAATTCTAATATGACTGGATTTACACAAAATTGATAAAGCAGTCCTTTGCTCGAGGCAGCATATTTTAGTGGATACATATCACTGCAGGGACAAGAATTATGCGTCATCTCTGACTTTTGGATTTGTCCTCGGTAGCTTATAGAATATCTCCTGTGACTTATAGCTACGTACTGTGTATAGCAGCACGTCAAAACAGAATGGCAAGCCATTCCCTCCAGCAAATAATTCCCTTGTCAATAATGCATGAAGTCATATAAATCGCAATATGTCTGTTTATCTGGCCTTCCCAAGGTCACTTCAGTGCCTCGGCTTTGTCTTCTCATCTGTTTCCCATCCCGCAGTCCTAATTTCTTTGCCGCAACAGCCATCTCAACATTATCCCTCATCATCCTTTCAATCCGGCTCTTCATACGGCCTCCTAACTCTTACTCAGCCGTGTATAAATAAGTAATGACCATCCTGGCATTATAGTTTGTTAGTTAGTTTGTTTTCTTACACCCAGGCTGCAAAAATACAAACATCTCTGCTCTGCTAAAGAGCATGTCTGTGCACGTGTGCACACTGCAGAGCTGTATGTGCACGCACATGCACTTCGTTGTGCACAAACAAGCGCTCACACACCCAACAGTACAGCTACTGCCCCGAACATCTGCTGAGCCATCAGAAGTCACGGCTTTCTAAATTAAATAACATCAAACTAGATTAAAATAAATGAAACCTCCTGGAGGAGCAGAGGATAGAAGGGTTATGTAGGGATAGTGAGGGGGAATATGAGAGGGAGAGGAGTGGTAAAGGCAGCTAACAAGTTTATCTATATTTAAGGTGAAAGAGAGGTCGTGGAGAGAAAGAAGAGAGAGAAGGTGAACTTAAGGAGAAAGAGAGAATAATGCAGACGCAAAAGGCAGGGACGAGCAAAAAGGTTACAGTAAACAAACACATGATGAGGAGTCAGGAGAACTGCATGTGTTTCTTCAGGTGTGTTTGTGTGTGTGTGTGTGTGTGTGCATGTGTTCTCCCTTTTGTAAACCAAATCTGAAGAGACGATAATGTATTGGAAACACACGTTGTTTCATGTGTGGCCGGCTATTCATTCTCAAGCGGCAGGAATATTCAACTCAGCTGCCATGGGAATTGCCATGGCAACATATTAGCTTTCTGAGTCATAAGGTCATTGGCCCAAACACACAGCTTAAACCAGAGCTCATTTCTATGACAGCACTTTGAAACATTTTACAGTAAATCTACCAGTCTGAAAACAACGCTTTTTTTTCAGTTTTGATGAAGGGCCATAACATCGCTGGGGAAAAAAACTCAAAGTTCAAAGCAGAAAGAAATGGATCAACTACATAGCACCACAATTTGTGAGCAATGCTCTTCCTCTCTGATAGTGAAGTGCCCCATAACGTCCCCACTGCAGCAGGTGAATGGAAGAACCATGTTTCCTCAGGTGTTTAATATCCCCCCCGAGAGGAAGCAGTGAGCGGGAGACGGATGCACTCAACAGACGAGTGGATCTTCATTCGGTACGTGGCAATAAACCAGCCTCAGAGGCTCAAGGAGGCAGACACCCAACATAGTCATGGACCCCCCATGTGCCCCATCACCCCGAACCCACAAATCATGGGCTGTAACCTGCTCCGCTCACCCCACTCAGTCTGACCCGTCTTCCCCCTCGTTTGTCAGTTCCTCTGAGCCTTCCCTCCTTCTCATGTGAGCCCCCCTCCTCATCTCATTCCAGTGCTTTCACCATAGATTTTCATTCGGCCCCCCTTATCCACTCAAATCTCACCATTTCATCGTCAACAGTTTTTCATTGGATATGTCTCCCCAGATTCTTCCCCCATCCTCTCACCTCATGCTGGCAAGATCTCCAGAGATGAAGAGAAGGAGGTCAGCTTTGTCTCAGCACAAGTTAACATTTAATTTCCACTGCGTTGGGGCTGAGAGGATACAGGATTGATCGTTGTGAGGTACAGAGCAAAGTAAACAAAAGAGAGCCAGAGAGAGCCAAGTAGAAAGTAAAGAAGGAGAAATCAGATTTATTCTATGGGAGATTATTATAGCGTGAGAATAGAGCACCAGGAAACGTATGGATTTGTTTTGAATGGGTAAAAGATGCATTTCTCACTTAAATTGCGAGGTCGATAAGCCGGTTAGAAAGACAGATTATTAAATCATGTTACTTCTTCTAATTTGTCCACTCCCGCCCTTAAAAATCTTGAAGCAAGATCAATAGATTTTCTTTGCAGACAGGGACAGAAAAACCTGCATACGCATCGTTTACACAGGGAGAAAGGAGCATGTGTTAGCAGTTGCCTATTTGAACATCCAACACAAGCACCAATCAAGTGTAGTGTGTTTGTCCACCTGATGATGGTGAGTCTGATATTATCCTCATTTTACTATAAAAGGCTTTGTCAGTGCTGCTTAAAGGCGTAAACACATGTATGACATGAAGTGTTTGCTTGACTGACAGGTGTCAGAGTGTTAAACTAAACTGTGGTGGTTGCTGCCGGCTCACTACACCTGAGCTACCGCCCACTGCCCAGTTCACTACACCTGAGCTACCGCCCACTGCCCAGTTCACTACACCTGAGCTACCGCCCACTGTCCGGTTCAGCAGGTCTTAGATCGCTTATTTTTATTCTTTTTTCTAACCTCTTAGATTTGTTAACACCCTTCTTGCAGTCGCTACTTGTTGCAGTCGCTGGTTTCTCCTAAAATGTTTCCTATCATCTACTTTCATATGTAATATTTTTAGGTTTGTTAACAATGTCCCGTTTAACTGCGATGATTTGGGAGAGTCAGATAGAATGCACAGGATCTATTAAGTATGTGATTGGTCATAGTAATGAGTGACACTTAGACCAGTTTCACCAAACAGGTGTTAGCTCGCTCACACGTACACACCCCCCTCCCCCCCCCCATAATAAACTCTGTGTTCTATCTCTCAATAATGCCTTTATATACTGCTTTCAATGGTCTCTGACCAACCACACAGGAAAACTCTCTCACCTAAGCTACAATAATGACCAAGAAGGGGGATGGTCGATGCTTTAAAGAACCGTTGCTTATTCATGTCTGTGGTGAGATTGAACGTGGCCACTTTCTGCAAGTCACCAGCTGTCGCACAGCAAACACAACATCCCATCTGTATGCAAACATGCACAGATGTTCATAAACCCACAGGCTCTCCTTTTACAAACAAACATGAAATAAATCATTTGTTTGGTCGGTTTAACTGTTGCAGCACGGTGGACAAAATTGTTTTATTTTAACTATTTATTTTAAGATTAGAAAATATAGAAATCCTTTAAGGGATAACCATAGTTCAGCATTATTTCTTTGTTAGATTTTTCAATAGAATAGCAGAAAAATCTAATGCTGTTTGGAGGCGGGTATGAAACCTTTGGATCAACACAAGACAAAAGAGGAGCGGTAATCGCCAGAGCTTCAGCTTGGCACGTGAACACGGTGCGAGCAGCTCACCTGGATGTGGGACAGCCAATCAGAGACCAGCATACCGGTCCATGTTGTGTGAAGACATTGAATATAACACACACACACACACAGAGCATCTCGGTGTGAGTGCAGCGGACAACATTACCGCAATGTCCCAGGTTAAATACTGGCCTTGGGACCTTCTTCATCTATCTCCAAATTCTACACTACCCAAAATGCCCCTCAACAAGAAGCCACACCCACCCTGGCTGAGGACAAATTGTTTTGGTCATCAATCAAGAATTACCCGCGACTTCAACATTACATTTTTTTCTTATTCAATCTTTCTGAACAACACAACCGCGAGTCTCTTGTCGGCAGCTATGCCAGCACCTGCACAAGGAGCATTGATTTTCTGCGAATATCAGTGCCTGTGTGTCCTTGATTGTGACTGTGAGTGTGTCAGTAAGCGTTCATGTTTGTGCTCGGTATTGATTCTGCAGCAAGAGAATCAAAGAGATGAGGGAGGAAGGGGTTCTAGTGCACAATAAAAGGCTCGTTTGTGTCACTCGGTTTATAGCTTTAGATCTTCACCCCTAATATTCACTCGCAATTTTACACGGGGCAAAGGTACGAAGAACATAAAAGACCACATGGAAGATAAGGGAGGTAAAGAGAGGTGAACCTCAATCATTTGTTCTTTTCAGGGGATCAAACTTAAATGGAGAAAGTAAGGAAGAAGAGACATTAAGGTTTTTTTCTGCATGTAGAATGTTGCTGGTGCCGTGAATGAAAATAATGAGGGTTGTGTCTCATTGTTGTGTCACAAAAGGGAAAGAGTTAACTAGAAATATTGTGGAATAAGAATTTACAATCAAGACTGTTGGTTAAAATAAATTTGAGTGTTTGGACTTTGGAACAAAAGGTGTGTTTGTGAGTGTGTGCTTGTGTTTGTGTTTGTCTCTGCAAGCGTAGGTCTCTGTATGTTTGTCACGTCTGTAAGTGTGCATGTTGGAGAGTAAATATAATCTTATTCAGGACTACATCAGTAGAAGGACGGTGGGATCAAGGACGTACTTAATATGGAACAGTGCCCACCATTAGCATGATAGTGAACTGCAGATTAACAAAACCAAAGCATCCAAGCCCCTCTTCTGACTTTTAAGTCCCTTGTTCCTGGAATTACAGAAAAACCATTTCTTTAGAACTGACAGAAAGAGGTCATTGCACGCTTCTTTCTTTTATTGATTTTCAACACATTTTCACATTCATCCAGATCCTTGTGTTAATGCAAGCAACTCATTTCCTTATTCTGTGTGTTTACAGTATGTTTTGGTAAAAGTCCTTTGAGTGAATTACAATCAAATCTGTTTTTGTTTTGCTGTTTTAACAGAGACATGGCACATCGTTTAAATCTCACTTTTTGTTAGTCAGTGCCACAATTGGGATGCACTGGAGTGCAGGGAACAAAAGGGGTGGAGGAGCGGGGGGTGGTGCAGGGGGGGCAAAAGAGGCAATACACATTTGCTGGCAATGGTTTCGATTTGTATTAGTTAAAAATGATCTCGTTGTCACATGTCGTCTCTCACCTCCCACTTCAGTCCAGACTCGAGTTGCAAATTGGACAGTGAAAAAATGAGCTGCGCATGTGACAGGAGGTATTGGCCTAGATATCCACTTACTGCACCAGAACCCCAGAAATATAATTCCTGGCTTATCAGTCATCAGAGTGACAGCCAATATGTTCAGAGATAGAATGGAGAAGAACACCATACAGGTTTAGAAGGGTTTAGGTTACACTCTAGGTTTTGTATTGTATTAGTATATTCTACCAATAGGCCACAACTGGAGGCTCAGACTGAAGAGGCAAAAACATTCTTACATGTGCAAGCGAAAATCTTAAAGCACACACACGCACACACACACATATACACACAGAAACACACAAAACACAGGCGGTGTTTTCAAATTACTGACATGAGGATTCTCGAGGGGAAAGGAAAAAAGAAAGTCATCCTGGGACCTGTAGTACCTTCAGGCGTAGTTGGACCAACAGCGTTCCCACTTAATCACAGCCGCTGCCAGCAGGTCACGTGATCAGGGAGGAAGTAGGCCATAAGAGGGAAGAAGGTGTGTGTGAGCAAGAAAGGGAAAAGGTAAGAGTAGGAGACCGTAGAAGTATAGTTAGGTCACACAAAAAAAGACACACACATTTTAATATCGAAATTTACACAGACAAACAGGGAGAAGATGCCAAATCTAACATGATAAGATGGACAGCCTGAGGATTTAGGAGGTTGAGCACCCTCTCCATCCCCTACACACACACACACACACACACACACACACACACACTGACATCTCTTAAAGATAAGCTGCAACCTGGATTTCTTATCCATCTCCTTTTTTCTTTAATTTGCATATGTTTTTGCTTCTTCCCCTCAAGCTTTAGGATCAGAATAAAAACAACTCTGTTTTACTTTGAATCCTTCAACAGCACAAATGTGCACAAATCATTTATGGATTAAAATAATGTGGTAAAATCCTTCAAATCTGTCAGCCTCCAACAACAGTGGCCAGAGCTGCAGCTTATTGTTCTGTGCAAACATCAATCATTCTGCCGTGTGCTGTTTCAACTGCTTAGTCATCTTATTCAAATTGTCCTTGTCCATGCATGATTATAAACTAAACCATTTCAATTTTGACACTTCTAGCAGAGTTGGAAGTCATGTTGTTGCTAAGCTGCCAGATGTTCTCCAATGGCCCAGAGTATGTGGAACTTGATCCTTGTAAAAAAGGTCACCACAAGCAACTACTTACACGTCGTCATTCAACACATAAATCAATTTTTCTGCTGTAATAACCCAATTCTAAGAGCATCAAATACACAAAGCACAATTTATCATGTTGAAGTCAATGTAAACATAATGATATGTGATCCTGACCATTGGACATAGGAAAGTTACAAAAGCAGTGAAAGTCTATGTGTGTTTGTTACTGCTAATCTGTAATGTCAGGTTTCGTCAGAGGATCGGAGACAGTAGGATTTAAACGCAGATTGTAGCACAGAAAAAAGGCAAAAGACAAAAATGCAAAGGCAAACATAACCAATTGTCCAAAAAAACAGAGATACTGAACTGGGAAGGTGCAAGTGATTGCAGAAGGAAAGAGAAGGAAACAACCAGGGACACGGCAGACAATTACTCTCACGTGGGAAAATACACCAAAGCAGTCAGTGAAGTTAACCAAAGGACACAAAGTGGCAGGAAACTACAAAATAAAACAGGAAAAAACCCCAC
The DNA here is from genome assembly GCF_949316345.1 of Pungitius pungitius. Taxonomy (NCBI): domain Eukaryota; kingdom Metazoa; phylum Chordata; class Actinopteri; order Perciformes; family Gasterosteidae; genus Pungitius; species Pungitius pungitius. The sequence continues at coordinate 10,330,864 of NC_084915.1, read as the reverse complement.
AGCGGGACATGTGGGGAGAGAATATTGAGAGCGCAGCTATGGACACAGACACAGTTAGACTTTGTTAAGTAATAATGAAACACAACAATACAAATATATAATTAATAGAATAACATTTATATCATTAATTGCATTTGTAATTGTGATTGAGAGGACAAAGGATGTGAATCCTGAAAGTGCTTTCTCAAAACAAATTCAACTGAACATTTCTATCTAAAAAATGTTTTGCACAAGAACAAGCTCTAAAAAAATCCTCATGGTTGTTGAAAGTCACAATGCAACCTAAAATATATGCTTTGAAACTGGCTGAAGGCTTCTTGCTAACTTCATATCATATCATGTAGCTCATGGATGCTAAATAGTTTTTAAATAGTCCATTATACAGAAGACCGGAAAGAGAAGCCACACATAAGCTCAGAAGAGCGTAGGATCAATATCTAATTTGACACAGCCATCCCCTTCATTAGATCTGCTGAGCAAAGCAAAAAACGCTAAGTGACCTCCGATCCCAGAGCAGTGAAGATTACCCGGTGGTGCGGTTTTAACGACAATTTGTTGTAAATGTGTTAGCCTGTTGCTGTGATGGTAAATTATGATGAATCAGATAGTTGCTTCCCTAAAGGGATAAAAGTCTACGGCAGTGATTGCCTTAATTTAAAATTTGTTTCCTGCAAGTGCCTTCGTCTTTCAAACAAGACCTTCAAAAGTTCTTGCTTGATTATTTGCTTCCACCACCAAGAGTTGAAAATGAATCTTGCTTGTTTTATCCAATAGTAGTAGGTCAGAAAAGTGAAGTTTTAACTTCTGTGTAAAAAATCGTTGGTGGAGGAGAGAATGAGGAGAGCCATGGTAATATTTTTCTAAATATATTCATAAAGGGTACATCTTTTGCCTTCTTTTCAGAGTTAAACAACAATAGCTTCTGTTCCATGACCGTGGAGACACATAGCTGACTTTAGTGGCCAATTAAGATCGCCAAAGAGAACGGCTGATTGATTTAATATTAGTCAAAATGTAACAATCTGACCGCCCTTGGTTGAGAAGCATATGAATTATTAAACTGTGGGTGCAAGGTATAACTGTAACAATGAATAATACATTAATGATATTGGTGCTATCAGTTGGGAAAGTAATGCCTGGGACAGCAGGGGTTTGTGTCTCTATGATGGCCTAATCCGATATTTGATACCCTATAAAAAACAGATCTTCATTCAATCATCTAATCTCTGTACAAGTCAAAGAGCAGCAGGAGGGATAGTTCATTATTTTTTACACCATATCACAAAGCAGCAGATTTATACTGTATAGAGTGTTTAAACAAAGAGTAAGCACACAGACATAACACACAAACACACATATATCACACTGAAACAAGCCCTGTAGATATGGAACAGTCTACATCTACCATTTGTTTCGTGCCGTCAGCTCCTGCTGCAGTTTGACAGATTAGACGGCACAGACTCACACACACACACACACACACACACGTATGAGCACATGAAAACATTGAACCGCATTACCAAGGACCCATCAAACGAGCTTGCTCAACTCTTCTGCAGGTATGAGGGCATTTTAATACGAATAAGCACAAGTGCTTCGTAAACAGCTTTCACAAACTGAACCATTACACCAGCAGGATAAACTACAGCATACATTTGAACAAATTCTGCTCAACGTTGTAGGCTTGCAAGCAATGTAACCCCCCCTTTTCTCTTCTTTGTCCGTAAAGAAGCGGGCTACTTTTAAATAGAACTCGATTCCCGGGCCACACCAACACAGCGAGAAAACGACCAGACAAATTATATACGTATCAAAACAATAATTTATTTCTATTTAAGATAAGTTTAAGAATTTTAAAACACATCAAGTAAAAAGCCAGGAGACGATAAAACCCGAGGGATGATTCGATCCAGCGTAAAAGAACCTGTTAAGGTTCAGTCCAGAGTGTGATTTGATCCGGGTTTTCCTCAGTCCCAGGCACCGAATGGATCACTCTCACGTGATTTCAATGAGTCCGTTTCACATGAAAGTGTCCGGGGACCAGGGTTTCTGGGGCGCCACTCTGCTCCTTCACTACGCGTCTCCCCAATATTGTTCCGCCGTCAGCTGCCGGACCGGGCACCTTCCATTAGGGAGTAGCGGACGTTGCCCTTGGGGATTCCAGGAAACGGCTCCAGCAGGGCACAGGGGATCCAGCCAGTGACTCCGGGGGACACACGTCCAGCCGTCCGAGCCGCTGCTTCTCGTGCAGCACGCCTATCCGTTCCCTGGAAAGAGATCTCACCTCCTTTTATTGGGAGGGATCTTCCAGCTGGCCAATCCGAGCTAATTAGGTGCAGGTGTGTCAATTAATCGTGAGAGGGAAAGAAATACAAGTTGACAGCTATATTCAATAACGCAAAACCACAGCAACAACTAAGAAAATCACAGCAAACAATATATAGAGACCACAGCAAACAATAAGTAACTATACAAAATAAACTAAACTCAATCACCTGCTCACTTAATTATATTATGTGACACTCCTCCCCCCTTTAACCATTGTCGTCCCGACAAAGTCCTAGTGTCCATACCTGTCTGGAGGCCTACCCCTATTTTGTCTCTGGGACCTACGCAGGGGTGATCCATCTCCTGGCTCAAGTCCCGCCATAGGGACTACTGGGTCATCGTCCACTAAAACTGCAGGGGGGTCGCATGCTATGGGCACAAGGGTCAGAGGGAACAACAAGGGCCCAGGATACAAGTCATTTGCAATATTAGGGTTCACCGTTTCAGTCTCAGGCGCTTGTTGAGGCTCCTCAGGGGGTTCGAAAAGACAAGGCCTCAGGTGATTCCGATGGATTGTCCTGATGGGGCCCTCCTTTCCTTCAGGCTTTATCTGAAAAACTGGCAGGCCTGGGCGTAGTTGGTCAATAACCACATAAAGTTGGGGTTGCCAGTGAGGTGCCAACTTCCCTTGCTCTCTGCGACGGAAGTTGCGCAAGAGCACTCTCTCTCCGGGCAACAAGGGGAGGTTCCTTGTTTTCTGATCATACCTGGCCTTGTCCCGCATTCTGCTCTCTCTGGTTTTTACTGCCACCTGTCTGTAGACTCTCTGTAGGGTCTGATTGTGTTGATAAACCCAACCCTCCAAGTCTTGTCTTTGGGTCAATGGAGGTGCACTGACAACCGTTTCCACTGGCAGGCGAGTGTGTCGGCCAAACATGACAAAGTGAGGGGTCAATCCTATGGTCTCGTGAGGGGTGTTGTTATACATCTGCAGGAGTGTTGGCAAGTGATCTGGCCACCGTACTTGGTCTTCTGGGCTCAATGCTCCTAACAGAGAAAGAACAGTCTTGTTAAACCTTTCACAGGCCCCATTTCCTTGGGGCCTGTAGGGTGTAGTTCGGATTTTGGTACACCCATACAGACTGCACAGCTGTGCCATCATGGTTGACTCAAAGGCTGCTCCCTGATCTGAAAGGATTCGTTCTGGACATCCCCATGGCTGGATTAGGTGTCGCCAAAGAGCACGTGTCGTAGTGGCTGCTGTCTGGTCCTTTGTAGGGACAGCCCATCCGTACTTGGAAAACAGATCAGTTATTACCAACAGATAAGGATAGGCATCACCATGCCTACCAAGCGACAAATAGTCAATCGAAACAGTTTCCAAAGGATATGATGCAAAAATAGGCACCATCGGTGCCCTTACCTCTGGTCCTCTTTTCTGTTGAGTGCAAGTAAAACATTTAGATGCCCATTCTTTCAAGTCAGCACCCATCCTGGGCCAATAGAAGGTTTTTCTTAGCAAGCCCTCAATCTTTGCTATCCCCATATGGCCTGAGGCGTTGTGATACTTCTCCCACAACTTCTGGGTCTTGTCCATGGGAACCACGATCTGGTGGAGGCTCAACCCTGTATGATGTTCTTGGGCCTTCCGCTTTAACACACCCTCCTGGATGTGTAGTCGGTTCCATTCCTTTAGGAGGCGTTTTGTTGCAGGCAAACACGCTTTCCTCTCCTCGGCTCCTGGGAAGTGATTTCCATCCACCCAATTCTTCATTTGGGCCACCGTCGGGTCTTCCTCCTGCCAATCCTTCCAATTGTCTTTGGCTTTTGTGCTGGCCTCTGACTCCACCATGGCTGTCCCCACTTGGGCCTGTTTGTCAGGCTCCATTTCCTGAGGTAACCTAGACAAAACATCAGCATTACGATTGGAAGCACCAGGGCGATACTTAAGTTCAAAATCAAAATTCGCCAGTTGTGCTGCCCACCGCTGTTCTGTAGCTCCCAAGTGTGCTGTATTTAGGTGGACGAGAGGGTTATTATCCGTAAAGGCCAGGAATTTATTCCCCCACAAATAGTCTTTAAACTTTTCAGTCACCGCCCATTTAAGGGCTAGAAACTCCAGTTTAAAAGAACTGTAGTTTTGATCGTTCCTTTCGTTGGGATTAAGGCTCCTGCTGGCGTAAGCTATAACTCTCTCTCTACCATCCTGTAGCTGTGCCAACACAGCCCCCAACCCCCCCAGGCTGGCGTCAGTATAAAGATGGAAGGGTTTTGAGAAGTCAGCATATGCTAAGATTGGGGCACTCACCAGAGCAGTCTTCAAAGAGTCAAATGCCATCTGGCAGTCTGAAGTCCAATTGATGGCAGTATTTCCTCTCTGCATACTAGCAGAACCTACTAGGAGAGCATTCAGGGGTGCTGCCGTTTTGGAAAACCCCTTCACAAACCTTCTGTAGTACCCCACAAACCCGAGAAATGATCGTACCTGCTTAATGGTAGAGGGGATGGGCCAGTTCTCAACGACAGCCGTCTTTTCCGGATCTGTGGATATCCCCTCACCGGAGATGACATGGCCAAGGTACGTGACTTTCTTCTGGAACAGGCTGCATTTGTGGGGTTGCAACTTTAAGCCATGGGATGCCAACTTCTCGAAAACCTGCTCCAGATGGTGGATGTGAGTGTCAAAGTCCGGGGAGTATACAACAACATCATCCAAGTATATCAGGAGAGAGTCATGGACCTGCCCGCCCAGGCACCGCTGCATCAGACGTTGAAACGTTGCAGGTGCATTACAAAGGCCAAAGGGCATCCTTAGAAACTCATACAAGCCCAGGGGTGTGGTGAATGCAGTCTTCTCTCGATCCCTCGGGTCCACATCTACTTGCCAATATCCACTGGCCAGGTCCAGGGTAGAATACCAAGCAGCTTGCTTGAGACTGGTGAGGGATTCTTCTATCCTTGGCAAGGGGTAGGCATCTTTGTGGGTTAGGGCGTTGAGCTTCCTGTAGTTGACGCAGAAACGCCAGGATCCATCCTTCTTCTTCACAAGGACAATTGGTGCTGCCCAAGGGCTGGAGCTTTCCTTTATGACATCATTGTCCAGCATGTTTTGCAGAAGTTCTCTCAATTCAGGATAAAGGCTTGGTGGAACTGGCCTGTAGCGCTCCCTGCTGGGTGGTGCAGAACCTGTAGGTATTGAGTGGAGGACTGCACTGGTCTGGCCAAAGTCCTCGTCACCCGCTGCAAAGATGTCTCTCCATCGCTGTAGCAGTGAGTCCATCTGCTGTTGTTGGTCTACTGTTAAGCCATCACCTTTCAGTAAGTCGACTGGATGCTGTTCTTTTGTGCTGATGTGATTGGTTTGCACAGCCACTTCCACCACACCTGGATCTACAGTCCTCAAGACAAGGTCCTTTTCCCCTCGAATTTGCTTTGGGTCAACCTGGAAGACATTAGCAAGGGGGCGCCGTTGAGGTATCAATACAGGGTAAGGATTTAAGTTACGTACCCTTATAGAGAGGCGTCCTTTCACCACAGTGGTAACAGTCCGGGCCACCTGCCACTCATCATCTCGTTCTGGGCCTTCCACCAAAGCACAAAAATCCGACCTGGTTTTCGCACCATAGAGGTGTGTCCACAGCACCATCTCACTGTTAGGAGGCAAATAGACTGGATCTTGGCGGGTTAACCTGGCCACTCCAATCAGTCCATCAGATGATTCATCCTGTGACACTTTTTGACAAACAGCAAAAGCACGCTGCCATTCCCCCTTTGCTTCACGCGACATAGTTGCACCAAAGACAGTCAGGCCAGGGTGGACTCCCTGAAACAGCTCCTTCCAGCAGTGTGAAATGACATTCATCCCTAGGATTCCCCTTTCAGCACTCAGGCACTCATCCTTTACAATGATAACACCTTTACTTGGCACTGTGACTCCTCCCACAGAAAAATCCAAGATGGCGTAGCCAGTATATGGGATCTGTAGTCCATTAGCTGCTTTTAGAGAAAGCCAGAGCAGATCTTGTGGGCTTCGCTTCTGCTCTCCACTCAGCCATTTCTGGAAGAAAGTTTCACTGAACAGCGTAACTTGTGAGCCTGTATCAAGCAAGCAGGGCAATTTCACTCCTGCAACAACAACTTCAACTCCTGGACACATCCCCACCAGGGATGGTTTGTCCGTTTGGTCCACCTCCCCAACCACCTGGCTCTCAGTGGTCGGGGCAGCTAGTTTAAATGCCTCCTCCCCTGTTGACAGTACCTCTGGATGTGACCAGCTTTCCCACAGCCTCTGCAGATTGGTTTGCCCCGGTCGTCCCATTCCAGAGTGTGATGGCGCCTAGGGGAGGTAGTATAGTGGCCTTCCCGAACAGCCCCCCTAGAGGTTAAGGGCGGGTCTCTACGCACCATAGTCTGAGAAGAGAATTGGTGTTTAATCTCAGCAGTTAGGGTTTCTTTAAGGACAGAAAATTGGTCTAAAAATTATTGTCTAAGTTCGGCTCTTACTGTCTCCCTCCACTCCTCTAGGCTAGGTGCGACCATGGATGGGTTTGGCTGTGGCACAGAGATACGTGAGGCACGGACAGGCTCCATCTTGAGCTCAGCTTCTAATGCTTTCACTTCACTACACACTTCGGTAAAGGTCAGTGTAGGCATTCTACGCACCTGCCTTTGGAGTTCTTGTTGTACCACACCAGGCCTCAAACCCAGGACAAGCTGGTCTCTAATAGTCATCTGGTCCTGGGCAGACCCCGCTGGTTCCTGCTCCTTCCATGCAGAGAATAACTCCCGGAGACGAAGAATAAAAGCAGCAACAGTTTCCTCTTCCTGTTGGAGACATTTAAAAAAACGTGCCCGGAGTTGGGCTACTGGGGTTACATGCCCATACAGCCTCTTTAGCTCCTGCAGCATGTCGACGCTTGTGGAGCATCTTCCTGGGTTCAGTAGCCTCATCTCTCTCTTTGCGTCACCCTCAAGTGCCCCATATATAAAATCAACTTTCTGTTCCTCATTTAACCCTTGTGCCCTCAGCATTGCCTGCACCTGCCCACTCCATTCAGCAAAACTCATTTTACTAGAGTCCCCATTAAATCTTGGGATCCAGGGGACTCCCATAAACCAAGGCATCATCATTGCATTTATCACAGGCGGACTAGGCGGAACACTCTCTGATCTGGCCCCAATTCCCTGTGACACACTACACCCTGGACCGTCAGGCTGCCCTTCATTTTCGTCTGCCATTCCACGCTGCATGGTGTGGGAAGGGAATCCTGCCGACAACGCCACTAATGTAACCCCCCCTTTTCTCTTCTTTGTCCGTAAAGAAGCGGGCTACTTTTAAATAGAACTCGATTCCCGGGCCACACCAACACAGCGAGAAAACGACCAGACAAATTATATACGTATCAAAACAATAATTTATTTCTATTTAAGATAAGTTTAAGAATTTTAAAACACATCAAGTAAAAAGCCAGGAGACGATAAAACCCGAGGGATGATTCGATCCAGCGTAAAAGAACCTGTTAAGGTTCAGTCCAGAGTGTGATTTGATCCGGGTTTTCCTCAGTCCCAGGCACCGAATGGATCACTCTCACGTGATTTCAATGAGTCCGTTTCACATGAAGGAGTCCGGGGACCAGGGTTTCTGGGGCGCCACTCTGCTCCTTCACTACGCGTCTCCCCAATATTGTTCCGCCGTCAGCTGCCGGACCGGGCACCTTCCATTAGGGAGTAGCGGACGTTGCCCTTGGGGATTCCAGGAAACGGCTCCAGCAGGGCACAGGGGATCCAGCCAGTGACTCCGGGGGACACACGTCCAGCCGTCCGAGCCGCTGCTTCTCGTGCAGCACGCCTATCCGTTCCCTGGAAAGAGATCTCACCTCCTTTTATTGGGAGGGATCTTCCAGCTGGCCAATCCGAGCTAATTAGGTGCAGGTGTGTCAATTAATCGTGAGAGGGAAAGAAATACAAGTTGACAGCTATATTCAATAACGCAAAACCACAGCAACAACTAAGAAAATCACAGCAAACAATATATAGAGACCACAGCAAACAATAAGTAACTATACAAAATAAACTAAACTCAATCACCTGCTCACTTAATTATATTATGTGACAGCAACACTACCAAAATAGTTGCAGCATGACTCGCCCTAAAACAACCAACACTAGTTGCAGATTTGAAGCGCTGGCCGTCACCATCTGGATTTCTTGCAACAAGTGAACAGACACGGCCATATTTGCAGCCTGTTTGAGAACTGGAGGTTGCAGATTGGTCGAGACGGCGCTATCAGCTGTGAGCGCAGGAGCCGTGAGCTAACCTGTGAGGCAAGGTTACTAAAAGCACACATGGCGGGCCCGCCGCGTGTCAACAGAGAACGGAGAAGCTTGGATGACAACAACAACGTGAAAGCATCTCTATTCTCTGCTACGGTAAACATTAAACACTATACTGTATACGTTACATTTATAGATAATAGCTGCTTGTTGAAGTGAAAATGCTCTGAATGTTCCATAAAGATCCTTTAAAATCAGGAGAGAACTTTTTTCTGTCTTTATCCTCAGTTAGTTAGGTCCATTCTCCAGCAATATACTGAACGCCAAACATGACGTGGGTTTCAACACAATTCTTATTAAAGAAATAATGAATAAACATAAATCCCAGAATATGGCAGTATTATTCTAATCCCTATAATGCACTGCATTATACCCTGAGCTGAACCTAATCCCAAATATGTCTTGACAGTAAATGGTCGGATTTCTAAGGCTACAAGATAGACTCTCTGTTCTAAATGAAGCTAAACGTTTAAAGCTAAACGAGGGCTTCGCTGAATCCATCCGCCAAAGAAGAAAAGAACTACGCCCAGCAACGAAGGCAGCTCGAGAGAGAAGTGACATTTCATATGTGAGACATGATGAACTTATTGTCCATCAACCCAAAACCCACAAAGAAATGTGTCCGGATCCTTAGTCTCCAACATACGAATGTATTAAGTAGTTTTTTATCTTTGTTTTTTATCTGTATTCACAATTCTTCACATACACAATGGTCTACAACACATCTGATCTGGAAGGACAGACCTTTACACCTTTTATCCCTTTACCAGCGACCTTTTTTAATTTTGATGATGACCCAGATTTAGATTACTTTTCCTAACTTGCTGTAAAGAGAATCTCCAGTTAGAGTATGCAGTCGATTTTCAAGAAGGTTTATATTGAAATCGCCTATGATGTAATAAAGTTCATCCTCATTGTCTATCAGGTCAAGAGAACATCCCACCCTCATTGAAAACTTGATGTCCGAGTCAGGTGGGCGATGAATAGCACCAACAATAACGTTATTTCCACCAGAGACACCGGAGAGCTCTGAAAGAACAAATTCCACCTCATCCCTCTCTGACTCCAAAGTGAGATCATCCCTAATTTTAAAATCATAGTCACTATGAATAACCGGAGATACTCCACCTCCAGATCAGTTCCTTCTTACATGGTGAACTGAGTTGTATTTTGGTATTTTGAAGAAGTCTCTGGAGTCCTCAGTAAGCCATGTTTCTGACACGGCAATAACAGAAAATTCGTGCTTCAGTAGGGATAAATAATGAATTAATTTGTCATAATATCTATGAAGATTTCTTATATTCAGATGAAAAGTGGAGTATTCCACGGCAGAGAAACACCTTAAACATAAAACCGGGTTTCATCACGAAAACCATTTAAAATGTCCCGATTGCAGTATTGTTCTTAGCCTTCTAAATTTGGGGAATATCGATCTGTATTTATTTTTGTTAGAAAGAAGACAATAGAGATGACAAAGCGATATGATATACTTCAGGAGTTTGGACCTTTCTGTATCTAAGCCGGCACACAAACTTTAAATCAAAGTGATGAACTGTAAAATAATCTCAATTTGGCTGCATTCAATGACCATAAACTGAATGATGATGGATGGGATTAAGATGCCCAGTTCTCTCCCTGTTGTTCTTTAAAAAAATCGCCCAATCGCCACAAAAATGGGTCATGGGATTGAATTCAACTGTTCCTCCTCCATGTCTTCCTCAGTCGTTCATTCATTCCTGTCCAAGTTCACCATGGTGATACCAGGCTTTCATCTGCAGTGGAGCAGAATAGCCACGAAAGGATCGATACCTCTGAAGAAGCAATGCGGCTTGTGTGAATCCCCTTGTGGAACTTGGCGTCTTGCCAAAAAACAATTCTGCAGAAAATTCTGTTTGTGTTGACTGTGTGAGAAGAAAATATATTTGGTTGTGGTTTAAATGGATGGTAAAAGGCTGTCACCTGACTTCACCTCCTCCATATGTCTCATGCTCATTGAAAAGGTGGTTTGCGGTCTTGCTTTCGCTGAGACAAGGCTTCCAGCATCCAATTATTTCACTCCCGTAAATGCCTTCACAGCAAAACCCCTTTCAATGGCCTGTTCTCACTTTCTTTCTACAAGTAGGACGTGATTTCACTCCTTTATGTCTTTGTAGCCGTTCCTCTCCAGTCAGCGCTGCCTCGAAAGCAATTCACACTCCCTAAACGTAGCGCTGCCCCTTCCCTCCTCTTTCTCTAATCTGTGTGCCAAACGCCACGGGACCGATCCCCGTAAGGACAGATGGGAGAAACTGTCTCGGGGTCTGAATAGCTAAAGAGGAAGCAAACTCGTCTCCAGGGAAGATGAACTCTCCGAATGATACTCAGTCTCCCAAATTTGATTTTCCTGTCTGCTGGACATCACACTGTGATGAGTCCCTAGGAGGGAATCCCTCTCCCTTATCCACTTATTTCCTTTCACTCTTCTTTAGTGCTTGGAAAATCCTTTTTTGTGTGTAAATCCGAGCGGATCCATCATTGCTGTTGAGACAGTAGATGCAACCGAAGTTCCTTTTATTTATTATTACTGTGGATGATCCAGTTGAATTTCAGCTCTTTAAAAAAATAAACAAAGCGGAAAGGCACAAAAGCAAAAAACACTGTAAGCCAAACAGTGGACCCATTTCTGTTTGACTTCTACAATGTGTTGGACAGTTTCTGTTTTGTTCAATTGCTATCAAAGATACATCCCTTCTTACTTTCACAGTGCCTTGGATAAACAATTGAACAATATTAAACATTAAAAGTATATGTATTTATGTTTTTGAACTATTTTAGGCTCTAAAATATATTGCGCACAATGAGGCAATGAAAGGCTGCCCTGGAAGACAAAGGCCCAATCGGCCCAATCCCAATAACCCGCCCTCAGGCCTTAAGCCCTGAACCATCGGGAACTTAATTGGCGCCACTCTGTAAATTGTGTGACGGGCTGCAAAGGCTCACAATGGTATTTAAAGAGAATAGTACAGCACAATGCGGCGACATGGCCCGTTAACTGGGCAACATCAAAACATGTTACATAAGATAGTTTAGCTTTTCCCACACCAGGCACTCGCATTACAGAGTTTATACAATAACTATTTTTTGTCCAATTAAAAAAGAGCAATTAACGCAATTTTACATTATCCTTATGAAGGGGAAGTTTAGAGGACTGCAAGCATTTAGCAGGTGACAGTTACGTCCCTCGGGACGTTGGGTTGGCAAAATTGCCATTTATTAAACTGGTGAAAAACACCGCAGGATCCCCAAGTCAACTTAATGCTAAATATTGTTTACCTCATAGTGTTTAACTTCCTGACATTATGTAACCCTGAAAACCCAAGACTCAACTCGCCAACGATAATCCAGTAACATAATAGCCTGTTAAAACAACACTCACAGGGGTATATTTACTAATTTGAACCATTAATCAGTTTTAGTATGTGTTTAGTAAGGTCATTTATTCAAAAGTTATGTGCAACACAAAAAGTCAGATTCATCACCACATTATTTGATGCAGTAAATCATAGTGTAGCCAATAACAACAGCAGCCTAAAGCCCATCCTTACAGTGGGAAGAGAAGAGCGCCACTGAAGGTGTTGTGGTTATTTCCGTTCTCATAGAGAATTCGGTTTGGTGGGAGAACAAGACGAACTTCGTCTCCCGCTATCAGCTCCAAGACAAGAGAGTTAGTGAAGTATCTGATGGATGAACCATCATTAAACGCCTCATTATACATGATATGGTCGTTGTTATTGTACACATATATAGCCATTTGACCTTTGCTGTTAGAAGATGCAGTGAACTGGAAGTAGTAGACCCCTTTGACTGGTGCCGTGAAGAAACCTACAGTGTAAGAGTAGAACATGAAAAGCAATTATAATTGATTCATATACATTTACAATTTCAAGTGTGCTGAAGTATTACCTGTAGATGGACTGTAAGCATTGCCAACGTTGGTGAAGACATTGCTGTATTTTAGTGTAATGTATGTATTGTAGGGTCCAATATATTGTGAATGAGGATCAAGAGCTGTGTAAAAAGCCACTTTTGGTTTCTCTGTTAACACAACAAAGTCAATGTCGGCCATTAAACTTAATCTCCAGCCAACATCAAGTCCATCAGTTCACTGACACACTTCATCACCTGCATTCTCCTTCTCCAGCTGGTCAATCCTGGACTTGCTAACGAGAAGTTCACTCTCACTGCTGCTCAGTCTGCTCTGTAAGTCTGGATTTAATTAAACGACAGTGGATTAGACTAAATGTGCTTGAAACTTTAAACCAAATTTATCTCTCACGGTCCAATAAGTCCTCTGATTTTTCTGAATAATCTGAAAAAACACATTAATACATGTATAGTATGAATGATTCGGCTGCGAGGTGTTAAAAACATTTTTTAAGAAAAAACATAAAAGCAACAAATTACCTAAAACACACCACCAATTTGCATTAAAAAATGAATAGTTATTAATTGTCAGGACGAGTACGTTCAGTATTTGAATGATCCTAAATCCTGCTCACAAAATAAATTTCTGTACATTCAAAATGAGGTTCCAAGAACCTCATCTCTCAACTTTCACTAGGTAACAATTGTGTGCAGCACCTTGGTTCATGATCAAATACAAAAATCATTTCATAATTCTTATGGATGTTTTCTCAATTAAATTGACATACATATCAAACCTAGAGAAAATGTATATAAAGACCAACAAATGACAACATTAAACCTTTTGAAGCACTTTACCTGTAATCTCTCCTTCTAGGCCACTCGTTTTTCTCTCAGTGGCAGTCAGTCTAGATTCTTGGACTGAAAGAGAAGATGTTCTTTAGATCAGCAAGGATCATTTCTTTAACAATCTAAATAATATAATGAGCTCAATTTGTTTCTTAAGGGTCTAAATGTTCTGCATCAATGAGTTGGACTTCATCACCTGCATTTTCTTTCTCCAGCTGGTCAATCCTGGACTTGCTTACGAGAAGTTCACTCTCACTGCTGCTCAGTCTCTTCTGTAAGTCTGGAGGTAATGCAACAACACTGAATTACATAACAGCCTATTAACATGAACAACAAATATATACAATATACACCGTTTAACTCTGCTCTCCTTTCTCACGTCACTTGTCGAAAGTAAAGTCAATCACAGCTAGTTTACTTGACCATTTGATGTTAATATTTCACCATACCAGCAGTATACTTAAACTACTGGATGCCTTAATTTGAACTTTTGCACAGACATTTTTCACTGACACACTTCATCACCTGCATTTTCTTTCTCCACTTGGCCAATCCTGAACTTGCTGACAAGAAGTTCACTCTCACTGCTGCTCAGTCTCTTCTGTAAGTCTGAAAGATAATGCAACAACACTGAATTACAGAACAGCCCGTTAACATGAACAACAAATACATACAACAGCTTGACTCCCATCGATTGACCCAATACTGAACAAAAAACTTTAATACTTTAATCTAACTGTTAAAGGTCAACCTTATGAACATTCTACGTTAAGGCAACCATACTTTACCAGAATTGTCTCTCTGCAGCAGGTAAAGCTCCACCCTAACATCTGACACCGTGTCTCTCAGAGCCCTGAGCTCTGCCCAGATGTCCGCTTTGCTTTGCTTTGTTTTGTGCTCGATGGAGTCATCAGCCACGTCTCTTGGAGCCGTCTGAAGGAACTCTCCGATCTCACCAACCTTGGCGAAACCCTCCTGTTGAGCCGCTGACCCACACAGACCGAGCAGCACCAACAGCAACCCAAGAACAACCCTCATGGTGCAACGTCCTCACAGAAGTACAGTGGTGCAGTTGAGCTGTCTTATATAGTCCCCAAACTGAACTAATGGGAAAAGCAACATGTGCTTTTTGTTTGACTCAAGGCTTTAGATGATTCAATAGGATCTCAGTGCTGGTGAGAAAATACAAGCTGCTACAAACTGGTAGAACACTTTAACTATAATCTTACTCTTGGCGGATAAGAGGTAATTGTTAATTGGAAAAAAAGTTTGCAATTGAATAAAATATTAAAACTCGACTCAAGACTTCAAAGTTTGAATCTACGTTTCTATAAATATTTTGATATAAAAATTCTGTTTTCAAGTAAATACATTATTTTAACATTCCATGCTTGTGTGTAGCAAACTGTATATTAAATAAAATGATTTGGTGTTTTCACTTCAAACCCTTTCTTCTAATTATGAAGCCACTTTCATTGGTAACACGTTGCCTGGGATTACAAAGTCAAAGCTTCATGTTCATATTCAATGTTTATCAAAAGGTTATCATGTTTATTCTTTAATGTTCTATTAGGAAGCATGTATTGGATGCTGACAATCTAGTGTACATATATGTAAGAATGATTCTGATTCTTTTTGATGTGAAGTATAAAGCATGCCTATGAATGAAACATGAATATTGTTGTAAAACTAAAATATTTAGTCATGAACATTTTGAATGTTGCATTTAAAGCTCTGCATCTTCAATCTACAATCTTTGATCTTCAATGTGCTATAGTTTCTTATAGAGGTACACAGCTTCAGGTATGTAGCCGTCCTCGTCCTCTGACACCGCTCTCTCCCACTCCTCCACCTCAGCGACCTCTAAACAAGTCCACAGCCCTTCGTCCTCCAGTGTTGATGAATAATTGTTAAACTACCTGACAAATTTTTACAGTAATCTTTTTTTTTTTTATTATGTGCAAAACTCAAACTAAAAATAAAGATATTATCTGTAAATTAACAGTCCAACTGTAAATCTAACTATTATGCTAATAATGACAGATTAAATGTTTTTTATTTTTTGACGGATAAAAAAATACTGTAATTCGTCCAGAGTATTTTACAGTTTTCTTAAACTACATTCTAATCATGCGGTTAATTGACTGGCAGCAGTGGCTGCCAAACAAATACCGTAGAATTAAGGTAAAATAACTTAATTCGAATGAAGTGCAAGAACCATACATTTAGAGGAACTTTCCATAACAATTTTATAGAGAAAAACATTTATTTTATAGATTTTTCCGGTAGTATTACAATTTTCACACTTCATTTGAATTAAGTTTTCTAACCTTCTTTTTAAGTTTTTTTTTACAGTGCAGTTTTAGTATGTGAAGGTCAAAAAGAAGACTTACCCTTAAAGATTGATGACTTTAACTTAACTTTAGTTAAGTATCAACACACAAAGCAAGTCAGATTCATGACCACTTTATTTGATGGAGTAAATCATAGTGTAGCCAATAACAACAGCAGCCTAAAGCCCATCATTAAAGTGGGAAGAGAAGAGCGCCACTGAAGGTGTTGTGGTTATATGAACGGTCATAGAGTTTATAGTTTGTTGGAAGAACAAGATGAACTTCATCTCCTGCTATCAGCTCCAAGACAAGAGAATTAGAGAAGATTTCGAAAAATGAATAATCATTATTAATATTATAATTAAACATGATCTGTTGGTTGTTCTTGAACACTTGTACACCCATAGAACCTGAGGACCACAAAGCTGCAGTGAACTGGAAGTAGTAGACCCCTTTGACTGGTGCCGTGAAGAAACCTACACAGTGAGAGTAGAACATGAAAAGCAAAAATAGATTTATGTACATTTACAATTTCAAGTGTGCTGAAGTATTACCTGTAGATGGACTGTAAGCATTGCCAACGTTGGTGAAGACCTTGCTGTATTTCAGTGTTACGTCTGTATTGTATGGTCCAACCTGTCCTGCATCAGTAAGAGCTGTGTAAAAGGCCACCTTTGGTTTCTCTGTTAACATAACAAAGTCAATGTAGGCCATTAAACTTAATCTGCAGCCAACATCAAGTCCATCAGTTCACTGACACACTTCATCACCTGCATTCTCCTTCTCCAGCTGGTCAATCCTGGACTTGCTAACGAGAAGTTCACTCTCACTGCTGGTCAGTCTGCTCTGTAAGTCTGGATTTAATGAAACGACAGTGGATTAGACTAAATGTGCTTGAAACTTTAAACCAAATTTATCTCTCACGGTCCAACAAGTCCTCATGTGATTTTTTTGAATAATCTGAAAAAACACATTAATACATGTATATTACGAATGATTCGGCTGAGTCATATCTCATCTGGTACCTGTGCGGTTCAAGTTTGGTTACATTTAGTCAACTTAAACCATTTAGCAAATTCAGTTATTCGGCTAAAGTAATAAAGTAGTTCTTATTATTTTGAATGTTGCACCTTTTTACAGTGCTCTCCCATCACTTGTTGAAAGTAAAGTTGAGCGGCTTCTTTAGTTGATAATTTTGTGTCAATATTTTACCATGCTAGCAGCTCATTGTCAGTCAGTCCACCACTTTAGTCCAGACTGAAATACCTTAACTACTGGATGCCTTAACAAAAACTTTTGTAGAGACATTTATCTGAGAGGATAAAGCCTTCTAACTTTCATGATGCCCCCCGAACTTCCTGCAGCACAAATTTCAGACTGATATTTGTAGTTTTGAGTGAAGTGTTTCCTTTAAATTTAGTTCACATATTAATGTCCTGCTCAGAATTAATTGTAATCACAATTTAATTTAGTAGTAATATTCCCATTATGATTCAAGAATTTAAATTAGAAGGAGGTCCTTGCCAAAATCCAGAGGTAAAAGTTAAACAGAAAACACACAAATAACAGAATTTATAAAACAAAAGAGTGAGGTGTTAAAAACATTTTTTAAGAAAAAACATAAAAGCAACAAATTACCTAAAACACACCACCAATTTGCATTAAAAAACAAATAGTTATTAATTGTCAGGACGAGTACGTTCAGTATTTGAATGATCCTAAATCCTGCTCACAAAATAAATTTCTGTACATTCAAAATGAGGTTCCAAGAACCTCATCTCTCAACTTTCACTAGGTAACAATTGTGTGCAGCACCTTGGTTCATGATCAAATACAAAAATCATTTCATAATTCTTATGGATGTTTTCTCGAATAAATTGACATACATATCAAACGTAGAGAAAATGTATATAAAGACCAACAAATGACAACATTAAACCTTTTGAAGCACTTTACCTGTAATCTCTCCTTCTAGGCCACTTGTTTTTCTCTCAGTGGCAGTCAGTCTAGATTCTTGGACTGAAAGAGAAGATGTTCTTTAGATCAGCAAGGATCATTTCTTTAACAATCTAAATAATACAATGAGTTCAATTTGTTTCTTAAGGGTCTAAATGTTCTGCATCAATGAGTTGGACATCATCACCTGCATTTTCTTTCTCCAGCTGGTCAATCCTGGACTTGCTAACGAGAAGTTCACTCTCACTGCTGCTCAGTCTGCTCTGTAAGTCTGGAGTGAAAGCAACAACAAGTCAAAGTTTTAACATTTATCTCTCACGGTCCAACAAGTCCTCATGTCAATTTTTTGAATAATCAGAAAAAACACATTAATACATGTATATTACGAATGATTCGGCTGAGTCATATCTCATCTGGTACCTGTGCGGTTCAAGTTTGGTTACATTTAGTCAACTTAAACCATTGAGTAAATTCAGTTATACGGCTAAAGTAATAAAGTGGTTCTTATTATTTTGAATGTTGCCTGAGTTTTGCACCGTTTTACACTGCTCTCCCTTCTCCCATCCCTTGTTAAAAGTAAAGTTGAGTGGCTTTTGTGTCAATATTTTACCATGCTAGCAGCTCATTGTCAGTCAGTCCACCACTTTAGTCCAGACTGAAATACCTTAACTACTGGATGCCTTAATGTGAACTTTTGTAGCGACATTTTTTACTGACACACTTCATCACCTGCATTCTCCTTCTCCAGCTGGTCAATCCTGGACTTGCTTACGAGAAGTTCACTCTCACTGCTGCTCAGTCTCTTCTGTAAGTCTGGAGGTAATGCAACAAAACTAAGTTACAAAACAGCCTATTATACAACAAATGTATACAATATACACCGTTTAACATTGCTCTCCTTTCTCCCGTCGCTTGTTGAAAGTAAAGTCAGTCACGGCTAGTTTACTTGACCATTTGATGTTAATATTTCACCATACCAGCAGTATACTTTAACTGGATGCCTTAATTTGAACTTTTGCACAGACATTTTTCACTGACACACTTCATCACCTGCATTTTCTTTCTCCACTTGGCCAATCCTGGACTTGCTGACAAGAAGTTCACTCTCACTGCTGCTCAGTCTGCTCTGTAAGTCTGAAAGATAATGCAACAACACTGAATTACAGAACAGCCCGTTAACATGAACAACAAATACATACAACAGCTTGACTCCCATCGATTGAACCAACACTGAACAAAAAACTTTAATACTTTAATCTAACTGTTAAAGGTCAACCTTATGAACATCCTACGTTAAGGCAACCATACTTTACCAGAATTATCTCTCTGCAGCAGGTTCGATATGATCTGTGGGTGAGAAAATACAAGCTGCTAGAGACTGATCACTTTCACTATAATCTAACTCTCTGCAGATAAGAGGTAATTGTTAATTGGAATAAAAGTTTGAATTTAATCGAATTATTCAAACTTGACTCAAGACCTTGTTCAAATGAAAACAATACTGCCAATATATTTGCTCATAACCTTTCATTTTTCTTCTGTGAAGCTCACCTGATCATAGCTCTCTGCCCAGGAGTTGTAGAAGGAGACCTTTTCTGCTGATAGGGTGCTTTTATGAGCTGATAAGATGGTCTTTTTTACATGTTCGAATGCCTCACCGCCAGCTGCCATCAGGCCAATAACAAACCTGCTCAAATGAAGGAAGAAACCGGGACCATATTGTTAAAGTACTAATAATGACAGATATCAGAACGTTCATTATTTCATTTGTGATCAAACTGCGAATGAAATGTGCAGCGCGGTTACACTGTGCAACTACTACATCTAGTGGAACATCTGGGCTGCGGTCAAAACGTCAAAGGTTCAGTCCTGATGTCTTTTGAGACCCCTTTACCTCGCCCTGGATGGAAACCTGGTGCAGTCACGGACGTATGTGATCGAGGATTCAGAGACACTTGGGAGCAGACAACAGTCGTTCAAAGTTCTGTCTGCGCTTTCACTAAGCAGCGTCATAATCATGCGATGGCAGTTGTTAATGCAAAAATAACATTAATTTAAATATACAATTACATTTAAACTATGTTAAATTACTTTAGTCAATATTTAGTCAATGTAATTACTAAAGTCAATATTTTATTTAAATGGTGCTTCCCGTCATTGCACTGTCGCCATTGCTAGACTGATTATGTTCCCACAGTTGGATTAAAAAGTATACTATTTACTTAAACATGGACAAACTTCATTATATTTATTATTAAAATGAAGATATAATTTTGTGGTGTCAAAGATGATTGTCTACATCCGAGGTCGACTACCAGCACCTGGGTTTTGCCCACAGCTCCCCGTTTTAGCATGTTTATCATCCAACTACATATTCCTGCTCCGAAGATGAAAACCTCGAGTAGGCTTGGCGCATGACCTGTATGAGTGCGTCAAGTATGTCTGCAAACATTAAATATCCTGTTTTGATGATTGTACACCGCTGTCAAGTGATTTGAGATGTGATGAGAGTTTTCACAGTAGAATGAAGAGCAAAGAATAGGGGGCTGGTACTGTGAACCTGTTAGTACTGGTTCACTTTGAGCATTAAATGGGTTTAATAAATGTACTATTGTTCTACTACAATAACAGTTTGATGGTTGGCTCATTATGGTAACAAAGATGTTCTTTTACAAAAAAACAATACATGCAAAATACTGTTGGCTTGGAATCTATGTGTTTTTATTAATGTATTCCCTTGGTTGGCCTACAAATGAGTGGAAAATACAATTAATGGATAATTAATAGTCTATTTGTCTATGGCTACCTCGTCTCATAGAAATATACTACTACTAATATACACTACTTTTTTCAGAGTCAAAACAAAACACTTCTGGAAAGTCCTTCTGATATGAAGCTAAAAAGCAAGCTAACCCGCTAAAACACGTATCTACGAGTAACATTAGCACAGTTGTTTCCAAGTGGTATTTGAAATGAATAGATTCCTTGGGACATTGGGCCTGGGCCGGACTTGGGGGACTTACAACAACAATTTGCGAAACTTAGTGGATCATTCTACTGGTAAAGAGTCACATTTGCCCTTCAGATTCCCCAAAGAGTTGTCACTGATGTAAAAAAGGATTAAAAAAAACTAGAAGAGAAAGAAGACTGGACATTAATCATGTACAGAAACACCCCTCTAAATAAAGGGCAATGGAAACTTTTTAACCGGTGAATAACGTTGATAAGCAAGTGTTTGCAGCAGGATCCCCATGTCCACTTTAATGCTAAATAGTGTTGATAAATAATTGTTAAACTATCCAACAGTATTCAACCCTTTCAAAAAGTCTCACTAACAATAATGCAGTAATATAGCAGCCTGTAAAAACAACACTCACAGAGATATATTTACTAATTTGAACATTTAATCAATTTTAATATGTGAAAGTCAAAAAGAAGACTTATCCTTAAAGCTTGATGACTTTTAAATTGATTTGAAAGTTATGTGACAACACAAAAAGCAAGTCAGATTGATAACCACATTATCTGATGCAGTAAATCATAGTGTAGCCAATGACAAAAGCAGCTTAAGCCCATCCTTACAGTGGGAAGAGAAGAGCGCCACTGAAGGTGTTGTGGTTATTTCCGTTCTCAAAGAGAATTCGGTTTGGTGGGAGAACAAGACGAACTTCGTCTCCCGCTATCAGCTCCAAGACAAGAGAGTTAGTGAAGTATCTGATGGATGAACCATCATTAAACGCCTCATTATACATGATATGGTCGTTGTTATTGTACACATATATAGCCATTTGACCTTTGCTGTTAGAAGATGCAGTGAACTGGAAGTTGTAGACCCCTTTGACTGGTGCTGTGAAGAAACCTACAGAGTAAGAGTAGAACATGAAAAGCAATAATAGATTTATGTACATTTACAATTTCAAGTGTGCTGAAGTATTACCTGTAGATGGACTGTAAGCATTGCCAACGTTGGTGAAGACATTGCTGTATTTTAGTGTAATGTAGGTATTGTAGGGTCCAATATATTGTGAATGAGGATCAAGAGCTGTGTAAAAGGCCACCTTTGGTCTCTCTGTTAACACAACCAAGTCAATGTAGGCCATTAAACTTAATCTCCAGCCAACATCAAGTCCATCAGTTCACTGACACACTTCATCACCTGCATTCTCCTTCTCCAGCTGGTCAATCCTGGACTTGCTTACGAGTAGTTCACTCTCACTGCTGCTCAGTCTCTTCTGTAAGTCTGGAGGTAATGCAACAAAACTGAGTTACAAAACAGCCTATTATACAACAAATGTATACAATATACACCGTTTAACTCTGCTCTCCTTTCTCACGTCACTTGTTGAAAGTAAAGTCAGTCACGGCTAGTTTACTTGACCATTTGATGTTAATATTTCACCATACCAGCAGTATACTTTAACTGGATGCCTTAATTTGAACTTTAGCACAGATATTTTTCACTGACACACTTCATCACCTGCATTTTCTTTCTCCACTTGGCCAATCCTGGACTTGCTGACAAGAAGTTCACTCTCACTGCTGCTCAGTCTGCTCTGTAAGTCTGAAAGATAATGCAACAACACTGAATTACAGAACAGCCCGTTAACATGAACAACAAATACATACAACAGCTTGACTCCCATCGATTGAACCAACACTGAACAAAAAACTTTAATACTTTAATCTAACTGTTAAAGGTCAACCTTGTGAACATTCTACGTTAAGGCAACCATACTTTACCAGAATTATCACTCTGCAGCAGGTAAAGCTCCACCCTAACATCTGACACTGTGTCTCTCAGAGCCCTGAGCTCTGCCCAGATGTCCGGGGTGTTTTGCTTTGTTTTGTGCTCGATGGAGTCATCAGCCGCGTCTCTTGGAGCCGTCTGGAGGAACTCTCCGATCTCACCAACCTTGGCGAAACCCTCCTGTTGAGCCGCTGACCCACACAGACCAAGCAGCACCAACAGCAAACCAAGAACAACCCTCATGGTGCAACGTCCTCACAGAAGTACAGTGGTGCAGTTGAGCTGTCTTATATAGTCCCCAAACTGAACTAATGGGAAAAGCAACATGTGCTTTTTGTTTGACTCGAGGCTTCAGATGATTTAATATGATCTCAGTGCTGGTGAGAAAATACAAGCTGCTACAGACTGGTGGAACTATAATCTTGCCGGATGTGAGCTTTTCATTATTTTCTGGGGACCAGCGAAAAACATTGAACATCAAAACTTGGAAAAATAGAAAACAACAGAATTTCTTCTGGCTGTGTTTGTTTTAACTAAAAGTCTGTTAAAAAACGCCATGATTATCTTTCACCATATTTACTTTGGATCAGATCTTAATGCAGTTAAATTCAGAACATTATGTTTCATTGATGGAGACGTTGTTCTGTTGTTTTATAACAGAATATTTTCATTGTACATTTTTATGTGTGTGAAGAGTTCATTTGGAGATTAACAATTGAATGAAATATGAAAACATGACTCCAAGTTTCCTTCAAATCAATAATTTTTGAAGCCCATATTCTCTCATTGTAAAAAAAAGTCACATCGTCTCAACATTTCTAAAAATATTTTGACATAAAAATGAAAAGGAAATATTACATTTTTCAAACTTCAGCTGGCTGAACTAATGGGAAAAACAACATGTGTTTTTTGTTTGATTGTTGGCCGGAGGCTTCCATATGATCTGCAGGTGAGAAAATACAAGCTGCTACAGACTGAACACTTTTACCATAATCTTACTCTTGGCTGATTAGAGGTAATTGTTTATTTGAATGAAAGTTTGCAATTGAATTAAATATTAAATCTTGACACAAGACTTGTCAAATTTACGCTTTTATAAATATTTTGATGTAAAAAGTCTGATATTCTAGATACGGTATATCTTCAAGTAAATACATTATTTTAACAGTCCATGCTTGTGTGTAGCAACCTGTATATTAAATAAAATGATTTGGTGTTTTTTCTTCAAACCCTTTTTCTAATTATGAAGCGACTTTCATTGGTAATGCGTTGTCTGGGATTACAAAGTCTAAGGTTCATGTTAATATTCAATTTATATCACAAGATTATGTTTATCATGTTTAATCTATAATGTTTTATTAGGAAGCATTTATTGGACACTGACAAATTAGTGTAAATATTGGTAAGAATGTTGATTCCATCTTTTAGATGCCAAGTATAAAACGTGCTTATGAATAAAACATGAATATTGTTCAAATGGAATATAAAGAAAATGTAGTAATGAACGTTTTGATTCTTAAGGCTCCGCATCTTTAACTTTAAGACAATGTAAATTTTGAAAATTCAGAACTGCAGAAGAGGCAGCATCACACCAATAAAAAGACATTCCCACCTGGTTTGGTGGATTTGCACAACTCTCTGACGACACCAACTGAGACCTGACCAATACTTAGTGCTCCAACGATCACAACCACATCAAACTGCAGAACAATACTATTCAACAATTTTAAATTGCAGTAAAATCATGAAAGATACAAGATTTATTCATAATAAGTCAAACGGTGTCTGTTAACCTACCCTGCTTAGGGTCACAGCGACAAATGACCCACGTGATACAACTTAAACCATCAAACGACCCTTTTTACAATACCCTTTTGGCCAATAGTGGTCCCTCTCCCAGCATGCACTGCTTCAGGTCCTGGTATAAGCCGCTCTCTCTGGCCATCATCAACATAGCCTCGCTTCCATCGATCCCCACAAAATGTCCAAATCCATGACTCTTCATCTGTATAACACAGACACATTTATTTGTTTAACAGTCATACTGGTTAAATCAATTGAGCATTTAAAATGATAAGTGTCAGGGTTTGTCCTGTTTTGATCCCAACATGGAAATTTTGCGAGCAGACAGGGAATTATTCTAAACAGAAATAGACCAGACAACACAGCAGTCTTATTTAATTGAAAATAACATCCTTTAGTTGATTTGAGAATTAAAACAAAAATAACCTTTTTTCAAATTCATAGTGACTTTCAAGCCTGTATCTTGCATACTACCTGTCTGGCCACCAGTCCTGTACCACAGGCCACATCCAACACAACAGCTGCTTCACGATCACTGCTGAAGTGGGAGGACATGATGTTTGCTGCCAGACTTGGAGCTCCGTCGTCCAGAAAAGGCACATTGCTCATCATTCTACTGTGACTGCATCATGGTTGCCGCGTGGTGAAGCCCCAAAAACACTAATTGATTCGATAGTACCAAAGAGCCCTTATCTGATACATCCAGCCACTCAAAATATTTTATTATGTACCCGAGTAAGATACACACACATAGATGCAGGCTTACTTGTCTAATAGAGACGACTCTCACTGACCATGTCTGACATTTATGAACCTTGTTCATCACTGGGAGTTCTACACCCAGTTGCGGCTGGTCCACAGAAAGAAACATTTTTTTTGTTTTTGTTTTTATATTAAAAATCTGTTTTACAAATAGATCATTTGTGTGTTTTTTGTTAAAGTTCATTATATACCCAGTATTATTTGTAAATTAAGATATCTGCGCAAAATGTTTGCTTTTCCTCCACGTCCGCTTGTCTCAGCTGGGCTCGGACATGGTGCCAAAGTTGCGGGTCTAAGAAGCAGTTAGCCAAACACTTATAAATGTAATGTGTGACATTATAATGGCACATTTTATCCTAACTAATACATTGTGGTAATTTTTGTGGGGCCTTTAAGCTTGTCTTTCCTCAACACACTGATCATGTTTCCCCAACAAACTAGATCCATGTGCATCTTAATATATACATATACATATCCAAATAGATTTCAAATGAATATATGTTAATACTGTCTCACTTTGAGCACTGATTACACGTTTTTAATAATTTTACTGTTGTTCTACTCCATTAACAGTTTGATGGTTGGTTCATTAATGGTAACAGATGTTCTTTTACAAAAGACACACATGGACAATACTATTGGCTTGGAACCAATGTGTATTCATTTATTTATTCCTTTGGTTAGCCAACAAATGAGTGGAAAATACAATAGATGGATAGTGCTGGTCTATTTGTCTATGACTCCCTCGTCTCATAGAAATATACTTGTAAATTAATTCAAATTTATTTTGGAATAAGCAACAATGTTAATTTTTACATTAGCGCAGTGCTGCATTCATGACCCTCACAACACCTGCTCTTTGACTTCTGTAAATTCCCCAATTTCCGACAACCATTGAAGGTAGCATGCTCTCAAATCTGTGCATATTGTAGTAACTTTGTTCCAGGCTGTTATTCGTGTTCCCACCTGTAGAGTGACTTCAGAGTCAAAACCAAACTCTTCTGGAAAGTCCTTCTAATATGAAGCTAAAAGCAAGCTAACCCGCTAATGCACGTAGCTACGAGTAACGTTCGCAAAGTTGTTTCCAAGTGGTATTTGAAAAAACTATGTACCATGGTCCGTGCCAGATTTGGGGGACTCACAACAATTTGCAAAACTTAGTGGATCATTCAACTGGTAAAGAATCACATTTGCCCTTCAGATTCCCCAAAGAGTTGTCACTGACCTAAAATAGGATGACAAAGAAAACTAGAAGACAAAGAATTCTGGACATTAATCATGTACAGAAACACCCCTTTTAATAAAGGGCAATGGAAACCTTTTAACTGGTGACCAAAAAACAGTGATAAGCAAGTGTTATATTGATTTAAAAGTTATGTGACAAATCATAGTGTAGCCAATAACAAAAGCAGCTTAAGCCCATCCTTACAGTGGGAAGAGAAGAGCGCCACTGAAGGTGTTGTGGTTATTTCCGTTCTCAAAGAGAAGTTGGTTTGGTGGGAGAACAAGACGAACTTCGTCTCCCGCTATCAGCTCCAAGACAACAGAGTTAGTGAGGTATTTGATAGATGAACCATCATTTGACTCCTCATTATACATGATAATGTCGTTGTTCTTGAACACATATACCCCCATTAAACCCATGTTGTTAGAAGCTGCAGTGAACTGGAAGTAGTAGACCCCTTTGACTGGTGCTGTGAAGAAACCTACAGAGTAAGAGTAGAACATGAAAAGCAATAATAGATTTATATACATTTACAATTTCAAGTGTGCTGAAGTATTACCTGTAGATGGACTGTAAGCATTGCCAACGTTGGTGAAGACATTGCTGTATTTTAGTGTAATGTAGGTATTGTAGGGTCCAATATATTG
Organism: Pungitius pungitius; assembly: GCF_949316345.1. Lineage (NCBI taxonomy): Eukaryota > Metazoa > Chordata > Actinopteri > Perciformes > Gasterosteidae > Pungitius > Pungitius pungitius. Next base: position 10,304,038 of record NC_084915.1, on the reverse strand, counting down.
TGAATGAGGATCAAGAGCTGTGTAAAAGGCCACCTTTGGTTTCTCTGTTAACACAACCAAGTCAATGTAGGCCATTAAACTTAATCTGGAGCCAACATCAAGTCCATCAGTTCACTGACACACTTCATCACCTGCATTCTCCTTCTCCAGCTGGTCAATCCTGGACTTGCTTCTGAGAAGTTCCCTCTCACTGCTGGTCAGTCTGCTCTGTAAGTCTGGAGTGATGCAACAACACTGAATTACAGAGTAAACTCTTAACATGCACAACAAATCTATATACATCTTGACTCGCATCTTATCTCCTGAACAGATAATGAAAAATGTCCAGACTAAAAAACCTTAACTACTGGATGCCTTCACAATAACTGCTGTACTGACATTTATCTTCTAACTCTTATGAGGGCGCCATTTTTCCTGCGGCCCAAATTTCACATTGAGATTAGTAGTTTTGAGTGAAATGTTTCATCAGCTTTGGATGGATTGCTATAAAATTCAGTTCACATATTAATGTCCCACTCACAATTAATTGTAATCATTTCGTTGATTTCAATTATTTAATCTGAATTTCATTTTGCAGCAACAATCCCATTACGATTTTGGAATTTCATTTAGAAGGAGGTCCTTGCCAAAATCAAGAGGTAAACGTTAAATAGAAAACCCACAAATAACAGGGCTTAAAAAAACAAAAGAGCAAAATGTTTTAAATGCTTTTGAAAAAAAATGACCAAAAGACTTAAAACATAACACCAAATGGCCTGATAAAAGAATCGTCATTAATTGTCAGGACGAGTACCTTCAGTAACTGAATTATCTGAAATCTTGGTCACGAATGAGGTTCCAAAAACCTCATCACTTAACTTTCATCAGGTCACAATTGTGTGCACCACCTTGGTTCATGCCCAAATAATTTCAAGATTCTTATGGATGTTTCTTATTCAAAAAGACAGAAATACATGTGAAACCTTGACAAAATCTATATAAACAGCCAACAAATGACACATTTTAAATCACTTAAACAGAAAAATACCTGTAATCTCTCCTTCCAGGCCACTTGTTTGGCTCTCAGTGGCATTCAGTCTCTTTTCTTGGACTAAAAAGAGAAAGTATTTTTTAGATAACAGAGGATCATTTCTTTAACGATCTAAATAAACAATACAATGAGCTCAAATTGTTCCTTAAGGGTCCAACATATCCTGCATCAGTAAAAGCTGTGTAAAAGGCCACCTTTGGGTTCTCTGTTAACACAACCAAGTCAATGTAGGCCATTAAACTTAATCTCCAGCCAACATCAAGTCCATCAGTTCACTGACACACTTCATCACCTGCATTCTCCTTCTCCAGCTGGTCAATCCTGGACTTGCTGACAAGAAGTTCACTCTCACTGCTGCTCAGTCTGCTCTGTAAGTCTGGAGTGATGCAACAACACTGAATAACAGAGTAAACTCTTAACACGCACAACAAATATATACAACATCTTGTCTCGCATCTTATCTCAACCGGTAATGAAAAATGTGCTTGAAACTTTAAAGCATATTTGACTCTCACTGTCCAACAAGTCCTCATATTATTTGTTAGAGCAATCTGAAAAAAACACACTGACAAATGTCGGTTACGAATGATTCGGCTGAGACATATCTCATCTGGTACCTCTCTGGCTGAATTCTGGTTACGTTTAGGCAACTAAAACCACTTGACAAATCCAGTAATAAGGTAAAAAAAAAGTGGTTCTTGATATTTTAAAGAGTTTTGTACCGTTCAACACTGCTCTCCCTTATCCCATCACTTGTTGCAAGTAAAGTTGAGTCACGGCTACTTTACTATAGGGCGCCGTTTGTAAAATGTCGTACGTTCTAAATTCGTGCGCGGTTTTAGTAAATTTAGCATTATCATATGAAAAAAACCATGACAAAATTCATGTCACTTTTTCAAACATTTAGACAGAAATTTATGTAAATACATGCAATAACTTTTCCAGGTATAATGTTTGTCAGTAACACAAAGTTGTTAAATATTATAAATGTAAATTTTAAATGTAAATGTTACATTTTATATACAAATGTTAAATGTTGTACATAAATGTAAATGTAGAATGTAAATGTTAAATGTTCAGTCTACATGTCAGACATGACGACTGAACATTACAATATTTCCGGTAATCCATGCAGTAAGCCAAGATGGCAAGTTTAAATGAACTAACTCTTGTTATAGAGCTGGAGTTTTCAACTAATTTTAGGTATGGGCCACAAACAGTCCAAAGTACTATAACTACTGGATGCCTAAGAGTGAACTTTTGTAGCGACATTTTTTACTGACGCACTTCATCACCTGCATTTTCTTTGTTCAGCTGGTCAATCCTGGAGTTGCTAACGAGAAGTTCACTCTCACTGCTGCTCAGTCTGGTCTGTAAGTCTGGATTTAATGCAACAACACATTACAGAGCAACCTGTTAACATGCAGAACAGATACATACAACATCTTGATTTGATCTCCTCAACCGATAATGAAAAATGTGCTTAAAGCTACTCATGTCATTGGGCTGGAACTATCCTAAAAAACACTTAACACATGTGAAAAAAAGATTCGGCGGAGTCATATCTCATCTGGTACCTGTGTAGTTCAGGTTTGGTTACATTTAGGCAACTAAAACCGTTCAGCAAATTCAGTTATACGGTTAAAGTAATAAAGTAGTTCTTAATATTTTAACACTGCTCTGCCTTCCCCCATCACACACTGTAAGTTGAGTTACGGCTACTTTACTTAATCATTTTGTGTCAATATTTTACCATGCTAGCAGCTCTTTGTCAATCGGTCCACCACTTTAGTCCAGACTGAAATACCTTAACTACTGAATACCTTAATGATAACTAATGCACAGCTATTTATTGGAGTATTTTATTTAGATGGGGGTCCTTGAGAAAATCCAGAGGTAAATGTTAAACAGGAAACACACAAATAAAAACCACACATAACTGAATTTTTTGTGTGTTAAGTGTTAAAAACATTTTTTTGAGAAAATGACATAAAAGAAGTGTATTCAATGACTGAAAGATCCATCACTTTCACCATCTTGCTCACGAAATAAAATTATTCCTGTACATTCAAAATGAGGATCCAAAAACATTATCTCTTACTTTTTAATAGGTCAAAATTGTTTGCAGCACCTTGGTTTAGGACCAAATACGGAAATCACATTTTTTAGGTGATTAAAAAATAAAAAGGACTGACATAAATGTGAAATCTTGAGAAAATGTATATAAAGATTAACAAATTAAAACAGGAAATTATTGAACTACTGTGCCAGGGAAATACCTGTAATCTCTCCTTCCAGGCCACTTGTTTTGCTCTCAGTGGCCAACAGCCTAATGTCTTGGACTGAAAACAGAAACTATTTTTTAGGTGAATCAAGAACATTTCTTTAACAACAAAATAATACAACGAGCTCAAATTGTTCCCTAACGGTCCAATATGTTCTGCATCGATTGACCAAATACTGAAAAAAACATTGAAACACTTCAATCTAACTGTTGAAGGTTGACATGATGAACCACCGACAGTAAAAAGTAACCATACTTTACCAGAATTATCTCTCTGCAGCAGGTAAAGCTCCACCCTAACATCTGACACTGTGTCCCTCAGAGCCCTGAGCTCTGCCCAGATGTCCGCTTTGCTTTGCTTTGTTTTGTGCTCGATGGAGTCATCAGCCGCGTCTCTTGGAGCCGTCTGGAGGAACTCTCCGATCTCACCAACCTTGGCGAAACCCTCCTGTTGAGCCGCTGACCCACACAGACCAAGCAGCACCAACAGCAAACCAAGAACAACCCTCATGGTGCAACGTCCTCACAGAAGTACAGTGGTGCAGTTGAGCTGTCTTATATAGTCCCCAAACTGAACTAATGGGAAAAGCAACATGTGTTTTTAGGTTGACTCAAGGATTTAGATGATTCAATACGATCTCAGTGCTAGTGAGAAAATACAAGCTGCTACAGACTGGTAGAACACTTTTGACTATTCAAATTATTATTGGTTCAAGAGATAAGATGTGAGTCAAGATGCATATATACTTGTGCATTTTAAGAGTTTACTCTGTAATTCTCTGTTGTTGCATTAACTCCAGACTTACAGACGAGACTGAGCAGCAGTGGGAAATATAACATTTTTGAAGCCCATATCTTCTCAGTGTGAAAAAGTCACATTGTCACAACATTTCCATGAATAATTTTTCAAGAGAGGGTTTTTATCTTGTGTAATTTTAATTGGTGTTTTTTTTACTTCAATTTATTTTCTAATTATGGAGCCACTTTCATTGGTAATGGATTGCCTTGGATTTAGTTGACTACTGAACTACACAGTCTAAGCTTCATGTTCATATTCAATTTTTATTACATGGTTATCATAATAATACTATCATTTTTTAGAAGCATGTATTGTATATCCACAATCAAGGATATGTATATGTATGTAAGAATCTTGACTGTTTTTTTTCAGATGCCAAATATAAAGCATGTCTATGAATGAAGCATGAATATTGTTCAAATGGAAACCTAAAATTTTAAGTCATGAACATATTGATTCTTATATTTACATTTCAAGCTCTGCATCTTCAGCATTAAGACGAAGCCAATTCTGAACATTGGTAAAAATGATTCATTTGAATATTTAAAATCTTCTTGAGCTTAGGAGTTCTTGAAGTTGTTCCTTCGGTGTGTTAATGTCACGTCTTTGTAGTTGCTCAATGTGCTATAGTTTCTTATAGAGGTACACAGCTCCAGGTATGTAGCCGTCCTCGTCCTCTGACACCGCTCTCTCCCACTCCTCCACCTCAGCGACCTCTAAACAAGTCCACAGCCCTTCGTCCTCCATCTGCTTCAGCTCACGCTCCAGGGACGCTTTATATTCCACGTTGTCACGGTTACTTCTGGTGGTCATGCAAACGTGGCCACCTAGTGGATCAGGTAGTGATGTTTATGATTGATTACTAATCAACCCCAGTGAGGACGTATTGATTTACAACACAGAATCAGAACTGCAGAAGAGGCAGCATCACACCAATAAAAAGACATTCCCACCTGGTTTGGTGGATTTGCACAACTCTCTGACGACACCAACTGAGACCTGACCAATACTTAGTGCTCCAACGATCACAGCCACATCAAAAAAATCTGCAGGACAAAGTGAAGGGGAAAAGGCGATAAGACAGTTTGCAGCACTAGAAAAAACAACATGACTGATCAACAATATTAAATAGCAGTAAAATCATGAAAGATAAAAGATGTATTCATAATAAGTCAAACGGTGTCTGTTAACCTACCCTGCTTAGGGTCACAGCGACAAATGACCCACGTGATACAACTTAAACCATCAAATGACCCTTTTTACACTACCCTTTTGGACAGGTAGTGGCCCCTCTCCCAGCGTGCACTGCTTCAGGTCCTGGTATAAGCCGCTCTCTCTGGCCATCATCAACATAGCCTCGCTTCCATCGATCCCCACAAAATGTCCAAATCCATGACTCTTCATCTGTACAACACAGACACATTTAATTGTTAAACAATCATACTGGTTAAATCAATTGAGCATTTAAAATGCTGAGTTTGTCCTGTTTTGATCCCCGCATGAAAATGTTGAGAGGAGAGGAAATGATTCTAAACGGAAATAGACCAGACAATACAGCAGTATTATTTCATTGAAAATAATTCTCTTTAGTTGATCTGAATTGAATTTTTCAAATATATAGCCTGTATCTTGCATATTACCTGTCTGGCCACCAGTCCTGTACCACAGGCCACATCCAACACAACAGCTGCTTCACGATCACTGCTGAAGTGGGATGACATGATGTTTGCTGCCAGACTTGGCGCTCGGTAGTCCAGAACAGCCACATCCTGCTCAAACCAGTTAAAAAAAGATAACAGGGGCTTCAAGCGCAGATAAAGAAGGTAAATGTTGTCGTTAAAAATATAGATTTGGCTCGTTTTAAAGGAACTAGAAAACATATTTAATCCCCCCTCTACATTAATATCAGATAGACCAAAAATAATTACAATATTTTTGCTCCTCTTATTTTTCTTCTGTGAAGCTCACCTGATCATAGCTCTCTGCCCAGGAGTTGTAGAAGGAGACCTTTTCTGCTGATAGGGTGCTTTTATGAGCTGATAAGATGGTCTTTTTTACATGTTCGAATGCCTCACCGCCAGCTGCCATCAGGCCAATAACAAACCTGCTCAAATGAAGGAAGAAACCGGGACCATATTGTTAAAGTACTAATAATGACAGATATCAGAACGTTCATTATTTCATTTGAGATCAAGCTGCGAATGAAATGTGCAGCGCGGTTACACTGTGCAACTACTACATCTAGTGGAACATCTGGGCTGCGGTCAAAACGTCAAAGGTTCAGTCCTGATGTCTTTTGAGACCACTTTACCTCGCCCTGGATGGAAACCTGGTGCAGTCACGGACGTATGTGATCGAGGATTCAGAGAGACTTGGGAGCAGACAACAGTCGTTCAAAGTTCTGTCTGCACTTTCACTAACCAGCGTCATAATCATGCGACGGCGGCTCTTAATGACGTCAGTTGTTTTTATACAATTTCTTTTTTGAACACGGACTACAAAAGCAGAGCTAGATAAACTATATATAACTATTTTATTGACATAAATATTATAATGTTCTATGTAAAAGTCCTATCAATTTACATTTACAGTTACATTTGACTTAAAATTACTTTAAAAAGCCAATTTTATTTTGTTAACTGGTGCTTCCTAATGCACTGTTGGCATATGCCAAAAATGTTCCCACAGTGGAACTAAAAGGATATTATATTCTTAAACTTGGACAACACACAAATTTGTAGTTGAATATTTATGTAATTATTATAAATATATCATGCTCTTTGTGTGAACATTTAATTCTTATCTTTTTTGTAGCCGACCATTTAGTGTTTTGGCCCTTTTTGACTTGTGACATAAAACTTCACAGGTGTAAACTCCCAGTGATAAGGTTAATAAATGTCAGACACGGCCACAGAGAGTTGTCTCAAATAGACCAGTAGGCCTACATCTATGTGTGTGTAAGTGTGTGTGTGTGTTTGTGTGTGTGGGGGGGGGGTACTTAGGCACATGATCAAATATTTTGAGCAGCTGGATGTATCCGATAGGGGTCCTTTGGTCCTATTGAATCAATTGGTGTTTTTTTTCTTGACCACGCGGCAACCATGAAGCAGTCACAGTAGGCTGAAGAGCAAAGAATAGGGGGGCTGGTACTGTGAACCTGTTACTACTAGCTCACTTTGAGCATTGATTAAATGTTTTTAATATTTTTGTTGTAGTTTTACTTCATTAACCATTTGATGGTTGGGTCTTAATTGGTGACAGAGATGTTCTTTTATAAAAGAAATACACGCACAATACAATTGGAACTAATTTGGATTTATTAATTTATTCCTTTGGTTGGCCAACAAATGAGTGGAAAATGCAATGGATAATGAATGGTCTATTTGTCTATGACTCCCTCGCCTCATAGAAATATACTTGGAAATTAATTAAATTTATTTTGTAATCATCAATGAGGTTTGGACTTATTTTACATTAGCGTAGTGCTGCATTCATGACCCTCACACCACCTGCCCATTAACGTTTGTAAATGCCATGAAGGCAGCATTCTATCAGATCTGTGCACATGCGCAGTGACTTTCTGTTCCAGGCTGTTATTCGTGTTCCCACCTGTAGAGTGACTTCAGAGTCAAAACAAAACACTTCTGGAAAGTCCTTCTGATATGAAGCTAAAAGCAAGCTAACCCGCTAATGCACGTAGCTACGAGTAACGTTCGCAAAGTTGTTTCCAAGTGGTATTTGAATTGACTTAATTAGTGCATTTTGGTGGATACACTTTATTATGGAGATCTCTCCAAAGTTGCGCTCTTTCTACAACTTCTTCGGGTGCGTGTTTGTGGCATAGCTGAAAAGCTAACGTTTTTCTAGGAATAGCAGTTAGCTTAACGTTGGACCCCCGACACAAAAGTGAGCCTCCTGTGAGCCTTTCCGCACCGCAGACGTTTGTGGCACAACGTTAACTCGCTGGTAATGGACCTCATCTACACGTCTGCTGCATGTTGTATTTAACTAAGAAGCAAGCCAACATTAACTGAAAACTGTTCAGTGTAAAAGCTAAGTTACAGCTCATGGACGTATAAACGTTTTTAGTGACTGGATGCATCACTCTCATCACCTTATTAAACATCCTTTATCCCGTCTTTAAACGCTCCAAATGTGTCTCCACAGGTTTGTGTCGACAGTGGCACCCTGAACATGTCTATCCTGGGATTAAAGAAGAAACAGCCCAAGACTTTCAAAGTCAAAGTTATCACCATGGATGCTGAGATGGAGTTCAGCTGTGAGGTATGGATGTATCGCCGAAGTATGGCCTCGCATAATCTTGCTTGTTCAGCATGAGTTGTTGTGCACAGACGTCTACCTTATGCCTTACGATTTCCACATACACACAAAAAAAGAACGCATCCCTAGTGCAAGAAGTCAAACAACTTTCTTGGAATCGCATCACTCAAGATGAAGGTGATGGTCTAATTGACAGTCACAGTCATGAGCTGATAAGATTTAAATACATGGCAAATGCTGTGTGGTCTCTTGCCTGGTAAATTAGTGCACTGAGTTTTTCCCTTCGTTACGTTCATCTTTATTCCATGCATGGTAGAACACCTTTGCCCTAAGATTTTACAAGCAGCTACAAAACAACACGTTTGCTCACTGGTTTCTATTTCACTTACGGTTTTTCTAAGGTGAAGTGGAAAGGGAAGGACCTGTTCGACCTGGTGTGTCGCACTGTTGGTTTGCGTGAGACTTGGTTCTTTGGACTCAGGTACACCGTAAAGGACACTTACGCCTGGCTGAAACAAGAGAAACGGGTGAGTGAAGCAGTCATCCTGTGAAGGTGAGACTGTCTAAAGACAATTTAGAACAATATGGTACCTGTGGGTACAATGGTTTCCAAAATGTCTGTCTCATCAAGTGCAAACTGTCACGTTTGCTTGACAAATTACAGTAATATATTATTTCAATTGTTTCTACATTATAAGTTGAAAAACAACAATGATTTGACCAAAGTGTCGCAACTAATTAATCATCATGTTACCAATCATGACGTGTCATTCCAGCCTTACAAAGAGTGAGGTCTAATAAACAGGTTATTGTGCATCTTTTGTGTTCACCAAGGTGTTGGACCAGGAGGTTCCCAAGGACTCTCCTATAACATTTCATTTCCTGGCTAAATTCTTCCCAGAAAAAGTAGAAGAAGAGCTGGTCCAAGAGATAACTCAGCACCTCTTCTTCTTACAGGTAATGTAACTGACAGCATTTATTGTAAAATAACATCTGGCCTAGTGATGCATTCATCATACCAATTCATACCAATCCGACACAAGTGTGTGGATGAACTATTATAATCCTTTTATGTGTAAGTCAATGCCAGTCTTGTCTTTAACAGAAAATGACAAATGAAATACATAGATATAAATGTACTAAATTTGTTATTTATTAAAATGACAGCACCAGGTCGATTATTGCAGATATCGGTTCCAGACATTTGAGTCCGTATTGGTATTGATGTTAGTTTTATTCTTATAGGATAATCCATTTCAATTCTTTCAAAACTGAATTAAATAGATGTTTATCAATGTCTTCAAATTCTTGTATAGGTGAAGAAACAGATATTAGATGAGGAGATATTCTGTTCCCCTGAAGCATCTGTTCTCTTGGCATCATATGCAGTCCAGGCCAAGGTAAGAAGGCCATACAAGCAGAATGTTCTTTCCAACATTTGTCGCACCTTCAGTCTGAAAAAAAATATTGTCCTTAAAAGCACCTGAAATTCTGTTTCTTTATGCAAATACATTTTTAATAAAATGGTTGATCATCTTTATGCTAAGAAGCTCTCTGTGTATGAACGCAACAGCACAGATGGGACTCTTTCATGCAAGATGTATACAAATAAATGTATCCCTGGGGGGGCCATCAAAAGACTGCATGATGGTGCAAAACGTGTTTTAATTTTTGCTTAAACAGTAAAAATTGTTTATTTTCTTGTTTTCCGCCATCTTCTCCTTGATCTCATTCACAGTACGGAGACTATGATCCAAACTTTCACAAGCCCGGCTTTCTGGCACAAGATGAGCTTTTGCCAAAAAGAGTAAGTTAATTTCTCTGTGCACATTTCAACTTTTGTGCGTGTGGCATGTAAGGTTTTTCCTCACTGTATCCTAGGTTTTGATGCAATACCAAATGACGGCAGACATGTGGGAGGAGAAAATCACAGCTTGGTATGCAGAACACAGAGGCATCGCCAGGTAGGACTCAGAGAAAAAATAATGAAATTACGCGTTAAGAGAAATGAACCCTTTTTACAAATGTGTCGTTTGTGACGATTTTTCCGTTGAAGTTATTTAATGTATCATGGTTTTGAGTCGTCTTCCTTTGTTTTTAACACTGTCCATCCAGAGATGAGGCTGAGATGGAATACTTAAAGATTGCTCAGGACCTTGAGATGTACGGCGTCAGCTACTTTGCAATTACAGTGAGTACAAATAACTGCCTTGATGTTCTGCATTGTGCTTTAAACAAATGCAAACACTGTCATTGTGTTGGGTTACATTTGTTTTTATACACTTTGACAGCAAAATAAGAGAGACACAGACCTGTTACTTGGAGTGGACGCTCAAGGTCTCCACATCTACAACCCCAACAGCAAACTCAACCCCAACAAATCCTTTCCTTGGAGCGGCATTCGTAACATCTCTTACAGCGAAAAGGAGGTAAAGGCCAGCAGTGGTCTTCAGTAACGACCTGCAATTTACTGTCAATTTGGAGAAAGCAGAATAGCCCTGTCAGAAATGAACCTTTTAATATTCCCATCTCGCAGTTCACAATCAAACCTCTGGATAAGAAGAAAGATGTTTTCAAGTTCTACTCGTCTCAACTGCGCGTGAACAAGCTGGTTGGTTGGCTCTTTTTCATGGAACCATTTAACGACAAGTTAAATGAGACTTATGTTTTTATTTACAAATTGCCTTTGTCTTTAGATCCTGCAGCTGTGCATCGGTAACCACGATCTATTCATGAGGAGAAGGAAGGTGGATTCCATTGAAGTGCAACAGATGAAGGCTCAAGCCAAAGAGGAGAAGGCCCGCAAGAAGGTCAGTGCTCTCTCAGCGCCACTAAAGTAATAAGGTTAACAGATTGAATGATGCACACTATGCATACCATAGTGAGAATTGTCATTGAGGATCCTTGTTGTTTGCCTCAACTCAAATTGAGTTTCACATCATCCTTCTAGATGGAGCGTCAAATCCTGGCGAGGGAAAAACAGATGAGAGAGGAAGCAGAACGGGCGAAAGAGGACATGGAACGAAGACTCTTCCAGCTGCAGGACGAGGCTCGACTGGCCAACGATGCTCTGGTGAGGATGTCAAACTTTACATTCCTGTTGATTACATGGATCGTACAGAGGCACGCTAACCTCTAAACTCCTCCGCAATGTTGAGTATATAACCTATGCTAGTTTTGTAAAAATGCTTTGCAAATGTTTCAATGAATTTTTCACCAGCTGCGATCTGAGGAGACGGCAGACCTGCTGGCAGAGAAGGCTCAGATTGCTGAAGAGGAGGCCAAGCTGTTGGCTCACAAGGCTGCAGAAGCTGAGCAGGACAGGCAGAGGTTAGAGGTCACCGCCATGAAGACCAAGGAGGAGAAAAGGCTGATGGAGCAGAAGATGAGGGAAGCGGAGCAGCTGGCTGTTAAACTGGTGGAGCAGTCTGAGAGAAGGTGTGGAATCATCTTCATTGGTGTTGCTTAAAGCATTTGTTTTAATTCATCATTACTCATTTTCAGGTTTATATATGCATTAGATTGATCTCATCCTTACAAACTAAGTTAAATTAGTGAAAAACACACTTTTAAACATATGTTCCTAACAATGTGTTCCATCGACCTTTTATTCCAGGTTGAAGGAGGCGGATCACCTGAAACAGGACTTGACCGAGGCAAAGGACGCCGAGCGGAGAGCCAAACAGAAGCTGCTGGAGATCACAAAAACAACATACCCTGTACAGTGATGCTACTGCTGCATGTGTGCTCTTTGCGATGCCTAAATGTATATGGTGCATTGTGTTCAGCGTCACATGATGCTACTACTTGACAGCCATTGGCTTTTTTTTTCAGCTCATAGCTGCCTACTCTGCTCCCCCTGCACCTCCTGCCCCTCCTGAAGCCGCTGACATGGCCTACGATTCAGCACCGTCGCGCCTCGACTTCAAGGACTCCGACATGAAAAGGCTGTCGATGGAGATCGAGAGAGAGCGGTGAGAATCAATCCCCCCGCGACAACACGCCACTGACCCGCTCGTGCGTGACATCTTGACATGCGTTGATGCAGGCTGGAGTATATGGAGAAGAGTAAACACCTGCAGGACCAGCTGAAGGAGCTGAAGACCGAGATCGAGTCTCTGAAGCTGGAGGAGCAGCAGCAACAGGCCGGCGTGTACAGCCTCCGCAACGAGGCCCGGGGATACGCGCAGGAGCCCGCCTACGCACCTCACAGCAACGTACGTAGGATCGCACACCACAGGTTCCACTGATTGGTCTCCTGTTCTTGTGACAAAACATTTAGCAGAGCATATCAAAAATATTTTAAAAAACGGTATCCTACATCAGTACTGATTTAATAACCGCTCATTTTGACTTGCATATCACACCACAAATGCACAATTCATTGTACTGACTCCTTCGCCATATTAAACTGCTTGTACTCGTCTTGCAGAGAAACTCTGCGTACATGTCTCAGATGGGCTACTTTGAAGAGGTGTGATCGTGGGCCTGCGACACGAGGAAGGAGGGCACCAGCGGTTGGGATTCAGTGCTTTCTCCACATGTTTGGTTGTCGTTTCCACAAGGCTGAAACTAACCCGACGGACACATTCACCACGACTGTGTGCTATGGAACTTCTTTAAATGTATCCTTGACAACAAACAGCCACTAGTCTGGTTTAAAGCACAGGTCGTACCACCTGCTGCACCACAGCACCTTCCACGTTACTTTATATAGAATGAATACACCAACACTGATGGAGGGCGTGGTGCTGAAGACGGCTGTATTCTTGTGGTTTTAAGGGATACTTAGGTGGAAGATACCAGATATTATATCATAACACAAGTTACACCTTAATGCCTATACATTTACAAGCTTGAGTGTGAGAAGTTTTTATATTGGCTTGAACTTTATTTTTTACTATTATGTTAGGAGTTACTACGGTTCTATTTGCTTTCAATGTGTCTTAGCGTTATAATCTTACAGATTCATTGCCTTCCACCTCTTTTTTCCCCCTCAGCTCATGTACTTCTCAGGGTCAGTGTGGGGGACAATCACTACAGTTAGAAACTAACGGGCTTTCCCTGAACTCTTAGGGTGTCATCGACGTTGGCCTTGTTGAACGTGCTGCTTTTGTTTAACTTGATTAGGTCCAATACTAATTCACATGGTAAAGATTGACGGCGGTGTGTGCAATGTATTTCACAAATGTAGACCTGCATAAAGTAAAGTTTACTCTGTTACACTCCTTGCATCCTCTGAAAAGGGAGAGGCTGAATGCAAAACGCACACACACTACATGTTGTGTATTCGATCGGCCCATTTAATAGACTGAACAGTGCCAATTTGTTTATTTTGGCCTATTGGTTTAAATGGCATTGTGTCAAATGTCTTGTTTTAAACTATTGCATAAGTGCTTCAATTTGTTTATTTATTTGTCCTATAAATCCTTAAATAACATCGCCATGTTTTTCTTGAGGTAATTGGGGGAGTTTAATATGTTCTTTTTCTAGTATTCGATTCTCTTGTCAAATTCAATTCCATTTTTACACCTAAAACAGTATTGTACCCATGGGGACATTTTATTTTCCTCAAATTCGTGCATAGAAGTTAATTGCAACAGTGATCTTACAGCATGCTGACATGGTTGCCTCAAAAAATGTCATAAATGTCATTTGTCAACGTTTTTAATAATAGATTCTTAAGAATCTGCTGTGCAGTTACATCAAACAGTAAAAAACTTGATGGATAAAAAAATAACTAAGCTGGGCCCAGTCTTTGAAATGTTATATTTAATTTCCTGCCACACAGAATGATCATAGGGACCGACCGGCTTGTTTCAAAGCACCATGCAAACAGTGGATCTCTTTCTGGCATTAAAACATGTTAAAACTTCATAAAAGGCCCATGAACCACTTTAACAGTACTCAAAATGTTCTTTCAGGTGCAAGACTGTCAAACCCACACTACAAAAGTCCTGCATTCTAGTTTTCACTTCAAGTTTGGATTAAAAGAGGTTGTCAGCACAATAGACAGAAATTCACTTCAAGTCTTAAATATGGAGTTTCCAATTCTAATGTGATGCTGTATTTTTAAGTGAACATTAAAATATTTTATTGGTTATGTTTCAAGTTTCTGAATCTATAATCTAACCAGTAATATTTTGCCATCGTATATGAGAATGAATTTACTGTGATGTAGAAGTACACTAAATACTATGGTTAGACAAATGTAAGAAAAATTGAATAAATGAGTTATGGGGGAAAGAAAGATTCTGTTCCTATACAAATTGTGCTTTGCTTTGAGAAGTTCAAAAGGTAAAATGCAAATGTGATGTGATCCAACATGTTAAAGACATGGTTTACTGTTGGCATTTGAAAAGCTGTCAGGGACAAATTAACTCTCCAAGTGTGGCGTTTCGCAATAATCTCAAGGTGAAACGCTGATTGCAGTTAAACAGTTAAATCTTGTAATCTTCACAATGAAATAAAGCTGTATAAATGTCTTTTAAGTACAGGGACAACTTGGCATATAGATTAATACAAAGACAATATGTAATTATTAAAGACGCTTACAGGCAAAGAATCCAAAAAGCAGGCCGAACACAGCTAAAGGGACCGAGGTGCCATGAATAGTGACCTTATAACAAAGGAAGGCAGAACAGGTGAGTAGGTGGCGCGCAATAAGGAGGGACAGGTGTAACTGATCAGTTCAAGACTGACAATCAAAAGGAGAAAGAAAGAAAAGACACATAAGTGGTGAACTTCAATATAAAAAAGGAAACTTATACCCAATGATATGACTAGCCTTTATAGATCTACTATTTGGTTTTATTGGCCCCACCATTCTTAAATTCTCGTTTGATTGATACCAAATTGTGTTAGTTAAATTATTTCCTAAACCTTGGTGTAAAAATGGTTTGATTGTAAATATTTAGCATGTGAAATTGGGACAAGCAGGACCTGAAACATTGATTGTCATTTAATCACATTTTCATCACCAACCATGGGAGGGCAGTGTTGAACATCAATCAAGTGTTTACATTGAAATGACATTGGTTTTCACCACTGGGTCAGTGATAACTTTATTTACCTTGTTCTTGGTTTGCTTTAGTGTATTTTATTTATGTGTACTACTTGTTTTTTCATAGTTTTCCCCTTTTTTAAGTATCCATAACACAAAGTCCATGTGCATTTTGAATTTTAGACAACACACGACAGCACTAGACACTCTCTGTCAAACCAGTTTGACAAGAGGCCAATAGCTCAGCTTACACTGTGTTTTTAACGGGAAGGCGGGTTTGAAGGCCATGGGACATGTGGTAGCCCGCCAAATACATTTGGAAAAGGCAAACGAGCGTCTCAATTGAATTACAGTCATTTATTAAAAAGTTTGAAAGAATATATCCAACGTTCTGTCAAAAATATCTGCACAAATAAAATATACAAAGAATTCAATTTCACAGTTATGACAAAATCGCAATCTATAAAGTGTAAGTAGTTTTTCATGGCTGTATATCTCATCAAATTAGCATCCTTCAATTAAAATAAGCATTGGTATCAATAGACATTACGTATGTTGTTTTTTTTCCTCAGAAACAAACAAGCTACAAAGTCTGAGCTAATTAAGTCTGTGTTAAATGATAACACAGATCACATTCTTCACTTGCACCTGGATTCAGTTTGTTACTGTTTTGGTTCAGTTTTAGTGCACATGACAATATATTTAAAACTGCTATTCTCCATCATATTCCGGACGTAGTCCTCCTTCATTCCATATTTGTATCAAAGCCACATGCACAGTGAACTATGTAAATACAATGAATTACTTTTCCTCAGTAAATTGTCACAAAATAAGTACTACTTCTAAATAACACATATATTCTTTAGTATTGCTGCTGTAAGCCCTGATATACATGTGTGTTGCATGTGTGTGTGTGTGTGTGTCGTATCATATGTATGTTCTTCCTGGACTTGAGGATGCGTCTTCATTTTCACCTTCATTTTCAGCCGCCACTGATGAGACCTCTTCCAGTTCTGCTCGTTTCAGCTGAGACTTTGTAGACAGCGCCTCACTGTATTCAGACTTTGTTGACTCCGGCCTTTTAGTCTTCATCGATGGCGCCCAAGACCTTTCTGACCCCGGCCGGGAGTCCTGCTCAGGCCCGTCCTCCCACGGGGGCCTTGTGTACAGCGGTGGCCTCGTCGATGAGCTTTGGGAGCCGGGAGGCGCCGTCCTGACGCCCTGAGACGTCGGTGCTCTGCCGCGATGGATGCTCGCCCTGCTGGGGACCACCAGGTAGCGGACAGAAGGGCTCTTGTCTGTGCTGTGGGCATCGAGGGGGCGCGCTGAGCTGATGAACAAACCCCCTCCCAGGATGAGCAGGACGGACGCTCCCCAGCCGATGTAGAGAGAGGCGCCGATCTCCCTCCGCTGGGCGTCTATCGTGTTGCTGTAGAAGTTCTTCACCACCGCCGCGGCCGCCCACGATGTGGGAATCAGACACAGCAACCCTGTGGCAATCAAAAGCGCACCTGCGGTTACAGCCACCTTGCCCTTGGCCCCGCCGCCTTCTTCATCCAAAAAGCGAGTGCACTTCCCCCCGACGAAGGCCAGAACGAGGCCCGCGCCTCCCGTGGCGATGGCGAAGACGGTGAGAGCCCTGGCGGCCTGCAGGTCGGCGCTGAGGGCCAGGAGAGACTCGTAGGGTTTGCACATGATCTGCCCCGTGCTCTCGACTACGCAGGTCATCCAGATGCCCTCCCAGATGATCTGGGAGGTGATGATGGTGCTCCCCACGAAGGCTGTGACCCGCCACATGGGGAATAAGCAGCTGATGATGACCCCTGCCCAACCCAGGAGGCACAGGGCGCTGGCGAGCATCTGCATCCCCACAGAGGCCATGACGAAGGGCAGCCGGGAATATCGCTGGATGGGTTTGAGACCTTCAAAAAGTCCTCCGAGGCTTTACTCTTGTCTGTGGAGCTTCTCTTCAGCTGGCTCTTGGTGACCCTCGTCCTCTCTTGTAATTCTCTGGAAGCTTTTCTTTGACAGCTTTCCTCAAGGTGTGATGTTGCCGTTCTCATTTGCCTCCTTTTTTCTGACTTTATTCACTCTTTTTTGTTCTGTCCGCATTTGCGATGTTGTAAAGTCAGAAAGGCAGAGGCCCGTCTGACTGTGTCAGCTGTCCGTTCAGCCTCCAGTAGGTTGACTCCAGGTGTGTCCCTCGGTTCATTTGTTTAAAGCATACTTTTCCTTTGTCCAGGTCCCTCCTCCTTCGTATCCCTAACTGCTGCTGCCCGATTCCTCCCTCTGTCCCTGTCCCCTCTCTCTTTATTTCTCCAACTGACAGCGCTGTTTCTTTTCTGTCACCTGAGCGGCTGCCTGCCTGCTACTGGTCAGGAGCTGCTGCACCACACCCCTACAGGGAAACAAAAGGGGGAGGAGGCTGACGGAAAAACAGAGAGGGAGCGAGTTTAGGCTGTGAAACCGTGGCGTCATCTACCCCCTGCCTACATTATCACCTCTGTCCGCCGAAAATATCTTGGTAACAAGTTTTGGATGAAGCAGGAAGAATGATTGGCCTGTGGGCTTTTACAAGATGCTCACTCATGAGACGCAGCATCTTCGTCAGATTGGATTTCATTCAAAAGTTTATACTTGAGTGAGCTCAGTGTGTGTGTGTGTGTGTGTGTGTGTGTGTATGTATACACATCCTCTGGCAACACTTTTGTGCATGCGATCTGTGCGTGCACGCACAATGTATGTTAGTAACAAAAGGAGAATAATGCGGAAAACAATCTCCTGTGAGAAAACCGGTTTAATTCTAGGAGCGCCTACTGTGCAGAAGAACCTGTTTGAGACAACCAAAAAAAACTCCCTCCTCACACACACACACACACACAGACAACTTCACCATTCGAATCCGTCGATTGTCAAACCACTTGCTTCTGAGGAATTTCTAATGTATTTGTGTTAAGGAAAACAAAACCAAAATATAAAATAATGCAGGCTTTCTGTATTGCTTTCAAATATTTATTTTTCATAACTTAATGACAAACTAAATATTCTACTTGTAATTTGTATTTAAATGACACAATACATCTCTTCTTCTTGTGCTTATTTTACCAAAGCAAAAAAAGTAATATCACCCAGACACACTAAAAACCAAAGCAAGCCTTTTTGAGGCTTTTATCAGCTACACCTGAAAAACTTGATCCATCTTACAGCAAGTGTTTCGGCACATGTCATCATAGTAACTGTTATTCCCCCTCTTTTTTTATATTCTGTGACGAAAAGGAAAATTACTTAATATTAAGACAACATTTCTCAAGCAGCAATTGTGAATCAGCACATAATCAATATTTTAGTCTTATTGAGAGAGACTTCCAGAGTTCCAGCCTTTGAAACAAAACAGTAAATATACATGCAAGTTTTGTGAATTTATAATGTTTCATATACAGCAGTCATGTTCTGAATCTCACATGTCATAGAAAACATGACGTAATGGTCAGGGGGTGTAATAAATAGCATTCAATTAACTGTGAAAGTGTAATAATGTTAATTATAACACGGGGGCATTATTTAGCGATAATGTACGGTTGCTGTTCACATTGACCCGAGCGTTCCATATCACTCAAAGTAACAGGTTCGATTTTGCAGGACTATTAGTTGACATTTTAGCTTTTAGCTTGGTGGCGATCGCCGGAAATCCCACAAATGACATTTTGAGGCAATGCAAGCTTTCACAACCGGACAATTAAGGTGGACGTCATGCGCGATGTGAATGAATGAGACGGTGCGGGACCCAATGCCGTTTACATGCACGTACAGGGACTATTTTTTCTATAGACTGATGAAACGTTTGGTGGCTACAACTATTTTGTGCTTAAAGGCAGCTATTTACTTACCATTCATAGTTTTGCTGTTAGCCGTGTTATAAAAGCAATAAGATACTTGAAGCTGCACTTTATCTAGATGTAGAGCAAGGCCCCCAAGCTCCCTCTTCTGAGCGTTGTAGAAATCACGAATGACGGTGTTCGCGGACCAGCAGACGGGGATGAGCACCAAAGAGGAAGGAACCCGAGCCCCCCGGCGATGGTGGCGGGTGCCCTGGCAAGGCCAGAAGCGAGCCGCTGCATCTGACCCGTACTCTGGGTCACACGGTTCATCCACAAACCCTCCCAGATCACCTGAGAGATGAAATTGTTGTCACCAATGAAGGCTGTGACTTTCCATGTGGGGAGAACACTGATGATGATGATGCAGAAAGCCGAGGGCCAAACCCAGAATCAGGCGTCCACCAGACACCACGCTGACCCTCTGCTGGTGTTGTCGGAGATTACGGCTGTGTGTTGCAGAGCGCTTGCTGCCTGCGCTTCTTAGCTGAAACTGGTTTGTGAGGAAATCTTACCTGACCACATTTCCTCTCAACAGAGGGCCCCAATTCAAATCCACTGAAATGATTCTTAAATATGCATTTTAAAATCACAACAATATCTCGAGTAACATTCAAACACAATAAATGAATGTTCAAAAATGTGTCCATGCCCGTTCACTTTAAGATGAAAGGAAATGGGAAACCTATTTAAGTTCTTGTTTTAGAAATGGGAAATTACTTGAATTTTAGTACAAACAAATGTACAAAGGGGAAACTAACTTGTTGAAATAGTTGGAGGTAAAACACCCATAAAAGATATATATATATATATTAGCTCAGAGGAAATAAGTTCATTAATGAGCTGTACAGATGGTGGGCAAAGCAGTTCCCTTTGAGAGAAGCTTTTGTACTGTAGCTCCCTCAGAAACCACATCAAGAAGCCTTTCTAATTGACCCATCCCAATAAGAGCAGCACAGGCTAAACTCAACGCAGAGCAGATTCTGATGTAGCTGCGTTCGTGGCAGGTTTCCACTGTCCTCCCTTAACACTTATCATCGGGGTGATTAGCAGAACCTGTGTCTATGAAAATAGAAAGCGCTGCCATGTGGATGCATGGGGTGAAAACTCAAAATAATGAAAAAGCGGAGTAAAAATCCACGTGCTAAACACACCAGCGTAAATTCTGACTTTCCACCATTTAAACAGAGGGATTTTAAAAAATTGCAGTGATTTCAAAGTTAAATTTATTTTTAAAAAGAATTCAATAAAAACAGCTGAAAGCAATAATGAGATTAAGATCATAACAAGGTTTCACACGTAGGCTCCTGCGCTGGCTGCTTTGCGTGGGGCAGAATATTTGACGGAGTATCGGTCGTCTTTACGCTGACGACACTGACAGCAGAGAAGAGCCCCTCCAACCAACAGCAGTCCTGCTGATCCCCAGCCGATGAACAGAGACGCTCCGAGCTCCCTCTTCTGCGCCTCCAGCATCATCGGGCTGTAGAAGTTTCTGATGACCTCGTGCGCCGTCCAGGACGCAGGGATGAGGCACATGACACCGCCGACGATGAAGAACACGCCCGCAGCAATGGCTGCCTTGCTCTTGGCCTCCTCGTCCTCGATGCAGTTGGTGCATTTTCCTCCAACCACAGCGAGCAGGAGTCCCATCAAGGAGACCAGGATGGAGAGCACCATCAGGGCCCGGGCCGCTTGCAAGTCATTAGCGAGGGCCAGCATAGAGGGGTAGATTTTGCACTGCATCTGCCCGGTGCTCTGCATCACACAGTTCATCCACAGGCCCTCCCAAAAGGTCTGCGCCTCGATTATGTTGTTCCCGATGAAAGCAGACACCTTCCACATGGGCAGCGCGCAGGTGATGATGGCTCCGATGAAGCCGATGGCTGCCAGAAAGATGCCCATAACCTGGAGGCCTGCAGATGCCATGTTTGTTTCGTGCTGAGTAGAAGCAACAATGCAATGCGAGCTCTGGATGCTCACCTCCAGGTCTTATACTCACAGGTAGGCCCATCCTGATTGGATGTTCAGAAGGGTTCCAATTGAAAACACCTGTGGTCAATTAGTTAGTCCCAAAATTAATGACCACCCCCTCTTAAAATATAAGGATATTGTGTCAAAAACATTTAATCAGAGGAAATTGGAGCTTTCCTCTGATTAAATGTTTTGTGTACAATATAAACTCTTTCAAATGCCTAATGTCCCATCTTTGATTTAATAATCAATCTGAAACACCTGTGGTCATTTAGTTAGTCCTCTTATTGTTGCTCACCCACATGATGATTTTGGGAGGGATTTTGATGAGATTACATCTTTTCTCAGATTATATGCTTTAGTTTATAGTATAAACTCTAATAATAACACCTGAAACATCGCATTTACATTAATTTATCGAATCATTGTCCACCGCTTATCCAGGGTTTCCAGTCCTTCTTCATTTGTTTACCTTCAAAACTGTTTTAAGGGCCTGTAACAAGTAAAACTGTGTTGTTGGAGAGTCACTAGCAAAAATACTGTTTAATATTATTATTTTAACATGACACCAGTGATCCTTACCAGGTCTTCAAATTGTGTTTTCTTGCTCCATTCATAAAGTGCTCTACACATATTAAAACAATAATGTTGCATTATATATCTCTTAATCATATTAACATCCAAACACATCACAATCCTACAATTATTGGCTAAACCAGACTTCATTTTAATATTCTTCACTTAGCTGCAGTTCCTGGTACAGGTACAATTTACCCAAACACTGTGCCACACTATTATATAGTTTACATATATGACATATATGTAGTATACAATGTCAATATTTTACTATTTGAAAGAAAAATAAAACAATGTCCGTCACAGTTATCATATTGATGCACATCTTTAAATGTTTCCTTGGTTTTTTGCCGCCACACGCTCAGCATCTGTAGGTGCTACACAACACCCCTCCTCCAATGACCAGCAGAGCTCCAGACGCCCAGCCCACATATATTGAAGCCCCGAGCTCTCCCCTCCTCCCAGAGGTGGGCAAGGGATTGTAGAAACCTGTGATGGTGCTGTAAGCCGAAAGACTGACGGGAATAATGCACAGGACCCCTGCCAAAACAAACACCAAACCTCCAGCCAGGCCGATATTAGCTTTAGCCAACCTGTCGCGTGAGAAGAAGTTAGTGCAGCGGGCCCCGACCACAGTGAGCCCCAGGGCCACCACGCCGACAGCAATGGAGACGCAGATCAGAGCCCTGGATGCCTGCAGGTCCTGCGGTAAGGCCAGAACGGAGTCGTAGGCCTTGCACTGCAACTGTCCCGTGCTCTGGATCACACAATTCATCCACAAACCTTCCCAGAAGTACTGAGCGGTGATGATGCTGGCCCCAACGAAGGCCGTCACTTTCCACATAGGCAGTCCGCAGATGAGGATGGTGCCAATAAAGCCGAGGATTGCCAAACCCACACCAACGAGTTGCGTCTGCATTTTGCGAAGAAAAAAAAAAAAGAGATCCAAGGCACGTATTTAAAGTTTGCCCAAAAGGTCAAAGACAGGAACAAAATCCACCTTCAGTTGAGCGGAAGATTATTTTTTGTCACAGTCTCGCTGTAAACAGAGTGGTTGTGTTATGCTGTGTGGTTTTGCGCTGCAGGTGTAAGAAGGAAGAACAAAGGGGAGGGGACTTTGCTAGTTTGTGGATCTGGTTTCCTGCTTGTCCTGATTCCTGCTCACGAAGAACAAGTGGGAGGAGAAAAGTGATAACAGAAAGCCCCATGAAAGCAGGCTTTGTGACCCAATACAAAAGACTTAAATCACAATTTTGAATAGATTGTGGTGCCAAATTCAACCAGTTTCAGAAAAGACAAACCTTTACAGATTTTTGAATCCAACTTTAGCATTTCTTTTTTTCTGATCATTTTATATGAATGCATTTTCTTAAAAAAGTATACTTGTATGGAGCTTCAGGATAAGGGATTAAATAGTGATAAACAATAGCAAACAGTAACCCTTATCGACACAATACTCACATGTGTGGTTTAATCCAAAAGGAATTCTGCAGATTAATCACAGACTGCCTGTCCAAAAGTCCATGGAGTGAATTGTTTCATCTTCACACTACTTACAGGGATACATGACATTTTCATGTTGAAAAGGTGAATACGTCTCTAAAGTCTATGAAGTAAATACGTATCCAAAAGCCAGTTAGCTTAGCTCGACACTAGGACAAGGGAAACATCTGGCCTGTCTCTGCCCAACAGTAAGAAAACTACACTAACCATCATTGTGGCAAATTAAACAAAATGTTTTAAAAAAATAGCTTTAGAGATGGCAGATGCTGCTTTAGGACAAAGCTGAGGTAAAATATATTGTCATCGCACTTTTATTTGAGCATTCAGGAGAAACTTTTATTTAATGCACCTTTAGAAACCACAACAAAGAGGCATTTCTTGTGGAAACATCACAATAAGAGTAGCACAGGTGATATTGAATGCTTTTAGGTCAGGTTCTTGGTGGCATCAATGTTGGCTCACTGACTTAAAGAAAACACTCATCATTAGGGTTATTAGCAGCACCTTTGTCTTAGTCACCATTGTTTGTAGAGTATGGTTAGAGGGACCACAGAAGTATACCAGATACTTTTAAAAAGCAGAATAAACATTGACAGACCTAGAGCTCAAGTGTAAATGAGTTAGTGATTTATACGGCATGCTCAATTCTAGTGTCCAGCACACAAGTACCACATGCTTCCACCATGTTGAAACACCTACTGCACCAGTTCAGCTTCAGGTGCTCACCAACCATTTAGACCCTTAATCTTACTCAAGTGATTTACTGAAACATTTTAACCTTTGACATAGTAATTACTTAGAAAACCAAACTATTTATACGGACTAGTTAAATGTACCCAAGATCAGAACATCTGCGAAGCTTTGGACCACCATCTTCAGAAAGTATAAAAAGGCACACATCAAAAAAGGTATTGCAAGTATATCAAAGTTTAATTAAAAAAAAATAATAAAAACTTAAAATAAGATCATAAAACATTAGTCTTGAAAGACAAGGCAGACATTTCACACGTAGGCTCCTGCGCTGGCTGCTTTGCGTGGGGCAGAATATTTGACGGAGTATCGGTCGTCTTTACGCTGACGACACTGACAGCAGAGAAGAGCCCCTCCAACCAACAGCAGTCCTGCTGATCCCCAGCCGATGAACAGAGACGCTCCGAGCTCCCTCTTCTGCGCCTCCAGCATCATCGGGCTGTAGAAGTTTCTGATGACCTCGTGCGCCGTCCAGGACGCAGGGATGAGGCACATGACACCGCCGACGATGAAGAACATGCCCGCAGCAATGGCTACCTTGCTCTTGGCCTCCTCGTCCTCGATGCAGTTGGTGCATTTTCCACCAACCACAGCGAGCAGGAGTCCCATCAAGGAGACCAGGATGGAGAGCACCATCAGGGCCCGGGCCGCTTGCAAGTCATTAGCGAGGGCCAGCATAGAGGGGTAGATTTTGCACTGCATCTGCCCGGTGCTCTGCATCACACAGTTCATCCACAGGCCCTCCCAAAAGGTCTGCGCCTCGATTATGTTGTTCCCGATGAAAGCAGACACCTTCCACATGGGCAGCGCGCAGGTGATGATGGCGCCGATGAAGCCGATGGCGGCCAGAAAGATCCCCATAACCTGGAGGCCTGCAGATGCCATGTTCGTTTCGCGCTGAGTAGAAGCAACAATGCAATGCGAGCTCTGGATGCTCACCTCCAGGTCTTATACTCACAGGTAGGCCCATCCTGATTGGATGTTCAGAAGTGTTCCAATTGAAAACACCTGTGGTCAATTAGTTAGTCCCAAAATGAATGACCACCCCCTCTTAGAATATGTTTATTTTGTGAGGGATTTTGGTAAGAATGCAGCTGTCCTAAGATTCAATGTTTTGTGTACAACATAAACTCTTTCAATTCAATATGAAACATCTAATTTGAATTCATTCATTGCCAACCTGTTTAATATAATTATTTAAACATGACACCAGTGATCTTCACCAGGTCCTCAAATAGTTTATTCTTGCTCCATTCATAAAGTGCTCTGCACATATTAAAACAATCACTTTCACTTAGAATTCATATGAACACATTTGTTTCTTAAAAAACCATACTACTTGAATGGATCTTTAGGGTAAACTGAGATTACATCGTGATAAGAGATAGCAAAGAGTAGACTTTAACACAATACTCAGTAGTTTGATTTAATCCCAAACCATGTCATCATTCAGAGATTACATTTTCTGAAGTGTCATCCTGGTTCAAGGAATTCTGCATATTTATCACTGCCTGTCCAAAAGTCCATGGAGTTAATTTTGTCTTTAAACTACTTACTGGGATACTTTGAGATTTTGCAAAATCCATTTTCCTGCTGAAAAGATGAATAGGTCTCTATAGTAAATTTGCAGCCACAGACAGCTGTCATTTAACTGAGCTTGACACCAAGACAAGTGAAACATCTGGCCCGTCTCTGGCCAGTAGTAAGAAAAGTCCACTAACCATCATTGTGGAAAATTACTTTTAGGTAAAAATATTAAGGCTTAAGGTAATTTTTAAGCTGTAGACATCACAGCACATGTTGCTTTAGGACAAAGCTAAAACCTATTTGTTACAGAACTTAAGCAATCAAGAGTGAAACCTTTATTTCAGGGAGGATTTCTCATGGACAAGTACCATCAGAAGTAAATCCATCACTTTGCTGCACTCATCATTAAAGTCGCAGCAGCTACGTGTTCCCATTAAAAGTCAAACCGGCTTTGAGTGTGTAGTAGAGGGACAAAGCCCACCAAATAATGGTAGACAGTTTTAAATCTAGACCTCAAGATTAAAGGAGTTAACACGCTAGGGATTTAGAAACAAAAAGTACAATTATGCTAGTGGTCAAGTACCATGTGCACCAGTTTCAAACAGTAGCTTCATGTCAGACTCAGAACCAACATATAACTGCAGACACAAACTAGAAAGTTCAGTGATGAGATTTATTTTTAAAATGAGAAATAAAACTTGAAATAAGATAGACAAATAAAATAAACAATAAAACATTAGTCTGAAAGACAAGGCAGACATTTCACACGTAGGCTCCTGCGCTGGCTGCTTTGCGTGGGGCAGAATATTTGACGGAGTATCGGTCGTCTTTACGCTGACGACACTGACAGCAGAGAAGAGCCCCTCCAACCAACAGCAGTCCTGCTGATCCCCAGCCGATGAACAGAGACGCTCCGAGCTCCCTCTTCTGCGCCTCCAGCATCATCGGGCTGTAGAAGTTTCTGATGACCTCGTGCGCCGTCCAGGACGCAGGGATGAGGCACATGACACCGCCGACGATGAAGAACATGCCCGCAGCAATGGCTACCTTGCTCTTGGCCTCCTCGTCCTCGATGCAGTTGGTGCATTTTCCTCCAACCACAGCGAGCAGGAGTCCCATCAAGGAGACCAGGATGGAGAGCACCATCAGGGCCCGGGCCGCTTGCAAGTCATTAGCGAGGGCCAGCATAGAGGGGTAGATTTTGCACTGCATCTGCCCGGTGCTCTGCATCACACAGTTCATCCACAGGCCCTCCCAAAAGGTCTGCGCCTCGATTATGTTGTTCCCGATGAAAGCAGACACCTTCCACATGGGCAGCGCGCAGGTGATGATGGCTCCGATGAAGCCGATGGCGGCCAGAAAGATGCCCATAACCTGGAGGCCTGCAGATGCCATGTTAGTTTCGCGCTGAGTAGAAGCAACAATGCAATGCGAGCTCTGGATGCTCACCTCCAAGTCTTATACTCACAGGTAGGCCCATCCTGATTGGATGTTCAGAAGGGTTCCGATTGAAAACACCTGTGGTCAATTAGTTAGTCCCATTATTAATGACCACCCCCTCTTAAAATATAAGGATATTGTGAGGGATTTTGGTAAAATTGGAGCTTTCCTCTGATTAAAGGTTTTGTGTACAAAACTCTTTCAAATGCCTAATGTCTTACAAATGTATTAAAATAAATTGAAGATATCAATTGTTTCAGTCTTTTTTCTTTTCATTTGCGATATACCAAGAAAGTTAAAAACCATAAAAAGTCTCTGGCTTTGGTTGGAAGCACAAGGGAAGCTTTGCTAGTTTGTACCCATTGAGACCAATAATTTCTAGTTCTTTTCTTTTTTTGGACCAGAGCAGCAATCCAGCTGAGTGATTCCACCTGTGCTGATTAGCCAGCGAGCTTCTGGTGGCCTGAGGTGTGACTTCCATGCTGGCCTCCCACAACTTTTTTTCCTTCTCTCTAACAATAGTGATAGTAAACAGTAATGGAGCGGATGTAAGGGAACTTGAGCTCCAATCCTGGCGGGTTGTTTGTCCGGGGTAGGAACAAGTGCAGTGATTCTCAACTGGTGGTTGCAGACGCGTTTTTAGTAGGTTGCGGGCCTTTGCATGGGAAAATAAAAATTAGAAAAAAGAAGGAAAAAAAAGAAGAAAAAAAAATCATCCTGTGATTTTATTTTGACTTTTTTAATGCAGCTGAGTGTCGTTTTTTTTGCCGGCTCGTCCGTCCATGTTTTCAGCAGCATGTGCCAGGTTGGGTCAAACCATTCTGATATGGGGGAGACATTGGGTTTTTAGGATAATTAAACATCCTGAATATGAAATTCAGCTTATGAACTTGATTTTGAATAAATTTGAGATGTTGAGAATGTTCCTCGATTTGGGTTGCGGCTTGTCATTAAGGGGTGATGGTGGGTCCCGGAGCCAGACCAGTTGAGAACCACTGTACAAGTGGTTTGCTTGTGAAAGTACTAAGTACATCTTTGTTGCGTAACAACAACACCTTCATGTGAAGCAGATGTCAAAGTTTTGGGCCACATCACCAGCACAGCAGGTGCTAATTAGTTCTAATTCAATATCTCAATGTAACCCCAGGTTAGTAATCACTGTGGTTCATCCATTATTGTTTGATAGGATTAGTTTGACGTAGCGTTTACTGTAGCCAACCTTTGCCTGAACCACACTGTTTGAAGCTCTTCTCTTTCTTAGTGCTCTGCTCGGGCACCAGAGGGCCTCTGAACCCAAAGGCAGCTTGATGGATGTCTGTATCTGAGCACTGAAGACTGAGCCCACCCATGGGACGGGGCTACTCCGGGGCATCTGTGAGGCCTATAAGAATTCCTCCCAGTGAGCTAGCTTTTCGTTGGCAGACCAGTGAAGATCCGAGACGGAGCAAGAAAGAGAAGAAATAGCACTCCATCTACGATGGTATCTTTAGGGCTGCAGATCCTGGGCGTCGGACTGGCGGTGCTTGGATGGATTGGAAATATACTAATCTGTATGCTGCCCCTGTGGAAGGTGTCCGCTTTCATTGGAAACAACATCGTGGTGGCTCAGACCATCTGGGAAGGACTGTGGATGTCCTGCGTGGTGCAGAGCACCGGCCAGATGCAGTGCAAGGTCTACGACTCCCTGCTGGCCCTGCCTACGGACCTCCAGGCCGGTCGGGCTATGGCGGTCATCGCCATCCTGTTGTCACTGTTCGGCCTGCTGCTGTCTGTGGTGGGGGGGAAATGCACCACATGCATCGGGGACCAGGTAGTGAAAGCCAGAGTGGCCATCTCCGCAGGGGTTTTCTTCCTTTTGAGTGGGGCTCTGTGTTTGGTGACCGTGTCGCTGCCTGCCAATACCATCATAAAGGACTTCTACAACCCCATGGTCCCTGACTCCCAGAGGAGGGAGCTGGGTGCATGTCTGTACGTCGGCTGGGGCGCGTCAGGGCTCCTGATGATCGGCGGCGCTCTTCTCTGCTGTCAGTGCCCGTCCGGAGGAGACCGCTACAGCGGAGCAAAGTACTCTGGCCCTAAATCCACAACGCCGGGGAAGGAATTTGTCTGAGTGACTTCAGAGAAATCACTTTTTAAGCAGCATCAGACTTTACAGACAACCGTTTGCTTATTAAGTTGTTATTTGTATTGTGACTAATATTTTTATACTAAGACATAGTGGGCTGTAATGTATATGCCATGTTGATGTAATGCGGCATGCAGTTCGGATTGAAGCTTAACCAATTTCTTAAATGTTTTTTGTGTATTCATTTCAATACTAATTATTAATTCTGTCACTGCTTTTATTCATCTTATTTACAACTAGCACTTATGAAAGACCATGTGTGTCTTTGTTGCAGAATTATTTGTAATATTTTCCATTCAGATAATAAAGATTCTTTATCACAATTGTTTTTATCGCCAATCTGAAGGCACATAAATGTTTGATAAATGAAGGAGCTTTATGATTATTCAATGCTAAATTCTAGACAAATGTCTACACTTATTTACTACAGTAGTTCCTTTAAAGTTTATTTTTACACAGTTTATTTTTGAACTATCTAGCTTATTGTATGTTGTAAAGCTATTTGACTAAATGATAACTTTATTTTGCTGCAGCTCAGCTGAAACATGTAATGTTTTTTAAATTCACACATCAATCTAACAAGCTTATAGCACTTCTATGTTGTATACTCTAAGTGTTTTTCTTATTTTTCTCCTGTACATTTCCTTCAATTAAAACGGCTCTTACTGTGCTTAACTATTTGAGGGTTTTGCTACTGAATGAGTAACAGATACTTCTTGCGGTCCTGGCGAAGTCTCTGAGTGGTCGAAATGGAAGAAGATACAGGGGCAATATGTTTTTCTTTTCAAACTGGTTTTATTTGAAAGTCAGTTTAAAAACAAGACGAAAAACAATTGAAGACAAACTATTGAAGACATTTAGAATATATCAACCTGACAAGAATTGGCAGATGTGCTCTCAGTGAGCAAAGTGTGAATACCCATTCTTTGGAGATATAAAACAGTTCCTAAGCAACATGAATCCGAGCATACAGAGCGCTGTTGTCTCTGCCCGTGACATCCATTCTTTTGACCAAAACATACAAGTGCTGCGTTTTACACAACGGCAAGCATCTCAAATAGTGAATAAATCCCCAAGAGTCTACTCTTTTGCATCCCTATGGGCCTTGTCCCAAATAGTTCTTGAAAAGCATCTTTATTTGTGTTTTCTGAAAGTGCAGCGTGGACAATGGAAGGGAACACATGAACAAAGAGCCTTTACTTCTTGCATTTGGAAGTCCATCAGGGATCATATCATCATACAAAAAAAGTCACATCTGATTTCATCGCTATATTATTTATTAGAATTAGATTTTGAACACAGTTTTTTCTTTTCATATCTTCCGAAGCAGACTATTGTTTCAGGGAAAAATTACAGGTTTTCCAGCCTTAGTTATTAACAGCATATATACTCCTTTCGATAAGGACACATTTCATCCCCCCAATCAAAAGAACAGACCATTTACACTACTTCACTGTTTATTTGTCATTTTCTTGCTATAGGAATATACAAATACTTTCAAATTTTGAGATAAATTTGATCAATCAAATACACAAATGTCTTGCTCAAATCCCCCTAATAAAACATCTGGCTTCTGGCACTTTTAACTTTTAAAGTGAGAGCATTACCAAATTGTCTAGAGAATTTCTGTACATGTACAGCTGCATTTCAAGGCAAAACACTTACACATAGTCAACCTTTGGAGACGCAGTTCTCACACGGGTGGACTTGGCAGGCATGAAGTGTCTTGTGCTTCTCTGCGGGGGGCAGTTGTTACAAAGCAGACCTCCTCCCAGCAGCAGCAGCGCAGCAGAGCCCCAGCCGATATAAATTGCGGGGCCGAGTTCACTGCTCTGAGCCGCATACCCCAGTGGCTCGTTCAAAACCGCGTGAGCGGTCCACGACACCGGGACCATGATCAGAAAGGCTTCTAGTATGTGGATCACTCCGGACGCGATGCAGGCTGTGGCTTTGGCCGCTTCGTCCTCCATGCAAATGGTGCAATTTCCTCCGACCACCGGCATGAGGACGCCGAACACCCCGATGATCACTGAGATGACCAGCATGGCCCTGGCGGCCTGCAGGTCCTGAGGTAGAGGGAGCATGGAGTCGTACACCCTGCATTGCATCTGGCCCATGTCCTGGATCACGCAGTTCATCCACAGGCCTTCCCAGATCACCTCGGCGGTGACCCTCCACATGGGCATGATGCAGGCGATGATGGTGCCCAGCCAGCCGATGAAGGCAAGCAGTACACCCATGATCTGGAGGCCTTGGAAAACCATGACAATGCCACCGCAGCAAGGACTCAAAAGGTTGCTTTTACAGAAATGTTTACGTATCGAAGATACGATTCTGAGTACGTAAACACAACCAAGTTTGAAATTGCTCTCCTATACTCCGCGCTCACACCTCCTCGGGGAAGAGTTTGCTGTACTCTGGTGCTCTGAGGTCCGACAGAAGATGACTGCTTCCCACTGTGGATGGAAGCTTCGGGGGGGGATGGGTGGGGGTGGAGGATCTGGACCCGTAGAAAAAGGGTGAGGCTGAGACTTGATATCCATAAAAATTTGTTCTCTCTGCTCATTGTTACCAAACAAGCTTTGGGACTAGAAACAATGACTCGAGGTTCCCACCTGTGCTCACACGCACAAATAGGTCAGTATATATCAGATGTTTTTAAAAGGAAAAAAAGTCTAATCTAATGGTATTTACAACAGAATGAACCTTTGAAAAGCTTATAGCATTTTATAGCTCTCCATGTTTGCATGTTTGATAAAGGGACTTTATCGATCAAGACGGATTCTTAGCGGGATAAATGAGTGTATTCCTGGAATGATTTACTCTCTTCATTATTAGAAAACTTGTTCCAGTGAAGTACAAACCGTTTTGCCTTTAGGCTCAAAGCTTGAACAAAGATCAGTCTCCAACCACCTCCCTCTTTTATTCAGCCTCACCTAAACCGGATTAACAAGAAACTGTTTTTTTTTTAAATGATCCCATTTAAACATTTGTCTTGGAAAATGTGTACAATTATTATAAAAACGGAATACAAGTAAGTTGTCTAAGTATTCCAATGATATATTAATATATGCCTTTTTAAGAGCATTGGATGAATCCTGTTGGTGAAAACAAAAAACAAGCACAAAAATGTCTGAATTTTAAACAAAATATTTATTTACAGTTTAAGTAGTACATCACAAATTGTATACACATAGTTTGTAAAAACAACCCATCATACACCTCAGAAAACAAATGACTAATATCTATACCAACAACCACACACATACAAATAACTGTTAATATATCAAATGGAATTTACTCTTTGGGTGTGGATCTGTTTTCTATGTTTATTCCCATCAAAGACTCATGAGGAATTAAACTCAGGACTACTTTTTGCTCAAGTAACATCCTGGAATATCAACACACACACACATACACAACCCAGTAGCACCAGTGCACCGGTCCCAGTTAACGTGGCTTTGTGGATCTATTTACAGACTTTCAGATCTGTTTCAGACAAAGTCTTTCCTGGACGGTGGTGCTGACATTTCAGATCTGGCAGCGTTGTACTTTGCAGTGTAGGCGCTTTTATCCTTAGGGGGGCAGTTGCAGCAAAGCATCCCCCCACCGATCAGCATCAAGGCGGCCGCTCCCCACCCGATGTACAGCGCAGCGCCCAGCTCTCTCTTCTGGGAGCTGACCAACAGCGGGTTGTAGAAGTCCTGGATGATGGTGGAGGCCGCCCAGCAAACGGGGACGAGGCACAGGACTCCGGCTAAGATGAACATAACTCCAGCTACAATGCCCACCTTGGTCTTGGAGGATGTATCCTCGATACAGTTAGTGCATTGCCCCCCTGCTACGCTGAGCAGGATAGCCAGGACGCCCACCACGATGGAGATGATGGTCAGGGCCCGGGCAGCTTGGAGGTCAGAGCTGAGGGCCAGCATGGAGTCGTAGACCTTACACTGCATCTGGCCCGTGCTCTGGACCACGCAGTTCATCCAAATACCTTCCCAGATGGTTTGGGAGGTCACAATGTTGCTGCCGATGAAAGCACTGACCTTCCACATGGGGATAGCACACACAATGATGGCGCCGATCCAGCCCAGGATCCCTAGAGCTGCGCCCAGCATCTGTAATCCAGTGGACACCATCGTGGAGTGGATGATTTCTTGCAGCGGCTTCAAATAAAAACGCTTTTAAAACAAATTCTCCTCAAGCAGTGACGTAAGGCCGGGTGTTGTTTGTCTCTTTCTGTGATCCAGACGAGTCCTTTGTTAGTTGTGTGGGATTGCAAAATGGGAGAGGACTCAGAGAAGCAGGTACATATGATGTCCTTACAGAGAGGGGTGGGGCCACGGAGGGAAAACACACTATGTTTGTGTTCTTCAGGTTTCCTCCCCCAACGAATAACCTGTTCTCCCGCCTCGAGCCATCATGTCACACTAAACAAAACAAAAGGAGTAATGTGAAATGGCCTTTGCCTTGCGCTACAAACTGCATCATTGTACACAAAATACTAAAACAATATGAGCATCTCATTTTTATAGAAATAATGATGGTAACTGAACATTTGTTCACGTTGTCTCCCCTCTTATTCCCCCCACTCCCATTTTTAGTTTCACCGGAAGCAGCAAGAGGGTGGAGCACCATCCTGAAGGGCCGAGATGACGTTTTTCTCTCTGGCGAAACTTCAGACAACTCAAATATTGTCGGCCGGGTAAACAAGTGTGGATTTCTAGGCATTCTGCTTCCAAAGCATTTTTAAAAGTGTTTGTAAAATCCTTGGGTAATAATGCTTTTATCAGTTGGGAATTTGAGACATTTATGTCTTTGTACCATTGGTCTTTTTTTATCCACGCACGCACACACACACACACTCTATTCTTTAGATTTGCTCAAACGAAAGACATAACTGCAAATTAAGGAATGTTGGCACTAGGACTAGAACTAAAAATGTATAGAAAACTGGAAAATGATTCAACATGATTTTCCAGAAATATACTTTCCTATCTGAACAAATGGTGATTTAATACATCATGGTCACACTCTTTGTGTCATTTACCATCAATTTCCTGACACATCTACAAATAAAAGTGTAGTTCAAATTGAGTCCACAACATGCCATCTGGTTTTACAAACGTATCTGTGTGAAGAGCAGAAACACGTTTGTGCTTCAGTGTCGCTGTATTTAAAGGCAGGTTTTCTGTTATTATCATTCTGTAGACTGGTGTGTACACAGTTACTTTGAGGAACAGAATTACATTTCTCCAAACAAAGGAGTGAAACGTGAAGAGGCCACGTGAAATGAAGTCTTTGAGAGAAGCTCTCTCATGTTCAGTCTGTGTGTGTTCTGTGAATCAGACTGAGGGCCGATTATACATGTGAACATATAAGGTTTTTGTTCAGAGAAGATCACAGGAAAAGATATATTTCTGGGAAAAGAGGGGGGGAGCGTTTTGATATATGGCGTATCTGGCAGGTCTGGATTTAACAACTTTTAAATGTTGAAACCCTGACTTTGAACTGTGTCTGCTATTCACTGCTCAGGCCAAAGGGAGGCAGCAACTTCTACTTTCGAAACGTCTATGTGTGTGTGTGTGTGTGTGTGTGTCTTTTTTTGTTTGTGGTTGGGGCCTTGTTAACCTTAAAAGTCACTCGGTCTGAACTTGACAAAAAAACAGAAGGGAGAGTTTGAATTTTGTTTTCGTAATGATGTCAGTTTGGTGCCATGATGTCCGGTGTAAATCTGAAGATTTCATTTCATACGTCCACAGTGCAGCAATAAAATACACAACTCCGGGTTTTGTTTTGTCGGCAACGAGAGGAAGAGGGAGGTTTGGGGTGGTGTAGCACCGCCCAGTGTTCAAACAGCTTTTAAAGTGTCCATAAATCTTGAAGCAGCCATTAAATCCAAGGCTTTCCAAATTCTTATTACTTAGTAACAGAGTCTGCATATAGAGCAGTTTCGTCGCTGACCAGTTACCCAGTAAAGGCTTCCAGTGGAAATCCCCATCTTTCTTTGAAACGGCCAGTTTGAAATGAAAAGGTGCTCAATGACTTGGGCATATTCCTCCCATATTATTATAAACCGGGATTTATACAAAAAGATTGGTGTGTTAGTCAGTTCTAATAAAGTGTTTTGCATTTTTTAAATATGGGATTCAAAATCTTTATGATGTCCTCCCAGGTTAACGGTTTCGATTGAATTATACTGCCAGTGTCTTATCTTGATAGACGGTTTAGGAGCGTCACTTCTTTCATAAAATCAAAGAAGATGCTTGAGTTTTTGTTCAGTTCAATCTGTGATCACAGATAACGTTTACATCATTACATTTGACCCAAAATGATTAGTTCACCATCATTTCTTTTTGTTAGTCTGAGTAGAATTAAATAAGAATTTTAAGTTAAACATACCGGCATATTTCGTTTTTTTTAATTATTCATAGTGGTTGATGTCTATAGAGGAGAGTACAACAAAGCGTAAGGGACATTGCAGGTGAACCAAATACATAAAGCTGGGGAAGGGGGTTATCTTTAGGGCAAAGGAAAACTTATTGACCAATTGAATGGAGAAAAAATCCTGAAAGATTTAAAATTCACACACAACTGAAAAATTGGTCTAAAGCCAGTTGTCTGGATTTATTCGCTTTATGGGGAGGACAGTAGTCCAAAGTCTAGAAAAACACATTAACTTGTTTTCTGTCATTTTCATTCTGTGTTTTTCTAAATAAACATACTAAATACTAACATCATTAAAGGCTCGGTAAACTAAAGACTTACATCTTCTATCTTTTGCTTTAAAGTGCCTGTCATGTCGGTACAGATAATACAAAATTAACCGTTGAGGAGATGTTACACACACCACACTGCGGTATGGAGGACCAAAAATGACTTAAGTATAAATAAATAAATGTACACATGTATAAATAAATACAGGAATAAACAAATGAATGCGTAAAATAAAAAAAGTGAAGCCTTGCAATAAACTCTTCAGTACACTCACCTAAAGGATTATTAGGAACATCTGTTCAATCTCTCATTAATGCAATTATCTAATCAACCAATCACATGGCAGTTGCTTCAATGCATTTAGGGGTGTGGTCCTGGTCAAGACAATCTCCTGAACTCCAAACTGAACGTCAGAATGGGAAAGAAAGGTGATTTAAGCAATTTTGGGCGTGGCCTGGTTGTTGGTGCCAGACGGGCCGGTCTGAGTATTTCACAATCTGTTCAGTTACTGGGATTTTTACACACAACCATTTCTAGGGTTTACAAAGAATGGTGTGAAAAGGGAGAAACCAGTATGCTGCAGTCCTGTGGGCGAAAATGCCTTGTTGATGCTAGAGGTCCAGGGCTGGACTGGTAATCTGGTATTACGGTGGGCCGACGCACTTGGGGGCCGGTCGATGGGCCTATACAATTTTTTATTTGTTTTTGCTTTCGACGGGCCCACAAAGCAGGGACAGCGGCCCATTGGTTCATTTTCCATACTGACACTGGGCTGGCCCAATCATCTCTTAGCAGGCTCCACCCCTCCCTCTCCGTGTGTCAGTCAGATGCTTTCAGTGACTCAAAGCTAGAAAGAAATGTGTGGATTAAGATGGAGAAACGTAACGTGAGAGCAAGGGGGGTGCGGAGAAATTGCGGGCCAAAAAAAAAAATTCTAGAGGTTGATGCCTCAACATGTTCAACAATAACCGACACGTTTAGTGCTGTAGCTTCAGTTTCCAAAACTACTACAGTACCTGACGACATGTTGCAGAAGCAGCAGGTGAACACAGCACATGGAGGAGGAGAGGTGACTAGCCACAGCGATAGCGCTGCTTGCGGCTCGCAGGCAGCAGAGGAGAAGGAGCAGCAGGTGTCTGAGTCTGACAGTGAAGTCAAGGAGGGGCAGAGTGAGCAGGAGAGTGTCATTGAAACGGTAAGCAAGCAGGTAGCTACATGAACAGGGAGGGAGTGTTAATCAGGGCGGGTGCATGAGGATAGTGTGTGTGGGCCTGGCCTGATTTAACAGTTAGCTGTTATAATAACAATTGGACATAAAATAAAAAATGTGTGCTGACCGTAGCAAAAAAGGGGGAGAACACCAAATTGATGATAGACCCATTTGTATTTTGGTACTTATTGAAAAAGTGGAAAGATGCAACCACATCAGTCCAACATATTATGGCAATAAACGTTTCCTGATTCCTGTGTCTCAAACACAGCAACTCAGCCATGACTTTTTCTTTCCTTTTATGAGTGAGACTTCATGCTGCATTCAGTTGAGATGGGAATTATTGTCTGACACAACTTGGTTCAAACTGCAACGTGCAATTTATGTGTTGACTTTTGTTGTTGCGTGTGTATAACAACCCTCCTCAAAAAACACCACAGCAGAAGTGATTCATCAATAGTTGACATTGGTTGAATTTCTAATGAGGCAAAAAAATAACAACTTGTATGTCTAACTTGTTCTGGATCTTGAACCCTTTGTAGACCACAAATAACAAATATTGAATCTACTTCATGTTCAGCATGGGTACTTCCTGGATGGGTATTTCTTCCTCTTGCATTGAGATGAATGCCTTGTGTTGTCCAGTATGTACACTGCTTTAGTCACTGACTCATGCACTTATCTGAGTTTAGTTTGGCAGTTGACCAAATAGATAAACTTCTTATATATGCAGTCTCTGCGCTCAGTTGGAAGCAATGACAGCGTTAGTGTTTACTGCGCAGCAGAAAGAGAAGGAAGGGATCACAATTCCACAAATCCAACAACCCGCACAAGGAAACTACGGGGAAACGGATGATCAACCTGCAATCTGAAACTAGTTTATCAACTCCTGGGAGAGAAAGAGCCACCAGGTATTCTCAGCAAATCTGATCTGTTATGATACTGTGGAAATATCTTAATGATTAGCAGTTACTGTAATAGCAAAAATATATGTAACTATTCTAAATGCTTCATTTATATAACCAGTTTTTTAATTGCAAGTGCTGGGATGGAAAGGCCATGGTATGAGAGTTGAAGTGTTCCACACTGATAAATGTCCTCAGCGTCCTAGCTCTATAGACTAAACAAAGTAGGTCATATGTGTGTAACCAGATTGTTTTCAAGTGTTTGGGGGGCCAGTCCATGGTCAAAGAATTGATGTGTCTTACATGGATTTGATGTCCCCAGTATCCTGGCTGTAGAGACTCAACAAGGTGGTCAAGGTTTCTGCTGACGCCACCGATAACTGAACTTGTGTATAAGAACTGCCTCGTTCTGTTAGGGGGCAAGTTGGTTCATGACAGTCTGCAGAGCACGTAGCTGTTGTGACCTTTCTTCACTTGCAAGGAAATAAACGGAGAAAGACACATTTGACTCGGAGCCTTTGTTTCTTACTTTACGATTGTCTGTGCAAAATCTTCCACCACAATTTGGTGTCAGAAGTGGGATCGTTTGAAGATCCGTCGGGACTCTATGGACGTCCGGAAAGAAGGCCTCTTCAGGATCAAAAACAAAAGTGATTCTGCCCCAAACCTCATCAGATTTAGAGAGTGGGGTCCGGCGACCAAAAGGGGCCTGATTGACTTCAACACGATCAAACCAAGGAAGATTTTCACTCAAATCGGGTAAGAAGTTGATATTCTGATTTCAAACGGGATGCTCTGAATTGTAGTGGGTGATAACAGATTACAAAGACGGCTATTTGTTACTTTGGGATTTTTTTAAAACATTTTTTATAAAATCCAAATTCCGATTGTTGATTGGGTTTCTAACGAGGATAACTTGTCTTTTTCCGGTTATTGAACATTGTGTATGAAATCATAAAAGTAATTGTAAAGTATTTCTGGTTCAATCTGATTGACGTGAGTAGAGGGAGCAGGAGGCTGCATGTGAGGAGGAGACGGCATCCATGCTGAGATCCTCAAATTCATAAGGGAAGTGAAACAAACGCACACACACCGCCGCCTGCAATGAAGAAACGCTTTCTGCACTAACTGCATGTACACTCACACACTTACACACACTCACTCTCACACACACATCCAAGCAGCAACACGCTCACATGGACAACACAAAGCCATTTGAAGCACAACAAAAGCTTTCACTCAAACACACATTTAAGAGTTCAGGAAAATCATTTGAAATTATGGCCACCACTATGGGGAGAGTTCAAGAGAAACTTTAATTAACTTTCATTTTTAATTGAAAAAAGGGGCTACACATTCTGCAACACAACAAAAGTATTTTCCAGGTCAGAAATTGAGTGGCAGACCTGTCTTCTCTTTTTCTAACATAATTGGTCCTTCGAGTCGGATCTCAAGAACTATTTTTCCTCTTTTTGGATCTGAAACTGTGCACAGGGAGTCGATGACTCTTCTCCTCTGACGGTCTGAAGTCCTCTGGCCTGGTCCGTTACAGGATTAGTTTGGTTTTGTGAGGCCAGAATCCACTTGAGTTGGAGGAGAGTGACGACATCCGTTTGACTAGCAAACCCGGACTGGTGTTTTTTTTTTTATTATGTATTTTTTAAGTTTAAATTTCTAAAAGCCAACTTTTCTTTACTCTTAACTACTGAAACAAATACGAATTAAAGTTCCTGTTAGCCATAAAAACAAAAGCAGGTTTCTATTCTGTCGTAATCATTCCGTGGAAAATAGTTTAGATAAATGCGCTAATAGAAAATAGATGTGATAATATAATATAAAATGGGGTCGTTCCCCAGCAGCAAAAGATGGAAGTTATGAAATCAAAAGATGATGATGGATGGGTTTTGAAAAGGGAAGTTGGGAAATTCTGAAAGTTGATGATGGAAATGTTACGCATTTAAGGAAATGGGTTTTTATGTGGAAGAGGCGCAGGAGCTCAAGGAGGAAGTAAGAGGAGACGGTGAAAAGAGAATAACAAGACATGTGATAATTTGTGACTAATTCTCCTGATTTGGTTTTTCCTTTTGAGAAGTGATATAAGGGAGACGAAGCCTCCTCTGCTTGTTTATCCTCCAGCCTCCATCCACCTGTCACGTCCTCCTCCGCCTCCTCAGTCCCCATCACAAACCACAGCCCTGGTCCCACAGAGCCCAGACCCTGCGTCTGCATTTAACAAAGCTATGAGCCAGAACTTCAGCATCCAGCTGCAGGCCAGCTCCCACCAGATGGGACAGAGTGACTGGTAATACCAGTACATTACTCCTGGGAGCCCAGAACTAATGAGTTTATGCCAGCAGCAACAGTGCTGCAGAGCAGAAGAAAGAAAAAGAGAAAGAAAATACCTAATACGATGATGCTGAAGTATCTGAAACCTGTTTGTTCTTGTGTGTATTCCTGAGACAAATAGAGACACGGAGGCCTGTGGAAGGGGGTCTGTGGGGGGACAACATGAGTGGAGCAGGGAAGAGGCCTGCAAAGGACGGGATGGTGTTTGGATGGAGGAGAGGACAAGTGGAGGTGGTGGATCACTCTTCAACGGACAACAGGTCAACACAAACACACAGGTATAGACGGATGGGGAACAGGAGAGAAGTAAAGTTAATTAATTAATTTGAAGAATGAAGGTTGTGACGTAATACTTTTGCGTGATTCAGGATGAACGAAAAAGAAACATTTGATAAAATGTCACTATTATTGTGAGACTACATACAAACACCAGCACACAGGATATGTGTCTGCAATTAGGGATCATAGATCTAAAAACAGGTTTACAAACGAGACGACAATTGGTATTATCGAAGAATTGTTTAATTAATCTGTTTTTGGCAAAATGAATGAAAGCTGTTGAAATGAAGCAGGAGTGACTGAAGTGAAAAGGTTTAACTCAACTATTACTATTTTGGTTTAACTTTAAGAGGTTATTAATTAGTTACACAAAGGCTAAAGGAAATTCATGAAGTAACTCCTCAAGGTGTCTAAGAGAATAAGAACTGGTGACATGCAGTGAGATGTTTCTACAGAGACTCGAGGTCACAGATGAAGGCATCGTCGAAGAAGAGATGCACGGGCATTCTTTAAAACAAAGATCAGAGAAGACTAAAACAAATCTTTGTTGAAACAACGAAGTGTTTTGAGAAACTGAGGTGTCCCTGAGCGGTGGACAGATGTGGAGGATTGCTGTATGAATGCGGGGGAAACAGTGAGGGGCAAAGGGGCACCTTAAAGGATATTCCTCCTCTTATGGAGCAAGCAGATTCAAGAACACACATGTGGTTTCCTGTTGAAACGTTCATCACATGAAATGGATCCTGAGGGCAAATATTTAT
Organism: Pungitius pungitius; assembly: GCF_949316345.1. NCBI lineage: Eukaryota > Metazoa > Chordata > Actinopteri > Perciformes > Gasterosteidae > Pungitius > Pungitius pungitius. The sequence continues at coordinate 10,262,656 of NC_084915.1, read as the reverse complement.
CTGGGATATAATTGTATTATGCATTTTACTCAAATACAAGGGCATAAAGATTGTACATTTGGTTTGTCTTTAATTTAAAAGAATATGCTCACAATTACTGGGATGTAAAGATTTTTACACAAACAAAACAATTCTAGAGGAAATTTTGTGACATCAAGAAACAGATCTACAAAAAACATAATTTGTTTTACAGCTACTAAATGAAGTAAACTACCTCAGGAAAAAGCGGGCTCAAATACACGGTACAAGAATTGGTGATGAACGTTTCAACAGGAAACCACAAACCACCTGATCAACTTTAAGGAAAAACGTCTTGGGGTAAAATGCAACTGTGAGATAATGCGGAAGATAGTAGAGACTTTATATGGAGATTTGGTTATTTTGAGCTATGTGTTAAATGAACACATGCTCAACAGGAGGGATGGGAAGGCTGTGGAGCATTTAGCTGTTAAATTACTTATAATATTTTTTGCCATGCATTGATTGTGAAGGACACAATCCCAAGGGTTAAATTATGAGAAAACATTAGTATGGACTTAATTGAACTAAATTAAGGTAAAGAAAAGGAATATTGTCCGACCATCATAAATGAGATGTTTTCCAAATGAATTAGAATGTTTTAGACAAAAGCACAGAATGTTTTAACAAATACAAAAAAAAGAAAACCTCAAGTTGAGAAACTGGACAAAAGGTTTTGTTGTGAACAAGTAACAACGTATCGGATTTCTACTTTTGGGAAGAATGTAAATGATAAGTTGCTGTTTTTATCCACAGTCAGCAGGACTGATTGAATAAATATGAAAATAATGGACGGAAAATAATTTGATTCAATGTAGCTCCTTTATGCTTAAGTCACAAGTAGCATTAGAGGGCTGTAACATTTGAACTATTGGATAATGGAATGGTTATTATTTTACTCATCTTACCAAGCTAAAACCATTTGTTAAAGGAAATGTACAAATGGGAGAAAACAAAGCAGAACAAAAAAGCAGAACAAAAACATTTCCGCGCAATGTTTTTCCTCCACAGACGCTTCCTTATCGGGTCGTGAAGGCCACAGAGAGCCTGACATGAACCGAGCACACCAACATTCAACAAGCAGAGAGAGACCCTCCTGGATCCACCTCATGCAGGATCAGGAGTCATTTATTGCCACATACCCTACACACGTAGAATAATTTGACTTGATGGTTTGTGGGATTTAAGAAAAATAAGATAAAGCAAAATCAGATTAAAAATATATAGGCAAAAAACTAAATCAATATAAATGGATAAGCCAATTGCCTGCAGGGGATTGTACTGCTGATGACTCTCAGTGCAGATACCTGACTCCTCCGAGGCGTGGCTGGCGAACCAGGGAGGTGAGTACAATAAGGTCACCTAGCTGGAACCAGTGAAGAACCCAAGTGGAAGCCATTAGGGTGACTTTTAGAGGGGATTAATAACGCCCGGGGGTTAGAAGGGTCTGTGGGATGGAGCTCAGTGGTAGATCTGCAACGCAGGGATTGGTGAGCAATGATGCCACCTAGACCACGATTGGACTTACAAGTATTTAGGTTTTGTTGGATTAATGGTAACAGAAATAGAAGTGGATACATAGACATATACAGTATATATGTATACATAGACACATATATATGTGTGTATATATATATATATTAACCGAAGCACAATTCCTAAAAAAAGAAAGATAAATAGGGAAGAAACTGTAAAATAAAAGTAAAAAAATAATTTCTAAAATTGATTTTTTTTTTGATTGACGTCAAGGAAGCAGAACTTTTGGACAACATACATAGACAGTTTTGTCGGCACAAACGATTCCAAGCTGACAAAGTAAGAGCCCTGACGAGAGCAGAGCAGAGGAGCTGTACCAGGGACGAAGAAAGAAGAAACATTGATGGGCAAAGACTTTTGAAACACACCAGTATAGAACTTTGTGTGTGTGATCACCATGACAACGTGGACATCGGAGCCGAGGAGGGAGAGCTCACATCGCCGTTGCCTGTTAATATTGAGGATTTTAAGACACAACTAGCCTGCCCACATTACCACATTTTTTCAGCAGTTTGATTTTGTGTAATGCTGTTGTCACTAGCACCTGAACAAACAATAACAGAAACCAGTTAGAGTTCTGCAGGCAGCATTGAGGCAGCAACAGTAATGTCATCTTGCTGAGTCAAAACAATGTTACGTTACCACTGATCCCCTCAGGATGAATAATCCCAATCAAGGGATCAGGTAGGCCACTGCTGGGTCTAATGACTACTTCACATTCAAACCCAACACTGCTGCACCACCTCTACGGCGGGCGTTATTTGTTCTTCCTCACTGCTCTGTGGCTTAAGGTCGTCCAACCGGAAACAACGCTTTCCGGCTTGGTCGACCCAGCCGACCGTGGGACATTTTTTTGGTTTTGCATGTCCAGAGCACCATTCTCGTCTTTGAGTGAGCTCCTTTCTATCAACGGGCAATCCAAAATCTTCGACGGGAGGCCGGGAAGATCAGTTCAGAGAAAGCATCTGTACGTGTGTAGACAGGACATGAATACAGAAGTTAAATGGCAACTGAGTTATTGAGTAGGCTTCACAGTGTTGAAGTACCCTGTTGCATTGCACTATTATTTGTAAATAAGCCATGTAATAATTCGTATGTCGTCCACATAATCCTGAACCAGAAGAGGTAACCTTGTATTAAGAGCAGATTCCTCAAAGTGAAAAGGTTTGTGTTTGTGAGCCACGTGAAACCAGACGGTTTCAGTAAATTCTGTATTTAAGTAACACTACTATTTTAACCCAAACCATTTTCTTATGCTAAACATAACCAGGTAGATTTGTTGCCTGAACACAGGGGGGGTTGCACAGGTGTATTAATTAATTGTGACATTTCTCCTGTTGTTATATTTCAAAGTTCTGAAGTGCAGCTGATCAGCATTTTGTGTAGAGAGCATAATGTGGAAGGTCGGGGGGCACATTTCAACCTAATCCTTGTTTATTATTGGCAATGCTGCGAGATATTTTATCTCATTCCTAGTTGTCATTGTGATTACAAAGTTGAGTAAAGAGCAAGATAAGTTGAAACAAAAGTGAATATTGGACTTGATTGTGTCAGTTGGTGAAGAAAGACGACTTTGACTTTATTAGACAATAAATCAGAGCTTTTCTTGTGCACAGACTCAGCTTACTGTGGCTGTTCTATAAACCAGCAACTCCAAAGTTAAATAATTCTTGTTTAATCATGCAAACAAAGAAGCAGATATTAAAGAGAATCAAACATGATTGGAATTGTTAACATATTGTTTGTTAAGATAATCTCAATGAATTACCTTTTATCCGGCTGTATCTTATCATGGTTTCATGGTTGGTGTTAACCATTCGCTAGCAGACGCTTGTGTTGACTGATGTGGACGAATCATGATGTATTTGTGTAGATTAAAGTGTTTCACGATGTGATAGTGGCACCGGACTGATGACTGGGACAAATCACAGTCAACCATGAGAGAATATTCCTTTTAATAGTTCAACATCACCACCATGAAGCATTGTTTGTAAAGCCATTATTACGTTTTGCATCTGTGACTCCAAAAATGCTCAGAATCAGTTATCAATCAAAAAACATAATCAGTGAAACATAGTAATGTCAGTTACTGGAATTGTTTTTCCCCAAGTGTTGATGTGGGATGAGAATCCAACAGACTCTTCAATCAATGACTTACCTGCCAGTCTGTATAACCTCATTCACTACATATTCATTTTCTGAAAAAATCCAAAATGGGAAAACAAACATTGTCACTCGCTTCCTTTATTTCTTTATTTACATGAATATTTGAAATTCCTGTGCAATCTTAGGTTACAGTTTAACCTACAGAAATGCCTCATCCCTGTTCATACAGCTGTTGGACTCGCCACATTTAGTCTCTCCAGATGTGAGTGAAGTTGGCAAGAAAATACATTGCCCAGCTGTTTTAGGATAGTCTTCATTTAAAAGAAAACAGTATATCTGTGAGCCCTTAATTTAGTATAAGGGCCACAGTAATATGTACTATGTGCTAATGGACTAATGGCAATGTGTTACAAACGTCAAGCGGTCAAGTGGTAACGAAGGTCAACTATCACATATCTGGATTTGGATTGGATTTGGATCTAATGACTTGTGTTTCAGTTCAAATTGTGTTTTAGTTTCTCCTCAACATGAAAAGAAAACATTGGCAGGGAAAGGTAGGTCCCAGCAGTCACATGGATAAAATAGTTTGTCATTAACTAGAAATGTACTTCATGATTACCCATCACCTGGGTGACCCAGTCGAGAGCAAGCACCACGCCACCAACTGAATGCCATAGGATTGTGAGGCGATCCGTCTACTCGGCCGGATGGGTTGTGGGGAGCTATGTCGGAGGAAAGGTAGAAAGAGAAGAGGAAGAAGGGAACGGGGGTTTGGGAGGGTGGGGTTCGCAATGCGCCAACGGGGCGTGAAGAGTGGGTCAGGGAGGTATTTACGGCGATGCCGAAATAGGCGTCTGGGAGGCGTGGCCCTGCTCCTGACATTAAGCCAATTAGCTTAAAGGTCACATCATGTCACATCATGTTGGAGTTCACGCTACAATAACATTGCACGCAGCAAAACAACAAAAAAGAAGGAAAACCCAAAATAAATAGCAGAAAACAGGTGGAGGAAGCCAACGTACCCTTCCTTCCCAAACATAGTCCAACGCTATGCAAACATGCGCACAAAAACAAACACACAGACACACGTACAGACAGCTATTAGCACACCAGTTTCTATGTTCCTTACGGTCTCGTGTGGTCACCTATCAACCACATAACAAGCACAGCTTGGTCACTCATTACCTACTGACACCAATAAAGCCAACACACCCAGAGCTACCATGGGCAAAAGGTTAAACCATAAAACTGCTCATAATCTCAAAAAGCACACACATGAGCGCCAACACACCCAGGTGGTAAATGAGGCCAATGCCCAGACCTTGCCTGATTGGTTTCGTTGGACGAGTGATGTCATCTTTGAGGTGGGCCTCACCGCCTAGTAATATATACCAAAGCCCGGATAAGGGTATTCGACTACTTAAGAGCAGAAGAACAGAGGAAACGGACGTCTGAACGGACACGTACGCGCAGCAGAGAGTTTTTGAGGAAGCGCGCTGTGACAAATCGCTCGTCTACATTCAGCAGCCAGTGCAGCAGCTGCAGCTAAAGGGCAAACCTCGGGGAAAGAAGGGTGAACCCGAAGAGAGGCTTGAAGGGAAAAATTGAGTGAGAAGGCCTTTAGATATTAACTGGAACTTAAAAGGAGGAAAACCCCGAGAAAGAGAAAATCCACTACAGAAAGTAGAGGAAGGACGAACAAAGGAGCTTTTGATCTAAAGGGGGCACCTCTGTCAGTGCACCATGGTGTCTTATGGACTTGAACTGGTCGGCGTCATTCTGTCAGTGCTTGGCTGGGTGCTGAGCGTGACCAGCTGCGCCTTGCCAATGTGGAGGGTGTCGGCCTTCATCGGCTCCAACATTGTCACAGCTCAGGTGTACTGGGAGGGCCTGTGGATGAACTGTGTGTTCCAGAGCACGGGGCAGATGCAGTGCAAGGTCTACGACTCCATGCTGGCTTTACCTCAGGACCTGCAGGCCGCCAGGGCGCTCACTATTGTCTCCATCATCGTGGGGGCGGTGGCTCTCCTCATCTCCATGGTGGGAGCAAAGTGCACCAACTGCATCGAGGAAGAAGGGGTCAAAGCCCGAGTGATGGCTGCCTCGGGCGGCGCGTTCATCACGGCGGCGCTGACCCAGCTGGTGCCGGTTTCCTGGTCAGCGCAAACCATCGTGTTTGAGTTCTACAGTCCACTCGTCCCCTCCAGTCAGAAGATGGAGATCGGGGCGGCGCTGTATTTAGGCTGGGCCGCCGCCGCCCTGCTGTTGGTCGGAGGGTCCATCCTCTGCTGCAGTTGCCCTCCACGGGACGAGAAACCAGCGAGGTACAGCGTGCACCCTCAGAGTCGCATGGCGTACTCTGCCGCGCCGAGGTCCAACGCTCCAAGCTCCTACAACAGGAGGGACTACGTGTGAGGGGAGAGGACGGGGCCGAAGAGGAAGAAACGTAACCTCCTTCATAATGTTTGTTTGAATGGACTTGTATCCTGCTTGTTTGTACATTATCAGGAAATGAGGACAGAACTGAGCTAAATAATAATTAATAGTAAAAACAAATCAAACAGTTTGAGAATATTAAGCAGCATAAAAAGTGTAAATATGCAGGCAGTTTTCTGATACCTTTAAAAAATAGATTGGAGGGCTCCATACAAATGTTTTATGGATCTGTTTACATTTACCATTGGTCTAAATCAAGTCTCAGATGTGACCAAATATGGTAACAGATGTGGTCAGTTAAGAGACTTTATCCCATATACATATATTTATTATTTGTGCTCATAATATTTACATTTTGCTCCTCGTTTTTCTGATCAGTGTGTAAATATTAGTATCTTACTGCCAATTATTATAAAGGAAATAGAGTCAAATAGAGCTCACATTGGACTCCAAAGCAACATGGCGAAGTGAAATTGTAAAAAGAAAAATAGATTTTTGTTTTTTTCTCATAATTTTCATGTCATTAAGGGCCCGTGTTTGGACATTGTCCCCTGAGGTTGATGCTTTTATGGTGTTTGATGCATTAAGATTGTGTGTGTTGGCTAATAATGAGACAACATTTTGAGTTAACTTTTTGGATGCAAATGTTTTGTCTAGATTTATTGAAATGATTGAAATAACTTTAAAATTAAGTAATAAAGATTTTCACTTTGAAACATCATGGAGGCCTACTTATGGGTTTAACTTAACAATGATAAACATGATAAATACATGTTTGTTATTTGAGAGCACAGGACATAATAAGAAGTGACAGGTTAAAGGTCAAAGCAAGGTTATTAAACTTTATACTTTAATATAAGTGGAAATTTAAAAAACAGAATCAAGATAAACAGGTTAAAGACCACATGAGCACATTATTTAAGAACTGTATTTTGGGGGGGCTTCACGGGTTTTTAAATCTTTTATACAATTTTATTAAAAAAAGCATGAAAAGGGATGTTGATGTTTCAGAGAGTTAGTGACAGCTTTGTATGTTCGACTTGCGCGTGACAGATGGTTCTCTTTAATATTGTGGGAAGAGAAGTCCTTTCTGTTTAGTGTCTCATCAGCATAAACCGAGCTCTTCCTCTTTTGAATAGTAAAATCATCCCTCTGTGGTCCGGCATGAAGCCTGTTAATCCTGTTCCAGGAGCATCACTTCACACAAACACTCCCCTAAACGACACTAAAAAATATATATTTAAAATAGGTTTAGTACTTATTCCACTGGGTGTTATTATTTAATGCAGCCCCTTATATTCACAAAGGAGTGTAAAAAGTGTAAAAAAAAAAAAAAGGCAATATTAAAGCATAGTTCTGGATTGAAATGTAGGGTTGGATTATTGGATTGCAATAGACCAAAAAGAAAAGTAGAAAAGCAGAACCATTTCAAAATATATAATATCAAGCTAGAATTGTATTATTGGATGATAGTTATTGACGAATACATCACTGAATACAACGTCAGTTGGTAAAAAACTTTCAACCATTTTATTGACTGCAAAAAAGTTAAAACCTAATAATACATCATCATGTTTGAGTTGTTTGCATATTATATAATCCGTATTTATATATATATATATTATATATATATATATATATATATATATATATATATATTATATATATATATATATATATATATGCATTCTTACACTATGAGAATAGCTTACTCAGTAAACTTTGGACATTACACATTTCCTGGCAGAAACAGAAGGAGCTTCAGCTCTTGTTTTGGTATCACGAGCAGCTGGTCAGCACAGCTGTACTGACACAGGTCCCCTTCAGGTTCTCACTGTTATCTCGTAGTGATGCATCAACTGATGCTGTTGCATAAACTCGATGGTACGACAAACAGAGCCTCCCTGTTGTTCAGCCTTGAGGATTGTGTGTTGCCTTTTTTTTATCTCTGTGAGAGCTATTTTGGGCTCTACACTCACAATGTGAAGCCATTTGTTTTGTCCGTGTTTGGCAACAACATTGGATCAGCCTGTAAATTGATAGAAATCATTGCGAAAATGAAGCTTCTTAGGTTGGTAAACTTTCAATTAAATAAAGGATAGATTCAAAATTGTTCAGTGTTGTATAAAAAACAAAATTGCAAATCATAGATTAGGTTTAGATGGAAGCTTTTATTTCAAGAAAATGCCGATTCTCCGATCCATTAATACAGCATTAAATAAATTAAGAAAAACCTCACTTGACACCAGTGTAAAATCATCAAACAGGATATGTAATGTTGGCAAACAGGAGACCGAGTTGACACACATAATCATGCGCCAAGCCTACTCAAAGGTTTTCATCTTCGGAGCAGGAATATAAAGTATAGAATATAAACATGCTAAAACAGGCGGGGGCTCTGGGCAACACCCAGGGACGACCGTCTTTGGCACCAAAGGATTATAAACATTGACGTACAAACATCTTGATTATCAGATGACCCAGAACACCATGTGCCTCTATGTGGTACTAAAGTGAAACATTATTTTTCCAACATTGAGACTATACATTTACATTTTTTTACACTGCTATCTCAGACAAAATAAGAATCTGTTTTAAACTGTTTATAATGGCAATAAAACATACTGGAATAACTTCGGCTTTTTTTGTCAAGAAACAAAACATTTTCTATAAACAGAACATGCCTTTTTAGAGGGAACTAAGATGAGGTGATTGTAATCAAAAGGTCCTCATTAGGTCCTTCTGCATTTATTTACAGAATATTAAGCGTCAGTCTGTTCCTTCTTTATAATTACTGAAGTCACAATAAAAATAACAAAGTCAATGAATTATTAATTGTATTGTGAAAAAATAATTTGTCTTTTAATGCTTGATAAAATTTCTAACTTCTTGACTTAAAATTAATTCACAGTAAATAACAATCTGCACTCATCTCATTCCATTAGCTTAGAACAAAGAAGCCAAATCCTCATTTTCTAAATGTAGTGAATTTATACAGTTTCCAATCTATTTGTCTAATCTTCAACATGGATTAACATACATTTTAAAGCTAAACAGAACACTCAGCCTCTTGTGCTTACAGGAATAATTTGGTCAGTGTAAACAACTTAACCGATACTGACAAGATCCCGCTGTCTGTGTGCTAAAGGAGTCTGAGAATCGGCGCGTGGTGTTTTCTATCCGCTCATATTTGCTCTTGATGCAGTTTTTCCGGTTTCCAGCAGAGCTTTTGGATTGTTTTACCAACACTTAATCCTATTTAGAGACAGCATCCAGGAAGCAAGGCCTAATCATTTGTATCGCAGGGACGGGGTGTGTTTGCACCGTTGTGAGTGTGAGTGTGTGTGTGTGTGTGTGTGTGTGTGTTTGTGTATCCTTGCTTACTCACAACAAGCTTTCCAAGCATAGCCAGAGGCCGGAGCTACTTCTCAGCTCTGCTGTGCATGTATTCAAACCTGTGCTGACGGGAGAGGAACTAAACCTTTTATTGCATTTATAAAATAAATTATTTAATAAATTATAAAACCCTGGCGACACCACGTCACTCCCCTCCTGCCTCCAGCTCGCTGTTTCCAGGATATGTGCACAGTTCTGTTTTTTTTTTTTCCTTTTTGGGAAGACAGCCTACTTTTGACATCATCACCAGGGGACTCCTCCTCGCTCCCCTGAGGTATAAAGGATCTCTTGTTTCCGTGGCAGCACGTCATAGCAACATCACACCCTCTTACAGGTGCTCACACTTTTCAAGGACGCCCGAGCCACAGAGGAGGAGGACCCTCACTGTATTCTCAACGATTCGTTGGAAAATCTCAGGACTCTCAAACCACGTTTAGTTTTTGCCATCAAATCAAGAGCCAGCATGTCAATGGGCCTGGAGATCGTGGGCATTGCCCTTGGAGTCATTGGTTTCATCATTGCAATCGTTGCCTGCGCCCTGCCAATGTGGAGGGTGACGGCTTTCATCGGAGCCAACATCGTAACTGCTCAAACCATCATGGAGGGCTTGTGGATGAACTGTGTCAACCAGAGCACTGGCCAGATGCAGTGCAAGGTCTACGACTCGCTGCTGGCCCTGACTCCGGACCTGCAGGCCTCGCGAGCAATGATGATCATCGCCATCATACTCGGGGTGCTTGGGGTCATGATCTCCATTGTCGGCGCCAAGTGCACCAACTGCATCGAGGACGAGCCGTCCAAGGCCAAAGTGATGATCATCGCTGGAATCTTCTTTTTACTCTCCGGCCTTTTGGTTCTCATCCCTTGCTCCTGGACGGCCAGCGTTGTCATTCGGGATTTCTACAACCCCCTGCTGACCAGCGCGCAGAAGAGGGAGATCGGGGCGTCGCTCTACATCGGCTGGGGAGCAGCCGCCCTGCTCCTGATTGGTGGGGCGATGCTGTGCAGCAGCTGCCCGCCGAAGGAGAAGAAGTACAAGGCGCCCCGGATGGCCTACACCGCCCCGCGCACCGCCAGTGCTGGTGGAGGTTACGACAGGAAAGACTATGTTTGAACAGAAGGGTTTGAGGGAAAGAGCAGGATGTTTGTCGCCCAGAAGGGGTTTTTGTGTGTCAGTGTTGTGTTTGGCTGTAGGGAAACAACAGGGTGATCCCTACTTAAAAGACTCCAAAATGAAGAAGTGTGTACAACTATAGATTTTTTTTTTCTGCTTCGCCTTCGGCTGATGTGTTCATTCACAGAACTAAGGTTTAGCCCTGCTATTATGCAGCAAGTGTGTCTTGTTATAAAGTTTAATCTGTTAAGAGATCATTTAGTTTTCTTAGAACTTGCTGTATTTATGCTTCACCTTGTGTGACATTATATGAATCCAAAACATCTACATCTTGTGAGTGTGTGTCACCACATCATTAGCAGCCAGCCTGCTGGTGTCGTGTTTCACTGATACCTTCAGTTAAAATGCTCTGTGTCGCTGACAATGGCAAGAAAGGGTTGCTCTCATTTTACATGGATTTGATTGTGTGATTGTTCAGTGTGTGTGTGTGTGTGTGTGTGTGTGTGTGTGTGTGTGTGTGTGTGTGTGTGTGTGTGTGTGTGTGTGTGTGTGTTTTGCATGTAATATTTGCTTAGGAGAGTTTCTACCGAGACAGAAACTAAAGATGGATCCATGATAGGCTCCAGGTTACACCTTTTTCCCCCATCCCACAGTTTCACTGTTTAGGGAAAAGGAACGACCTTTTCTGTTGCGTCACAAATACTTTGTGTCTATATATATGCAAGTTTATTTTGTATTTCTAATAATGTGATGTATTGGAATATAATATTGTTGTTTTTTTCTTTGTAATATACGTTTTTTTTAATATCATAAGCAACAGCCTTTATGATCCGCTTTCAAACAAAGAGCCAAAGGTCCTCTTTCTCTGTGTGTGTGCGTGTGTGTGTGTGTGTGTGTGTGTGTGTGTCTGGGTGTGTGAAACCAGCCTGAGGCAATATGACTACAGGTTTGTTTGTTTTGTTTCCTCATCTAAAGGATGTGTTTATTGGTTGATATTTTTCAGATAATTCCAAATAATTTCCACCTCTCTTGTGTTCAGTTTAACAGTTGTTTGTACCTTAGTGTCCAAACATTGTAAAGGTGTGGATCGCTTGGTTGAATGTTTTGTAGTAGTTCTTGAATTTCCAACGTGTTGAATATTTCAATTAAAGTCAAACTAAGAATCATATAAGGAGTTTCCATTCGTCCTCTTTGATCAAGAAAGATAGATTCTGTTTTTTTTAAGTGCTAGAATAATTTACAGTCTACATCAAATAATTAAAAAAGCTGAATTCAGGTTTGGGTTTTAGGTGTTTTGTTCAGCCAGCCTTAGAAGTGACTTCAATTCATCTCTAATTTTAGCTAGAGATGAATAATGCCTGGGTGTGGTCAGTACAGTTGGCTTTGTGAGGCTACCATACACCTGTCAGAGATGTTAGCCTTTGGCTTTTCTATGGAGAAAAACTGGAATCAGCTGGCATAAAGGTAAAACTGGGGGTGGAAATTAGAAAGATGGAAAGAAAAGAAAAGGAAGACAGAAGAAAACCTTTTGCAACAATTGTCCCAATAGTTTTGACCCATTGTTTTTATTGAACTACAAATCCACAAATGTCTTTTTACAAATTTAGTTGTAAAATTGAATAAATAATAAACAGAAATGTCACATGTCAATCAAAGCATGATTTTCTGGGAAATATTAATATTTTCCTTATTAATGAATAGTCAGGAAATGTAAAACGAGGGTTTTAAACTACACAAAATGTTACAGCCTCGTCAGAGAAAATAACAAAAGTCAGTCACATAAAAACACCCACTTCCCCATTCCCCTTCAATCACAAAGGGTACAAGGTGGGTCAGTTCGTAGAATTTGACCAATTCGAACCAGGAAAGTGTCCAAAGGGCGATGATCCACTTTTATTAGACAATGATGGGAGATTGAACACGTGGTGGGCAGCTCAAGAAAAGCACATGGCTGTTCCTGGAAACTCCTTTATCATGGGAATAATCTCTGTCGAGTGAAACCAATCAAGATCACGAAACATGTCCTTCACGTTGGTTGGTTGGCATTTTTCCCAGCTGTAGGAAAATGTAAGAAATCGACTATGAAAAAATTGTTGGTTGCAGCATTTACTACATACTGCCGTATTTAAGGCCTAACAAACTTTTTGGCTGAATTCCAGTGTATTTTTGCTTGCGTGATGATACAAACATGACTCCATAGCGCAAAAGGTGTTTTGCCTTTAATGTGCTTAAGCATACAATAAAATAATGGATTCAAAGGAAGAAGTCATGACAATGGAATGAATGCCCTTGTTCTTTTGTAGTCCACCCAGGTTATGGGTTGAATATTTAAATGTCAACTTCCCTTTCTAGAAAACACGCAAAGTTGGCAGGAAGCAGATTTCCCGAAAAACACAACGAGGACCCAACAGCAAAGTCCAACAGGTACCTGATAGAAGCTCTAGAAAGTATTGGCCCAGGTTATCACTAATTTCTTAACCTCACTGACTCACTGGATTGTAAACGTTTGTAAAGCAGATATACAATCTGTTGCAAACACTTCATCCAGCGCAGGTCCATTAAAATGTTATATTTGAGATGTTATCATTCAAACACAATGATGTAAATCAATTATTTGATTTTAGTGACAAAGATATTCTGGTTAAGTTAAAGGTCTGGTATGGACATGATCGCTCACGCTGTGACTTTTCAAAGCTTTAGTAATTCCATAAAAAACATGTAAGAGTTTCCACCTCAGGGGAACTAAATGAATATTACAGCACCAACATGACCTGAATCCACACAAAAGAGAAATCTTTTAGAAAATGTGTTCTATTATAAACATGAATAAAGATTTGTGTAGTATACCTTAAGTGTTTTTGTTCTTTCAAACCAACCGTGACGGTAAACGTTGGCATTTTTTTCCCCTTGTGAACCTGTGCGTGTCATCGTGGCAGAATGTGGTCCTATTTCCTTGATTGATGTCACTGATACCATGAGAGGCAGCGGTAAGCCGACACTCTCTCATGTTCCTGTTGGTGTACATTTATTGAAGCAACCTTTTCAACTTCTGTGATCTTCAATTCGGTCGAAATATTCTGAATGTTTTCGGGAGAACACTCTGCTCTCCAGTTGTTACTTTTATTCCTGTTCGAGGCTACAAATCATGACAGCAGCCTCTTTCGGGAAAAGGACCATGTGACTGTTCAGTAAATGACCTTGAACAGTTTCTTCAGTTGAAACAGCGTTTATGATTTAATCGTGTTGCTCCGTGGTTTAAAACATTATTGCAGGATAATCTAAATGAACCCACACATAATCCCTCTCTTCCTTTCCTTGTGTGTTCTGCTTTTCTTTGCAATGAGTCAAAATGTTAAAGTACAGTGTGCCAGACTGTGGCATTACTTATTACTGTGTTATAAAAATCGTGTGCATATATATTATGCAGTAGATATCTATTTTATATTATTTTTTTGGTTGCTTTTTTGAACACCTCACGTTCAACTTATGAAAAGTGGCCTTTTACTATAGTCCCTGTCCAACAACCTGACGGAAATAAAATAAACATGCTGCATACAGTGTGGGACAATTTAAGTGGGTCAACTAAAAGAAGCACCGTTGTTTGTATCAGACTCTGAGAATAAGGAATTAAGAAACACATTACTATGCATGTGAAGACCCTTTGAAAAGAGCAGGTTGAGAACAAAGGCTTTCTTTGCTGTGCTCTGTGTAGCATGAACAAGAGCTGACGTTTACTGTCTGACGCTCAGCTTCATTACGCAGTCAAGAAGTAAAACTGCAGTACTCATGGGTGGAGGGTGAGGTGAAATGTCAGCGAGATCTGACCATTCACGAGTCAAATAGAACAACTGTAACTTCAAAACAATCTATGTCTATCTCGACAATGATTTTGTTTCATATTCTGTCATAAACTGTTCTTTGATCCTTGTTCTTTTCTTAGTTTGAGTTTTTTCATATTTCCGTCCTCCCCTGCATATATCCAAACATTTTGATCGTAGTTTTAAATGTAGATGGATACATTGTATTTATTTTGTCATAATACTTTTAATTCCATGATAAACACCAATTTGCAATTTACCAACTTACAATCAAAAGTAAAGTAAAAAACAATAAAATTGACTTAAATTATCTGAGATGCTGGCTTTATTTCAACCTTAATATAATTTAAGATTGATGACAATGGTCCAAGCATTGTATTTAATACTTGGTTTAAAGAAAACTGGAGCTTCGGCTGAACCGTGGTACAATTTTGAAAAAAACAGCACCTCAACTCATCCACCAATTCCCTTTTCTCCTGGCACTTGGGTTTGTATTGTGTGCTCCCCCGGCGTCTGTCTCATGCAATCACTATGGTGACAGCTCACAGCATGCTTTATCCCAGAAGGCCTCTCCCATAGCAATGAATGTTTCCAAGGGCCAGGCTCTCCAGCCCCATTGTTTTTATGTTCCTGAACATGACATCCATAGGCACCACCGATTAATAACCTGCTTTTAAATGATTGAGCAGCTTGTTCAAACATCGGCATTTAAAGACATCTGTGTCCTCTACGAGGCAACGAAAGACCTATTCATGCAAGGCAAGTTGTTCTTAAGGCGTACAGCTCTCTACTAGAAGGGGAATCATTTTGTTGGGGAGGAGACGGTGTTTCTCACATCGTGGCGTTCTGGCGCCACCTTGTGACTTAACAAATCAATGTGTGTATTTATATTTCTTGGCGCTGCCTCCTCTTTTATTGATATAGTGACCCTTTGGCCTATCAAACAATAATACCAATTCGGTTGGTGTTAGTTCGTTTTGGCGCGTGAAATAATCCCTGTTTTTGATTGTAATTTATTTTGTTCTCCAAACACAAAGAAAAGACACGTTTTCCTACTCTTAATTTCTGTTCTATCCTACCACATTTTACCACTGGTTAACATACAAAATCAAAGGACTCTTCCACGTTTTTCCACTTTGTTCCACGCTCTTCCACGGTCAAAAACGGTTTGCTTCCCGAACACTAACCCTTTTAGCATACAATCCTCCTGATTATGTGGACCTTGCGGCCTAATCTAAGCAGCCAAATGGTGGGTGGTTAGCAAAACTAAACAATAAATAAATGGCTTTTAGAATTGTCTAAATGCAAAATGCATGCATTTAAGGAAAAAAGTGTGTTGAACATCCATTCAAGAACAGCCATTATTCAAATCCAATTTGGTATTTCGGTATTTTTGGGTGGATTTTCAAATACTAGCAACTAATAATGCCTCAAAAAGATGAGTTTTACACATTAATCTCAACTTAAATGTACTATACAAACTATAGCATAGCATTAAAAAGTTTCTCTTTTGAATACATCAAATGTGACGGCATTTCATAACAGGGGATGTAAAAGCATTCTTCTAACTAAATATTCATATTAAATCGCAGCAGAGCTAGTGTCACGCTGCTAACGCAGCCTGACAGACCAAACTCGGGGAAACGGGCAATTTCGCTCGTGTGCGTGCTACGTCATGACGTAGCCTCAGCTGTGCGCTTCTCGACCTCCGGGAGCTCCGAGGATACTCTCTCAGAGTCCCTGCCGTCATTAGACGCTCATGCGGTTTTGCAGTCGCCCGGAGCATCTGCTGCTATGAGTGCTTTCTGTCGCCTGATCCACAGAGGACTGTTGAGCCTCAGGCCGTCGTGTCGTTTATTCCCCGGACAGCAGGATGCGTGCGCGGTGGCTCCTCTGGCTCTCACGGTCCGGACAGCTAGCTCATCCAGGTATCCGTGCTAGCTCCCCGGCTAACAGATGCCCTCTGTCTCCCCGCGCCGTTAGGGTGGTGTGATGGTGCTCGGTGGACATGACAGCTCAATGTTTTTATCTTTGAAAGCACCCCGTTCCACTGGGATTCATCACCGTGACTTCGTATATCGTATTAACGTTGATATGGTGGTTAACTAAACATTTTATATAACGTTAATTGACATTCAGACGGTCAGCAAAAGCGTTCACCGGCAGTTGAGCTATTTTCTGCTGCTTTTTGGTTATTCTGCAGCTAGCCACATAAACACCGTTTGGTGATACATTTTGCATAGTACGCTATGCTACATCACTGCTAAGCTGCTAGTGTATTAACGTTAAGCTTAGCTAAAAGGAATGCTCCCTAATACGAAGCCCTTTGAAGAAATGCTATATTTATGAATGTCACTGCATGACATTTTATGGTTTAGGAATACATTGTATTGACTTAGTGTTTGTGATATAGATTTTATGTAGATAAGAGTGTGCTATATTTTATCCACAGCATTACTATTGAGGATATATATTATTATTGAGGCCTGTGGTATTCGACATGAGACACCGCGAGGTGCACCGGGGGTAGTTAATACTATCTAATATACCAGCAAAGTGGAGTACTAGAATATTATACTCCTGTAAACGTACTGGTGTAAAATGCACTTATGTAGGTTAGTTACATTTTCTGCAAAAAATGTGAAATAAAATGACTGTTAAATTTAGGAGTAGGATAAGGACTAGACTGCAGTTATTCAAGTTCAACAACAAGTGCCGATTCGTCCAATCAACTGATTTATTATAGCTGTCATGTTTACACGCCCCTCTCCCGGATGCCACGCCCCCTTCGCCAGATCAGGGCCGAAATCCGAATGTGTGAAAAAAACGATTTGAAAGTTAAAAAAGATTTGGATCTGAAAATGTAAAATTTGAAAGCCCAAAATATAACACAGTCAATAACAAAAGTATATATATGAAGAATGAAAACAAATATTTTATTCAAAAAAATGGAGACGGAACTATTCTACTTTTCGTAGAATATGGTTTTTACTTCATTTTGAGTACATTGTTGTATTTTTCCAAGACCAAAACGTTTGGCCTGGATTTTTGATTTATATATTGTTATATATGCAACTGCTCTTTTCATTTCAACATAAGTTAATAGAAAAAAAATAGAAAACTCAGACAATGAACCAATAATGATTAAAGAAATATATCCAGCTGTGGACAAAACTGCACTCAAACTAATTCAACAATTGAAATGACAAAACATACATCACAGGAAAAAGTCTTCACAAAGACTGCTTTTAGACCAATTTTCTATTGTATTATTTAATTGTGTAGGTTGCAAATTGCAATATCAACAGTTGACCGTTGCAAAACTTAAAGCTAATTAATTAATATATATTTAAACATTTATTTAACAACAATTCTCTACACTTATGTTTGCTGAATGTTGAACCAATAGCAACCGATTGCCACTATATAGAATGTCTCATTGAACAAGGCTGCCACTGTTGTCTTCTCTTTGTATAATATCTGTGATATCCTCTTTGAATCTATCAATTTTGGAAAGTCTTTGCCACTGTGAGTTTTAAGTAATTGGGTCAGCATTTTCCTTGTTTCGTTGGGTTTGCATATTTTTGTTACTTTTTACCGTTTTTGTAGTTTTGACACAATTCTCACCACAGACATTACCAGAATCTACTGGACTCAACTGTTTTTCTTTCCTCAGCCCAGTCAACTTGACCTATGATGTCTTCGACGGGAAAGGGGAGAGCACTCCCCTGGTGTTTCTTCATGGCCTTTTTGGCAGCAAATCTAACTTCCACTCAATAGCAAAGTCCTTGGTGCAGCGCACAGGCCGAAAGGTAATGCAGTGATGATGACATCCCACCTGTATGCGTTGTTACACCAAAAACAATTCACCTTACTGTGTCTTGAGTTTATTCCCGGCGGCCTGAAAATAGTTTTCTTGCAAAAGCAGTTTTGGGAATGCACAATCAACCCGTGTGCTGCCAGTCATTTGATACAGCTCTGCACAAGTCTGTTCTGGTGCAATAAATACCGTGAGATAACCTGCTCTTTGGCTTCCTTGAGGGAACTTATCAACTCACGTGCACAATACAGCCTTTGTTTCCAGCTGCCATTTTCTAAGCCTGAAAAAACAATACAGCTGACACAGAAGTTTTCCCATCTCTACTCAGTTGCCCCCCTCCTTTCCAAGTGTCCTGACTGTCCTTTGTCCAGTTAGGTGCTGACTGTAGATGCCCGTAACCATGGCAACAGCCCTCACAGCTCGGAGCTGACCTATGAAGCGATGACCGATGATTTGAAACACCTCCTCACCAAGCTTCACATTGAGAAGTGCGTCCTCATCGGCCACAGCATGGGGGGCAAAACGGCCATGACGACCGCCCTGTCGCAGGTTTGCAGCCAATGAAATGTCAAAATGACTTGATGATGCCGCAGTCCTCTAGCCCGATGTCACCTGATGCTTCTCACTGTACACTCCTGTCCTTTGGGAACTTAATGACGAGGCCCTTTGGGTCTAAATTTCCCAACCAGCTGTCGTGTTTCTTTTTTGCCATTGGTTTCCTCCCCCCACTTACACGTCTTTCCATACCGGTTTACGCCCATCTATCTGTCTCTGTTTGCAGTCTGGTTTAGTGGAGAGGCTGGTGGTAGTGGACATCAGTCCAGCCCGGACCACATCACGAACAAACTTTCGCTATTACATCCAGGCCATGCAAGAGGTGAAGATCTCCAGCGACATCCCGCGTTCCACCGCCAGGCGGATGGCTGAGGATCAGCTGCGCACTTTAGTCAAGGTCAGGACTCCTTCTCTGCTCACCCCTGTGTAGTTGTGTAATTTGAAAATTGCTTTAACTAATCTGTTTAGAATTTTTGGAATAATACATGCCCAATTGGCCAGAAATGTAACCAAATTAAATATTAAGAGGGAGTAACTTCATTCTCTTCTCAGTTAGACATTACTCCACCATATATGTACATATACGGTAGTTGTTTAATACTGAATGTTTAATGGGGGCGATGGTGGCGCATGGAGTAGCGTGGTGCGCTGGGAACCGCAAGGTTGGTGATGTCGAAGTGTCCCTGAACAAGACACCTAACCCCTAATTGCTCTCCAGGCAAAATGTAACGCATGGGTTATAATGCAATGTAAGTCGCTTTGGACAAAAGCATCAGTTAAATAACACGTAATGTAATACAGATCCAAAGTAGCTGGGTGGGTTGGTGGGTACTGTGAAAGTGTATTTGTTTTAAAAACAGTCTAATCATTAGCTCCCCCCTGCCCCCCCCGCCCCCACAGGAGCGCTCCGTGCGTCAGTTCCTGCTGACTAACCTGGTGGAGCAGAATGGCCACTACGCCTGGAGGGTTAACCTGGAGGCCATTGAGGCGCACCTTGATGACATCATGAGTTTTCCCAGCTTTAACACTGTCTATGACGGACCCACATTATTTTTGGGAGGAGCCAGTTCTGCTTATATCAGGTAAAAAAACACCAAAACAGATTTTTTTTATTTATAGGATCACGTACATGGGCTTAGAATACTGCAAATTGCATCTATTATAGCATTCATTGCTTTAGCCGAGTTGCTTCCTTGCACCTACATGCTGCATTGTCCCAGTCCTAAAGGTCCACATCTTTGAGTCTTGGGTTACCCTTTATTTATTTATTCATTTTGCAGGGACATTGCAGACTAATCAATAGTTGTACTTATGTGAGCCATAGTTAGCCAGAGAGCCTAATTTCCATCTGCTGTCCCCGGCCAGATGTTTTTAAGGCAGCCTAAAAAAGTTTACAACTCTTTGGATGATATTTTCATTCCTCGCGATTTATTTGAGGGTTGTGATTAGCGGAAGATTATGGGTGTTTACCTCTGGAAGCATGAATGAATTCTTGATAGGGCATGTAATTATATATATATATATATATATATATCATACAGATAATGGTAATCTGCAACAGGTGACCAAAGCTGAAACCCTGCCCCATACATATTAACTGCATAGATATGCAATAAAAGATAAATAATAACAACCATGAATGGACAATTTGTCCAGATAAAACGTGACTAGTCACGCATTTGAGTTCATACTGCGGCAACTGAATGTGTGAACACACCAGCTGTTCATCTTCCTCTCGCCTCTTCTGTCTCCTCCTTTAACCAAACATTGTGATGTCTCCCCTCCCCCTGTCTTCAATCCTGAATCAGCTCTGACGATTACCCAGAGATCCAGAGGCTTTTCCCGAGCGCAGACATCCAGTACATCCCTGACGCGAGCCACTGGATCCACGCGGATAAACCCTTAGATTTCATCAGCTCCATCAGCTCCTTCCTCCAGTCCTAGCTGACTTCTGCCTCCGCCTCAGGACTTTTTTTAATGCTCAGCACTCCTGAGCAGACCCTTACTGAAAATGACGGTTAGTATTCTGCAGCCTCCACAAGAGCAAGTGTCTTTAATGATATCATTGATGATGCTATTATTTGCCAACACTGGACCAAACTTGCCCTTGACAGCAGCAGAAGCGGCAGCCAATCCTCCTCTTAACCATTTTAATGTAGTAAAACAAACGTGATCATTTCTTTTGTTTTCTACCAGACAGGTAGTGTTACTAGACGGGCTGCTTTTAGATGTGTTTTCATGGATGTATTCCTCGCTAGGTAAACAAAATATAATTTAATGTGGTTTTAGAGGTGATGTACTAATCTAAAGAAACTCTCGTGTGCAGAGTGCTTTCTTTACATTACTGCATTAGAAAAGGTGGCGCTAGGCCAAGTATAATCTGGGACTGCTGAGGTGGACCAGCTATAAGATCGTTGGATATGAAAGTTTTTGACAGCACAGAAATGAAACCAATACTGTATGTATGTAAGAAGATGAGTTAATATTCTAAGCAAAAGATTTATTTAGGTCTATTTGCCCGAGGGAGTGTGGTGTTGTGTCAGGATGTTTGAGCTCGTGCAGAAATGACCTGCATAGATGGTTTGTTGTAGAGACTTATTTTGATGTGGATAATTGTAACAAGTATTTCATATTTTTGGCCTGTAATGGTTACAGTCCTCTCCTTTGTGTGCCTGCTGTACGCCAGAGATGAGGATTTACAGGTCAATGACTGAAGGTCTTTAAGAGTGCTGGTTATATTTATTGGGCAACATAATGTATAACCTATAAACATGATATATGAAAGCTAATCTGAAACACTCAAATATGGTGTCACAATCTGTCTCCTGATTATCTCAGTGTTTCCTCTAGGTTTACAGCTTTGGGGGGGCGCTCGAAAAGTTGTCAACCCCCCCACCCCCCGTCCCCACGCCAGCCGCTGCGTAGGCGGAAACCGCTCACCCATGGGACACCCCCCCGCCGGTCTGTCTGCGTACGGCCCGGCCGGCGTACAGGGGGTCGAAAACTTCATTTTCCACACGCTGTCTCTGTGCGCAGAGATCTGTGGATAATTGTAAGCGTAAAAAAAGAAAAAAACTGACTTTATTGGGGGTCTGGGGCACCCCCCTAATTGAATGGTGGGGGAAACACTGTCTCAGGTTACACGTGGATATGCTAATTATTAAAAGATTATACTATTCTCCCGTCTGTGTGGCAGAAAGTTGCAGTAGTGTAGTTATGTCAATGTATTTGTCCACAGTGTTTTGATTAAACCCGTTTTACTGATTTTAAAAGTGTATCTCGCTTATCTGTACGACTAAAGACAAGGTTATATGGGTATCTCACAAATATGCTGCAGCATCGTATGTTGTTACCTAATCGTAATAGTGTGAATATCATTTGTTTCCTTTATTTGGGGCAGGACAGTCCAGTGTGAACCTGCCATCTGTATGAAAAAGCAAGGTGTTGTAAACGTGTGCCTCTTTTGTCAAGAGCTCCTTTTCCATTTCTGTAAGACTTGATAAGAAAAGAAAAAAAAAAACGTCTTCTTAAATAAAAACTAGCAGACTTTGGATTGGCAGCTGGGTTGCCAGTTCTGTGAGAGTTGTGTCCCGAGGAAGCTTAGGAGATGAGGGCGTTAGATGTTTACAACAATCAGTGTTTTATGTGCGTTTGATGTGAATACAGACGTCTGAAAGGCTTTATGGATCTGAATATATTTGAGAGAAACTCCTTTTTTTTTTATAAATCTCCAGTTAGTGGAGAAGTCCAGACCCCCTCAACATCCTTAACCACGAGACAGACACGTCCTGTTGCACAATATGAATAGCTTTTGGGGTGTTGTGCGACGCTGACGTTTGAATGCAGATCCTGCTTCAGCTTCTGTAGTTGCACTGGGACAAGTATCTCTGTCTAACTAGGGAAAACTCTCTGTCAACAATGTATAAAAAAAAGAGACATTTATTCAATTATATCGAAAAGTTATAAGACTGTAATCATCTCCTCTGGACTGTATATTGTTCCACTATGAGCATGCCTTTTAACTTGTCATCAGGTGTAGCTTTGCTGTGCTAAATAAGTCTCAGTTTGTTCAACATGTTGTCACAATAGTGGCGCTCATTCTAGATAGTTGCATATATACATTTTAGATATGACAATGAATGACTTAAGAGTTGGTTACTAATATATAATTGAAAATGTACAAACTGTTATACAATAAAATCTGCTACAGAGTTTATGGTTCTTCCTTTTCAATCTGGGAAAATGCAACAATGAAAAGTGCAGGCAATGAAGAATCTAAAGTGATGTATGGTAATCAACTGTCACAGTGTTAAACATTTATATAGGTCCTTATGATCCCAGTTATACTTCATAAAAATACATGTCAATGATCCAAAGCATGTTTTCCCAAGATTTTCTGCAAGATCCCCATTAATTACCTTGTTAAAACATATTCAAATCACATCCATTCATCCTCCCTTATTGAAACAATAAATCTGTAAATATTAATCCTTCCACGGGTTTAACTGATGGATTTGAGGTATCCAAACTCAGCGCAAAGTCTATTTTCAATGTTGTGCCCTCAAGACTGATTCCACGTCGCGTACTTGACCACCATGGGCTACTTTCTGTGACAACACAAATCATGTACGTACACGCGTCGGCCTCCGCTTCCATTTCACAGAGAGACGTTCCCCCTTCGGCAACTTAATGTGAAAACAGCATTCTAGTGTCAAGCTCTATATTAGCGACTCTAAGACAACGGTTGGACGTGAGTAGTTTTGCTCTCAGTCCTCTCCGTTTCAATCGAGGGATACGACCTTGAAGCCAGAGTCGGCGCCCCTGCCCTCTGACTCCTGCTCCGCTGCACTCTGGCCTCCATCGGGACCGTTCTTTTTCCTCCTCAGCTTGTCCATCCACCGACGCGGGGTGGAAGGAGACGGGCTGGGATTCGGGGCGGCCAAAACCGCAGCTCGGGGGATGAAGATCTGGTTGGGGTTGGTCGTGGGGGAGACGGCCCGAGATAAAGGGAAGTTAGACGGCCGCTGGAGGGGCTCCTTGTTCGTCCTCCTCGGGATGCGCAGGGTGGCGGGCTTCTTCTGTGACTGCTCGGCCTGCTGCTGACTCTGAAGCTGCTGGTGGAGGATACGCTGAACGTCCTCCTGAATGAGAACAAAACAAAAGAGGTTGTCCGAGCACAAGATGCAACAGAACAAAGGGCGACATTGTCACAAATGATGGGTTCCTGGGTCTGGGCTTAGTTTTTCACATCACAGTCAACTGGCTAATAGTAACACAACAGTGATTTCATGTAATCTCTACCAGCAGCCGCCCCCCCCCTTTCCGTTTAATATTTATCATAATTCAAGAAAATGTGTAATATTAGGTTAGTCCACGTTAGAATTCACATTTAGTCTTTCATCTCTTTTCTAAAATATTGGCCGTAATATTTCAAAAGTACTATTATAATTCCACTAATATTGAGTGTTTTTGAGATTATGTTGGAAAAAGTGCAATAACAAAATACAACAGAGAGTCTGTTCACTTTCACTTCGAGGCACATGGTGTTCTGGGTCATCTGATAATCAAGATGTTTTGTGCGTTGTTGTTTATAATCTTGTGGTGCCAAAGACGATCGTCTACATCCGAGGTCGACTACCAGCATGTTTATCTATATATTTCTGCTCTGAAGATGAAAACCTTTGAAAAAAGCTAGGCTTGGCGCATGATTTGTATGTGTGTCGACTCGGTCACCTGTTTTCAAACATTAAATATCCTGTTGTGATGTTTTACACCAGTGTAGAGTGAGAACTTTTCTAACATAATTTATAAAAGCAAGATTATTCCTCTGATTCTGATTCAAATGACATCCAACAACAAAAAACATCCAAAAAGACAGAGACAGAGACACAAAGACAGGAGGGTATATTGGATCATGTCCAGGGAAGGAACGTAGAATACACTTTCTGCTCACAAAGGCTCACCAGATGTGGCCCTAGGCTGGAACATCTGGCGTTGATGCACATGCTGATTGTAATGTGTGTGGACTTCACGTTTACCTAATTGTTTGTTTGTCTGTTTGATTTGATCAATTTCGCTCAGTGTTACTCTGTGTTTAATTCATATTTAATTCCTTTCCCTGTTCAGTTAATTCACTGTTATTGTCTCTGTTGCACATTGCACTTGTCCCAGGTTTTACCTTCCAGGTCTCAAGCTCCAGCGCCAGCTCCAGACGCTTCTGCACCGCCTCCAGCAGCTGGTTGTTCAGCACCATCAACTCTGTTTTACTCCGCAGCAGCTCGGCCTCCATCGCCTTCTTCCTGCACAGAGAGAAGCGACACACTCCTCTAAATAGATTCATGTCTTCTAGCTTCCTTATTTGCCTCTTGAATGTTGATTTATTTTTAATTCAGAAGGGGTGACCGCGTGCACCGTGTTTGTACTTACTTCTCCATGGCCTCGTCTCTGTCCCGTAACGCCTGCTGCAGAATCGTGCTTTCCTCCGCCCCTTTTCCTCTCCCAGATTTGAACTTTTCAATGAGCAATAAAGGGAGGTGGGTTATTACATTACATTACATTACATTACATTACATTACATGTCATTTAGCTGACGCTTTTATCCAAACTGGCTTACAATAAGTGCATTTCAACCTTAGAGATACAAACTCAGAAGAACAAGAAAGAAGAAAGTGCAGTTTCATCAAATAAGTTATAGATAAGAGCTATTATAAGTACAGTTTAAGTGCTACAATTTGTTAGTGTTTATACTCAAGATATAGTCTGAAAAGGTGAGTCTTTCTGCGGGTTTTGTTTTGTCAGGTTTTTCTTTGTGTCTAAGCTCACTGGCCTGTTCTTCTTATCTATATTCTGATTTAACTGATTTAATCCCACCGCCAGTTACACGCCTTGTGACTTTCTCAACAGCAAAGAGCAGAATGATTCAGACCACTGATACTGATACTTGTAAACCTGTCACGCCACATAGCTGCGCAGTAAGATCTATGCAACGAGGAATAGACGGTCAGGGCTTTCTCAATGTTGTTTTTGGTATAAATTCCTTAGTGTGAAGCCAAAAACAAAAATGGTTTCTTCTTTTTTTTTTTTTACAGTTGTTTTAAACTGTAGTCTCACCACTTCTTTGTATCAAGTTAACAGTCAGTTAAAAATAGCGGCCCTCCCTTCCTTTAGGTGTATTTTTCAAAGAGAAGATTCTTCTGGGTAACACGCCCTCTAAGGTGACATCAAACTGAGATTGACGTGATTAGAGAGGACCTTTATCTCGGTGGGTGTGGCCTTCACCTGCTTGGTGTGACGAATAGCCAATTCGCGGGCCACGTTCTGCAGCTCCTTCAGGGATGTGTCCAGGTGCTTCTCCTCATGAGAGGTTTTAGGATGCGGGCCGGACCCTGACTCTGTTAGCGGGCGAAGCAGCCCCAGGATGGACAGAACCTCTTCTTTGACCTGGGATACAAATGTTCACAAATGAATAGTAGCACTTTTGCCCGTGGGGAAGTACACTCGGCGCTGATCCTGTGTGCATCCTCACCCTCTCTCGGTGCTGGCTCCATCCCGGTCGATCGCTGCTCTCCTGCAGCCTGTCCACCTGCGCCTTGAGCCTGATGCTTCGTCTTCGAGACAGCTCCACCTCTCTGCGCACTTCTTTAAGCTGCAAACATTAAACTTCACATCAGTACATTTGAACGCAGTTCAACAATGTAGACAGGAAGCTGCTGATCTTTGTTACTGAGAGAGTGAAACACAGCCACGCGAGGTGAGGAGTTGATCAGCCGCTACTGACACAGCAAACAGGCACTAAAGAATGCTTTGATGGAAAAACACACTCGTGGACTCATGTGAAGATTACAGGAAATTAAAGTCGTTAACAAATAACAAGGCAAAAAGAGTTTCACACCAACGCTGTTTCTACTGTTGTTCTCTGGACCACAAATCAGGAAAGTCATACAGGTTCTTCGCTTCAAACTAACATTTATTGCTCTTAAATGTCAGAGCATCGCATTCTACGATTCGTTGTTCAAGGGACAACTTTACGTTTATCTTTATTTGTGTGCTTTTCTGTGCAGTGTACCGTGTGACAGATGGAACCAACCCCTCCCTGTTTAACAGGTTTGGTTGTTCGCAGAATGGATTTAAACTAACACACTGTAAAAAGAACTCACATGCTCTCCCTCATATCAAACACACACACACACACACACACACATAAAGGCTCTTAACCTACCGTCTCTGAGACATGTCCTAGAGTCCGACGTCTGCTGAGCGGCTTGCCGCTGTTGATCAGGTCGGGTAAAGTCTTGTTGACGTGGTCACTCTGCAAGGGCCTCTCCCCTTCAGAGTCCGAAGCTGCCGCCTGCGAGGAAGGAGCTGACCCCTCAGAGGGCAGCTCCCTCCGGTGGTCCTCCTCCTCGGACGAGGAAAGGCTTCTGTTGTCGTCAATGAGCTCGTGTATATTCGACTCAGTGATGTGGATCGGGTTGCTTGACAGTCCAGCACAACTGTCGCCATTGGAGGTCGGGTCTTCCCCTTCCGAGTCGTCCCCTGGACTACTTTCGCAGGCTTTTGGTTCTGGTCCTGCCAGAAATGTGCTTCTGACGAATGGAGATTTGATCTTGAGCTCCTCCAGTCTGTTCAGGGAGGTGTACACCTGTTGGATGGGGATTTGGGGTCTCAGCCTCTGGTTGAGGGCCGAGAAGGACTGAGCGTGGTCCATGATGAGCTCTGTCGAAGTCGCAGGCAGACGCAAAGGCAACTGAAGCCGCTGCGGGCGCCGTCAGGGTGTTTATAACCACAGAGGAGCAACACTGAAAAAAACAAGGAGGGACACTGAAAACACAATGTCCCCAAACTCGTTTTTCCTGAATTGCTAGCGACTTCACATGACGCGATGTGAGGTCCCTGCTGACTGTGGCTTAACGTGGCTGGCGTAGGCTTTCTCCTTCCTTTGAAGTGAACATACCACAGCAGCAGGGGGACAAAGGGAGGAGCACCTTCGATAGAGTCACATTGTTCACACTTGACCCATATCTGATTTTAAACGTTCACCGAGCACACAGTGGCCCAAATAAAAAAAGTTATAGTTATTTAAGGTCGGTGTCGAGAGGAAGCCTTTTTCAATCTCTATGTTGTAACATGTCTTTTTTTTTTCATTTGCCGAGTCATTGATTTATTTTTGGAATTGAAATGCATTGTGGAAACCACCCGTTGTGTCATTCCTCGTGGTTGGAGGGTTTGTTTCTTGTGACATGTCTCAACACATGAGAAGAGACCAGTTGAAAACACATACATACATCCAATTTTACAAGTGTGTGTTCATTTGAATGTTACACCCAAAGAACAATACTACTCAGTTGTGTTTATTAGACATGTTATTTCTCTATTGGATGTTGTTTCAGAGGGCCAAACAATGTTCTGTGAGCTTTATAGTCGAGCCACGTTTAGTAGGTCATGTTGTCCACATGGCTGTGTGTATAGTCATGTACTCTAATTCCATGTGAAATGTAATTATAGATATCTTTTAATTATAACCTAGTAACAGTTGGAAGTAGGTCTTTTAATTTTAACCTGGTAACAGTAGGAAGTAGGAAGTAGTTGACATTTTATTTATCCTCCTTATTTAAAGTAGAGTTCCAATTTAGATGTGCTGCACATTTTGTACTTCCCAGGGAGTATAAGGTCACTGCTTAATAAGCTCTCCACCCAGCTCATTAAGTAGGTTCAGGTTAAAACTCTCCTAACTTTTTTTCTAAATAGGATAAACATAATGAAGTCTCAGCCTTATTTTGTTAAATCGAATACTGTCTGCTAGTTGGGTGAGACAGTTCTACTAATTTAAAGTAGAAGTTGTTGCAGAAATATTCTGGGAAATAATAGTTAATATTTGATAAATATAAATTAAACAAACAGTGACACTGTCAATCATCGTGAGTTCTGGTGTCTCTAGTGGAATCAAAGCTGACCTTCCTGATCCACATTTGGGATTTGATTCTCTCTCCTCAAGGTGCCGTGTGTCAAACGTGTTTATTTCTTCCGGGATTTATTCTCCACTCAGCTGAGGAGGACCCTCAGACTGGTTTAGCTCCATAGGGGAGTCGGTATGGATCCTCTCATTTCACACGCGGGCATCAGCACACATGTCGAAAAAAGTGAAACAAGGATCACAGCATAAAAGTAGTGAAATCAACTAGGGCTTTATTAGAAATGCCATTATATGACTTTACTTGACCTGCAATTCTATTATAACGGTATGGAACGGTTGTGGATTCCAGCCTGAGAATCTATGAGAATTGAGGTTGGATTCAAAAGCATCAACAGGTGTGTGGTGGAACAGTGCAGGGAGATAGCAGGAAGGCTGAAGTGTGGAGGATCCTCAGTTCAAACCTGCTCTCTCAGAAGGAGGGTTTGGTTGCAGTCAGGGCTTCAAACTGTAAACTTTGAAACAGTTTTGAGGTTTAGTAAACAATCCCAAGGTCTAATATGAGAAACGGACACAATGAGGCATGCAGGCTCCAACCTGCTGTCTGAGGTTGTGGGTTCATGCCCCTTCATGCAGACATCACTTCTGCTTTGAAAGAGTTTTGAGGTTTGAGTAGCAGTCTCAAGGTTAAATACGAGAAACAAACATTTAATTTGTGCATGGTGAGGTAGTGCAGCACAAGAGCTGAGGAGCTACTGTCCTTACCCTGTAGGTTGTGGGTTCAAGCCCAGTCTTGGGTTTGAGCCTTTGGCTTTACTTCAGGTTTGAGTAGCAATCTCAAGGTTAAATACAACAAACAAAGGGTTGGTTAGTGTGTGGTGAATTAGCACAGCGGAAGAGCTGCTGCCAGAAGCCTGCACTGCATTTGAAGGTTGTGGGTTTGAGCCTTTGGCTTTACTTCAGGTTTGAGTAGCAATCTCAAAGTTAAATACAACAAAGGGTTTGTTAGTGTGTGGTGAATTAGCACAGCGGAAGAGCTGCTGCCACAAGCCTGCACTGCATTTGAAGGTTGTGGGTTCAAGCCCAGTCTTGGGTTTGAGCCTTTGGCTTTACTTTAGGTTTGAGTGGCAATCTCAAGGTTAAATACAACAAACAAAGGGTTGGTTAGTGTGTGGTGAATTAGCACAGCGGAAGAGCTGCTGCCACAAGCCTGCACTGCATTTTAAGGTTATGGGTTCAAGCCCAGTCTTGGGTTTGATCCTTTGGCTTTACTTCAGGTTTGAGTAGCAATCTCAAAGTTAAATACAACAAAGGGTTTGTTAGTGTGTGGTGAATTAGCACAGCGGAAGAGCTGCTGCCACAAGCCTGCACTGCATTTGAAGGTTGTGGGTTTGAGTCTTTGGCTTTACTTCAGGTTTGAGTAGCAATCTCAAGGTTAAATACAAAAAACAAAGGGTTACTTAGTGTGTGGTGAAGTAGCACAGCGGAAGAGTTGCTGCCACAAGCCTGCACTGCACTTTAAGGTTGTGGGTTCAAGCCCAGATGTAGAAATAGCGTTTAAACAGAATTTTGAGGTTTAACTCACATGCTCAAGGTTAAATAGGAGAATCAAAGTTGCCAAATTTGTGACCAGGACTGGTAGTGTAGGGGTGCAAGAAGGAGCCGAAAGCCTCTGTAAGCGCCGCCAGTGGGTTCAAATCCCGCTCCTGCCAAGTCTTGAGCGCACTACCGCGGAGGTAGTTGTGGGGGCATTGTCCCCACTGGTTGTTTCAGAGAAGTGAACCCTGGGGGTTATGCAGAAACACAAGGCGCGTTCACTTGAGTTATGATGGCATTGTCAAGAATGATGAAGAATCTTTTGAATGATGATAAATTGACTAAATTTGATGTTAATTGCTTTAGCTTTTAGCACTTATTAGCCATGCTAGGGTTCCACCTTTTTGATGGGAGAGAGAGCCGGATGAGTCAGTAAAGATGAGCAGGTGTGTCTCATTCAGTAGTCACACTGACATGAAACTTATTACAGCCTCTGAGGGCATTTTTTAAGACAATCACATGTTTGTCTACTTCAGGGCATCTTGTGGACAACCTTAAACTGACAGTCTGGCACAGGGTGTAGATTTGTTTACCCTTTTGAGTGCATCCACCCTCCAATTCTCTGTTACATTCAAATTCAACTCACTTGTGCCTTTACCAATGCAGGAAGGATGAATAGCATGGTTGATCCTCCAAGATGCACCAATCCGTCTCTGGGGCAATATCCCATTATGATTTTTTATAAATGTCAGTTACCCAAAACTAAAAAAGGATTTAGGAAGAGCCACCATGTCCCTTGAGGGTTGAACCCAGATAAGGTTTAAAGTACAGAAATTTGGGGCAATTGGCATTAGTGACATGGACGTGTAGGTTGCTCCATCTAAGATCATTCCAGTCATGTCATGGGAAAAAAAATATTGTGAAAAAAGTCAAAATATGTAGGATCAAAAAAGAAAAGAGTTCTTTAAATAATAGGTAAAAAATTATTATAAAAAAATATATGTAAGGTCAATATATATATATATAATATAATATATTATATATATATATATATTTTTAAAGTACTATAACAGGTCACACATGGGAAGCACCCAGATCCTGTAAACTATTCATTTATTATGCAGCGGTTTCAGACCATGAGACTAATATCAGAGACTCCAACAACGTGTAAAAGCCCAAAAAGTAGTTTTGAGCATAACGAGCAGTTTTAAATTAAATGTTAAAAAAACAAAGCGTTCAGTTCGGAGCAATGCATCTTTTTGATCGAAAGTACTTAATACTGAAAGCAAAACTGGAATTTAGAGAAAATCTTCTCTGGTGTTTAACAGAATGAGTCCAAACATCCGCTCAGCGAGGTATTCATGGTGAGAAGGCAAACAAAGCTACAAAGACAGGATTATCGGAGGCTGTGACTAAACAAAGGGACCGATTTACTCTCCGGTCACATAAAAATCAACAAAAGACGGATCCCAGCATGTAGAAGGAAGACAGTCAAAGAGTGTTCTATTTAATTCAGTGACATTAGTCAATGACACAAAATGTCTCTTCAGTCATTCCTGTACATGATTTGGATGATATTTCTTGTTTTGGTAAAAGTTCTCCACAGGAGAAATACATTTTGTTTCCTCTTAATCATCATCATCGTCCCCCATTCAAATTCATGGTTAGTCATTAATACTAACTGGTGGCTGGTGTGTTTTTCCTCTTTCTTTATTTCATTATTGTATTTCTCTTGAAGTTTTGCTAAAGTTCAGTTTGGGCCTTCTTCTTTCCTTGTTTGTGTCCATCACCGGCCGCACACCTGAATCCCAGGTTGTCAGAGGCAGAGTCAGGAGTGTTGCCCATCCTTCAGGACACAGAACCATAACACGCGTCAGGACTTCTGTGCAGGTGCTGTGTGGATTCAAGAGACTGAAAATGTAGTGGCTCTTATTTTTGAATGACTCACCTGGTCGTTATTCTGGCTTTATGATTGGCTGAGCCGTCCAGCGTGTCGATCCAGGAGCCCCCCCGCAGCACGAACATGGGTTGAGCTGCTGAAAAAGGTGTGGACGTCCATTCCCACGTGTTTCCCATCATGTCGTACAGTCCTGCGTGGAGTAACAACGTTGCTCTTATACTAATAGGAAGCCCACAAGAGTCGATACATATAACAATATGACAAGGCCGTAAAGCTCTTTAACATTTATGTAACATCTATTTCTGTCTACTGCTATAATATAAAGTCATCTTTGTAGCAAATCTCATACCATCTAATTAATGGGGATTTTTTCCCCCCAAACTTAAACACAGGCAGTTACCATAACTGTTCTGGGAAGGAAATGCCGTGACAGGGGCAACACCATGGTATCCATCCTCTGCAGTGTCTCCATCTGGAAAGGATCCCTAAATCATAAAGGATTAAGTTATCGGAAGGGATGTGTTTTCACATTTCACACAAGAACAAGCCCGATTTGAAAATGGAACAAAAACTCAGATCTCATTAGGTTTAATGAGTTTTTCCACTCCAATTTATATTTTATCAGCAGGAATCCCTTAAAATTAAAAACATATCTCTGAGTCCTTAGTCAAAGCTGCCTCTGAGGACAATGAACTGCTTCTAGGTGCATTATTGTTGGAGGCTGACCTGCCACAGGTTGGTTCTGTTGCCCTGGAACTTGTTTCCCCACGGATAAGTCCTACCTGGAACACACGAGGAGGACAGGTATTAGCTACTATTGAGGGCTCTGTGTTTGGTCTTTTACTGGTGTAGCGTCCCTTTAAATCAAAGCATTTGCACTACTACTGTTGATCACGAATCAATAAACTAGAATAAACTTTGTACCTTGCAGCCCCCCACGCGCAGCCCACTCCCACTCCTCCTCAGTGGGCAGTCTCTTGCCTTTCCACCGGCAGAAGGCCTGAGCGTCGTTCCAGCTCACCTGAACCACCGGGGCGCTCAGGCGCTCCCGGATGCCTGAACCGGGTCCTGCAGGCTGGACAGCAGAGCGTTGAAGGAGTGCAAAGGTGGGCAATGAAGGCGCGCAAATAAAAACAGAGCAGAGCGATTCGCCCGTGACCTCACCTGCCTCCAGAACGCTCGCTCTATGGGCAGCCACCAAGGCGCTGACTGGGTGGGGAAATAAGAGGCGATAGTTATTCAAACGGTGAACGCTAACCAACAATTCTGGACAGATAATCGCAACATTGTACTATAAGCAGATGTTTTCTTTGTAATGTTAGAGGAACAACTACAGATTCTGCTTTCATAAATGACTGATCTATTCATCCTTTGAATAATATCTGAAATGTTACGACTGTATTGTTCCAAGCCAAAACTCAACATCCCGGTACCTCAATCCTCTGGGTGACTTTGCTCTTGAGCTCTTCTGGCACAAAGTCTTGAAACACAAAGCTCCAACCGAACGTCTCAGCCTCGGTTTTGTACTTCTGCGCCCTCACAAAGTCTCTGTGGGGGGAAGAAGGACACCGCGCGTGGCTTTTCTACACAACTTCTTAATTAATTGTGGACATCATCGGATGTCACGTGGGGTTACCTGAAGTCGGCGTTGGTAACCGGATAGGTGTCGATGTCAAAGGGCTGCAGCTCGACCTCCTTGGTGGGAGCCTCTCCGTCTCTCCCATCGGCTGCACTGGTTCCCATTATCATCCTCCCACCGGGTACGTGCATCATCTCCTCCGCTGCTGGCGGTTACGAGGACACGTGTTTTTCATCACGTTGATATAATTCATGCTTTGGTTTGTTTAGAAATGAAATCAAAAGTCTTAGACGTCTTACCAGACTCTGCCAATAAAAACATCGCGCATATCAAGGAAAAGGTTTTAAGGTCCATTCGGGACGGGCTGATTTCAGCTGACGTGGTTTTCAAGTTGAGCATTTTAAAATAAGTTCACATTCAATTACAAGTTACGGAATAAACTACATATGTCTATGGAATAAACCAGCAGTTCTTCTGTCGGACAGATTTAACTACCGGAACGGAAATGTGTTCAACCATCAAATCCTTCCGTGTAAAACAGTTTGACGAACAAGCGTTCATTTCCTTTACCTATAAAATACTAGAAAGGAGGCTTTGTCATCAATAATTTAAGTTACGCAAATAAATAAGTTTATAAATCTGATATTATAGATCTGAATATTAATGCACACCACTAATTGCTCCTTTATGAATAATTGTACATTGATGTCCATGATTTAATACGTGATGTTTTGTAATTGTAGGTCTATATTGACACCAGTGATAATTATACATAGGCTAACTTTCAACAAATACAACTACTCTGTTGCAATTAATTGTTTAAGTAAAAAAAAAAAAAGTTGCCAATGAAGTTGAATCACCTCAAAAACAGTTGTGAATATTGCGTTTAAGTTTTGCGTAAAATATTAATTTTATTGGGTAAAGTTTGTATTTTAGTGGGGTTCTAAGTACATTTGGTAAATAGGTCAAAGATAGCATAAAATAGAAATGCTCAATTATAAGAACCAACAACTCTAAAGAGTTTAATAACCTAGTCTTGATTTAGTTTAAGACTTGTGCACGTATCCAGGCACAAATAGTATATTTTGAGGCTGTTCATCCAGCTTCTCTTAAATTTAAGTAATATTATTTTAGTATCGAATTACTCTTCAATGACAAAACCACATTCAAGAGCCAAAAAAACCTTTAATGGAAACAGAACTGAGGGGCAGATGCCAGTGCTTTGAACAAAATCTCATAAATAAACCATCAGATGAAGGCATTGACATGAAATTCATGGAAAATAATATGACTAGCATTACAATGGTTCTGACAGACGCTGCGATGGATGCCGTGGGGATTACAGCTGGTCCTCCATCAGCCTGCGGTGCTTCAGACTTCCTAGAGCAGGTCCACGTTGACTGAATTGTCAGGTAAACAACTATCCTTGCTGCCGCTTCTTTTAGTTCACCTTTAACCTTTGAGAGAAGACATTCCAGCGCGCATAATCTCATCCACCAGCAAGATGTTGCTGGCAATGACCGTGCTGTAAAAAAGGAATGAAAGAGCCACATTAATGGAGCGAATGGTTAAATATTCAAAATGGTCTTTGACAGTTTAGAAACGTGTAACCTCACCATGAATGGAGAAGCTGTTTCTTTACGCTGTAATTATCCCAAACGCCTGCATCTGCTGCCACCATGGGTTCCCCTGAAGAACAACAGGATTTCATTCAAAACAAGCCTGAGAAACACGCAACCAAACTAGTGAAATTTGTGGTACTTTATTAGTGAATTTGATCTCAAACTGCCGTTTAAAGAAATGAGACACCACTTCAGAATT
Organism: Pungitius pungitius; assembly: GCF_949316345.1. Taxonomy (NCBI): domain Eukaryota; kingdom Metazoa; phylum Chordata; class Actinopteri; order Perciformes; family Gasterosteidae; genus Pungitius; species Pungitius pungitius. Next base: position 10,227,111 of record NC_084915.1, on the reverse strand, counting down.
CCTTTAGTTAACAGTCTTGTTAGATTTCTGCTTTGAAAATCCAAAATGGATATTGTGATGTATTATGGGGGTTTGACTTGTATTGCGTGGCACAGGCTTCAGATAGTGGTGTGTTGTGGTTCTTACCTGTGTTGAGGTCCACTCCAACTAGCAGACCACTGTCTTTGTACTCAGTCTGCAGCTTCAGCAGAGTCTCCTGGGGGTCGTAGCCAGAGTTCTGGGCCAGAACCTACAGAGGAAGATGAGCAATTGAAAATCAACCACGGTTGATACAGTATGAACATTAACAAATAATGAATCCGGTTTTCTGGCATAATTTAGTTTTGGTAAGACTGAAGCAAGGTATTTGTTTCATCTCATAGAAATACAATGAAAGCCAGTAAAGGAAACACCCTTCACCTTGGGGATGACTAGTAGAGCATCTGCGAATGCCTGGACTCCCAGCTGGGCTCGGCCTTTCACATTGGGCTTATGTTTCACCAGAGCGTCCGCCACAGCCACCTCGAACGCACCTGCACCGGGCACCACGCTTCCTGAGCAGACGGAGCGGAAAACAAGATGCTCAGAAAAGTCTAATAGTCTTTTTTCATAAGGCAAGAACCATGTGTGAGGCATCACTGGAGAGTTTGTTCTGATCAGCTAATACATGTAGGAGAGACTGAAACGCTCCCAATGCAGAGGAAAAGACCAGAGTCACTGTAGCACAGACATGAAAGGCCAGGGAGAGCCATGATAGCATCCCTGGGTGTTCGCTGTGCAACTAGACCAACTGCAATTCACAGAAGAGCAGATGGGTGTTCATTTTAATAAAAAATAAACCGGAGCTAGTGTGTCATAAAGGATCGTTTGGTTAACACACGTCTCATGGGATTTAATGACGTAAAACAAAACCCTCTTTTAAAAAATTGAAAAGGAACAATAGTAAGGTTTCAAACATTTGTACCAATGGATTTCAATGGCTAAATCTCTGTATAAATGAAAAAGTGAACAATGAGAATTCTAAGGCAGTGTATCCCTACCATTCAAGTGTATGTATTACTTCATTAGAATATTAATCATTTAATTTATGCTCATTGTGCAGGAACAAAAAAATACGTAACATATATTCAACGCATTAATGTTGGATTGACGCTTCTTATGATGTATTGACATACTGAATGCAGCAGGTGCAACACAGTGGATGATTTCTGAGCTATTGGTTTTATGGCCACTGAACTTTTCAGTTCACACAACCACGGTAAGAAATATTTGTGCTGCGAGTATGAGAGTGTCCTGCTTATACTTTAAGCATCTATTTTAAAACCATATTATTTCAAACGGATCTTAAATGAAGATATAAATATAACAGATTTCCATGACTTTCCCCAAATGTTTGGGATTTTTCCAGGCCTGGAAATAACCATTTTAAAATTCCATGACCAGTAAACTTTTAAACTTAACTGACAAACCAAAATATGTATTCTCGCAAGTAAGATGATCACTAAGAATATGTCAACTATTAATTTAAAATTTCAGGAACATTGAACATCAAAATTTGAGCTTCACCCTGATGGCAAAACAAGAACTTATCTGAATAAGTGAATCATACCCCTATCAAACTACTTAATTGACACAAACAAATACATCTAATAATAAATGTACGGTTAAGTGTCTTACCGTCTTCGATCGCGTTCTTGACGGCCCGTAAACCATCCCTGACGGCATCTTTGATCTGCGTCAGCGTATGTTTGTTGGGTCCCTTCACCAGTAGGGTGACCGAGCGAGGGTTCCCACACTTCTCAATGAACGTGAACTTCTCCTCTCCCTGCAAACAGCAACTCTAGATCAACAACTTAAAGGGAAAACCTTTTTTCTTTAACCTGGACCCCATTCTCCCACCTTTTGTTATTTAAATAAGCAATGTGGACTTATTTAGCTTCTTTTAAAATTGAGGAAATGGGTTAAAAAAATAATAATACCAAAGTTAAATAAACCCAAGACTACACAAATAGAAACAAATACTCACTAGTGTGTGTTCATAAATCAACCCAGCATATCCCAAGCACTCGAGTGTGAGGTCATCAACTGAATTCATGGCAATACCACCGCAAGCCAGAGTGAGTCTGCAGAGAAAGAAAGTGAAGGAATCAGTTCTATGATGTAACTTATGATGGAAAAATATCTGTGGAAAGCAAGTTTGTTAAACAAAGGAAACGGATATAAAATACATTATTTTACATGTAGGGTGAGATGTTACTGCTCATAACATAGAAGCAACAGACCAATTCTATACTTCTAGAATTTGTAGTATCTCTAGAAGCAAATGGCAGAGCGGTCCCCAACCTTTTGCCTGACGGACTAGTTTTATGTCAAGATAGTTTTTGCATAACGGTCTTGAAGATAAACAAGATGGGAACTGAGCAATATCTTCTTGGCCTTAATAGCAGCACGTGGTGAATTTTCACCGGCCTCACCACGACAAAATGTCAAATAAAAGAATAAAGTCAGACTGTTAATGAAGCAGGTGTGCAGTGGTCAGATGGTGCACTCTGAGCAAAACTCAATTACAGGAGAATGCGGATGAATTTGTGACTTTAGGAAGGTTTCACGGTGTATAGGAAAGCAAATAGAAAAAACACCATATGTATCGTATTTTACATTTCTAGTAAGCTGGTGTTAAATTAAATTATTTATTAAGATATTTACTTTTATACTTCTTAGATTACCGACCTCAAACCCCGATTCCCAACAATTGAGCTTTTCTTCCATGTATAGAATGCAGTGGTACTGTAGAAGGTACTAAAAAAACGTAACTAGTCAATTGTGCAGAAAAAGCCACTTATAAATATGTCTCTTACCTTTCCATATTCCTCCTCTTTGCCCTGCGCAGGGCTACGATGCCCTCCTTGGCAAGGGAATCCAGGGAGAATGGATCAATACCCTACACAATAGAGAAAACATTTGTTAAGCTTCATCTTTTTTCCATGAAATAATGCGCTGCATTTATCTGTTTAAACAAAGTTTATTCTGATCCGTTGAATACATGTAGGAGAGGAAGGGACTCTCCTAATGCAGAGGTACAGATCAGATTTACTGTAGCACAGATACAAGAGACCAGGGGGAGCTACGTTAGCACCCTTGGGTGTTCTCTGTGCACTTAAAATTAATCATTTTACATTTCGAGTTGTAGAAATTTCTCACGCAAACGATTTTGAATTAATTCACCAAGGGAAAATAATCTGGACTGGTTTTCATTTCAGCTCAGGACAAATCTTCCGTGTTTTGCAACCATTTATTGCACAACGTACTTGTTTATTTACACTTCATGTAGGTCTGACGATGGAATAAACAGACATCTAATTATGATTCGAGGTTTTTTTTAAACAAATAAATGACACATGCTCCATTCTGATTGTCATTTAAAAGCCAATTTTGGAATTTAAAGAGACATGGAATGACCGTGCAAGTGCCCTGCAGTTAAAATGCCAGTACTGCATGCGCCCATTTCAGGCTTACCTTCTGGTTGATGACGACAAAGCCCTTCTCCCCATTGGGACAGACTTTGTTCTTGAAGCTGATGATCTTCTGCACGCGATCTTCAATGAATTTCCTCTCCGCAGCCACAAGCTTCTCCCTCTCCTCAGCACTCTTGTAGAAGAAGCCAGAGTTGACCTCAGTCTTTTCATACTCCAAAGAGATGTTGCAGGTCAGCACGTAGGCATCCTCCACCCTCTTCTTCATGTCCGGGTGTCGGGCACCGTGGTCCAGCACCAAACCTCTGATCAGCCTAAGAAAGAAAAAAAGGAAACGTTCTTTAGGTGTTAGGGATCTCTATGAGGTCTTCCACTGCGATCATTAAGGGGATAGGTTGTCTCCTGAACAGACTTTCTACTTTGTTTTTATTTAAACTCACTGTGTGTCGCAGTCGGTCTTGTGCTTCATCTCCATAATCTCCACCATGTACAGGTCAATGGGCTCATTAGGTTTAGTAATGGCCAGCACAGCATCTACTACAGCCTGCAGACAAACATATCACAACAAAAGTTACAGAAAATCAGATTCTAGTTTGTGGTTACGCAAGAGGGTTATTAGTCATTTGATCATTTACAGCCAAAGGGGATACATTTTCTACCAAGATTCTCAATACCAAACAAATCGATATTTTTTTTTGCAGTTTGCTTCAGTGAGCTCCTTTCCCTTATGTCTCACCTCCGTGAGCAGGTCTGCCAGCTCGGAGTAGACCTTGGTTCTGAGGGAGGTGCGCGCTACGTTGATGAGGGTCTCTCTGTCCATTTCCCGAGTCACCTTCAACTCCTCCAGAACTGCCAAAGCTTTCTCTTTGGCCGACTCAAAGCCCTCAGCAATGATTCTTGGATGAAGACCCTGCAAGACAAAATCAAAGGGGAAAATATATACAGTTTCAAATACTGGATAGAAAAAAAGATTTTAAAGACATGTATGCCACTAGCCTCCTTCTCTTACCTCTGACACATAGAGGTCAGCTTGCTTCAGCAGTTCACCAATGATGAGGACATTTGATGTGGTTCCGTCTCCAGTTATGTCATCCTGCGCCGTGGCAACCTTTGCAATGAGCGACGCCGTCGGGTGCTGAATTTGCTGCGCGATGCAAAATAAAAGTAAATAAAAGGGCAACAGGGCTAGAACTAACAACTATTTGCATTATTGATTATCATCAATCAAGGTGGCTTCAAAAAATATTAAGAAATGCCTGATAAAAATTTGAAATGCAAAGGGTGCTGCTCGCTTCCTTTCAGCAATACGAACATGTTAGTTATGTGCCCAAATTAGGTAGCAAACTGAATTATTCATCCACTCAAATATAATCATGCGCGCCAAAAACTATACAAATTACATTTTACACAAAAAAAGTCCTTAAATATTTAATATTCTCCAGAAATAACTGCTTAATTATTACAGAGAAGACACACATTGTGTTTTCAGCCTCCAAGTGGAAGGCACTTACATTCGGGGTGTGGTCGCTTAAATGACGGAAGCCAAATAAATGACACGACATTTGGACAGAAGTCCGTTTACAGATGAGCACTTCCTTACCATCTCGTGCAACAAGACGTTGCCATCTTTGGTGAGCTTAATGTCTCCAGCACCAGACACCAGCCTGCGGACCCAAAAGGGCAGGGAGGCGTTAACGGGACCTGGTTCGATACCAGGCACACAGCTCTCATACCAATGAACAAGGTTGAATCCAGACAGAACCAGGTTCTGCGTAGTTACCCTGACAACGCCTCAGTAGCTGTAGCGTTAACTGACGGAAACTTTCTGAAAAGTTCATCCTCAAGAAGCCATTCAATCCGACTCGTTCAACGTTTGTTATGGGCAAAGCAAAAAAACACCGCGAGCTTCTGCTTCGTAAAATATATTAATTTATGGAATTTTTTTTTACCGTTATAGTCATCAGATAACAGGTCGATACAGACATGCTAATGTTAGCTTGGTGGTTATCAAAAACTGATCCCGGCGATGACTGCGCACGACAACGTGCGCAGGAATACTCCCGTTTAGCCAATGGAGGCCTAAACTGCCCAAAATTGGTGGCGCAGGATGACAAATTCGCGCACTATGGACGTTTAATCATTTCTGAAGAAATTCAGAATGAATTGGTGGATCATCTACCATGATAGGGTTGACTGTACGTGCACAGAAAGCCGAACGTGGCCGGTGAATTGCAGGTAACGTTAGCTAACGTCAGCTAACATTAGCAACGTTAGCTTCGTACGCATGCTGCACAAAGGGCTGCGCAGGCACTCACATTTTCATGGTCCCCTTTGGTCCCAGGTTACTTTTCAGCACATCCTGGAGCCCCCGGGCGGCACTGATGTTGACCGCTAGTGCGGCCTGGGCCCTGGCCACCTCCGCTTTGGGGTTCAGAGCTTTTATGGCAGACATAGCGACGCAGCTCAACCAGCGATGTAAAAGTAAAAAAGTAACGCCGGTGGATGGTCCGCACTGCTGGGTTCAGACGCTCTCGAAAGGAGGGACGCTTTCTAGAAGGCTCCAACACGTGGTCTCGTGGTGCATTTACTTACCCAGTCCAGGCTCGGACAATAAGGTCTTTGAGAGAGCTTAAAACTCCAATTGAACAACATAATATAAATGTGGCACTATAGTTGAGTATCCAGCAATATAAAAGCCACACGGGCGAAAGATTGGGGTGAAATATTTATATTGCAGTTATATTTCTAAATCACAATCACTTGAAGATACAATACTATTAAACCACTCCTACTGATGCATATGCTTTTTGAAAAGTTATGGAAATGCAGGCCAATTTTAAATTAAAAAATATATATAGACTGTGTTGCGCATCACATGCTTGCAAATACAATTTTACTCACCGCCAACGTTTTACAATAATTACACTCTCAGGGGCCCTGGGCTCAGGATTATACGATTCCCCGACATACGGTGAAGGCAGCACAAGTCACACCCTAGACAACTCGCGCACTACACAAAGTCTATGGGTGGTGCTCTAGTACCAACCTTTCATTTCAGACAACACCATAGATGAAGAAAAAAAATCCAACACGTTATCTGTTCGTATCAGACGTTTAATTAAATATGTACAACTAATCTTATTAAAGCACTATGATTCGCATTTACCAAATAGGGATATTCCTCCTCTTCCATTGTTATCTGAAAATTTAGAACATCCCACTTCATTAACCGGTTGAGTTTACCATAAATCTGAATTTATCAATAAACCCACTATGTATATCTACAACCTGACCATTCATTTCAATTAGAGCACACAATCAGGTTGGCATTTATGTCTTGACAAAGGGGGAAGTCAAACAGCGTAAAGCAATTAGATTGGTTCAATGTTGTTGCGTATTTCGGATGGTGTGAAATGGATGTGCACTACATTACAGCCTGGCTTACTCTTCTGACTTCTTGTGGTGCATTGATTAATTTGAATTGCGCCGTCTTCATATTATCAGTTGACTGGAACAAATCCTTGTAAACGGTCACATTTTCTTGGATAGACCTGGTCAAATTTTACAGAATATAAAAAGGTAGAGTCGGTCTGCGGCCCTACACTAGACCTGTAACATCTTAACAAGCTTATTCAATTCATTGATAGTGAACTGTGAGCTCTGGGGGCAGTAACTTTTGTTGGATTTGTGTATCAGTGCTAATGTCACAATTTAAAAGTCACATTTCAGAAAGATCAGGTTGTATCCAGCACTAGAACTGCATTTTTGGCATTTTCTTCGCACTCTTATACTGATGTTATTAAATTATCAAAAAGTAAGACAAACTGTCTCAAATCAGACGGTTTTAAAATATTGATATTGAAATAGAAGGGACATTATATTTCGTCTCCACAAAGCACATTAACAGATCAGTAACTGCTCGGGTTTTGATAATAACCGATTTAAGCTCAGAGGGAGAAGAAAAAAAAAGAAAAACAAGAAGATAAAGGACACAAACATTGAAACATGATGTTGCTGCATATTTTGCTGGCAGTGCACCGACTGATGGTTGGTTAACTCTCCAGTGTGACAGTTGAGAGGTTCCTCTGTGTATTTGGTTACTTCAAGGGCGAATTCTTCATGGGAATCATTATTCTAGATTCCATGTGCTGAATCAGAGGGACTGTTGAATGGGGGAGCAAAAGTATCATTAGAAACAGATCTGTATATTTAAGATATTAGGAACAAGAAGAATCTATTTCTGATCATGATAATATCAATAAATGGCAAGTACAAGATAACATGTAATAACACAAAAAGAGTCAACATAATGGTACGAGTGAACTCCTAAAATGTAACTAGTTATTTTTTCTGTACCATTACCATTTTCTGTTTGTGGACATGTGTATCTGTGGGTTTAATGTGTTCGTAAAAATAAACCTAAACGTTATACAATAAAATGTTTATAGAACAAACTCAAGTGACATATTTTGGTAGTTTGCTTAAAATCAATAATTTGGACAACAGCTTTTTTTTAAATGATAACACGTTAAGATATAATTACAATGACGCAATCCTCTCAAAAAAAGATGTTGGGTAATATTTTCCAGCACTATATAAAAAGGAAAAGGGAAGACACTTACCCGTGTAATAAACAACCTCATCCCAGCCGTCATGCTGCCAGGCTGCATTTCTCGTGTCTTCTCTGGACTGAAGGTCTTTGTAAGCTAAAAGAAAAAGATAATACTAAAATATATACTGTATAAATCCTTAGAAAAATGCTGAATTCTGAGATATATTTGAACTTAACAACCAGGAAACACTGCTCACCCCATAAGTGGTGAACTGTGCACAGACTTCCAATCTGTGAGAAAAAGCCTCCCACTGCCTCGTGATTCTGCTGGCGAAAGTTGATCGCGCGCGCCCTGCAGAGTGCCAAAATTACATTTAAAATTACATTTTCAAACACCAAAAGCATGCAATTGAAAGATCCTTGTGAATATGTAGGATTTAAAGTACAAATGAAACCAGACGTTTACAGATATCCCAATAATTTATTTAAAATCAAAACCTTATTTTTATGTCCACCTCAGAATTGTTTTAAGCAGGTTTGGTTTTATTATATTAACAGGCACATTTCCCCAATGATCATTGTCAATTTATTCGGACACGAACATATATTAAATATAGGGTTAATAGGTCAATTATGCTTGAAATTGACAAATAGTATGCAAAACGTTGCTCATCATGCGTCGGAGTCATGCATAGATTGTGTAGCCAAAAAGTACCGTTGGCTGATATTCATCTTCTACAATCTGTAAAACCAATAAAGCAGTAGTGAATAAGGTGCATAATAATGGTAGCTCTACAAATGTAGCATCATGGGGACAAAGCAGATGAGCTTTGCCGTTTAGCAAAATTAGTCTAATTAGCGGACTTTCCGATAATGAAGGAGAAACATTCAGGAAGTTTTGCCTTACCAGTAGTTTCCCCACTCGATCATCGTCCCTGGCTTAAATAAGAAAGTGAAGAGCAGAGTGCAAAGTAAGTTGACCTTACATATACACACACATTATTGGAGAACCGTATTCATGCATAATGTACATTTTCATGGGAGTTACCCGGAGTTGGTATGATCGGAGTTCATAGATGTTGGGTCCTGGACGAGGGACCGGTTCGTTCCAGAAGCTGAACTCCAGCAGCAGCTGGTTCCTACGAGACAGCAGCATCTTCCCCCTCTCTTTCCTGTAGTCTGTAAACTTCTACAGCAACGACAGACAACAGCAACACACTACTCTGTAAATCTGCCTCGCGACCACCAACTCTGCAAAGATATCAACCTCTGGTCAGACAGCAGAATAGAGGAAGACCTTTTGAATGGGTAGCAGCACACTTACATTGTAATGGTCAGTCACATGTGCAGAGGCACATATACAAAATATGACCTCATTTAACTTGTTTTAAGCATTTAAAGCAGCGGAATGCAGTGAAGCTCCCGGGTAGTAACTTCAGTGTACCATTTTAATGTGCTCAGTTCAGCTAAATTGTATTTGTTTCATTATGATTAATGTTCTGTTCCTATGAACTAGTGAAAGTAATTATTTGGTGAACCAAAAAACCCCCCGCGCCAACTTTTCGATTTCACTGACAGAAATCGTCCTACAGTTCGCCAACTGCCAACTAACGGAACTAATCCGAGCAGCGTTACCTCATTCTGCCGAAGCTTGTTCATGACTTCGGTGAGAGCCGGGTATCCTCCCCGATATCTCCACAGGTGAACTAGAAAGGAGCAAAGGTGCCAAAAATAATGCAGCTCTGGAATATATCTTAATGTGTCTATATTTCTCTGGTCAATTTTGTTTTTACTATTTATTTAAACTCATCATTGTACTAATATTGTGGATCACAGCTTCCCATAACTCAAAATGACACCTCTAAAATGCTTGTGTGGTCCAACCATCACTTAAAAGCGCAGAACTATTGAGTTTACAGTATCAGATTAGAAAAAAAGCAGCAAATGTTCACATTTAACAAGCTGGTTAAATGACTTACAAGAGTCAGTTTGTTTTATAGTAACCACCACACCTTGAAGTCGTTGACGCTCTCACCTGCCTGATCCTGCTCTCCGTACCAGGTATTCCAGGTGCCCACAAGCTCACAAGGATATTCAGGGTCAGCATGAATGTAAGGAAAGATGTCCGCACTAAGGATACACACAGACACAAATCTGTAAACAAATCTGCACCGTTTCTAAAACCGGTACCTAGATGAGAACCTGAATGAGGTCAGTTAAGGGACAGGGACTTCCTACCAAAGATCATTGTAGGCATCAAGGCACTCCGGCTTGACATTGTGAACTGCAAGGGAACAACAAAACATGAGTGGATAATACACCATTTAATAGACAATCTTAAAACAATACAACACATGCATTCAGGGTGATGACTTTTAATGTGCCCCCAGGTCACAAACAACACATACACTGTATTTTGTACAGATTGTCGTCTTCCTTCTTGGCGAGCAGATGAGAGTGAGCGTCTTTTCGGGGGTCAACCTTTCTAACAAACAGAGACTTGAACCAGCTGTCTTCCCGCTGAGCTGAGAGGCTTCTGAGGTGAAAGAAAAACACAGAAGTTGTATACGACACTACCACTTTGTCTGCTACACAATGAACAAACTAAGTTCCTGAACATAAGGGAAAAGCTCTGAATACAGAGACAGAAACACTTTGTGCTTGTACTCTTTACTACAAAGTCTCTAAAGCTGTTAATGGTGTTAAAATTCGGGCCTGCTCATATCCTGCTGTCCAGCCAGACACCCCACCAGGTCATCAGCTGGTGGTTTTCTGATGCCAAATCCTGCAGCATTAAGCCTCTACTGGCAGCTCTGCTTGTGTTGGTCAGTTGTTTATTAGGAGGAAAATGAATAAAAGGAATCCTTATTTGAGGTTTGCTTATGTTGTGTAAAACCTACATTGTCTCAAATATTGCTGTATTATATTATAAACCTCTGAAATGTCCATATCAATATATATGTTCACATTAAAACCCTACATTACAGCTGCTGAAGTCCATTGTTGGTCGACTAGAATTGTGTGTATAATTGTACGTATTTAATGCTAAACAGAGTTCACTTTTGAGAAACGTGCAAAATGGACCAAGACTGGAGGTCTGTGTAAAAACAAAAGGGTGACTTGTAAACGCATCAGTGCCCTCTTCAGCTTGGTTTATCTTTAAACCCCCCAAATCCTTCATCGCAAAGAAACTCCAGCTCAGAAGGCAACAAACAATAAGGGTTGTGCATGCATGAGGGATTGTACACGCTGCACAGACCCACATGATTAGTAAACATGCTTAACTCTTAAGCAGCCCGCCCACATGAGCAGCACTTCGACGTCTGACTCAAAAAACGATATATTACTATATTCAGTAAATTAGTTAAATAGAGATGTTATGTTAGTGTTTCGTCGCAGCATTGAGGTTGTCAGGTGTTCACCGCTTGCTTCATGACACACACTTGCCGCAGCGAGACGTTGGGAAACTGGGTCATTAATCACAACAAGTTAGTGCTGCGCAGCGATTCGCAGCCCGCTGACCTTGAAGTTTGTGACTGACGGAAACTCAGTGGGGATTTTGTAGTACTTCTAAAACTAAAAGTCTACGGACGAACTTACTCAGTGCGCGTGGATAAGTGGGAACACAAGTTGGCTCCAAACTTTATAACGAGGCCGGGCGATAATTAGCATTAGCAGAGAGTTAGCCGGGTTAGAGCTAGGGAGCTGATGCTATCTACGTTACCCGGGGAGCTACGTGGTTAGCCTTAAGTTTAGCGTTAGCTTAGCCAACTAGCCTTCACGACTTTGTCACCGGTGTCAACTCACAGGAAGATAAAAAACACGTTTCAAGAAGCATTGCCCCAGAGCACCGGAAAAAGTTATTTCAAGAAAAGCTCTAACCTCACGACAGCCGTGACCTGCCCATTCTCCTGAAGGCCATTTCTCGTCCGGTTGAGGCCTTTGCCCACTCTGCCGAGGACTCGCGTCGCCATCTTTCCGCTGGAGGCTGCCAGCTGGAGGTGGTTCAAGGCTGCGGGTCCGGTCTGTTCCCGGTGGAGCTGACGTTACTTTCAGCAACGTAACCCCGTGATAACTTTATGAACCGCGATCAGTAAACCTTGTTTGGGAAACTTGGTTATCAGGGGGCATGAGGATGGTTTTAGCAGAGCGGTTTAAAGTAACGGTAATTAATAGTTACCTTAACTTTGATCCCCCAGCACCTCTTGATGAAAACACTCGATGAATTCCTCAAACATCATCTGTTTACGTCTTTAAACAACCGGACATAAACTGAGCGTTTGTAGGTGTCTATTTTCACTCGGATTCAGCTTTCACCAAAAAAGTTTAACCATTGTGCACATTTCTGAATACATATTAGTAAAAGCAATACCCCATAAATAATTACTGGCACCAGCAAAAATGGCAAGATTTATATTTGATTGTAATGTATTTAAATCATCTGACAATGAGTATGAAAAACATGCACAAATGTTTATGAATGAACCCATGCATTATCATTATCATTTTATTGTACATTCATCAGAAATGTGTCTTCAATTCAAAACTACCGTAGCAGGAAGCAACTAATCTGCATTCTTTCCATTAATTGCTAATGTGTATGACTGGTTCATAAATGGATATTTACGTGAACAGCCGAAACTGAAACTTAGCTGCAGGGTGACATTTCAGCTGACCTTAACACATAAAAGAATGCAGTTTTCTATCATGAAGCTGGAGCTGCTGGTGGAGAATCCACTTCACAGGAGGTGGCAGAGATATTGAGCTCTTGCAGTTTTTCTGATAACGATGTGTCCTCTTTCAGGCTGAGTGGGAGGTCGGTAAGAGGCTCCACAAACTCAGTTCCTTCGACCCTCTTTCCAGTCAGCGGGTCGACCACCCGGCCAACTTTATACACTATTTCAGCGAGTTCGTGCTTCACATGTTTGGACCTGGGCTCAGGCAGAGCCTTGAGAAGGACGGTATCTCCCACAGTGCACTGTCGCAAAGCATCATGGGCAAAGTAGGTCTTCCTCTTGTTATAGTACTATGGGGAAGAAAATACAACTTTAGACTTATTTAAATACATTGTTATTGTACAGCAATGCATCACTGAAAGTATTCATCTTTGATTGTATACAATAAAGTTGATGTAAAGTTGGCAAATCTTTTTATTTGTGTAGAATTATAATTACTTGCAATTTCAGATCATCTCTCTTAACTTTAACTGATTGGTGTTACTAATGATTTCAGTCAAATCATGGCAAATGGAAATCACAATTACTGCAGCTGACCAAGTCAAACTGCAAGCCAAATAACCAAATGTTTTACATTTTGTGAATATGAAAAAGATGGTTTTTAATACAGAAAATCATGAATGTGTTATATTGAGGATCAAAAAACTACAAGATGAAACACAGGAATAGCAGTAGAAGTGTTATTAACTGTAGCTACCTTTATTGATAAATCTTGTGCAATAAATATGTTTGGTGTTGTGTATAAAATAGTCTGCGTATCATCCCCATGTCCTTCCTGTATCAGCAGTGGATGAACATTGCTAAAGGGCTTACCTTAAGCAGGTATGGGTCCAGCACCAGCCTTGTGACTCTCACTTTGGCAGTTTTGTACATCTTGGTCCCTATTACTCTGCCGATGATCCATTTTGCATGGACTGACACATGTTTGGCTGACATCCCGAAAAGCTAAATTTAAACCTGTAATACATAAAATCATGAAATGTTGATGATCATGAACACCTGCAGTCATTCTGATTTATAGGGCATTTATTTACAGGTAGCAGTCATACATTTAGCATATCTCGAATTTGTGCAAAACCATTCTCTACATTTTGTTATATTTTGAATTAGTAATGTCTTTGCCATTGTCTGAGCTTATTCGGAGTAAAGAAAATGAGGATGAAGTGAAGAAAAACGACATCGTTGCGTGACATGTGAACACAAACAGGGGCTACATTCAGCTAGTTAGCCTTGAAGCAGCTAACGTTAGCTTCAATTTCACAAAAAATGGAATGAAGGAAATGAAAAACCACACTAACGTGAACACAGATTCACCCTGAAAGAAGGCTATGAAGAATCCACTCACCAAAGCTATTATAAAAATTAATAATTGTGGAAGGTCAAAAAAGCTAAGGAGAGGGCTCATCCATGCTGCTCAGGTCGGCTTGTTTTGATGACGCAATCTACGGAAAGCAACCAGGCCGCTGAACTCATGGCTTTTTGGTTAAAAAAGCATAGAAACATTTATCTGCCAGGTATGTTTGACAAACGAGGAAATTGTCTATATGGGTGGTGCACAGGCCTATATGGAAAGGAGAAAAATGCACAACAATATAAAAAGTCTCAATCGCTCAGCAAAAAATGTTTTGATTGCTTTTGTCTGTTTAATGTAATTTTAACAACGGCCACAAGATGGTAGCCAACATCACTTGCTAAAATTGACTAGAAAATAAAAGATCTGTGAAAAATAAAAAAAATAAAAGGTAAATGTCATGGTTCTGCTCAATCCACCTGGTGACATAATCTTTGCAACCAGGACTGCAGATGAGACAGGAGGTCCTTCATGATAATGATGCATGATGACCCACAACACAGTGTCAAAGGTCATTATGAAAAATTAAAGCAAGTAGGAAAAAGATGTGTTTGTAGCATGGAAGTTGTATGCAAACTTTCATGATTTTTTTTCTCAGTTGAGGTAATTCCCAATTGGTTTTCCATCGATAAAGGTATTTGTTATCTCAAGATAGTGATACATAGTTGGATCATGTTAAATTGCGACGTGTGTTAGCAACGGATTGGATCTGATGTCAGATACAGAATACTCCATCTATTATCCAAAAAGTATTTAGAAATTTCCTAAGTAGATTCTGTGGGGACCATAAATGTCTGTACAGAAAGTGATGCCAATCCATTCAAAACTTACGTGACATTTCACGTATGGATTTGATTGGTAAATAGACTGATTTGCCATCGCTAAGGCCGAAAGTATCAGTAGGATGGCTGAAATACATTTCCCAGTAAAGCTCTTTTCCTTGAGTGCTCCAGATCGGTTTGAATTAAATTATAAAATAATGATGTTATTGAATAATGATGTCCATAGCAAGATAGTCATCTTGAAAAAAATATCTTAACCAATCATCATGAGAACATCTCCTGATCTTTAAATAGTGTGCTAGAGAGAGAAGTTGCGTCTTTAACATTCTGATGGTGAAATACTTTTTTCTCTGTGTGAGTGAGAGATATGTACCAGATTTCCAATACAACTTTACGGTCTGGTATATAATCATCTTGAAAGCTGATTAGAATCATTTTATTTGGATTTCTTTATGTCAGACTTCTGTAAAAGGAATACAAAATTGCCAGTTCCCTAACCATCCATTTGGCAATGACGTACGCCCATCTGGATCTCCACAAAAGCAGATATAAGAGGCTAAAATGGGGGAGAGATTAACATTGATGTATTCAAACCATAATGTTCACAGTTCTGTGCCTGAGTAGTACTTGGCTGTGGCTCAGAACCAACCGCAGGCAGACCGATCTGGTCTTAATCAGAGCCATGTTGTAGTAAAGCACAGGTCTGGGTCTCTGTTACCCATTTAAGGCAGTGCAGCATTGATAAACCTCTGCCAGAGTTACAGAACTAGCCCGCTTTAGCCTTCTTCATACAAGAGCACTGAGACAGTTCACATTTCACCAACTGTGTTCAGCCTGTTCTCCGTTAAAGCTGTTATCTGACAAATAACGTATGACTGAAATGATGATGAGCAGCATTCCACAAAACAGAGATTTTCTGTTCATCATGTAAAATATATTTGTGGGATTGAAGAATAGAAATCATTTTTGTACGGTGAAAGAAAAATGCAGAGAAACAACTTCTAATTTAATTTGTGGCTAAGTGCAGATCACACGGTATCAACGGCCAAATTACAATATTTACCAAAGATAATCGCATACATAACTAATTGCAGTTGCAGCCAATGTTTTTATACATAAGACAGCTGACACGGTCGGTTATCAGCTCTGAATCATGTGAGACCACGGCTGCTGTGACATAAAACAGAGGCCTGCAAGCACATAGACTGTGTGATTACACATGTGTGTTTTCTATGATAACATTGTGACCTCTAGAGTTTTATTTTTTCATGCTTGATTAACATGCTAGAATAATGTTGGCCTAGATCCCCATGTGTAAATTATTACTCTGCAGATATGACGTTTTTCAATAGATTAGACACAAAAATATTTCTGTATGACTGAGTCTATCACTGAATTAAAATGAGCCCACAGGACCTGTGCACGGGGTCCTTTCTGAGCTGGGAAACATTTAGCTATTGTTTTTTGGAAATACTGGGAAGATTTGGTGATGAGAGAATGTTGTGTCATTTTCTCCACGGAGTGAGACACACAGATGTATGAGGGTTTTTTTTTTCTTGAAATGTGTTTCCCAAAACAGTACTTCCACTCAGACCCCCCCCCACCACCACCACTGACACTAAACCATTAGTGAAATGTTTTACATTAGATGGTCCACGGGAAAGACAAAGGCCGGGGTTAGGAATCATACGGTGCGTCATCACCCTGAAAGCCAAAGTTTTAAGGCCTGCACCGACTGATGCAGGTTTTAAATGTCTTCCACCATAACCTCCTCATGGCAGCATTCAACTGCCTCCTCATGTGTCTTTATAGCCACCACTTTCTTTGCCTCTCCTGATGGCCTTCATTAAGTTGCACATGCTTGTACTCATAAAAAAAAGTGTGAAGAATGACAAAAGAGACTTTGAGGATCGTCTGTGCAGCTTACGATTAAAGTGGGTTGACTTGTTGCACGCAGCCTTTATTCTCCTAATGTCAGAAACCATGTTAAAACAACCTGACAGGCCCTTTGGTGAAAGCATACTAAGGCCTTTAGGGTTGGCTGATGCTGGTGCTAGTTTCTCATAGACAACCATAGTCAATGATACACTACATATGATAGTGTGGATGATAATTATTTTCATTTTAACCTCTTGTGCAGTTTCTGAAAACGAAAAGGTCAGTAAGTCGGCTTCATCCAGCTTCCAACACTGAGGGTTAAAAGTTGAAAGCAAGAAAGCACAGTGATGGCAAAAATTAGCGAGGAAGGGCGTTCAGGGAAAGCTCGGCAGCGCTAACATGCGTGGTCAAAGGGGGGTGAGTCATAGCATGGTTTGTTTTCACTGTAGGGTTAATGAAGGTGTTCCACTTTTGGGCAGCATCCAAAATCTAAAGAGAGCAGGTGGCGATTAATCCTCGAGGCCCTGCGTCTCTCCAACTATCTGCTTTCTCTCGTCGTTTTTTTTTCTCCTCCACAGTTACAGTGTTAGTTGAACCTTTACAGAGGACTCACCTTTGAGACAAGAAGAAGAAGATTCGTCATTAGTCTCTGCACCGAGTTCACAAAGGCGCACAGCTAAAACAACAAGTTAGTTGAGCTTGTGCAATTGTTTTTTGGTTCAGGTTTGATTGTGTTCTGCAACCGCCAGGCTTTCTACAGTACATAACATATTGGCGGCATTTGGTTATATGGCCTGGATCTTTGTGACTTGTCTTGAGTCCTGAAATGTACATCAAAACACAACGAGTTGATAAATATGTTCATAACAAAAAAATTCTAAAACTCATACTCAAATTACAACACTTGAAGCACTGCTTCCCAAATACCACATCGATGTAGTGCACACAAAATCCCAACTCACCATGATCCTCTGCCTCACATCAGCCCAGTGCTTGATGCCCACAGACTTGCATTAACTCAACAATAATTAACAGAGTCAAAGTGGAAGTTTAGGATGCGTTGGTATGAGGAGATCTGATAGCATCCTCCAGAGTCCTGAGAGGAACGGGGGATACTAATTGACCTTTTCTGGTCGCGTCACATTTAGTAACAAGTCCGACTGATGGCCATGAAGTCAGGACTGTGTTTTTCCTCCCCACATTCAGCCAAGCAGTTTACATTTTTATTTAGCTGGTGTCTGCACTTTAATACTCAAGTCAGGGTCCTTAACGTAAGGACGTTTTGCATGTAGGAAAGCTCCAACCTCTGCTGGTGTCCACACAAGTCAGAGGTTAAGGGTTTTGAATTAAGGTCACTGAGCTCATTGACGGCGTGACGCTGTCACAACACATGACATCCTGTCTTTTCCTTGGCCTTCACGCCACACTTCCATCATGAAGGATTGCAAATGGCAGTTGTAATATGTTCTCAGTCTCCTGCCTCTGCAAACACTTGTTGCCACGGACATGGAATAAAAGCGGCTGTTTATTACATACTTTGCATGCGAGTGAATGTGTCACCATGCCGAGTTTATGCTGCTGTCGACGGACGGCTGTGTCTTTGTGTGAAGTAAAAACATCAACATGGCGCTCACAGCCCTGTGTGTGTGTGTGTATTTGCCAAAATAATAAACAGAATTTCTGGATGAAATGTAGAGAAAAGCATCATACACTGTCTCTCTAAATCTGTCTGTTGCATTCACCGTAACGATGTCCAGGATTTATTTTTAGGAACACAGTGATATTTCTGAAAGCTTTACTGGGAAGTGGATGTGTTAATGTACCGGTCTTGACTGCTTTTAAGTAAGTGATACATAGTTACTCATTAGTAATGCATAACCAGTTAAGCAACACATTAGCATTTTATCAAATTAGTTCAAACTACTCTTCATGCCTGGGTAGCTTTATTTAAAAATTAATCAAGTTTGTTTTAATAAAAGTTACATTAAAAAACCTTACAATATTACCATTGTGTGTCAGGACTTGCGTAGGAAGAGGCAGGACTCAAACACAGTTTAAATTTGGATTTGAATAAATCCGAGGACACGATGCAATTTACAACATGCAGCCGAGCACACAGGCAACATGCAATGACGAGGGACCAGACACTCACAGGGCTTAAATACACAGGGACGGTGCAGGTGATTGGACACAGGTGGAAACAATCATGGACATTACAGACAAACACGGGAAGCCAGGACAAATCAGGAAGTTACCCATGGAACACGAGAGACATAAATCTACTAAATAAAACAAGACATGGACGCAAACCGTGACAATGTGGAAAATTTGAAAAATCATTTAAAAACATTTCTATATTCATGAATGAAGTTAAATACGGTGTATATTTACACAGTCGTTTGAGTGGAAGGTATGGCATCAGCTTTAGTTATGTCGCCCTGCATGAAGAGCAGGCGTTTCAAACTCTTTTCAGGTCCGGGCGGATACTGCCCAGTTTGACCGAACGCGGGCCTCCGGTTCGGCTGACGGAGGGGCGCGCGCTGAAGGTGTCACTGGACGGGCCGTACACACTCTGCACTGGACGGGCAGCCGGACACCGGCGGGCCGCGAGTTTGACATATTTGAATTAAGCACTCGCGGGCCACATAAAATGACGTGGCGGGCCACATCTGACCCGCGGGCCTTGAGTTTGACACATGTTATGTAGAGGCACCAGCATTAAACATTAAAGTAGGTCATAGGTAACAATATGGTTTCACTTTGACTAATGTGCTGTAAATGAAACATCCAAGTCAAGAGGGATCCAGAGATATTCCCCCTGGCAGTGACATCATTTCTTCTTGTCTCCCTGACCTTGTGGAGCACAGTGCAAGCTGTAAGCGGATACTCCCTCTAAATGGAGCATCAAACATTCATTATGGGACTTGCGGTTTGCTGTAGGAGATGTATCTCTCTCTCAATACCTGTCGCTGAAATCCTGTCCTGCGTCGCATGTGAAGCCGGCATGTTATGTAAATCTCTCTGCTACAAGATGTCATGCAGTCAATGTGGTTCATATATCCAATTCATAACTCATGGTCAAACAATTTTAGTTATGTTCATGAAACCTAATTCCTGATCAATCTAGGTCTAAGACTTTTTTGACAGTTTTGCCATGTAAAAAAAATCCATAGATAATTCCAGAAAGAATGGATACATTTGTGCCTTCTAGCGTTTTGTCTTCCGGAAGTTTTAATTTGAATTTCTGTTCATCCTGTGCTTCATCATACACTCTAGGTTAAACTCCTAATGCTATTTTTGATAAATCAGTGCACTTTTCTCTGTCTGGAGCCAAGTTGGCGTCCATTCTTAATAATTCATGAGGCCGAGGAGATCATAGGCCCAAGAGCCACATGGTTTCGCCTCCACCGGAAGAATGTGGGCCACCTTTTGTCGCAAGGATTAACAAAAATTGTGGACGGGGATGCCAAAGCCGATATAATTTATAAATGCTGAAAAAGATCATTTTCTTGGGGAGTGTTCAATCAGTGGGAATCCCAGCCACAGCAATGTGAATCCCTATCATTACAGCAACAGAGCAAAAACATGATTCAATTAAACAGCAACGGATGTACAACACCGCTGACATTTCCCACAGTGCAGCGAGGTCATGGTTTTGGAACTAGTCCACTGGGACCTCCCCTGATTATACAGCTTTATCTCTCGAAAACATGATGAAAAGACAAATTCAAGTCTGCACCGGTTTCTCTGTTCGGCAAACTCCAGCCAGAAAACAAATTAAGCGTATTAATAGAGGCGGCGTGATAAACCCAAACGAGCAATGACTACATATCAGTTTAAATGTTTAAATAAAGGGCCAACAGCTGGGTTGCATTGATCCGTGTGGATATTTCCATCCTGTGTGGTTAAACGTATCCCATCTGAAGTTATCCAACGTCCATGGCTGAACACAACCTTTGTGTCGCTAACCCATCATAATGTGCTGCATACATATCTAGTTTCAGGTGAGGATCACAAATTGGGATGTGAATCTGTCTCCACTCATGTAATGTCTTCATACTTTACACATATTCCATTATCATGTGAAGAAAAGTAAAAAGGAAACCTGCTCAAACTGGAGAGTATTTTGGCTCTGAATGTTTATTTCTTTTCTGTTATTGTATTAATTTAGTCTTAGAAATATAAAGAAATAATTCTCAGTTTTTTTCAATAATTAAAAAACAAATTGTCCATAAAATGTCCATATTGTAAATATGGACATATGATTAGAGATCTTTGTTGTTAGTACAGCTATCAGCAGAGTGTTGCATATTGTACATTGATGTCAAAAACATACTGAAATGCCAACTAATCCCAACAGTGCAGCAGGTTCTGAGAAGAAATGAATGCATTGCATTATTTTGTACAAACTCTAAACAAAACATGTTAGTGAATCTTAACTGACCCGCTGATTCAGATAACAAAATATTGAGATAAATAACAAATTATAAAGTAAAACAATAATAGAATTGCTGTCGAATCTCTATTACTCTTCTTGTTTGTATTGTCAGCACCCCATTCATATACATGAAGCCTTGTGAGTACAGTGTAAGACAGCAAAGTTCAACATCAGCACAAACTACAGCCTCCAAAAGGACCATAAAGAACCTTATTACATTATGGGCTGTATGAAGACACGATTCACTACATGAGTTCCATCAAGCTGCACCTAATAAACTGTCAACCAATTGTATTTCAGCATAAAGGAAAAGGAAGAACTTGTTGAGTGTGACTGTTTCTGTTTGTAAATGTCCTTTTTTATCATTATTTATTAAGGTCTACAGCTCAGACGTTAAAAGTGTGAAAAGATCATAAGAGGTCAATTTTATGTCTATCAAACAAAAAAAAGGTTTAAAAAAGGAAAACCAGAAACCAAATCGTTAAATCATTAAAAGGCAAAGCCTCTATGGCCTATTGTATGCGTGACCCAGAGTCAGTGAAGGCACGCATGTATGATAAATGGCAGAGCCAAGCAGACTGCAGATAGTCTATAAAAAGATTACAGTAACTTCATTACTCGTATTTTCTCTCTTGTCTCTAAGAAACAGCCTTCAGGTCTGTTCATAGTTTCAGCAATTAGGTCACAGCTCCTGCTGCCAAAATGTCTCAACTCAATATTTATATCGCGGCTGACTTATTGTGCCCGATTCTATGTATGGTCAGGAGGAGAGGACGTATTGCAGCCATGCGTCACAAGAACAGCTCATAAATCCTGATGCCGAAGGCTTGAGTGGCAGCTCAGTCCAACTGTCTCATGTCTTTCTCTCCAAGTCTCTCTGGCCTTCCTTCG
The DNA here is from genome assembly GCF_949316345.1 of Pungitius pungitius. NCBI lineage: Eukaryota > Metazoa > Chordata > Actinopteri > Perciformes > Gasterosteidae > Pungitius > Pungitius pungitius. Next base: position 10,205,031 of record NC_084915.1, on the reverse strand, counting down.
CTCTCACTGAAAAGTGGTGGAATTCTCCTGTTGCATTTTGGATGTGATTCAAAGATCAGACAGTTTAGAGTCATAGCTGTGGCATGTTGCACTGGCAACGCACAACCTAAACAGCTACAGCACGCGAGTGTGCCTTTACATACAAGTGCAGAAGTAAAGTGAGTTTCTGATGTCTGAGCTCTCAATATGTATTTTCACTGCAATACGTTATTTGACTGGCTATGAATGTAGTAATCTAGTAAGCAAGAATTTAACTCATTTTTTAATGACATCATTAGTTAAATGACAGCACTTTGGCAAAGACAAACTTTCCCAACTCTGGACAAACAACCGAACAAGTAATCTCTCTTAATTTATGTCACCTGATACTCAGGGAAAAGGGCTTAGACTTTTGAAACATTACCTTTTAAGTTTCTATTATTCTAACTATAATTAGGCCTTTATCTGAAGTTAAGCGTCACCCAATTGACCAAATCTACTTACACTGCAGGCTGAATTGTGCATAATAATGTAAAACTTGGAGAAGCCACTTTGAAAAAGAGTAACGAAAGTCAGAGTCAGGAGGAGAATAAAGTACACAGTAACAGATGGTTTCTAAATGCCACCAAACAGAATATCCAGATATGTTGGGAGCTTCCCAACCTTGGTGTGTGTGTGGCACGGTCCAACAGGAAGTGAGATACAGCTTTTGCAGACAATTTTGAGGCATCTTCAACAAATACCAGCCGTCACCATTTAAATGTAAAGTAATTACCATTTGTATACTGTCAATTATGGAGAAGTATATACAGTATACCTTTTAACTCAAAACTGAACAGAAAATCACTATTATAAAAAGGATTTTAAAAAAAGGACAAGTAAAATATCACCCAAAGTTGTGATTCATGACAGCATCATATTCTCTGTGTCATTACTTAATCTTTCAAAAGACAGCGGGGAGGGGGGCACACACATTACCTGAGAATCAGTTTAAAAATAAGTGACGCATAGATTATTTTTGTGCACTTTTGAAAACTTTTCAGCCGCCTGCTGTCTGCCAAGATGGCAGGTAGGGCCAAGCTGTCACATCACCTCCTCACACTCACGGACCCTGCTCACTGCAGCGGTGGCATTTAGATGGCCTTTAGATGGCCTTTAGATGGCATTAATCAAAATGATTTCTGTCTATCCAATGACTTGCCTCTTAAGGCCTGTAAAAGTTTGCTTTTGAGGGAAATTTCATGTAAACGATACATAAGCACTCACTGCTCATAAGCAACACCACAGTTCACTTGGAAAAGTACCAAGAGCTATTATTTCAGGTGGTGTGGATACAGATTGAGTGGCAAGTTAATCATCGGGCCAACTGAAGGGAGTCGAGGCAGAAAGTAATGTAATTTCAAACCCACTCGGTGTGAACATGGCCTTACGCACAAGCACACACTGCTTGCTCTCACAACTGAAACACACACTTGCTGACTGATCACTGTCATTACATACCTAAAGACATTGAACTGCACTCGTCCTCATCGCTACATCACCAAACTCATCATGTTTTAGACTGTGAACAATCACTGGGCAAATGCAGAAACCTCCAAAATGGATATGAACTGCATCAGAGGAAGTCCCATCGAGTTTTAATTATTCATAAGTCTGAACGGCTATCTGACAAGGTAACAAGATCGATGGTGATGCAGCCGCAGAACAACAATTTCAGCGTCCAAATTGACTTGCCATATTGTTAAAAAGCGAAGGAAGAGGGTAGAAAATTAAAGCAAAAAATATCAAAAGCAGCCTAAACTTGTTTTAAACGCAATTTGCTACACATGTATAGTGAGAGCGGCACTATGCAAAGAAACCTGGCAGGAAATAAGTCTCCTTTTAATGTCCTGATATCTTAAATTATATCTCTGCCATCACAGAACAAAGTAACCGCTAATTCATGATGAGTTCACAGCGGTTCTGCAGAGCATGAGTTACTTTGACATTCCTGCACAATCCCTTTCTGAATCTCCCTTTGTTGACCTAAGAATTCACAGGCGACTTAATACACTGTTGCTAATCCACAGACACATACACAAAATACACACACACACGCCGAAACACACAGTGTGATGAGCTCTCACATCCTTTTCCTGTATCCCTCATGTCTTACAATGATGAATCCTGCTGTATTATACAGAATCACAGTGTTTCTGTAAAGCGCTGCTCCTTTGGTGTTTCCACAAACCCTGAAGGAAATGAAGACCCTTCCTCAGCCGAGTGCATAGTGCGTCACAGGAAGGGCCTTCTAGCAATGGGCATCATTTCACTGCTTAATTCATGATACCACAATCAACTGCATTACGTGATATAAAATGTGCGTTTATGCTTCATACACTGCTGGTTTGTTCTCCTTTGACTACAGACCAAATCCTTGCGAGGACAGCTTTTTTATTATCATTGCCATTATTGTTTTGGGCAGGCTATTGGTCATGATGTGCCTCCCCCAATGCACATGGTAGTTTACAGCCACAAGCGCATGGGAATGTAATGCATGCAGAGATGAATGTTATCAGAGTGAGATCCCCCGCAGCGCTGAGCAAACATCCAGTAAACTATTACATGGACAACTTCCCTTTCCCCTGAATTATGACATTTCTGAGTGGGTATAGATATAGAGTGCTCTGCATTAAGACCAATAGCTACACAAGTACGCAACCGTTAAATACACCTTACACAGTCCCAGTCTGCTGCATCACACATGTGGCTAACGGCTGCTAATAATGGAATCCCTCACTCTGTGGAGATTGAAATCAGTGCTGAGAGGTGCATAAAATCAAAGGCTCAAGTGTATTTTAACAGCAAATCAATGTACATTCAAATCTACATACGAGTGTATGGCAATCTGTGCTCCAGTACAGGCCAGAAGATATTATGCATGCAACAGGTCACACTAACTTATTCCTGTATTACCATGAACTAAACAACAGTTTGCACTTAATACTAAACCCAACAATTTAGAAGGGGTTACAAGTGGGAACAGTGGCGGTTGTAGTAAAAATTATTTCATCCTTGATTGGAAAGATCCACAGATTTACACAACAAACAATTCAGACATCCCCACGGGTGATGCAACATTACAGCTGCATGCTGATATGAAAGTGAATAAAGATACGAACAATCGCTAGTTGAACCTATAAAAAAGGTTTATTCCGATGATGACTTTCATAGAGTGGGGACTGTGTGTACAGGTGGGCAGGAGGCCTATGGATGCGTCGGGAGATTTGCAGATCATTTATCAAGTCAAACGAGTGCATGTACAACCGATGGGTTCTTCAGGGAGATAGTGAGTGCGAACAGATTTTCAGACAAAACCTAAATTAATTTTAAGACAGGATGATTTATTCACCCTCTGAATCACACCACTAGTTAAAAAGTCAAACTAAATATAAAACACTATCTAAAACGGCTGAATCTAAAGAGGTGCACCTTTAATTAAAAAGACAAGTTAAAAAAAAGGCACATAATTGGGCCATTGGGCGAAATGGGTATTACCGCCACGATGACAAGCCGCTTACCAATTTAAAAGCCAAATAAAACGCTTACAACACTGTTCACAATCCTTGGAGCTCAACTGCACCTGTCCACATGTCCACATGTCTCCCGCACTGGTCCAACTCCTATATGCACCCCCCATCTACCACACTGGGCTTTTCTAAAGGGAAGGTGTCGCACCTGCAAACAATTTTAAAAAACGCACCTGCGGACAATTATAAAACACACCATTAGACGGTCGCTTGTTAAAACCTCATCTGCCACAACACCACAACAACTCCACAGCGCACGCAGCTAATTAAACCATGCGAACAATTGAAATGAATACGATCAATGGAATGAAATGCATGCAGATACATACATCTAAAGATTGCTGTATAATGAAAACAAGGTTGCGTCCAGCAGTTACACATGTCAGTCTCTCCCTCCTCCTCACTATCGCTCGCTTTCTCCCCCTCCATCACCCAGAGGGGTAAATTACCAGCCTGTCAGGAGGGGGTGAGCGGTCCCGCACTGCTCACATGCCCATATATAGGCCGCAGACCTTAGGTAAACGCTAGGTAGACGTTAGGTAAACTCGACACAGGCTACACTCAGTTGGCTACCAAAGGGCCTCTTTGAGCTGGCAGAGAGAGGACGCGTGGCACCGCGAGGCGTGTGCATGTGGGAGGTGGACGGCAGGTTGATGAGAGAGACTGTGTGGGTGTTTGTTGGGATGACTGAACGTGTATGAATCACACTATTTACACACATTACCACACCGATGGCCGTGTTCAGAATAACACTTGTATTTTGTTTAAAGAACTACTGGCAACACAGCGTGTCTTTCTGAGCGATTTTATTTCTTCTCATTTCTGTGTACAGCTGGCCACATGCAGACAACATGATGTCATGTCTACATGTTTTCACTGTAACTGAAGTACAAAAGAATTTGGTGTGAATAATGATAACAATAATAATCCATTTAGGCCTTCTTTACTAAGGGAAACGAGAGAAGGCACAACATATGAGAAGCAGGAATAAATGATTTTACCTCCATTAGTTATGCTACAGCTGTTTCTCTATACTACATGTTTAACTTAATGCATGAAGTTTAGAACCTTGAATTCTTTGTGTTTGGTCATCTCCATTCACCTTTTTAAAAACGTCCTTATTATTTCGATAATAGGTGTTTCAGAGGAGGTTATGTATTTTTGGATTATCTGCTTTCAGCATTGTATAAAAGAGTATTGCGGCTTTTCTGTTTCAGTTGATTTTCTTTTATTTTAAAGACATTTGGTTTTCAGGAAATTAAAGGCTTTCAAAATCTCATATCATCTTTTTATGGTCATAAGCACATCCCTGCATGCATTTGGAAGGCTGTAGGATGATGCACGCTTCTTTAAAACCAAATTTACAGCTTTACTGTCTCCATTTCAACAGATTTGTGTCCCTCTAGGTTACTGACACATTAAGTCCTGGACAACATGCAAATGTTTGCTAATGTTTCTCTTCATGTCTGCACGTGCAGGTGGGAGTGTAATTATGTCAGCACAAATAACATAACTGTAAGAGCAATGTAGAACGTAACCCTGCAACATGATGGGACTACTTCCACTTAATCTATGCGATCACACTGATGGATTTATTTGAGATTCACTTCCCTTGCAGGTTTAGTGTCTAGACTTCAGACTTGTATTAACGACCACAATACTAAAACAATGTCTATTTTTGCACTTTATTCTTTAATCTTTACCTCTTATTGTTTCACTGCATAACTATGTGGTTCCATCAACACTGAACAAACCAGTAAAACTACACTTTAAGACCAATTATGGGTGCTCAGGTGGGAACGCCTCTCTGCTTCTCTCTGTCTAACACACACACTAATGTACATGCATACCTATGCAGAGCAAGCACACACTCCTGCAGCAATACAAACATACAATAAACTCCTTTTGCTAATTGAGCCTTTTTGGACGGCACTCTGAGCCAAAGGGTTCCACATGATCACATCTCAGAAACATTCACAGACTGGTGTAACATGCATCAGCCTCTGCTGCTGGCTCGGCCTGTGACTCATTAGAAGCTGTTTATCACTTCATGCTGGAATCTCATGGCTGAGGCAGTGGCCATTGGGCAAGCAGACAGCGTTTAAAGTGGGCCTGATAATGACATCACCTGCGGCACAGGAGCAATGTTTAGTGCTACAGTTGGGCAGGATTTGTATAAAGGATACTGAAGCTATATTCATCGTTCATTCAGTCATTATCTGCCATAGGATGAAAAGTATTTCTCCATACATCAGTCTGTCAACGTTAAGGTGACACTAGCCCACTTACTTCATCTGTTTCCGGGCTCATCACCTCCAAGGGAAGAATATGTGTTGGATATTGACATCAACCCATAAGAGCTGGGATAGAACCAGCCAGCCCAAACATGGAGAAAAATCCCATCAAAACCACTGGTCCAAGAACAAAAGAAGTACAAAACACCGATTCTTTCCAGGAATGCTGACTTGTGTGATCCTACGGCAGCTTGGAGTCTAATAGAAGAAAGGATCCTTTTGTTACTAACCAGGCAGGTGGCATCTTTCAAGGTGATGTTGGTTCCCATTAAGCAAAACCAGAAACTGCGTGAGTCATCAGTAGGAGCCTTGCACTGCAATGCTGATATGAAAGTATTTGCATTACCTTCTTATTAATTATTCTGTCTGCTCCTTGTTTTTCTTCATTTCCTTTCCTGGTAGAATTTTTTGGGCATCTTATTGTCTTGGGTATTTATCTATTTGCCGAGGGAAAGCAAGTTTTCTCGTAAGGTTTCGTTTTTACTGACATCTTTATGTCTTAGGCAGCCAGCTCTGATTTTTGGACGCTTGACCAGTTACCTTCAGCCCCCTTTTTCACTTTCTAGACCAAAGGCTCCAACAATACTGTGTCTCCATGCATGTTAAAACGACATGTCGGTTCCACGCTACATTGTTTTTAATTATTGATACCAGACACAAAGAATATGTTTGCTATTTCCAAAAATGTATTTAGTTTAGACTTATTTTTCATGTAAATAATATTTGAAAGATAATCAAAAATATAACTTATAATATAGTAATACTTGCTCTGTTATTATTTTTAAACATACTACTAGAGGATGAACTTCTGGCCCAGTTGCTTTTTCTTTTCAGGGCTTCTAGAGAGGGTGAAAATCAGTGACCCCGATCGTTATAATTCACAGAGTCTTTTACCTCACATAAATGTTCTCTCTCTTCAGACCGCCACCCACCCTATAAACTCTCTCTTTTTTGGCCGTGGAGTACTCAATAAATGCAGCCAAACAGTCATTGGGAGGTTTGAACAACCCACTTGGTGTAATCAGGTGCTCCAGTGTTTTCTCTCCCTCTCTCCTCCTGTCCTCGTCTAGATTTCTCTGTGTGTCTCTCAGCCAATTACACAGTGTCCTGTCTTGCATCCTGTCCCTTTTTTCTGACCTCACTCATATCCCCTCCTTCTTTCTTGAAGGCCCTGTTGGGCCCTGATAAAACCTGGACCTTTGGAGAGGAGAGGGACATTTGGGAGCGAGATGGCGAGAGGGATGGTGGCCGCGTACCTACATGGAGTCTTTCTCTTGGCTCTGTGGAAGCCCTCGCTGCAAGGAGGTGGGTTCCCTTTATTGCAGGTGTGGGGCGCTCAGCAGTGCAGCAGCATCTGTGGATCAGGTGCCACGTAAAGATTATGTAGCAGGGTTTTCAGAAGAGGGACGCATGCACACAGCTCTTGTTTTCTTTAAGGGTGGTTTCATGCGCTTCCTGAGATCTGGGAGATTATGATACAGATGACGATGATAATGACGATGATGATGATGATGATGATGATGATGATGATGATGATGCAGATGTCTTGGTAGAAACTGCTGCAGATTATTGAGGGTGATGACGTTAAAGAATACTTTGATCTATTTCAGTGTGGTTTGAAGAGAAGTGACATTATGTTTTATCCTATTATAACTTGTGTTAGTGGATTTGACATGTCTGACCCAAAGGTTGAACTCATCTCTAGTCTTGCTGTCCTTCATTTTGGTTTGGTTTAAGCTTGTGTTGGTCATACGTTCTGTTCTTTGCATTCAAAAGCTTTCAGAATTACCTTAATCTTCCCTCAGTATAATGTAATAGACAAAACTTTGGGGATAATTTGGAATAATTAAAACTTACTTGCCATAATATTCCACACTCATCGAAACAGTTGGTACCCACTATTTGTTTGGGTGAACTTTGCAAGCACTTTGGTACGAAAACAAAAATCTTAAAACAAACTGCTGTGTATTAGCATTGCTTGGTCTCTGCTCAGGTGCATTTATAATGTCAGCTGTGCCTCCTCTTTGAGCCGGAGGTCCGGACGGCATGGTTACAGTTAAGTCTTTCATGAGGTGCTGCACGTGACTTTTAATAGCCCTTATTAAAAGGTTTGATGATAACCGTGTGCTCCAGACCCCATTCCTCCAGATCTCTTAGTCTTGTCTGCTTAGACTTTGAGTTGTCTGCTGCAAGATGATTCCTGCCATCCTCTTCCTCTCCTCGTTAGAGGCTTTGTTTGTATGTATTTTGACTTTATACAAGGTCAGCCTGAACCAATTAATAGAGAAATGGAAGACATTTGATTTGTTTTTTTAGACCCTGTGCTTTTGTTTTACTGTAGCAGACTGGATGAGTATTTTTACACAAGTCTATGTGTTCTAATAGTCAACAGCAATGTTCATAACACGTTCACTTGCTCATTTTAAATGTATTTAAAAGTAAACAGTGAAACATGTAACTTTAAGATTAAGAATGAACGACAACTAGCTATGAGTTGCAACGCTCATCAAAAAACACCCTACTGTATATCACAGAAGAAAGAAAAGAACCGGACAAATGTGTATTTTGTCCTGATGGTGGCGCTAAATCAAACTTCAGAGAAACCACAAAAAACACAAATGTCTGCACCAAACGTCGTACCCATCCATCTAACAGACAACTGATGTATTTTGCCAAATGGATGAAAGTATTTACCTGCTGCTGCGCTGGAAGAGAAGTCAGAGTATTACCAGAGTCAATACTGTAAAATACAGTTTTGTGGGGATCTCTGGTATCTGTACAAATGTTTTGTGGCAAACCATCAAAGATATTTCAGTCTCGAGCAAAGTGGTGAGCGACTGGCAGACTGACCTTGTCACACCGCCAGAGGGGCTTAAAATAGTAATAGTTGTGGTTTGATATCATGGAGTATTAAAAAGATGCAAACATTTTAAATTCAATAATGACAAATAAACTTAGCTAACAAACAATGTCTTTTTTAAAACAATGGACAATCTCTACATGTCATTTTGTCACAACAGATAACATTTATCGTGTTAAATATCCATTGTAAATAATTTAAATTCACAAGCCCAACTGCTGTTTTTTTCCCATGAGACATCTCTGCTATATATACGTGTGTAGTGGTTACATGTCCCATGTTCAATTTAAAAAAAGATTCCTCCAGAAAACAACAAAAGCTTTGTGGGCTGAGGTTTCTGTTCCTGCAGCATGGAGAGCTGAATGACTGAACTGTGTTCTGTAACTGAGCTGCACATGAACCTGAGATCAGTTACTGGCATTCTTTAGGATTCCCCATGGACTGCTTCTTTTCACATCTGGGCTGTTGGATCTTAAAAATCTTTCCTTTTATAGTATTTCCTCTCTGTATTTCTATTTTTGTCTATTGTGATTTGGAACAAAACATGGGTTGAAAAAAATGTGAGAATTATGACCAAAGATGCAAAACTTTTGGATGAGAGGCTGCTTGTTATCAGCTTTAAAGAAACTCAGAGCCTCAACACACAAGAACACACATACACTGTGACCTTGTGAACACACACGCGCACACACACACGCACACACACACACACGCACACACACACAAACACACACACACACACATACATTGTTCTCTGTGCTTGTTTACATAATAAATAAAAACTTGCAAACTAGACAAATTAAATTGATCTGAGTTCAGCTGATCCTGTACAGTTGTGACTTGAAATCATGAATCCACGTTGTAATTTTTGTACTGAACTGGTTCTGTATTAGGAGTATATATACCTGCTGGTGGAGCAGCAGGTGGGGCTGGAGCCGGCGTAGGAGCCGGTGCAGGACCTGGAACTGGATATGGACCAAGTGGGACAGGAACTGGATTCGGCCCAGGAGGCACTGGGACTGGATTTCAGCCTGGTGGAGGTGCAGGTCCTGGAGGCTTTGGGCCAGGAGCAGGTGGGTGTCATTTGTGTTTTCTGTTAAATTGAATAAGTACTGATAATGATTCAGTTTTTACTTCAGAGGAATGGCATGTTTAACTGTTCAAGAAAACAAATCACATGCTGGACAAATAAAAACTGCTTTTGCTTATTCTAAATGCCTTTTTTCAATTCACAACGTCTCAATGACTACATTTGTAAGGGGGCTATGGTGGCCAAGGACCAGGAGGAGTCGCAACAGGAGGATTTGGACCAGGAGGTGTTGGACAGGGAGGAATTAGACCAGGAGGAGTTGGACCGGGAGGTGTTGGACCAGGAGGTGTTGGACCGGGAGGAATTGGACCAGGGGGCTTCCGGCCCGGCTCCTTTGGCCCAAGCAGTGGTGGACTGGGACTCGTACCTGGAAGTGTTGGCGCCGGTAAGATTATGTCACGGCTTCCATGGAAAGTGACTTTGTTGTAGCCTTTGTTGCTCGTAGTGTGAACACAGCACCTTGGAAATGTCATGATTATGAAATGATTACCTTTTATTACCATAGTTAAAAGAATCCAGCATGTTGTTTTGTATATAAGTTGTGCAAGAATAAACTTGCAGGCCGTGATGACTGTAACCTCTGCATGAAAGTATTTCTGATTTTTCATGCTCTTTTATTAATCTCTGGGAGGTGGCTACGGTGGTCGTGGAGGAGCGACTGAAGGGTTTGGGGAAGGACAGGGAGCTGGAGGTGTAGGAGGAGGGCTGGGTCCGGGCAGAGGCGGGTCAGGTGGTTTTGGACCAGGAGGTGTCGTTCCTGGAGGCTATGGAACTGGGCCCGGAGGAGCTGGACAGGGAGGTCAAGGCACAGGCATGACAATTTTTTTTTTTACCTACTGAATATATTTAATGATAACGATCTGGATTCATTGAAAGATTTATGGTAAGCAATAGGGTTTGTCTATGTTTTGCAGAGGAGAATGAGGAAAAATCATCAAAAGCTAGTTGTAACGTCTAGAAAGCACATGAGCTAAAAACAGGTTTCCTCCTGTTTACTTGCGGCATTTGAGAAACATGGTAGGAGGAAGTTTTCTGCTCTTCATGGATCAGGGATCAGACCCGATGTGTAAATATTGTTCCTTCCTCCATTCATTTCAATGCTGCAGGAGTAGGATAATATATGTACAATTATTTAATTTCCTCACTTCCTCAAGGTTATAAGCCATTGTTGGAATTTCATTTCTCTGTTTTTCATCACCCAAACATGTAAGATGCCTGTGTAACATTAGGAACGTTGGTGATAATATCCAAATGATCTTTATAGGTTAAGCCTCGGTTTTGTGCAACCCTCTAAATTCCACCCACCATGTCTGAGGGTAGAAATTGGTCAGTATTAAGTACAGGAAACAGACTCGTATGTCACACTTTCCAGTTTACCAAAAGTCTGGCCATTGGAGCCAAACACACAATAATGACCACAATGAGTGTTTGAGTTGAAACCCTCCACCCTTAAGAATAAGACGCAAACTTCCTGGTTCACCTGAACAAGCGATGGGAGGAATCCATTGAACTGAACTCTAATATCAAGCAAAAGGCTACAAAAACAATTTTAACAAAAACTGGCTAAACAAAAATATAAATAAAAATGTATTCCAACAAATGCCAGAAGTTGAATGTTTAATAAATAATAATAGTTTAATACATTGTATTTCAAAAGGAATGGTCATGCGTACCTCTTTTAATGGGGAAAACCTGGAGAAAAAGTGAATCCTATTGATGTTCCTCCTGGGCTGCCATCATATATGTATAACAGAGGGTGGAGTTGCACAGGGACACATTGAATTCATTATTGTGTGATGTCTTGTATGACATGTAAAGGGATTAACAAGTACTTTTCCATCTTTTATCTGCTCACTAGGCCTTGGGGCAGGGGGTTTTGGTGGAGGAGTGCTTGGGGCAGGAGACTTCGGGACTGGCAGAGGTCAGGGAGCTGGAGCAGGCCACGTACCTGGAGGTCAGTGGTTTCCATTGGTCTACATCTGTTTATTCACATGACATAGAGTTACATCTTTAAATGCATGAATAAATAATTGTTAAGTGTTTTTGCATTTTGATGCAGCTATGAACAACATCAATTAACAGAGGTGGCTCATGCTGGAACTCCCAAAAGAATGGCTGAAAATTATCAACTTCTTCTTAACTGGTCACACACAGGTTACATTGATATATTGCTAACCTGAAGAATGATGTGTATCAAAAATTCTCTGTCCTGACCCAGGTGGCTATGGAGGTGGTTATGGTCCAGGTGGTGGTCAATATCCAGGAACTGGTCGCAAACCTCCTAAAACAGGTATTTGCTTTTCAAACTAATCGGCACCTTCAGTCAAATTTCTGTAATTTAATCTGACATTTTGATGTCAGATTAAATTACAGAAATATGACTGAATGATGTTTTTCTTCTTTTTTTCGTTTGGAGCAGGTTATGGATCTGGTGGTGCCGGATTTGGGCCTAGCGGAGGGGGGGTCGGGCCTGGCGGTGCAGGAGTTGGACCTGATGGTGCCGGTTTTGGACCTGGAGGTGCTGGTTTTGGGCCTGGCGGTGCAGGAGTTGGACCTGGAGGTGCCGGTTTTGGGCCTGGCGGTGCTGGATTTGGGCCTGGAGGCGCAGGAGTTGGGCCTGGAGGTACCGGTTTTGGGCCTGGAGGCGCAGGAGTTGGGCCTGGCGGTGCCGGTTTTGGGCCTGGCGGTGCAGGAGTTGGGCCTGGAGGTACCGGTTTTGGGCCTGGAGGCGCAGGAGTTGGGCCTGGCGGTGCCGGTTTTGGGCCTGGAGGCGCAGGAGTTGGGCCTGGGGGTGCCGGTTTTGGGCCTGGAGGCGCAGGAGTTGGGCCTGGCGGTGCCGGTTTTGGGCCTGGCGGTGCAGGAGTTGGGCCTAGAGGTGCAGGAGTTGGAGCCACGCTGCCAGGAGGAGGTGATCAAATTAAAAAAATATAAAGTTTACCCTGAAAAGCACTCAAAATTAAATGCATTTCAGTACTGTAAGCCAAAATAGTGGATATTCTTTTTCAACAGAAAAGCTTATTTTAAATAAGTATTAAACATAAACTATACGGTCCCTTCTAAATTCTTCTTATTGACTAAGAATGGCTATGCAAATGAAATATTCTGTTTGCTATTTCAGTTTTATGTAACATTAGCAGTTATATCGACGAATTTCATTCCTGTTTCAGTTACAATGCTGCCCCAGTCTGGCACAGCTGAGGTAGGACCTGGAGGAAAGAGCGGTGGTAAAGCGTCAAAACGAGTCCCAGGTAAAAAACAAAAAGACATTCCCTTATTAAAGGAGGCACAACATAAGTTAAGTTCAGATCAACCAGAAACACTGCCTTTTTGGGGTCACGCAGGAGTCGGTGTGCCTGGACTCTATCAGGGTGGATATGTTCCAGGCCAAGGTAACTTAAAAATATTAAACATTTATTGAACAATACAGTAGAATTCTGTGTTTTCACAGAGTTACAAGTTTTAACAGATTCTCTTCTCACCTTCCTGCCTTAGGATTCGGAGGTCGTGGTGTTCTCCCTGGAGTGGCAACAGGATCTGGACTTGGGCCTCAGACTGGTGTGTGAATGCACTCTTGTCTCAAGGAATCTTGGGAAATCACATTCTGGCAAACATGCTTGAAAAGACGTTCCCTTTATTCCTTCTAGGGGCCGGGGTACTCGGCCAAGGGGGCGCTGGACCAGGAGGAGCAGGCAGTCAGTGTCAAATCTCTTAACTAAGAAATTATTTTGAGTTATAAGCAGATGTTATATGCTTTACTTGGACTTTAAAACTAAAGGATTCATTAACTAGTAGTTTTCTAAGTATCCTAACTAATAACATTCCAGGCTGCAAATGAGTACTTCCCAGGATGAGTATGTCTGTGGTATATTTCTCTCCTTAGATGGTCGTGGACAGCAGTTGCCTGGAGTTTTTCGTGGTTACCCTCTCATATCACCAAAGACAGGTATACAGGACATATTAATGCAGTAAATTCAGCAGCAGCTTGTTGAGTTACACAACTTAAATGGTCAGAAATAATGCAAAATAAGTTAGTTTTACATTGTTTTTTTATTGTTTTTTAAATTACAGGAGCGGGCAAATCAAAGAATCCAGCCAAAATTGCAGCTAAATACGGTAAATACACTTTGGCAGAGGTTTTAACCTTTTGTATAATACAAAAACACTGTAGTAAAAATGTTTTTGTATTTACATATTTGGTAAGATAATCTGCTTGCTTTTTGACAAGGTGGAGCTGGAGCTGGAGGAGGGGCTTTAGGGGTTGGGGCTGGAAGACTCCCGGTGGGAACAGCAGGAGCCACACCTGGATTTGGAGGTGGAGTTGGAACCGGAGGTGGACCTGGATTTGGAGGTGGTCCTGGATTTGGAGGTGGAGTCGGACCCGGAGGTGGAGTCGGAACCGGAGGTGGACCAGGATTTGGAGGTGGAGTCGGAACCGGAGGTGGACCTGGATTTGGAGGTGGAGTCGGAACCGGAGGTGGACCTGGATTTGGAGGTGGAGTGGGAACCGGAGGTGGACCTGGATTTGGAGGTGGAGTCGGAACCGGAGGTGGACCTGGATTTGGAGGTGATTTGGAACTGGAGGTTGACCTGGAATAGCCAGTTTTTATAATTGCACATTTTGGATGTTTATGCTTACTTATGGTACTGGCTCAGCCAAAGCAAACAAATATGATCAGGCATACGTACAATATATTTATACCAAAAATGACATGGTGAATACTACATATGTAGTGTGTGCATTTAATAACCTCCTGTACTCAATACATGAGAAACTCAAAATGTCTTGTGTCTCTCCTGGTTTGCTGTATGGTGCTGGCACTGGTACTCTTGGAGGCCTTGGAAGAGGAGGACCAGGTGAAGGAGCTGGAGTTGGTCTTGGCACAGGAGGAGGGACTGGTGGGCTGGGGGGCGGGTATGGTTTTGGTCCTGGTGGTGCAGGCACTGGTACGGCTGGAGGACTTGGAGGCAGAGGACCGGGAGGAGGAGTTGGACCTGGCTCCGGGGTTGGTTTTGGTCCTGGTGGTGCTGGCACTGGCCCTGGCGGAGTGGGTTTCGGCCCAGGTGGTACTGGGTACGGTCCAGGTGGAACCAGAACTGGATTGGCTGGAGCAGGAACAGGACCTGGAGGTAACAACGAATCAGTAGATTTGGGGTTTTGGGAAAATGTAGCACTTAGCAGAAAGGCCTTTAAGGTACAGTTTATAGCATTTTGGGAGATCTGTTCGTAACCGTAAATGTAAAACCCCTCAAACTAAAAATGTGTTGTTTTTTTGTTAGCTAAAATAAGCCAATCACATTGACATAGAGAGCAGGTCATTTTAGTTCCGTTTTGCACTTAAAAGCTCACGTTACTACAATTCTGGAAAGGGAGGAGTATCCAGTTGGCTGCACTCTGAAAACAGACTGTATTGCATTCATTGCAATCATTGCACTGCAAAGACAAATTTATAATTACTATACTTGTGTTTCAGGGTATGATGCAAGTGCCAAAGCTCGTAAATATGGTAAGAATTGTATGAATGGGAAACTGCATGCAACTGATTCACTCTTTGTTTTTAACAAAGAATATGAGAACAAATAAAATATGACTGTTCTGCTTCTAGGCATGTTAAGTGGAGCTCTTGGAGGACTGGGAACCGGTTCTGGAGCAGTCAGGCCTGGTGGTGCTGGTACAGGCTATGGGCCAGGTGGTGGAGTTGGACCTGGTGGGGCTGGTACAGGCTATGGGCCAGGTGGTGGAGTTGGACCTGGTGGGGCTGGAACAGGCTATGGGCCAGGTGGTGGAGTTGGACCTGGTGGGGCTAGTACAGGCTATGGACCAGGTGGAGGAGTTGGACCTGGGGGTGCTGGTACAGGCTATGGACCCGGTGGTACTAGAACAGGCTACGGGCCAGGTGGTGGAGTTGGACCTGGGAGTGCTGGTACAGGCTATGGACCCGGTGGTACAGGCACAGGCTATGGACCAGGTGGTGGAGCTGGACCTGGTGGGGCTGGTACTGGCTTTGGACCTGGTGGTGCTGGTACAGGCTATGGACCTGGTGGTACAGGCACAGGCTATGGGCCAGGTGGTGGAGCTGGACCTGGTGGGGCTGGTACAGGCTATGGACCAGGTGGAGGAGTTGGACCTGGTGGTACTGGCACAGGCTATGGACCAGGTGGAGGAGTTGGACCTGGTGGTACTGGCACAGGCTATGGACCAAGTGGAGGAGTTGGACCTGGTGGTACTGGCACAGGCTATGGACCAAGTGGTGGAGTTGGACCCGGTGGTACTGGCACAGGCTATGGGCCAGGTGGTGGAGTTGGACCCGGTGGTACTGGCACAGGCTATGGACCTGGTGGTACTGGTACAAGCTATGGACCTGGTGGTGCTGGTACAGGCTATGGACCAGGTGGGGTGCGACCTGGCGGTGCCGGCTTTGTACCTGGAGGTAAGATAGAAAATGAAAAGGTACAAATGTCTAATTCAAGTCATTCCCCCGCCCAGGTTAATAGTCTATTCTTAAAATACCTTAATGTGTCTGCATTTTGTAGGTTATGCTGGTGCCAAAGCTCGTAAATATGGTAAGAAAAAACATTTTAAAAGGAATTTACGAAATGCAAACTTCTCTTTAAATCACAAACTGGCCATTTGGTCTTCACAGTAAATTTGTAATTTGATGTAATGTTTAAATAAATAGGATTAGGGTTAGGGTTTACCCAGTAAGACTTATGGAGTAATTATTCATATTAGTAATAATACACACTTTCCAGCTATAATTTTTTAGTAAGCCATGGAAACCGCTTGTTATTTGTCAATAAAGGGCTTCCCGGTTAGTCTGTATTTTCTAATAAAATGTTGCTCTTGGCAGGTCTTCCCGGAGGTGGCCTGGGTGCAGGAGGACTTGGTGTTGGAGCAGGGCCTGCTTCTGGGCTCGGATTAGGAGGACGGGTCCCAGGACAAGGTGTTGGACAAACAACTGGGGGTGGACCTGGAGCAGGACTGGGGACCGGCATGATACCTGGTTATGGTGTTGGAACAGGAGGTGGACCAGGTGGCTTTGGAACAGGCACTGCAGGAGGTATAAAGAGAAGAAAACCATTCTTACAGTTTCTCAGGAAACAAAAAAACCCCACTAACATCAATTAACTCCTCAAATAGAGAAGGATTAACGTACTACACCTGCCTTCAGCTGTTCCTTTTTTTAGTTGTGGTCATTGTTACTATAAAGAAATTGATTTGTAGAGTTTCTCTGAGCTTTTCTTTAAGTAGCTGGTAAGTAGCTGGTTGGGCTATAATAACAGTGTAAACTTTAGTAAACTTTACTTATAAAGCCATAACTATAAAGTGTCTTACCTCTGTTTTTGAGACCATATCAACACTGCTAGTGGCAAATCAAAAGCCTATAGATCATTTCTGAGTGGATACTGTTCTCACCCTTCCACACAAAACACAGGCTAGATCTGGTCTCCATCTTGTGAATGAAATGTGGTACTGCGTGCATTCTAAGTGCATTGGACTTCAAAATAGGCCAGCGCTGTCACGTAGACCAACTGTGTTTTCTTTGAACCTATACAGGTCTGATTAAAATATTAATTCCAAACAGTGGCCTAGAGTTTAAGATGTCAAGACTCAATCCATCAAAAGGTCTCATCCTCATTAATCCCCAGGGCTTCCAACCGGGTATGGACCTCATGGATATGGGCCTGGAGTACCTGGGTCTGGGACAGGTTACGGTCCAGGTGGAGGCTATGGTGCAGGACCAGGAGCGGGATATGGAACAGGTTCAGAGGGAATTTTATTGTCCAAGATAAATCTTGCTAAACTTAAATTAAGCTAAATCATAAATGTATTCTGCCATTTACAGGCTATGGAGCTGGATCAAAACCTGCTAAATACGGTATCAAAATACACATTCCTTAAAAAATGATGAAGGACATTCCACCCAAATTTCAGTAAAGGCTAAATCATTTTCATATGATCCTGATGTAGGTCAAGATGGAATTGCGACTGGTGGGGTTCTTGGAGGTGGAGCAGGACGAGGTGGTGAGTTGTTGGTGTTTGATGACCTTGAGCCTTATAAACTGAAAGCAGAAGAGATCTTTGATTCTTCTTTTAGTTTACTTGTATTTTGGTTCAACCTGTTTTTTTTCCAAGGCCTCTTAATAAAGTTTTTCATACTCACCTATTGTCTCATACAATTTTATAGGTGGTTTGGAAAAGAGGGCTTTGGACCTGGTAAAGTTTGGTTTTCATTAGTGTGTAGCAACGTAAGCGTAAGCTTTAAGGTCTGAATCACGTATAAGTATGAACTAATCTTTTATTGCCCCCTATTGATGGTTAGTAGGAAATGCAGCAATAAGTGCATTTTACTATTATCAATATATTTGTTGTGATCCTCAGGCCTCGGCACACCAGCATCCAAAGCTGCTAAGCACGGTAAGGGTGTCCTTTGATGAGAATGTGAAGTAGAACATTATGTGTATATTACACAGTGGTTTGAACACTGTTATCTCTATAAACGTAGGGCAACATGGTGGAGTGGTGCCTGGGGCAGGAACAGGGACCGGCACTACAGGATCTGGTACAGGGACCGGCACTCCAGGATCTGGTACAGGGACCGGCACTCCAGGATCTGGTACAGGGACCGGCACTACAGGATCCGGCACGGGGACCAGTACTACAGGATCTGGTACCGGAACCGGCATTGGTGTTTCAGTGAATAGTTCAAGCCCCAGCAGCGGGGCAGGAACAACAGCTGGACCGAGTGGTAAGCTTATGTTTCGAAATTGAGAATCTAACTTTGGGTAATCAATTAGTAACGAATCTGATGATATGTGTGCACTATTACTGCTGGAGCAGGAGCAGGACTTGGAGCCAGTGGAGGCACACAAGCTCCAGCATCAGAAGGTATCTTCACCAAAAGAATTAAGCCACATGTTACTACAAAACAGAGGGCAGCCTGTACAATAGATTCAAAATAAAATATGCCTAACTGTGACGGAAAGGTAGTTGGAGGGGAGCTTCCAAAATAGATGAATAGAAAAGAAAAAACTGGCTTGTCTAACAATAGTTATGCCATTGTCTTTGTTTGATTTATTCAGAGCTACTACTGATATTTGAACCTTATTCTAGGAGATGGTGGGGCTAGCAGTGTGACAGAGGGGTCTGGAAGTTCTGGAGGAGAAGGTGTGTTTAAACTTGCAGGAGTCTCGAGAACATTTAACTTAAAAAATATGTACAGATTGTGGCCTAAATGACAACGGTTTTTACAAACAAAACTCATGTCAAAGGATATGATAACATGATTAAACAAGATGGCCCAGACTGCATGGGGAACACCGGAAAATCTACAAAAAATAAGGAACAAAACAATATGCTATGCTAAATATATAAATTCCATAGTTTTTATGCATTCGTTGGAATGTGTATTAAAACAGGCGGTACCGGTGTAGCTGGCAGTCCAGTGGGTGGAGGAGATGATGGAGATCGCTTGGGTGGGACCGGAATCCCCATCCTTGCAGCAAAGCCAGGTACTTATCATTTACACAACAAATTCCCCAAGAATATATACGTAAATAAAGGTGTTGATATGATCCGATACTAATTCAGTGAGGCGTGTTTTAGTAGTAGAAGGAATCAAAATTATTTTAACATCCTCTTCATTAAACACGACTCAATGGGATAAAAGTTCCATGTCAGTAACTTTAAAGTGAATCATTTTTTTTTTTTTAGACACACTCATATCAAAATCTTTGTACTATTCTAAAGTTGCAAAGCATTCAGACTTTATGATTACAGGCCCCCAAAGTTTCAGCTCAGCTAACTCAGACACTACTTATTTAAACCAAACTATTAAAACATGTACACTTAAAAAATAATGAATGTTCTATATATTTTAAGTTAAAACTCAAAGGCCATAACATCCAAACTCTTCGGTGCCTTATACTTCCAACTATGATCCCACTTGTGCTTCTGACATTACCCTGGCTCATTGTGCAGGTTCTGATGGTGATCTTTTAGATGTGAAACTTCCTGGAGTCAAACCTCTCAAGCCCCCGGGTGAGTGAAATAAAATCCCATTCACCCCAAAAACATACCACTGAGGTTTTAGGATAAATACTCAGTGCTTACCTACGACCAAACAGTGAAATTGTGATGGTAGATGACAAATCAATATACTGCATAAGTAATCTAAATCTGTTGAACATTCACCTGGCTTGTTAGTGTTTTGTGTAAGCGAATAGGGAATAAAATAAAGAATACTCATTTGCGTTGTTTCTGCAGGAGTCCCCCGAGGGGACACGCCAGGCGAAGGAGATGGAGAAGGAGGTCCTGATGGAGAGAGAGGTGGTGCAGGAGGCACGGAGGGAGGACCGGGAGGAGCCCAAGGGAGTCCTACCAGTGGCGGAGCAGCAGGAGGCATTTCAGGTGGTGTAGCTGGTGCTGGAGTCGGACCACAGGGTGCAGCTGGAGCAACACCCAAACCGCCCACAGGTGCCATTTCTGTCATCTGAATGGAGACTCTTTTACATTTACTACCATCCAACATCCACCACCACTGTTTATTAAGCTTCCATCCAGCCACAGATGAATCACTCACACACAAAAAAGCACATACTCACAAAATAAATGTTATTTGTCCACTTTCTTTATATATAGCACACCGTCCTGATGGTACTGTAGGAGGGGGCATAGCTGGTGGAGTAGGTGGGGTGGCAGGAGGCGCTTCTGGAGGAGCCGGCTTGGTACCTGGGCCTGGTGGAGCAGGAACAGGAGCTCTTAAACCTGGAAAAAGTGAGCTGCTACATTGTTTTGTTCTTCGATGTATTTCTCCCAAATGTACACACATTAAATAATGTTTATGCGTTATCCATCATAGGTTATGCTGCTGGCGGAGTTTTACCAGGTGGAGGTATGCTGACTATCCCAAGCCTTACCAACGAAGTTACAGCAAAAACAGGTGCACAAAACACATCTGAACTAAAGTATATCTCATTTGATCTCCTTCAGGCATACGCTATCCCACTGGAGCAGGACATGGAGCAGGAAAATCAGGCAAAGGTTATATGAACTGAAACTACATTGCATCCTTTTTAATAAGGTCACATGAGCCATGAAAGAAGCTACATAATACATCCATTGTTATTTATCCTTTCAGTATATCGGACTCTTGGAGCGGGAGGCCGGGCAGGGATTGTGCCTGGGGGTTATGGTACTGGTCCTGGAAGCTATGGTACTGGTCCTGGTGGTTATGGTACTGGTCCAGGAGGCTATGGTACTGGTCCTGGAGGTTATGGTACTGGTCCAGGAGGCTATGGTACTGGTCCCGGAGGTTATGGTACTGGTCCAGGAGGCTATGGCGCAGGACCAGGCGGCTATGGTGCAGGGCCTGGTGGATATGGTGCAGGGCCTGGTGGATATGGAGTTGGACCTGGGAGCTATGGAGGCCAGACTGGAAACAGAGGCATTGGTGCTGGTCCTGGGGGAGCTGGAACTATTGGAACTGGCGCTGGAGGCTTCGGGGGAGGAGGAGGCCCCGGTGGAGTAGGTGCTGGACTGGGGGGATATGGTGGGGGTGTGGCTCCTGGTGGTAAGTTGACCTTTTGACAAATATCATACAGTAGAATGCTATCAAAATATCACATCTAATATGGATAGCATGTCATTGAAATATTGGTCAAGGATCTTTTCTCCTATATATATCCAGGCTCAAGATATGGACTGGGCACCGGCACTGGCAAAGCACCCAAACGTATGTTAAAAATTGACGATTACAAAGAGTCATGATGCAGACCTTCAAACGTTCAAAGTCAAACACTATTTGTTTTTAGGTTATGGGACAGCTGCTGGCGGAGCCGGTGGTACTGGCGGTGGGCCTGGTGGCTACGGGACCGGACCAGGTGGAGTTGTTCCTGGAGGGGCGGGTGGTGCTGGGACAGGAACTGGAGGCTTCGGACCAGGCGGTGCCGGGACAGGAGCTGGAGGTTTTGGACCAGGTGGTGCTGGCACAGGAGGCTTCGGACCAGGCGGTGCTGGGACAGGAGGCTTCGGACCAGGTGGTGCTGGCACAGGAGGCTTCGGACCAGGCGGTGCTGGGACAGGAACTGGAGGCTTCGGACCAGGCGGTGCTGGGACAGGAGGCTTTGGACCCGGTGGTGCTGGCGCAGGCAGCTTTGGACCAGGTGGTGCTGGAACAGGAACTGGAGGCTTCGGACCAGGCGGTGCTGGGACAGGAGGCTTTGGACCCGGTGGTGCTGGCACAGGCAGCTTTGGACCAGGTGGTGCTGGAACAGGCAGCTTTGGACCGGGTGGTGCTGGAACAGGAGGCTTCGGACCAGGTGCTGCTGGGACAGGAACTGGAGGTTTTGGACCAGGTGGTGCTGGGACAGGAGGCTTCAGACCAGGTGGTGCCGAGACAGGAGCTGGAGGCTCCGGACCGGGTGGGGCTGGGACAGGCGGCTTTGGACCAGGCGGTGCCGGGACAGGAGAGGGTTTTGGCCAAGGCGGTCAAGGTTTAGGAAAACGAAAACCTTCTAAATCTGGTAAGTAATAATTGAACCATTTAAAAAAGGAGGCAATATTTCAAAATTCACTGGATGTAAAGACCTATTTGGTTGTTCTACAAGAAAAGTAATTAGCCAAACATTCTGATTCATTTTCTCCAGGTTATGGAGGGGCTGGGTATGGATCAGGTAAGATACGGGCTAGGATATGGGATTGTAATTATCTTTTGATACATTGTTACTATATATTTGTGCTTATATAGACATTTTCCCAGCAGGAGGATTAGGAGGAGGTACAGGAAGTGTTCCTGGCGGAGTTGGACGTGGTGGCTACGGCCCAGCAGGGTACAGTCCAACTGGAACTGGAACATTCCCGTTTGGTTATCGACCTGGAGGTGCTGCAACTGGTGACTTTGGCCCAGGAAATGCTGGAACTGGGCCGGGGGGTTTTAGACCTGGTGGTGTTGGTGGATATGGACCTGGTAGCCAAGCGCTAGGAAATAGGAAGCCTCCTAAATCTGGTTACGGCTCCTCGTTGGGTGGAACTGGCTATGGTCCAGGTACTGTTCTCTAAATAAACAAATATTGAATTAAAACAGTTTTATTGTAACTGGATATTATTTATAGAGAAAAATTAAATAAAACTATTTTGACATTTCCATATTTCCTGCATGAAACAACTAGATGAGAAACCTCTTCCCCACTGTCTTTATTTTTCTTCCATGTTTATTTGTATATTGCTGTGCTAAGAAAATAAAACGTACTCAGATATTTAAACATTCCGTTAACCCCACCCAGGTCCATCAGGTGCTGGAGTAGGTGGGCTTCCTGCAGCAGGAGGAGCAGGAGGTCCTGCAGGAACCGGTCAGGGATTAGGAGGAGGAGGGGGAGCGGGCGGTTTACCCGGTCAGTTTAAGTACTCAAACTGAATGCAACCCGCTACACAGTAGATACCAAAGCCTGACTGCTGGGATGATGCAGGTTGTAATGTGGTCATTGTTCCAGCAGGAGGCGGTGGACCAGGCTATGGTGGAGTGGCTGGTGGAAACTATCCAGGTAGGGGCGAAGCACTTTGTCACACTTTAACTGTGCAATGGTGGCGCATGGAGTAGTGTGATTTACTGGGAGCCGCAAGGTTTGCAGTTCAAATCCTGGCTGCCCCATGTGCCATGTCAAAGTGTCCCTGAGCAAGACACCTAACCCCTAATTGCTCCCCAGGCTAAATGTAATGCAATGTAAGTCGCTTTGGATAAAAGCGTCAGCTAAATGACATGTAATGTAACTGACTTTCATTTTGACACCCAGCACATTATATGTATTGTTTCAAAATGAACAATATTTTTAAAACTTGACTATGATACATAACGATGACATGCAAACAAAGTAAGCAACAGGAAATGCTTCCTTCCTGTGTGTCTGGCCATGTGTGGTGAATATTTGCTTTGGCATATTTTCATTCATGTCACAACTGAGATAACAAATGGAACCATTGTAAAGAGTATCAATATGATTGTTCAATTTGACTCTGTCTTTCCTGTTGTTGTTCTCTAGGATATACGGGGGCAGGACAAAAATGTAAGAGAACTCCTCTGAGACAGGCATGCTCTAATTAGCTTCAGTATCTTCACACACGTAGACACAAAATCACTCATTTATACCTGGTTTTCTAACTTCTAAAAAAGGTTGATTTCGATTTTTGGGGGGGGCAAGGGAAGTATGCTCTTAAAATGGCTGGTGCTGGTTATTATGGTACAGATGTCTATGTCTAGAGATTAACTATCCTTTTTACTTTCATTTTCTTCAGCCAAGGCACAGAAGGCAGCCAAATATGCAGCCATGCAGGCGTTCCTCGGTTCTGGGGGCTACAGAGGTAACAAAAAAAAAAAGTTTTAAAACAAATAATCACACATGGTATTGCTTTGTATTGAGTCAACTAAACTTTTCTACTCATCAATTAGACCCATTCCAAGAGTTCTTCTAGCTTTAAACTTGAAATGCTTTAAACTAAGAATTCAACAAAGCCAGTAGGAGCAGCTCAGAGTGTCGTTTACCACCCTTTTATCTCTGAATTGGCTCTAGTAGAACACACGGTTTTCACAGAGCTGACATGCTTACGAATTACCAGAGCATTTCGGCCCCAAATACAGGAACTATGTGCTTGTGCGGAATTCAAATGGAAAGCTGATCCCTGAGATCACATGTAATGTAATGTAATGTAATGCAACGTGTCACTGGGACACAATTCGACAAAGTCGTATGTTTCAAACTCAGATCTTAAAGTTATCACAGAGTAGTTTCTATCCGTACAGTAGGCTGTTTCTATTGAATGTTAAGTAAAGAATAATGGTGTCTGTGTACCTAGGCGCTGGCTGCCAGGGTAAATTCTGTGGCCAAAGGAGGAAGTGAGAGACCAACGGACGATGACCTCATGAAAACAACATTGGTGCTACTGCATGATCCCATATTGTAGATGCAGATCCGTCATAGAAGCTACGGCTTCAACACATGCCCCATGTCAAACTTTTCATTGGCCTTTTCAAAAGGAGCTAACCCAACCCTAACCCTAACCCTTCCTTAAAAGAAAAGGGCAATCCCCCCCCCATGAATTACCCTGTGACTCCCTGTGGCTCCCGACCACCAGAGTGAGCATCACTGAAATAAAGGATTAGCACATTTTCTGCTCTCCTTTGATACCGTTTAGGTTGATCTTTGTTCAACATCACTGTTGTTTCTTTGCAAATATGGGACATAGATCCTCATGGGGGTGAGACTGATACCAAGGACACCCTCAGGGCGGCTCCTTCAGACCTGTCTGCATGCTGACACAATGTTTAATGTGGTGGGCGTACTTTTACCCAGTTACACTTGGTTTGTCTTTATAATTTACTGTTTAAAGTCCAAACACTTGGATAATCTGTGCGGGCGAAGAAACAGTCAGCTGCTATTTTGGGGGAACTGTGAAGGCGGTGTTCTGATTGGTCGTTATCTGACACCAAAAAGCAGTCTGTGTTGTTTTACAGGCCTCAGCAATATCAATATTTTATAGCTACAGAACACCAATTGGTAGGAGTGTAAACTTTTTGTTTACATCGATACCTTTCATTAATAAAAGGATGTATTTGTTATGATAATATGTGGCTTCGATCTGGCCTTCACATTTGCTGTTGAGGTAAGAATTCAAACTTAATGTGAGGTAATATGATTACAAGCCATTGAGATGCCACCTGAGGAGCGTTGACTGATGTTTTTTTTTTTTACCTCTTTCAACACTGTTATTTTTAAGTTATGCTGACAAAAAGCAGAAAAAGCTGAGTTCTATTTAATCTCTTTTTACAAATCAAGTGAATTAATACAATATCAGATATTTTAGTTACTTTGTGTGTTTGTTTTAACAGTTTTTAAAACTTGTTTACTATTACGACTAATAAAATTGCTTTGTTTTCTACATTGTGCTGAGTAACATTGTAGTCCGTTGTGTTATCGACTTACATCCGTCCCTATCATGCCATTCAACAGGTGTCTTCAACATCTGCGTTTCTATCAAGAAAATGATGCACTTTTACAAACTTTCGGACAACGCCCTCTGAAATAAAGGAATTACCAACGGCAGTCGTTTCACGTTATTGTCATTTTAAAGCAGCTAAAAATAATTGACACGCCACCAATGAAACAGTTGAGGGAGGGGGGAGGGTTGACCGAAAGGAGGAAGCTACATATTCAGAGGTTAAACGTTACCACCAAAGTTAAAGCAGCATTGAAGTGCGGTCGCCATTGTTACTCAGCTAATAGTGCAGACTTCTGCATGTCAGTACAGCAGCATGGGTCACGGAGCCCATTATAGAGTCCTTGATGAAAGTAACTTGTTTTTTCCTTCTTGTTGGTTGTGTGTAATAAATCGCAAGCTGTACTGTTGGATCGGGGGAAGTTCAGTGATTGGAGCGTTCATAAAGAGATGATGTCTGCGCTGATGGGAAGATCATTTCACAACAAACAAACTCATCACTTCTCAGAAGAAAAAAAAAAACATTCACACCCAACTGGTTGCACACTGCGCGGACTCTGCCAAGGAGTCCCACTCTCTCGCAGAGGTCCACATACTGGAAGTAACAGGAGAGGGACGGTGGAGCACAGCTTCTATACTGGGATACGGCTCTTTCCTGGTAGCCAGCGGAGGGAGCCCGACCAGCTGGTGTCAGTAGGTCAGAGTGTTTTTCTCACACAGGGACTCATTAGCGAGTGAACTCATATGCACAGGAAGCCTCTGAGGGAATGGAGATAGAGAGAGAAAGAGAGAGTAAAAAAAATAGACAAAGCCCGCTGACGCAGAAGTATTGAGGTCTCCGCTCGACCACATGCAGCTGAAGAGCTCCGTTCGTGAAAGGGTGGATTGTTTCTGAGAGGGGAAGAGTTGCCCATCATCGGGGAACCGCCGAGGGGCAGAATGTCACGACGGGACCAGCGGTTTCGCAGAGGAACGAAAGGACGGTAAGAGCCGCCGGCCGTCAACAATTTGCTGCAGCGTGTTTGTGTAGGTAAGAAAGAAAGAAAGAAGAAGAAGAAGGCGAGCAGGGGAGCAAAAAGCAAAACACAGAATATCCAAGCAAACTGTAGTTCAACATTTGCGATACTTCCTCAAAAAGAACTCCGTGGTGAAAGGCGGACATATGAGAAACACTTCTTTGATAATCTGCTTTCACTTCAACAACAAGTTTGTGTGTGTGTGTGTGTGTGTAATGACACCAAAAGAAAACAAAGATATTGCCTACAGTCAAATGTATAACTAAAAGAAACATTTGTTTTTGTGGCTCCCCATTTGCCCGACCCCCACTACTCCTCCTCAGGTCTACGTCAAAAGATTCATCCATAGTGCTGCATTAAAAAACACCACTGAAACAATATCCCTGGATCACTCTAACTTCTTCATATCTACGGAATGTGGAGGAAAGCCGAGCAGGAGAATACGTCCTGAGAGGCTGAACAATTTACCTACGCAGGTCAAATGTTGAGAGTCTGTAGACATTCTGAGATGAATGTTTTGTGTACAGCAGGTGCCGCTGCTTTCCCGAGACACAGGGACATATGTCAGGAGATTTTTTTGAGAATGCCTGAAGATAATCTCAAGAGGCAGCACGAGCCGGGGGGGGGGTGGGGGGAGTTCTGTCAAACAGAGTAAAGTGGGCGTAGTAGTAGGGAAACGGACCATGGATAAACCAGAGGTTTAGGTGGAAATCGCAGATGTGAAGCTGGGAGGCTCCACATCCGTCACTATCACAAGAACAACAAAGACACAAGGGGGGGGGGGGGGCGGGGGGGGGCGGGAAAAAAACCTGCAGCTGTCTGAGGGTTTTATGACTTAATTATTTCCCCGGCAATAATCGGGAGTGTGCAGTGAGAGATATTTCCCACAGTGCACTGTTTCTCCAGTGGATCTGATACAGGCTACAAATAGAAAGTGCTTTGAGTAACAGTAACTTTACTCAAGGAAAACGATGCATATGAATGTGAGCTGCAGCAATGAACCTAAAGTTCAATGCCACATAATCACATATGGCCACGTTGTTGTCTCCATTATGTGATCCTATTTAAGTGTTTACAGTCTATAGCAAAAAATAGTGAGCAGCATCTCGATACCCTCTTACAAAAACCACGGCGATTAGCACGAAAGCTAGAAGCAGAAGTAGAATTTTGCAGAAAAGACATCTCTCCAACTATTTTATTCTCAAAAGAAAGGCAATCTTTTCCTTCTCTATTGTAAGGACAGCGTGGCCTTTACAGAGAGGAAACTTGGGGCTGTACTCGGTCCAGGAAGTCACTTCCCACTAAGGCAGTTGCATTGAGGAGATAAGAAGCAAGTTTTTGTTGTGTATAGGTATTATTCAACGTTTGCCGCTTAAGCCCAGGATACTGTTCTGTTTGCCGGTTTTAAAAAGGACTGAAAGTTTTGAGCTGCATTTATGCAACAAGAGCTTTGTGAAGTGCAGCCATGTTTTCACTTTGTTATGGTCTCTTTTGTAATCTTTGAGTGGGTGTCTTTGGATTTAACTTTGGACATAAGACAGACCAGGGTCAACATGAATAGTCCCTTTGTAAGAAACATCTGGCTGAATGCGCTCTCTGTCACGGTGTACACTGCCTCACAGAAGTATTCACCCCGTGGTGGTTTTTCATATTATCTCATGTGATACACCACACATTTGGAGCCCCCAACACCTTTTGGCTGAATCCCGTCATTTTCTTATTTTTTTCGTTCAAGCCATGTATTTCCTTCTGGAAGCTCTTTTATAAAGCCCCAATCTGTGGAGTGGTTCCGAACAAATACTCAAATGCGCTTTGTCTTTCCCTCTTTCTCAGGTGTTATGAATGTGGCTGCATCCTGTCTCACTGGTACTATGAAAGAGAGGCACAGCTGTTCTGTAAGAAGCACTACTGGGCCCGCTACGGAGAGCACTGCCACGGCTGCCAAGAGACCATCTCAAAAGGACTCATTATGGTACCACGGAAAATCACTGCAAATAATAATAATAATAATAATACTTTTTTTATAGTGCTTTTGTGGGTACCCAAAGATGCTTTACGATGACAAATACATAAAATGAGGGCTTCAATTAATAGTAATGCTCCTTATTATGGAACGTGCTGGACAATCAAAGAGGGGATTTGTGCCATCACTCACGTATACAGCACAGTAAAGGACACAAAATGTGTTGCACATATGCACTTGTAATCTACATAAGACGGAAAGACACATTTCCGTAGCAGTACTTCCCTGTTTTAGAAACATCTCATTACAAAGGGTCACAATATTGCAGTTAAAACAAAACAAAAATCCCAAGCCGCCTAGCATAAAATCATCCTGTGTCTTTGTACTCAGCACACAGCACATTGATTGATAGTTGGAGGGCTAGTTTAAAAATAGCTGCTTCATTGATCATTCAAAGCCGCCATACAATCAAAATGTATGTTGCGTAATATTCACAGATTGACGTATGGCAATGATGTAGGAACAAATAATGCTCTTAGCATGATGCGCCGACTATTCAGAAATTCAAAGCTTTCCTGTTTCTGGGTTTCTTCCTGGTATGAAAGGAACAGCATTTCGTCTTTCATCACCAGAGGATATCCTCGGAAAACGTCCCAGCGCTACAATGCCCCGTTGCAGGAATGCACCGAGGCAACTCTTTTGATTTCTGAGCCCCATTTGGTCCCTGATCTCACCAAACCGCTTCGTCTGCGTTGTGTTTTAACAGGTTGCTGGGGATCAAAAGTACCACCCTGAATGCTTCACTTGTGTGAGCTGTGAAATGTTCATTGGAGACGGAGACACCTACACGCTTGTGGAACGCACCAAACTCTACTGGTGAGTTACAAGCAAGTTCATGGCTCAAGTTCGACGCATGTGGAAAGTGAAAACAATGCCCAAAGAACGCATATAGAAAAGGCACAATGTGTTAAACTACGAATAAAATGACGATTCTGTTGAGGATCCTTAATTCCATCTCGTGATCTGCCCATTCTGCAGTGGCCACTGTTTCAGACAGGGCGTAGGCTCAGCTACGAGGTCAGCTTCCCCACTGGCCAAGAGTCCTCACATGGTGGCACTGGTGTCCCTCCCTCCTCTTGCAGGTGGCCAGCGAGCCATGACCTTCGCCACTGATCTCAGCCAAGAGAACGGCCCTCTTGTCACTGTGACGGGGTGAGCCTCTCAATCCAAGTCACCAGCGCGAGGAAACATAATATCTAGTCAGATGTGGTCAGAGAGCACAACCCGGGTTCCTTTAGCCTTACCCCACCCTTTCTACACCCGTTAACTCGTTGTCTTTCGCACCTCAGGTTAGACCCAGCTGCCCTCAGCCCCGACCTGCTGTCGTCCATCCACAACGGTGACCGAGTACTAGAGGTCAACGGGATCCCTGTCCTCAACATGTCCCCAGACGAGGTAGGCCTCTCACTGGGGGGGACCGATTCCACCGAGCCGTGACAGAACTAAGTGTCAAGTGGTTCCACTTCTTCGCTTCCACAAAAACAAACAAGTCAACATGTCACCAAAGCTCAATGGGATGTCCTTTCATCTAGCTGAACGGCGTGATCCAGGACACAAGCAGACCGCTGCAGCTGACCATTGAACACAACCCGCTGTCTCCAGATGACCTGCTTCCCTCACACGGTGCACAGGATGACCTCGGCTCTCCTGACCCGCGCGTCCGGGATAAACTTTCCCCAGCACACAAACTCCCAAGTCTGGACGAGGAGCCAAGTCCAGGGGATGAGACGGACGGACCAATCAGCCTCTCGTCCCCTCAGCACCAGGGAACCATGGGAATGCGATCCAGACATATTCTGTAAGTGCAAACCCACGGCTTTCTTTACTTAGATACTCGTCTCTTTCTCTCTGTGTGAGTCTCTCTTTTCTTTCTCAGGCGCAGCTGTAGTATAGATAAGTGTCCGATGTCCACTGGGGCGCTGTCGCTTTTATCTCAGAGGAGAGACATGGTTCGCTCAGAGTCTCTTCGTGTCGACCCTGGAGATCGGACCCATCGCATCTTCAGACCTTCGGACCTCATCCACGGAGAAGTGCTTGGAAAGGGCTTCTTTGGACAAGCTGTCAAGGTACCGCAGTTCCCTTTTCATTATTATGGAGGACTCTCAAAACTTTCTACACCTGGGTGTCCTTTCTTTTGAAGATTGTGATTCTAATCACATTGTGATTGACCTGTTGCCGTCGTCAAGGTAACGCATCAGGAGACGGGGGAGGTGATGGTGATGAAAGAGTTGATACGTTTTGACGAAGAAACCCACAGGACTTTCTTAAAGGAGGTAAATGGTCATCGGAGTAAACGCGGGAAACACTGAAGGATTATGGGTGAGTGGTTTCCATGTTGCTACAATGAGATGAAGCATTTGTTTAACTACTCTACTCTCAATTTGTACAGGTGAAGGTGATGCGCTGTCTGGACCACCCCAATGTCCTCAAGTTCATTGGACTGTTCTATAAAGACAAAAGAATAAATTTCATCTCTGAATACATCCAAGGAGGAACGGTCAGAGAAACCATCGTAAAAATGGTGAGTTTAAACCTGTGACAGAGTACACAGACACACTAAGAGTACACAGACACACTATGATGATCACACTTGTGTTATCGTAGGAGGAGGACTTCCCCTGGAGTACAAGAGTAGGTTACGCCAAAGACATCGCAGCTGGAATGGTGAGTCTTTCAAGGTTAATACCCCAAACCATTCTTTCATTCGTAGTGTCGACTTTCCCTAATGTATGTAACATGTCTCCTTCTTAGGCCTATCTACACTCCATGAACGTTATCCACCGGGATCTAAATTCACACAACTGCCTGGTCCGGGAGGTAAACAAGTCATTTCTTCACAAATGCATACTTCCCCACCGTGTTGAGGTGTTACATCAATAGCTTCCTTGAATCTCATATCGGAAATTAGTTTGCCACCCCTGCCCTGGGAGAACAGGCGGCTCAGGTGTCTGAACTAAAATCATAAAACAGATTTACTGTTGTACAAACAACTTCCGTTTTAGGAAAATGCGGCTCCGCCCACACAGCCTGTTGTCTCGCCGCAATACTACTACACAAAACAACAAAAAACAACATAAATGCTCCTGATATTCCACTGGCCCTTCCTCTCACTCTCTAAACCCGTCCCCTTCTTAACTAGAACCAATCTGTGGTGGTGGCAGATTTTGGCCTAGCCAGGCTGGTAATAAAGGAGAGGAATCAGTCGGCAACATCCTCAATGGAGCGGCCCGTGAGGGGCACGTTGTCAGAGCTCCGCAGGCCCGACCGGAGGAAGCGCTACACCGTGGTGGGGAACCCCTACTGGATGGCCCCTGAGATGATCCATGGTGAGACCATCACTTACAGCAATCTCTGAACCACTTGGGCAGAGGCTTGTTGGTAGTTAGATCCTAATAACACTAAGAATAACACCTTTGGAAGACTGGAGGCCCTGGATTATATTATCTTAATACATCTGACAACGAGTAAAGGATTTTGGATCCTGTGAGATCTCACAGAGTAGGACTAGAAATAATTTTGGATTCATTATGTAACACTTTCTATATATTATTTTCTCAAGTTTTGAACCCAATGGTGGCTTGAAGTGACAATTTCAAACAGTACAGACCATTCTCAACTTGTCTGATAGGCCTTATTTTGAGGTCTAGTCGCAGGTTTATTATGAATCCACTGAAAACATGATGTCTACATCTCGTCTACGACACAGCACATCTGTGGTTCACTTTCTCCAATCTTTTCTCTGCACCTCATAGGGAAAAGCTACGACGAACGGGTGGACGTCTTTTCGTTTGGTATCATGATATGCGAGGTAAGAACATCTGGACAAAGGAATAATATTCCTAAAAGAGACTGATATTCATAAATTCCTTAGTTAAAATTGAGTATAAACGACATGCCTTTACTGTAATGCAACCTTCAAAACATTTGAATGATCTAACATGATCTAATCTAACACGACATCTAGTCTCATTTCACAAATACTGATATATTGCCCAGCACAATATTATCCATTTTAAAGCACTCAGTTTATACCTCTGTCTCTCTTAAGATCATAGGCAGAGTGAATGCTGACCCTGACTACCTGCCTCGTTCAAATGACTTTGGGCTTAATGTAGCCGGTTTCCTGCAGCAGTACCACCCTTCCCATTGCCCCCCGGCCTTCCTGCCCCTGGCTGTCCTCTGCTGTGACATAGATGCTGATCAACGGTACGACTGCATCATTTCAACCCAACAACGTACAGTTCATTCCTGTCCAGATTGAGCTAACACAACAACAACCACTACTTATAATGTCACATTTACTTCCTTAGAGGTGTAATTCTGTAGGAAATTGATTTCCATGTTTTTTGCTACGACTACAGTCAGAAAGTCTGGACTTTCTGGTCAGATGATGTGAAGTGTACCAAGTGTACTGTATCATGTTTTAGCCCATATACCTTACATAAACTATGAATACTCAAAGCAATGCATTGCACCAACTAAACTAAGACAGTGGAGAAAAGTCAACTAAATATTTTGGTTCTACAACGTGTAATCACTACAAATCTTTGTCTTTCAGTCCCTCCTTTGCAAAGCTGGAGGAGTGGCTTGAAAACCTGCTGATGCACTTGAACATCGGCCTGCCTCTGCTCTCCGAGTTAGAGCAGCAGAGCAGAGTTTTCTGGCACAATCACAATCATCAAAGGCCCTGCCACAACCAGGACGACACCCTGGATGGTCAAGAAAGAACCCGGCGTTCAGAGCCACGAAGACAGAGCTGCGGCCCCATTCAGCATTCGGACGATGCCAATAACCACACAGAGCTTCAAACCAAGAAAAGCATACCCGAAAGCCATTCGGAGGGAGAGCCACCCACACGTGACCTGACAGGTTACAGGTCTGAAACCAATGAACGCGCTGACCCCTCAGGAAAAAAGAAAGCCGAGGACGAGCCTTTCCAACCGCCGCAGGTCAACCTCACGCTGCTGGGTCGTACCAACAGGCCCAGAAGGACATGCAGAGTGCTGTGGGACACGTCTACAGAGGACAGCTCTTTTCTCTGACTGCACAGCACATGCTCTGAGGGAGAATAGTATTTATGAAGACAGTTGTGCCTTTTCAAACTAATGGGAAAGCTGTGAAAGTTCTTAAAAAACGATGGGATCTATTTTTATGAAAAGCAGTTCATATTTGTATGCTGCTTGATGTAAACTGCATAGCACGTTACCTTTGCTCGTATTTCTCTGGAAACCAGTATTTTAGGATGTTTCAGAAAGAGCCCAACCAATACTAGATTTAGTTTAAAATTCCACAACGTTTGGCAGCGCCCTCTGGTAGACAGACTACGTAATGGCAACGCGGTTTCTGAATGACCTCAGTCATATCTTTAGCATTCTAGTGCTACAGTTTCTATTTACTTATCAGAAAACATCTATGATGCTAATAAGAATTGGTTGGCCAAAGTATCGGTTGAGTTACAGTGTCAACAAGCTGTGAGACACATGGCACTTTATACCTGCAGTTACACTGCATAGGTTTAATATTTATGGGAATGCCTTTTGTATTTTCCGTTAAAATATTCTCACACATATTTTTCATAGTGAGCAGTGAACATATAAATGTATGTAACTTAATAAAGTGAAACAAATGAATTTGGTTAAATCAAAATCACTACCATTGAAGCGCAGTATATATATTATTCTTTAGAACGTAACATGAACTGAATCACCTCTTTTGGGCTCAAGAGGTGGTTCTGATGCTAATTTTTGCAAATGTTGAATTTACTACAGACAGAAAACAAAGAAACATTGAGGCTGAAGGACGAAGTGAGTACACCGAGTGGAAAGAAGCTGTTTTGAATTTGTGTGGCGAGGAGATACTTATGTATCTCTTTCCAGAAGGCAGCAGGGTGAACCGGTTCATGGGTGTTTTTTGCCTTTTAATAACCCTGCAGCTCTTTGCAGGCTCCAATATCACTGACACTCAGTAAATGGGCTCCAATGACGTTCTGGGCATTTTAATCACCTGTTGCCAAGTACAGTTTGTAACGTTCAGACAGCACACTTTCAATTGCTCCTCTAAAACTTCAAAAATACACCTGTTTAGTTTTCTTCACCAGAACGGAGATGTGTGAGGACCATGTCAGGTGGATCACCAGGAACTTAAAGATGGCCATTTGCTCCATCGATGTAGACGGGTTGTAATTTTGCCAGGAGGGGACTGAGCACACAGCCCTGGGGGGCTCCGGTGTGAGAAGGTCTGGAAAACCAGACAGCGGGTAGTTAAGAGCAATGTTGCAAATAAAAAAAGGACAATTTGACAAATTATTTGAAAAGGTTATAACACTAAAATGTACATTTTCATAATATAATATATATTAATATTATATATAATATATATATATATTTATTTATTGTTAGTACTCACCTGGTTATCTCAGCTGCTGATTAAAGACGTCGGTGACGCGCAATGCGTGCACGCAGATAGAGAGCCACATCATTTCATGCGGCATAACTAAAGTTAGATTTTTTTGTCTGAGAATTTAATTAATTGATTGCCGTTGGAATGGACAATTATAGTAACTTTAATATAATATTCGTATAATATAAAAGATTTGTCAAAACGAATAGTTTATGTTCATAAACATATATGACACTACGTTGCCAACGTTACCAATGTTGCTAAGTGCTAACGTTAAGGTGTTGAAAACAAACCAATTCGCGTAACCAGATATGTAGTTTAATGGTTTTGATGGACTCTTTTCAATATATATTTTCCCATGAGACTAATCGCTGGGCCGTCCGAGCGGGCACTCAATCCTTAGTTACGAACAAAACTTCAAGAAGCCGAGGACAGGTGAGGTTTGAACCGAACCTTGCTAGCTAGCTAGCTGGCTAATGCTAGCCTATGTTACATGATAGCAGAAGCGCACGAAATAGCCATTACCCATTTTTGCAACCGTTATTGTGTTGATTTTAAAAACTACAAAATGTTAAAGTTAACTAATGTAGAAATAGTAAGTATTATTATTACGAATATTATTATTGTTGTTGTTGTTCGAATGATTATTGTAAGTAGTAGTATCTAGCTAGCCGTTGTTAGCATGCTGCACTGACGTTGTATCACGGAGGTGCTAACGTTAGTGGCTGGCTGCGGTCAGTGAGCCTCCATCTGCACCTTTCCCGCACTCGTAGCTGACACTGAGTCAGTGACACAACGTCAGTGCGGCGAGACTGAGCGGACTGCATCCGGAGATCAGTCCGTGCATGGACGCAGGGACACCACACGCCTTATCACATTGCAAGTGGGTCTTGTGTAGTTCGGTTTCACTCACGCTGCGGTTTGGTCCATTTTTTCCCCCCTTTGATCTGGGGTCTGTTTGAGAAGCCAGCAGCACCATGCAACACATGTCATCTCCCGTCAGATTCCGCAGCAACAAGAAAGGTAACGTTCATTTTGTCTGTAACACATGTAGGTTGCAATGACGGTTTTATTTGAGTAACCGATAGTTTCTGCAATATTAGTATTACTAATATTGTTGTTGTATTTTTTATGACGCTTTCTTTTGTACAGTATAGTGCATTTTTTTAATTTGCATCAGAAGGATGCTGTGTGATATATAATGTGACAAAATGTTGTTATAAGGCACTCAGTGTTCTGTTATTTTAAAGTGTCTGGATTTTGTTAATAGCATCAGGGTTATGTAAAGCTACTTATTTATCTCACCAGGACCCACACTTTTCTACTTATTGCCCAGCTTATGAAAGTCTCTATAATTTGTATTTTATTTTTTTTCACAAATATTAAATTAATTATTTTGTATACTTTCTATCCTCTGCTCAAAAACGATGAAACTTTTTCAGTAAAGGAGGTAGGACACAATAATAGAATAGCTTTATGTGATTGTGTGTGTGTGTGTGTTTGTGTGTTTGTGTGTGTGTTTAAGAGTTAAATCTCCAACCCCCACCCTGGCACAGCATTAGAAGCTGGGTTAAGCCTGCAAGATTTGCAATCTTTGTGGGTAATGAGAGGTGACAGGTAGAGGGACGGCACACCAACCGGGCAGCACTGTGTTGTTCTGCTGCTATATGTTCTCAACGGGACACCGTCTGCCCTGAAATGGGTTTTCCAAAGCAGTGTAAAGCAGGTGTGGAGTCTCTGCTTTGCTAATCGTTCATGATTGCGAGTAGAGTGACTTTGTGGAGATTATCAGCTGTGAGGTAACCACAGCGGGTGTGGGCTGCATGGTCAGTCATCTATGGCCCTGATGAATATTTTGAGTAGCTGTAAGCTCCACGCTAAAGGGTGGTCTTTGAGGTTGTTACTTCAGTCTAGTTGCTAAATCTAGCTCGACAATAGTGTTTACAAGCTTCCAACTCCAGGAGGTGTGTTATTGTTGGTCTCCCCACACTGCCTGGACAGATGGATGAAGGCCTCTGTAATAGTATAATGAGATCATGAGCCAGGACTAATCAGGGAACAAAGGGTAGCCACTACAACAAAAGACAAAAAAGACACTATGCTATTTATCCAGGAAGAATGACATTGGCTGTGGCCACCCGCAGCCAGTTATTCTGTTCTGTGGTATCAGAGAGGCTATACATACACACACACACACGTATCAATTATTACAAATCCTTTTAGGGTTAGGGTTGACTTCCAATCCAAAGAAAACTCAGAATTTGTTCATGCTCCTCATGGGAAAACAGCCCTTCTGAGATTACTGAATGAATTCAATAGAGATTTTAAGGTTGCTGTGCTTTTTAGCTTTCTGTCTTTTTTATCGGACTTTATTGGAATCTTCCAAAGGAGATAAATAAGGACAAAATAAATCCCTCCCCTTTTTAGTTTTAAGTAAAAGCAAGCATCATTTTTAGACTAGGTTCGCTCAGAGATCCAACATTAAAATCCATAATGTGTTTGCTGTCACAGTTGTCCAGTCTGTCCATTGAGGACCGGGATGAAACTCCATTCCCCTTTGCCATGAGGGATCTCCCTCCCATCTCGCAGTCTGGCAACCAGCACCAGACCCTATACCAGCAGGCACCAGTCCGCAGTGAGGCAGAGGGAACCGGGACATCAACACACGGACTGCCCAGCCTACCGGGGACTCCCGTGCTGCCCCGTGCCGCCCTGTGCAACCTTGCTGGCTCTCCATCAGTCCCTCGTAGACCAGGTCGCATCGGACCGAACCCAGATCTTCAGCTTTCGGGGCTGAGGAGACCGCTCTTCTCTCAGGTGTCCGTGGATTGTCCTCTCAGCCCGGCATCACGTCCGCATAGCCCCTGGGGACGTTTTGACCCATACGACTCTCCCGAGGTTTGTTTCTGTGTGTCTTTGTGTGTCAGAAGAAGTCCGTAGGTTAGATCATTTCTTTTTAAATATCGGTGCCCACAGTTTGAAGATGAATGGGTTGTTTTGGTCTGTGAGGAATGCTTTAGTCATTTTTTATGGTGGTTTTGCGTGATTCTTCAGGGAGAAACTACGTTGAAAGATCAGTCCATGAATCAGCCAATCGACTACTTAACAAAATTGTGTACTTTTTAAAATGTATTTATATATATATATATATATATATATATAACATTATTTTTTTTGGTTGAGGACTGCCCTAGTTTTACACATTTCCTAATTTTTGTACACCATTCTAAGCAACAATACACACAATTAAGATGTCCTAATATTACGTTTGTAACAGAGGTCAGACATTGACATGATGAGATCACAGCTGCATGTCGACGTGGTTAACCTGTTTTTATATTTTTTCTGTCAGGCACCAGCAGTGATGGTTGTTACTATGACTACCCACAATTCTTACTTGAAAACATTATGTTTTTTATTCTGCAGGACCAAGACAAAGAGTATGTGGGTGTTGCCACATTACCCAACCAGGTTCATAGAAAGACAGTGAAGAAAGGTTTCACATTTACCCTTCTGGTGGCAGGTGAGTCCTCCCACACGTCTGCTAAATGGGACACTGCAACACGCTGCCATGTCAGAATGTAACACATCTTCTTAAACAGAGATTGTAATGCACACTTTTTATAAAGACGCTGCAGATCACAGCGCTTTACACAAACATCAGGATGTTCCAACTGTTAACATCAGAGTTGACCTCAATTAACTTATTAGTGTTGATTTCCTGATCTCCACATTTTTCAACCATGAGTTAGCGATCCAATGAGTTTTGTTTTATTTGTGAAAAAGCGCTTTCTTTTGTGACTGGTTACTAGACAATGCGCACTTAGATGTGATATGTTAGTCACGTTTCTTTCTTGCTGTAGGGGAGTCTGGCCTCGGTAAATCCACACTAATCAACAGTTTGTTCCTCACGGACCTCTACAAAGACAGGAAGGTTCCCAATGCACAAGGTGAGATCAGTTAAGTTGTTTATTTAGTTATTTGAGGCTCATCTTATGTTGTGGGGAAAAAAGGGGAATTGTACCATGCAATCAAAGGTCTCATAAACAACTTTTCTGTTATGAAAATGTTAGAGCTTCCACTCCTCTCTGGCCCTGAACTGTGCGTGTGTTCTCATGCATGTTTGTACATCCCGTTTACACGTGACGTGTGTAGCTTTAGTTACTTTTGCTCTTGCATGTGTCCGCAGAACGGATTGATCAAACGATCAACATCGTAAAACACACCATCAGCATCGAAGAGAAAGGAGTCAAAGTGAGGCTCACCATCATAGACACACCGGGGTTCGGAGATGCTGTCAACAACACAGAAAGGTGAGGTCATCAACGTGCGCCTGCAGCTATTTCTTTCTCTGCCCTCGACGCTGACCTGACACTGTTTCGTTGGTTAAAAAGATGATGGTGAAGCACAGGCTGGATACGCTTTCAACTGTCAGCTGTTAGCCAGGCTCTTTGATTTGATCAGATATTTTTTCTTTCCGCATCAGCTGGAAGCCAATAGAAGACTACATTGACCAGCAGTTTGAGCAGTACTTCAGAGATGAGAGCGGATTGAACCGAAGGAACATCCAGGACAACAGAGTCCACTGCTGCCTATACTTTATCTCTCCGTTCGGCCACGGGTACACTGACGACATGTTTTACTGAACTCTTCTGCAACTCTACTTAAACATTGTTATCTTTTTGCTTGTGTACAATTGCATAACACTTACCTGTGCCGTTGTTTGTGCCATCAGTCTCCGACCTCTGGATGTTGCGTGTATGAAGGCTTTGCATAACAAAGTCAACATAGTTCCTGTTGTTGCCAAAGCGGACAGCCTGACACAAGCGGAGGTTGACAGAAAGAAAGTGAAAGTATGACATCATTAATCCCACACGATTAAGGAGAAGTTGTATCTCTTTCTCTCTATTTCTTCCCTATTGTGATTGTTTCAATGTGTCCATGTACTCTAGATCAGGGAGGAGATTGAGCAGTTCGGGATCCACATCTATCAGTTTCCCGAGTGTGATTCAGACGAGGACGAAGAGTTACAAAAACAGGACCAGATACTCAAGGTTCTTCACTTGACTCTTGTTTTAAATCGTTTGAGAGTGCTAACTCTTCCACATTAAGACTGGCCGCGTCTTGTTGATTCTCTTCGCAGGACAGCATCCCATTTGCCGTAATTGGGAGTAATGTTCAAGTTGAGAGCGAAGGTCGCAAGTTCAGAGGTCGTCTCTACCCCTGGGGTCTAGTCGAAGGTAATAAATCACATCCAGATTTATTTATAGTTTCTCCTGGTTTTACAGTGGCATTGAACATTCCATTACTTGGATGGTATTTTGGGTGGTTAATTGTTTTTCTATGGGGGGGGGGGGGGGGGTTTCGTGACTTTTGTTCTATTCGATGACAAGGAAAAACCTGTCTAATGTGGGATCCCGCTGTCATTGCATGGTCAGTAGAGAACCCGGCTCACTCTGACTTCCTGCTGCTGAGGAACATGCTGGTGAGGACACACATGCAGGATCTGAAGGATGTGACTGGGGAGACTCACTATGAAAACTACAGAGCCCAGTGCATTCAGAACATGACGCTCATGGTGGTGCAGGAGAAGAAACGCAGGTGTGTTGCGTCAAAATCCAGGGGGACTCTGTTCCAGTGATTGGTTGATTAAAGTTCTTTTAAGTCATTAAAACTCCGTCTCTGAAGTTGCTTATTTAGTAGTTTAACATAAGTCTCACAGTCTACACTTTTTGTGTAGGCCTACACCGCGTAGGCTTTGAAAAAATAAAAAACATCCATGCAGCACATGTGCAAATGGATGTTTTCGGTGAGGATGCTCATACAGCTTTTGTTCTTCTGCGTGTGTGTGTGTGTGGGCGTGAACATGGGTCCTTAAGTTTGCGTGAAAACCATCGAGATCAGAGCGAGACAGATTTTCCTCTGCCGCTGGCTCCCCCAAACTCTCGGATGGAAAGAACCATATTGGAGAAAGACAAAGAGGTACTTTTCTCTTGCCAACCCACTTGTTCATTCACTCGGATCCGGTGGTTATCACCACTTACCTCATGTATTCCCCTCTGCAGCTGAGGAGGATGCAGGAGGTGCTGGAGAGGGTCCAGGAGCACATGCAGCACAGCCAGAGGGAGGAAAGGGTCTGCAATCCGTGAAGAGCAGAGATGGAACTTGAAAACAACATAAGAAGAAATGAGACTTCCAGCAGGTCACACGGACTCACAGGTCAATCAATTGTGATTTTTTTTTTTTCCTTTTTATCCCAAGACGACAATCATCCAACATCTCCTTTCGGAGAAAATTATCTTTATTTCATTAACTAAATAAATGCATTACAGGACTGCAACTTGAGTAGTAACCTTGTTAAGGATGTTAGTCATTTAAGTTTTCTTTTGTTGCGTGTGTGTATTTTTTTTAACATTTTTTTGTAAAGACAATCAATTAAAAAAATAAAACCATGTCTTACTTCATTTTTATATTTTCACTCAATACCAATAAATACAGGAGCAAGTGTTGTAAATGTAATAAGATTTATTAAGAATCTTTTATTTCATCAGCATAATTCTTCATTAATATGGTTTATCTATTATCTTAAACAGTGGACAGTTAGATCTAAAAGGCAGCCCAAAGTGTACAGGCGATATATAACTTAAAACTTTCTCCATAGGGAAAACATGTTTTTTATATTCATATATAATATCAATGTAGCATGAGGTCCAAGATCCTGCCCACGTTATACAGTATTGTACATGGTCCCAAAAAGAAACAAAACGTTCAAAGGAAACTAAAAGGGCAATCTACATGCATAACAAAACCAAAAAGAAACAAGCATTTCAAATTAAGATGCATACACTCATATGCCAAAACGTGCATACCATCACTAATTCACAAATCTTGCATACATTAATACAAATATTACAAAAAAAGTCTAATTGAATATTAGGCATTATGTTAAGAAAAGAGCAATAGCTTTTTTTGTTTTTTTACTTTTTCCAATCCACATCTCAGTCCAACTCATCAAATGGGGAAACTTAAAAAAAAATCATTGACAGTAAACCTGTCTCTTCCATTCGCTCAATGTGTTCGTGCTTTGCCGGAGTTGTCACAGTGTTCAGGATAACTGAGAATAGGCACACACGTTAGCATTCAAACAGGTTCATACCATAAATCGCCTCTGTGTAAAAAAATATCTCGTTTGCTACACACATACACACACTCACTCACTCACGCGCACACACACACACACAGACACTCCATCATGCACAGGACAAACTGTATAACTTACAAACACAGCCATGCTACAGGTACAGTAGGATTAACTATAGTACATAATATAAAACAAAGTGAGTACAGTCACATATACAGACATAACACCCAGAAAGAAGGAGCGGCACGGATCCACGCGACGTCGACTGTGAACATGTACGGAGACGGGAGATTTCACGGTGTTACGTGTGTAGGCTGGCAAGAAGGCTGTGAGTCCATGGTCACACAAAGACTAAAATGTGGTTTCACAACATATTTCTTTTAAATAAAAACATTTTGAAAAAGGTTTTCTTCAGAGGATTTGGCGTGATGTTTCATATCATTTGTCGAAAAAAAATCATGTCACTGCCAAATTAGTTGTCACAAAACTGCAATACATGAACTGATTTTGGCCTAGCATTAAAGAAAATGCAGAGCTTCATCCCAATTATTTAATGAGACAAATGTACCAAATAAAAATTCTAACTCGAGGTCCACTGACTTCATCCACATTTCACAATTCTCTCAGCAATTTGTAATATAATCAAGGGAAAAAAATATTTTCTTTTCAAGGGACGTTTGTGTTGTGCCGCAGTATGAGGTCTGGGTTGAGGCAGCAGAGGGAGCTGTTGCATTAGAGTGAAGAGGAGGGTGACCCCTCCCTCCCTCCCCCCCTCCCCCACCAGAACACCTGTCAATGAGTGTTTGACAACAGCTGTACAGGTTTCTTTCAATATTTTACAGACAAATTTGAGGTACTTAAAATAGATTCTTTATAAGTGTCAGGTCAAAATAGTAACAATTCCTGTTTTAACTAGCTACATGAAATACATTTTTGTCCTAATTTCACTCCTAATTCATTGCTCAAACTGGCAACCTTGTCTCCAGATTTCTCCAAAAGGCTTGTAAAAACAGATGATTGTGTATGTAAAGCAAACCAAGAAAATCATTTGACAAATTCTCCCCCCTTTCACCCTACGCCTCTCTGGAGTTGATCTGTATTCAATAACAAATTAAATTAAAAAATAACTGTGGAATTAGATATGTGTACAGTCCTTTTTTTCCTTTTATTGGTCTTTTTCATTAAATGCCAATCTGGTTTTATAATTGCACGGTTTGTTCTTTTTCTATTTGATTGTTTGGTGTCAAGCGGAGTGAACCTTCATTTGGAGGTAAAAGGGAAAATTGCTTCCCAGTCACTTTGTGGAGCCAGATTGGAAGAAAACTGGATGCGATTTAAATGAACAAACAGTAAGCTGCCTCGGAAACTGACAACGATGAAATGTGCTCTACCTCACACTCGTCTGTAATTAGTTTGGATCAGTGAGAACACTGAGCTCCCGCCTCCTGCTCTCAAACACATCAGCGACATTATGCCACCAGAATTGTCCCATGTGACATCATGATTCAGAGTATAAAAACGGGCACATACTGAATCACCATGGAAACAGTCCAACGAGAAAATCCACTCTCTAGCTCTCTCATTTTCCCTCGATGAGTGTATGAAAAGTTATGGGAAATCTCTGATGCCTGAGTGTGAATTGAGCTTATTACGTTAGTGCTTCTGGTTGTATAGGAAGGAGAGGAGGAAGGAAGGGAAGGAGAGGAGGAAGGAAGGAATTCCAGTCTTTGCAGCGTGGACAAATGTCTTATTTTCACAAACAATGGCCTGACCCACTGACTGCTTCAACGTTATTGTTCACAAACTAACAGAGCCGTGACCAAAATATCTCTGGAGATTTTCATCACAACTTGTCTTTTCTTGGTCAATTCTGTCTGCAATTAATTATTAACAGGAGTGTAAAAATGCATTCCTAAAGTTCTGAATCTTTCTCCCCTTCAACTGACATCCAGCAGTCCCACTGCTAATTTTCCTTT
The DNA here is from genome assembly GCF_949316345.1 of Pungitius pungitius. Taxonomy (NCBI): domain Eukaryota; kingdom Metazoa; phylum Chordata; class Actinopteri; order Perciformes; family Gasterosteidae; genus Pungitius; species Pungitius pungitius. Next base: position 10,160,699 of record NC_084915.1, on the reverse strand, counting down.
TTACCTTCACGCCAGTTTGAGTGTGCTGACGGGGAAGGTCGGGACTGTAACCATGGTGACAGGGTTGAGGACGGCGGCCTGTCCCACCAGCTGAGGGTGGGGGGCCAGCACGGCAGTGGGTTTCCCTAGCGCACTGTTCATCTGGGCTCCATTAGTGTTAGCTTGAGGGTTAGCCTGCACGTGCGGCAGGGCGTGATGGGTGAAGGTGTGCGTGATGTGGCCCACCACCGTGGGCTGGGAGACGGACACGCCCTGGGGGTAGAGAGTCGGGAGGTGGGACGGCAGGGGCCCTGCCAGGTGAGCCACCGGGTGGACGGTGATGTGTCCGATGGGCTGGCCGGTTATCTGCTGGTGAGCAGCCGCCGCGGGCGCCGCCGCCGTGATGGTCTGATGGATGGAGGAGATGGGGCCGGGCGACGGCGCAATGTGCGTTAGATGCTTTTGATTTGCCGGCAGGCCGGGATTGACGGCCTGGATGACCGACGGGTGGGAGACGGCGGCGTGAGCGATCACCGTGGACTGGAGCTGCATCGCCGCGGGTTGAATGGAATGGGCGGCCTGCGGAGGGGGCGGGCCTGGCGCCGGTGCGATGGCGTGAGGCGGCGCTGAGGGGGAGGCTGTGTGCAGGACTCCAGAAAGAGGCAGGGTGGCACCGCGCTGCATCGACAGGTGATGGTTGAGGAGCGGCTGGGCTTGTAAAACGGGAGGTGGCGGTTTGGGCCGCGACGAGAGAGCGGGGGGGGCGAGGACGTCCTCGTCCATGTCCTGCTCAAAGTTGTCTTCTCCTTCTGCGGACCAGGAAGGAAACAGTTAGTCCTCATGGAACCATCTCGCAGTGGCATGAGAGAGGATCCATGAAAATCCACCACGACAGAGTCTAAAGGGTCAAAAGTCAATTATGGAAGTAATGGGAACCTTAATCTGCTCTTACATTTTCTGTGGTTAGCTGTGTATGAGAGTGTCTGTGTGCACGTTAAATGATGCACAGGATGAAATCTTGTTGGCTGGTTCAGGTCTGTTTCTCTTTAAGGCCTACAATATAAATGCAAAGAAATGCTAAATTGAAATTGAATAGTATTGTCTTACATTTTCTCAGTAGGCAGCAAGTTACAGGAGACAACTTTGTTTTTAAGATTGTTCCTCAGTAGCCTATTTTGGACGTGCAGAGGAATCAAACTGCGAGCTTCGTGTGCTCTTCCCTCACGTTGAAGAACCAACACAACAGCAGCATGGTGTGCAATGGCGGAGACACGACACCCGAGACTGATCGGTGCTGCATCTCATCCCTGTACCTGAGGCGGTGGACGTGGAGGCCTGGTCGTCCTCCGGCTGGATCGTCTGGCGGAGGACGCGGTCGATCTCCATCACGTCCATGCATTGGCTGAGCTCGCTCTTCAACTCGGCCAGCCGCTGCTGCGTAGCGATCTTCTCTCTGGCCAAACGCTCCATCTCGTGCTCGTACTCCTTCTCCTTACGCTTCAGGGTCTACCGGAGGAGATACGCACAGCAGAGAAGATCAAGATCTCGAACACATCTAAATCTAACTAGGGGAATCATTTGAAGAGGAACGCAGTATAGTGAAGGGACTGTACGTGGTTGGCACATGAGCTGTGTCAGCCCTTAAAATAAAGGCTGCATTCAAATGAGGCTTTAATTTGCAGTAAAACGGGTCAGAATACAGCAGTACCTCTCACAATAGTTCCTATTGTCATGCAAGTTCGGCATTATATGGATTTGAATACGGATTTCCCACAGAAAACAAACTGTCATGCATTTCTTAGAGTTTCTCTTTTAAATACATTTGTCCCCCATTTCATTTGTCTTTTGTTCTTTGCCCTCGATGTTGAAACTGTCTGCAGAAATTTTTAATAAAAGCCTTTCAGGGAAGTAGAGATTTTGCCCCCTGAAATACTGGAAATATGTGTTAATATGAAACAGAAAAAAGGAATTTTGGAATATTAGTTGTATTATTATATTGGTTTTGCACTGGCTGTCAGCATGAAATTAACCTGGAAAACAAGGGAACGGTGATAAAATCTCCTTTTAACAATATAAATGAATCATGTGTTCTATCTCAAGCCACTATTTTCTACTAGAATGTACCTTATGAAGTTAGTAGTAACTTTTTGAATGTTTAAAAACATAATGTAATTTCAACAGAAAAAGGAAGTAAGACCAATCTTTTCTCTGTGCAGTCTCGGCCACTCCCACATTGCACAATCCAGCTTGCACAATCCTGAAACAAAAATGTTCCCCGTGCTCGCTCAGTTTCATACACCATGCACGCATATTCACACCGCTTCTGTTGAGGTAATCCAAAGCTCCTCCCATTTCCTGGATATCATGCTTCTTTTGTTGAGACGACGGGGTCAGAGCAGGAGTAATCGTCACGTCATGTTTCACCTCGACCTTTCCATCAAGTTTAACATCGTCCCACTGGCCGTGACACAAAAGAATGACTAAAGCCTGAACATTACGGTCACAGTTGGATTGAATGGCGGGATGCATTCACGTGACTCTGGGAAGACAAACTCGGCAGCAGCCAGAAAAAGACAGAAAACCTAAACAGAAAGATTTTAAAAGAGCTCTGCTAGTCCCAGCATGCGGTCTCTGTGACCCAGTTTCTGTGCGGGTCAGCTGCTGCATGAGCACCAAATAACATGGCAGGCTAAGGACATTAACAGATTACTAGGGAGGCAAGAGGGAGAGAGGGGAGGAAAATGTCATTGCATTACAGGAAATAAATGTCCCGCTGAGCTGTTAAATGTTCCGACATAAATTGGGGGGGGAAAAAAGGACCCGTTACAAAATCTTTTCCTGTCCGACTGGTCATGCGAAAAGAGGGAAATAATGAGAGAAGTAAGAGCGAGGACATGAAATAATAAGCCCATGAGGAACATGTTGCCCCTACGGGACACTTCAGTGAGCACAGCCACTTACTCTCTGCTCCCCGTGCCGCTCACGTCCAAATCCACCGCCCTCTTTACAACAGCGAGACCCGGTGACCTCTGAGGTCATGGGTGACGAGGACGTGGATTTGGAAACAACCGTGAGATCAAGAATGTGTTACATTTACAGGAAAAGCTAATCCAGCGGCTCTATCACTGCGTGTCTGCAGGAACTATGTGCATCCGTGAACATCTCTTCATGGTCTTACAACACAGACACCATTGGGCTTGCAGCAAATCACCACGGAAACAGCTGTCACCCATAGTAGTTTCCTAGGCAACCTCATCCTGGAGGATTTAGCTGCTTGTGCAGCGGTTTGTAAAAAAAAAAAAAAAAGAAAACATAAGGAGCTATCTTATTGGATGAAACATGGAGGTAATTAAATAAAAGAAGGGATATGACTGGTTGGTTGACAGATCACCCCCTCCCCTCGTCTTCCTCTACACTTCCATCCCACAACCCCCCTCTCCTTCATGCATCGCTCCCTTGACACCATTCCCTCCTTTACCCATCCTCCCGTTTCATATATACCTCCTTTATCATTCCTCGCATGTCCTCCCGAAGAGAAAAAAACAGGGGAAATGACTCCATCATGGATGATATTTGTCCATAATTTAATCACACATGCATCTGTGCAGGCATGAAATTTTCACAAGAGGGACACGAGAACAAAGCAGACAAAAAGTCTGTAACGTGAGTGAAAGGACATGCTGAAAGCTCACATCAGCATAACCATCGGCAAAAGATCCGTGGACCAATTTCACGTCACACGCTGCTGTGCACACAAACACGGGAGAACCGGCGACAGCGCCCTGGCCACCTGCTGCCCGTTGCTATGGTTGCCAAGTGACAACAGGGGAGCAACGGGTCGAGACAGACAAGAAATACAGAGAAGAAGGGGTTACAAACGGCTACAGCTGCTGCCAATGTGCTGCGGCTCCAGTGCCTATAACCATGGAAACGCTGCCGTGTCCGTCACCCACCGCGCGGCCTCTCCGCAGTCTAGCGGTGCAGAGCAGACCGGAGCGGGTGAGCGAGGGTGACGTCAGCGGGCTTGCGCTAGCCATGTGCTCAGATCTCACATGGCTCAGGGAGAGGAAGGGAGGTTTACACGAGGAGAGGTACAGAGAGAAAGAAGGTGGGGGCCGAGCCGCTCTTCTACACTCCGAATGATGATATTACAGCTAGGAGGAGAAACGCTTTGAGCATTCAGCCATAAGCAGTGTACAGTTGTTTTGGTGAATAATTCTGTATTCTTTTTGTTAAGTTAGGTAGAGTCATATTGTGTTCATATCAACAAATTGTTATTATTTTACGTCAGTTTCTAGTCAAAATGATGGATTCCAGGATAAGCACAAAGAGTATTTGACATTTGATAATTAACTAACCGGTTGTAGATAACCGACTAATTGAGCAACTGTTTCAGCCGGAGGACGTCCTTTAAATACAGCTGGCATTTGCTTTTCTGGTCGAACAGAAGCACGTCTTTGTAACTTTCTACAACACTTATGGGAACTAGTCTATATGGATTTTCTTAGCAGCAGCTCGTCTTTTATCAAAGCCATCATCATCATCATCATCATATCTCATAGAATCGAATAGGTTGTGCTCACCCACGCTCTTGCACCTTGAAGTTCTCCCAACTTGTGGCCTAATTCAGCTCCTTTCTACTGACTCCTGTTGCCTTTTCCACTGAATGTTAAATCAGGAAGCTTCTTCCCGACTAAACAAGGCCCCGCTGAATCTAGCTCCAAGATGCCAATCCTTTCTGCCAGAGTAAAAGTAGACGTCTGTGCAGGCCACACGGTTCCCTCCCCAGACCACCCTCAGGAATACAATCCGGCTTCTCTACACAACTTGCACAACCCCGAAAACTGATTTTAAAAAAACAATCTTGACAGTTATTTATTTCTTGGGACAACCAGACCCTTTTTCTATTACACTCTTCATGATACTGCCTGACTATAGATGAGTTACACAGCAACACTTCCACAGGATAAGAATCTCAAGTGACTCAAGAAAACTTTCATTCACTACTTTCTTATGTGTGCTTGGCATTATTTGAAGGAAGCCATGTCATCAGTCACACGAGACTAAACAACACAAAAGAGCCAAATGGCTGGCAAACCAGCGCTGCCTGAGCCGATCAATTCAAGACCAGAGAAGGATGAAAACAATAAGATGAAAAAGTAAAGCGGAGAGAATGTATTTGAACTGTACCTGTATGTACCGCAAAGCGCTGCGGAGCACACTGAGGTTGGAGGTTTTCTTCTCATCGACATTTGGAACGTTCTTCTTCAGCGTCTCAAAGCACTCTTTGAGGTGCGCTCGCCTGAAGGGCCAAGAGTCAGAAACGAGAAAGCGTCACACCTTTGACATGATTTTCAATAGCCAACAGTCTCCCAGTGTCTCACCATCGATTAGCAAGGCGTGAGAGTTTAAAACCAGTTAAAATGACTCCCATTGTTCATGCTCGAGCTTTTGCATGGGTTTGAGGAACCTCTTTCATGACAAACTTGCTAAAGCCTTGTGTGACTGTGGTGGTGAACATGAAACAAGCTGGGCGGCTTTCCTCTATCCCTGATGAGTGGGCACCATACAACAACAAAGAGTTTAGACTAACCTGTTCTTCTCCAGTTTATTATGAACCTCTCTGGTGCCCGCCCTGGAAACACACAACAAATCATACATACATACAACCTGAAACTCATGTACACTTTCATAACAACTTTTACACACACACACACACAAACTGACCCTCCGGGTCTCCTCTTCCCTTCCATCCCTCTCAGGTCATCACTCATCATCACGCCGTTGGCCCGCGGCTGGGATGAAGGTGGAAGTTGGTGGGGGACCAGTGCATGTAGAGCGCCGGATCCATTAGTGCTGATGGAGGTTGAGTACTGGATCTGAACCTCGGGCTGTGATTGGCCGGGCTTTGCACTTATCAGCTGCGAACCAGTCTCTACCTTTATCTGGTGAGTGCACAACAGGTGAGGAGAGGGCGACGGCTGCTGCGGCTGATGCTGATGCTGCTGATGCTGCTGCGGGGGGGAGGAAGCCTTCTTGACTGGCGGGGAGCCGTTGAGCAACGTCGCCGCCGCTGCAACCTGCGTTGCAAGCGGGAGGGGCGGGACAGAGGGCGTTGCGTTGACGACCGGAACCATCGGGATGACGGCGATGGGGACTTGAGGGGGCGGGAGAGGGGGGGGAGGAGGGTAAAGCGGCTGTTGGTGGTGAGCGTCATGGCCCCAAGTGATGTGGTTGGCCCTGATTGGCTGAGACAACGCCGTCACAAGTTCCACGCGCCGCGACTCTGCGTCCCTTTGGATGAGATCCTTCTCTTTGCGCTGCTCCTCTTCTGTGTGAGGCGGGACAGGACATACAAACGAGAAGACAAAAAAAAGGGAATGAGGATCATTTGGAAGAGGAGACAAACCTGCCCTGAGATAAGATTTAGGATAAACTCATAGTTGATCATTTACAATGGGTCGTCTGACCAACAGCAAAGGACTGTTGTCGAATTCAGTGGGCACCATGACAACGTACAAAAGAAAAAAAAAGGACACAAAAAACGAAAATCTAAAAAAGGAAGACTGTCAGAGGAGCAATGTTCCCTTGATGTGCCTGCGTTGAGCACGAGCACGTTAGGACGCTGTAAATGTTATCAGTGAGTAGCTATGCACACCGCAGCAGGCAGACCCAAAGCAGTGTGGAAAGCCCTCTGTAGCCATGGAAACAGCAACATTAGAAAAGAGAAGATCCCAGGGATTCCTCAAATGTGCGCAACGCCAACACACCGCTCAGCCATCTCCACCGTTGTGAAGAAAATAGAAACACCACATGGCATCATGTCTGTCTATCTATTCAGTAATACTTGCAACACATGCAATTTTGCATCTGAATGATGGTGTACCTTTAGTAGATATATATTTTTTTATCCTATATTGTGTTTAAAAATTAGGGATTTGTCCACAATTCAGTAGTCTATTAATAGTGCTACCCTCGGCGTAACAATGTTACTCATGAATTATTCATGAGCTCATCTTTCGTGTAACTCTTTTCTAACAGAAAACCAACCATGCATGAGAAAGAAAAGAAAAATAAGTAAATCACAGAACATGTGATATCATAATATCTAAATCTGAAAAAAAGAACAACACATTCTGTGGATTCTGATGAATGTCCTGATAAATAGTATTTTAAAGGAAAACGACTCAATTAAACAATTGTTGCAGATATTTATTTGATGCGGGCACTGGCAACTGGCAACAGTTGATTTGTTGCTTTTATGACGTCATCTACATCGCATGTTAAATAGAGGGCTCGTGCACTGAGAGGGGCTCGGTCGGGTCGGGGGTGAGCAGCGAGGTTGCCCTACTTACCTCCCGTTCTCTCCCCTCGCCACTGTCAGTGAACTGAATGGGAGGGGCGGGGACGAGGAGCGCTCGTTTGTGCACGTAGGTGTGTGTATCTACAAGTGTGGAGAGGGGAGGAGGGAGTGGTGCACGTGGTCGTTGTGGGCGTATCCCAGCACGCGGTAGGGTAAGTATGCGGGAGGGGGGGGGGGGGGAGGATGGGGTTGATTTGTCTGACACGTCATCAGAGGGGAGAAACACAGAAAAGCAGCCCCCCCCCCTCCTCCTCACACACACACACACACGTCTCCCTCTACCAAGTCACGGATCACCTCGAATATTTTTCAGATCGGTTGAAATAAAAATGAAGGAAGACAAACCAATAGTTAAAACGCCCGCACGCAGATAGACAAAAAGGGAGGCGGTGAGCGCGTGAGTGGACCCGCCCCAGTGTGTCCGTGCGTGCGTGTGTGTCACAAGATAGCTGTGCAGTGTCAGGGTATTATGTAAAGAGCAGCCTCCGCTCGCCACCGCCCTGCCGGTGCTCCACGGACGAGTAAAAGGAGGCTAATCGATTCCAAGAGCTCGTTTGTTACAGATATGTGAACCGGTGTTAAACGACGAGCACTCATTCTGAAGCCTTTCGGTGAAATGGCCACATCTATTCGAGTTTTTAATGTATATACTTCAATAAACTGCACACAATGAAAGAGTTACTTCGCGACAAACGATACAACAGATAAATGGACCTTCGGTTCCTGACACGAACTCCTCTCGCGCGCACGCACGCACATACATACACGAACACATGTATGGTGAGTCACTACGGTCTTAAAACTGTCACACACACACACACACACACACACCCATACATACACCAAGAGCGCGCAAAGTAGTTCCGAAAACAAATAGGACCGTTTCCGCAATAAAGGGGAGACACATTTGTGCAACACTTAACGCCTCGGGATTGGCCGATAGTTTGCAGACTGTTTTCTTTTTTTTTAAAACCGAAATCCTGCTCGCGCGTCCGATCGTCATAAGCGGGTCGGTTTAAAAAGACGCAAGCCCTGTCGCTGAAAGCGAACGGAAGACGGTTCACCTAAGGCGCAGTTTAGGATGTAGCACGCGCTGTCATGTACGATGCACCAGTCTGCTTTTGAACTCACCACGTGTGATCTGTTGTTGCTGCTGGGCTTGCCATTCCAGATATCTGGCCGCCTCCAAAAGTGTGTCGATGCTCATTGCGCGTAAAACCCTCACGACAGGCGACCCGCTAGCTCGGGACGGAAAGGAGGAAAAAGACCGAGGGAGTAGGTAGGGTGGTGTCCCGGTGGGAAGCGCCGTGTGCACGGTTCACACCCTCGGGGCCGAACTTCTCTTCCCCCTGTGTTTCTGCTGAAACCAGGCGGTCGGTTTTTAATCCGGTCAAACGGAAAGTAGATCCTCGCATACGTAAAAAAAAAAAAAAAAAAAAAAAAATAGGATTGCTACAAGATGGCGATGTGAGCACGGGAATACACACAACAAGGCGAGTCGTGTTCTCGTTAGGGCCCGCCCTCCCGGATTTCTGCCCCGCCCTGTTACTACGGCTTTTGGCAAAACCCGGCGACCGCATCACCCCCTCCCACTCCGCCCTGTCGTTTAATCACAAACGTTTAGCTCTCCCAAATCATCTCAAACGTTACATTAAAACTATGAAAGCGGCTTTTTAAAACACCCCACATCAAAAAGCTCACCCGGTGTTCTCTGTCATCTCTGTGGTGATACAAAAAGGGAAGTCCCCTCGACGGCACCGGGTCTCCATGTTTTCCTTCTCGCCGTTGGCCCGCAGCGCATGAAGAACAATCAGGCAACTGCGAGCCAATCAGCTCTCAGAACAACAAGGCATGGTGCTCGTCCACATGGGCACCCGCCCGGCCCGAGCGCGGCTCATTTGCATGGCGAGAGCGTGACTGGCCACCCCGCTGTCTCGGGATCAGAGATGTCAATCAAACGGAGGCGGGGCTTACTAATGTCCTTGTCTGATTCTGAGGACAAAATTAGCTGTTATCCCTAGTATTCAGTTGGTTGATGTTTGAGGTTTATACAGCACTTATAATAGGCTAATACCTTTAAGCAATTGTATACAAGAAGGATTTGTTTGATACCGTTAACTGCAATTGTATTGGATAAGATGTGTGCGGTTTTTTCAGTACACTTGTTTTATTAAAGTAACCCAGTTGGATGAACAACTATGCTATTATAAAAGGCTGAATTTACAAAAGTAGATATACTTTAGTTTCCCCTGAACAAACTATAAAACACTATAAAGATATATATATATATATATATATCAATTCAAGTTCCACCTAAAAATAATCAAATAGCAGCCAAAATACTTTAAGGCTATGTCTGAATATGAAGAACTGGCAGTATTACCACTATCCCTCTTCTATGATGTCATTCATTTCCCTTGACCCCGTGGTTCCAGTTTACTGGATCTTTATTCCAGATTTTCAACTCACACCCTTCTTCTGTCTCACAGACTGAAAAAATATTTGGAATCCCAAGGATTTTCCTCTTTCATTTCCATATGGTGTGGTGCATGCCTTTTGTGTTGCATATTGTGTAGCCATGCTGTGACTGATTTTGGCAGTGTTATCCCAGTTGTAATAATATGTATGGTTTGGTGGTTTATGCAATATATCTTTACCAGGGGAAAATACAACTGGTTTCAGTTTTATGATTCAGGTTTTACATTAAAGGGTTGTGTTTGTCTACATTTGTATACAGATGCATGTATAGGGCATGAGTTGCTGCATGGTAACAGTCTTTGATTGGACACCGCTCAGTCTCATATATCCTTTAACACATAACAGGTTCTGACGGTGTCAGCCAACGAAACCAGCAGATTAGAAGAACATAAGAACTGCTGCTTCTGCCTCGCCACACGTCTTGCCTTTCACATTCAAACATCAATTACGGTTAAACTGTGTAAAGAACAATGTGTGTGTGTATGTGCAGCATGTGTGTCCTTTTGCAACAGGCTGTATTGCAGGATGGATGACAGAAAATGAATCAGGCAGAAAAGGGGGAGGAGGGAGAGAATAGGGAAGAGAGAGCAGCTCCACATGGTGTGCACATGAGCTGCAAGAAAAAAAGTCCATGGGGATGTTGTGCATTTACAGAGGAAAAGAAGGAAGAAAAGGAGGAGAGGGGTGGCTTGGAGAGACAGTGGGGAGGGGGAGGGGGGGGGCAGAGATTGGGCTGACCCAGTTAGAAGTGCTGCATCACGAGTGGATCTACAGGAGAGACAAGGGGGAAGTAATGCAATGCAGTGGACTTTAAACAGAGACAGAGATCAAAGATCAAAGAGTTAGCAAAGTGTGTGGAGTCACAGAGAGGTAAAACCTGAGTTGTTTGTCTTTGATTAATCTTATAACCTGAAAGTTGTTTGTTTACAATGAACGTGTTAAAACAGTGCAGACACAGAGTAGGAAATCTGGAATATGCCACGTGTCCCAAAAATATCCATAATGGAAGGTTGAAAAGTTTGAAATCTTAAACTTCTCAAAAATTAACACATCAGATCTGTAAGCATTTAAGGCAAATACAACCATCCATAACTTGATGTTTTTTCCTCTGATTGTCTCTAGCTCGACCTGACTGTGTCATCTTCTCACTCTCGTCCATGTGACCACTGCTAAGTTGTGCACAGTAGAAAGAAACCGCAGTTTTCTTTCCTTTTAGGGACATTGGACCTCGGTACACATTTCACCACTAGAGGACGCAGTATCCTGTAAAAAAGAACAAGACCTCATCCCACCTTCCTCCCGAGGTTTTGCGTGGATTAGGACGCTGATCACGTGATCTACATTGGGACCCGCGCAGGATGTATACTGGGATGACACACAAACCTACATATCATCCTTGGAGCTCAACTAACATATCAATATGACGTATGCCGTATCCGTCTGCCTACGTTACTAAAGAATGTCCAGCCGGGTCAAACGACCTTGTTCAATCCTCTCAGAGAGAATCGATACCTGCTGGTCTGGCCGTCTGTAGAACACAGTGACCTGAAGCTCTGCAACACTTCCATATCACGCCAGCGTGTCAGAATCAATGCTGGTTTACATCCCTATCTGCTGCTCATTTCACTTTCGCTCTTCGCTGGTTGTGTCAGATGGGAGAGGAATGAGTGACCTAGAAGAAATATAAATGAGGAAGTGGGCTTCTTCTTGTCTTTAGCTCACAGGAGGGGGAAGTGTCTGCTAGGCATGAGAGAGAGAGAGTGGCCTGGGTGGCAGATGTAGGCCAATGTTTCTACTCCGGTGCCTCCGTTGAAGAAACCAGAGAGACTTTCAGACTTGAGACAGGTTTATTATCTTTTCATTAGGTGCTGTGAAGCCACTTCTCTGCACACACAACCTTTTTCAGTCCACCCTACTTCGTTCCCATAGTCAGTCCTTTTTCACTACACGAGCCTTGTGCCTTTCGGTTTGGGATCTGCGTCTTTCTCTGCTCCCCTCAGGCCTGCAGGACGCAGCAAGGTGTGGTGCTTGCACGCTTGCAATCCTAGCAACTGTTGCCGGGATACCGCAGAGCACAGGGAGAGAGTAATTGCTGTGTGGGTAGTGAGCGAGCAGGTGTGTGTGTGTGTGAACACATAAGTAGGCTGGGGTACTGTACATAATTGATAAGGAGGTCTGATCCGTCCCTTTTTGCCTCCTGATGTTTTTGCTTTTCCAGTCTGAGCTGGGAGCAACCAGGCGGTACCTAAGGAATTCATTTCAAAACGTATCATACCGTACTCTCTACATCACACTTGGCATCTGAAACCACACAGGTCATCTTATCTTACATTTACTACAACTAGGTCAGGGCTGATGTCTTGTTATCTGAATCAGCTCAGATTGAAGTCACTTAAAAATGCCAAGAGGCAATGGTGTAGCACCATATCATCATCTATGAACCAGTCAAATAGGTATACAGAAATAAGATTGGCTGCAGTTTCCTGTTTTTGTCTCCAGTGACCCAGTTTTCCTTAAGATTCAAGTCCTCAAACCAAACTCCCAACATCAAAACTTCATTGTGTGGGCCACAGCCACCGGTCTCCTTTTCCACTGAACTGTAGTTGTCTGAAACAACCAAGTTTTACAGCCACACTGATCAAAAAGGGTTTGGGAATATGCAGACCGCTAAATAGAAGTCAAACACTCCCTGTGAGCATTGCTGCCTTTATTCATTTTGTTTTTGCCATTTCTGGCACACAGGCTCAAAGAAAGCATACAAATAGATTGATTATATTTACAGAATTTTATTTCATTATGTTGCAAACAATGACATCCAGATATATTGATACACAAGTGTAACTGTATGTGCATGTGTGTGTTAAGAGAGCAGTGAGACCACAAAAAGCAGAATGAAAATCCTGTGTGAGGGAGCCCTCAAAGGGTTAACAAGGCAGAGAGTGCGCAAGAGGGCACAGGGCAATTCTCTGGGGCGACATATACACACACACACGCACGCACACAGACACACACGCCTCATAGAAGGTGAAACACACTTTGCTTTGGAGGCGTGTGCCTGTGATCTCAGCAGCATGGGGATCATTAAGGTCCTGTGAGTGTCTACTAGAAAGCAAGTTTGTAAAAGAGATGAAGTATGAATGAACACAGTGGACGAGAAGCTTTGCCTCCTCTCTCTCCTCTGAGCATCAAAGCAGAGAGGGTGGAGATTCTCCTGTCGTAATATATACAAACACACACACATTCAAAGTGTATACACATACACGCGCACACACACACACACACACACGTACGTACACGTGCACTCGTCCACAGAACCTATTGTGATTCGACTATGGAGCTGCATCTTGCTTCATCTTTTCCTCAACTACCCCTGGACAGCTTTCGCTCATTCTTTCTTATATGCCTTCTTTCCTCACACCTTCTCCATCACCACCCACGCAGTGTCAGAACACAACAATGGAAGCAATGGAGTCAAATAAAACAGAAAAGGCTAAACCCCCTCATTGCGGGCTGCCATTGGTTCTTGTGCACTGCCAGTTAACTGGAATCCACCTGCACCAGCACACAAGGACATTTACCCTTTGACCCGACAACAACAGGGTGCCAGGATCGGCAAATTTAAACAGTATACAACTTTTGTTTGTTTGAATCACCATGCAAGGAATACTTCTCGTCTTTTGAGTGTGTTTATGTGTCAGAGATTGCGTGACATTTATTAAGCGAACCCTACATCCAGAATAATTTACATAAAAGGACAATAGTCATCTTTATAGGGCTGGAGCAATGTAGGGGAGGGGGGAGGTGGGGGGGGGGGGGAGGAAACAGACAGTGGACGGGGAGAAGGTGAAGCGCCATGGTCAACTATGGTTTGGAGTGCGAGACGTAAGGGGAATGGGCGTCAGGACCGAAGGAAGAGGGGCATAGGGCTAGGAGGAGGGGGGCTAAGGGCTGCATCATGGGGAGGGGGTAAGGTGAGGAGGCAAGGCAGAAGGCGGGGGGGGGGCAGTCTCAGCGGCACTCCCAGACTTTGACTGTTTGATCGACACTGCCCGTCACCACGTAGGGAGCAGTCTTATGGAAATCTGCAACAAAGGGAAACATTTGTTCATTGAAGATAAACTCGGGTTACTGGGGGACGTTTTAAATCCCACTCGTCACCGCGTCTTACCCAGAGAGGTAACGAAGTGTTCGTGGGCAAACAGGGTCTTCATGCAGCGTTTGTTCTTGTAGTCCCAGATTCGGAGGGTTTTGTCGTCGGCACAGCTCACTATGAATCTCCCTCCGGGGTGAACCAACACGCCGCGCACCCAGTTGTCGTGTCCCACCTGAGGAGAGCAGACGGTTAGCCTCCACTCTCACCCCACTTGAGACCAGAGGTCAGACCCACTCACCAGAGTCATGAGGCAGATGCCGATGCTGACGTCCCACATCTTGATCGTTTTATCTCTAGATCCGGAGAGGAGGAAGGGGCCAGGTTTCCCGCTCTTCTTGCTCTGCAAACCAGGGAGACACGGACAAAACAGATGATACTGGCAGTTAGCGCTTAGAGGTGCTAGCTTGTCTGTATACTGGGCGATGAACATATAACATATGTAAATTCTTCACACAAAGTGCATCCATGTCTTATGAGGCTCTCAGTACTTGCTATGTACTATAAATAGTTGTGAACCCCCCCACCCCTCAAGCTGAACCAAACGTACACAAACAACATCTGTAGGTAAATATTAGATCCTGCAGCAGCTGTACATACCTCGGAGCCTGTGGCCTCCAGGATGGTGGGATGAGCACTGTCAGGGGCCCAGGCGATACACTCTACCACGTGTTCATGCTCCCGTAACTCTGCTTTGCACTCCTTGGAGGCGACCACCCAGACACGCACAGTCTGGTCGTTGGAGCAGCTGGCGAGCAACGAGCCGTCCTGGTTGGGACGCACCATCCTCACCCATTCCCTGTGGCCGGTGAACGTCTTCACACAGTACCTGTAGATGTACAAGTTCAATCATGGAGGGGCTTACAGCAAAACATGAATTGCTGACTAATACATTATCACCGGGGAACAAATTAAGACCGTTGAAAGGAAGATGGAAAATATAATATAACAACATGAATCTCAGTGTGTACAGGAGGTTGTGGCAGTGAGAGCCGTCCACCTAACTTACCCAGTGGCCACCTCCCACATCTTCATGGTCTTGTCTCTTGAGGCGGACACTATGTGGTCCCCATTTGGCATGATGGCTACAGACGACACATTGTGATCGTGGCCTGGAAGACAGTCAAGAGTTTAGTTATGCAAAGGGTGAGAGTTATCCCGATAAAATAAAGGCAATCCATCATTAGAACATTTTAAATCAAGTAGTTAAGAAATTTTAATATTTCTAAATCAAATTGCACAAAGCAAGAAGTTGTGCATTTGTATTTTTCAGAACACTTTCACAGTTGCTCCTGTTATTTATTTCTGTGAATATAGGTCTTACCATGCATTGTTCGGATGCACTCAAACCCCTGAAAGTCCCAGAGTTTGATGCTCATGTCAGCTGAACACGAAGCCAGCAACTTCCCCGTCTGGTCAAAGGAGATGTCCTGCACAGAATCTGTGTGGCCCTTCAGGGTCCGCTCAAAGTCCCCGGCCTCATAGTCCCACACCTAAACACAGGGTTATCAGAGAGATTGATCACACCTAAAAATCAGATGTGCCCATGACATTACTGATCTGTGGTCACTTTATTAGGTCTAGGCCTAACAGCAAGAAAACCTATGTTGACACAATTGAATGTCAAGTTCCATATGACCTCACGGGAATTCAGCGATTGGTCACGTTTCCGTGATTTCAAGAATCAGCATCGACGATTAGTGACAAAGCAGAAAACACAGACAGTGACGAAGGAAGGACAGGAAGTAGGAAGAGTGGAGGGAGGAGGATGATGGAGGGAGGAGGAGGCATGGGGGAGGGGGGGGGGGTGAAAAACATGTTGAAGCAGAAGCACTGAGAATAAAAAGGGAGAAGAGCCTCAGATGTGCAGCACAGCTTTGATCTGGAGGGTCAGAGCTGCAGAGGCCATGTTATGGCAAGCCGCTCAAATGATTTTGATCAAAAGATTAGTTTTACCCAAGTTACTTTTTTGAAAAAAATGTTTGCAAATGATCAACAATTCTTCTTCTTCACATAATACTCTAATATAATGTATCCCAATGTATCAAGCTAAATGTAACGCATAAGAAGCCAGACATCAAAACCCGAGCAAAAAGGTATAGTTCAATCTGCAGGCTTTGTGGATGTATAATGTAGTTATCCTTCACA
This sequence comes from Pungitius pungitius, assembly GCF_949316345.1. Classification (NCBI taxonomy): domain Eukaryota; kingdom Metazoa; phylum Chordata; class Actinopteri; order Perciformes; family Gasterosteidae; genus Pungitius; species Pungitius pungitius. The sequence goes on along the minus strand of NC_084915.1, from coordinate 10,144,581 downwards.
CATTTAAAAAAAACACGATTCCCTCTCGCACGCACCTTGATGGTCGCATCCTCGGAGGCTGTGACCATGACGGAGAAGACTGGGTGGAATATGACACGCGTGACTGGAGCGCGGTGCCCGCTCAGGGCGTATCGCTCTGGGGGGCGGGGGATCCACTCCTTGGGGTCCCTCTTCTGACCCACAGGTCCGCCGTGTGTCATCTCCTCCTTTGCCTCATTCAACTTTGATTCCAGCTCCATCACCTGAGGCAGAGTGGTGACGAGGAGGAAAGGGAGTCAGGAGAATTGGGAGTATTTCATATTGTCCGTCTAGTAGTAGAAGATTTTTAAAAGCTGACAAAGTTGTTTTTGCAACATTATTCGAGGTAGGTTTACAGCATTTTTTAAAACAAATTTAAGATAAACTATGAGATAGCACAAATAAGCCTCACCTTCTTTTGTAATCTGATGACTGAGGTCCATTTCTTTTCCAAAAGGCCTGCATACTTTTTATCTATCTCTTCATTCTATGGATGGAGAAAAGAAAGGCACTGAGAAAGGGATCCATATTCTTCCAAGTAAAAATGAACGGACAGAATGGTATTGTCATTCGTTTCGATTTTGGTGCACCCATCTCTCCTTACCATGTCCAACTCCGCCTCTTTTTTGAAGGTGGAGTAGGCCTCCTCGTATCCATTAGAACGGAGATAGTCGGCTATAGCTCGGTTTCTGTGAATAAAATAAAAGTGGTGTTAACTTGTCATCACTCACAGATGTTCGTATGCAGCTTCTAAAGTGGTCTTAATTCATTTTATCCAAAAAAGGGATGTAAACATTAGCTCCACCTGTGGCTCTGTAAAAGACCACGCCCTCTTTAACAGACAGGACACATGGGATTCAAGTTTCACCCTAAATGTTAGCACATTTGTGTAATAGCCATGAGAAACTACAATTCTTTAAAGAAGAAAACAAAACATAAGGATTGAATCACTGGAGAACTGGGTTTTAAGTTTCTATGGAAAGAAGAGACTTGTCATAAAGAGGGAGAACCAATAATTGACAATGTAAGGATAGGCAAACCCCCAACACATAAAAACATACCATTAAATACAAAGTATAGACCCACAGACCAATACACACCAACTTACAGATTAAGGAATACAAACGAGAGGGGCAGCGCTTTCACAAGAAGATGGACGAATAATTCATGAGTAACCGTGCTAAATTTAGGCTGCAGCATCAGGGCCACTTAGAAATAGAACCCTGATAAAATTGTCGGTCTGAACTGCAGCCCATCGCTGGCAGACGGATTCCCCATAAGTTATAGCAATCAAATCCTTTTTTATAGAATAGTCTTAAAATCAACCATCCAGATATGCTTGTCCAAAAGGTTAACACCATGATGATAATATAAAACACCTTCTGTATTGTGCTGTGTGTGGCCTGGGGTGTTAATGAAATGGGGCGCTGTATGAATCAGCCATAGAACTGCTCACATAAGTTCCTCCTCCTGCCCCATCCCCCTCACGTCTTTGCCCCCTGTCATGTGGGTTATGAAATATTCACTAAGTAGCTATAAAATGAAGCACCTCAAAGCATTCACATTTCCTCGATGACTTTCTCACAACACCTTCATCAACCTCTACCGGATTATTCGGCCCAGACATCTTCTCCGTGTGACACACATCTGGGCTTGTGGTTAGTATGGCTAAAAAAGGCGCACAGTCCTATTTGTCTACTCGTTTTCATGTGTAATGAGCACAAATATTTATATCCAGGCACTCACAGTTCATCTCTTTGTCTCTGTGACAGCACCATGTTGGCTGCCGTTTTCTCCCTCTTGGGGGAGGTGAGGGTGAGGTGATGTTCTGGGGAGTCTGGCTGGGGAAGTGTGCGGCGGTGAGGTGTCGGATCCCTCGGTGACGTTCTTCCTTCGGAGACTTAGAGGTGGTGAAGTGAGTGCACGCAAAGAGGGAGTTGAACTGGAGGTGCTGCTGTCAATCAACTGTTGAGTCGAGGCTCCACGAGTTTTCAGCAGCCAAAATCTTGATCAACAATCAGTCGTGCCCATCACCTAATGAGGAGAGAAGGGAGAGGGAAAATGTTCAAAGAATAACTGACAGCCAGCAGAAAATACAACGTACACACTCCAGAACCTTCAATGCTGCTACTAACGTTACAACATGACATACATGTCTTACTCATATCATTACAATATAAGTTACACTGATTTGTTCTCCAAGTTAGAAACTGGTTTAGCAACCTTCTTTAAGCACAAGGTGCCACGAACCTTTGGACATTGCATTAGCAAAGGATCCTCGGGGACCGACTGATTCTTTACACTTATTTGGGACGTTTCCAATAGAAGAGCACAGATCAACAGCACCCATGACAGATTTAAAAAAACAACTCCGTGATTGTGAAGCTGAGGAGACCATTTACCTCCTGAGCGTCCACCTGGGGCAACAGTAGAACTAAGCTGCTTAGTGGCTAGACCGGACAACCTAGGGTGATTGTGTGTGTGTGTGTGTGTGTGTGTGTTTCCAAGTAAGAGACCACAAGTCCTCCATGCGGCTGACATTGCATGCAAAGAAGGGCCGGGACGGTGGCTAACAGGATTAACCCCCGACACAGAGAGGGGACCTTGACAGTAAGCCGTCCTTGTCTAAATTAATGTCTGGTGCCTCGTTCTTGTCAGTCCAGTGGGAGGTCACTCTATTGCTATCTGCCACGCTGCTGCGAGCACCACGCGGATATATTCGCAACATATTGATGACATTTTTCCAGGGGGGGGGGGGGGGGGGGGGGGTAAACTCAGTCTCAGTCTGTTGCCAGTTGCCATTTACTATGCTTTCTGCGTGCAGACAGAAAAACTTTACCCAGGGACACGTATGATGTGTACTAGAAAGAACGTCTTGCCTGCAAACACGATGAGCTCTGAGCTGACCAGACCATGCTAATGATTTTAGCCAAACAGCATTCTCAGCGTGCCTCAGAAATAGCCGTTCGACTAAACTGACTAACGTCCAAACTGTTACGTAACAAAGACAATTATGTGCTTCTGCACCTGTTGAGCATCACAAGCAACAAAGGAAAACATAAATAAACAAGGGACAGTATGAGGCCTGGTTCCAGACAGAGAAAAGGTAAAGTCTGGCAAAAGTCCTACAGTTACTGCATTGAAAGGTTAATGAGGTTATCTAAGCTCAGAAGGACACAGTGAGAACATGATCAGTCATAAATGAAGAGGGAGTGTACAAGGGTCTGTCTGTGTGTCAGGCTTATCGATAAGTAGTAATGTAGGGAGGAATATCTCACAAACAGTGCGATCATATAAACACCATTCATCTTAATATGATTGCGGTAAAAAAATGACAGATTCTGTCGAAAGAGGACGACAAAAGGTTCGCAGTTTTATTATACGATATGCTTTGCATTTGAACATTGCTTGTCATCAGCTACTAGTGCTAAACATATTTGGCGTCGGACTTCAACCTCAAGATAAGCTTAATTATTTCAGCATTAATGCTAGTATGAAGGTCAGGAGTTTAGCTTTTAAAGATAGTAAATAATCGCTAACTATTGTGAACTAAATGCATACTTAATGAATGAAGCTTCTAAACTGTGAGGATTTACTATGTTTCCATTACTATGTACTTTTTTGACATTTTAAAGCTTACTCAAAACAGGATTTTGTTTATTAATCAAGTTTGATCCCTAAAACCGAAATCTTGGGAAAATAATATATGATGTTGCCAAGAATGATTATAACTTGAGTAGGCCGTATAAATGTATGTAGGATGATACCATCAGCAAAAGAGAAGACACATCTGTGTTAGAGTTGTTGTGATCTACAGAAACACTTGTGGATGTACAACATTGTTACAGAGAGATGCAGAGCTTGCAGAGAACGCAAAGTCAACAGCAGAAAAGATCAATTTTGACGCTTTGACATCAACATCCAAATGGCACCAAGATGAACAGCATTTCATTGATTACAATAAAATGACTATTGTATAATGTTACCGTCTAATACAAATTGAATCAGATCAGACATAGCATTAGCGGAAAACCAATAGTGACGGACCTGAATCCCCATCAGGTGTAAATGTCAGGTACACACCTCTTTGAAATCTTTGTATAGAATTGTCTTCCAACTTCCCAAAGCATTTTCACACTAAATGTCGTCAATCACCCATTGACAGCTATTCATACACCAATGACAGGAGATACTATGCAGGGTGTTCTACTCATTCGTACAAAGCAGGGACAACCTGCTATTGGCAAATATGGGGTTAAGCGCCTTGCCCTAGGACACATCGACAGACTAGTGGAACCTTGGATCAAACCATCAAGCCAGATAGACAACCCTGTTGTACCACAGTGAATGTAATAGTGTGGTCCTAATAGGAATAGGAAGATTTGATTACATCTTGGGTCTCGATCATGTTTTTTTTCCGTTTCATAAAACCTAAAGTGATATCTTCAAATGTCTGTTCAGTCACAGAAACCAAATCCTCAAATTGGAGAAGTTTGAAGTACAGAATGGTCATTCTCACTTGTTTATTGACTTTGGAAATCAAATTGTTAAGAATTACTTTCCTAGTATTTGTTATTCCAATGTTGTTTCTAAAAGCAGGTGTGATTAGCATTAGCAAATCACTTTGAAATATTGAGTATCAATGTTTATTCAAGTAAAGAAAAAAGGCAATAAAACTAGCAACCTGCATACATTCTGGTGGAACATTGAGCTTCTGTCATCCTGTATCATTGGTGTCAAGCTGGTGTACAATGCCCCTACTTATGGGTGACCTTCAGGCCAACAAGTTCCTGCTTACAAAACTGAACCACAACGCAATGTTTGATTACATATCAAATTTCAGGAAAAATCATCTTTTCACTTCAACTGACAGCCTGCCCTATTAATAATATATCATCTCTACCGTGTCTCTCCATAAACGGATTTCTTGCAATACGAGTCTCCTTCCCTACAATAAAAACAACACAACTTGCTCAACCTTTATCTAAATGTTATCAATGCCAACAGTCCAATATCTCAACGTGACAAGCCTGATTGAATAACATTAAGTCAAAACATATAGATTTGATTTTCCACTTAATTAAAAGTTTTAATTTTAAACCGATAATAGAGTACATAAAATATATATTTGAACCCTGAGAGGTTCATAACCTTTTCTACAGACCCTTCCATTGAATGCCATGCACAAGCAGCTACTGGACAATTACTAAAGGCATTCATTTTAGGTATTAAACCTAGCTCATCAGACAGCTATAGACATCTCGCTTAAATCTGCACAGCTTTGTTGATTATCAGTATTTCTAGTCGCCTTTTAAGTCTCCACCCTGATTGGGGTTACTCAAACATAACGATGTTGCCTTAAAGTCAAACTTAAAACCATTTAAATTGGCGAAAGGCTGCTTTAATATTTTAGAGATCCGCAACGTTACTCGGTGTAAAATTTGGCCCGTGTGACGTCTTTCCAGGCTTCCATGGCCACAAGGGCAAAGTTGCAGCAATGGCTCAGCAACGCCCTTTCCAGCTAACGTTAGCTTAGCACGACAACGTAGACGTTGACTGGTACTGTCAGTTTGAGCAGGCTCGATTTATACTACCACTACACCAAAAAACACACAAAGGGCGTTGGTCTATGACAACCAGGAGCAAAGCAAACCCAGCCCCATGCTGGAAAAAAACAACGACTATTCGTTACAATTAAAAAGGAAAATTGCATATTTAACACAAGTGTGATAATATGGCTATAAGCTAGCTGTTATTCCCCAGTAACGTTACAGCTATGGTTTTACGTTTACTGTTATTGAATAACGTTAATTCATACCAACGCGGAGGTTTCCACAACAAAACAGTCATCGTCTCGAATAAAAACACTTGGCGATTGATTTAAGCATTTTCTAGCAAAATCCAAACATTTGCACCGGCAATATGGAACACGGCAGCAAACTGACAGCCCTTAAGTTAGCTTAGGCTATCGCACCACGTTAGCTCATCCCCAAATAACTTCCAGAAATAGACGTCGCTACGTTAGCCGAATGCTCAGCTAGGTTCCACAACAAGTGTCTCGGTACAAATCCCACATTAATCAGTATACGCAGAAGTAGTTTGGATGTGACCACCACGTTCAATATAGTGGATTAATATCGCCGTCAGCTTATCTTGACGCTCAGTTTTCAAATCGATGCTCTTGTGAATGCCAACTTTGCCACTTAGCTTAGCTATCGGCCTCTCCGCCATTTTGCGATCGGAACGGGAAAGCGCAGATTCTTCGTCAAAAATAACAAGTCTTACTAAGTGGCAAAAACAAAAATGTAAACGTGTGTAGATAAACACCAACCTACCCTTTGACAAATGATCATTCTCATATCCCATTGGCAGGCCTAACCATGCGACTGGAATCCTCGGTTTTGCTGTGATACTGTGACTTTTCACATCACCCGGCACGGACGGTCAGATTTTTCTCCTCCTTGGTACCACCGCATTAGCTCGGCCCCGGCTAACGGTCGCGGTTGGATATCGGCCGCGCGCACGTTAAATTGAGCGGAGGCGCGCAGCGTGCACCTCTCTCGTTCTTGGTGGGGAAAAATACACCGTACATTAGTTTCACGAGATGTTTTTATTGTGATGTACAGCGAAGTTTTAATTTGAGCCGTTTTGAATGTAAACACTTTTCTCACCGGGATCAGCCGCAGAGGGGCAGCCTGTTGGTTGATTGGGAATATTGGAATAACGTTTTAGGAAAATATGAAACAAACTCCAAAACGTTTTAAATGTACTATGGATACATTAACATGTCACAATTGTATGCATTTTCATTGTATTGAAATAGCAGTTTTTTGGGTTAAAATCTCAAATAAATTCTCTAATCGCACAATTAGTCTGTAATTTCAGGCCAGTGGATCCACTTATAAAAATGTTAACTTTCATAACGATACATTCAAAGTGTAATGCTCTACATTCCAGTTCAGAAAGTTAATAATGTACCTTTAAAATGGCTTCTATTAGAATAAAGACATAAGATACTCAGATGTTTATTTCTCTACAGTCCTCCGGTTATCAATAAAAACAACATGGATTAAACTATAACTCAACACTAAACACAAACAATTGAGTTGAATCTTAGGATATCATGTGAGAAATGTCCATGGCACAATTGTGAAGCCCAGTGGACACACAGGGTACTGCAAGGTGAGTGCAAATCTAAGAAATATGAGTACATGGCCTCACCTACCATTCCATTCATCTAGCAGGATAATTCGATTTAGTGAGGAGAGTTTATACATTTATTTGATAAAAGGAAAATGGTTGACATATGTTATCAATACATGGATGGCACATATTTTAAGAGCTGTGACTTAAGGCTCTTCTTTCCTCCACAGACAACATCAGAACAATGCCTACTTCATCTGTTCATGGCTTGGATTTGTTGTTCAGGAGGCCATATTGAGGAGTTTGATTGATACACAGATGCTCTATTGTGACCACTTCTTTGGTCCATAGTTCCAGGGTTGTTGTCTGCAGTTCTTAAATCTTTATCCAGCTCTCCCATTGAACTTTTTCCATTCCTTTCACTTCACTCCTTAGGTCTGAACGTTCTTTTGCACTACAAAGAAGGTCAAGTGGGTGAGGTGAACATTACAAACAAAAAATATAGAGGTTATTTTTGATTTAATAAAAAGGGACTTCTACAGTGCTCACCTGAGGGTAATGACAATAATTCCACAGGCCTGGTTGAGCTGCTGAAGGATTGTGGGAATCTAGAGGGAAACATGGAATAAATGTTCACACAACATGATTTACTTGCATGCATGCATACGTTTGTGTGCTTCAAAGCTGTACAAACCTTTTGAGGTGAAATGCAGGCAGGTGTGTTACTGTTAATGTGGTTGAAGGCTTTCTGAAGGACCACAGACTGATGGGTGAGGCTCTTCAGGTACTTTGAGCTTTCCTTCGCACTGTCATGGTTCACCCCAACCTGAATGTGTCCATAAATTAAGTCACTTACTTAAAAATATGAGTATGCAACATCAATATTACATTACATTACATGTCATTTAGCTGACGCTATTATCCAAAGTGACTTACAATAAGTGCATTTCAACCATAAGGATACAAACTCAAAGAAACAAGAAAGTGCAATTTCATCAAACAAGCTGATTTGGAACTCTTTACAGATAAGAGCCCTTATAAGTACAATTTAAGTGCTTCTATTTGTTAGTGTTTTTAGTCGAGGTGTAGTCTAAAGAGGTGAGTCTTTTGATTGCGGCGAAAGATGTGACGGCTCTCTGCGGTCCTGATGTCATCAGAGAGCTTGTTCCACCAATTAGGAGCAAGAACAGCAAAGAGTCAAGTGTCAAGTGTTTTTCTCTCAGAGAGGGAAGAACAAGCAGCTTGGAAGATGCAGAGCGGAGTGTACGGGTTGGGATGTAGGGTTTGACCATGTCTTGATGTGGAGTGGACCCGATCCATTCACAGCATGGTACGTGAGCACCAATGTTTTGAACTGGATGCGGACAGCCACCAGTATATGAGAGATACCATGGCATTCCAGCCTTTTGAAGCATACCTGGCACTTATATATCGAGAAGGCCTCTTCCTCGTGTTGCAAAGCCAATCGAAACTCTCCTTTGCTCTCATACACGGTGGCAAGCAGATGATGACTGTACAGAAAATATACAGGCAGGCAAGTGAAGTAGGGAAAACATTAAAGCAACAAAACAGAGGAAGATGTCTTACCTTTGTGCATGTTTCAGGGATGTGACACCGTGGTATTTTGCAGTTGACATTAGGGCATTCTGTAGGAACTTCAGGGAAAGCTCATGCTCCAGCAGGCCATGAAGCACTAGACCCAACATACTCTAATCAAGTGGAGAAAAAAAAAACATTGACAAAAACATTGACATTAAGCCTCAAAATTCTCTTGTTATCCGACAAAGGCTCACCATTTCCTGAGAACATCATTTGCGTTAATTACAGATCAAAACACTTAAATCAGGTCGGAAAATCTCTTCAAGTCAGTCCTTGAATATATATTTTTTATTATTTGTCACAATGGTTTGTTTTATGTACCTGTCAGTGTAGCTCTGGAGGGAGAGTTTGAAATAAAACTATAAAAAATAGCTTGTTTGGTTGAGAGGTGCCATGTAAACATAAGGGGAAAAAAGCTACTTTGAATGTACCCTTAAACGCATATACTATGAAGTTTTTACAAACTTTTACAAACAATCGTTAATGTATAAAGTACGAAGATAACGGAGAAGTAGATTCTTTTGGAAAATAAAGCAGAAAGACACTTGGTGAGGTCCCACTTACATCCAGCAAGGCGACTTGTGGATGGTCTTCTCCCGTTACAAGCAGGGTGAGGTACCGAGCGCGGTACAGCAGCTGAAGAGAGGTCGAAGGCCGTCCACCAGCGAAGCAGTACAGGGCCAGGTAAGTCTGAATCACACAGAGCGGAATGCTGCCTCGTAAACTCGCATGTGGAATATTAGGTTAAAAGAACCACAGGGTTTATGAATGTAAAGAGGAGCTCACATAGTCTTGTACGGTCTGTGGGTGGTCTATACCTTGTGTCCTCTCACTACTCATGACAGCCTTTTCCTGGTGGCTGAGAGCCTTCATGGAGAAATGAAGGAAGCAATGCTTTACGAAAGCTCACAAATGAATTAAGTGTGAAACCCGCTATAGGTGAAAGCTCATCGGAGACATGAAACGTAGTGCATATTTACATCCGCATACTCCCCCCTGATGTAGCAGATCCGTCCCAGGAGACGAAAGCACATGCACACGTCCTCGTGCAGGACACCGCATACGCTGCTGAACAGAGTCAGGGCCTGGCTGATCAATCCATGGCCATCTTTGAGAAGACCTGAAAGCAAAAAAAAAACATGAAGTACACCAAACCTGGCAGTCTAAAGAAATGTAAGTAGTAACTTTGCTATTAAGGGTTACACCACTGTGTGACGTTAACTTTACCTCCGGCATCAAAGACATGACCCCTTGATGTCGTCTTTTGATTTAGCTAAATGTGTATTGATGCTTGTTGTGAACTGCCTGTGTAGCTGGTAACAATATCATTGTGTGCTGTGAAACCTGTCCATGTGGGCCCTTCAATTAATGTTCAGCCACTTGAAGGTCCCAGGCAAGGCCACCATGCTTCCCAAAATGTAAACATTTACTCTGTACTTTAAGGGTTTTTGTGTTTGCGTCTTTCACCCTGCTGTACTGCCACCTGTGCTTGTTGCACAAGCCGGGTCGCGTCTGTTGCTGTGGCTTTGAGATGTTTGACCACAGGGAACATGTTGACAACGTCTTCTTTAGCAAACACCGGCCTGTGACGAGAGTCGAACACGTACTCCCTCAGCTGCACCTGAATACAGAGGAAAGGGGAAAAATGTCCCATTTTTGCTGCAAGTCAACACTGAGGGGATTTCATTTTTGTTGGCACACACAGTAGCATCATTTAAGTCCTCAACTTAAATTGCAACACTGATCTATTGGGCGTCAAATATCAGCAGGTAGTTGTAGAAAATGTGTTAATTGATTATATAATGTGGGCTTTTGCAGCAGATTCAACAATTAGCACCATAATTGGCCCAGTTTTCAATAAAAAGAGAACTTGCATTTTTTACTTCTCAGCTTCTACTATCATCTATTGAAGTACCATTTATGATTATTAAGGATACAAAAGGTGTCAATTCAGCAACAATTAGTGCAGCTTTAGGATGAGGCTCCCCAGGCAAAAACATTTTTTCCTGCGCATGTCAGTTTATATTTTAAATTTAGGTGTTCATTATCGGTTATATATATTTTTTTACCATATTCACCTGGTGTGTCTCCCCCTAAGACGGAGAGAATCCGTTTAATTTGAGCTGTAAATGTATCGTGAAGAGGCGCGTGGCAGATGTCTGACCTGGATTCCTGTCTTGATGGCAATCTCTCTCAGTAGTGAGATCCTCTGAAGGCTGTGCTTTTGTATCACTTCGTCTATACTTTCACTGGACACAAAGAGGATGGCGTGGTAAAATGCAGTTGCTCATATCCAACCACACACACCCACTAACACACACACACACACCTGTCTATCGTGTAGTGGTAATAATCTCCAGCCTCGGTCCTGATCCGGCCCCACAGCTCACTGGGGGTCAGTCTGGCCCACACACTGTCCGTCAACGAGGCGACTCGACTCCCGTTGCTCCGGCGCCGTCGGCTCCTGCGGCGAGAGAGCAGCTCATCCGAGGAGGAGTCGGTGGCGCAGGAAGAGGAGCTCAGGAGGCAGTTTAAGAAGTGACTGACAGCAGCAGAGAAAGCTGCAGGTTCCACATTCTGGGAGAAATATGTGGGTGTTAGAGAATTTAGGATGGATAGCGAAATCTCATCGTATTATTTGACTCTAACAATATTTGAGCATTGCACCTGTAGATACGTCCTGAAGATGTGTTTTGCACTTCTGATGATGACTTCGCTGATGGAAATTCTCTGTGAGGGAACAATTTTCCCTTTATGTGAACTATAGCCATGGAGCAAGGAAGCTGCTATGATGACTTCACATGTAGGTTTAAATGGGGATAATAGCTGTAGCGGTTACCTGGATGTGGTCGAGTCTCCGGATATCTTCCACCTTGTCCAGCTCCCTTAGTATGGTGCCCAGGTATCTCACGTTCACACCCTGCTTATGTAGCGCTGAGGTCAGCGTCCCTCCATCCATCGGCACTGCAGAGTAGTTGAGACAGTCGCTCAGCTACCGCACACACACACACAAACCCACACAGGAAGAGCAGTAGGAATTTTAGGTATTAGATTAGACTTCATGCACGTCATACATCTTGAGGTTGCAAACGGAACTTACCACAGCTGGGATCTGATTGGACAGGAGAAAAGCAGCAATGTCCCATAACAACCGCCTCTGCCTCTGAACCTCCTCAACACACTCAGAGGGGAACCGAACACCTGCATCAAAGACAATCGGATTTATTAAAAACATGATCGTACTTGTAAGTGTATGTGTGTGTGTCTGTGTGTGTGTGTGTGCGTGTGCGCCCACAAGTGTGTTTGATACCTGGAGAGCAAACATCAGGGTTGAAGCGGATGTCAAAGCAGGAGTCACTCACTGAGCCAACAGTCTTGCAAGCTTTCATAATCAAATTTCTTCTCTGAAATTCTATTAAATTATTACAGACAGACAAAAATTGTGTCTTAATTAAAATTAGGAAAAACATCCAATGAAAAGTAAAGTAAATATTTGTGAAACAACATTGATATAATTATTAAGTAAAAAACAAGTTCTTCAAAGTAAGTACTTAGTAACCACAGTACTTGAGCAATGTACTAAGTTACCACAACTGATAGATGAGAAATCCACATAATTTGAAGACAACTGAGGAAACATCATCAGCTGATCAGGATCATGTGACGGAATTGAAAGCTCCAGAAAAATAACTAAATAGACCCAGTGATGACTTTGTTTCCTCAACTGTTTCCGAATTTACTACTGTAAATACTTTGCTCAACTAATTAAGTGCATTAATTCTCTGATCTTTCTGCTAAAACAGTTTCTCTTGGTTTATAATTCCACTTCATTTAGCTGATCCATATTAGGATCAAGTGTGGCGTTATCCCCAATTCTCAGCTCACTGAATAGGTCTTCGCTCTGCTCCATGGCTCCTACTTCTGTTTGGATGGACACCATCTTGACATAATCTTTATACCTGCAATAGAAACATCAAGATTCAAAGTAATGAGATTCTTCTTTTCCAAATATCAGATCAGCCTGTTTGATGTGAGCTGCATTCGTGTCCACATCTCCTCCTCCTCCTCCTCACCTGTGCTGGACAAAGGCCTCGATCAACTCTGGTCTGAGGCTGGCCAGGCTGTGACGGTGTTGCCGTGGGTAACCAGAGATCTGGCACTCCTTCGGCACCTCCCTCCTCTCCTCTGGCTCTGGGAACTGGAAGTTAGGGTCAGGGGGGAAGGTCCGGAGGAGGTCCAAGATGTAAGGTCTTCCGTCATTACCCAGGATGCCTTTGGTCTCGATGCCAGAGCAAAGCTCCACTGGGATGTTGTTGTGGTCGAGCACCTGGTGACTTTGGATTCTTAGCGGCTTACTTGTCTTATCCAGAAGCTCCAGAAACCTGGAGAGTGGGAAAGTTGTCTAAACGTACGCCATTTGAATCTATTCTTATTGCAATTATTTTTTGTGAGTGTTTGTGTCACCTGCGATGAGTAAACACGTTTTTCCCGTAGTCATTGGAGCCGTAGACAACACTCTGTTCTTGATTTTTCTCCAGTATCCCAGGAACGATGGTCTGAGCAATTACACGGACGCCCCGATAATCGACCACGGCCGTCCCAAGCGTGTAAAGACCTTCTACGTCTACAGATGCGTAAGCCTGTGGCAAAGCAACATGAGTATTTTTTTTTTATGGCAATAACTTGAAGGGATTCAAATGTCTTTCTTGGGACCAACTTAAAATAAAGACAAAACATCTAAACCCAATAAACATCTATAAATTGTGAGAAGAGCACATTTTCTGCATAATGTCCTTACCGAACCACTGAATGTAATACTGTGCTTTCTGGAACAAATACAATTTTAAATGGGACGGATTAGACAGTAAATGCATCACAAACGCATCACAACTCATGCAGGACCTACTTGTGCTCCCCTCAAGTCACAAATGGCAGCAGCGTGAGCCGCAGTGTTGCCCCCTAGTGGGCTGTAGTGCTCAGATATGTCAAATCCAAGGCTGAAGAACAGGTTGTTCCAAATGAACATCTGCATATGAGGCGCCTCCCCGGGGTTTAACGGCATGACGTTACCGTCGATCACAGCTACAGCACCTTGCGTTGCAGCGGCAACAAAGTCACGGTTTGTCTGGAAGGAGGGATTCAGAATTGGGTGAATATTTTCTCTACCTTGATTTTAACACAAGAGTCACACAATCTCATCCTGGAGCAGGAACAGGAAGGAATAATGATTTCATTAAAAGACAATGTAGAGAGGAAGTTAAGGGGGTAAAAGATCTCTTAAACATCTGTACGCTCGGTTACTGCTTCAGTCGGCTTCATCTCACAGTCACAAGTCTGCTTCTCCAGCCATTAATCAGAGGGAAAGGAGGTCCATGGAAATATGTGGCCTCACCCTGAATATGCTCTTCTCTCTGTGCAGGCGCTCCTGGAGGGAGTTCCTGGCGAGTTCCCTGCATCCCTGTAGCTCCTCATTCCAGTCCCGACTCTGTGGTCATAACACTTCAGCATCACCATCGATAACCATAAGCCCCAGAGTCTCCATGAAACCTTGACTTGAATACATGCAAATGTTATGTCTGCGACCTGCCCAGCTGTGTGCTCGTCCTGGCCCATGCGACTGGTGTGCGTCTCCTCCGCTCTGACACAGTCAAGGGTGTGGTCTCCATGACGGGCGATCCAGGTGAACACCTGAAAAGGGGCTGCGATCCGCTCATAAGGGTGTTGCTGGACTCTGATTCACAACAAGTGACAGTGGGAAAACATATTATTAGTGAAGCTTGTATGGAAGAGTGGTTTCTCTTATGCAACTCATGTTACTGTCTTGGATCATCAAGCTTTAACTCAACCCACTCTTACTGTATCTCCATCCACAGTTAGTATTAATATTGAACGAGTTGCATGTCACTTAATCTTGTTTCAGCATGCAAGTACAGCTTGATTACAGACTGCTCACCTCTTTTTCTGCAGGGCGCTGAAGGTTTTCCTGAAGGAAGGGCTGACTTGACTCAGCAGCTCAACTAGAGAGTGGCAAAGGATTTTGGGAAGTGCAGGTTTAGGGTTGAAGTTGAAGGTAGTTGACCTGGAGCAGTCAGAGGATAGCACAAGTTGAATTCAGGTGACATAGCGATGTACATAACTGTTGTTGGTTAAATGCTCTCACTGTTAGTTGTAAATCATGGAAGGCCGAGCGTCTGCAGCCCTGCAAGTGGCTCTGTGAAGGCTGTGCTTTAGCATAGTGGCAGCTCTAGCTAAATGCTGGCATCTAACATCCTCACAATGACAATGCTAACATGCTGACATTGAGCAGTCATGCAGGTTTTGGACAATTTGTCACATTGACTTGCTGATTGCACTACATGAGAAATGAGGCGCTCACCAAAAAGATGACATGTCATAACAACATGAACGTTGGCATACACAATCTGGAAACCATGAACGTCTGTAGAAAATCTTGATTGATAAGATATTTTCTCAGGATAAGAGGAGACTTTGACCTGCTCATGACTCAGGACACACATTGCCATCCCTTGAGCCAAGCTGCTAGCACCCGCTAAAAACCTGTACAGTTTCACAGCTTAGAAAATAAATGTCTCAACAGTTCAACACTCACTGGTTGAGGTAGAAGCCACGTGTAGAGGATGTAATGTTGAGTTCCTTGTCCTCCATAGTCAGGACATTGAGGTACATTAAGTCCCCATGCATCTTCCTGTTTCCTGGAGGAGGGTTCCAGCTACTCATGGTCAGAACCCGCAGGCACTGCAAAGGCTGTAATGAGTCCACCTGTTGCTTCACTACACATTCCATTGCATGATGTATATCTAACCATTTTGATGATTGTTACAACGGTAACGATGGCGATAATTAAATGTGAGCTGTCTCACCTTCCAGTCGTCTCTGAGTGGCTGCAGCGGAGTCAGTGGTCGGTCCTTACATCCCGGGAGGATGTATTCTGGAGGGCTGAGGCCCGCAGACTCCTTTTCAGAAGCTTGCCTATTCCCAATGTTCCTACAGTCTGCAGGGATGTATATGATGGTGAAACGTTGAATAATTACAGGCGGACAACCTCAGGCCAAACCTTAAGCGAGGTGATAATAAGAGAGTAATATGACCGTTGTCTCCTCTGGTGTAAAAGGTCAGGTAAGAGAGGGAGCTGCAGTTCACTCCGTTGTATGCATCGGCTGGGTTGAGGCTCCTCAGAAGGTCACGAACGTGTCTGAGATGAAGACGAGCATCTCGCACTGTGTAAGAATCTGCAACAAGAGCGGAAAATACGCACATCGAGCATATGATTCAATCTTGCGAAAGATGAAAGGGGAGAAAAAACATCATTGCTGTGTTCCATTTCAAGGAAAAGTTTAAGAAAATCAGCGCACAAATGTGTATTGACAATATAAGACAAAGTGTGCAGTGTAAAATGACCTAAGTGAAAATAACTTGCGTTAACAATCAATTTAATACTCATGGCTATGTATGACCAAAAAGGACTATGAGTGAGAAAATGTAATATTTCTATAGTTATTCTTAGTTCTTAGTAAGTACTACGGTGCCTTTTCGACCAGAGGAACCGAATTAACACAAAAGAAACATTACTTTAGGCAGCTTCAGGTTTTACATTTTCAACAAAATAACCATCAGTGGTTTAAGGTGAGTGATGCTTTAGATAGAAACTATTGTTGTGTGAGTCACAAACGATGCTGTAACCCTTCCTTGATAAATTAAGTTGGCCTTTTCCATCATGTTTCCGTAGCCTGAGTAGCTTTGGCGGTTTTGGGACATAGAGATGCAGCCTCTCTCTGATGAGAGGTCAACATTCATATTAAAAAGGATCTCCCTGTGATGACATGTTTACAGGTTTCTCCCAAACTTGACTGAAGTCAGATGCCGACAATGTGAAAGACACACACAAAGGGTGAGGCAGTTACCCTCCACCACTTTGATCAGCGCTGCGTCCTGCATGCCCCGAACGGAGCGCAGCTCGGCGAGGCCGTCGAGTGCGACGCCTCCCAGCTGGAGGGAGAAGCACGTGCAATGGCAGCTGATCTCGTGATCCATCAGCACCTGGTGCAGCTCGGCCACCAACATCTGGCCTGACACCTGAGAATGGAAGAGGGTTGGATTGGTGTGATTCAAAAAAACGCAAATATACATCTTTAAGAAAAGGAGAAGGGAGACGGAGGTGAACAGAACCTGTAGCTCAAAACTTTCTTTCCCGGGAGGTTGAATCCGGAGAGTAAAGTCTGCCTCTTGGAGAGCGACGACGTCGCTGATGCTGAGTTTGGTTTCATCGCCTTCACACGGAATCCGATCATCCTCGGAGCTTTCTTCAGTTTGACACAGAGCCACTGTTGGCAACAGAAGAGACAAAATAACGTAATGGAAGATATTTTTGAATTTTCCTTCCCTTAAATGAAAAAATAAAAATAGCCATTTTTTTGTCATTTCAATATCCAATTTACTTTTTCTAGAATAATAATAGCAAATAAGCCTTTGGCAATTTTCTCTTTTAATTTGGAAGTAAAATGATCCTCCGAAGTGCGATGTTGTCAGAACGCCACATGGAACAAAAAGCAAACTGCCGTGTAAATGAAAACCAAGGCACACAATCCAATAAAGCCACTCACCTTGAACATCTGGTGCTGCCTGGAACAGCCTGTCGACTAAATACAGGGTCCGCTTTGTCTCCTCCTCCTCGTCTTCCTCGCCTCTCTTCACTGCGTCGTGGCACTGGAGGGGCACTGCGGTGACGTCTGACTGATCTTCTGGGTCCCCGGGCGGCTTTGTGTTTCTTTTGGCGGGGGCAACTTCACAGAACTTTTGATTGACACTGCGGTCGGTCACCGCAGTCGGCTGTCCCGACTGTTCATTACCCAAACAGCTGTGTGGAGTGAGGTCCAAGTGGCATTCAGTGGGGTCTGAGCTCTCCACAATTTTAGTGCTGATGATGCTGCTCAGCTGTTTTTGTTCAGCTTCCTTGGCTATATCTCTGAAGGCCAGTTGGTTTTCCACATCAGCCCAGGCTCCACAATGGGTCCTTTTGTCTTGTTCCTCCAGGAGGACCTCCACCTGTCTCAATATTCCATGTTCTCCCACAACCACCTCTTTCAAAGTTCCAGGAGATCTTAGAGTGTCTACTTCTCTATCCACAGTCTGGGGCTGGACTTCGGCCTGTGACTCTGTCTGAGTCTGCACCCCCATTCCAATCCGTGTCTCCACTTCGGTCTGTGTCTGAACCTCCGAAAACCCCTTGTTCCTCCACCTGTTGGTCCACTCTTGTCCTTCATCTCTTGGCTCATCCACCCTCTCTCCCTCTTCCTCCTCAGACACCAACAGACACACCATCGGCTCCACCAGAGTCAGATCCCCTCCCGGGTTGCTGCTTAGAATGATGTCAGGAAACAGGAAGTGCTCTTGTTCCAGGGCGGTGTTTTTCGCGCCGGGGGAGACGGTCGACAGATCGTCCTCCGAGTCGTCCGCCATGCCGGGTGACTCACATTCACTCTCTTCGCTGGACAGCAGGGGGGATCTTTCTGCCTCACCCCGGGCTGGAGCATCCTTGCTCTTAAAGTATTTTGACAGTGTGTGACAGCACTGGACTATGTTTCCCATGGTGCCTTTGTGCAAGAAACAGCGATACCAGGGTGCAGGTGGCCTATGAGAGAAGACACTATGTTTAACGAGTTCAGTAACAATGAGCAGCATTATCAAAAAAAGCATTCAAACTTGATTGAAAAGGTGTTTTAATTAGGCAGCGTCATGCAGCGTTTCTAGAAGTTAAAATGTAGGTTTTCTCAAAGTCAAATTTCTGATTTATTTTTAAAGGCTGTCTCACTGTCTCGCGTGGGTCTGTTTGTGTGGCACGTGTACACGCAAAGACAACAGCTGATGAAAGGGGGATTATGAGGTCTCCCTGCAGTGGTGTCACCTTACAGAGGAAAGAACTGGAAAACCTTAGTGACTAAATCTCATCAGATCGACCCTGTTGGATGTATGGGAATCCTGGAACACAGATCAGAGGTAATGCTGATTTACCCAGTGTACTACAATAATTTTCCTACATGAAAGTGTCTTTTTCAGCATATTCTAAACAGACCACATGTGTACGTATTGAATGGCTTTTTACAAAAGTAACACATTTTATTCAGGCTTGTGAGAACCCCGAGGTGAAGAATGCGCGTGTAACCTCAAACAAAAGAAGAACAACGCAGCATTCAAAGTGATGTGTAATCAATGATGAAGCCTACCAGCATGTGAAGAAGGAGAGAGAGGGAGAGAGAGACGGCCGGTCTGTCTCATCTTATCCACACTTCAGCTGCAATCAGACAGATCTGAGTTCCCCAGTCTTTCCTCCACAGCAGCAGGCTCCCCTGCCCTTGCTTCCGACCCACGTTACACAAACCGGGTGTCGTGTGTGTGTGTGTGTGCGCGCGTCTGTGTGTGTGTGAGTGTGAGAAAGAGTGTGCGTCTGCCCTTCATGGGTGGCGAGGAGGTGAGAGGGAGCATGAAGGCCCCCTTCACACACGCACTTCCACACACTTCGTAGCCAACTCATTCAAGGCCAGAAGAGGGCGACAGTTCCGCCGTTGTTGATGTCACTTCCGGTTTTTAGACCGGCCCCTGCACCCCTGCACTCTCTATCGAACTTGAACGTGTGCACGTACAACGGGTGCATAAATAGCCGAGCGGTAGCAGGCTGCCAGGCCCCCGTTCTGTATTTTAGAAAATGCTTTACCGAAGTCGCGGCAGAGAAAACGTTTCCCCAAAACTCACCTTCCTGAAAACAGGCCTCCAGTGCCTCTTCTCCGTTCCTCTTATCACGTGTTCAGGCTTAAGCGCTCGGAAGCAGCTCTGCGGTTGTCATGGCAGCGCTGCAGCAAGAAAATTGACATTCTGAGCACAGTCTCCAGGACAACTGTGGGAACATTCCAGATGGGATGTTTGCTCAGCGACAAGTCACAAGCGTAGATTATCAATAGATAAATCAGTTAAAAAGAGTACAAATGACACTTATTCCCTCAAATGATTTGCATTTTAGGTGAACTTAAATGGGATGCTTTGAATTTTGACTTATTAAAACAGAAGTGGCTACTAACTAGGTGCAGTAGTTCATTTGTACATGGTGTTCTGTGTCCTTGAGCTCAGTACATTGACTGAATGCATCTTGTTTGAAGCGTGGGTGTTTTGACATAGTTTTCCAACTTATTATATTTGTTGTTTTTTTCTCTTTCTTGGTTTTCATTTAACTGCAGTGACAAGAGGTGATGATTGAGCGCTGGATGCTGGGAAAAAAATGGATTGTGTGGAAGTTACTTCCTTCTGTTCCTTTTAACAAAAATCACTATTAGGGTTTGGTTGTACTGCCACCCAGTGTAAGATTTGAGATAAAAGCATACAAGCAGCACACTGTTCAGACCCAGAAGTGGGCTGTGAACGGTTCTAATATACTGATATTTAATACTGGTGAATGTTTGCATTATGTACAATATATGGCAGATTATTATTCTGATTAGTAGATCAATTGTTAAAATAAATAAAAGACACATTTAACCTGTAAAACATAAGACAATTTTGTCAAAAAAAATTGACAAGGCATCACAAACTGAACAGATGGGGCATGTTTTAGTTGAGGTGTATGATTAATTCCTCGATCACTAAAACAAAGAAAAGAGATATATTTGAGAGGGCTTTTTTTACAGCCACACAGGCCTTTTTTTGCAGCAGATATTTCTACATTTCATTGTAGAAAAAAGCACAGGTGCAAATAGTAACGTCAGTGATGGCAGAATTTCTTTTAGCGATGTCCATATTGTATTGTGTCGAACACTTTCACATTGTCATGGACACCTTACTTGGACAGAACAGAGCCGTCCCTAAAGTTATTGCTGCTTAAGTATTACTGTGACAGACTGAAACTTTTTTAACCCTAAAACAAAAGACAACAATACACCAGAAATAATTCTCTTCCATTGACTATAGGCACATTGCATGAATTTAATAAAGTGCAAATCACACAAAATGTCTTTAAGCCTTCTAGAGTGAAAAAGCAGGTTACCACGTACGTCAAAAGAACGGAGTGTTCACAGTATTCATGGCAAGGCTACGAATTACAAAGCAAAAGCCGTGACCAATAGTGTTAAAATCAAAAGGCATCCATATGAAACAGTACCATTATCCAGTCTTTTCTACCTTCACATATTCCAAGCACAGGTTGTTCCATCAATGCAACAGTTCAGGTTAATACGCTGTTGTGATCACACACGTTTGTGCAGCTAACTTCTAAACATTTAACTCACTTCCTGAAATCTACGAACAATCACGAGGTTACATCTTGTCTTAAGCTTTTTTCTCCTAAGAAATGCTTGAGTTGTTGGTTGATTTTGGCCCAAACCTGCTGGAAGACAAGGTTGTCTTTCCCATCTCCATCACAGAGCAGTCTCTCCCTCTCCTGCTCCCATGTCCACCCTCCTGTGCACCCTGCTGTCCTCTATGTCCTCCCACTCGTCCTCCATCCCCTCTCCATGCTGAGTCCTGATTGGCTGATTCAAGCGGAGGAGGCGGTATCTAAGCGGCACTAAGAAGACGGCGGGGTCAGGCATAGCATGTGGCCTCTGCGGTGACGTCACTCTCTCCAGGGGGACACAAGCTCTGACCCTGTCCTCCCTCGCGCTGACGCGCCTCTGTTGGTGTCTCGCTTCCCGTTGGCTAGGGGAGGCCGGAGGAGGCGGTGACAGGAGCCAGTCTGAGCCCTCCCCCTCATAATCTTCATTCTCCTCACATTCGTCTTCCTCTTCATCATCCTGGGGCTCTTCTTCCTCCGTTCCTCTGGGTTCCTCCTCTCCCTCAGCCCCAGACTCTGTGCTGTGCTGTTGCTGGTAAAGTTTCAAGCGCGCGGCGCGGAGCTCGTGGCAGAGGGTTGTCGTGGTGACATTTTGGCGGTGCAGCTCTCGACTCAGTAGTGTGATCTTGTGGCTGCGACGCTTCAGTTCCTCCAGGAAGTGCCGTTCCTCTTCTCGCAGGCTCCTTCCTAGTGCCGATGCCCGTGCCCGGCCGGCCCGTAGCTCCCCACGCGTGGCGACCATCATGCACTGCTGGTCCTGTAGGAGACGCTGTGCCGCCTCACAGCGTACTGCCAGCTCTGCTTCTTCCTCTGAGAAAACATAAACAAATACAGGGTGGACTGAAGAGAATAAAGACACATAAAACAGCATAGATGATGAGGAGATTATTGTACCCATTAGGGTGTCATTATTTATCTTTGTTTTCTATTCTGCATCTTATTTTTATTCCTGCTTGATCAATCGCTCTCTTATATTACATTTTAACTGGGCCTTTCATTTGTTCATCACTCTTATCTGGAACCACATGCGATATTAGGGGTACCAAATATATGACTCACAACTTTTACATTCCACCACCATCTAAATAGTTTTGGTTCTCCACTATACACATTTAATAATAAAGACAAGAATGTTCATTTAGTGTTAAAGTACATTTTTGACATCACTCCTTATGATAATAAATACATGTATGTGTTCACATCAATACATTTGTCTTATAACTCATCTCTTGCAGAAAAGTTCAGTGTTGAAATGTTTTCATTGAAACCGAGGCTCGATTAAAGCCCTCGACTGACATAAATATATACAACTCACTATATATTCCACTCTGAACTAAAATACACAAAACTAAATATCTCTCCTCCTCTCTCTCTCTCTCTGTCTCTCTCTCTCTATTAACCTAGTTGTTGTTTCTGGAACATTGATATTCTTTGCAGAAAGAATAGTTCCATCCAACGTTTTAGCATTGTGGCTCACTGAATGTCAACAAAACACTTATTACACATACATACTTATCAATTACATTATGATATGATGATATTAGAAGCACCCCTTCACGACATTAGTGCTGGTGCAATATATCGATGAGGCAAATTGTATCAGTTCAGCCCTATACCTAACAAATACAAAAATATGCAAATACGAACACATGACTAAACATGAAAATAGTAATGCAAATGCATCAAAATATTACTTAATTTTCTGTGTGTTCCAACATGTCTTGTCAATGCAACCCTTTCTATTCTGAGGTCCTTCTGAATGCTCCTCCTATTGCACAGATGTCCGTGCTTTCCGCTCCATAACTCCCTCTTATTATTTTAATTCGTCATCAAGGAACATGGCTGTCTTACCTTCCGTGCTTCTGTCAGGAAAACTGGAGTCCAGCTCACACGTTAACTCTGCCGCCCGCACCACAGGCACACAGACAGAGAAAGACAGGACAGAGTGACGAACAGATAGTCAAGTGGTTCAGTGACACATGAGGAGATGGAGGGCAGCAGGTCTCCGGCGGACTGACCGTGACAGCGCCTCCTCAGGTGTGTGATCTCCAGCTGGAGACCCGTCAGCATGGCCAGGTGCTCCTGCTTCAGGAAGGCTATGCCTCTCTCCACACTGGCCACCTGGCGCTCCAGCTTCCCAGCATCCATGGCTGCACCCCGACACAACCTGCACACAGTGCATGTGGCATAAGGTAGCTGGATGTCTTAGGATAAGGTTTCTCTCAGAGCAGCTGTGTTGTGTCCTGCCTGTAGGCTTACACTAAGTGTGTGTTCCATGGAAAGTCAATAAAATCACTTTTATTTATCAAGATAGGGGGAAGGCGGCAGCTTGATTTTCTGAAATTAGTCAAATGCGAACGTGTTTAACCTCATGCAGTTGTCTTTCTCGCCGTCTACCTGTAACTGTGCATTCATCACTCTGAACGTGGGCCTACCGTGACACTGAAGCGGTACCCAATTCAAAGCGTCTCTCATGGATCCTCCTCCCTTCGCCGTGTTCTCTCTGTCCCTCGATGAAGGAGAGATGGATGTGACTATTGGTCACACCAGAAGACCCGTGCAAAAAACCTCGGTGCGTGCAAACCGGCGCTTTGCGCGTTTCTTGTGCGCTCGGCTGAGCGGTTTCCCTCGTTGCTGCAGACCGACTTTCCCCGACCGCGTGAACGAATCCTGCTGCAGTCCGAGTGGAAATAACCTCGTCATAACCTTCTGCGTGTACGTGCAGTGCGGCTGGTGTACCCACAACAAAGCAGTGCCGCATGTGGGGTGATGTGCTGTGAGGCAGCAGCAGCAGCAGGAGGAGGAGGAGCAGGAGGAGGAGCAGGAGGAGCTCCGCGGAAGTGATGCCGTGGCAGCTGTTGCTTAAAGAAAAACATCTTGGAAAAGCTTATATGAGGCTCTTCGTTTATTTTTCTTTGGCAGAATTATTCCAATGTGTCACTCAAATGGACTGAAGCGTGCAAGAAAAGATGGAGCTTTGCAGTTATATATCAGTGCATTTAGATGCATTAGCAAACGGCCCTTCAAATGTAAAACGTAAAATATCTACTCATTATTATGATTGCCTATTGCAGTACTTAAACTATAAGTATTTACAGGATCTCAAAGACCGCCTATTTTAACTAATATGTCTCCGTCAATAATAATAATTATACTTCTGACTTGTATGTTAATTTCTAATTTACAAAGTAACTTATATTAACTTTAGCTGTAACTAAAAGGAGTTGAGTAAAACATAAAGTATATTTCAGGTATATCTTATCTTATATCTATATTTTGTTCTCTCTTGTAGATACATTAAACCATTAATCATATAAGTTCAATATGAGGTAGACAAGAGAAGAAAAACTACAAGTTCAGGTTTTCTTTATTTGCTCTTTGTTTGTGCTTTGTGACATACAACATACAACATCATCATTATACCGTGCAGTGACGGCAGTGTGCCATCAGAGTCAAAACACATAAATAAGTTCTAAAACAGCAGGTAGAATTAAACCACGTTTTTTTTATTGTTGCAATCTGTTTCTTGCAAAATGGTTGACGAGGCTCACCCTCTCCTGGCTGCCCTCCTGTTTGTTGCTCATGCTTAGGAGGGGAACAGGCTCACTGCGCAGAGAGGTCTCGTTGTAAGGACAGACTTTTAGATGAGCAGATATTGGCGGGACGTCCGCCATATGCCACGAATCCACCGAGGAGAAGAGGTGGCTGAACTTCCATACCTGCATAGAAGCAGTAGCACAGTGAGTATGAGACTCCATACAATGACGGAAGGCAAGATAGTACGCAGATCTCACAGGTTTGGCCCTCCACTTTGCTCCTCCGTGTGAGTAGATCTTCTTCTCCCAGCAGAGGGTGACCATCCCTCTCTCCTGCAGCAGGGAGGAGCACACCTGCCTCATCGTCTGGGACACCAGAGACAGCTGGGACAGGGACAGACTGTCCAGGAAACTGGCCATGTGACAGAGAACCTCGTAGGGCAGCAAGCTCAGAGAGTCCACTCCTCCTCTTGTCCGACCTCCCCTCTTCCTCCGAGCATCTGAGGAGACCACTGAGCTTCTGGGCGCCTCGGGGTCTTCACCTACTGAGGTCTCAAGGGCTGGACGCAAGTTGAAACTCCTCAGCTGGTGACTGTAGGGATAAAAATATAAAGTCCTTCATTCCCTTAGCAAATACAAGCTCATGTGCCCTGAGTTTCCTACCTAAATGTATTTTGTGTCCAATTCGAGATTACGTTGCTTAACTGCATCACTCACAAGGTAGCCACGCCCTAAAGCATTACCTTCTCTGTTTTATTACGAATGGGTCCATCATTTACCAGATGAACATCATGCTGTATTGAAGATAACCCATTGTGATTGAGACCATAAAGTTGTGTTTACAATTTTCGAAAATCAATCAAGTGAGAAGTAAAGTCATTTTCTCAAAAGATTTCTATATAATCAGACTTCTGCAGGATTAGGGCACTTCTGCATTGACTTTGATTGTCAGGAGCAGAGGTTGCAACTTTTCTAATATTTATATTCTTTAGCTGTGTGTTTATTGCCTCTACCAACTCCAGATGGAACTATCTGGCTCCTTAGCTGCCTACTGCTTGGAGTGATAAGAGTATAAATTATGGCCACTTTGAAATGTTGTGATAATATCAAATGGCAAGACCCAAATATTTGAATCAGGGCCAAAACATTTGAAATATGCTCACTCATAGGAGACGCTGGCTTTATGTGTGGAGGGCTGAAACCTCCTCTGGCTGTAGGTGCACCCCAGGTAGGACAGGGGGCATCTCTGCTCGAACCATCCACTCAGACTCGTCTGAATGTCACTGTGGACGTTCCTGGAAGCGAGACGACAAATAGACATGGCATTACTTGAATGCTTGTTCCATCAAACACTCCATAGTCAGCAGTACAGACACCTGAAATGTGTGGGGAACTCCCTGCGGTGGAAGGTGTGACCGCAGAGGAAGGTGAAGACACTGTTGGCTCTGGTGTTTCTGCTGTTCACCCTCTCTGACTGTAGCTGAAGATGAAGCCTCGGCGGTCTGTCCACCGTCACCTCGGCCAGGGTTGTCCTCGCTTTAAACGGGGCCGTGCGGAACGAGTGCGTCTGCGTTGCCACGTCGACGTAGAGCCCGTCCGATGCGTTTGACTCACTGATCTAAATGGAAGCCAATCAACCACAACACGTCCTTCATTCGATATGAAAGGCCACTGTGTTTTTCATGAAGTACCTCACAATTCAATAAATATACCATCAATGTAGACTGTATGCAGGAGCTACATTTTGTGCACAATCAAGATAATCAATTTATGGTCACTTGAAACTGTTTTTATTTTGGACATGTTACATATAATGTCATAAATATCTGACTGACCTTGTGACCCCTGACTTCTATTTCCGCGTAGCCCAGCAATGTGGCTGCTGCTTCATCAGTAAAGCAGTCCTCTTCGTTGAGTACGAGGTCGGACGTGTCCACACCGCGAGGCTCGCTCGGAGGCCGCTTTGTGTCATAGTGACGAACTCGCCTTCTGCTGTAGTGATAGCTTTCGGGTACCTTACAGGAGGAAATACATTTGACACGGTCAGGAGAGCTCCAAGTCAGGAGAGCACAGTCCAACTCCAGATTTAATTTGCCCGAACAGGGGTCTGAACCAGGAATGTAACGGTACAATTAGGCTGTTTCTCTAAATGTAGTTAACAGGATGTAGTTATATGCGTCATCCTCAGCTCAGGAAGGACCAAAACAATTGCTCTCAAAATAGTCCATTTAATCATCTTCTCACATGGGAACAGAGGTTCTAAAAGGGGAGTTTTACCCATTACGTTTTGGCAACGCATCAGTTGTTGTTGCCAATTGCCAAAGCTGCCGAGCTGTAAAGTGCAGGGGGGCAGCTTGGAGTTCAATGTCTCACTCAAGGGCACTTTGAAATGCAGACAGGACGAGCCAGAGATAGAACCAGCAACCTTGTGATTGAAGCACGACCCGTTCTAGCATTTGAGCCACAGCTGCACAGTCACAAAAATGCTCGTCAAAATAGCTGGCGTCGACACAGCGTTAGTGCTCTAGTGTACTAGTACACAGGCAAGTATGTGAAGGATTCTGTCCATGATGTAGCTGGTCGTATAGATGTCGGGTTGGCACAAAAGTAGGCTGATGTATATCTAGAGACTGGAGCCAAGTGTGTCAAACTCAATGGACCACAGCTGGTGTCAAACTGTGTTGAACTACCTTAAGGTCCGTGTACCTACGAAAAAAGCAATATCTGAATGTGTAGTTTTTCCGAAAGAGACAAACACATACTGGGCTCCAACATCCAGGCAGCTTCACAGAGCAGTTTAAGACCACGTCGAAGAGAATACTGCATATGCTAAACTATTAAAGGAAGAATGATCCTTTACTTGTGCAGTCTGTTTCTTTGTGTTTTTCTTATTGACAGTATGCCTGCTGCAGATTTGAGTTAACAACAAGAATAATGTCAGATTAGCATCGTTGAGCTTCTATTTTTTTTTTCTGGTGTACCTTCACACACCCCTCGCAGCCTTTTTTTTTACTGTTCAGACCCGCTGAGATTTGAGCCCTGGATATGCACGAAAAGAAGTAGGTCACCACTATAGTTGATGCAAGCTGACACCTTACAGGTGATGAAAACCTTTTATCTAACTAGAAAATAAATCATCACCTTGAAGGAGTGCAAGGTCTGTACGGGGATCGGCTCCAGGCTGCCGTAGACAAAATCGTCCTCCCTCGGTGTGCAGGCCTTGATCTTTCCGAAAGTAAGCAGCATGCGCCCGTGATGCATCACATACATGTTGTACTCCTGCGGTGTGAGCTCTTGTCCCAGACGCTCCATGACGCCCTCCTGCCATGGGGCCTGACCAGTCTTGTCTGGGACTGCTTCGTCTTTCTGCGACCTTTCTGCGACCTTCTCACCGGGCTTGGGGTCGTCTTGGTTTGCGTGAGCAACAGCACAGCCGCCTTTCTCCATGCCGAACATCATCTCACACAGGTCGTACTTCTCTTTGCTGATGCCTGAGGCTTCCCCGACTCCGTTCTGTAGAGTCTCTTCCACAAAGCTATTCTCACACAGGCCGTTTTCTGCAGGTGACAAAATTCACGTTTGTTATGTTTAATGTGGTGTGGTTCAATTACAGGCAATATATGTTTGTACCTTTGTCTGTGACACCATTGAGAGACCCTCCCATTGCCGTCTCGTCACTCTTCTCCTCCTTCATTTCCTCCTTGACCACTTCCATCAGCTCTGGAAAGAGAGGCTCCATTTTCAAGCGGTCAAAAAGGTCTGACTGATCCACCAGGGCCATGGCGAGATCCAGAGGCTCCTGCTGCCCCTTGGTTTCCTTCAGCACGTTCTCCTGCAGGGCTAAGCCTCCCTGTGGGTTTGTGTCATCGACGGGCCACCGGAGCCACTCCATGGAGCAGCACACCACGCTGGCGGGACACGCCTGGAGGTGAGCTGCCTGGGAGGAGCGGGGCAGGTGGAGCGGGCAGCCGTACTCGGCGTTGAGGCAGGGCACCCTCACGTTACCGCAGAGCAGCAGGTGATCCTCCTCTTTACAGAGGTGGAAGAGAGCTCCACAGTGCAGGCGGCAGGAGATGAGCGCGCAGCACACAGAGACCTCCACCCGAGCCCTGCAGCGCCGGCTGTAGCAGGAATCACAGTGGACATGCGCTCGCACCCTGGAGGCCCGGGAACGCTGACTCTGATCGGGTGGGAAAGAAAAGTTGCGCTCTTACAATGTGTAAACACTGCATAATAAACGTTGTGCATCAAAGTTGTATGAATTTGATTCAACAATAATTGGAATTGTGGAATGTCTGTGACTCACCATGTCTACAGGACGCTGAACAAGATATTTTTGTAATCCTGCACGTGAAATGACACACAGACACACTCACTCTTTTATGATTATGATCGCTAAAGACAAAGCAATGTTTGCCTTGACATTCATCATCACTTGTCACATATAGCAGATTACTATGATCATTTAAAGGATTCCTAGAGGCTTGCCATAAGGAGATTTGGGCAGCATCAATGATGCTGCTGCTCTTTTTTTTGTTTGCTCCATGTATTATGCATGTCATGATCAACAAACAGTAATAGGAAGCATCATTTTCCCTGAGCTGGGCTCAAAAAGCACTCTTACGAAACTGCATTCATATGTATTTTGCCCATGCTCTAAACGAGGAGCTGATTGTAAACTAGAGGCCTGTAAACGTGTCCTTTAGCACAAGGTAACTCAGACGACCGCTAGAAGGAAGTCAAATGATTTACTTTTACAGCTTTCTTACCAATAGAAACACATTTCCCTGTATAGCTTGCTTTGAACTAACAAAAATAAACATTGTCAAACATTGTGGGATCAAACCTTATTCAGTCAATGGTCTTGCGAAGGTTCCACCTCAGATGTTGCTTCCCCCTTGTTTTATAACGTTGCTTTTGGTCTCTTTGCATGTTTGAACTGCCAGGTTAAAATTAGCCAAGAAGCACCAAGCAGGTTCAGCAGGGTTCCCCCCGCCCCAACAGAGCCCCCCCCCACTTCCACCCCTCTAGTTTCTGCCGTCGATTCAGT
Source organism: Pungitius pungitius (assembly GCF_949316345.1). Classification (NCBI taxonomy): domain Eukaryota; kingdom Metazoa; phylum Chordata; class Actinopteri; order Perciformes; family Gasterosteidae; genus Pungitius; species Pungitius pungitius. The sequence continues at coordinate 10,114,901 of NC_084915.1, read as the reverse complement.
CGTGGCAGCCAAACTCTATTCATTCGAGGGCCAAATGAATGTGCACCCGTATCAAGTGCACACACGCAACAAAGAATGACCGCAATAAGATACACACTGACAATGTTTGCGATTTGAAAACGCCACCAGAGGACACTGTTTGGATATTAGGGACTCATTTTGCTCTCTGCAGCTTGAAATCATTTGAGTGAAGCACCTCACTATGAATCAGAGGGAAGAAGGGGCTGGAGGTTACCTGATGCAAGTCTCTCAGTGCGCTGGTAACCCAAACCATGTTTCTGACCACACGTGTAACATTTCTTAGTTGGTGCTTGACTCTATTTATAAAACACACAAATAGCAAAGAGACACACACACATACACACTCACTCGGAAAACACAAGCACAAGACGGAGTACGAAGAGTTTCACAGCTTTCTTACTACTACAAATACGTCCATAGTTTCTTCTTTGTTGCAGGACCTGCAGGATCTGAAGCATGGTAGGGTGTTACTTTGCAACTCTAAGGAATGTAATTAGCATAATGACGTTATTAAATATTTTCATATCTAAAAATGACTATGACCCACACATTTATCCATCATGCCTAAACGTACAGTCTGCCCCAGTTGATTTTTCACGAGCAGCTTAGTGAGATTTAACTACTGTATGTTACATCATGGGTATTGCCAAGGACAGAAGGAAGCACAAGGTTGAGTGTGAAGGTTTTTTAGATTAAAAGGTACTCAAGAGACACCACAGGCCGCTCAAGAAACGTGCCCAGACGAGGCACGTTTTCAAAGGGCATTACACTAGTAGAAATCAAAACCCCATGGTGCTCTTTAAATAAAACAAAGGTCAATCCAGTCACTTTTTTTTCCTTCTTCTGCTAATCCATGTCACATTGTTTTCCTTTCTTCCTCCCTAAACCCAATCAGAGTCAGCGTTCCCGGGCCTCCAGGGTGCGAGCGCATGTCCACTGTGATTCCTGCTACAGCCGGCGCTGCAGGGCTCGGGTGGAGGTCTCTGTGTGCTGCGCGCTCATCTCCTGCCGCCTGCACTGTGGAGCTCTCTTCCACCTCTGTAAAGAGGAGGATCACCTGCTGCTCTGCGGTAACGTGAGGGTGCCCTGCCTCAACGCGGAGTACGGCTGCCCGCTCCACCTGCCCCGCTCCTCCCAGGCAGCTCACCTCCAGGCGTGTCCCGCCAGCGTGGTGTGCTGCTCCATGGAGTGGAACCGGTGGCCGGCTAACGACGCCCATTCTCATCCAAACCTCGACCTGCATAAAAACCTGCTCAGCAGAAGAGAGCAGGGCACGTGTCTGGACTTGGCCATGGCCTTGAATGACCAGGACCTCTTGTTTCACTCCATGAAGATGAGAAATCTGTTTCCAGAACTGACCCAGAATGTGGAAGTGGACGACAAAAAAAGGAGCCAAGAGAGGAAGAAGAAGAAGAAGAAGAAGCTGGAAAAAGAGGCAGCAGAAAAGGCAGCTGCTGCAAGGGAGGCCGGGGGTCGCGCTTGGGAGTCTTTGAGCATGGTCGACGTGCTCAAAGAAGATGACGATGAAGATGAGGTTGACGCTGCATGTGAGCAGGAGCTAACCCAGGAAGAGAGAGAGGCTGTTGCCCGGGACACCAGGCTGAATGCTGATCTGTTGGACAACTACAACGCCTGGGAGAGCATGTTCAGTATGGAGATGGGTGGCTGCAGGAAAGCTGCAGAGGCCGCTGTGGCAGGCAGACACCAGGGACTCTCTAAAGGGAGAGGAGAAGGTCCGGCCTGTACCAGTCACAGCCTTGAACCCTCCAGATCCTGCTCCCTTCTCGCTGAAAAATTGCAAAGGGAATATGTGTACGGACACGTGGAGCCGATGAAGATTATCACTGTGCGTACCTTTAAGACCCCATCCAGCTTCTCAGCCAAGCAGTCCCGCATCCGGAACCCTAGTTTCTATAAGAAGAAGAAGGATCAAGCTGTGGACACCAGCGACCTGGGGGTGGCGCTAGAGGAGATGCCGGTGTGGGAGGAAGTTCAGGTGAGTGGAATCATCGGACCTTATTTGATTAATATTGTGATATAATGTTTTTCGTCATTGTTTGTCCACTCGGGGGAAGGAAAAACAAGCAGTGAACCAAGTATTCAACTATTAGACTGTTTATCATGAAGTCAAACTGTTTGATGCTGAGTACAGTTTAAAGCTTTTTCAAATTAGAAAAGCTGCCTGTCGCGGCCAAAAACAACACATATTAAATCTTATCCTTAAACAGTTCTGGAAGCTGCTTGAATTGCAGAGAAGATTAATAATTATCCGTCGCCACTTCACAATGAATTACTTCTTTCGCATTTCACAATAGTTTGAGACATTTTTATTGGTTTCACTTGCATTAAAGTAGCTGGAAATTATTAAAAAAAAATTCCTGAGCCATAGAGAATATTATATTACCCACTTTGTTTTTACAATAAAATCATTTTCACGGCTGATTGAACTGATATTAATGTATTTACTCAGAGGAATTCAGTTGCATGATGTAACTCACCATCACCACGGATAAACTAAATATATTATCATGTTATTGATGTGGCTTTCAGGCATCTCTGCTGTGCTCCCTGGAGAAGGAGCAAAGGGGTCACCTCATTGCAGAGAGCAGATGCACAGACGGTCTGTTACAAGATGAAGGCACACAGACCTACAACTTCCTGTCTACTCCTTTCCGGGGAGAAACATCGCTGGCCGACCTAAATGCTGCAAAACCGCTGGAACTGCATCTACACCTGCAGTTGGAGAGCGTCACCAGTCGGCACCACAAGGCCAGCTCTGCCTTCACCTTCCTCTGTGGACGCATGTTCCAGCGCAGAGAATATGGCATACATTATAAGTGGGTTTCCTTGTTTTACTTTTTTAGTAAATTGTCTTTTGAAAGTGAAAATCCCATTCAAATTCCAGAATATCTAGAGATTATCTTCACAGTTTTAAAAAGGTATTTTGTGTAAGATATGCCCACATGCGGCAAACAAATAGCTAATGCCCATCTACTACTAGGTTCAGCGTTCTAAATCCACAGTAATTGTTACATTTAACTTTCAAATAATAAATGATGTCACATGCAGGAACATCCACAGTGACATCCAGATGGGTGTGAACGGGTGGGTCGAGCAGAGATGCCCCCTGGCCTACCTGGGATGCACCTACAGCCAGAGGAGGTTGCAGCCCTCCACTCACAAAGCCTGCATCTCCTACAAGTAAGATAATTGTTGTAATCATTCCCATTTGTGTTACTCTAAGACTGGAGTAGAATGACTCCTTTGTATTAACAGTATTTATATTTGAAATGATAAAAAATAAATTACTGAAATTAGCAGAACTCTAAAAGATGAAAAACATCATGCCTAACATGCAGCAAACAATAAACTAATACAATACAATAAATCTACTCAACACCTCGCAATGAGCCCATACAGATACTTACATACAGATACAAAAAAATGCAGGCCTGGTGCCACTCACAGTTTAACTTTTCATGGTCTGAAAAAAAAAAAAAAAAATGTAAAAACATATCTAACCTTGAAAGACCACTTTTCTTTCAGCCAGGACCTCGGCTGCTTTAGCCTGCATCCCATCATCCCCGTTTCTCTGGCAGAAGCTCCCCAGCATTCCAGAAGCTCAGTGGTCTCCTCAGATGCTCGGAGGAAGAGAGGAGGTCGGACAAGAGGAGGAGTGGACTCTCTGAGCTTGCTGCCCTACGAGGTTCTCTGTCACATGGCCAGTTTCCTGGACAGTCTGTCCCTGTCCCAGCTGTCTCTGGTGTCCCAGACGATGAGGCAGGTGTGCTCCTCCCTGCTGCAGGAGAGAGGGATGGTCACCCTCTGCTGGGAGAAGAAGATCTACTCACACGGAGGAGCAAAGTGGAGGGTGAAGCAGACGGTAAATGAGAACCTTGTCAGCTTCATTCATGAGCAGTGACAGTGGATCACATGAGGTTCATCAGCTATTGAATAAAAATAATCTACAACATAATGTTCATAAAGTTTTGGTTTAATTAGCCCCTCAGCAGGCTAAATGCTACTTACCAGTTGATCCTATATCCAGTGTTGACACATAATTATACTGCACTAAGTCTTACTTTTGATACTAAAGCTCACCCGATGCTGTAATTTTGCACTGGTAATGAACTTAATTGCTTTCTTGAGACCTTATGTTTGATACCAGCTGCATATTCTACAGGCAGCTTCACCATTGTCCTTTACTGCTTATCTAACATTTCATATTTAATTGACTCCAATTCCGTTACTATTTTAAAAGAATATTGCGTGTAAATGAAAATATAGGCCTGAATATTCAGGTCCCTCTCTTACGTGTCTCCTCAGGTTTGGCAGTTCAGCTCTTTATTCTCTCCCGTGGGGAATTGGGCCTTCCAAGACGTCCCGTCCATGTCAGAGCACCTGAAGGTGTGTCCCTGCTATGAGAGAGAGTCCCGGACAGAGAAGATTCGCCTGCCACACGTCAGAGGAGAAGAGGTCCAAACTAAGACAAGCTGTGAAGGTCCCACTCTTACCTCGTTCCTGCAGAACAGATTGTGATGTAGTTTATGCTGATTTGATCGGTTAGTTAATATTATAAATGACATGTAGGTAGTTGCCTCATCTAAAAAAAAAAATTAATTAACATGAATGAATAAAAAATGCAAAAAGGAAAATTTAATGCAAATGATCTCATGGATAAACACAGCTTAGTGTATCTGAGCTGAAAGCCTTTGGACATTTCAAACTAAAAGAATCACACAAGGAAAGCCATCTTGTGCTTCATCTTCAATTCATTGACATCAAGGCAACATTGTAAGTTACAGCGCTCCACAGTTCATCTTTACCAATGGACCATCCAGGGTAAAGCCAGAGCCGGCTTCTCTAGTCGCTTGTGCCGGGTGTGCTGGTGAGGATGTCCGCTCTGAGCAGTCTGTAGAACAGCACCATCTTCATGGTGGAAAGGAGAATCAGGTCCACTGTCCCCATCAGCAGGACATAGCGGGACACACGTGAGCTCTGAGCTGCCAGCCAGCGGCTCATCCAAGCCATCGTGCAGACACCAAACACCAACAACCTGCAGGTCGAGGCAAAAATGTTTTTGATTTGAAACTCTGCAAATTCTCACTGTTTAACGAGCATTGATACTATTCTTGAAATAAGCTGGAAGGCAGATTTGTTATTGTTGGACAAAACAAGGCATGGTGTCGGTTCCCCCGGCTCCCACTTCATGTTGAAATGATTGGTACAATCAACCTTGTCATGTGAATACAAGCAAGAAATGTCATTAAATGTCTAACTATTCATTTTAAGTTACAAATCCGCAGGATCCTTCCTCTAAACGTCCAGATTAGCTAGAAGCTCTGTGATATCCTCATCAGTGATTTAAATAAATATCAGCACATGAGAGGCCTGCCATGGAAATCATGAAATGTGATTCTGGGAGTGGATACAACTGAAAATACACTATTGCACAGGTTAACATTTGACATAGATCTCAGATATTTTTACACGCTCACTTAGAAACACTCGTATGGCTCCTTCACTGCTGTGAAACCTCCAGATGAGAATCACCAAGCCACCTACGGTCCCAGGTTGAGCCAGCTGGTCACTCTGTAGGCCACAGAAGGCCGAGGGGCTTTGATCTCCGTCCCTGGCATGTTCCTCCGACCCGACAGGAGGAGGAGCCGCCTGACGTGAAGGAACACTGAGATGATCTCAACCAGCAAAGACATCACGGAGAAGTCCACAAAGAGGCGGAACGTCACAGACGAATTGAAGCAGGAGAGCACCTGAGAAAAGAATAACACAGACATACGTGAGGTACCTTTCAGGTCCAGATAGCTCCACAAATGAGTTGATAATAGAAAATGAATATGTAATACTTCTGTGGCACTTCTAAGGGTTTAAAGTATTAAATGTTACATATATTCATGTAAATAATCAACCCAATTGCAAAATATCCATTCATTTTTGGTAAAGATGTTGAAGGAGGCTTTATAGAATGGTGTTTCTATAATCAACATTATATCTTATAACTCGTTGGAGCTCTACACAAGCGGACCTTGAACTGTGAGTTTTTGGCATTAATGATTTACTACCTCTGGTTAAATCTGCACCTTAAGATCATCTCAGGGAGATTTATTACCTCAGCTAGCAGCAATCGCACACATAACGCAAACAATTCAACGTGTCATTCTATTTTACAATCTTGGGACCTAAAGTCTCTGAGCACTTTTCCTGCTGGATGGGGATCGGTTTATTCACTGACCTCTTCACTACATAAGCATAAACACAGTTCACCTCACAAATATCCTTTTTCTTTTAACTGTTACAAGCAGGATTGTTGACTTTAAATCCATTACCAGGTTTCTACCAGAAAACCTGGCCGTCTGAGTTCACTTCAAACCCCACGTGCTCCTGTCTGCAGGCCACATCTCAGGTCCAACTGCTTAAGTCTTAACACACTGTCCTCCCTTCACTTGAACTGACAAAATGATTAGTGACTTGAGTTAGAGGTCACAGTGCCCCGATAACATGACACAAAATAAAGTTCTCCTTTAAAGCAAAAAAACACAATGTGATATACTCAGTATTTTTAAATAATTGCATAGAATAAGCTTTACACATTTCAAAATGATGACAAAAAGAGGTGTAAAGTTGTAAACTACAGCCCAAAGCAATATCTGTTGGTATAAAGGAGTCAATGGGGTAAAAAGCCACCGATGGTAACCAATGAGAACAGAATACCGGCTCAGCCATGTCTTTGTCCAACCCATTGATGCGCTGCCATGGACGGAGACTGCTGGGGGACTTCCCATGATACACTGAGCTCCCCTCTCCTCGTCTCTCTCTATGAATTCATGTCAAGTTCTGGGATTTTTCTTCAAACAGTGGCCCAACTTGTGGCCTAAATGGCCTATTGCCCCAAATGTATGTTTGTGACAACTCTTTCCAACTCTGAGAAGAAGTTTATTTTTTCTTTAATTCTGTCTGTTTGGTTATGCTAGTAATGCAAAAAATGCAAACCCCTGTTCATTTTACCTCAACAATTCATGTCTCAATAAAATGTAAAACTTGAATTAGGCCTGGCCTTTGCCGTGATGAATCTTGAAACCTGGAACAACCTCAGTGAATGATGGCCGACCCAAATCCGGTTTTGTGAGTTGTGCTTTGTCGCCCTTCCATTCAGCGTCGCCTGCTGCTGCCTCGTCAGCCCTTCTCTATGCCGCCGTTGTGAAACACAAAAGACCCCCATCGCCCGTCTCTGGAACAAAAACGGGGCCGAACATGACCACACATCACTGTTCACTCACTAGAGCCCCAAAAGTAACTTTTAGTTGGGTTTTTGCTCGTCTTATCAAACCCCCCCAGAAAAGTCCACTTTTTTTTTACTTTGCCTCCGAGGATCAAGGGATGAGGATTTGGGATGGACAGGTTGCCGTGGAAACGTGCTCTTTTCCCACCATTGAGCTGATCAGCAGAAAACAAACGGTCAACCCTCGGCTGTTGAAGAACTTCTCCCAACAGAGCACCTGACAACCTTTTGTGTACATCTTTGTGGTGTTAGATCTGAATCTTTGACATGTCCTCGACCAAACCACGTAAGTAATCTGCCCGAATATATTTCAACATTAAACAGCCAGGTGGACGACTTCATTGATCTTTCGCTGAATTTAACAGCTGCCTAAGCATTGGGTGTCTTAATGGTCTGTATTTAGGAAACTTACATTACAGACCTGCTGATGTCATTGCTTTCCTTTGAAATATGGGCCCATGTGTGCGTGCTCATGTGTGCGTGTACTCGTGTGTGTTCAGCCCGTGAGGAGTTTCCTGACTCTGATCCGGAGGACACATCCGAGGAGCTGACTGCGGTGGTGTGCCTGGAGTCAGACCTGCAGGATGGACAGTAAGGATCTGGCTGTAAACGATCAATGTTTACAAAATGCATCAAATCATTGATGCCAGATTTAAAATCCAAATTCTTTAAGCAACCCTTTTAAAAATAATTGTTAAGGACGTTCTTTCTGACTGCAAACTTATTCAAGTATCCGTGTGTGTGTGTGTGTTACCTCAGGATGATGGAGGTTGAAGTGGGACAACACAGCGTGCTGTTGACTCGCAGCGAGGGCGAGTACAGTGCCGTTGGTAACCAGTGTACGCACTATGGAGCTCCTCTCAGCCAAGGTATAGAAACAGAGGAGCAGGAGCACACCTTCATTCCTTTAATCACTTTCCTATCTGTCACAGAACAACTAGCTGCTCCATTAGTATGTTTTATTTGCACTGATTTGTTTTTTTAAGATTGCGCCTTAATAGGCCATTTTCTGAGGAAGAACCCCCACTTCATTCCCCATTTGGGTTTTTATAAGTTGTCATTTCAGCACATCCAAAAGCTTTAATGTGAAGCGCTAGTACCCTTTACAGAGTTTCATGAAAATAAGTTATTTTGAACATGTTGCGCAGTTTGATAGTTTGTCCTAAATATTGGTTCCTTTCTTAACACCAGCACAGAGTATTTGAATAATGTTTGTGTGTGTGTGTGTGTGTGTGTTCAGGGGTTATTTCAGGCAACACAGTGCGTTGCCCGTGGCATGGCGCCTGTTTTAACATTCATACAGGAGATCTGGAGGAGTATCCCGGCATGGACTGTTTGCCGTGCCACAAGGTACAAACGACACCAACAGACATTTACTCTCATTTTAATGTCATTTTAAAATGTGTCTTCTTCTCTTGTGAAGGTGAAAATTCAAAACAGCAAGGTTTACGTGTCTGTAAACAAAAGAGTAAGTACACAGTTAACTTCTTTCGTGGTTCTTCCTGTTTCATCACATCATTTCCCGTTTAAATGTTTATATTCTATTATTTTTACAGATTGCACTTAAAGTAGATCAAGTCCTCATTCCACTTCTATTAAAACGCTCTTTATACCCCAAATGTATTTAGTTGAACTAGAAAATCCATAAAAATAACTGCCTAAAATTGAAACGAATGAAATAAATAAATAGTATTGCTGATAATTCTCTGCTTTCTTTGTTTAGGTTGAAATTAGACTAGCTGTACATTGTGACTAAATTGAATGTATACTGCATGCAGCTGCACCTCAAGCTGCAGTGTGTACTGAAAGTAAATAGAAAAGTATGTGCTTTGGAATGCATGGGACATTTAAGGACATTCAACCTGAATTGCATAGTGAAACAATTCAAGTTTTTGTAGGTGATTAAAACGCATCCCTTATATTCTTTGACCATAATATATGTGAATAAATTCTTTTGTTGATGGGTTGTACGATGCTTTTCTGCATGGTTCAGACTCTGAAGCAGGAAAAAAGAGTGAAGCGTATGGGAGCTGCAGTAGCAGGAGTTACTCACACGGTTCTGCTGCTGGGAGGAGGTGAGTCGGGACCACTGTACGTCTTTGTGTTTGAACGAGGGGGTCAGTTGTAATTTTATTCATCACTGAATGGACTGGCAGAAAATTATTCAGCAACTAGGTTAAAAACAAAGTGTATAGATATATGATTCTTTGATGAGTATTGTGAATTAACTCAGTTTGTACAGGTATGTAATAACTACTAGGTGTTCTGCAAGAATAACACAAAACTGATGTTCATGATCATAACTTGATAACTTCTAACTAATAGACAACGAATAGAGATGTAAGTGACGTCATCCATCAGCATGTGTGTGAACTCTGTAAGTGCAGGAGCCGCGTCGCTGATCTGTGCCGAGACTCTGCGGCAGGAGAACTTTGGCGGAAGGATCATTATGGTCACCAGAGACGACCTTTTGCCTTATGACAAAACACGACTCAGCAAGGTGCTGCAGAGTAAACTATGCAATGCAAACTGTAATATTCAGGTTAAACTAGACTTTTTTCATTGGCTTTTGTCACCCATCGTACAGGTGATGAATGTGGAGAACGACAGTATTCTGCTCAGGAGATCAGAGTTCTTCTATCAGCACGACATCGAGGTTTGGCTCCGGAAAGAAGTGAGTTCCCTCTCCATCCCATGTCTGCTCACATCTTTAGTGTTGTTGCACAACTCCTTAATAGCATTCTCGTGACCGCAGTCCGAACATTATTAGGTCATTTGAACTGTACAACACATTGCAGGCCGTGTCAGTGGACACAGACATGAAGACAGTTGCATTTGAAGACGGCTCAGTTCAGAGCTATGACCATCTTCTCATCTCAACAGGGTGCAGGTACAGATGAACACACACACACACCCCAAGCGTTTGGTTTGAAACCACGGCCAGCCTGAGTCTCTTAGGCATGCGTGCAGCCACGCCATCTCCATTAAATGTACAATATGAAATAACATTTTGACAATATAAATCACATTCGTTAGTATAATATGAATAGAATAGTATATGATTCACTTACTCCAAGCAGCTTCTACTACTCGTGCATGAGGATTCATTTTCTTACAAAACATTTTTTTTTAAATGTTCTTTGCAACACATATGCAGTGTGATATATTTTTAATATAGAGTATAAGATAAGTATAATAATCATCATCATCATCTTGGGCTCCACAGACCCAGATAGATTGTTATTAGCTAATGGGGGCTCAGACATATTTCTTTGGATTCAGCTCATTAAACAGTGAGATGTACACCTTAAAAGGGAAGCAGCACCACGCTGCACTGCATCACTCATAAACCGAGTCATTACCTGTCCTTCAGAGCGAAGGGTCTGGATGTCCCCGGCATGAAACTGGACAACGTGAGGATGCTGGAGACTCCGGAGGACGCTCGGCACATCCACACGACCTCTCTGGGCTCCAACGTCGTCCTCGTGGGAACCTCCTTCGTTGGTACGGTTTGCCGTGTGCAAAATGAAGCGATAAGACCGACCCGAATTGTCAGGGATCGTCCCGGACGGGAACCCAAAAGCAGATCAGGACAGGGAAAATGGAAATTAAAGGTGGATATTTATTTGGGAATGAATGTGGGGATGGTTTGGTCCAGTTGGTCGGTGAAGAGTGGGGCTGGAGTGGAGTCAACGGCAAGGCAGGTGAGAATGGTAATCAAAGTGACGTAAGCAGGGAAACAGGAGCAAACAAACGCAACTGACTTGACACAACTAGGAAATTTGGTTCAGGACCAAGACCGTCCGTGTTACGCTAACGATCCGGCAGGGACTGGTTGTCTGGTCACGGCTTAAATGGTGAAGAGGATGGTAATCAGGACCAGGTGTGCAGACAGCAGCAGGTGTCGATAGTTAACCAATCAGCCAGGATGTGTTTGGGAGAACTCAGGAAAAACAAACTTCAGGTTAGAGTAGCAATGTTTAAGAAAACCGGGTCAGGAAGCTGGATTCCTGACCCGAATACACCGCTTTACACTTTGGCTTCAAGTGACTTATCCTTCATTATATCTTTAGTGTTTGTGTTTTTCTGACTAAGCACACATTTCATTTGTGTTCAATTTTTACAAGGGCAATAAACAAATTAAAATGCTTTATATTTATTTATACACTATTGTAATATACAATGGAATTCAAACCAAAATATTTGTCTATATATTTTGTATGTTCTCCGCATCTTGATATTCTCTATTGCACCTTTGTTAACTCTTTTTTCCCCCCAGGTATGGAGGTGGCATCTTATTTGATAGACAAAGCCTCCAGTGTCACAGTGATCGGCAGCAGCGAGCTGCCGTACCAGAACACACTGGGTCGTGAAATTGGAAAAGTCAGCATGACGGTGGGAAAGAGAGTCCCGTGTAATAAATCCTTAAATGACATCTCTTTTTCTGCTACTTGTAGTTTAAACTCTGTTGTTGCTGCAGATGCTGACAGAACAAAACGTGAAATTCTACATGAATGATAATGTCACAGAGATCAAAGGTGTCGATGGCAAGGTACAGTGGGAAATTAAATATTGTGCCAACATGTAGTTCATCACAAATTCAGTCGTGAACATCTGCGAAGAAAAAGTGAAACATAAAATTGTAAACATTGGATTCCTCGAGTCCTCTGTCTCATTGTACGTTCTTCCTCAAGGTGAAGGAGGTTGTGCTTAAAAGTGGGAAAGTTATTCCGGCAGATGTTTTGATTGTTGGTATTGGTGAGTGCAATGCATTTATACACATCTCCATAAAAAGGTTATAACGTAATTATAACATATACTTATCACCTATTTGCATTATCTGAGTTTTTTTGTAATGTACAATCAGTTCCTATGAAAACAGTAAAATATTTGACAGCCTTTTAGATTTACATTACAAGTATTCGTTAATTCAGTAACTATATTGCAGTAGTGGTTAGCACGTGACAGAGGACAATTCATCCTGTCTCCAGTCTCTGCGCCAAGCTGAGCCAACATATACTACCAGATTTACTGGACATGTACGCATATGTATCTGTTGTTTTTCTGAATCTCAAAATATCAAAACTTTGCTGAAAATGTTTGTGGCACTAGTTTTCTAATTGAAAACAGCAATAAACCACTCAACAGCACCGACAATGTTCCTACAAAACATACTCACATGCTCACTTTTGTCCTCTCGCTCTTTTTTGATCCACCAGGCATCAAACCAAACTCTGAGTTCCTGAAGGGCAGCAAAATACTGACGGACTCAAAAAACTTTATACCGGTCGACAAGGTAAGCTAAAGACCAGCTTTTTACCTCTATCATCTAAATCTCATTTTCAACACACAACCCCTGATCACCTCCAAAACAACTGTCTCACAGTTTTTCGAGGAGCCAAAACATACATTTTTTAGCCTGCTGTGCACCAGTAGTCATCAGAAAAAGACAGAAAAAGACGGACACAGACAAAGGAGAGACGAGAATGCACAGTGAGAGCAGGGTGATGACGAGGGACGGCAGGTGTGATGAGAGAAGGCCGACGATCACATAGGCGGGAAAGCACTCTAGTGCAGGAAGTGAGGGGTCGGAAACAAGAGAGGGAAGCTCCTGGCCCAAATAAAACGGGGAATGAGTGACAACTCAACACTAGAGCGGACATAAAAGTATCTCTCTTGCAGTACATGCGCACCAATGTCCCCGGTGTGTACTGTGGGGGCGACCTGGCCACCTTCCCCCTGGCGATGGCCAAGAACCGACTGGTCAACATCGGACACTGGCAGATGGCACAAGCACATGGTAACGCAGTGCCGAAGTCAATGCGGTCGCAAAGTCTGAGGCGATAGACTTCACAAGGCAACACGTTGTTTAGATTCATTTGTAATTCACTGTTTCCAAGGGAGGATAGCGGCTCTGAACATGCTGGATAAACAAATTGAACTCAACTCAGTCCCTTTCTACTGGACCGTCCTCCTGGGTAAAACCATCCGATACGCAGGTGGGCACGCACACACACACACACACACACACACACAACCACAGCCCCCAACAAGTGGAGATGTCAGATATAGGAATATTGTTAGGTCAGGTTTGGACCAAAGTTTTTTAAGTTATTAATGTTTGATTGTATTTTCCGATTTTTGTGACAAACACAAACGGTATGCACAGTATGGACTCCATTGTAACTCCTCACTCAGATGTAACTGTTGTTTTTACTCTGTGTGCAGGCTTTGGGGAGGGATACACTGACGTTGTAATAAAAGGAGCGTTTGAGGACAGGAAGTTCCTGGCATTGTACATCAAGTGAGTTGAGAAAAACAGCTGCTGTTGTTGACAAAAAACAACAAACATGTACTCCTGAATGAATACATGTTCAAATGTCTGAATCAATAAAAAAAGATGTAACTTGTAGGAATGACGAGGTCATAGCGGCAGCGAGCCTGAACTACGACCCAGCGGTGTCTGCAGTGGCCGAGAGGTTCGTAGCGGGAAAAGTCATCACAAAGAAAGAGGCTGAGTACGCAAAACCTTTCTGTTCTTCATTCTTTTTCCAACCAACGCCTCTTTTAATGCGTGTGGACCTGCAACGGCCTTTCAGCCTCTCTGAGTTGCCCGAAAACACAGGTCAACAGGAGGGGAACAAACCAGGGCTAACCAGTGCATGAAATGGTATGTAATGATGCAAGTAATGGCAGCTTCTCTCTCTTTTCTCTCAGATCGGATGACCTGAGCTGGCTGCAGTTGTCCAAATCCAGACTTCCCTCCAGTCTGCTGCTCACCACGTCCGTGGCACAGCGTTGACCTCCGTCTCTTTGTCAGGCCTGGATCACAGTGTTGGACGCAGAAGAGACGGACTTCACGCAATCCACAGTGATTGAGTCACACACGCAAACAACAGATACCTCAGACAAATGCAGCTATTGGGACTTTTCTTCTATTTTTTCATAAGAGTTGTTTATTTTATTTCATGGCTTTATGTCTCATGTGGTATTCCAGTGACACTCCAGAGACATCACAGTACAGATGCTTCAGTATGTTCTCTGCTTTTGATCTGTAATCGGCTGTGTTTAATGCTCGGGGCAGCTGGAAACACTGCGGCAATGTACGTGGTCCGGTCGGTGCGTCGGAGGGGGGGGGGGGGGGGGGGGGTTGGATTATGAGAACAGAGGGTTAGTGCTCAGCTCTGTGAAGCAGAAATGCTGAAATAGGCAACGATAACAAAAAACAACAACAACAAGGGAACAATAGGCTTTTCGGCAAACAGAACTCAACTGCAGTGTGACAAAACCTTCACAAAAGAAATGCTGCGTTTATAAACTCACCCCCTTAAGTCTTTGTGTTGGTCTATCTCCATCTTTACTTCACACTTGCATATTTACTTTGAGCTTCGCTCTTTTCCTGTGAGCTGCATGCCACGATTCACCTGGTGCAGACTTTTGAAGCCCAGAACTGAAAGCTTATATTTTGTACTTGTCATAATTCATTATTCAGGTAGTTGTTTTGCAGCGTTTACGTCATTGACGTCATAATATGACACACGTTCTGAATATGGAATTTAGAAAAAAAGAAAAAAACCTCTTAGTTTTTGGTTAGTACATCACAAATTAAGGTTCTTCAACACATTCATGCAGCAAAATTAATTTAAAAAAAATTGTATATTATATATTATGATGTCTTCCTCTCTTGAAGTCAAATGTAAAATATTTTGAAAAATGTCCTTTTCCCTCAATTCCAGTGAAAAGTGAACCCTGGTGCCCAGGGAGATTAAACAGTCATTGTTGTAATTGTCATCAGTCAACAGTTTTCTCTATTTTGTTTGAATTTATTCAATGCATAAAAATAAAAAAAATCTCAGGCGCAATAGAATCGACTCTTTTGGCATTTATTCACTTATTAGTGTTGGAGAATATAATTCACTCAGGGGACACAGGTATTTTCTGCCCTCTATCGGCCAGCAGAGGAAGTGTTTCTAAGCATTGTTTGTCTTTTTCAACGCTAACCCTTTCAAGTATAGAGCTGCAAGACATACGTTTATTTAGAACTTTGCACATTTTACCACTGGTAGAGCAGTTCAACAAATGTGCATAACTATATATTCAATAAAGCCTCAAATAAATGACATGACACCTTCACTTGCTCCTTTAATTCACCTTGTGCTCAAATGCAGCGATGACCTCTGTTCTTTCCTTGTTGTTTGCTCTTTGCTCCCCTAAGGAACAGGCTGTCACAAAGCCCCCTGCGCCTCCAACAGCAGAGCGTCTCTGTGTGCGACGTAACGCCGCCGCCGGTCGGCCCGGTACAGCTCCAGCCTCTTCTCCTCTGCCCGGGGGTCCTCCAGCACTCCCTCCCACCTCAGGCTCTCCCTGGCCTGGGCGCCCAGCTGCCCAGCGCCGCTTGCTTTGTGCGCCGCCTGCAGCGGGGCTGGGGAGTCCTCGGGGTGTTGGTTACTCCTCCGGGGTCGTTCGCCGCTCTTTCTGCTGGACGCTGTGAGCTTGGGCAGCTGGCCCCGAGGCCGACACGGACTCTTTGGGGTTAGCAGAGACACAGCAGAGGTCTCAGGGGGCGAAGACACATCCTGGGGTTTATCTGTAAGGGGGGGGGTTATACACATGTAAGCTTATATACTTTTACGTTTATATTACTAATGACTTCCTCCAGAGCTGGAAGGCCGATGGCTTTGTTTACAGTAATGAGCTGTAAAAAGACAGTGTGGGGGGGCCTATTCTTTACTGACTTATTCAACATCGTAGGGAAAGCAACCACCACCACCACCCATGTGTGTGTACATTGTGCATCATTACAGAGACACTGGTTTGAGGGTCGGTTCAAAATGATTGTTGGTTAGATCTGTGCTCATAGCGTTATGAATGCCTGCTAGAAGAGAGATTTGGGGTTAAAAAGTGTGTGTATTAACATTAACATTTCATTAGACAATTTGTTTTAATAAAGAAGTAGAACAACTGTTACATTTTCTATGAAGCCTCTACTCGTGAAACACTTTTTTCCAAAATATCTCAAAATGTTACTATTGGTAGAAAGGGCTACTTGAATATGTTGTTAATAACTGCGAATTTATTGTACTATTTCCATTTTATACTGTTTATGACTTCTGCTTCATTACATTTGAAATGAAGCAAATACTCCTACACACCACTTCATCTGTTTGACACTTAGTTTCTGGTATTATTAAGTTCGGTACACTTTGGTAATTGCATATAATGGATTGTTTTGTACAAACCGCCCAACTGGTGGTAAAGTAGTTCAAATGAACTCCTCCACAATCAGTGATCCGTTGTGCATTAGCAATGATTACAGCTGCAATTTTATATCAACACAATGAGTGATTTTACTTTGGAATGTTATTAGAATATAATTGGGATGAAAATGCTTTCATGTTTAGGTACTTTTACTTAGTGTGTATTTTCATACACACTATGTGCACTTGTAATACATGGATCTGCCTTACACGACAAAATGCCTTTACCTGTAGTTTCTGTGGCTGAAGCAGTAACTTTCCTTCTTTTCTTTTTTTTCTTCTTTTTACCGTCACAGCTCCTGTGGGGCTGCAGCAGCTTGCAGTGTTTCTCTTCCGGCATCACGGTGAGGTCCGGACCCGGTGCGGAAGAGCAGGTTCGTGCGGGAGAAACGCGTGAGCGAGCACGAGAAGGAGCGCGCGGGGACCCGCACGCAGCGGCGCCGTGAAGCTGCTCCACCTTCCGAGGCATGAAATACATTCGCGTGTAATACAGAAAGTCGAGTGGAAACACGCTCGATGCCGATCTGCCGACTGCGTTTGATATTTCGAATTTGTTCGTGTTCGTGGGCACACATACATTTCCAAAATGCGACGCGTCCCCATGACGACAGGACACACCTTCTCAGATAACATGCACGTGATGATTTCCGTATACATAGGAGTTGCATGTCCTGGTAACATTTTCAGACAAACCTATATAATCTCTGAGTAAATAGGTAATGTTTAAACAGAAGAAAAACAAAACGAGTTAAATACCCGGTAACGTCTGTACATACTATGACAAAACGTGCGTGACGCATGTAAATGTCATAACGAATGTAGGTTTAGGTAACAGAACAGAGAGTGACGTATAACCTTTTACACAACATGTTTGTTTAGACTGCTAGAGGCGAATAAATAACTGATCCCGACGTGATTTGAACACGCAACCTTCTGATCTGGAGTCAGACGCGCTACCGTTGCGCCACGAGATCCCGATGCTGAGGGGGACTCAGTGTGTGATGATTTACAAAATTGCTGTAAATCAAGACAGAAATCAAATGTTTTTTTAGATCTGCTTGTATTCATTAAATCTGGTCTTATTGTCCGTTGTGTCTTTTACATTGATAATTTGGAGCCTAAAAATGGGTGATTTTCCCTCCCTTCTCCTTCGTCAAGTGTGGACTTCTTTTGCTGTATAGTTAGTGAACTTGATCTAGGTTAGTCATCAGTAACATAAATAACAAGCTTTGTGTTAGAATCCACTTCTGGGACAACTCAGCAGCTGATAAAGCCTTCTAGTGGGAACCAAACAAACTCGATCCATCTGAACTGAACATTTCCACTGCATGCTTCTTTTATGTCATCACGGTGAAATCATATCTCAATACAAGCATGCACACGTGATCACCAGATGAAACTAAAGCAGTGTGAGAGCTGTGGGTCAGAACTATTTTAAGGTCTACCATGAATTTTGGCACTGGTCGACTAAAGGACCAAAATGAATGAGTTAAGTGAGCTGGAAAAGAAGAAAAGTGAACTTGAGCAAAAGCCACAATACTAAACAACAAGACAATTATTCGCCTCAAGTAAAAACTTTTACAGTATGTTCATATCTATTTCTCTATCTCGGCGAGTTTACTTCTGAATGAATAATTTATGCCCCGCAAAGGTTCAAAATTAGACGTAACTTTCAAAAACTACATAGTATTATTTTAGAATAAGATGCACATTACTAAACAATGGAAAATAATGCACCATAGCTCTATTTACTATGCTCAAAACAGTCTCAACCTACTTTGTCTGGTATAATAGGCTATAGGCCAGAGGCTAATGTTAGCTTGCAACTGTGACTTAGCTTCAGCATTCAACACTCCACCTGAGTACATTTTTGGTCTCTTTAGCTACTAAATCACCCATTGTGTCCACCAGTTATAAATTAATCGAGTATTTTTGTTTAATATAATAGTGTTGGTGCGACTGCCTTTTAGAAATGTTATTAGTACCTTTATCACTTACAAATATATATATTTTAAAAAGATTAAAAAGTTCTGCTAAAACAAATAAGTATTTATATAAGGGTGCTAATGTGTGTTACAAGGAACTTAATGCTATTTGTGAATCATGCCCTTTTATATCGCTGCAAACGGTTTTTTTGTTTGTCACCTCTGACAACATCCACAGCACGTAGCTTGGTATTTCCTGGAGTTTCCACCTATTCCTGTCCCATAGAATCCAGTCCCTCCCTGGTTCCTCAGTAAGTCCATGCATGCGCACACACACACACACACACACTGATTTATCACCTATGAAGTAGTACACACAATGTGACCTTTCGAATAATAGGGAACTAAACTTGGTTGCTGCTTCCTGTCTGCTATTAAATCATTCACCCAGCAATGCTACGAATAGTCTCAACCTCTGAGCTTAATACGTCTGTCCTACTTAGGACCCCTCTCCTTCCAATAAAAACTACAGGAAAAAAAAAAGACTTCTTGATGAGTCAGCAAGGACATTTTTCTTTGCAGTAGAGATAATGTTACCATGAGATGAAGAGGATAACAAGTGTTTTTTGCAAAGCGCCTCAATGTCACATGTGTGTACAGGTAAAAACACATTTACAAATAACCTAACTCTACCTTTGAGCAACAAGTCAGTTCACACGTGTTTTGAACTGCGCCCTTGACGGCGAACTGTGACTCACACACTTCTCCATCTTGTGCAGACATCTTTACGCACGTCTTGAGTTGCAGTAAGTTCACTGCATCTTCTTGCAAGACGTTTCCAACATCAGCTCTGCACATACTTTAATTAGAGTCTTTTTGAGAGGACTGTATCTAAGCCCCTTGAATGTTTTACAAGAGGTGGTTGAGAGAGTGGGTTTAACCTGGTAGACACTCTAAATCTGATTAGCAGTTAGGACAAACAGACTTTAGAGAGCAGTTAGATTATCTAACATGGTCAAACCAGTATTGTGAATCACAACATATACTGTTAAAATGAAGATTTTGCAGCAGGTAAAATATCATTTCACTTTGCGTGGACCCACAATGACTATTATCATCA